>NC_057343.1:211920000-213120000 GCF_016509475.1 Prionailurus bengalensis
TTTGTTAATTCTTTCAAAGAACCAGCTTCTGGTTTCACTGATCTGTCCTACTGTTTTTTTGGTTTGGATAGCATTAATTTCTGCTCTAATCTTTATTATTTCCTGTCTTCTTCTGGTTTGGAGTTTTATTTGTTGTTCTTTTTCCAGCTCTTTAAGGTGTAAGGTTAGGTTGTGTATCTGAGATCTTTCTTCCTTCTTTAGGAAGGCCTGGATTGCTATATACTTTCCTCTTATGACTGCCTTTGCTGCATCCCAGAGGTTTGGGGTTGTGGTGTTATCATTTTAATTGGCTTCCATATACTTTTCAATTTCCTCTTTAACTTCGTGGTTAGCCCATTCATTCTTCAGTAGCATGTTCTCCAGTCTCCAAGTATTTGTTACTTTTCCAAATTTTTTGTTGTGGTTGATTTCGAGTTTCATAGCATTGTGGTCTGAAAATATGCATGGTATGATGTCGATCTTTTTGTATTTACTTAGGGCTGATTTGTGTCCCAGTATGTGGTCTATTCTGGAGAATGTTCCATGTGCATTGGAGAAGAATGTATATTCCTCTGCTTTAGGATGAAATGTCCTGGATATATCTGTGAAGTCCATCTAGTCCAGGGTGTCATTCAAAGGCATTGCTTCCTTGTTGATTTTTTGATTAGATGATTTGTCCATTGCTGTGAGTGGGGCGTTTAAGTCTCATACTATTATGGTATTACTATCGATGAGTTTCTTTATGTTTGTGACTAATTGATTTATATATTTGGGTGCTGCCACATTTGGCGCATAAATGTTTACAATTGTTAGGTCTTCTTGGTGGATAGACCCCTTGATTATGATATAATGCCCTTCTGCCATCTCTTGATACAGTCTTTATTTTAAAGTCTAGATTGTCTGATGAAAGTATGGCTACTCCAGCTTTCTTTTGTTGACCATTAGCATGATAGTTGCTTCTCCATCCCCTTATTTTCAATCTGTAGGTGTCTTTAAGTCTAAAGTGGGTCTCTAATATACAGCATATAGATGGGTCTTGTTTTCTTATCCATTCTGTTACGCTATGTCTTTTGATTGGAGCATTGAGCCCATTGACGTTTAGAGTGAGTACTGAAAGTATGAATTTATTGCCATTATGATGCTTGTAAAGTTGGAGTTTCTGGTGGTGTTCTCTGGTCCTTTCTAATCTTTTGCTGCTCTGTGTGTGTGTGTGTGTGTGTATGTATGTATTTTCATCTTTTCTCCCCTTCAGTGTGTCCCCCTTAAAATTTCTTGCAGGGTGGTTTAGTGGTCACAAACTCCTTTAATTTTTGTTTGTCTGGGAAAGTTTTTATCTCTCCTTCTATTTTGAATGACAGCCTTGCTGGATAAAGAATTCTTGGCTGCATGTTTCTGATTCAGCACACTGAATATAACCCGCCACTCCTTTCTGGCCTGCCAAGTTTCTGTGGATAGGTCTGCTGCAAACCTGATCTGTCTTCCCTTGTAGGTTAGGGACTTTTTTTCCCTTGCTGCTTTCATGATTCTCTCCTTGCTTGAGTATTTTGTGAATTTGACTATGATATGCCTTACTAATGGTCGGTTTTTGTTGAATCTAATGGGAGTCCTCTGTGCTTCCTGGATTTTGATGTCTGTGTCTTTCTCCAAGTTAGGAAAGTTTCCTGCTATTATTTGCTCACATAACCCTTCTACCCCTTTTTCTCTCTCTTCCTCCTCTGGGACCCCTATGATTCTGATGTTGCTCCTTTTTAATGAGTCACGGATTTCTCTAATTCTTAAATCGTGCTCTTTTGTCTTAATTTCCCTCTTTTTTTCTGCTTCATTATTCTCTATAAGTTTGTTCTCTGTATCACTGATTCTCTGTTCTGCCTCATCCATCCTTGGTGCTGCTGCATCCATCCGTGTTTGCAGCTCATTTATAGCATTTTTAATTTCATTCTGGCTATTTTTTACTTCTTTTATCTCTGCAGAAAGGGATTCTAATCTATTTTTGACTCCAGCTAGTATTCTTATTATGGTGATTCTAAATTCTGGTTCAGACATCTTGCTTGTGTCTGTGTTGGTTAAATCCCTGGCTGTCGTTTCTTTGTGCTCTTTCTTTTGGGGTGAATTCCTTCATTGCATCATTTTGAAGGGAGAAAAGGAAGTTATGAGGCAGAAAAATTGAAATTAAAAAATTTAATATTAAAGAAATATTAAAATTAAAAAATTGGAAAAACACACACAAAAATCGAATAAATGATACTAGATCCTAGGTGTGTTTGGTCTGGGTGTTGAAAGTGGTTTGATAGATTAGAGAAAAAAGGTGGGGGAGGAAAAAGGGAAATCGTTTGAGAAATTGAAAAATTGAATACACTGAAGTAGACTAAAATGAAATGTTGGGAGTAAAATAGAATGAAAAAATTTACATAAAAGCAAAAAATATAGTGAAAAAATTAAAGAAAAATATTTTTAATAGAGATTGAAAATAAAATGAATTTTTTCTCTTTCTGTATTCAAGAGAAAGAAAAGAAATGAATAAGAGAAAAAAGAATAAGAAAAAAGGAAATCATTTGAAAATTGATAAAGTGAATACACTGAAGTAGAGTAAAGTAATATGATGGAAGTAAAATAGAATTTGAAAAAATTTACACAAAAGTAAAAAATATAGTAAAAAGTTAAACAAAAATGTGTTTAATAAAAATTAAAAATGAATTTTTCTCTTTCTGTATTCAAGAAAAAGAAAAGAAGTGAAAAATAGAAAAAAAAGGAAAGAAAATTGAATAGATGGATGTACTAACAGACTGAAATAGGACTGAAATTACTTCATTTTCTGCTAGAAGTCAGACTATGAAGCACTTTATAGTCCACACACTAAGCAGGCGGTGAGACTTGTGTTCTTCAAGAGCAAGGTTGGCCCAGTTGGGCGGGGCTTAGTGTAATGGCCTCATTTTCCAGTAAATGGCACTGCTAGCCTACTGGGGTGGAGTGTTGTGGCACTCGTAGGTGCATATGCACATGCGTGGGAGCAGTGAAAATGGTGTCACCCATTACCCAGTCTCTAGTATCGGAATTCTGTTCTCCCCAGTCAGCAATCGTGCACCCATCCTCTGTCTTCAGCTTTGGTCCACTGCCTGCTTCTTTACTGTCCATGACCAAGCCCCAGGCAATATCTCTCTCCAGAGTTTTATCTCAGATGCAGCTGTTTTCCCTGGCCCCTTACTTGTGAAAGACCTTGGCTTTGACCCATTCCACCCCTCTACAGGAGGGTCTCACCTCACAATGGCCGAATGTCAGCTGTACCCAGGAATACTTGCTGGACCCTGCTGCTGCCTGTGCCCCAAGACTGTGGCCAGGTGCCATCCTGCCTCAGAAAAAGTTCTCGAGATAGTGTAGCAGCAGTGTTTCAGGGATTATGGAAAATCACAATGCACATCAGGCACCAGGCTTCACCCTTAACAACCTTGTTCCAGCACCAGCCAATGTGGCCGTTTTCTGGGGTCTGCTGGGACCAGGTGGCCTCAACAGTTTCTACCAAATGTCCTTTTAGCAGTGGGACTGCTTTTTCTCATGTGGCCCAAGAACCTCCTGGACCCCACTCTGTTCCGGGGATTCGCCCTTCTCACCAGAGCACCTCCAGGTATCGAGCTGCAGAGTTGCAGACTTTGTGCTCCCCTTGTTTACAGTCTTAATGGAATTTAAACCCTTTCCTTTCTCCTTTCTCCCTTTTTAGTTTAGTCCCTGGGGTTGTTTCCAACTTTCCACTTTCTCTCCAGCTGCTTTTGGAGAGGGGTGTTTCTCCTGTATTCTCCCCTCCGTCCCAGTCTCCATCCTCTCTCTGCCTGCAAAAGGGGTTCCCTACCTTTTGGGGCTTCTTGCTCTCCAAGTTCAGCCCTTTGTGTCATGTACCTGCTGAATTCTGTGGTTTAGGTTGTGCAGATTGTTGTGTTAATCTTCCAATCAGTTCTCTAGGTGTGTAAGATGGTTTAGTGTTGGTCTGGCTGTATTTCATAGACAAGAGACCCACAAAAATCTTCCACGTTGTTCTGTCATCTTGGCTCCTCTATTATTTTTTATTGAAGTATAGTTGATACACAATGTGACACTAGTTTCAGATGTCTGACATAGTGATTTGCCAACTGCATATGTATATATATGTTATGCTATGCTCACCACACGTGTAGCTACCATCTGTCACCAAACAATGCTATTACAATTGGATCCTGTGTTTTTACCCAAAGTTTGTCTTTTGATATGGGAGTTTCATGCATGTCCATTTGAAGTACTTACTGATGAGGAGAGACTTCTGTCATTTTTCTATTTGTTTTCTATATGCCTTGCAGCTTTTTTGTTCCTCACTTTCTGTATTACTGTTTCTTTTGTGTTTAGTTGATTCTTTGTTGTGACAATTTTAAATCCCTTTGTCATTTCCTTTTGTGTATATTCTATAGCTATTTTTTTGCGTGTGTTATCTTGGGGATTTCATTTAACCTGCTAAATCTGTGTCATTCATTATAATTTATAGAAGTTCAAGTTTAATAACATTCAAAAATTCTGCTCCTGTAATGTGTTGTTCATGGTCACCCTCTTGGGTTGTTGACATCACAAAAATATCTTTTTGTACATCGTGTGCCCCCAGACATAAACTTTCATTAATTTAAATGAATTAGTTAGTACATTAAATTATATAGAAAACTTGATTGGCGTTACAAAGTTTAAGTAATACTTGTTTTTAAATCAATGATTTGTTTTAAAAAACGGACTAGTTTCTTTAATCATGTAGAAACCAAAAGTAGTTAGAAACTGTTGCTATAATACTAAGTTTATATTTTTCTATGCAGTTACCTTTATTAGAATATTTATTTTTCATTCACCTTTGAGTTAGTATCTGGTGTCCTTTTGTTTTTCCCCTGGAGGACTCCCTTGAGCATTTCTCTCAGTGTGGGCCTAGTAGTAGCAAGTTTCCTTAGGTTTTGTTTATTTGGGAATGTTTTGATTTTCCCCTCACTTTTGAGGGACAGTGTTGCCAGATATAGAATTTTTTTTTGGGCCATTCTTTTATTTTACCACTTTGAATGTATTGGACTGCTGACTTCTGGTCTCTAAAGTTTCTGATTAGAAATCTATTGATAATCTCATTGACAATCACTTGTATGTGATGAGTCACTTTTCTCTTGCTGCTTTTAATATTCTCTTTTTATCTTTCTAAATTTGATTATAATGTGTCTCGACTATGTGTCTGAGCTCATTTTTCTTGGAGTTGATGAGTTTGGATGTTTATATTCACATCTTTCATCCAATTTGGGAGATTTGGGAGATCATAGCTGAAATATTCTCTCTATCCCTTTCTTTCTTTCTTCTCCTTCTGAGCATCCACAGTGCATATGTTGGATCCTTAGGCTATGTTGTCTTGTTTTCAGTCTTAACTTTACTGCTCTCCAGCCTCTATCATTTCCATTATCTTCTCTTTAGGTTCACTGTTAATTTCTTTTGCCTCAAATCTGCCTTTGAATGCTTCTAGTGAAATTTTCATCACATTAGTTGTATTTTTCATTTCTAGAATTCATTTTTAGCTTCTTTTTTGATTTTCTATCCCTTTATTGACATTTTTATTTTGCACACATTTTTTTTTTCCTCTACCTCCCCCACATCTTGCTTTAGTTCTCTGAGAATCTTTAAGGCAGTGATTTTAAAGTCATTGTCTGGTATATCTACCATCAGGTTTTTCTAAAGAATAGTTTCTGTTGATTTATTATTTTCCTCTGAATAGGCTTTTGTTTTCAGCTTCTTGGTGTGTCTTGTGATTTTTGTAGAAGACTGAATATTTGAATCTAACCATGTGTTGAATCTGGAGATGAGACTTTCCTCCCTTCCCCAGGGTCTGCAGATTTTTGTTATTCGTTTTGTTTTAATTTTTTTGATTGTTTTATCCTGCTGTTGTGGAAAAGATCAATATAAGATGTAGATTTCAATGTCCTCAGGTATTTTCTGGACCTTTTCCTGGTCATAAGTGGATACTTTCTTCTAATGTTCCTGGTTTATGTAGTTGTTTTCCAATGTTCTAGCCTTTAATATCTGTCTCGCATAAGGGAAAACCAGAAAAATGAGGGAGAAAAAAAGATCCCTTTTAAGATCCCTTGAAGTCCATTCAGCCAGAGGGGGGAGATGTTTGCAACAATAGGTGTAGGGATAGCAAAGACTTTGCTGCCTACTTCTTTGTCTGCACTTCTGTGATTAGAGCAGCAAGCAGCAATCAGAACCCAGATACGTGATATTTGGATTTTGGTTTTTTTGTTTTTTTTGTTTTTGTTTTTTTTTTTTTGGTCCACTCTGGTTCTTGAAACCTCTGTGCATGCTGCTTTGTGAACACATGTATAGGTGCTTGCCATGTGATGGGGACAGGGGATGGATAGTTGCTACTGTGACAAAAGCTGAAATAACTGAAATTGAGTAAAATTATCTGCAATTTACATTGAAAACCTGCCCTAGAAGTTACTGCAACTCTTCAAAATAGATACTCTAGCCCGAGTCTTCTAGTTCAATTTTTATTTAATTAGGGGAGGCAGATTCCTGTTGCTCTACCATCTTCCCAGAAATTTTCCTACTATCTTTTGACCTTTTTTTTTTTACAAAATTATATATATACATATGATGTTGAATATGTGTGTGTGTGCATATAAAAGAGAATTTTCACCAGTTTCTGTTTGAATGTGTGTCCAGGAAAGCTTTTTATACATATGTGCTCAAAGTGGACCACAGGAGTACTTTCTTGACAGTGTCAGGGATGGAAAGTCCTCCACTGAACAAATAATTCTTCTTAGGAATACCTGAGGTGCTGTAGCTTCTGCTTTGTGTAAGGCAGTGGCACATCCCTCTTTGTGAGCCTCTATGTGAATTTTTGTGTCTTGAATGAATGTATTCAATGAATCTCTACAAAAGTTGTCCACAATATAGTGTCATACACGTGCTCCTGGAGAAAGGTGAATGTGGTTAAGATCTTGCCAGCAAAGCTTATGAGCAAGGCTGTTGAGGTAGCCCATGAGAAGTCAGTACAAGTGATTTGTATCCTTCAAAGATGAAGAAGAGAAACTGCAGCTGAGATCTTGTTGAAATAGGATCAGAACATACTAACAAATCTATGCTTGCAAAGTATCTATTACTACTTAGATAGAGTCAGCAATTTCAGTAATATTGGAGATGGGGAGCAGGCTTAATATGATGCATCACTGCAATAATGTTATAGTAATGTTCTGCAAGGTATCATAAATTATTTTCAGGTTTATGAATTAATCTAAATTAAGCTATTAAATGGAAAAGCAGTGTAGATAATCACTCCTTTGCTTAATAGATCTTTTATAATGGGATTTCATCCTTAAAGCCACTGTTTCAATATGTATTGGGTTGTATTTAAAGGTTAATATGTTGGACAGATCCAAACACGTCCTTTTTTGTGAAGCTGACTATAAGTGCCAAAACTCTAATATTATTTTAATTTATGACATGTTACATAAGACAACAATAACTATTAGTAGTTGATGTAAAAGATGGTTGCTATGACTAAGGGATATTTTATCCCAGTAGTTAAGACAGGGCATGGAAATTTGTCTTGTATTTAATACTTTTGGCTCCTAGTAATACAGGAATATCTACATAAATATAGAAAATATAATCATTATATCTGTTATTTTTGCCCCAGTATTGATTAAGAACACTAATCTCACTAATCTTTGTCATTGTTTCATCTCATCCAATGTTAAAATTCATTTGGAAGTTCTGACAGAGAGGTACAAAAGCAACTTGTGCCCTTTATCAGTTGTAAATTTTTAAAAGTAGTGTTAGATTCCCACACGTATCAAAACAGAACTCTGTTTTCTTTCCTGACTCTCCCACCCTGCCCATCTCCTCTCTTTCCTCTTTCTTTTGGTTCTTATTAGATGTATTTTGGGGAAGTATCTGTTATAACCTGCCTATATATATATATATATATATATATATATATATATGTGTGTGTGTGTATAAGCTTCTTCTTCAGAATATCCCCATTAGTATCATCAAAGTTAGGGGTCTCCCCATGGATAATTTTGAGACATGTGAAATTAATTTGAACTAACTCCTTGAAATAACTCCATGGGCCTGTCATCAGTCTTTTTCTCTATTACTGTGTTAATCAAGAATTTCCTCCAACTACAAGATAATCAGCAGCAGCAGAAAAGTCATTTTCTAAGGTTCTAGCACACCATCTACTTTTGCAGGTATCGATCTCATCATACCACTTGGTAACTACCCTTCTTTACATCATTCAGTGCACTTGTAAATTGCTATCAGTTCTACTCTGGAGGACCATTCTTAAGGGGACAATACCTGACTGCGACACACAGTCACAGAATTCTACCTAGCCTAGTGTCAATCACAGCTCATGCTGGAATCCAGAAACAAAATCCAATCTGATACAGAAAATAGGTTTGTGCGAGACACATAATCAAGACCATGTAAAGACTAAACCCATACTTTTGTCTCTAAATGCTAATTGTGGAAACTTCTGAGTGGTATGGAGGTGAGGATCCCCCTAACATGGATCTGGCCTGCTTGGCTTGAAAATCTTAGTCACACAAGGGAGGGCATGTTGAGTCTTTCCTCTAAGTTTTTCAGGATATGTCACGGAAGATTAAGAGAGAGATGAAGCTTGAAAGCTGTCAGCAGTCTAACTTCAAAAATGGTGTTAGACTTTTTATTACACAGGAGTTATGGGGAAAATGCCAAGATGGTAAGTAGGGCTGCAGAAGACTGCAATTTTTAACTGCAATTTTTAATTTAGAAGACTAAATTTTTAATTTAGGCATTGGTATTTTTTGGTAGAATGAAAAACCTCTGTATGTTTCACTTTTAATTTTAATGAAAATGATTTCTTTTTGTAAGTGATAAATGACAGGGGAACGGGTATTTAAATATAAGGTATGCCATTCACTATACGTGCAATCCTGACAAATTATCTGGCACTCCTTTCATCTCTGTTTTCTCACCTATAAAATGATGAATAATTATAGCTTTATGTGAAAACTTTAAATAGAATCTTGAAGTACTTTAAAATGAATAAAAGTGTCTAAACCTATTAACAGGTTATCAATAAATATTGGCAGGTTGTGTGATTGAAGAAATGAGAAAGCAGAAAAAAACCATACAAAATAGAAGTTCAGTAAGGGAAAATTTGAAAATATTTACAATAATTGGAATAAATAAACCATGATATCCTCATGCGAATGTTAATTTGGGTTGTATGGCATAATTAAAAATTTTCCTATTGGTGTTTTATTTTTTATCCTCTTTTTTAAGAAAAGGGTGAAACATCATATGAAGTTATCAGTTGGCTTCCACCTGAAGATCGTAAAAAAGAATTCAAGAAATGTTTTGATTTCCTTGTGACAGAAACTTTGCATGGCAGGTAATTTCTTTTATTCTCTGCTTGAAAGACTTACCGTTTTAGTGATTTAAATGAATGGTTGGATACATAGATACTTGGAGTGAATTTAAGAGCAATGGATAGATGAATGGATGAATGGATAGATGGAGAGATCAATGACAGGGGGCAGAGGATAAATGGAGTAGATGAATTTTTACTCGCAATTATTCAGTCTGTGTAGTGTGCCTCTTCCACTGAAAGTAGGAATGCATTTCTGTATATGAGGGGGATTGTTCCTTTTGGATCTTCCTGGCAACACTTCACCTACAGTGTTTGCATATTCTCCACCACACAGATGGTGGATAGACAATTTAATTTCTCATTGTTGGTATGCAAATGGGAGTCGCCATATTATACTTATTTTTCCTCCCACTTCCTCACATAAATTCAAGAATAGAAAAATGCTTATGAATATTGATTTCTTATACCTCAAACCAGTGTCTTTTAAACTCGTTTAAGAAACCAAATATCTTGGTGATATACAATGAGTGAGTAACCTGAGAGCTTTGCCATTACCTAGAATGATAGAAAGTTCTTCATGTTCTTGACATCAGAGGGGAAGACACAAATTCATTCCTTACTTGCTTAATACAGTGGCTTAATGTCCATCCCCCTTCTTCCTTAGAAATTCTGTTTGCTAGTAGGTGGTCATAAAATATGGCTTTTTTATAAAGTCATTTTCCTTAGTCAAACTAGACTCCAAATTTTCTCATATATAAGAGATCTGATCTAAAGTACTGATTTGAAATTTTGTCTATATCGTCTTATCTTGTTATTGATACATTTTTAAATTCTGTATCTCATCTCTTCTTCCTTAAACTGATTACCTTGAAGGCCGTTTTTTTTTTTTAATGTTTATTTTATTTTTGAGAAAGAGAGAGACAGTGAGAGCAGGGGAGGAGCAGAGAGATAGGGAGACACAGAATCCGAAGCAGGCTCCAGGCTCTGAGCTGTCAGCACAGAGCCTGACGCGGGGCTGGAACTCACAGAACGTGAGATCATGACCTGTGCTGAAGTCGGATGCTTAACTGACTGAGCCACCCTGCCGCCCTGAAGGCTGGTTTTATATACATGTCACATATGGTATAATATACCAAGCACAGTGCTTTCCTATATTTTTTTAATTAACTTAATTTCTGACATGATTAATGTTCTACTTTTAAGGAATTTGTACTTCAAATTTTAAATTTGTCACCAATATTTAGCAGCACTGTTCGGGTAAAATCACTTAAAATATAATAGAGAATAATTTCAGCTAATCACCTGTTATCACATGAAGTTGATTTTAACCCCCAGGTGTAGATCTGCATATTGCCAATGAGTTCTCACCTGTGGGCTTTCTTTCAGTGGGCTGACATAGTGTAGTGTTGTACAGGTTACAGGTTGGCCAGGCCATTGATTCTCTTAGTTCTTCATTCAAATGGTAGGCCCATGGGTCACCAAAGTACTTGTACCTGTAACTTCTGGTCAGGAACATTCTCATCTATTTGTCCCTATGCTGCATAAAAAGGATCATTTTCCTTGCAGACACTGATGCAAAAACATTGAAGCAGAATGGTTCCTGGAACAGTGCCATAGACCAGAGTCTTAATAGATATTGGTAAAATTTTAGCATGAACTTTTGTGAATACTCCAGCTGGGTATGAAGTGGAAAGGATAGTAGTTAGCTTCACAAAGGCTTTTATTTTTGTTTGTTTTAAATGTTAATCTTTTCTGGTAGGAAGACGTAAATCTCATGGTCAGCTTAGAATTAGAATTCAAATGTTGCCATCAGAAAGTTCCTTGTGTGAGGCAATCTATCAAATTCAGGCTATTCTCAATTTCAACTAAAAGGGCTATATCATGAATATTGATGTCATGAAGTTATTTCCACAGTTCACTTAGGAAACAGGACAGTCACTGATAAAAAGTCAGTATACAAATGAAAGTTAAAGAGAGCATCACACCTAAAGGAAATAGAAGCAGAACAGCAAAGACACCCCAAACCCAGAGGAAGAAGAGAAATAATAAAGATCAGAGCAGAAATAAACAATATAGAATCTAAAAAAACAGTAGAGCAGATCAATGAAACCAAGAGTTGGTTGTTTGAAAAAATAAACAAAATTGATAAACCTCTAGCCAGGCTTCTCAAAAAGAAAAGGGAGAGGACCCAAATAGATAAAATCATGACTGAAAATGGAATTATTACAACCAATCCTTCAGAGATACAAGAAATTATCAGGGAATACTATGAAAAACTATATGCCAACAAACTGGACAACCTGGAAGGAATGGACAAATTCCTAAACACTCACACACTTCCAAAACTCAAACAGGAAGAACTAGAAAATTTGAACAGACCCATAACCAGCGAAGAAATTGAATCAGTTATCAAAAATCTCCCAAAAAATAAGAGTCCAGGACCAGATGGCTTCCCTGGGGAATTCTACCAGACATTTAAAGCAGAGATAATACCTATTCTTCTCAAGCTGTTCCAAAAAATAGAAAGGGAAGGAAAGCTTCCAGACTCATTCTTTGATGCCAGCATTACTTTGATTCCTAAATCAGACAGAGACCCAGTAAGAAAAGAGAACTACAGGCCAATATCCCTGATGAATATGGATGCAAAAATTCTCAATAAGATACTAGCAAATCGAATTCAACAGCATATAAAAAGAATTATTCACCATGATCAAGTGGGATTCATTCCTGGGCTGCAGGGTGGGGGGGTTCAACATTCACAAATAAATCAGTGTGATACATCACATTAATAAAAGAAAAGAAAAGAACCGTATGATCCTGTCAATCAGTGCAGAAGAAGCATTTGACAAAACTTAGCATCCTTTCTTAATAAAAACCCTTGAGAAAGTCGGGATAGAAGGAACATACTTAAGCATCATAAAAGCCATTTATGAAAAGCCCATAGCCAATATCATCCTCAATGGGGAAAAAATGAGAACTTTCCTCAGGAACACGACAGAGATGTCTACTTTCACCACTGTTGTTTAACATAGTGTTGGAAGTGCTGGCATCAGCAATCAGACAAAAAAACCGAAATAAATAAGTATCCAAATCGGTAAAGAAGTCACACTTTCATTTTTCACAGATGACATGCTACTCTACATGGAAAACCCGAAAGATTCCACCAAAAAGCTGCTAGAACTGATACATGAATTCAGAAAAGTCGCAGGATATAAAATTAATGTACAGAAATCAGTTGCATTCTTATACACTAACAATGAAGCAACAGAAAGACAAATAAAGAAACTGATCCCATTCACAATTGCAGCAAGAAGCATAAAATACCTAGGGATAAATCTAACCAAAGATGTAAAAGATCTGTATGCTGAAAACTATAGAAAGCTTATGAAGGAAATTGAAGAAGATATAAAGAAATGGAAAAACATTCCTTTCTCATGGATTGG
This sequence comes from Prionailurus bengalensis, assembly GCF_016509475.1. Lineage (NCBI taxonomy): Eukaryota > Metazoa > Chordata > Mammalia > Carnivora > Felidae > Prionailurus > Prionailurus bengalensis. The sequence goes on from NC_057343.1 coordinate 211,932,820, forward strand.
AGAGTAAATATTGTTAAAATGTCGACACTACCCAAAGCAATCTACACATCTAATGCAATCCGAAACAAAATTGCACCAGCGTTCTTCTCGAAGCTAGAACAAGCAATCCTAAAGTTTGTATGGAACCACAAAAGACCCCAAATAGCCAAAATAATATTGAAAAAGAAAACCAAAGCAGGAGGCATCACAATCCCAGACTTTAGTCTCTGCAACAAAGCTGTCATCATTAAGACAGCATGGTATTGGCACAAAAACAAACACATAGACCAATGGAATAGAATAGAGACTCCAGAATTGGACCCACAAATGATGGCCAACTAATCTTTGACAAAACAGGCAAGAATATCCGATGGATAAAAGACAGTCTCTTTAACAAATGGTGCTGGGAGATCTGGACAGCAACATGCAGAAGAATGAAACTAGACCACTTTCTTACATCATTCAGAAAAATAAATTCAAAATGGATTAAGGACCTGAATGTGAGACAGGAAACCATCAAAACCCTAGAGATGAAAGCAAGAAAAAGCTCTCGGACCTCAGCCTCAGCAATTTCTTACTTGACACATCCCCAAAGGCAAGGGAATTAAAAGAAAAAATGAACTACTGGGACCTCATTCAAGATAAAAAGCTTCTGCACTGCAAAGGAAACAATCAACAAAACTAAAAGGCAACCAATGGAATGGTAAAAGATATTTGCAAATGACATATTGGATAAAGGGCTATATTGGATACAAACAGAAGAGACTCATAAATATGGAGAACAAACTGAGGGTTGCTGGAGGGGTTGAGGGAGGGGTGGTGGGCTAAATGGGTAAGGGGCACTAAGGAATCTCTTCCTGAAATCATTGTTTCACTATATGCTAACTAATTTGGATGTAAATTTTTAAAAATAAAGAAGAAAATTAAAACAATTATAGAAAATGTTTAATATATAATATTAAATGAAAGAAACGATATGTAAAAAAATAAAATAAATAAATAAAAATAAAAAATAAAATCAGAAATAAAAGACATCCAGATGGCCAACAGGCACATGAAACGATGCTCAATGTCACTCTTCATCAGGGAAATACAAATCAAAACTACATTGAGATATCACCTCACACCAGTCAGAGTGGCTAAAATGAACAAATCAGGAGACTATAGATGCTGGAGAGGATGTGGAGCAATGGGAACCCTCTTGTACTGTTGGTGGGAATGCAAACTGGTGCAGCTGATCTGGAAAACAGTGTGGAGGTTCCTCAAAAAAATTAAAAATAGATCTACCCTATGACCCAGCGATAGCACTGCTGGGAATTTACCCAAGGGATACAGGAGTGCTGATGCATAGGGGTACTTGTACCCCATTGTTTATAGCAGCACTTTCAACAATAGCCAGATTATGGAAGGAGCCTAAATGTCCATCAACTGACGAATGGATAAAGAAGATGTGGTTTATGTATACAATGGAATATGAATTGGCAATGAGAAAGAATGAAATCTGGTCATTTGTAGCAACGTGGATGGAATTGGAGAGTGTTATGCTAAGTGAAATAAGTCAGGCAGAGAAAGACAGATACCGTATGTTTTCACTCATATGTGGATCCTGAGAAACTCAACAGAAGACCAGGAGGGAGGAGAAGGGGAAAAAAAAGAGTTACAGAGAGGGAAGGAGGAAAACCATAAGAGACTCTTAAATATTGAGAATAAACTGAGGGTTGATGGGGGGTGGAGGGGAGGGGAAAGTGGGTGATGGGCATTGAGGAGGGCACCTGTTGGGATGAGCACTGGGTGTTGTATGGAAACCAATTAGACAATAAATTTCATAGTAAAAAAAAAAAAAGAATGTATCAACTAGAAATGAAACTCTAAAATCTGCTAGTGTAGGGAATGCTTTCAAAGCAGAAGGATCTTGAATTAGCTCTGATAGTGGGTGCATATGGATTGGCCAGAGAAAGGGGAGGGGAGGAGGTGAGAACATTTCAGGAGGCAGAAACACCTGGAGCAGAGTGATCAGAGCAGAGTATTCATTGGACACTGGTAAAATGGGTGGGTGGTAAAATATTGTGAAATTAACACCTCCAATGAATATTTGTCTTTAGTTTTTTGTTTGTTTATTTGTTTTTGTTTTTACAGGGAAGCATTTGACAACTTTGTATCATTAATGAAACAACTGGGAATTCGATGCAGTGATTTGCTAAGGAGAGGTGATATCATGGATTTCTTAAAAAATGAGAACTTTGACTTGGTATTTGTTGAAGCATTTGACTTCTGTTCTTTCCTCATTGCTGAGAAGCTTGGGAAGCCATTTGTGTCAATTCTTCCTACCCAATTTGGAAGTGTGGACCATGGGCTACCAAGTCCTGTGTCTTATGTTCCATTATTCCGTTCCTTGCTCACCGACCACATGGACTTCTGGGGCAGAGTGAGAAATTTTCTGATGTTCTTTGATTTCTCCATAAAGCAAAGGCAAATCCATTCTACCATTGAGAACACCATCAAGGAACATTTCCCGGAAGGCTCCAGGCCAGTTTTGTCTCATCTTTTAAAGAAAGCAGAGCTGTGGTTTGTTAACTCTGACTTTGCCCTTGAATTTGCTAGGCCCCTGCTTCCCAACACTGTGTATGTTGGAGGCTTATTGGCCAGACCTGTTAAACCAGTACCACAAGTAAGTAAAACCTTAGTGCTCAATAGCGACTTCATGCAGAGCTCTTCAGTGCAGAGTTGGTGGCTTCCCTGCCAGTGGGAACTGGGAGTGAAGTAGGATGAGACAAACAAAACACCTAAATGTAAATTTTTAATTTTTTAATTTTTATTTTTCTATTCTATTTATTCTATTCTATTTTAAATTTTATGTTATTTTGGTAAAAACACTTAATATGAGATCTAGCCCCTTATCAAAATTTTAACCATACAATACATAATTATTTACTGTAGGTACCATATTGGATCTCAGATCTCTAGACCTTATTTATCTCACTTATCTGTAATTCTTTCTCCATTGAATAATAGCTACCCTTTTCTCTTAAACCCTAAACCTTGGAAACCAGCTGCCACTTTTCATTTTATGAATTTGAATATTTTAAATGCTTCAGATAAGTTAACTCATGCAGTATTTGCTTATCTGGCTTATGTCACTTATCATAATATCTTTAAGTTTCACCCATGTTTTCCCATATTGCAAAATTTTCTTCTTTTTTAAAGAATACATAATATTCTTCTTAAAAGAACATATAGTATTCTCTTTTTTAAAGAATATAAGTATTGTTTTTTAAAGAATATAGAGAACTTTTAAAAAATATGTAGTATTTTTTAAAGAATATATATATTATATATATAATGGAATATATATATACATATATATATATATCTCACAATTTCTTCAACCATTCATCTTTAATGGATATTTTGTTTGTTTCCATATCTTGCTTATTGTGAATAGTGCTTCCGTGAATATGGGAATACAGACATCTCTTTGAGATCTTGATTTCCATTTTCTGTTTTTAATTTGTGGGGAAATTTCCATACTATAGACCTTAGTGCCTTTGACATTTTTCATTCCCAACCACAGTATGTAAGGGTTGTTATTTCTCCATATCTTTAACACTAGTTGTCTTCTGATTTTTAAAAATAACTACCAATATTTGTGAATTAATAACTCATTGTGGTTTTGATGTGTATTTCCCTGATGGCTAGTGTTGTTGAGCACTTTTTTCATATATCTGTTTGCCATTTGGCATGTTTTCTTTGGATAAATGTCTATTCAAGTCCTCCATCTATTTTTAATAGAGTTATAAGACTTTTTTCTTCTCCATTGAATTGTAAGCCTTTCTTATACATTTTGGAGATTAATCTCTTAGGATTATGGTTTATAAATGTTTTCTATTCTGTAGGTCTTCTGTTACTCTGTTGATTGTTTCTTTGCTGTGCAGAAGCTTTGTAGTTTAATGTAGTCTCACTTGTTTTGTTGTTTGTTTTGGTGTTTGTTTCTTTTGATTTTGATATTTCATTTTCTAGTTTATTGTGCTATATTTTTGAAATCAATAGCAAGACCAATACCATGAAGTTTCACCCTGTGTTTTTTTTCTAAGAGCTTTGTCGTTTCCGTCTTAGGATTAAGTCTTTAATCAATTTTGAGTTGAGTTTTTTGTATGGAGTAAGGTGAGGGTCCAGTCAACCTCTGGTGAGAGGTTGTTTTCATAACTATCTGCCAACTTTGGTGAGACTGGTTACACAATTTCCTGGGGTACAGTTAGTTTTTAGTTATTTTTATTTTTATCTTTTAAGTACTTCAAATAAAATATTTTTAAAATATTTCTGTACAGAATGAGAGCATGGAGCTTCCTATTCTAATGTCATGTTGTGCTCTTTTCAGTTTTAAATAATAGATTTACATTAATCTTATAATTATCAAAAGATAGTAAAGGTGATTTTAAGTGGTCCCCCAGAATGGTAGTTCTAACAGTGTAGTGCTGGATAGAGTCAATTACAGCCCAATGGAACAATGGGGTATAGGTTGGGAATTGGGAACAACCAAGCCATGAAGAGGATGGAGAAACTGTTATAAAGAATTGACAAAACTGTATTCATGCTCATTTTTAGGGGATTAAATCAGAAACTTCCTAGGGGGCCTGGTGGCTCATTTGGTTAAGCATGTGACTGCGGCTCAGGTCATGATCTTACATTCGTGAGTTGGAGCCCCGCATTGGGCCCTGTGCTGACAGCCCAGAGCCTGGGTTCTGCTTCAGGTTCTGTGTCTCTCTGTTTCTGCCCCTCTTATGCTCGCACTCTGTCTCTGTCTCTCTGTTTCAAAAATAAATAAACGTGAAAAAATTAAAAAAAAATTTCCTAAGAATAATCTAGGAATTATTATATGCTATATATTATATAGCATAATATATGCTAATTAATATCACACAAAATAGACTTCAGTCAAAAAGTTCACAGGAGGTAAAAATATTTTATAAATGGTTTAATATAACAAATCAATCAATGTAATACATTATTAGAGTGGAAGGAATAAAAAAACACATCATGTCAATATATGCAGAAAAGATATTTGACTAAATGAATACCCTTTCATGATAAAAACAAAACTAAGGGTAAAAAAGGTACTTCTTCACATGACAAAGAGTATTTACTGGAACACTCACAGCTAACATCATATTCTTTATGATAGACAGAAATTGTGCTGCCTCAGGTCAGTAGTCTAAGATGCCCACTGCTACTTAAATATGCTATAGACAGAGCAAGTAGGCAAGAAAAAGAAATTCTGAATTGGAATGGACAATGTCAAAATAGCTTACATTTTTTTATATGACATAAGTCTCTCTATAGAACATCCCAAAGACTTCACACACCAAAAAGAAACTACTAGATGTTAAACAAATCTAGCAAAGTTGCAGGGAAAATATCAACATGGAAATAGGACTTGTGTTTCCATACACTGGCTAGGAACAACCTGAAAATGAAATCAAGTAAATTATTCTGCTTACAACAGCATCCAATTAAACTGAGGAGGTGAAAGACATGTATGTTCACTGGACACTACAAATTTCCTGAGAGAAATTAAGAAAGACCTAAATAAATAAAAAGATATCTCTAGATCATGGGTTATGATACTTAATATTGTTAAAAGAGCAATACTACTGAAAATTATCTACAGATTTGATCTAATCCTTATCAATAGTTTAATGGCCTTTTTTATAGATGAAAAAGGCAGTTTTCAAATGCATATGGAAATGAAGAGACCCTGAATAACCAAAGCAATAATAAAAAGAAGAATGACTCATACATCTGTGACTAATTCATTTTTACAAGGATGCCAAAAACAACCAATGCAGTCTCTTCAGACTCTCTTCAGAAAATGGTGCTGAGACCATTGGATATTTGTTCACATTGAAGGGAATGTATTTTGAGCCTTCCTCACACCACATACCAATATGAACTCAAAATGGATCAATGGCCTAAATAAAGAGCTAAAAGCCATAAAATTCTTAGAAGACAAGAAAGGGATAAATCTACACAGACTTGGATTTGGCAATGAATTTGTAGATGTGACACCAAAGCATGAGTAACAAAGGAAAAAAATACATAAATTGGACTTCATCAGGATAAAAAACTTCTCTGTATCAAGGTAGAATGCAAGTTTGTCTTCTCACTGCCACATTTTAGCCTCATACTGGAGGTCCTAAGTAAAACAATAAGACAAAAAAGGAGGTAAAAGGCATATAGATTAGACAGGAGGAAATAACACGGTTTGGTTCACAGATGGCATGATGGTCCATTTAGAAAATCTGAAAAGTCATAAAAAAATCCTAGAATTAGTAAGCAATTGGAGCAATGCCACAGGATACTAGTTTAATGTATAAAATCATCCTTTTCTTATATATCAGCAATGAATGGAGGAATATGAAATTAAAAACAATAAACTATTTACATTAGCACTACCAAAAATGAGATCTTAGGAATAAATAAAAAATATGTATATATACAAGATTAAATGAGGAAAACTATAAAACTCTAAAGAAAGAAAGAAATTAAAGAACTAAATAAATGGAGAGTAAGTCCATGTTCATGGGTAGGAAGACTCAATATTGCCAAGATATTAGTTCTTTGAAAATTGATCTATACATTCAATGCAATCCCAATCAAAACCTCTGCAACTATTTTGTGGATATTAATTAAAAATTTTTAAAATTTGCATGGAGAGGCAAAAACCCTAAAAAGCCAACACAATATTGAAGATGAAGAACAAAGTTTGAGGAGTGATATTGTCAACTTCATGACTTACTATAAAGCTACAATAATCAAAATGGTATGATATTGGCAAAAGATTAGAAGTCAATGTAACAGAATAGAGAAGCCAAAATAGACCCACATAAATTTAGTGGGCTGATGTGTCATAAAGGAGTAAAGACAATAGTATAGAGAAAGCAGACTTTCAAAAACCAACAGTGCTGGAAAAATGATCTGACTACATAGAAAATTAATTAGCCTCAGATCCTACACATTCAAAAAAATTAACTCAAAACAGACCGTAAACCTTAATATAAAAAGCAAGTGCAAAGTACGAAACTTTTAGGATATGATATCAGAAAAGAATCTAGAGGACCTAGGGTTTGGTGAAAACTTTTTAAATGCAAAACCTAAGTCATGATCTATGAAAGAAAGAGTTGATAAGTGTGCTAAGTTGAAATTAAAATTTCTCTTCTGGGCAGGAATTATCAAGAGAATGAAAGGAGGAGGAACAGAACACAACCAAATGTTTGGAACAGATCTGTTAAAAACTATTATTCAAAATATTCAAATAAACACAGACACACATATACACAATATACAAAGAACTATTAAAATTTAACAATTAAAACCAGTATTTTAAAAATGGACCGAACACCTTACCAGAACTGTCAACAAAGAAAACACAGATGGCTCATAAGCATATGAAGGAGACACATGACAGATATTTTCCCAGCATTACCTCAGTTTCCAGAAGGCCTACTGCCCCCTACTGGTCTAGGACATCAAGTGGCACTCTCCCAGGCACTAGCACCCTGGTCTGACATTGGAACACTCCTAAGTGACCATGTATCCCTAGAACTAGGATGAGGGATGAGGATCACCCTTGTTCTGGGGCCATGTTGTTAATGAAGAAAGAAGTTTCCACCCCCTGTACTTTCCTCTTCTTAAAACATTGTTAAATCAACATTCTGAATCTAGGTGTTGGTGCTACAGTATGTGTTAAGTGCCTTATGTGCAATGTGGGCTATTGTGATAGTGGCTGGACACCTAAGGCTCTCTACACATCCATTTGTGATTATTGAAGGTATTCATATGGTATGGCGTGTCCTGAGATCTCAGAAAAATGACTTCAAAACCACCAGACACAATGGATATGAGCACAGTGAAGAGTGCACTGAGCTGTTCCCAGGGCTATGAGAACAATTTCAAGACAGTGAGCTCTAGGTACTGACAGGAGGGCGTATTCAGTTAATAGTTGACTTTCATTTCATGAATGTCTAGGCTTTCATAAACAACTTTGTTCACATCCTGTCCTTTCTCACTTCTCTCCAGGAATTTGAGAATTTCATCAGCAAGTTTGGAGACTCTGGTTTTGTCCTTGTGGCCATGGGCTCCATAGTGAGCAACTATCAGTCCCAGGAAGTTCTCATGGAGATGAACAGTGCCTTTGCTAATCTGTCTCAAGGTGTGATATGGAAATGTAAGTTATCTAAGTGGCCCAAAGACGTCAAATTGGCAGCAAATGTGAAAATTGTGGACTGGCTTCCTCAGAATGACCTCTTGGGTAAGGACTACCCAGATCTATTTCTCTCTTTCCATTTATGTAGCTTTAGGGCTCTACTAGGCACCCCAGCAGCCTGTGAAGGGGCAGATGGTAGCTAAAGGTAATGTCTAGAGGGTAGGAATGGAGCAGCCAGCTAGAGTTCTTGGGATATTAGGTATACTTCCCAAATGGCTAAAATTTCCATGTTTTCTTCTTCCTTTCTATTCCTGATACCTTCAGTCAGAAGTGATATTATCATGCCATTATTTTGACCCTATCATATTTGGCACTGAACAACATTGCCTAAATACAAAGACAGTTTACGGACTCTGAGAACACATATCAAGGGCCATACTACCAGTGTTTTCCAGGCATCTTGAGCACCTGTTAGGCTTTACGCCATTGTAGAAACACACTCCCACACTTACTCGTTCACCCTCCTTTGCTGCAAAAGATGTACTCATACTTTCACAAGGTTTCTGTTAACTGTCTGAAGAGTGTACTAAAATATCTGAATGTCAAGCTGAATAACCTCTCAGCTTTTTAGCTGGTTCAACAAATTCTCTGGTAACAGAGAGCTAGATGGTTCTGCACATTTTTTTCAGAAGGCATGGGGTATGTAAAAAGATTCTGATTTTCAAAGAAACACAAATAAATTCTGATGCACATCCCCGTTGAGAGGCAGTTTTGGAGATGAACTCTTTGTTATCAACACTTGTTTTAGTTTTCTCTAAAGAAGGGTGGAGTAAGCACACAGGAACTGGAAATACTGAGATGGGTGGTCCATCATTCTCTGCTTTAGAGGATTTCCTATGGAATTGAATAGAAAGCATATGAGGTGTAAGTTTGATGAATGTCACATGATTATGTGTCGTCAATGAAAGTGTTAAGACTTCAGATAACAGGGAAGTGAATGGACAGTGAAAGAGAGAGGGTGAAACCTGGAGAGTGAGAGATGGAAACAGAGATAGAGTGGGATACCAAGAGAGACAACAGGGATGGGAGATGCAAGAGAGATGTAGCATTGAGAGAAAAGAATGGATGGATGAAAGGATGGATATGGGAGGAAGATTATTTCTTGCTAAGCACTGTTCTCTGCAGATTTCCTTGGGTTCTTATTCCCACATGGATTGTTTTAAGGAATCTTTGTACAGAGACAAGGCCAGAATCTTGTATCTTGGAATATGCACCCTTGAGTGTGTCCTAAGCTAAATCAGTATATCAGTTTCTCCAACATAATTTGAGATCTCTTTGTATTTTTTTTCTGCCCTTGCTACTTTATCAGATGTTCTGAAAATTTTCACCCTGAAATATTCTGCTCTGTTCCTGATTTACAACAGCTCACCCACGCATCCGTCTTTTTGTCACTCATGGTGGGATGAATAGCATAATGGAGGCCATCCAACATGGTGTACCCATGGTAGCGATTCCTGTCCTTAAAGAACAGGCTGAAAACGTGGTCCGAGTAGAAGCCAAAAAGTTTGGTGTCTCTATCCAGTTAAAGCAGATCAAGGCAGAGACATTGGCTCTGAAGATGAAGGAAGTCATAGAAGACAAGAGGTATGGAGCTCTTTGGGCTTGTGGTCACTTAGGCTGAATGAAGGCATCAAATACGAAGGGTGCTGTGTGGCACACTTTTGCAATAACAGCTGGAACTTCCAGGACACGGAATGTGTATGTGACGCTAACATCTGACCTGTTACCTTTGAGAGCAAGACTAGGCATTTAGGTTAGATATTGAGAACGAGTTCTACTCAACTATAAGTAGGACTGTGACCTACTTATATAGGGTTTCTGAGAGGTGTTATATTTTAAGGGTGCTTATAATTGAATTACTTAAGGCAGAAGGTTGCCTTTCAGTCCCCCAATATGCCACACTGTTTCTTGCCTCAGGCCCTTTGTCAGTGTTGCTCTCTAAAACATCCTTCCTTCTCCTCTCAGGACTGGCACCTTCATGACAGTCGGACTAATCTCCAATGCCCTCTCCTCAGAGAGGCAGTCTTTATCTAACAGTCCTAACTGCATTCTTCTCCCATTCCCTTCAATCATAATTTCATTTTTCCTTCTTATCGCTTCTCAGGATCAGCAACTACCCCATCCCCATTTCTTTCTGTTTTAATTTATTGTGTGTCCCTCACACTATAGAGAGTAAGCTCCCCTAGATGGCCAAGTGTGTCTCTTGTGTTCCCATATTACCAGGGCCTAGTAAAGGGCCTGCTACAAAGTAAGGGTGAATTTATGTTAAGTGAATCAGTAAAAGGGCCCATGATATCCTAGGTAAATTCCCATCCAGCACAATGATCTGATAACCAGGATGAACTGAATAATTTATTAGGGTCTCCAGGACATCTATACTGAGTGGGTTATATGTTACATCCCATATATTCATATCTACTCTTCCCTTTATCAACCATAAGCTTCCTGGGTAGAGATTTGACTTTACGACTTAGTCCCTGTTTTATAGTTTAGCACTTTTAGCACTAATCATGTATCTTCCCATGGAGGCGCTAGTTTGAGCTTTTCAGTGGGACCAACTGGACAGTGGTAAGGCCAGGCCAACAACTTTTCCTTGAAAACGAGTCTTCTGTGCATGCAGAGGAAAGCATGTGTGACACAAGGTTTTTAAGACTTCTGAGACCACAGAAGTAATGCCCTGCCTCTGTGTCTGCCAACAGGTACAAGTCAGCAGCGGTGGCCGCCAGCATCATCAGGCGCTCCCACCCCCTGACCCCTGCCCAGAGGCTGGTGGGCTGGATCGACCACATCCTCCAGACAGGGGGTGCGGCCCACCTCAAGCCCCATGCCCTGCAGCAGCCGTGGCATGAGCAGTACCTGCTGGACGTCTTCTTGTTCCTGCTGGTGGTCACGCTGGGCACCCTGTGGCTCTGCGGGAAGCTGCTGGGCATGGTGACCAGGTGGCTGTGTGGGGCCAGGAAGCTGAAGAAGGCCTGATGGGGATATAATGTTGATGGTTGTCTCAGGACCCACTGGTTGTACAAGGCTTCCAACAAACACAGGACACTGCTGGTGTCTTCCCCATATTGGCACTTTAGGGTGGAACACAAATATCTCCTCATTATAATCTGCCTCTGTTTAGAAATTCTTATGAAGTAATCTTGGGATCTTTTTTAAAATTGTGGTAAAATTTATATTATGTAAAATTTACCATTTTAACCATTAAGTGTACTGTCATTGGCATTAAGCACATTGACGTTATCATGCAAACCTCACTACCATTCATTCCAGAACTGTTTTCATCATCCCAAATTCAAACTCCATGCTAATCAAACAGTAAATACTCATAACCCTGCCCCCACCCCCATGACCCCACAGGGTCCTGCCAACCCCCATTCTACTCTCTGTGTCTGTGAATTTTATCTTGGCTTCTTGACTTGCCCCTCATCAATGGCCTCCTCACTCAGATCCAGGCCTTCATCTGACAGCCCTGCTTTCCTCCCCATTCCATGTCCTTAGACACAGGGCCCTGCTTACTTCACTGTTGCTCTCTGGACACTTTTCTCTCTCTGATCTTTCTCTATCCTCACTTTTTATGGCATGACATAAGATCTTGGCCAGTTGTTCCAGTTTGGGTCTCTTTCCTCTTGTGTCTCCTTCTCACCTCATGTCCAAGCTCAGGAAGCCTCTCCTCTGTCTGTCCTGCAGTTAGGCAGGGGTGGCCCTCCCTGGACTCCACTTGTGGTCTCTGTGCTGAGTCCCCTCCTATGAAGAGCATCTCCTTTGCTCTCAGACCTGGAGCCTGCCTTTTGGCCACAGCTGATGCTGTGTTTTTCACTTGTCACAATTACCTTCTCATTTCTCACTCTTAAAAATGTAGTCATGGTGACCTCAAGTCAGATCCCAGACCTCTGTGTGAGGCTCTGGGGCCCAGGTCCAGTGACCATGGCCATTCCCAGGACTTTGTTGATTTAGGAAACATCTTTCTGCCACCCTACTGTGGCGTAAATAGGAAGTAACCCACTATGTATAGCAATTACTTTCAGTTCCTAGCAACATACACCACAAAAAGAGTGTTTTAACCACCAGGGTTATTTTTTGTTTTCTTGTTTGCTTCTTTGATAAGGACTGGTGTGGTGGCTCCATCTTATTGTCTGTAGATTTTGCTCCATTTTTTTTTTTTTGACTTTTTGATATTCTTTACTAGACATCAGGCTCCCACTCTGGTAGGTTCCCTTTATAATATATTTTACTTTCAAGTGATTATGTGCTGATATTTGCTTTTGCATTTACAGATGGAATTATATTTCTCCTTTAAAGTTTCAAATGTATGCTATCTTGTGGGTTATAACACAGTGAAGAAAATAGTAGATATGCAGGATGGTCCCAGAAACCATAGTTTGACTGCTTAATTCTGGGGTTGTGCCCACATCTTGAAATAATTCAAATAGAGGATGAAGCAGCTGCTACCAATACTTCTTGAAGATGTGGAAAGAGGCCCATCCTTACCAAGGTCAGGATAGGATTTTCTGGGTAGAATGTGAAGTGGTGCCAGGTGTCTACCGAGTCCTGTGAGTTCTCATGCTGCACGATGTCACTTATAGTCCCAAGCACATCACATGAGGATGTGTGTGTGTGTGTGTGTGTGTGTCTGTTATTCAAGGTTTAATTTTTGTAATTCTTTTAAAAAAGTGTTTATTTATTTATTTTGAGAGAGAGAGAATATGAGCGAGCAGGGGAGGGGTAGAGAGAGAGGGGGAGAGAGAGAATCCTGAGCAGGCTGTGTGCTGTCAGTGCAGAGCCCAACCTAGGGCTCGATTTCATGAATTGTTAGATCATGACATGAGCTGAAATCAAGAGTCAGATGCTCAACCGATTGAGTCACTCAGGTGCCCCTATTTCTGTAATTTTTATGAATGAAATCTCTAAAATTTGTCTTTGGCAATAGTGCCTTGAAAGGCAGACCTGAAGCTTTTTTTGTGTTGTGATTAGAAAGATTAGAAAGAAAAGCCAAGATTTCTTACCTTCATAATCAACAAACGGATATAAGGATCAGGCTTTCAGATGCTGATTCCCTTTTCCATTCCTACCACATCATCATCTTTGAACACTTTTAACTCAGTGATGCCAACTCTCTGCCTGCTGCTTCCTGGGCTCTGCTTTCATCCAGCACATCTGATCAAAGGAAGCCGTGAGTGGGGATGATGCCTCTAGTATGGATCCATTGAAACCTTCTCCACTGGACTGTGTCAGCATGGTCTTGACAGTATGGACATCTGATTTCATCATTTCCTGGTTAAGATCCTTTCCTGGCTCTCATTGCATGTAATACAAGCCCTCTGTGGTTTGTGTCTGGCTACCACTCCAGGAGCATCTTGAAAACTTGGAAATAGACCCACACAGACATGTTTACTTGATTTATGACAAATCTCTTCAGCAAATTTTACTGGAATAACTGATATCTGAATGGTCTTTGATTTTTACTTAATGGCACACACAGAAAAACATTGACTGTTACTGCATACCATACAGTATGCAAAGTAAGACATTTGATAAATTGGACTTTATCAAAATGAACAACCTTCACTCTTCTAGAGACATGCGTAAGAAGACAAAAATATAAGCCATAAACTGGGAGAAAATATTTCAACACATTTCTCAGAGAACTTGTATCTAGAATATTCAAACAAATCTTACAACCAGTACAAACATGGACAAAAAAAGCTTGACCAGACACTTCACAAAAGAAAATATGCAAATGGCCAATAATCACATGAAAAAGTGGATACAGCAGTCATTTAGAGAAATGCAAAATAAAACCTCAATATCACAACACATCTACCAGGCCGGCTAAAATTGATAGGACTGATCATATCAATAGTGAGCAAGAAGACAGAGCTACTGGAACTCATACCCGTTCCACTGCTGAGGAGAACATGAAATGGTGCAGCCACATAGGAAAATCGCTCTGTAGTTTCTCAGTTAAGCATATACTTGCCACATGTCCCAGCATTACTTGTAGGTATTTACTTAAGTTCATGAAAACATATGTCCACTTGAAAGTCTATACACAAATGTTCATAGCAGCTTTATTTATAATGGCCCTAGATTAAGAAAACTTACATGCCCATCAATAGGTGAATGAAATGACATTGTGTTGTATCCATGTAATGAATGCAGTTTGTTGCATACAAATTACACTTTAAAATTGATTTGAAAATCTCTATGTGTGAGATGTGTTTTTTAAAAGATGTTTATTTATTCATTTTGAGAGAGAGACAGAGCACAAGTGAGGGGCAGAGATGAGAATCCAAAGCTGGAAGCACAGAACAAGAGATGAGGCTCGAACCCACCAACTGTGAGATCATGACCTGAGTGCTTAACAGACTGAGCTACCCAGGCACCCCTGTATGAGATGTGTTTTTGAGTGTCTTCCTCTTGTGTACTTTAAAATGTAGTGTTCACCAATTATTGTTGCATTACATATAATTGGAAATGCAAATACATTTTAATTTCTAGAATAATAGAACTAGTACAATTTTGATGAAGGAGGAGAAATGTGTGTATAAGAAATGGAGTTACTTCTTAGAGAATCAGAGGACTAATGGTAAACAGACTAAGGAAGGAATCAAGTTCACATACTCAGACCTAATCCAAATTTATTTTGTGTGTGAGACCTGTAGTCTCTCCATAATTATAAAATAACACATTCAGAAATGATAAAAACAGGCAAAATATTTAATTTGTTGACATCTAATGGGCATGGAATATGACACACATGAAGGATCTACATATAAAATGCATATATTTGGAGGTATGTGTTAGAATGTCAAAATGAAGTTCAATCTGTCATTTATGTTTCTTTTCACTATGTAGTGATTCTTTCACTGACATGTTTATACCATTACCACTAACCATGATCACGTATTGATTCTTTGTTTGCCTAGCTACACTAAATACTCTATGGATGTGATTTTCCCCCATGTCAATCTTCTGTTGTTTGGTTTATGACATCCTGATTGCAGGCTTAGTGAGATGTTTATTTGTCAACCAATTAACCATGAAAAGGAAGTAAATGGAATATTTGTCTTAAACTTTAACATAGTCAAGGAACTATTTCTGAAAAGCAGATTTCATATTTTGAATGCCCTTAATATGAATGCATCTTATCTCGTTCAACAATTTGATTCAGACAACACTGGCTGATTTTATGTCTGTTCAAGGCACCATGGGGAGCAATTTGGAAGATGCAAAGATGAACCAGAGTATCCTGGTCCTCTCAAGTGGCTTCCCACAGTCTTACTGATGAATTAATTGAAAGGTAGATCTATCTGTCATTGTCAGGGCATCTTGTCTCAGTGGTGAGTTTAGCTTAGTAATTTTACTTAGTGTAATGAAATAACACAGTGTAATACCATGAGCTCAGCTGCAGTAAGGAAGAATGTTTCTGGATAAAAAGCTAATGGTGTGTGGGGAAGACAGTCAGAACTAACCTGGGGTGGACGTTGGTTGCACATCAAATACCCTGCCAGTGTCAACAGCTTTTTAGTGCTTGGTGGGTGTCATGTACCATATACAGGGACCTTCTGAAAACAGAATGTAACCCTAAAAGAGAGACAAAGGACTTATTTTGCAAGTGGGTTTTTCTTGTTCCTCAAATCACACTCCTCTGGAAATTCCCTCGACATAGGCAAGTCTTTATTAAAATCCACAGAGAATATCACCTTGATCTCCAGGGCAAGGCTGAGAAGTGGACAAGACAAATATAATGTCTTCTCTAGAGATTGTAGAAATCAATGACCACACTTGCCTGAGAATACAGGTTAATGTACAGTGCAGAACAGAACATGGAATACATGTCCTAGTTTCTTTGTAGTACTTATTGGTGGAAGCAAGAGAAGGGATGGAAATGATGAGGTAGGTTGGGATGTCTTGAAGGAGAGCATGAGTTAGGTACTGTTTTCTAAACAGGGCACTAGACTGCTTCTTAACTGGCAAACTCATACTAAGGAACAAGTGTGAGAAGAGAAGAGAAGAGAAGAAAGGAAAAAAGAAGACACCAAGGATGGAAAGAGTAGGCAATGGTATCCTATCAATGTGAGGATGTGGAGGAGAGAGGGCTTTGAATCACTTACAATTACACCTATGGCTCCCCCTGTGTGCTGAGGTTTTAAATCTTACTGGATAGAGGAGACATCCTAGCAGTAAGCTATTCAGAGACAACAGAAGAGCAGGAAGGGGTTATCTTATACAACATATGAGGCACATTTTGATGCTGTCCTCTAAACCAAACAATTGCCAGCTACACTTCCTGCTGGCTTCCCTCAGAAGACAAACAACTTGAGCTTTCACAGCCACTGGATTTCCTAGGCAACAGAAGTGTAAACTTGAGAAAAGGCAGAGCCAGGGTAGGGATTGACAGTGAGCTTAGCCACTTGGGCTGTGAATCTGCTTCAGTGATTTCCAAGCTGTGCAATCAGCCTGAAGAGGGCGGCCAGCAAGTCTGAGGAGGGGAGGGAGCTGGGAGGGAGGTGGATGGAGGAGCTGAGCCCTCCCAGGGGAGCCGGAGAGAGCGTCCCTAGTTTCAGATCCCAGCAACCGGTGGCAGCAGGTTAGCATTTAAGGTAAATGAGTATTTTTGATCTATTATGTTTATTTGATCACTTTGTTTAGATTTAGCTAAACAGAGAAAGAAAGACAGGGAGAAGAAAGAGGAAAGGTGTTACTTTCTAAAGAGAAAACCAACAGTTGGTGAGAATTCTTGGTTGTCAGTCTAGGGAGGAAATAGCTTGGTTCTGGGAGAGGCTTTTGTCATCTTTATGAAGAGGTGCTCAGATAAAAATTAAAAAAAAATTATTTGATAAAGGGAAAGGAAATAAACATCACTGAGCAACACTTTGTACTAGGTACCTATGAGTGAAGTGTTTGGGTGAATTGCTTTAACTAGCTTGTATGGCCATTAAAAAATTGACCTTCAAGAATATTAAATATCTCCAAGTTATATGCAATTAAAAGATTGAGCTTTGATTCAGACCATGGGGTTTTTCTGACATTCACAGATGTGCTATTTCTGCCATACCTTGCCAAACTGACCACATAGACTCAGATAAGAAACAGAACTCTTATTAAAGTGGGCTGGCATAACTTGCTAAAACTTGTAGAGTTGATTTATCACAAAATTGAGAAGGGCCTTAGTAAATAGCAATATCTTGACTTCAGTCTGGGGTATAGGTAAACCATACTAAGTAGATGAAATTGTTTCCTGGTTTTAGAGCTCTTTTTTTTCCCCTCAAAATCTTATAACTACAGAAATGTCTTTATTTTGTAATTGTGCATTTTGAATATTGAGATTTAAATCATGGCCATTAATTTATATTCAAATAGCAGTAGTCTAATAACCATATCAGTGATCAATTCCAAATAGCAATCTAGTAGCATAGTCCTAGGTGCTGATGATATGAAGACAGAAGACACAAAGTTTACAACCTTTGTCCTTAAGGGCCTTATAGTCTAGTAGGACAGGCAGTTCTGAAAGCAGACTTACATCAGGCTTCAACATGGACGCTATTTGGGTTTTTCACAGATTATACAAAGAAAGATGCAAGCTGTATTGCTCTGGTGAGGGTGGTTATGTGAGGCTTCACTATAGTGATTATATAAGGAAGAACAGGACTTCTCTAGGCTAACAAGCAAGGGAGGGTGTTCCTTAAGGTGGGACTGCATGTACAAAGGCACAGAGACAGAATACCATAGTGTGTTTGGGGAATGTGAGTGAGTATAAATGCAGAATAGATTTTAAAGCAGTGGAGAATTACTAGAAACAAGGCTGGAGAGTCAGTCAGGGCCAATGTATACTTCAAGTGGTAAGATGTTTGCTCTTTACCTGCACACATTGGGGGGCCACCAAAGGGTTTTTGATTAGAGTGTAAAGTTCACATTTCCATTTTGTAAAGATCGCTTTGACAGTCATTTGAAGGATGGTTGGAGGGGGAAGACTAGAGAAAAGGAACCAGCTAAGAGGCAATTGCAGTAGTGGAAATGGGAAATGAACAGGTCCTAGATTAAGGAGGTATCCTTGGCCATGGAGGTGAGGGAGGGAACAGAGATGCAAGGAGTGTCAAGGTGGTGAAATTCTATAGGACTTGGCTGCTGATTCGATGTAGAGGGTGAGAAGGAGTCTAAGGTAATGTTCGGTGAATGACCTGTGGAAATGGTGGTGTAACTTCCTGAGGCAAAGAATAAGGAGGAAAAGATAATGAATTTGGCTCTGGAACATTAAACTTGAGGTGTCTGTAGGTCATTGAAGTGTGCATGTTTTGTGGGAAATTTGAAATGTGGCTCTGAAGCTAGCACAGTGCATGAGTTGGAATAAAGATTTGGGAGCTGTCATTCTGTCAGTGGATGTGGCTAAGACATGGCCATGGGATGGTGTGAGAGCATGATGAGAGGAAATAACCAAATCCTGGGAAACAGCATTTAAAAAACAGGCAGAAGAAAAGGGATAGGCAAAATAGGTCAGAACCAGAGGAAGGGAGACAGAGGAAAGTAGATTCATAAACATTGAGAGAAAAGTTTTAAGAAGGAAGAATGGTCAAAACAACCAACTGCTGGGCAAGGTAAAATAGAAACTAGAAGTGACCGTTGAAGTTGGCCATCAGGTTGGCAGTGCTTCCTGAGAGAATGTTCAGTGGAGGGACAGAGGAGACCAGACTGCAGTGGACTGAAGTATGGATGGAACATGACAAAGTGGAGAAACTAGAGACTCTTTCAGGTAGTTGGACTATGAAGGGGGTGGGGGTGGGGTTGACAGAAGCAGTCTCTGATGGAGGGACCACTGCAGATTCAGGAACTAAAAAGAGGAGCTGGTGGAGGAGAGGAAAGGGGCACAGCGGAGGGTTGAAGAGGGACTGAAATTGATGTCATAGGTGGAGATTATCCTTAAGTGGAAGGCAATTCTGAACTTCCTCTGGAGGATGGTTTCAGAGATAAATACCTTTGTAGACTTGGAGGAGGTGATGTGAGTTCATCTCTGTTTGTACTGTGATTTTCAAGGTGGTGTGGAGGAGAGTGGCATAGGTTGAAAAGATTGAAAGAGGAATCTAACCAATGTCATATAAAAGTATGGTTGACTGTTTTAGAAGGCCCAGCTGTGGTTGAAGAATAAATGTGCAGTGGCATATGTCCATCTTGGCCTGTGGGTTTGTTTAGTTGCACTTCACAGCCCGCTTTAAAAGAGAGGGCACATGGAGAAATCAAGCCAAGTTAGGCATCCATATGGGAGCATAGGAAGCTGACAAGGGTTGAGGACAGAGGCTCTGGTAAGAAGTGGTCAGAATGATATGCTGATGTGTCTAGGATGAAGAGGGGAGGAAACGGATCCAGAAGGGAGAATGCAGTAGGTAATGGCTACAGCAGAAATGCAGAGCCAAGAGACTAGTGGTCAAAAGTATCTAAGGTTGGAAGAAAGAAACTAAAAGGTGGAGAGAAAGTGGATATTGAATTTTGAGTTTTCAGAGGAGGCCATATTTGGCTGGTGATAAAAGTAAGAGATGGTCTTAGAAAAGGATGCTGGGAGAGTGAGCAGATGAAATTGGCAGAAATCAAGCAGCTCCAGGAACTTCACGGCTGCATGTTGAATGGATTGTCTAGATGAGTTGTGAGGTTGCCCAGGTTGATGGGGGCACCTGGGATGGGGAAGAGATCCCTGAGGTAGTATCCAAAGTCTCAGTGTTTTAGAAAATGACAGAGCCAAAGAGGGACATGGCAGGGATTCCCAACTGTGCTGTGCTTCAAAGAAAGATGTGAGAATAGGTCATCTTAGAGACTGTGAGATTCCATAGTACTTAGAATTTGGTGTGAAAAATATCTTTATCTGTGGAGACTGCAGAAATAGAGTTCCTTATACAAATTCAGTTCTCAGGTATGAGAAAGACATTAGACCAGTCAGCACCTTGGGAGGGAATGGATGGCACATTCACAAGTAGTAATAGCATAATTTGGATAGAGCTAAGGGATGCAGGTAAGGGGTAATTGAACACCAGAGGGCCACCATAGAGAGGCAGGGCAGGAGGAGGTGCATTATTGTTAATAAGCTTGTCTCTATTTTTATACAAGAATGATTTGTGGTGACTATAGTGGTTCCTGGTTTAAAAAATGAATATTTCTTGAAATGTTGTGGACAGCTTACAAAAGATCCCTGCGGAAGTGGCAGGCACAAAAGAACCTGCTCATAATCTTGGCTTTGATAGTTATGTCTGAACTGGGACAAACTCTAAATCTCTTTGTACCTCAGTTTCCTTATTTTGTAAAATAGGACAGCCACATCCCCTCTAATGTAAGAGTACTTTGTAAATTATGAGTTATTATCCAAACTTACTTTAGAGCGGACACATTTTCTGTTCTAAACAAATGGATAGTGAATAATTTGCAAAACACGGGCCACAGAAAGCCTGACACAGAGTAAATGATCAATAAGTGTTTCTGTTGCTTTTGTTATGGTCTGTATGTTATCTTCTGTGTGGTCCTGGGTTAACAAACTATTTCTATATAAGACCAGACACTCAGAATTCAGGCCTTGTGGACCAAAGTTCTCTGTGGCAACTATTAAACTTTGCTGTTGTAGCATGAAAGCAGCCACAGATAACATGTTAATAAATGTGTGTGGCTGTTTTCCAATAAAACTTTATTTACAAAACTAGGTGGTGAGGCAAATTTGGCCCATGGGCTATGATTTGATGTACCCAGGTCTAGATCATTTAGGTTATGTTTGCCTGAACTCAGGGTCTTTTTGATAAGTGCCCAGGGAAAGGTGGATCTTATTTTCTTCAGGGGAACAGAGGTTGAGAACCCTGAAATCATCAACATGCTAACTTCTGATTTCAGGACTCACATTACTCTCCATCAGAGTAATCTGGTTGCTCCAGATAATGGCATGGGATAAACTGATCTGGATGTGCTCACACACTTAATTTCTAGAAGGATCTGAATGTGTTCACACACTTACTTTCTAGAAAGATTCTATCTCTTCTGCCAACTGTGGCAGAAACTGCCAGCTTCCCACTCAATGGCCAGTTTCCTCTTCTTTATAAATGAAACCTGAAGGATAGCAATGTACCCAGCCAAAAATTAGGTTTCTCAACTGTCTTAGTCTGCTTGGGCTGCTATAGCAAAATAGCACATACTGGGCAGCTTATAAAAACAAAAATTTAATTCTCACAGTTCCACAGGCTGGGAAGTCCAGGATCAAAATACCAGCATGGTGGGGCCCTCTTCCTGATATAAGACTGGAGCCTCTTTTATAAGACACTAATCCCCTTCATGAAGTCTCTACTCATGATTTAAGTACCTCCAGAAGTCCCTACCTCCTAATACCAGGAGTTAGTATTTCAACCTATGAATTTTAGAAGGACAGAAACATGCAGATCACAGCACCAGCCTCCTTTGCAGGAAGAGTCAACGAAATTTAAGTGGAAGGAGTTGGGTGGGGTCTCTGGGGATCCCTTAAAAGGGGATGGATGACTCAGCTAGGAAGTACATTCTTCTTGCCCTCTGTTCTTTTCTGCTGCCTGGGGTGTGGATGTAAGGGTGGGAGCAACTATGGTGATTTTGTAACTTCAGGCAACTCTGAGGATAAAAACAATGGTAAGGTAGAAAGATAGCAGTTCCTTGAGACATTCACTCTTTGAAACGCCTCCAGACTTCCTTTATACCAGAGGAAAATAAACCTCTATCATTTTCAGAGATAATTACCTGTTTCTATCATGAGTATCTAGACAGAATTCCTGTCTGAAATTCCAGTCTGCACTGATATTGACACTCTGACATTGGATTTCTATCCATCAACACTTCTTGGTTTTCTGGAAGTTATCAGTTAAGAACCTGTAAGATGCAAATAATTGGCTGGTTTCTAAGTGGCTACAAAATAAGCATTAAATAGACAATTGACTCCAAAGGAAACATTTTAAGTGATGATAAAATAGTAAGTAAGTGATTTTGGTTTCTAATGTTGCAAAAATACAAATGGTAATCATAACTTTACTCCCATCTAACAACAGTGGAAGATCCACAGTTGAGGTTTGTCCTTGCAGTGAGTTTGAAACGGGGTATTGGAAAGTTGCCTGATTGGTTCTAAGAGCATAGTCACTAAAACCAGAGAGTTTGGAAAAAAATTATTTTTCTTTTGTTTTGTTTTCTTTTCTTTTCTTTTTGCATTTTTTACAGGAATCTAGCCAAATCTTTGCTTACTTTTGTGTAGCTTAGATCCTTTTTTTAGTCTGCTTCTTTAAGATCTTTCATGTGGCGGGCTGCCTGACCAGAATAGATTGTAAGTAATTTCCTGGTAAAAACCCCAGAGACTCAAGTCACAGCAAGATGGAGAAGGAGACAGCAAGGACAGTGTTATTAAGAAAGCTCCTGGTTCCAGAGATTCCCAGGGGATGCTCATTATAAGGATCTTGTAACCCTGGGACCTCTGTGCTTTATAAAACCTGGTATCACATTGTGTTAGCTACATGAGCCCTTGAATATCACACTAAACAGTATTTCTCACTCTCTTCATGGCCAAAAATGCTACAGAGGTTGCTAAATGCTGATAAAATTCTACTGAGAGGGGCGCCTGGGTGGCTCAGTTGGTTAAGCATCTGACACATGATCTCAGCTCAGGTCTTGCTCTGAGGGTTGTGATTTCAAGCCCTATGTTGGGCTCCATGTTGGGCCCAATGCTGGGTGTAGAGCTACTTAAAAAAAAATTCTGCTGAGAGAACAGGTTATAATGGAGTCACTTTATCTCTTCTCCCACTTCTCAGGAGGAGCTGAGTCTCTCCTCACGCTGGACTGTTAGTTATTTTTCCCAGGTAAAGGTGAATATGTCGGGTCAACCCAAGCATGTAGGAATAAGATTTTGCCGATTGTATTAGTTAGTAATTTGGCTGTAAGTAATAGAGAACCTGACCAAAGGTGTATTAAGCAAATAGGGGCTTCTGTTTCTCACAAGCTGCGAATGTGAAGTCAGGCAATTGCCAGAACTCGTTCAGCGGCACAGTGATGGTAGGGCTGTAAGTTGGTCCCTCTGTGATTCCCTTGGCTTTTCCCTTGTGATTGCACGAAGGCTGTTACATCTCCAGACAGTGCCTTCTCGTTCAAGGCAGGAAGAGGCAAAGGAGATGGAAGAGTTCTCCCAGAGCCCTCAGTACTTTTCAGCTGAGTCTCTGGCCAGAACTCATCCCCACTGCCACCCAACTGAAAGTGGAACGTAGCAGACAAAGGAGATTGGAATGACCCTTGAAGAGCCAGTTGACAGTGCCTGGAAAATCCGCTGTAGTTCAAATCCAACCAAGTTAAAACTACCCTGAGGAATGTAAACTCCTGTAAGGGACGTTGGCTATCTCATTCATTACTATTGTGTGGCACGTAATAGGTGTTCAATAAATATAAGTTGGCTTTAGGACCAGGACTAGAGTGAGGCAAAAGGAGGCACTCACTCTGAGGCTCAGGCAGGTACAAGGTTGACATTGGCACAATTCTGAGATAGAAAGCTTCCTTGAACATTACACCCTAGGAGGGTCTGGGTAGCTCAGTCAGTTAGGCATCCTGCTTTGGCTCAGGTCATGATCTCATGGTTCATGAGTTTGAGCCCCGTGTTGAGCTCTGTGCTGACAGCTCAGAGCCTGGAAACTGCTTTGGATTCTGTGTCTCCCTTTCTCTCTGCCCCTCCACCACTCGTTCTCTCTCTCTCTCTCTCTCTCTCTCTCTCTCTCTCTCTCTCAAAAATAAATAAACATTAAAAAATTAAAAAATAAACAAACAAACATTGCACCCTAGACACTTACCTGAATCCCAGCCCTGGTTGAACTTAATAAAATGAAATTTCAAGAAGATGTATGAAGTAGACACTTTACAACACTGATATTTATACATTATTCTCAAATCATGCCATATCATAAACACTAAAATGAGGATTTAAATCACACCCCAAAGATCAGCAGAAAGAATAAAAGACTATAAGTAGAGGTGGGCTCTAGAGAAAACTGCCTATTGACAAGAGCTAAAGCATGAATTTTAAGCATCTTGAGAAAATGCATTTTGGCAGAGAGGATCTGATAAGATGCCAGAATTCACTGCCATCTCATTTCCACAGTGTGCCCATGTCATTAAAGCATAGATTACATACTGTCCTACTTTAAATCTACATGGAAGTTGGCAATCCAAACAAAACCCAGCTGTTTCATATGTTCATATGTTGTGGAATAATTGTCAACATAGTTTGTGGGAAAAGAGTAAATATAATGGAAGATAATCACCACAGTAGCTTTGCGTTTAGATTTCAGAAGAACAAAAAACACCTTGCATATCACTCTACTAACTGAGCAAGGACCCTGAGGAGAGAGGGAAAGGGGTCGCGTTTAGGACCCTGTGTGGCCTGTGTTTGCTGTGCACTGCTGTCCCCTTCCCTCCTCGGCAGTGGAATCCTTCCAGCATTCCAAGGCAGTCTGTTCCTTGAAGCTTTTGCTTTCCTTCTCATTTCATGGGCCTTCTCCGAATTCCCAAAGCAGTTTATGAGCACAGTGGCATAGCTGTTGACAGCAGAGACTTGGGCAGGACACTCCTAGCTGTCAGCCCTGACTCTGCCACTGCCTTGTGGCACTTTCTCAGCCCATGACTGGGGTATGTGCTGACTTCCTGGAATAGGGCAGGAATATTTGATAGAACCCACCGCATGAGGCCATGTGCTCATGTGTGTAAAGCACTGAGCCATAGGCCTGGCCACCGGAGTGGTTACAATTGTGGTTATTACCACTTCTGCTCCTGCCTGGATCTGATCCTATGTTAGGTTCCCATCTTTCCTCCAGGCCTTCCCCTCAAGGTCTCACTCCTGCCACCAGACGAACTTCACAGCTCCTGTCACTTAGATTCTCAAACTCTGATGTACATGCAAAACCTCTGGAAAACATTAAAATACAGAAACTGGCATTCACACCTAGAGATTCAAGCTTCCTGTGTTTGGGGTGGGGTGTGGACATCTTTATTTTTCAACAACACTTCTGGGGCTCTCCTTGTCCCTGATGCTCCCAATTCCTTCTCTACAGCAGGGCTGCTCAGCCTCAGTACTACTGGCATTCTGGACTAGAGAATTCTTTGTTGTCGAGGGCTTTCCTGTGCATTGTAGGATATTTAGCAGCATCTCCGGCCTCCACGCGTGAGATGCCAGTAGTACCCCTCACCCCTGTTATGACAACCCAAAATATCTCCACCTTGTCAAATGTCCCTGGGGTCAGGGGCTGGGTGGGCAGGGTGGGTGAAATCATACCTGAATGGAACTACAGCTCTACCTCACCTGCAGAATTAGCACAGTCCCTTGCATAGCCAGAGGTGCCAAGGGTCTGTTTAGTTGAATTGAGCTCAGATGGGTTCAATGAAGGCTCTCCCAGGATGTCAATGACACTGACACACACCTGTGATTATGCCTGGAGCGGGGTGGTTCCCAATATTCTACTGCAAAAACTATGTCTTTCTTCATATCGTCTGAGTCTTTCATTTCAGTCTCAGAGGAAGCACATCCTAGCCACCTGCTACACTGCTCTGAGCACTGGGATCTAATGTTTATTCCAGAGGAACATTTTCTATGGGGAAAACCTCTTGAGGGACCACAGCTTTTTGCCGTCTACCACACAGCAATAATTAATTTATTGAATGGACTGGAGTCAATAGAGATAGTTTAATTTTTCCCAACCACGACCTTCAAACGTGATCTGTTGTATGTCTCGCTCCACCCCTGGATGACATTTCAAGTATTAAAAGATGCACTGAGTCAAAATTAAAATTCCAGTCTTACTTTCTGTTCCCAAGTAGAGAAAGGGTAAAAACCACTGCATGCCCTCCATCCCCATGGGGATGGCCCTTAGGTACAGGGTCAAATCTGAGCTGGCAGATGGGGAAAGATTTGGCTTGGATGTGAGCTGTAGAGAAGGAAAGTATGACTCCCACGTCTTAAGAATGAGCTTGGAGCCCTAATGTTTTAGCAGCAGCTACCTACTCTTTTCTTTGCCTTACTCTTTTCTCTGAATAGAAGAGTGTTTAAAATCACAAGGAGCTATTATAGCAACCCTAGGACCCTTGCTACTGAAATGGTTAATGTAATGTCACAGGTATTTAACAGTGACATAAATTCCTAAAAATGCTTTTAAGGCAAAACTCATCACTTGGCCTGGCTGTGGGGAAAATGGGCTTGATAGCAACAAGAGGCAGGAGAGGTCTTTGGAAAGATTGGATGGCTTTGCTGGCAGTTGCTGTTCTCACAGGGTGGGCTTGTGTGACTTTCTCAGTAGGACGGTTTCCTCAAGGCACACACTGTCCCCCTGTCCCAGCACCCCGAGCACTAGGGTGCAAAGAAGGACTGTCCAGGTAAAACCAGGCCCACCCATCGTAGTGCACATCCCTGCCTAGCCTGGCGAGGCCGGGCTGCTGCCGTTCCTTCTCCTCAGTACGTGGCCCACCTCCCCTGTGCTCCCCCTCCCGTGTTTACAAGGCCTTCCTGTTTCCCTAATTCTGTCTCAACTCTTACAGGCTAACTCTGCTCTCTAAAGTTTACCCAAGCTGACTAAACCTGCTTCAGCTCCCTCTGCTCCTTCATATAACCACCCTTTTCCCGAGAGATGAAAACAAGAAGTGTAGTGTCACAGAAAACAGAGAGGATAGTGTTCTTTAGAGAGTGGAGTGAGACATTTCCTTTGGATTTTTGCATCAGAGGATATGGAAGATCTTGGTGCTTTCTCTTGATGGATGTCTGAATAAGTGATCCCTGGGGCTGTCTCTTTGGTTTTGAGATCTACCTCTGTGTTGCAGATTGTTGGGGTGTAGGTTCATGAGACAGAGAGAGAAGTGAGAGAAATATGTAATTCAGCTTATTGCCACTAAAGAGAGACAGACACAGAGAGACAGACACACAGGGTGATGTAATTCAGCTTATTGCCACTAGAGGACACCAAAGACCACAGTCTGGGGCTTGAGAGGTGGTGGTTGTTTTTTTGTTTTTCCCCCATAAAGGTTCAACTTAACTCTGCCCCTGAACTCAGCAAAGAAGACTTTCATTGAGAATCATGAAGAGACAGACCTCCGTGCATTTTTAGCTTTCCACATCCTGTCCCATAATGATTCTTGCATTCCAAGAAGAGTGCTCTGGCAGTGACAAGCAGCTGTGCACCAGGACAGTGGGATGAAAGAGCCTTAACTAGTTACAGTGTGAGAAGACCTGGTGACCATTGCTGCAAAGTCTCCTTTGGCTTTGCTGCTGGTGGCTCCACTCAGCCAGTGCCCCATGCCTCCAGGACTCTGCATCCTTTTGCTCTGTGCGTGTTCCTCCTCACCAGCCAGTGGGGGTGGGGTGGTGGTGAG
This sequence comes from Prionailurus bengalensis, assembly GCF_016509475.1. Taxonomy (NCBI): domain Eukaryota; kingdom Metazoa; phylum Chordata; class Mammalia; order Carnivora; family Felidae; genus Prionailurus; species Prionailurus bengalensis. The sequence goes on from NC_057343.1 coordinate 211,960,427, forward strand.
GAGCTGTCAGCAGGCACTCTGGCTGCCACAGCTGAGCCCTCTCTCTCCTTCAGACTGCACATTCATGTGCTCTCCATCTCAGATCTCTTTACCTTTCTCTGCCCTGCTGCCAATATCTCCATCCAGTCAGCATGACCTCTCACCTGATCATCCCCAGCCTGTGCCACCTTCCCATCCATTGTCCACACTGAACCAGAGAGCTCTTTGACATTGCAAACTGTCACCCCCTCATTGAAGCTCTTTGTGATCTTCTGTTGCTCTCAGTACAGGATCCAAACTGCCCAGCACGGTGTTCCAGGCTCCTTGTGATCTGGTGCCTGCTTACTTGCCCAGTTTCGTCTTTTTCCGACTTTCTACTTCCCACACCCCCTTCCTTTTGCCACAATGCTTCACCTTACCACCCACCCACCCTTCATCAGTCATACTACAATACTTGTGTTTCTGTATTTTTTTTTAATTTTTTTTTCAACGTTTATTTATTTTGGGGACAGAGAGAGACAAAGCATGAACGAGGGAGGGGCAGAGAGAGAGGGAGACACAGAATCGGAAACAGGCTCCAGGCTCTGAGCCATCAGCCCAGAGCCCAACGCGGGGATCGAACTCCCGGACCGCGAGATCGTGACCTGGCTGAAGTTGGACGCTTAACCGACTGCGCCACCCAGGCGCCCCGTGTTTCTGTATTTATACCGTTTTCTTTTTCGCTTTGGCCTTGGTACTTGGAAAATGCCCAGTGTCCTTCCTACTTCCACCCCGTACGACCTTGGGCTGGATGACTACTCTTTCCTTTAGGATGAAAGCTTAAACATCACCTCCTCTGAGAAGTCTTCAGTGTTAGCACCCCCTTCTGATTTGTTGTGGCTGAGTAGTGGGTTTCTCCCTGCCAATTCCCACTCCCGGAAGCACTGTGTTTCTTACTCCCTGTTCCACAGTCTAACCCAGTGCCCTCCTTTTAACTAAGCCCTTACTAAACATTTGGTGGCACAATGGACCAAGTGTACCTGGCCCAGGGAAGTGTGCAGGGCCAACACCAGGTGGCGCTGCAGCCACGTGCATCAGGAGGGATCCTGCCGTTGCCCTGCCAAGGCTGGGCCTCCTCTGTTGTCCTCATGCCTGCTTTTAAAGGCTCCGGAAGGGTCTCCTGCAGTCAGGGACACACTTTGTGCCACGCTGTGATGTTGGTGACACACGTTTGGGGACAGACTCTGGCCCAGGCCTATGGAAGCCCTGAGTGTCTCTCTTCTTCCCCAAGACCCTCCCCGATCCGTGCCTTCTTTGAAAGCCCCCAGTTCTTACCAAACCTGTTTCCTGCCTTGCCTAACCGTCACTCAGGGTCTCGCATGGTGTGTGAATTCCTGGGAGCCACACCGACTGCTCCCCACTTGCTTTATCTGTGAAATAGAAATCATAGTTATGATTAGCTAATAGGGTTTTTTTTTAATTGAGATACAATTTACATAACATGAAATTAGTCATTTAAAAATATACTGTATATTCATAATGTTGTGCAACCACCACCCATATCGAGTTCCAAAACATTAAAGCCCATACCTATTAAGCAGTCACTCCCCATTGCTGCCTTCCCCCAGGCCTTGGCCGTGACCAGGCAGTGTTGTCTCTACGTATTCCACTATTCTGGATATTTCAAATGAATCGAATCGTACAACCATGTGACATTTTGTATCTGGCTTCTTTCACTTAGTGTGCTGTTTTTGACATTCCCCCACATTGTAGCACGTGTCAGTACCTCATTCCTTTTTATAACTGAATAATATTCTGTGGTATGCTTTTACTCTCTTGCCTTTGTACGTAGTCTCTTCTCTCATTAGTGGCTTTGTCCCACTCTCTGCCTGTCAAATTGCTATTCACCCCCTGATGCCCACATCTCAGGCTACTTCCCCAATTCCTGTGGCTCTCTGTTTAGGCATTAATATTGTACTTTTCTCACTGTTCCATAATAATCCATGTGTACCTCCCTTTCTCTACCCACTAGGGAAGTCTGGACTCCCTAGGAACAGGGACAGAACTTTGTTCATCTTCAGGTTCGTAGCACCTAGCAGACCTGACCAACACTATCTACCCAACAAATATCTGTTGAATTAGTGAGTGAGGAGATTCTTCTCACATTTGTCAAGTTTACACTTATTACACAAAAGGAGTAGGCAGTAGTGTGGAAACAGCTCATGATAAATAACTGTTACTATGATCCTAAATCTGGGGTCACGTGGAAATAATGCATTTGAAACTTGGTGGCCTGAGACAAGTTGAACCACCTTTTGTTCATCTGTTTGTTTGTGGATGGACATTTGGGTTGTTTCTACCTTTTGGCTATTGTGAATAATGCTGCTGTGAATATGACGTATGCGTATTTGTTTGAGTTTCTGTTTTCAATTCAGCTCCTAGGGTTTTCATGAGGACTGGGCACATGCTTATCACATGGTGGGGGCACGGGGTTGCTGCTTTCCTGCTCCAGTGGAGGGAGGCGGGGTGAGGCTGGGGCCGGTACCACCAGCAGCCTCTGGTCAGGACTAAGAGGTACCTCAGGAGAGGATGTGCAAGGGAGCAGGAGGTGGCTGGAGTGAACTGATGTTTTTGTACAGAAAGAGGAGATTCTGATAGTGTCTGGAGCACTCCGTGGGGGTGGCTTTAGGGCCAGAAGCTGGGAACAAGCTCCTGGGGTCGTCAGCTTGGCATCAGGTGACAAAATAGTAACAAGAAAATGCAGGTTTGAGGAACACGAATGCTGCCAGGAAGGCAGTTGATCTGGGCTGTGGATGAGATTGTTGGAGTAGAGTCTGAACACTCTGGGTAAAAGCTCCTCAGGAGCTGAGAGGGAGGTCTCCAAAAGTGTGGCGTGTGGTCATCTGGAATTCTGGCACACCTGTACCTCTGGTGCTGGAGGGAGCAAAGAAGGATCCACATAGCTTTGGTCAGAGCAATTTCTTCTTAATGTGGAATAGAGAGGCCACGACCTAACAGGTAAAGGCCTCCTTCTTGCCCTGGTGTCCAAGAGAACTGAGAATAATTACTCACATTTGCATTTCTATAGTGTGAATTAGAATGCAGGTCTAGGCGGAGGGAACCCATAAGATGGCTCTTAGGAGGTGCTGTAGGAAATGAGGCAGTCAGGCACGCACATCCCTGACTTACCTCTTCTGGTCTGTTTTCAGTCTGAGCTTCCCTCCCTCCAAAGTTAAACAATATGATCTTTGTTGGGGAGAATTTATAGCTTGTATTGGAGAGGAACAGCTTTAGAGAGCGTTAATCTGAGAGTTGTCTTCTCTGATGACAAGAATCCCCTCCTAACGTGGCGCTCAGGAGAAATATCAGCACTTGGCCAGGGATGGGGGGCCCTTAAGCCAAGGGCAGATCCATTCTAACACCATCTTTCTGCATCTTGAATGCTGTGTTTGCATAGCCTTCAACCATTGCTCCCTCATTCACAATTCACATTAAAAAAAAAGTAGTTTCTAGAGTCCCTCATTTACATTGGTCAGTGAGCTTGTAAGATGATTAGTTGTTTTTGGAATAGGGAGGAACTTTCCGATCATTTAATCCAATCCTTCCATTTGACAGAGGAGGAGAAACCAGAGACCTTGAGATTTGCTCAGACATCCCTGGAGCTGCGTCTCCAGGCTCCCAGGCCAGTATGCTTTCTACTCTTGTGCAGGTTTTGAAAACTCCAGCCCCACTGCAGGAGTCTGTATGTGGCCAGGGACCTCTCAGGAGAGGATGCTTCACTGCACCCACTCTTCTCTTCCTGAATATTTAAATCACAAAAGCCAAACTGCAGAAAAATAAATATTATGTCTATTTGTCAGGAGACAGTTAGTGTCTATTTACCCTTTTCTGTCCTCAGAATCTAGGTGTTAATGGACACTAGTCTGTTAATCAAAACATTCTGGTTCCTGGCAGGGATCATGCAGTGTTGAGAATCTCAGTCAAGACAGAAACAATAATAGTTAATATTTAGACCAAAGATGAGAATATTAAATGTGGAGTCAAAGGGGAACATGTAGAATGCTAAATAAGAGAATAAAGCATATAGGGTTGACTCAAAAAGGAGAGTAAAGGGAAGTAAGACTTTTTATTTTATGGCAGGAGGAGGGTTTCAACTATATGAAAGTGTATCTAGGAAAAGCTGTTTATTTATAACTGTTGTCCAGGCTGGAGAAATCAGATGTTCTCTGGACTAAACAAGTAAGTAAGAAATATGCTGAGCACATAGTTGGTCTAAATGAAAGTTGGGAATTCTGAGAGGTTCGAGGCTGTTCCTTGGAGAGGCTGCTGTCACCCCGTAGGCCAGAAGCAGGTGAGAGGCCGAGCTCTGCTAATGTGCTGTGAACTCTTCTGTCAGATGGCGGGCACGGCACGTCATGACCGAGAGATGGCGATCCAGTCCAAGAGGAAGCTCACCACGGCCACCGATCCCATTGAAAGACTCCGACTGCAGTGCCTGGCCAGGGGCTCCGCAGGCATCAAAGGTCTTGGCAGGTAGGGTCCTGGCCATGGGGAGGAAGGACACTGCCAGGTGAGGCTAATACTGGCTGTGTGACCTTGACCGAGTCTTATTCTCCTAGGGTCTCAGTTCCCTATTTGTAAAATGTAGTTTGGAAGACTTGATCTCTGAAGCATCTTGTAACCATTTTTGGTTCTTAGTCCCAGATTCAGCAAGGCTGTGTCTGAGATGAGAGCACAGCCCCTGGGACAACTTGAAGTGAAGAGAGAGGCGTGCCCAGGTCCCAGCGACACCCAGCAGGATGCGGAGAGGGACTCTGCTAGAAACTGACAATGGAAGCGAGCTTGGAAGAGGGAGGAAGTTGCTTTCAGGCAGTCACATCTTGCTGACCTCCAGGGGGCACTGGAATTGCCTGTGGGATATTCACTGCAGGTGGGCTTCTCCCAACTCCATAGGACCTGTCCTCTGGCCCTCTGAGAGTGTGAGAAGTCCTCAGGACCAGGAAACCCAAGGAAAAAGAGATTGTAAGCCTCCAACTGGCAGGATCTCTTTTTAACAGACTGCATGGAATGCCTGCCATGGGCCAGGTGTTTGTATGTTTGTGGGTGAACAAGGCTTCTCCAGGCCCCAGGCAGGACTTAGACTAAGGAAATTGACTGTCACAAAAACCAGAATCTCCGTGGTGATGTTGTAGGTTAGAGAAATACAGGGCACCACAGCAGGGGCATCCGACCTCACATGTGGAGGTTATAGACAGCTTCACTTACAGTGAGGAACTTACTGAGCATTGGGGACATCACTTTTAATAGTCTCAAATTCTCAGACTAAGCCTGGCTCTGTCAGAAGCCCAGGCTGTGGGTATGTGGACCCTGGTGGCCCAGGTAGTCACAGTCCAGTGAGAAGACTGGCCCATTTCTCTTCAATACTGTGTCACCCCAACCTACAACCTCCACGTCTTTCATCCTGGAGCCATGTTATTGTCCGTGGTGCAAACCCCTCAGGAACACTGCCCTCTGTCCCACTCACTGGCCCACTCAGTTGAGTCCCTCTTGCTGCCTACCCACCCCCCAACCCCTCCTAGCCCTTCCAATGTGAGCCAGTCTATTGGCTCATCCTTGGCTTTTTGCTCCACTGTGTGCTCTGCCTTGGCCCCTTTACTAGTTTTTCCCTTCCCTCAATCTTTCCTCAACTCAAGTGGAAGCTGCTCCCTAGTTTTCCTCTTTATGGGACCACAAAATAAAGTGCCATTTTCATCACACGATGTCAAGGATACATACTGTCAACATGATTTATCGGTATTGGTATTGACCTTGATCACCTGGCTGAGGTAGTGTTTGTCTGGCTTTTCCCATGTAAAGTTACCATTCCTCCCCAACCCCATTCCATACTGAACTGGAAGGAAGGAAGTCTCCATGCAAAGCCACACTTAGGAAGTGGGGAGTATGCTTCCCTTCTTGAGGACAGAGCATATGTGCATAATTTATTTGGAATTCTACTCAAGGGAAATTTGTCTTTTCTAAATAATATTTATTTATTTATTTAATCATTTATTTAAACCCATATGGACTCATGGATATTTATTTTATACTTTGTGTTACAATTTCACACTATTTTATTGCTCAAACTCTAGAAAATTGAGCTTTAGAAGCTCTTTCAGTTGGCTCCTATGTCCCTTTGACATATCCCCATCATTGTTAAGTTTTTTTATTTGTTTGTTTGTTTTGAGTGCTTCCTTACTTTCTGTACAAGATACTCCAAGTTCATCTTGAGTATTTCGTGTCCCAGTCCTAGAATCAGACATTTCTCCAAGAAGCCCGATTCTTTTTATTGGATAATTGCATTAGAAATCAAGATCTAGGCTCTAGATGTACTTGTTGTTACTGGTGTATTACTTCTAGTTTCTCTTAGCTGACGGAAGAAGAAAGTATATGTGAAAATATATGTACAATCTATAGATATCTTTATATGTAATCATCTGTGTTTATATTAAGCTAAGCATGAGTTCATACTAATGTCTCCAACTCTAGCCCATTACCACATGCATCCGACCATTTAACCTCCTCCCCTGGCTTATCTATAAATTCCCATTTCAACAGTGATAAATCTGGCTCCCACCATCTGCCATCTATTTACTTAATTGTTCAATTCCAGTATACCTTATAGCAATGTCAGAATTGTTAACTCAAATCTCCATGGGAAATATTATTATCAACTAGAGTCCAGTGCTTATGTGCAGTTCCTTTTGCCTTTAGTCCTACAGACTCCCATCTCCACAGCTACTTAAGTCAGCACCTTCATACTCCATGGCCCCCCCCCACCCCCTTTCAGTGAGGTTGTTTCAAACTTTTGTAATACAGTTGAGTTCTCTTGTCACTGTGCATTCCTTCCTGGGATCCCCTGACCTCCTAAATAGTTATTTTAAAATTTGTATACATTAAATTTTATTCTTTGTAGTCTACAGTTCTATGGGCTTTAGCCAGTATATCATGTATCCACCATTATAGTTTGGGCTTTAGCAAGTATATCATGTATCCACCATCATAGAGAATAGTTTCTCTGTCCTAAAAATTCCCTGTTGCTCCACCTATTCTCTTCCTTCCTTCCTTTTTCTTTTTATTGTATGTATAGTTTTGCCTTTTGCAGAATGTCATAGAATTAGAATCACATAGTACATTTTCTTTTAAGGTTTTCCTTTTATGAGATTCTGGGAAGAGGCTCTCCAATTTTGGAAGGAGAGTACAGACAAGAATCTAGGGCTTCTGTATTTTACTTTGAATAACATTGAGAGTGGTTTATTTTTAAATCTTTGTGCTTACATCTTATTCTATGTTCTTTTCTTTCCTGTGTGTGTGTGTGTGTGTGTATGTGTGTGTGCATTTTCTTCAGAGTGTTTCGAATTATGGATGACAATAACAACCGGACCCTTGATTTCAAAGAATTTTTGAAAGGACTAAATGATTATGCTGTGGTCATGGAAAAGGAAGAGGCAGAAGAGCTCTTCCGGAGGTTTGATAAAGATGGAAATGGAACGATAGACTTCAATGAATTTCTTCTCACATTAAGAGTAAGTGGCCTCATGAATCAGTGTATCTTCTGAGTTTGGCTTTCACGTGGTTTGGGTTGGTTATTTTGAGGTTTTGTTTTCAGAAGTTGTTACTGTGCTGTGGAGGAGATGGGAAGGAGATTGATAACAGGTTTAGGGACTTTTTGGAATAACCATAATGCATGTCATTTAACAGCACACAATTTCATACTACTGAGAGGAATCAGATATTTCATCATATATCTTATTAAAAAAAGCTCATTTGCTTGTGTTGTCTGTGTTTGTGTTTTTTTTTTTTTCTATTTATCTAGCCTCCAATGTCTAGAGCCAGGAAAGAGGTAATTATGCAAGCTTTTAGGAAGTTAGACAAGACCGGAGATGGAGTTATAACTATTGAAGATCTTCGTGAAGTGTATAATGCGAAACACCATCCTAAGTACCAAAATGGAGAATGGACCGAAGAACAAGTATTCAGGAAGTTTCTGGATAACTTTGATTCACCCTATGACAAAGATGGATTGGTAAGTAAAAGAGCTTAACCTAAGTGAAGTTTCTTCTGTTGAATTTGTCATTGAAATTAGGAAATAGGTCCAAAGCCTTAAAAAGTACTTATAGCATATTCATTATAAATAGGAGTAAAATATCTCCTTAGAGACTATTTAGAAAGTTGGCAACTAAAGTGATGATATATGTGTGTGTGATATATGATATATATGTGATATATATATTGGTGAGAGGTCCACATATAGCTAAATACCCATCATCTGAAGAACACAATATTTTGATTTAACACTCCATTGCACGGTTACTTATGTTTACCATACTTAGCCAGCCATATTCCAATGAACTCGACTAGGGTAAAGCCTATTTAACTTCAAAATGAAACCATGATTTAATTTTTTGGAACATGATTCACAAGGTATTTCAAGATATTGAAGTGTTTTTCGCACTCATCCTTACAGTATCACTTGTTATCACATTTTGCTGTGTGGAAATGCCATTTAAGGGAAGCTTTCAGTAAAGGGAATGCCAGGTAACAGAACTTACTTCGATTTTGTCTTGAGTAGGCTTGAGATTAACTTGCATTTCTAAACTATAGTGAACTTAAAAACACCTGATCTCCATTAATGGTATCTTCAAGTTATGAACACATAGCTTGGTAGGGTAAGGAATTACATCTCTGCAACTGTGATGTTGTCTCCCTAGGCTGAGATGACAATGTCATCTGTCTTTTATCAACAGGCTTAAGTGGGCTTTTGAACTCAGAACCAGTTCTGATCTTAGGTGTCCTAAAGGCCCTGATGATGGGGAAGGGAGTGTTCTACTTGGTCCACAGTCAGCACCAGCAGATGTCTGGGGAGGGTTACTCAGAACCCCTGTGTCACACAGGAAGGAGTAGTGGGGCACTGGGCAGGAAGAAAAGATATTAATGATAGGAATAGGAAGCAAGGCTTCCCCTTCTTAAGGGAGTTTCTCCCAACTTTTTCCCTGAAACTTCATAGTGAGTCTAATTAGCAAGGGGTTAGGGGAGTAGTAAGGCAACCTTTCTTTCCTTCCTACTGACATTTTCCTGTTGGGGACAGAGAAATACCCTTCATTTTAGTTGAAGGATTAGAGAGGTGGATTAAAAAAAGGGCGGGGGGGGGGGCTAGATTCTCAGGGGAGCCTAATGCTTAGGGACAGAAGTAACAGAACCAAACCATATGTTTTCTTCCAACATTGCTGGTCTTTGATCTCTGAAATGGCAGTGGAAAAATAGTCAACTGCCATTTCCCCAAATTAGCCCGCCTCTACATGAGATCCCAGGGTGTACTTTCCTCCTCTCTGCAGGTGGTTCCTTCTCCTCGTTGCCAGGGGAAACCTCAGCTGCTCTTTTCTCTACCCCAAGTCAAAGTAGCCAGTTGTTATGATTCAGCTGATTTAAAGTTCCCACTTCTGTCCCTTTTGACATTTATTTTAACAAGCCATCTTAAGTTCTCAAATACTCATAAAGGTCATTGGGGTTTTTAGTAGTTACAGCATTTGCTATCACCTGACTATCACAGACACTGTGTTAATATCCAGCTGACTGTGCATGATCATCATCCAGGCTACGTATTAATAACGTACATTGCTGGCTGTACTGCAGAACTACAGAATCTGATTATTTTTGGGTGGGGATCAAGGACTTACAGTTTTAGTAAGTACCCCAGATGGCTCTTATTCACATTCATATTTGAGATCATTGTCTCTAAAAGATTCAGAAGTAATTTTTAATTACTACATATAATATGCAAATGAACCTCATTTGGCATAATTATGGAGCTGGATCATTTATTGACTACTTATCTACTGGATATAGTACTAAGGGTCTTAAAATACGTAATGAAAATATTTTTGGAAAGTGATGTGGAATTCAAACTTTTGTTCATTGAATCATATTTTAAACACACAAAGAAATATTGATGTAAACAAACTCCACGATAAATTCTTTTATAAAGAGAAGAATTAGTTCTTAAGTGAGATTTTCCAAATTGAGTTGTTTTATACATTAAGATTTCTTATGGTGAAGCATAGCTAGCTATGCTTGAAGCCAGTGCACTCATATATGGCTAAAAAATGTAGCGGATATCCAAATAAGACAGAATTTAGAATAAGCCAATAAATTTAGCATACTCATTATGATGCTGAAATTTGTGAACTTTTAATAGTTTGGGCTAAGTTCTCAGGTAGTCATAAAAACTCCTGAGTTTGTAGCAGTCATGGATTTTGATGTAATGGATCCTGTGTTAATAATCCTCACACCCCATCTTCAGAGCCCTCTGTACACCAGAAGCCATATGGATAGAGGTATGAAAGCAACCAAATCGTGTATGAAGTGAACCTTCCTCACTCTAATTCTATCCCTAAAACCCACCCTAGTTGGGTGAGATTTTCATTTCTTACTTTTTTATTTTTATTTTTTAATTTTTTAAAATGTTTATTTACTTAGAGAGAGAAGGAGAGAGCGTGTGAGCAGGGGAGGGGCAGAGAGAGAAGAAGACAGAGAATTCCAACCACTGGCAGTGCAGAGTCCAACACGGGGCTCAAACTCACGAACTGTGAGATCATGACCTGAGTCAAAATCAAGAGTGAGACTCTTAACCCACTGTGCCACTGGGGTGCTCCACTTCTTCCTTTTTTTAATATCTAGGTTTGGAAGTTTTCATTTATATATGTTATTTTACAATTACAAATATATTTTTTAGATGTCAGAAGTAGATTAGCCTTTGAGCAAATATGGGTCTTACAGTCTTCTCTCATATAGAAATTTTTTAATAATTAAAAATATTAAAAAAAATTTTTTTTTCAACATTTATTTATTTTTGGGACAGAGAGAGACAGAGCATGAATGGGGGAGGGGCAGAGAGAGAGGGAGACACAGAATCGGAAGCAGGCTCCAGGCTCTGAGCCATCAGCCCAGAGCCTGACGCGGGGCTCGAACCCACGGACCGCGAGATCGTGACCTGGCTGAAGTCGGACGCTTCACCGACTGCGCCACCCAGGCGCCCCAAAAATATTTTAAATACATTACTGAGTGTATATAAATAACCTGAACTTATTTTATGATTTTTCTAATCAGTCTGAAACAGAGAAAAAGGTACTGTGTTCTGTACCATGACTCAAATATTTCCAACGCTCCCATTCAGGACCTTCTCCATTATATAACGAATATTCTGTCAATTCATGGTAGCATAGGCTGATCAAAAGCAGAGGTGTCCATTCTCTCCATTTTACTAATGTCAAACAAAATAGTTAAGTAGGAGTAGTTATTATGACTGAAAATTAATTTACTACAATGAGGGAAAACTTGGGGAAATTATAGGATTTGTCATTCAGGCTATTCTGAGTATAAATTGAGTCTCAGGAAACAAGCAAACACTTCACTAAGAATAACTGATGGCCTTTTCTGAAATGATCAAATATATTAGCTCTGATGTCTGGTTTTATGTAATCTGACTTCTGGAAGGTTTAATGCTGGATAACTGGGAAATGCAAAGGAGGACATACGTAAAGAAATTGAAGAAAGGAGAACACTAATGGTATTCTAATTTTAACAAAAGCTATGCACATATTTATTTCTACTTCCAGACCATCGAAAAGCCCAGCTCAACTATTAGTTCAGTCCAATGACTTTCTTCCTTCTGCTTTTTACTATTTTGTGGGTGGTGGGGCAGGGGGTAAGTACAGGGAGAGAAATTTCGTCCCCTGACTTTTTTTTTCTCTGTTTACTTATGATTACAGTAAAAAAGGCAAGTGGGTCGATCAGCTCATATGATTATTAGAAGACATAAGTAGGCACTCTGGAAGGGGGGTTTTGAATTATTTATGGATTTCACTTTTTGATGTTTTTAATCTTTCATGACATTTAAAATTGAGGGCTGACTAGGGGTGCCTCAGTGGCTCAGTTGGTTAAGGAGCCGACTTTGGCTCAGGTCATGATATCAAGGCTTGTGAGTTTGAGCCCCGCATGGGGCTCTGTGCTGACACCTCAGAGCCTGGAGCCTGCTTTGCATTCTGTGTCTCCCTCTCTCTCTGCCCCTCCCCCTCTTGTGTGTGTGTGTGTGTGTGTGTGTGTGTGTGTGTGTGTGTGTGCGCGCGCGCGCGCGCGCGCGCTCTCTCAAAAATAAATAAACGTTAAAAAAATTTTTAATTGAGGGCTAATTAGAGAACAACAATTTTCCCAGCCATTGTTGTTGTGTCTGTGTCCTCCCATGGAAGCAGGGCTGTACTTTGGGTTACACTGATTGCTCACAGAGATCCTTCCAACAGGAAGACAATTCCTTCTCTGAGTCAACTAATCCTGTCAGCTACTATGGTTGAATTGCAGTGTACATATCACCGACAGCTATTAAAAAATAAGATCGATACCTGTTTCTTCTTTCTAGCAGCAAAGTGATATAAAATCTAGCCTGGAAAAACACATTGGTCGCTATACCAAAGAGACAGTTCTAAGAACAGGAGGGAGAGAACCCAGGCTAGTGTGAGGGGGCATGGAGGAGGGGCGTCTTTTTTCACTCACTTTGTGCCATGAATGAGTAATTTCTACCTTAAAAAAGCATGAAGTTAAGGAGGATTTAACTATAAATCTATTTCTTTATCCACAGGACAGAATTCCACTTTCTAAAAGGTAACACATTACTTGCCTCGACCCCAGGGCATGCCGTGTTGTTTCTGATGTGTCACAGAAAGCCTGTACTAACTACAGCTAAAGAAACTTGTTTCTTGCTCTGAATTTCAGTCTCACTGATCCGAACAGATGGGTTCCTGCTCTTAAAGAGAGGCGAGAACCTATGTTTCACTTTCCATTTAGGTTGGTGTGGAAATTTTCAAGATTTTCTATTCATCTTCCCCTCTGCCACCCATCAAGGCCATCCTCAGCTTGACTCTGCTCTTGTCTGAGATCTATTCTTGATCTGTGTCATTAAAAAGCTTCCTTGACCAAAGTTCCCCTCCCATTTATAGGTACTAGAAATATGCTTCCATTGAAGTGGTGGGAAGCAAAGTTATGTTTTTGTTTCTGACTTTTCCACTGCAGGTGACCCCCGAGGAGTTTATGAACTACTATGCAGGGGTGAGCGCATCCATTGACACTGATGTGTATTTCATCATCATGATGAGAACTGCCTGGAAGCTCTAAATGTAGGATCTGGGGACCAGGGCATTGGGTGCAGCCACATGGCTCCAAATGATTAAACATCAGCCCCAAACCAGGATCACATTTGATTTCATGTTCATCCCAGTGATTCTTCCCTGTCAACACACACTGCATTTTCTAGGGCAGGCATGACACTATGTAGTTAACTGTGACTTAACTTCTCTGAAACTGTTTCCTTAGCTCTAATATAGGAATTAATTAAAATAAGATTCGGAAAGCTCTTAGAGCCAGGCTCTAGGATACATACATGTGTCTAATAAACATTAGGTGCCTTCCTTGGCCATTAATAAAAGTTTGAGTATTTTAATTGTAATTCCCACTCACACACCCACAGTCTTTCTCCACATCCTTTTAGATGGTCTATTTCTAGGTGTGAGAATTCATCTGTTTTTATGACTGACTGTAAATTTTCTTTAAGTTTATTTATTTATTTGGCAAGAGAGAGACAGAGAGAGGGAAAGAGAGAGAGCTCACAAGCACACATGAATGGGGGAGGGGCAGAGAGAGACAGGGAGAGAGAGACAATCCCAAGCAGACTCCATGCTATCATCGCAGAGGAGACAGATGAGGGGCTCAAACTCATGAACTGTGAGATCATGACCTGAGCTGAAACCAAGAGTCAGATGTCTAACTGACTGAGCCACCCAGGCACCCCCCTGACTTTAAGAGCTTCAGTTACAAATTGGGTACCAGAAGAGAACACACATTAGCCTCAATTTTTATACCTGAATCTTGAGTTTCTCTGCCCGTGGTTTAGGGAAGCCTTGGTGTGGTGAATAGATTAGAATGACATTTTTGGGTCATCTAAAGCTTCTGTGAGATGGGAGGCCATTTCCTTGAGCAGTAGAGCTAGGACCATCCCTGTGGTTAAAATTTGAGGCTGGGCTGTGCTCTCAGATTTTATGGGGGACCTCTTGTTTAGTGAGTGAGCAGATTGTATCATCAAACCTTTGTCCGGTGGAATGTTCATCTCCCCTCTCCCTGCCATGGGCCAATGATGTTGACATTCCCACCATCACAAGAGGGTGGGGTATGACATAGACAAGGGTCACAGGCCTACTCCAAAGAGTGTGTTCCATCTTGACACTTTATGGCCCAAAGTATTCTCCTTCCAGCTCTAAGCTTTGGCTTTATATCGTCAATGTGCAAGAATCTCCCCACGAAAGACTTCAAAGCAAAGGCAGCTTCAGCTGTTAGGAAATAGATGTTGAAACAATCACTCTCCTTCTATGTGTTCTATGTCTGGGGTCAGAGATAAAAACACAGTGATCAGCCCTTTGGCTGTGATGCTGGAGGTAATAACCACCTGCCTTGTTATCAGGGCCATCCTTTTTTGTCTCCTCTGTCCCTGGCTGTACTCATCCCCTGGCTTGGGGGCATGCATTGGGATAATAGTTAAGATCCCATGTATTTAAGTGGCTCTAGAATTAGGGTCAAGCACACTTGCCATATTTTGTACTAATTCACTTGTTTACTTTTATCTCACAGACTTGGAAGTCTAGATCAAGATATACTTTGATTTAAAATTTGTGTTTAGAGCAGGTGTTTCCAGATGAGAATCATGGCAGTTTGCTTGTTGTCAAGAAGCTAAACTCCCACAGACTCTGATGACAGACTGGAAAAGTGACCTTTTTCTTGAGGATGGGAGCACCCCCAAATTTCGGGAAGCTAGTTTTTCAGAAATTAATTACACAAGTTTGGTTTTCTACTGGATTTATTATCTAGGCTTATATAAAGATTGGAAGGCTGAAAGATGCCAAGTATTATGAAGAAATATGTAGAAATGAGGCAGAAATCCAGTAGAAATTGTGATGGGCTATATCAGAAAAATATCCATGTTTTCTGTAACCTGTACTTAGCCAGTCGTGGCTAAGGAGAGGTTCCTGGTTTCCTGGCCATGGGCAGTTTGAAGCCTACTGCTCTAGATAGATCTGTGTCTTTGATTCTAGGAATGACTCATACCTCTGCTTAACTGGGGACATAGAGTTAGCATGTGATTCTGAACAAGGACTAGGCCATAGCTATCAGCTTTGTCTCCCCCAGTCATATTTTTACTTCCTGTCTAAATGGGGCACAGGCCATGCTCTCAGATTTTAGATAACACGTGCCTCACAGTCTGTTTGGTCACATTCAGTTATCTCTCTTCTAGCAGGTCAGGTTGTGGGCCCAAAAGTGAGGATTCCCCCAAGGGCCTCTCCCCTACCCCCCTCCTCCCTCCACCCCTGTAAACAAGATCTAGCAAGTTGATCATCAAGGATCACTCCACTCCTATTTTGAGCCTTCTCTGTGATTTCTGGCCTAGTCAGAAATTTAACTCGATTATTATAAATTTAACTGTATTATAAATTTAACTCATTATTTAACTCTATTCCTTCTGGTAGCAGTGGGAGGAACAGAGAAGAGTCATTTAAGAAAAATCATTTGCTAATACTTTTCTGGATGTAGTTTTTGTTTATTTGACTTTCACAATTTAAATTTTACTCCATTTGCAAATTAAAAAGTAAGTACCGAGGTCAGAAGATAAAACACAATAAAAAAATCTCTAAACTAACTCGTAGGAGCACCTTACCTGTTGGGTCTGAACCCCAGAGAGCAAGTAAACATACAAGCCAAAGATAAGAGGGTGAATTTAGTAGCTTCTCCTGAAACAGAAACAGTGTATGTGAATATTCTGAGAATCGTGATTGCTCAGAATAAGCCGCCAATATCAGTACTGTATCTGGGTTCTAGCTCCCCCTAAAGGCAACCCTAGGGAGGAAGGGAGGGGTGACCCTAACTCACCCTCTCTTCAAGGGCTGGTTCACATCCTGCCTGAGTTCCCTTCAGAAGCACAGGCGAGTAATTCAAGAAATGTTGGTGTCGTAGTCTAGGGAAGAATTCCTCCTGTCATTCTGCACGGCTAATTTTCTGACATTCATAGACATTCAAACCTTGATAGAATTTTTCTTCCCAGACCCAAATGGCACCCTGGAGGCTGATGTATGGCTCTTGGTGGTTTGGTGGCAGCATGGAGTAACACTTCATACCCTAGTAGCAGCTTTCTAAGGCAGAGCTGGGCCCCCCTCAAGTAGGCTGTAGATTGGCTTTGTCACATCACAGTGTTAGATTGAATACATCCCACTGGTAAATATGTATTGAGTCACTGCTATGTGCCCTGTTCTGTTCTAGGCTGTGGGGATAGAGGAAGGAGCTAGAATGAATGTAAATAAAACCACTGGCTTTCAAACCAAACTAATAGCCCAGAGCTAAGATATCAGAGAGGAAACATAGGCACTGAAGCCAAGACAGTTGCAGCCCTTTATATGGCAGTGTGTTGCAGAGCATGTAGTAAATTTGGTGAATGTAGACAATCTATCAAGACAATGTCAGGAAAATACTCTTCTGTTCTTGGAAGCAGACCACTGTGTCTGCCTTTCACTTCTCTTGGCCAGTGTGGATTGCCTCACTGAGCCACAAGAGTACAAGCAGGTAATGATTCAAGCCTCTTTAGGCACCCAACAGATGGAATTTGTTCTGCTGATGTTTAATCAAGTGGAGAGATGAAATTAACCAAATGCATTTTTGGCTGGTGTGTGGGTGCCCTTCTGCTCCCCTTTCGTGAAATTCTACTAACACCTCTGAGCGCTATACCCTTTTGGATTTATGCACAACTCTCTGGGCCATAGAGAATCATGGCAGTTCCAATTTCTCAGTTCAGTCCATAGAATGGCTTTCTTGGAAATTATAGGCTGTTCTTTTAAATCAAGAGCTTGTTGAAAGAAGCAGCAAAGTTTTACATTTCAGAAATGCTTATGATTCAAGGAAAAACAAAGGAGCCCAGGATCTGATAGGTTGTCATATAATGTTATCTTCATATAATTGATCCTTTTGAAAGCCAATGTCTCTAAGCATGATCCTACTCTTCCAGGTCGCTGATGTGGAAACTATATAACCTTGATGGAGATAGCCAGTTCTTTTCTTCTCACAAAAAAGCTCACTAAATGAATCCCCTAAAATTATGTCTTGTAAAACAGATGACAGGTGAAATCTGTTGGAAGAAACATAAACAAATGATTGATGGGGGTTCTGAGAACACTGCTGTGTGAGAAGAGTTCTTTTGTCACCTCAGTTGGTGCGGTGAGAGGTTGTGGTGAAGCAGCTCTTCCTCTCTGAGAATAGCATGACCTTCTTGTTTTATTTTCACACCTGCTTCGCCAAAGCCAGTATCTTCCCTCAGCAGAATAGAGTGGAAGGTGCTCGTTAGGAGTGCAAGACACTGAAACTATGAGCCACCAACCATTAGCTGAGGTTTTGATAATGGACCTGGCAACTACCAGAAAGGTATATTGTATCAGGGAAAGAAAAATCTCCTAATGTAATGGTCTATTTTCTTTTGTCCTAGATTCTTCTTCCTCTTCATAAGTGGAATTTATTTATGGTTTCTCTGGAGTGTTACACAAATCCTAACAGCCATTGAACACGGGTGATGCAATTTCTGTTTCACCAAAGTTCCTGTGAGCGCCGTGGGTTTCCTGTTCCCACTCTCACTCCCAACATGGGGTCAAGTGGCAGATAGCCAAGATATGCACAGGGTCATACCCATTACGCTGCCCATGTAACTATCATTCATCTCCAGTTTCATTCTGCTCTAGGTCCCATAATAAATTTAAGATAGACCCTGTGACTCAGAGCTCAAGCACCTGAAATTTGAAGCCAGACCTGAGTATGTAGCTTGTAATCCTGTCATGAAAGACTTGAGTTACTTTTTCTTTTTCTTTTTTTTTTTTTTTTTACCAACCTTAAAATTTGGTGCTTAGACACTGGTATTGATTCTGGGAACATCTCGATCTTCAATTTGAAAGGTTTGAGTTGCTTGTCTCCTAGAAACACTTAGGCCACATGCGGAACTGATGACAATCAGTGCTCGGAGAGAGCCTTAGAGCAGGAAAGGAACCCATAATTGAGAGAAAATGACAGATGGCAGAGTAGTTTGCTCTTGCCATGGTTATAGGGAGCCTCAAAGCACTTCCACCTTGATGGGATAAAGTTCAACAGAAATGCAGGGCATTACCAAACGTCAGGCACTGACTTAATGAGACCCAGATCATTCTTTTAGTTTCCAAGGGGGATTGGAAATTAAATTCTGTTCCACAGATTGCATACTTAGTCATGCCTCAAATCTCATTTAGCAATATCATTCAGCATTCATTTATTTAAGATTATCTTTGAAGCTGCACAGTAAATACCATAAATCACCATTAATTTAACTTTGCTAATTGAGTTCATTTAGATAGGGTTTGAATGAAAATTTACTTTTGTTTCATCTATACTAAAGAGAATGAGCAGGTCAGTATATAAAGATTATAGGAGCTGTGCCTACCTACGTTCATGTGTGTTTTATAGGTACTTGGAGAGATCTATTTGCATATGAATGCCATTAGTAGGCTAGTCCTAAAACGTTCCCACATATCTCAAAACCGTCCTAGGCCAATTGTTTGATGGCAAAGCTTTATTTATGCAACTGTACGTAACACAAACTATTTTCTAGATATTGAGGCATTCCTATATGTAAATCCTATCCTGATTGTATTTTAAATAGAAATTGAAGCTGAAAAAACAATGTTTTATAAGGCACAATTTCCATGACATTTATGCTATAAATTTTAAAATATTTTGTTTAAAAAGTTATACATGCTTATAGTAGTAAGCTACATATGCATTGAAAGTAAGAATTTGTCATAAAAGCAATAGTTAGGATATCACTTCAAGGAACCAGAAATTGAGAAGTTTTTGAGTTACAAAATTAGATATGGTTTAAATATATAATACCAACTTTGTCATTGTTATTTTATCATACCGTGCCTTGCCATTAACATGATTCTGATTTAATAGAATTTCTTCAATTTAAGGCTGGAAAACATTAACGACCCTTGTACTAAAAGAGTTCATTTAGTTTTTATTTCTGTTTTAAGGTCTTTCTAAAATCTATTTCTTCTTAATTAGCTAACATGTTACATATCATGCTTCTTTAAAAGTTTACTTCCTAGATGGTGCTTTTGGATCATTTAAAAATGTTATGTGTGTGATATTTCAGTTTCAGGTTATGGAATTTATTCTTTAAAAATGATGAGGCCCTGTTCAAACTGTACTTGCTCATGTTTAAAAAATTTTTTTTTTCAACGTTTTTATTTTATTTTTGGGACAGAGAGAGACAGAGCATGAACGGGGGAGGGGCAGAGAGAGAGGGAGACACAGAATTGGAAACAGGCTCCAGGCTCCGAGCCATCAGCCCAGAGCTTGATGCGGGGCTCGAACTCACGGACCGCAAGATCGTGACCTGGCTGAAGTCGGACGCTTAACCGACTGCGCCACCCAGGTGCCCCATCTCATGTTTTTAAAAGAACAAAATGTAATCCACCCCCCCCCCCAAAAAAAAACCCCACATTATTTTGACAGCCAAGAATGAGAGTTTGGAAATTTTATGTTAACATTCATTTTCTTGCAGCCTTGGACTACTTCTGTCTAGTGGGCCAAGCAAGTTCCCACAATGCTCAGCCTCTGACTGGTGCCCTGAGGACTGTGGGCAATAGAATTACTCTATGCATTGGTATTGAGGAATGGGGGTGGTTAAGAGGGATGAGAGAGAAATGGAACCTAGGGGCTGATTCCTGCTCTTTTACTTTCTCGTTTCCCATTATAGGAGGCACAGGGCCAACTATGAAATGCTAACATGTATCCTGACCAAATTGAGAAATTGGCCTTCTAGCACTTCTTATATGGCTAGTTCCTTGCCCTCTGCTATTGAATACCAGGCATCATGGATTCCTGGGTGACCAAGGATCCTGGAAAGTGCCCCCACTCTCTAGTTCTATCCTTACTTATGTGATCAGTCTAAACTTTCCCTAAAGAGCTTTTTTTTTCTGTGCATTTATGCTGTAAATTTCTCTATCCTAATGTACTAATAATAATCACAGGTGCAATCATACAAAGGATGCTCTAAAGTAGTGCTTTCTCATAGAAACTTCTGTGATGATGGAAATATTCTACATCTGTGCTCTCCAAGATGTCAGCCACTAGCCACATATGGCTACTGAGCAGTTTAAATGTGGCTAGTTCAACTGAGGAATTCAATTTTTCATTATGTTTAATTTTAACCAATTTAAATTTAAAAGCCATATGTGACTAGTGGCTACTGTACTGGATAGCACAGTTCTAAACATTTTTTTATCTTAATGCAAAAAAAAAAATGATGGCCAGTGGGCTGGCAAATCTTGCAAATGCCCCACCTTAGAGGGGAAAGGAAAGCCAGGTACCCTGATCCCCAATTACCTGAGTTTCTTGATTGCCAATGGCAATTCAGACTCAATAGAAAACATTTCAGGGAGAATGTAAAATGCTCTACTAAGACTCACATGTTTTGACACCATTTCCTTCTTTTCCCCTTGCTTTATCCCCCCCTCCCCCCACCAGGTTTCAAAAGAAGAATTTTTGAACTATTACGCTGGTGTTAGTGCTTCTATTGACACCGACGCCTATTTCATTTTAATGATGACAAAATCCTGGAGATTATGACACTGTCTATTAATTCTTTTGGAAATCATGGACTCTCAGAGAGTGGAATGACTTTGAAAGAAGTCCATTGCTATAGATTTTTGATAAGATATAAACTGAAGTTTCTGAAAAAGCTAGCCTATGAAAAGCAATAGATCTTCAGTCATCTTACTTAATTGCCTGGAACATATCCATATTCTTAAATGCCTAGGATATATATTTAAATCAGAAAGAAAGGAAGAACAGAAGGAAGAAAGGAAGCCATGGAGTGAGGCTGGAAAGTGGGTCTTAGGTGAAATCATGTATTTCTTGTTATAGTTGTTTCTCTTATAGGTGTACATGTAGGTGGTTCCCCAACTTTCACTTATTTGTTGTCTTTGGAGTCTTTAGCAGGAGGTGATGATAAAAGGATTGGAGGAACATCTGACTGTGTAAAATATCCTGAGCTTACTTATTTTAATGTGTCTCTTGGTGAATGCAAATAAAATTTATTTTATTCTGAAATTTAGTGGCTTTTTTACCCCCCTATTTTCATATTTTGATCCAGGGATTTAAAGTCAGAAAATTCCCACACATGAATGAACGGGGACATAAGTGATTCTGGGGACAAAAGGAGGGTGAGCTCAGTTGGCCCTCTTAGTTGAAGGCTGGGTTTTCATGGAGTGGGATCACTTCCTGGGTTGGCCTATTAGGATGAAAAGCAGTGCACAGGGGAATCGATGGGCTTATAAGAAGCCTTGGATACTTTCTGGAGCTTTAAGGTAAATTGATGAGGAGGACTTTGAAAATGTTTTGGGAATTCATCTTTGGAACCTACATTTAGGCTCCTTCACAAGGCAGGTGATACCAGGTTTCCGGACCCATTTCTCTTCCTCTAATATCTGCTTCTCGGGAAACAAAAGTGGCTGGGAATTGATTACTCATATAACCACAGGCTCTTCACCTTGAAAAGATGAAGAAATGAAGTGGGAGAGGAGAGGAAAGGCTGATGCTGTGCTTCTCAAACTTAAAAAACATTTTTTTAAAAATATTTATTTTGGGAGAAAGAGAGAGTGCAAGTGGGGGAGGGAGAGAGAGAGAGAGGGAGAGAAAGAATCCCAAGCAGGCTCTGCCCTGTCAGTACAGAGACCAACATAGGGCTCAAACTCA
This sequence comes from Prionailurus bengalensis, assembly GCF_016509475.1. Classification (NCBI taxonomy): domain Eukaryota; kingdom Metazoa; phylum Chordata; class Mammalia; order Carnivora; family Felidae; genus Prionailurus; species Prionailurus bengalensis. The sequence goes on from NC_057343.1 coordinate 211,982,282, forward strand.
CAAACCATGAGGTCATTACCTAAGCCTAAACCAAGAGTCAGACACTCAACCAACTGACTACCCAGGTGCCCCACTTCTCGAAATTTAATGAGTACCCAAATCACCAGAGACTCTTGTTAAAATGCTAATGCTATTTCAGAAGGCTGGATTGGGGTTCAAACTTTAACTTGTTAACAAGCTTCTCTGTGATATTGATGCCTCTGGTTTTCAGGTAACACTTCAAGTTACAATGGATAGAGATACCAGCCTGTATATTTCCAGTACTTATGGTTTATTATTTTTCCATCTCTAGTTGGCCATCATAATTTGTGATTTTTGACTGCTGAGCCATCCTTTCTTTGTCTTGAAGTTCTGAAAATATGAAGGAAGCATCAAGAAAATGTATGTGCCTCGCAGGCATGTGTAGGAGAGAAATAGCGCTTTCAAGAGACCTTGTGTGGTGACATTCTAATTGGAGAATTTCTCACAGCCCAGGGCTGAGTCCCACAGCCTTCCAGCTTCAAGGATCTGAATGTGTCAGTCCACCAAGAGTAGGTTGTTGCTCAAGAGGGACTACACTGAGCAAGCTCATAGCAATCGTTGCTAAAACTGGAATGCCAAGCCATTCAACTACTATGGCATGTTAGGGTAATGTTTGATGTGGAAAACAAACCCTAAAATTTATAAAAGTTCAAACAATGGATATTTAGTTTTCATTCATGAAGCAGTATTATGTACCAACTGTTTGTGGTCGATGAACAGCTTTCCTCTGTGTAGTGATTCTGGGTTGCAAGATTCCTCCATTTTGTAGTTCGGCTGTTTTTCCAGGGTTTTGTAGTCAATGATATTCATGTGCCTGAAGAACAAGAGTGTATAGAGGAGACTGAACAACTTTCTGAAAAGCTGTGGTCTGGAAGGGACACCCTCTCTTCTGCTGGCATTTCATTTGATGATAACTAGTCACATGATTACATAGAAATGCAGGGGAGGCTGGGAAGCGTAGTCCTGGTCAGGGAATCTCCTTGCTGGTGAAAATATATCTAACATAAGGTCAATACAAATTTTAGTGGACTATTAGCTGTCTCTGCCACTTAAAACAGCAGTCCCCATTGCCTTCCATTTTCTTAGGGAGGCATGCTTGGTGGTCTCAGTAACCCATGCGGAATAAGATATTTTCCAGGTTGAAGGAGTATGGAATGGAGGTCTTTCTATCTTTAACCATGTTAACAACCAAGAAAACAACTTCTACAACCGTATCTGGTAATGATTTCCCACTTAGCGAGTCTTGTCACTTGGGCTTTTATGGCTCTATTCCTGACCTTGAAATTCATGCTAAGACAACACTGAGGCAATTTTCTTGTTTCATATTGGAGGGGAAAATTAAATTGTAAGAGAATGATCTTATCTGTAGATAATTCAGCAGAATAATCATCTTGATTTAATAAATCATGGGAAGGTTTTGGGGTTTGCAAGTGTTATATATTGATAATTAAAGTGGACTGTTATTACAGATAGAAATTGTAGGGAACAGTTTTAGAATCAAGTAGAGTTAAAAATCAGGATATCATTAAGATATTAGCCCTAACATATAATACCAGCTGCTAAAAATGGTAGGAGGGGAGATCTTACTTTTTTTGGTTGCAGGAGTTCAGGTAGTAGACGTTTGCACATGTTCGTTACTTTCACTTGAAATTATCAGATCCAAAATAAAATTCATTACTCCTTTCCATGCCCTCCATTAACCTCCCCCCACCATCTTCTACTTACACCAAGGATGCTTCTATCTCAGTCTGCGTCTTCAGCTACATGAGCAAGAAATCCAAGGATCTTTGTTCCCTCTCTTTCCAAGAGGCAGAATAAAGATGGTTAAGAGTTCAAATGCCAGAACCAGTCTGCATGGTTTAAAATCTGACTCTGTGTGGATTACTAGCTGTATAATCTTGGGCAAATTACTTGACTTCTCAAACCTCAGTTTCCTCACCTGTTAAGTGGAGATAATAGTAACTACACCACAGGATGAGGATTAAATGAGTTAATATATGGAAAGCACTTAGAACTTTACCTGATGCCAGGTAAGTAAGCTATGTAGAAGTGTGTGTTATTATTTTGCATCACTTTTTAGAGTCATCTGATTATATTTTAGGGTGTCCCTTCTCTCCTTCTCCACTGTACATGTTCAGTTCCTCTTACCTCAAACTCAGAATGGTCCCCAGATAAGTCCTTACCTGCAGTCTTTTACCTTTTCCTCCACCCTTCACATTGATACCAAGATGATTTTTCCTAAGCCTCAGGTTCACCCATATCACTTCATTTCTTAAAGATGTTCAGTAACTCCCCAAGCCCATTTAAAAGTTAAGATATCTTGGCATGGCATTTAAGGCCTCCCTGATTTGTCCTGACCTATATATTTACAGACATCTATCCCATCACATCCTTCATGTTTTCCATGCTTTGGTTATACAGTGTGTTCTCATAAAGAATTTCTCTGGTGTTTGTCCTGGGTTCTTGGAGCATGAGCTTCTAAAATTTCCTGAGTGAGAGCATGTCTTTGTTATGTTAACAAGGTGACCCAGAGTGAACACCTAGACAGTTTCAGGATGGAGACTGCTCACCAGAAAGCTGTACCATATGATGAAAGAGTTAGAACTTTGGGCCAGCCCACCTCTGAAAAGGGGAGGAGTTCTGGAGACTGAGTTCAGTTTCACAGACAATGATTTAATCAAGCATGCCCATGTAAGGAACTCCAATAAAAACTCTTAATACTGAGTCTCAGTGGCACTTGCTGGTTGGTGAACATATTGATTTGCTGGGAGTGTGACATCCCATGATTTCAGAAGAAGAGAAGAGAGCACTCTGCATTTCCTCTCAGACTTTGCCTTACATGTCTCTTTATCCTCCTGATTTGCATTCTTTATAATGAAACTGTAATTGTCAGTAAGCGCAATGCTTTTCTGAGTTCTGGAGTCATGCTAGTGACTTACTGAAACTGAGGGTGTCATAGGAACCTGCATTTTGAACCAAGTGGCTATAAATTCAAGGCTGTAATATAAAAATCCTGCCTGAATTTGTAGCCTGCCCCACAGAATTCAGACTTAAGACTTCATCAACTCTTACCTGATGCCAGCTTGCCAGCTTGCTCTATGGACTTTCCAGCCCTCACAATCATGTGAACCACTTTCTTAAAGTAAATCTATATATAGTTCTCTCTCTCTCTCTCTCTGTCTCCTCTCCACCGCCCCCTCCCCCTTCCCCCAGCCTACATTAACACACACTATTGGTTCTGTTTCTCTGGAGAACTCTGACTAATACTGATGTGCGAACAGCCCTGAAGTAAGAAGTAAACATCTGAAGTAAGAGCATTCTTATTGGAGACTGTCCTCTATCACTTGAGGGGCCTGTCCTAACTCTGAGTGGTTAGTACCAGAATTGATTTTCAGTACACTCAGTTGGGGTTGAAGCAGTGTAACAAGCTGAGTGATTCTTTGCTAAACTGGCTCAAATCTCAAGGCCCAATTCAAAAGATAAAGTCTTTACAAAGCTTTCCACAATCTTCTAACCAGATTGACTTCCTCTTTCATTATTCTATTCCTCTTTTACTGAGTATATATGTGTCTTTATATGACAGTCTGCCAGTCAGATGTATAAGAAATTTTACTTTATTTTCTCTAATAGACTTTCAGACTTGGAGCATTCCTCCATTCAAGATGGCTGGCAGAAAATGTAGCTTAAGTCTTTCCTGGGACTTCCACTTAAGGTTTTTCTATGGTTCTTAGATCTGGCATGCAGGGGAGGGGCAGGATATAATCTCAGCTCATACAGGCTATCCTTGAGACATCTACTGTTTTTCAAGGTCTCTTAAGTCCATTGAATTATGGCAGCTTCTATATCATACTTGGGAAATGACAACTTTGAGAAGCTACTAATGGGGTAGATGAAGAACTCACTTTCGAGATATCTGTGGATATCTAAGTGAGGAATCCAACAGGAAGTTGGATATTCATCCATTAAACCAACAAGTATTTACTGAGAAAATATTCAGTATTATCAGTGAGTAATATCTTAGGTGCTGGGGATTTAACCTTGAACAAAAGACATATGATATATTTACTTGTGGAAGTTCAAATTATTAGACATGATTCTAAAGTTCAGGGTGTTGGTCTGGATGGATAGGAAAATCTTGAAGAGCCAGTGAATGTAATGAAAAAAGCAAAGGTACAAGAGATATCAGATGACTGAAGGGGCAAAGTTCTGGAGTAGGAGGGAAAGATGGAATAAAGAACTTAATGGTTGATTTGGTCTTCTACTGACAGAGGGGCATCTTCTCCTTTGACTGGGAGAACAGTTGTTAAGGATTTATGGGAATTTGGGAGCTTGTAGATGGAAATAGAAAGAGAAGAAAAAGAGTCATGGCCCAGTTTTCTCAAAGCAAAGGCAAAAACATCTGCTGGGAATGAGGAGGACTGAGATTCAATGGGGGACTTGGGGAGGTGGAGATTTGGCAGTAGTCATGGAGGTCATTGGAAGGGAAAAGATGCTGCCAAGCACAAATAAAGGAAAGCACAAATTTATGTGGACACCATTTTGGCAGAATTATGAGATTTTTCAACCAGGATAGTAAAGCAGATAGGATAAAGAAGAGATGTGAATCGTAGAGATGTGTCATATTGAAATAGGACTTTAGCTACCTCCATTTTGACCTCAATGTGTACTTTCTACCTAATTAGGTTCTGTTTTTCCAGCTCATCTCTGAACTCAGGCAAAAGATCTGCCAGGAAAAGCATCCCATAATGGGAACCAAAACCACATCTTCAAGCAATAACTGCCCTGATGCTAGCAAGACCCCACATAACTGACCCCAAAGCAGTGATTGACCTGACCTTTACTTCTCACCTACATGTACCCACCAACTTTTGTTCCATATTTTCCTTATATAAACCTAGAAGTATTTTTTTTACTTTGGAGACAGCCTCGGGGACATCAGACCTCTGTCTTCCTGGCCTCACTGAAATAAATTCCTTTCTTGTTTCACCACTGTTCATCTCTCTGCCTTTGGATTTTGTCAGTGATGAGTGGCCAAACCTGGTCTATTTGGGATTCCTGGAGCCAGGTGCTCTTTTGCACCCTTGGGCCCTGGTTACAATTTCATCTTGTTCCATAGTATCTATCTCTGCAATTTGCACACAAGAGGTGCTCAATGAACTGTGCTGGAATTCAGTAATTATTTAAAAGATAGGAGGATAGGGTTTCCGATTCTGTGTTTCCCTCTCTCTCTGCCCCTCCCCCGTTCATGCTCTGTCTCTCTCTGTCCCAAAAATAAATAAATGTTGAAAAAAAAAAGATAGGAGGATAGGGAAATCTTGAAGTTCACTGTTGTGTCACCCATAACACAAGGAAGAAATCAGATGATGATTCTGGAACAGTAGAATCTCATTTTTTTCTTGAATAAATCAGTATCAATGTTATTCTAGAAAATTAAACATTACAGAAAGAAATGGAAGTTTTAATTACAAGTAAGAATTATATTAAGAAACACTTTATTCTTTTAATTATTTTTATTATGATAATAAAACATATATACTCCCTTCCAAAAGGAAAAGAAGACAAATGTAGTAATTGGAAAATCCCTTACTTTTATATAGTAATCTATCATTCCATTCTCCTTATTAATAACCACTGAAAACATTTTGGAGCTTTGCCTTCAAAGTTTTGCCTCAGAGTTTTTCTGAGCATATTCTAACTCTAATTTTATTTCTATGTCTATATATACTTTTTAAAAAATATATTTTGTAGTAGACACTTTTGTTTGCTTAACATCCTTTATTTCCTTCCTCTCACCCCTATTTTGTCCAGGTTCCCATCTCATCCCCAGGTCCAGAAAGTGAGCCATTTCCAAGCCAGTCAGTGCATGGCATTCATTAGTGACTGGCACTGGTCTAAGGATGTGCACATGACTTTAGCTGGGTCAGTCATACTGAAGGGAAGAAATTACATTTTGTGCTTAGGAGAGAAGTGTGTGTTTTTTTCCTCTTGCTTAACAATTTATGTGAGAAATGGCTATATTTTTTGTTATTAGATTAAAGGATCTATAAATATTGAAACCCTTTTATTGGCCAACGACTTTTCCTTCCCTAAAGATTCCCAGTACACGTATAGACAAAAGCCATTTCATTAAGGACTGAAGAGAAGGTATCTTTGGGTCTGCTGCTGTATGGATGGGACAGGGGAGCTTCTTCAGATAGGGATGCCATTTGTGTTCTCCTGTAAATGTGGCCTTATATCTGTCTTCATATCTGACTGAAGGAGGTGCATTAGTGACTCAACTCTTCATCCCTTTCCTATCTGCATGCTTTACCTTATGTTTCAGAGTTCCCACACAAAAGAAAGTATTCTTTCACTCCTTGAGCTTGGTCATTTGGCCTGTTTGACCAATAAGATGAGGTGCAAGTGACAGGTGTGCTGATTCTGAGCTTAAGCCTCAAAAGGTTTTTGTGTTTCTGTTTGCTCTCTTGTGCCTCTACTATGAAAAGAATAAACCCGAGTTCCCTTTCTGTCTCAAGAAAAAGATAGGATGGCACAAAAACAGACACATAGACCAATGGAATAGAATAGAAACCCCAGAACTAGACCCACAAACGTATGGCCAACTCATCTTTGACAAAGCAGGAAAGAACATCCAATGGAAAAAAGACAGCCTCTTTAACAAATGGTGCTGGGAGAACTGGACAGCAACGTGCAGAAGGTTGAAACTAGACCACTTTCTCACACCATTCACAAAAATAAACTCAAAATGGATAAAGGACCTAAATGTGAGACAGGAAACCATCAAAACCTTAGAGGAGAAAGCAGGAAAAGACCTCTCTGACCTCAGCTGTAGCAATCTCTTACTCGACACATCCCCAAAGACAAGGGAATTAAAAGCAAACGTGAATTACTGGGACCTTATGAAGATAAAAAGCTTCTGCACAGCAAAGGAAACAACCAACAAAACTAAAAGGCAACCAACGGAATGGGAAAAGATATTCGCAAATGACATATCGGACAAAGGGCTAGTATCCAAAATCTATAAAGAGCTCACCAAACTCCACACCCGAAAAACAAATTACCCAGTGAAGAAATGGGCAGAAAACATGAATAGACACTTCTCTAAAGAAGACATCCAGATGGCCAACAGGCACATGAAAAGATGTTCAGCGTCGCTCCTTATCAGGGAAATACAAATCAAAACCACACTCAGGTATCACCTCACGCCAGTCAGAGTGGCCAAAATGAACAAATCAGGAGACTATAGATGCTGGAGAGGATGTGGAGAAACGGGAACCCTCTTGCACTGTTGGTGGGAATGCAAATTGGTGCAGCCGCTCTGGAAAGCAGTGTGGAGGTTCCTCAGACAATTAAAAATAGACCTACGCTATGGCCCAGCAATAACACTGCTAGGAATTTATCCAAGGGATACAGGAGTACTGATGCATAGGGCCACTTGTACCCCAATGTTCATAGCAGCACTCTCAACAATAGCCAAATTATGGAAAGAGCCTAAATGTCCATCAACTGATGAATGGATAAAGAAATTGTGGTTTATATACACAATGGAATATTACGTGGCAATGAGAAAAAATGAAATATGGCCTTTTGTAGCAACGTGGATGGAAGTGGAGAGTGTGATGCTAAGTGAAATAAGCCATACAGAGAAAGACAGATACCATATGGTTTCACTCTTATGTGGATCCTGAGAAACTTAACAGGAACCCATGGGGGAGGGGAAGGGGAAAAAAAAAAGAGGTTAGAATGGGAGAGAACCAAAGCATAAGAGACTGTTAAAAACTGAGAACAAACTGAGGGTTGATGGGGGGTGGGAGGGAGGAGAGGGTGGGTGATGGGTATTGAGGAGGGCACCTTTTGGGATGAGCACTGGGTGTTGTATGGAAACCAATTTGTCAATAAATTTCATAAAAAAAAATAAGTAACAAATGCCAGAAAACATACAAAATTTGTTTCTCAAGTTCTCTTTTCTATTAACCACATCTTTCCAGTAGATTAGCTGTTGATCTAAGGATGGGAAAATTACAATCAGAAGCCAGATGCTCCCACAATTTGGTTTTATAAATAAAGTTTTATTGAAACATGAAAAAAAAAAGAAAAAGATAGGAAAGTCACAGATCAGTGGTATTCCCAGCTGAACCCAGCCTAAATCAGCTGACTTCTGTTCTGTTGCTGATGTTGAACTCTTCCCAGCTAATACTAGTAGAACCACCCAGCAGAATCCAACCTAGGTCATTCAACTCCCACATAATGGAAAGTTTGTGACAATACATGATGTTGTTTGAAGCCACTCAGTTTTGGCATGGATTGTTACTAAGCACCCATATAGCAATAGCTAACAGATACACAGATCAATCTGGTAGTTTCTCATTGTGGGAATGAGAGGGGGAAGGAGTAAGAGGGAGGTGGAGCCTCTGCAGAATTTCCTCTTTCTAGAAACATTGACAAAATGGCATAGATGTTTTTCTTTATCAGTTATCTAAAAATGTGCCATATTTCTTTTAGTGATTTTGTTAATATTCTATAATATAGATATACCATATTTTATTTAGAATATTTACAATTTTTCTCCATTAGAAGCAGTACTGCATAGATATTTTTTGTGCATAATTTTTGAGCCCTTTCTGTGATTATTTCTTTAGAAAATTCTTAAAAGTGGAATTTTGAGGAGTGCCTGAGTGGTTCAGTCAGTTAAGCATCCGACTCTTGATTTCAGCTCAGATCATGATCTCATGGTTTGTGAGTTCAAGCTCTATGTTGGGCTCTGTGCTGACGGTGTGGAGCCTGCTTGAGATTCTCTCTTCTCTCTCTCTCTCTCTCTCTCTGTGTGTGTCAAAAATAAATAAACATTTAAAAAGTGGAATTTTGGAATATACCCATTTACATTTTTCTATGTATTTCCAAATCACCCTCTTAAAAGTTTGCAGTAATTTACATTCACACCAAAAGTATATGAAAATACCTTTCCCCGCATTGAAGTTTGGCAATATTTTTAATTTTCACAATTTTATAGGTAAAAAATTTACCTCATTATGTTATGTGAATTTTTTTATTCTGAAGGAGATCCAGCATATTTTCATATTTTTAGAATAAATTTCACTTCTTCTGTGAAACTGCAGCTCATGTGCTTGTTCATGTTCCTCTTAGATTGTTTTTTGCTTATTGATTCGTAAGACTCTTTAGATATTAAGGCTATTAGCAGTTTGTCACATTGTTACTATATTTTTCCGGTTTATTTTTATCTTTTCTTTTTGTTGTGGATTTTTTTAATACAATAAAAAAATTACCAATATTCTATATTTTACATATGCAAATGTATCACTCCTTTTCTTTTATGGTTTCTGGGTTTTATGTCTTTTTTAGAAATGCTTTTTACATCCAAAGAGTATAAAATTATTTGCCCATGTCTTCTATCATATTTTTCATTCTAAAAATTATATCTTTGATCTACGTTGGATTTATTTTAGAAGAAGTCAGTTAGTTCTTTCCTCTTTATCTAAAATTGGCTAGTGTATTGTTCTAATCTCTATTAAATAATGCACCTTTATCTACTAATTAAAAGCAAATGAAAATTTTTTAAGTACACGGATCTGGACACATAGGTTTTCTATCTATTCCATTGATTGTCAAAAAACAAAACAAAACAAAAAAGAAAAAAGAAAATTAAAAGAAAAAAGAAAAATCTAACCAGGGATATCTGCAGTTTCTAGGCAAGTAATACCCTTGCAAATTTTTGTGCTGATAATTATTATCATTTTGTGACTTGTAAATGTATAACGAAAGTAATTTATATTGCCTCTAAAAAATGAATAAAATGTCAAAACCACCCATATAGACTCTTCTCAATTCTTTTCTTCTCCAGAATTGTGCAGGCTCTTCTTAAACATATATTTTTCCACATGATATTTAGAATAATAGCATATATATATGTATATATATATATGTATATGATGTAGAAGACTACACATCATTTATGAAATATGACTATTTCTGAGTAGTGGGGTTGAGGAATGAGGTCTTTTACTTGCTGTATTATAGATGTCTGTGTTTCTTGAATTTTGAGGAACAAGCAAGTATTAGTTTAGTAACAAATATTCAGTGAAGATTTAAAGAAATATATCAGCATATGTAAATATTATAATCAAAGATGTTAATGAAGTGTTAGTGTCTTTTAGTGTTTTGTTTTGTTTTTGTTATTGTTTTTTTTATGCTTGGTCTCTTTGGGTTTTGCAATATGCAATGATTTCATCTGCCAATAATAAATATTTAGTTTCATAAAACATTAAAATCCTGTTTAATATTTATGTTTCTTTCTTTTTCTCCTTGTCTAATTGCATTTGATAGCATTTCTAGAACAATGTTAAATGTGGTGACAGTGGAATTCCTGCTGTTTTATCTCTAAGTTTAATGGAGTACTTAATATTTCACCATTGAGCATGACTCTAGCTTATATTCTATTTTATTTTACTAAAGTTGTATTTTTTCATTAAAAAATAAATCTTAAGCATCACTTAAATCTACATTGCCAATGTCACATCTTAATTCATGAAATTTTATTAATATGTAAAAAAGGGACTTCACAGCATATTTATCAGTCTTGTGATAGGGCATTTATTGGATTTTTATCTAATTAAATTATTCCTTAGGCTATAAAAGCAATATTTCACTCTTCTCAGTGGATAAAAGTGTCTTTAACTTAATATTAAAACATTTTCTGATTATTTATCTTTTTTGTTTAATAGTTAGTCCAATTTATACTTTGCAGCAACTAATTTGTCATAGAAAAAGTCCTCAGCCTCTGCGAGTTCTCTTCTCCTTGTTGAGAAACCTTTACCCAGAGTAGAAAGGGAGTGACCCTAATAATTTACAGTTGAGGAGTCCACCAGATCAACTCAAGTGTTTCTGCAGAATTCAGCATTGAAATTTTATTTTTCAAACCTCAGGGGCTTCCCGGGTCATTTGCTTCACATTTGGTTTTCACCAGTAGCTTCTGGAGTGTTAACGTATTCCTCCCACCCACCAAGTTTTACTCATCATACTTTCTTTGCCTGAACAGCTACCTCCTTGTGAACTATACACAAATCCCACATGAATGCCACAAGCAAATAAAAGGTAGAAGTTAGATTAGACTTCAGTGTGGATCTAAAATAAACTAAATAAATGAATAAACAAGATTAAATGCAGATATTCATCACAGAAATGAAGCTTTGGAAAATTCCTTCACCCTATTGTTTCCCCGTTTCTGTGGTTACAGTGGTTAATAGTGCAGCTGGGGAGGTAACTGTGGATGGGGAAGGCAACTGACTCCTTACACGTGGCTGCCCAGATGTGCTGCTCACTCAGGGATGCAGTGCCTGCCTCTGAGCATCCCAGCCTGGCATCATTCTATCCTGAATGATGGTGAGGAAGCACACTGACTAATATAGCATCATTCACTAACATGCTGATTCATTCATTCCATGTTTATGGTTAAGTGCCTTCTAGACCTTAGGTGCTGTGTTTAACAACAGACATAAACCCCAATAAGTCATAGAGTGCTTAGAAGACCAGAGGGGAGTCAGATGAGGTAATTGCAGATCAATGTGGTGACAGTAGGGGTAAGCATAAGGTACTCTAGGATTTCTCCATACACACATGAAATTTATTATGCCACACCCCTGATTGAAATCCTTCCAAGTACCCCCACCCCCTGAAGGCTAAATCAAAACTTCTAAGCCTGGCATGTCAAATGCTTAACCGCTGGTCCCCACCAATTGTGCCACATGCCATCTCAGCCACTGCTCAGTAGACTTCGTGCCTGTGGATGGCTTCCAATGGACCACCTGCTGAATGAACCAGCAACACTCTTCATTCATTCTCTCTGTGAGATACACTGACACCCATGTTGAGACTTGGCTGCCAGCAGGCTATCCTCCAGTGCTCTCTGTACCCACCAAGTGAGACACAAACTCACCCAAGTCAGTCCTGAGTGTCCCAGACTCATTTAGGCCAGTTCAACCTGTTATTGTAATCACATTATGAAGCTGATAAAGTATGAGTATGCAAAGAAAGTCTGATGCTGATCTATAAGAACTACCTTCAATGGTTTGAAAATACTTGACAAAGGCATGTTGAAAGAATATTGCTAGGGGCACCTGGGTGGTTCAGTTGGTTAAGCATCCAACTCTTGATTTCAGCTCAGGTCATGATCTTAGGGTTCGTGTGTTCGAGCCATGCATCAGGCTCTGTGCTGACAGTGCGGAGCCTGCTTAGGATTCTTTCTCTCTCTCTCTGTCTCTCAATCTCTCTCAAAAAATAAATAAACTAAAAAAAAAATTTCAACTGAAAAAAATTAAAAATTAAAAAAATTAAAAAAAAAAAAGAATATTGCTACCCATATGCTTGATAATATGATGGTGCAAGATTAGGCTGAGGGATACCTTTAAAAAGTTAAGCATCTACACTTAGATTTTTTTGTAGGTGTTTGAAAGTCCTTATCCATTTTAAAGAAAGCAAAACTAGACAAAGTAGTTGATGTTTTGCAGTGTGTTACCAAAGAAAGATAAGGTGAAACTATGGTCAGGAACCCACAACCCAAAGGAGAAAGTTTGGCCTTGTTACAAAAGGGTGGTGAATGGACATACAGTCAAATGTTTTTAATTAAAATAAAATGTTCCAGGCATATATGTATTATTTTTTTATACAAGTGCCCTGTGTCTGACTTTTGGGAATAACCACCAATGCCCTACTGTTCCCGACTGAGGCTGACAAGGAGACATCACCTATTGTAGCTGTAACTCCTTAAATGCCCCAGTGCTCTGTCACAGCTCCATGGCTTTGAGCGCATTGTTTCCTCTGCTAGGAAATGTCCTCTGGGCTCCTGTATCTGGCACATTCCTACTTACTCTGTCTTGCCACATCAAGTGCGATTTCCTTCACATTACCTCCCTGGTTTGTTTGCTTGTTTGTTTGTTTGTTTTCTCAGCCAGTGGCAGAATGTCCTTCCTATATTTGGGGACCACCCCAATCTATGAGGCACAGCCTTTTACTGGAGAAGATGTAAATGCCACCTATATTCTTCTCTGCTTCCCATTGCTAGGGCCCAGGCACATGAGCTTGGCATAGTTCTAATCAACCACAGGCTCCAGCTGTACCTCTAAACTGGTGGCCAGTAGGTGAAGCTGCTGGACGTTGCTGCTCGCTCTGCTCTGGGGTTGGTGGTGACAATGGCGGAGGCTCTTTTCAGTTTCTGGATGTGCCAGTGGTAGAGATAAGGGGAGGCTCTGTGAACTCCATGTTCGATTCTCAGATATTCTGGGAGCACTCTAGTAGCCTTTATTAAATTCCTTTTCTGCACAAATCAGCCTACATTTGCTTCCATTGTTTACACTGAGAATCCTAATGCTTTGCCTGCAAGCAGTGATACGACACTGGAACTATCCCTATGTGTCTCTGTCCCCCTGTGATAGTGAGCTGGGAACAGTACATTTCATCCCTGTAACTCCAGTGCCTAGCACGGAACAAAGTAAGGCAAGGCAGATCCTCAACAAATTGCTGTTTAATTCATTAACTTGTGAATTAATTACTTAATCGATGAGTGACGTTCCTCTGAAAATCCAAATATAAAATGACAGCAAGTGACACCAGAATGTTTTCAGTGGTTGAGGAGGTCTGTGGCCTATTCTGTCCCTATTCTTCACAGAAGACAAGCACAGGCACAGAGAGTTCCATAGCATTTAATTAAATATGAGATGGTAACACACGTCGGATAGTTGTATACTTAGCAGCTCTGCAAAATGTTTGTAATGCATATGGGAGGTACATGGTCAAATCAGAGACCTTCACTGTAGTGAATGATGGGTAGTTTTTAGAAAAACCCCAGAAAAAAACCACTGAGCTGACACAAATGCCATCTGATCTGCACCATTCCAGATGTCTTGACCACATATTCTCACCACCTTCCTGATGGTTCCGTCTTGTAGCCTCTCCAGAAGTGCTATGGAAACACAATATGCACATCTGAAATAGCGTCTACTTGGCTTTTCTGAAGGAAATTTCCGTGGAAACTAGAATGACAGGAGAGGCAAAGGCTAGTGGAAAATCAGTCGAATAATCCAGGGGCTCCCTAGACCCAGCCAAGATTGTTTAATTGCCCAAATCAGCTGCCTGTTTACTGGTTCTCATTTCATGTTCTACAGAACTAGCAGTTCACGCTTCTGACTTATGCATTGTGTCTGAGACCAATTTTTCTTTCCTAATGAAATGCAAAAGGAGGTTGGTGGGAACAAACTTGCAATCTGACATTATACCTTGTCCTTGAGTATAAAATCAATCATTAGCAGCAATTATGATTATAAGAGTATAATACATGGATTTTAAATCCCTCCAGTAACAGACATTCACACACTAAATTCAAATAATAACGTGTGCCCCAAAATACTGAAACATGGGATTTTAGAGTGGGGGTGGCTTTGATCTTTATCGAGACTTATCTCCTGATTTCTTCAAGAGATTGTCTATTATATCAGGGGAACAAACTTAGGGCTTCCAGTCCTGAATTAACATGTAAGGTTTCTGTGTTCCAATTTCCCCAGAAATTAAAGATGACAACAACACACCTCATAGGACCTCTGTGAATAAGGTATAGGACACCCCGGTTGGCATGGGATTTCCTGTGATAACCTCCTCTTTGAGACCTAGTTCCCATTTCTACAAAAGGTAAAGAACACATGTCCACCTGGTGGAAAATGTCTTCTAGGGCTGACACACCAGGTAGGTTCTGCTTTCCCGCCACACAGATGTATATCACTTGTCTGGCATTTTCCCTGACTGTCTGCAATTGGGCACCCTGAACATGCCTCTATTATAGCACTTTGTGTTATTGGATCATTTGTTTACAAAGTTGCCACTTTTATCAGATTTTCCACCTTATGAGGGCAGGGTCCCCAACTTTATTCACCTAACCCTGTGGCTGGCACATAGCAGGCTTTCCATGAATACTTGCCAAGGAAATGAAAGGGATAATGCTTAGGGAAATGCTTTGAAAATCACAAAAGCACTAACAAATCTAGGGAATAAGAGATTATATTCATCACTACTGATTCAGAGAAAAGGATTTGGAAAGTACAATGGCCAACAGAGGAGTAAATGATCTTATTATCATTAGGCCTCAAAGCTAACAGATATGATTTTAGTCCAAAATTTAAAACCCCCTTTACAGATATCACAAAACAAAACAAGAAAATTGAAAACTTAAAAACACTTAGCCCCCCAAAAACTAACAGGACAAAAAGGTGTAAAATGTAAACAAAAACAATGGAAACAACCCCTTGAACAAAACAAAACCCTGAACTATGCCCTTCATTACTTCCTGTGCCTCTGCTGCTCTGTGTGGTTCTGCATCTGTCCATGGTCTGGGGGGGCTGTGGGATGGGTGTTGGCAGCACTCCTCTGAGCTGAGATTTCTCAGCTGCCTTGACTTGGTTTGAGCTCGTCACTAAAAATTCATCTAGACCAAGAAATGCATGTTCTTTACCTTCAAGAACATGGCCCCAGTCGGCTCGCTCACTGCATGTGCTTATAACTCTTCTCCCTGAAGCTTGTGGCAACATCCACAGGTATAAAACTCAGGACAATTTGTGGATGCATTTGGATTGGGGCAGTCTCTACACACAGAGAAGTGTTATTCCCGGCTCATTGCTCAAATGCACCTGTGTCTGGAGTTGGCAACAGGTTCTTCTATTTCAGATGGATGCAGCCGGGTGGTATTAGCAAGACAATCATGCTCTCGATAACTAACAACAGAAATTCTGGGCTTCTACTTTTTCAGAAAAACAGAATCGAATGGGATATGTGGGGAACAAACTTCAGTTTTCGTAGACATGGCTGGCCATGGTAGTTCATACATCACATGACCCTCTCTTTCTCAGTGTTTTTAGTTTGGTGGCCATGTCGCTGTCTGGGACACTCCTGGTTTATGCTTGTTGTCCTGGAATATTTATAACTCCTCCTTTCACTTTCAAAAATGACCCAGTTTGGACAATAAATGACATAGTCACCCCATTTGTTATTAGTGGGGTTTGTCACTCAAGAATAGGATAGTCCCTAGTCAAGGAGAAGGCGCATGCTTTGGGGGGAACCATGGTTAGACTCCCGACCATCAAACCCCACACTGAGGGGGGAGCAAAATGGACAAGTTACTTCATACTTCCAAGTCTCCATTCCATCATCTATTAAAAAAGAGAATAATAATAATGATAATAATAATTGTACCAATGCCTGGGATTACTATGAGGATGTAGGGAGACGAGCTATGTAGAGCCCACTGGTACATAGTAAGTCTTAACAATGATGGCTATCATCCTTGTTCTCCTTTTCCTCTTTCTTTCCTTGCCCTCTTCCTGCCTTCCTACCCCCTCCCTTCTCTCCTCCATCCTTTCTTTCATTCTTTCCTGTTTGTTTTTTCCTTAAATAATGGAATAATTTGGGTTGCCTGAAGCAGAGTGCTCCTGCCTCAAGACAAATGCCCCTGGAGTGAAAAGGAGTGATCCAAGCCATGCTTCTGAATCCTGTAGATGATACAGAGGGCTTGCCTTAATTCTGTCTTCTTTGTGGTTCGAGGAAGAGTAGGCAGAGCTCAGTCATCTTTGTCAGTCATCATGGTTCCAGTCCTGGGTTTCTGAAAATTCACTGGTTTTGGTAGAAACTGGACATGGTGACATAGGCTTCTTCCTGGCTCGATCCCAAGGAAGTGAGAATGGGTTGTCCCTGGGCAGCTGGGTTCAATGTCAGGATTCCTGATTGGAAAGGAAATGGAGTGGGCCCAGGGCCATTTGTAGTTCCAGGGACAAGCAGCAGGCCCTGGTACACATGAGGCCCATTCTTGCCACCATCCCTGAAGTCTGGGGGTCTGGAAGATGGGAGCACAAGGGCCTCACACATACTGACATTCCCAGCCAGGCATCTGAGGGGTGAATCTCCTCTGAACGTTTTTGGGGTGATGACTGCATGCTCAGATGGCCAGATGGGGCTCTGCACACCCCCTACAAGCCTCTGCTTTTCAGACTCCTCTGGTTGTGGCAGAGAAGTGTCTTGCAGAAAGCCTTCGGCTTCATCTCTAGCTTGAATGCCATCCACCTTATGAATCTGGCAGTCCAGGAAACTTTCAGGATTGAAACTCACATTCAAATTCTACACCAAAAAAAGAGAGAAGGCATTGAGAGTGCTCCAAAGAGACACACCAGCAAAGGTTCAGTTCAGGGAAAGATGTAACAAACTTTCTGACAGGGGTTTACCAGAGAATGTCAGAGAATTACCCACATGTTCTAGTTGACTCTACCACTGGATGCACTCTGACATGTCAGTCTGAAGGGACTGGCCATGCCCTCCAGCCCCATGAAAGCCCAGGAGACTTCTGAGACTTGTATCTCATTTTAGTTTTCTATATCCAGGGAGCTGCAGCTAGGATCTTGCAGTTATGGGATGCACAAAAGACCAACACTTGTGGTTCAACTGTTCCCTATCCTGCAATATTATTCTTGGCTTTTGGAATGCCTCCAACATTGTGATAGAATCACCAGAAGCACTTACCTTTTTTGGTTTCTTGCAAAGTTGTTCCAGAGTCTTCTTATGATCTGGGAGACTGGGCCACACAATAGGTTTAATTCTGAAATAAGAGGACATTGAGAAAGATGAAATGAACAGTGAGGGAGCATGCATGCACAATAGGTCTTTCCACCAATTCTGAGCCAGAAATCAGAAGAGCAGATTTCTAGTCTTGGCTCAGCCACAACTAGGCGGGTGAACTTGGACAAGCGACTTGCTTTCCCTGGGCCTCAGTGTCCTATTAATTCACAGAGGAGTTGGACCAGGGGTCATTGTCAGTGATCTCTATGAACACCTTTGGGAGAGAACCCTGGAGAAGAGGAACAGTGAGGCTTGGCAAGGGTGTGGCTATGAAACCAACATTCCCCCGGCTCTTCTACTCTTAATATAGGTGTTGTCATCCTACTCCTTCTCTTAACTGATAGCAACTCCTCTGCTCTGATTTTTGTGGAAGTGAGGAATATTTTCTAAACCACCCAGGGAAATTAGAGTATCATGGGGCACCTCAATGGTTCAGTTGGTTGAGCATCCGACTTCAGTCAGGTCATAATCTCATGGTTTGTGAGTTGGAGCCCTGCATCAGGCTCTGTGCTGTCAGCACAGAACCTGCTTCAGATCCTCTGTCCCCCCCTTTCTCTGCCCCTCACCCACTTACTCTCTCTCTCTCTCTCTCTCAAAAATAAATAAACATTAAAAAAGACAAAAAGACAAATTGAAGTATCATGAGAGCATGTGGCACTGTGCTGAAGGCATCTTCCTAGAATATTAATAACTTGATGGTATGTGTCAAAAGCATCATTTTCATAATGAAACAGACAGGGCTCTGTCATGAGGTAGAATGCAAAAGTCCCATGAATTTGTGTGCTGAAATTCAAGACTTCAAATACATTCTGTATTTTCCATGGGTACCCTCAGCTGCCCAGACATTTTGGAGGCATGGTTCCCACTATTTTAGAAGAAGAAGTTTGGGGGCAGGGTTTGCCCTATGTCTAATTTATGTATTTTCACCCCTTATGAAATTAAATGTGGAAATTCACCAGTGCCTTAGGGTGGGGAGGGATGTTGGGCACTACAATTCCTGAAATGTCTTTTTCCCTTTGTAGTTTTCTCATCAATAAATAGGCTAGAGCTCCAACTGTCTGGGACCCCATGTAACCATCCTATTGATTAAAGTTCACCTTTTTTTCCATAATGCACAGGCCAAGATGACCATCAGAGACACAGAGAAGAAACTCAGAATGCTAATAGTTAGTAAAATAGGATCCATCCTCCCTGGAATGCAAGGAAAGATCTTGTTAGTAATCATTAAACATGGAGTTGGGGAAGCTTTCAGTATGCTTTGAGTTTATTTAGTAACTCGAGACCATTTACTATTTCTTCAAAGTCACCCTTCAGTGAACAGGATAATGTACTAGCTTTATGCACAAAGAATTTTGGCTTCAGTAAGTGGCACTCACGTGAGTGACCAGGTGTAGAACATCTCATTTGAAATGTAAAAGTGGCCCAGCATTAAGGATAGCAGTACTCTTTCCCCAACATCTACCATCAAGAGAAGTAAACCTAGCAGGGGAATCAGGAGGGGGATGCTCTACCTCACAGGTTCATCAAGTTCCAGTCTGAGAATGGGATGTTGGTATGTCAAGAATTGTTCCCCTCATACTTCAAAGAGAAGGTATATGTGGAGTGAGCCGTGTTCTTTGGCTTTTCTAGCCATTCTCACTTCCTAGACCATGTGGATACCTTTGTTATTCTGGAAAAGGAGGCATGAATGAGCAGCACTAACCTGCTCATCTTCTATCACAAAAGGTGTTCCCCTAGAGGAGCTTTTGAGAGACCAGCCATTGGGATTCCAGTCTAAATTGGTAGAGTGGAGGTAGTAGGTGGGGACTTTATTCAGAATTATTATCAGCTCCCAAGAACACCTGGGTCAGTGGAATCCAGGGCAGCCTATATCATTTGATCAATGACTATGGGTTCTATTCCCACTACTTCCTTATTCTTCACAAGAGGGGCAAATATGGCAGGTCATTCTCCAAAGACAGTGTAAACATACCCTCAGGGGAGTCCTAACATGTGGGTTCCTTTCACCTTTCTGCCTCTCACTCTTGTTCACACACCTTAACATGCAAAGCACTTTGCAGGGGACAAAGATTCTGCTGTCACTTCCCACCTGTGATCTCTGGAGTTCTGAAGTGGAAGCTTGGACTCCATTCACTCCAGAAGCCTTCAAAATAGTCATGATTAGGAATGGACCGGACTTTAATCTCATACATTGCATCAGGTTGTAGCTTTCTCTGTAGGAGTTCCAGCTTTGTACTGGATAAGTTCACATGCTAAAGAGCAAAACATGCCATTATATTTTTAGGGTCAAAAAAGACATGTTGCCTAGATCCCCCAAATCATTTCAAGTTAAGTGACTTTAGTCATGTGGGTACTCTTGTTAGGAAAAGGAGATATGACATGGAGAGGAGCATGTGTGAGCTCAAAATGATGCTACCAGTGGTCAAGGAGGGCAACAGTACCATGGGTCTTTGTTTAGGTGAGCTGGACTCTTCAATACCAGGAGGATATAAATCACTCCCAGGCCCCCACCTTCCTTTCCACACTTCGATTTCTCTCTCTCTCTTTTTTTTTCTCTTTTTCTCCTCTTTCACATCCCAAAGGAAAATACAAGGGAATGGTAAGGTAAGTGAGCAGGAATAATTTCTCTCTAGAAAGATTCAATTCTACATTGCAAATAGCAATATAGAGAACAACAGTCTCTTCAGCAATGTGCATTATCCTTAAGAAAAAACTATCAATTTGATGGATAAAAAGTTAATATTCCACTGTTATTTACATTTATACTTATTTGATTATTAGTTTTCATATATTTATTGCATTTACATATATCTTATTTTATGAGACATTTCCAAGTTTCTTGCTAATTTTTTCTGTTGTTACATTTGTCCTTTTCTTAATGATTTATAAGACCTCTTTATATATGAAGGATATTAACCATCTGTCAGTTGTATGTATGGCAATTTAATCCTAATATCTAATTTGCCTTACAATTTTGATTGTCATGTGTGCTGACATTTATAAGCCTTTATTTTTATATATTCATATGTATCCATCTTTTTCTCTCTTTACTGCTTTTATGCTTAGAATATTTTTCTTCATCTCAAGATTACATAAGCATTTACCTATATTTTTTCTACCTTGTTTAGTGTTTTCACTTTTACATAATTTATTTAAATCATCTTTTTATTCTACTTTTTAA
This sequence comes from Prionailurus bengalensis, assembly GCF_016509475.1. NCBI lineage: Eukaryota > Metazoa > Chordata > Mammalia > Carnivora > Felidae > Prionailurus > Prionailurus bengalensis. The sequence goes on from NC_057343.1 coordinate 212,003,145, forward strand.
GTTAGGCATTTAACTTAATTATTTCCCCAAACAGCTAACTGTCCTGGTATCATTTATTCAAAATTCTTCTTTTCTTGGGGCTCTGGGCTGGCTCAGTTGGAGGAGTGTGCAACTCTTGATCTTGGGGTGATGAGTTTGAGCCCCACAATATATATATATATATATATATATTTTTTTTTTTTTTAATGCTTCCTTTCTCCACGATAGTTGCTTTTCCATTGGTGCAATTTTCAAATGAAGACTCAAGAGAACAGGACCAAGGTACCCTCGTTTGTGTGGTAGAAGGAGGGTAGAACTGTTTTAGGGTAGACATTACACTTATGTAAGTACTATACAGCAGCATATTGCAAACAAAGAAGGCTGATCCTGGCCTAAGAAAAGAGAACAGCATGAGTGTAAATAGGCATTCTTTTCACTGTGAGAAAGATAAGCCATCATCTGGTTTTTGTCCATGTGTTACAAATAGGACAGAATTTAAGCCAGTGAGCCCAGAGGAGCCTAAAAACCTGGGACACTTTACTTTTCTCCCACCTTCTCCTCAAGAGAGATTGCAGGGATGGCCAGACCATTCCAATGACAATGAGAGCTATAACAGGATGGCCCAGAGAAGATCCAGGTTTTGTGAAACCTGAATTTCTTATACTTTGGGGAACTTCTTTCAGTAAAAGGTATATTTTGAACACAAAATTGCAAGGGGCCCTCCCCAGGTGAATGTACCTCTGGGATGAAAAAATTTATAACATTAAGAAGTTTTTATTTTATGATTTTATATACATATATTATAATTTTATGTATTTTATAGAAATTTACTTATTCAATATACTTATGCAGTCATCTTTATGCATTTTTTAATGTATAAATGTAGTTGATCTACATACCATCCAGTCATTTTCATGTTTTTCCTGGCGATAGGCTACCTCATGCAATAATTCTTTCACATACTTCTTTTGTAAGTGAGATGTGTTAAATGTCACCAGAAAGTCATTTGCTCCCTCACGATAGATGACTCTTACGTCAAAAGGAGCCTCAGGTTTAACTGGAAAAGAAAAAGAAAGGAGGTCAGTCTATAGGGCAGTCAAGAAAATAATTATACTTTTTAAAGTTCATCCATTCTGAAAATCACATTCTTTTTCTGGGTCAGTAATCAAGCAACAAATCAGAAAACATATATTCTTCCTGGTTCAAAGCTTGACTAGACTTTTCAGCCTCCTCTGCAGTAGAATGTAGCCTTGTGAACAACGTGAGTGGAAATGTGCACCACCTCCCACCTGGCCCAGAAAGCTTACATGTGTGACCTTATGTTTGTTCCCTTTCCACCATTTGGAGTCATATGTTGAAGACAGTGGAACCACAGGATGAAAGAAGCCTGAATATTGTTTGAAAGAGCACTATGCACACATTAGAAATACCCATTTTGGCTTTTGTGTGAGCAAGAAATAAACTTACAGTGTTTGAGATATCATGTTTTAGGGCTTATTTGTTACAGCAGCTAGTGCTAATTCTACACTAAAACACATTCACTTTGCCTTTTGAATACTACAGAATTTGTTACTAAGTAGCCTCAAAGCAGGAGTGTTTAAACTTTGAGCCTTCATTATTCCAATAAATCGGGTTTTAGGCTGGGAGCCTTGTACCTCATCTCAGCTATATAGAAGCTGAGGGTCTGCATTCTGTCCCTAAGCTCATAATTTTTAGTGTGACTTTAGTCTGGTTGGTATTAGCTCTGAATTCCTCTCTAGTCTCTTTTTCTGTCTGCCTGCTGAGCAAACTTACTCTTAGGATCACAGGCACCATATATGAAATGCTGTTGGAGGGAAATAGGTTTTATTTCAGGCAGAACCTACCCTGAGAAAGGTACTGAATTCTTTGAAAAGCATGCATGTCAAGCAGCCTCCCCATCATTGACCAGGGGCTTTCCTGTCTTGGGTTCTTAGCTGTTCTATCACCAAAGCCTGGGACGTTTGTTTTCTAAAGATGGGGCAGCCACTTTTTTGCATGGCTGGTCTCAGAGAATGAGAGCACATGGACTAAAATCTAATCTATACCTATTGTTAATGAGAGAGTATGTGTTCATTAAACTCTTACCCTCTAGACTGAGCTGAATTCTAGGCTCTCTGCACTGGGCTTTATGGCAGACTTGTTGACCCAGTAAAGTGAACTCATGTAATGGAGTTTGGCTCACTTACTGTAGTCACTTGCTCATAGTGGTGACCACCTAAGTTTCTCCTGCATTGCCCCAGAGATCCTGAAAAAGAGGAAGTGTCTCCTTCTTTGCCCTTGGATGTCTTGTAAAAGGGGAAGTTTATCCTTCTTTACTTTTAGATTCACTATAGAAAGGGGAGATACCCTGGGGGAACAGGAGGAAAGGGTGGTGAGTGTAGAGAAACAGACCAACAGAGAACCCCTGCCAAGCCAGTTCCTACTCTTCATTCAAGGGAATAATTCAGATTCACATTTTCAGTGAAATCTCTGATGCTAAATTCCTTGCCTCATCCCCATCTCTCAAAGTCTCATAATAATGGAAGAATTAAGGAAAGAACAGACTGATATTGATTATACACCTACTAAGCACTTATGCCAGCTTCCACCAATAATCTCTATCATCACTACACTGATGAACAAACTGAGTCTCAGAGAGGTTAATTAACTTAAGTTCAGGTTCTTATAAAATAGTTTGATATGATTTAAATCCAATTCTGTCTGATTCTGAAGCTCACTCTTCTTCATTTAGCTTTTCTTTCTGTACTCCATTATCTCACTCTGGCTTGTCCAGGTGTCTTCCAAATAGTGCTGTCTCTGGTTCAACGAGTGTCTCTGAGCACATCAGAAAAAGTTACTCATTTCTCAAGCAACATTTTTATAGCTTAGTTTATTCTGTGAGCAAACTGAACAATTACACAGAGTCACTCTACCAAGACAAATGGGAAGGCAGGAAGCTGACCCTCTAGCCTTATCAGAGGGCCCATATCTAAAGAAGGGGGAGTGAGGGGCAGGTGGTTGCAGGGTAGCTCTGGTCTAGGGCTCAATCAGGAACTTCCAATTTAAATTCAATTAAATGACAGTTCTGCTAATCAAATGTCACCTTAAGAACCAGAAGAAGGTGCTGCTGAGCGACATACCTCCATTACCTCTCATCTGGTTGTTTAAGGGTGCTTTTCAAAGCCTGAAGGGGCTCACCACACCCAGTTCACAAGGGCCCAGGCTACCAGCTGTGAGCACAACTACCTTTCTTCCTTGGCCTCTCAGATGTGGCTTGGTAGGTTTGCTTCTGCTGAGATATAGAAAATAGGCTTCTGAGAGCACTGGATATGTGAGATCTGGGGATTCAGATCAGCAGGGTGCTACCTGGAGTCTTGAGTAGTCACATGCTCGCTCTGTAAAATGCCATGATGCTGTCAGAGGACTGAGAATCTCTGTCTTCCCTACCTGATTTTAGAGTAGTGAATATAGATTTGCAACCCCAATGTAAACATTTAGATATGGTGCTCTTGTGCAGTGCACAAACTGGCCATCCATCCATAACAGCCCAGTCTCCAAATGACCAAAACCTACTTTGCTTGTGTCCTATATTCAGAATTACCTTGCAGTTACATTGGTTGTGGCCTATGTTGCTGTGTGTTCAGTATGTACAAACCATTTGCCTAATGTCTCTTTTTCACTATCTGAACTTTTGTAGGGTAATTATTCACACATGGAACTTTTGTTTTCATTCTTTATTTTACCAACTTAGTGAGGCAAAGCTGAGACTAGATTCAAAGTTTCTCACCTCTTTATTGTCTCTAATGAGTATTATTCTTTTACCTTTAATTTTCTTTTGGGATGGTGAAGAAGGGGTTGAAAATAGGGACAGAGAGTGAGCCATAGTACTTAAAACCAGCAAAAGAATGAATGTACCTCTTCTATCACTTTGACCAGTTTCCCTCCTACATATATTATTTCATTTGTAAATCTCCATAGGTATAATAAACACAAGTAGTCATTATTCCATTGCACTAATGCGTCATAATTGGCTTAGACATTCTCCTATATCAGAGTCTCTCTGAGGTTTTGAATGTAACTTTATTCGCCCTAGGGTTATAATCTGTAAGTAATAGAAAAGAAAATTTCTTGGGTCTATATTCTCAATCTTTCTGATTATTTTGATTTACTTGCCTGGCAACTAAATGATGAATTGGTAATTAATGTTGACTTATAGTCAGATAATTGAATGGATTTACTGATTCATATTACTATGTATATGAATATTATATAGATTGAAAGGAAACATGTAGGTGAATTTACCAATTTCGATTATAATTTTGTTTGAAATATTTTTTGACCAAATGTAATATGAATATTCTAGGCCAAATATTAATTGATATTAACTTTTCAAAATAACTTGATAATTTAACTAAACATACTCTGAATATGGTGGATATATGGGAAGAAGAATACAAGGAATTCAGGAGAAGGAAAGATGAAGAGGGAAAGGGCATCAGAGGTCCAGCTCTAGTGACTTCATGTAGAACTCTTCCTGCAATCTGTAGGTGCCAATCACTATCTTTCATGGCTGAGTTTGAAGACCCTCAAAATTCTTTTTAAAAAACTTTTTAAAAATGTTTATTTATTTTTGAGAGAGAGATAGAGTGTGAGCAGAGAAGGGGCAGAGAGAAAGGGAGACACAGAATCAGAAGCAGGCTCCAGGCTCTGAGCTGTCAGCACAGAGCCCAATGCAGGGCTCAAACTCACAAACTTTGAGATCATGACCCTAGCCAAAGTCGCACACTTAACCCGCTGAGCCACCCAGGCATCCCCCTCAGAATTCTCTCATATTAAGAATTAGTGTCACATGCTTCAAAACTTCCAGATTAAAAAAAAATTCCTTCCATTAAGGACTTTGCTATTCTCTATTGCAAAGAGCTTTCATGATTTGTCTACTTTTAACATGCAGAAAGTCCAGACACAATCAGTGTCTTCATATATGTCCGAATGGCAAGCCTACTCCCATATACAATTTCTTACCTATCTTGACTACATTCATTTTCCTGCAAGTTATCTTTTTTCCTTTAAGCTTCACACATATTTCGCTGTCTCCAATCAGTAAGAATTTCTTTGTCCTGATGAAATACATCTCTTGCATTTTATTAAAAGTCAGGCATTTCACATCCAAAAGAGCCCCACTGTAGAAACAAAAAAGGAATCTATCTTAATTCAAGTAAGAGTTTCTGTATACAATGGAATAGCATTACATGTACATTTCAGTTTTGTGACTTCAACTCTGTCCACTGGTATGTGGATGTATAGGTGCTTGTGTGTGTGTGTGTGTGTGTGTGTGTGAGAGAGAGAGAGAGAGAGAGAAATTAAATAATGTGGCTTCTTGGTACCATCACAATGGTATAATGATAATATACTCTGGCGTTACATGCAACTGAATATGAAACTGTCAAAGCCTGTTCGTGAAAAACCTGGAAAATTCCTATTTTTAAATAATTGATCATTGAAAAACAAAAATGTTTTGTAGGTGGTTAGATAATTGCTCTTTTTGATGTTCTGCAGAAATAAATTCAGGAAATAAAGCCTGTAAAGGAACATTGACCAAAACAAAGTTAAAGGAAATGATACAATAGTCTAGAGGATTATATACATAAAACCATATACACTTAATGAGTAATTTGGGGACTTTCAAAGGTAATTTTGACTGTGCTCCACTTTTACCTCATCAACAAACTTTAAAATCAACCCTTATTCCCATGTTCGCTTTCCTCTTCCCAACTAAAATCAGTTTCTCAATAAACTGAAGAAGAGAGATTGTTGCTTATTGTACAACTAACATCAAAAGCTTCACATTGCACTTTTTTCAATAAAAAGTATAACTATTAGGTCCAGTAATAGCAGAACAACTTGTATCATACTAACTTTCCAATATATAACTATTATCAACCTTGGACAAGATATTTTTGAAAATCCTTTTTAAAAGTTTTAAAGAGTAATCAAAAGTATGCAGAAATTACAGGGAATTTTTAAAAAATGTTAACTTATTTAATTTGAGAGAGAGATAGAGAGGGAGCAGGGGAGGGGCAGAGAGAGACGGAGACAGAGAATCCCAAGCAGGCTCCATGCTGTCAGTGTGGAGTCCAGTGTGGGGCTTCAACCCATGAACTGTTAGATGATGACCTGAGCCCAAATCAAGAGTTTGAGTCTTCACCAACTGAGCCACCCATGCACTCTGAGAGGGAATTTTATCCTTTATAAAAGGGTAGATGAGCTCCTTGTTCCTGCTTTTTTCTTTTTCTTTGTTTGATAGCACTCCTCAGGTCACACTGTGACAGGCATCTAGAATCTAACAAAAAGCCACAGTTTTATTGTCTTGAGAAGTTAGAGGACTTCTTGTGTGGATGGATATTTTTAATGGGGAAAGGCCTAGAAATGAGGAAGCTATGGAGAGATCTGCATATAACCTCTGCTCATATCATTATATGTCCCTTTAATTGTCAAGTATGAAGGAAACTCTAAGGAAACCATGGGAAAGGAATAGCTAGATGACACTAGAAATAACTGAGCTGAGATTTTAGGTATTATTTCAAAAGAAAAGAGAATTTAAAGATTAATCCAGTCAAGTTAACTAACAGAGTTCAAATCAACAGTTGGCAGAGTAAGTTAACAGAATCCAGAAAACTTGTTGTCAATAATGTCTTTCCTATAGTCAAAAGCTACTACAAATGACTTAAGAAAAGAAAAATGAGACCCATAGTCAAGACAAAAAACAGTCAATGGAAACTGACCCTACTGTGACCAGATGTTAGAATTAGCAGAAAAAGACCTTAAAGCAGCTTTTGTAAATATGTTTAAAGGCTGAAAAAAGGATATAGTCATAATGATTGAAGAGATACATAATGTTAGTGGTGAAATGGAAACTATAAAAGAAAACAAAATGAAAATGCTATAACTGACAAGTAAATCTAAAATCTTTAAAAATGTACTGAGTGTTGGGGCACCTGGGTGGCTCAGTCGGTTAAGGATCCGACTTCAGCTCAGGTCACGATCTCGCGGTCCGTGAGTTTGAGCCCCGCGTCGAGCTCTGGGCTGATGGCTCAGAGCCTGGAGCCTGCTTCCGATTCTGTGTCTCCCTCTCTCTCTGCCCCTCCCCTGTTCATGCTCTGTCTCTCTCTGTCTCAAAAATAAATAAACTTAAGAAAAAAAAATTTTTTTTAAATGTACTGAGTGTATTGGAAGGACTTAATAACAGATTGAAGATTGCAGAAGAAAGGGTTGTTGAACTTGAAGATAGATCAATAGAAATATTCAGTCTGAAAAAACAAAATCTCAGTGACCTGTAGGATGATATCAAGACTATTAATAGAAGAACACTTCCTCAACCTGAAACAGGAAATTTAGGAAGAGTCTACAATTAACATCATACTTATTGGTGAAATTTTGAACATTTTCCCCTAAGAGACAGACAAAACAGGAATATGCACTTTCACCATTTTTACTCAACAATTTACTGGAGGTTCTAGCCAGTGTGTAAAACAGGACAAACAAGCAAACAAAAACATATCCAGGTTGTAAAGGAAGAGAAAAAAAGCCTTTCTTTATTAGCGGACAACATTATATAGACTCTCCAACAAAATTACAGGAACTAGTAAGTTGAATTCATCAAAGTAAGAATATAAAGGACAATTATATTTCTACAGACTAGTATCAAACAATTAGAAAATAAATTTTAAAACCAACAGCTCCATTTATGACACCAATGAAAACATAAAATGCTTAGAGATAAAATTAATAAAGGATGTTCAAGGCCTTTGAAATAGAAATTACAAAACATTCCTCAGGGCTATTAAAGGAGATCTAAATAAATGAAGACATACATTCATGGATTAGCAAATTTAGTAGTAAGAAGATGGGAATATCCCCTAACTTGGTGTATGTAATATTAATCAAAATCTCAGCAGGATTTAAAAAAAATTGACAAGCTGATTCTAGAATTTATGTGGAAATACAAAAAACTCAGAAAAGCCAAAATCACACTGAAAAAGTAGAACAAATATGTAAGATTCAGAGCAGTTGATTTCAAATTTACTATAAAGCTATGATAATTGGGCAGTCTTAGCACTGGTGTAAGAATAAATAAAAGGATCAATAGAAAATATAAAGAGTTCAGAAATAGGCTCACACATAGAAGGTTAACTGATTTTCAGTACAAGTACTCTATCAATTCAATGGGAAATAGAAAATTATTTCAGCAAATTGTCCTGGAACAAGTAAACAAATGTAGGGAAAATATGACCCTTAACCTCATGCAAAATTAATTAGATATGGATTATAGACCTAAATGTAAAGGCTCAAACTACAAAATATCTAGAAGAAAACATAAGAAAATATCTTTTTGACTTTACGAGGGGACAAAAGGAGTAATGACACACAAAACACTGAAACATAAAAGAGGGGGAAAAAAAGGGTGCCTGGGTGGCTCAGTGGGTTAAGCGTTGTACTCTCGCTTTTGGCTCAGGTCATGATCTCATGGTTCTTGGGTTTGAGCGCTGGGTGGGGCTCTTTACTTGCTTTTGGCTCAGGTCATGCTCTCACAGTTCTTGGGTTTGAGGCTGGGTGGGGCTCTTTACTAACAGCCTGCTTGGGATTCTTTCTCTCCCTCTCTCTCTGCCCCTCCCATGCTTGTCCACAGACATAAGTTCATGCACACACACGCATGTGCTCTCCTTCTCTCTGTCTCTCTCATTCTCTCTCAATAAAAAAACAAACAAACTTAAGGGGCACCTGAGTGGCTCAGTGGGTTAAGCCTCGGCCTTCAGCTCAGGTCATGACCTCACAGTTCATGAGTTTGAGCCCCAAGTCAGGCTTCTGTACTGACAGCTTGAAGCCTTGAGTCTGCTTCAGATTTCTGTGTCTTCCTCTCTCTCTTTGCCCTTCCCCAGCTCACATTTTCTCTATCAAAAATAAATAAATAAACTTAAAAAAAATCTGCTGCACCTTTACAAGAAAAAAAAGACATTGGACTTTCATCAGAATGAAAACTTTCTGCGTATTAAAGTACATCTTAAGAAAATGAAATGGCAAGCTACACACTGGCAGAAAATAGTTGTAATGAAGACATCCGACAAAGGAATTGTATCCAGAACATATAAAGAATTCATACTCATCAGCAATAAAAGGATAAATAATTGGGTGAAAAGGACAAAAGGCTTAAACAGGCACTTGCTACAAGAAGACATGCAAATGGCCAGCAAGTATGCAAAATGATGGTCGACATGATTTGTTACTTGAAATACATAAATAAAAATCACAAGGTACTATTTCAAAGCCAAATGTTGGAGATGACTTTAGCTCTCACACTCTGTTGGTGGGAGAGTAGAATGGTATAACCACTTTGGAAAACTGCTGGATAGTTTCTTACAGTTAAATACACACCGACCCTATGATATAGTAATTCCATGCTGAGGTTTTTACTGCAGAGAAATGAACAAACTAATTTGTACAAAAATTTTAACAGCAACTTAAAAATTAATAGTCTCAAATTTGGAAAGAAAAAAACCTCGAATATCCATGTAAAGGAGAAAGGATTACAAATTTGTGATATATTCATTCAGTGGAATGAAAACTCAGCAATTGAAAAGATGAGATCTGAAACATGCATCAATGTGGATAAATCTCAAAAAGAAAAGAGTAAACAGTGTGTTACTCCACTTATAAGAAGTATTGGAAACTGGCAAACCCAAAGGGTGATGGATTGTTCACAGGGGATGGGTGGCTAGAAGGGGACAGAAGGGTAAAAGAAATGTTTTGTATGAAAGAAAGAATGAAAAGTATGTACACCTATTGCAACAATAATTAAACAATGCAAAATAAAAATAAAAGTACTCATTTCTCTTTCTTTTCCAATTGTCAATTTAATTTCCGTCTCCTGTGATAAACATGATTACCAACTTGTTTTCCTATATGCTCTTCCAGCCAAATAGCCCTGAAAAGAGGAATAGCTGGCTCAAATTGGAAGTGGGGATTGTAGCAAGAAAAAAAAAAAAGAAAAAAAAAAGAAAATGAGTTTGCTTACATGAAAAGAATTCTTTTCATTAACCAGATATTTTTAAAAATATCACAGGGAATATATTCTAAAAATGTCCTTTGCTACCTATGGTACAGAATGTGTTGGTTTTCTTTGGTAAATTAGATGTGTGTACACTTTCCTCAACATGTGCTCAAGTGAGCCCTTTCCAGGATTGTTGCTGGATTCTGAGCAGAAAGAACATGTCTGTGTGGCTTGAGGTGAGGTGGGTGTGGGGTTAAAATCTGAGGAGGATGGCTTGGCTGTAGGTGCACAATCTCCCTGTTCTAGGCTGCTGTGGTCTTTGAGTGACTAGTTACATTCCTGTATTCAAAGACAGAGATGGGTCAAGAAATTTTAAGTTTATTAATTGGCTAAATATATTTACTATTTGTGGAACATCCCTTAAAATTTCCACCTTCCCCCAATTATAGTTTTTTGTTAACTGTTAATCTTTCAGGGTATGCAGCTTTGTGGCTTTAAATGTGTGTGTGTATGTGTGTGCACGTGAGTGTGTTGGAGTTTCTAGTGAGTGTGTCCCTCATTGGGCTAACTGGGTTTTCCCCCTTGGAGTAGAGTAAATATTAAAAGCAAATTTTTAAGTTGGGCCAGATGGATACCAGGGAACAAACTTGGGATGAATGTCATATGGACAGTTCTGAAGATAGCCTACATTTCATAATTTGATAAAGATAGAGGGGGAGAATTAGAGCATGATCCCATTTCTGAATTTTAGGTAAACATATGATGTGGAGAAATTAGAAAGGCAATGCCTTTTAGTTCAGTCAATGAGTTTGAATATATTTTTAAGTGAAGCATAGTACAATATTCAATTATAAATCCTTAACAGGTAGCAAGTTTTTCGTATTGTTAGAAATTTAAAAAGAACCTAAAATGGCATTCTTGGTTTATTCCCACTTTTTGGAAAATAAGATAAATGAGCAAAAAAAAAGTAAATAAATAAAGGATCACCCTATGGCTGACTTTTGAGCTTGGGCATCCTTTTAAGGGGTCTGAATTCCAGGAGCCACCCTATGTGGAGGGGAAGCCATGTTTGTTGCTAAGAAGAACCTATGGCCTGGAATAGACAATCTTCTTTGTGCCAATGACACTGGCTTCAGGCAAATGGAAGAAACTTAGTGTATTCCCCATGAGCTCAACTCAATTCAATGTAATTCATTTCAACTCACTTACCTAATTTGAAACAATTTCCTTGGTTACTAAATATGTATTGTTAAGGTTAGACGTATTCTAGAATGACACTGTCCAACACAATAACCACCTCCCAATATGTGGTTATTGAACACTTGAAATATCACATGTGATGTGCTCTAACTATAAAATATACAACAGATTTTGAAGATGCAAAAAGTAATGTAAAATATCTCATTAATGTTTGTGTTTATATTGATTACATGTTGAAGTGATAATATCTTGGATATAGTATATTAAAGTGTACTGTTAAATCAGATATATTAAATTAAATTAATGTCACCTATTTATATTTTATTTCTTAAAATGTTGCTACTAGAAAACTTAGAATTATATATGTGGCTCACACATTTATGGATCACACTATATTTCTGTTGGAAATACCCAAAATTCTAGGGTATTTTGGGGGCAGAAAAAAGCACCACAAGTATCCAATGTTAAAATTAAACACAGAGACCACACTTGAAAATTCCCTGAGCAGACAAAACAAGTTTGTCATATATGCAAATATTATTTTAGCTTACTTTACAAGACAAGCAAGATTAACTTAACCTGGGTCACTTCTTGTTTATGCCTCTGAAAATCATAAGCAAAACTTAAACCATTTGCCAAAATTGATATGAGGTAACACCAACCAATTTCCTTTTGGTTAAGAAAATTCCAATATTATAGCTAATCATTGTAAAGAATAGACACTCATTGTCTTTACACTATATAAGTCGCTTTATAACAATATACCTCTGAGCTTCATTCTATATTTTAGTTTGAGCACAGCTGGTTTGCAAACTGTCTTTTTGGTACATGCTCAATAAACTTTTAGAAATTACTATTTCAGTGATTTACCGGCTTTACTTCTGGGGTGGCTTTTTTTCATGTACTTTTGACCCCAGTAGTACTATAGGCCAACAAATTTGGGCCTATACGACCTTCCCAGAGGGAATCAACAGTAACCCACTCACACAAACCCTCTTGTTCTGAAAATAGGGAGAGACTCCTGGGGAGACCATAGTGCCTACTTCTTCAATTTAGCTCCAGCCTCCTAAATCTCTTTCAATCTTGTGTGGTTTAGCTTGATAAATGCATTTCTCCTGATGGGGCAGACAGATACCTACATGGAAACATTAAAAAACAGAAACAAAAACTGTAGCCTTTGTTCCTCATTTGGCCTCTAAAGACAGAATCTATCTCAAAAATATTTAGCAACTTTGAAAGTTAGCATGGTTTACTGGAGAAGGACTAAATTAATAACCCCTGGCAGATATTGCTAGGTAACTCTAGAATATGAGATAAATTTGGCAGGGTGCCTGTGACATTGGTGGTAAATCATAGAAACTAAAAATGACATATAGGAAGTGCTATCTGTAGGTGGCACGTGGAGGTGACTGTGATGCTCCCAAGAATGTGGAAACAAACAAAAAAATCAGTTGCCTTCGAGAGTTGACCATGGACCTTATATAAGCACCTAGAAAGCAGGGTCCCAAAGTCAAGTGCCCACAGTGTCTACGAAAGTAACATAAATGCGAAAAGTGGGCTTACGTTCAGGGCTGAGATTTAATTGTTCATCCACAGAAGCAGCAGGAATTCTGTTCAGGCCCTTTTGCTGGATGGGCCTGCTATTATCAAATCTGATTTTTAAAGAGATACCTAGATGTTTAAGTGCTGGTAGCTAGTCTTAAAACATTAAACACTTTGAGATCTGAACCAAATAACTTTAAACTTTAAAAATTTTTTTAAAATATTTATTTATTTTTGAGAGACAGAGAGAGACAGAGCATGAGCAGCAGAGGGGCAGAGAGAGAGGGAGACACAGAATCTGAAGCAGGCTCCAGGCTCCGAGCTGTCAGTAGAGAGCCCAACGTGGGGCTTGAACTCAGAAACCGCGAGATCATGACCTGAGCTGACATCAGATGTTTAACTGACTGAGCCACCCAGGTGCCCCAACTAACTCTAGTCATAAAACCAACAAATAAATTTCCTTTGTTTTGCTTCTATATTTACTGAACAACCTTTTGATCTCATTTTTAATAAAAATCAATCTACATTGAGAATTAAGTACTATTTACAGGTATTGACCATACGCCAACCACCCCAATGCAATGTGGTTGTTATGATCAGAGAGCTTAAGTAGCAACTCCTTGGTCACAGAGCTCCTTAAGTGTTACTATGGGAATTCTAACCTAGGTGCTTGCTTTTAGTGCCTCTGTTGTGTTATTCCAGGTACCTGAGAGGTGGTTAAGTTTCTGGTGAATAAAAAATTTTCAGATCCCTCAGTAAGAGTGGATTTATATGGACATATACTCCATTGGTCTACTCTGTTCCTCTTCTCCCCAAACACCCACTCCTATTGGTCCTGAGCCCAGTGTGAATATTTGGGTATCTATAATAATTGTATCTATCAGTGTGAAATCTTCAATTGGCATATCGGTAATATAACTCTGTGATTTTGGCTAATTCAAGTCCATTCCTGGGAAATGGATCCTTTCATTGAACACCAAGTAATTTGGTTTCTAACCCCGGGAGACTGGTGACCAGATCAGGCAGGTGGTAAACTCTTCTAGGAATATGCCCCTAACAAGCCTGCTGGGAAACAGCATCTGGTTTCTGTCAACAATTCCACCTGTGAAAAGACTTCAGAAGAAAGTACATTTTTCAATGATTTCCAATTTCTTCTTTATAAACATGTTAAAGGAACAGAAAGCTCCAATGAAGCTAGTTACATTGGCAAAGCAACCTAGCCTCGTAGGCAAATACAGCACTCCAAATGACTTTGACTTGAGAAACAATGTTCCTCCTGGGATTAGGAGTTGCATGAAAGTCCCCCTCAAAGTGTGGATACCTTCACAAACACAGGTGCTCTCTAGAATCACCTTAACCTCCTCATACTTAGTGTTTCACACTGAAAACATGTCTTAAGACAATCCCTTTCCAACCAAAATACATAAACCCAATTGCAAACCCCCACTGGATGCTGCAGATAGATTATAATATGACAGAAGTAATCAAAAGACTTGCAAAAGGAAGTGGGCAAGTTTGTTCAAGTGGTCAAGGAAGTGGTGTGAGTGAAAGTGGACAGAAAGGTCAGCCTCAGCCTCCTGAGGAGAAACTATATGAACGCTGCTGTCTACCAAATAGCGTGGTGGAGAACCCAAAGTCACATAACTGTTGGGGGGGATTTTGTCCATAAAAAGGAGCACATGGCTGGAATAAGCTGTTTGCCTGTTTTAGTGTAGTTTAGTTGCAGTATAGATTCTGGACATCGTAGATTCCTATTCTCCTGACAGATTTTATTCCTGGAAAGTGTGTTATAGAAGTGAACCAAGAAGCAGACTGAGAACACACAATGGAATTCAAGTCCAAGATTGTGTTCTCAAAAGACTGCATCAGGAAGCATTGCATGAGCACATTCAGGAAGCTCCTATAATTTAATGTAAGGCATGGAATTTAGGGCTTGTCTAGACCATATATTAGGGGGATTGGTGAGAGTCTACTGAATTTAAGAAGCCCTCTTTTACTACTAGTGGGTCTTGACTCCCTTTTCTTGGTAAGAACCTACTTAGGGCATTTGCTATGAATTTGGAAATAGCCCTAAGTTAGAATTTCATGTTGGAGTATCTTTTTCAAGTCATCAGAGACAGTAACCCAAAGCAATGAGATGGTTTATGGAGGGAGAAGAAAACTCTCTGAGTTTTTCACCAAACTTTCAAACCAGAGAGAGACTTACTTTTTTTCTTTGCCTTTTCCCCGAGGCCTTATGAAAACAAGAGCCAGATTATTCCTGCTGATTTTTGGAAAATTGATACTAAGGGTACCATCTAGAGTCAAACTGTGCCAAGAAGGTGGAAGTTAGGTCTGTATTCATAGATTTTTTAATTTTAATGCCTCTTTCCCAATAATTATATATGGATATGTCTTCCAATTAAATTATTTTTTTAAGTTTATTTATTTTGAGAGAGAGAGAGAGTGAGTGGGAGAGGAGCAGACAAGGAAGGAGAGAGAAAATCCCAAGCAGGCCCTATGCTGGCAGTGCAGAGCCCTGTGTGTGGCTCGAACTCACAAACCATGAGATCCTAACCTCAGCCAAAATGGAAAGTTGGATGCTCAACCAACTTAGCCACCCAGGCACCCCTTTAATTCAATTATTAAAGTATTACATTATTTATTTATCCAAACCTCCCTATGAATTTGTACAACTCATTTAACAGGTGAAGAACTTGAGGCCTACATGAGTTCCATAGCTTGCTTTAGGTTGAAAAGCTAAGACGGTGCTGGTATTGGGATTAGAAAACAGGCAACAGCCCTCCAGAGTGCAGCAAGACACTAGATTGTCTCAGGCAGATAAATTTTGGGGGAGGAGTGTTCTAAGAAAGCAAGATTTAAAGTCTGCTATGAAGGGGGCGCCTGGGTGAATCAGTTGGTTAAGTGTCCGACTTTGGCTCAGGTCATGATCTCATGGTCTGTGAATTCAAGCCCCGCGTCGAGCTCTGTGCTGACATCTCAGAGCCTGGAGCCTGTTTTGGATTCTGTATCTCCCCCCTCTCTCTCTGCCCCTCCCCTGTTTGTGCCCTGTCTCTCTTGCTCTCAAAACTAAATAAAATATTAAAAGAAAATAAATGCTAAAGTCTGCTATGAAGTCAGGAGGGTTGGGAGATCTCCAAGTTCCATACCATCAGCTTGCTGTACCAGCAAGGACTGACTGACAGGAGAACCTATGAAAGTATCTTTGCTGGAGTATTTTGGTGAAGAACAAGGAGTTTCAGGAAGTTTTTGGAATTCATTCGATTTTAGTACTTGACAATTATGCTCCATACTCTTTCCTTTGCTGCGTAGTACATGAAAAGAGAGACAGGATTTCCAGGCACCCGGAGGAGCCAATATTCCTCACCATATTTCAAATTCCAGATTGGTGCTATTGACATCTGGGTCGTCAAAAGTACAGGTCAGCAAGTGCTGGGATCCATCCACTTCCAACTGACTGTAACACGAGAATGGATAGTCATCCAGTTCGGCATCATCAAAGTCTCCTGGGGAGGAACAAACCTGTAGTTGTTAATGGGGCAAATAAGTGCATCCTTTTGAAATCTGGAGTGACATTAATGAAATGGCAGCCTTTGGGGGCAGACATGAGGGAGCTGTTATAAGTTTATCTCAAGAAGAAAAGCCCAAGGCAAAAGACAGAAAAACCAAAACCAAAGCAGAAAAGATCCCAAATCCAAACCAAAATAATACCTAAAGAGCACAGATTTTTCTAGAATCATAATGATTTTTCTAAATCATAAAAATTAATAAATAACTTCCAAATATTCATTTTTAAATACATTATACTCTTTTTCTTTTTAAAAAATGTTTATTTCTGAGAAAGAGAGAGAGAGAGAGAGAGAGAGAGAAAGGGAGACACAGAATCGGAAGCAGACTCCAGGCTCCAAGCTGTCAACACAGAGCCCAATGCCGGGCTGGAACCCATGAATCGTGAGATCATGATGTAAGCCAAAATGGAGAGTTGGACACTCAACACACTGAGCCACCCAAGTGCTCCTATCTCCAAATATTTCTAAATACCTCTGACACTGGGTTAGTGCATTAGAGATCTAGAGTAAAATACTAAACATACACTTTCCTTTTTACACTATAATTTCTTCTGTTAATTAGTGAATTTCAAATAAGAGATACTCTATCTCTATTATTCAAATGCTACCTAGCCTTTGACTTTATTACTAATCTTCATTTATTTCCTCCCAAGTATTTTTTGAATGAAGGAAGATGAGAGCTATCATACAGTCAGAAGTTCACTTTTTTAAGGGATAGATTTCCCTTACCTGAATAGGAATTCCAACTAAAAGTACAATTGATTATCTCCATTGTGTGAATATTTATTTAAAGCAATTTGTCTTAAAAAGCTACTAAGGCAAATGTGATTAGATTAGATCTGCTGGGACTCAGATCTGGTGGACTTTCCTACAAATCCTATAGGTATTACTTCAGTGCTTATAGATCCTTCTTCTATAGATACTGTATCTTAAGATATTATCAGAATTCTGAAAGTATGTAGTGAGCCAGAATCTTTTGTCAGTCACTTTTGGTAAGTACAATTTGTCATAGATTATATTCGATTTTTTAAACTGGGTTGAGGCCCTTAGGATTCAATAGACATTTTGTATCTATATTTCATAATATTTAATAGAAAAAAATGTATCAGCAAATATACTTGGACTGAGACCTGAGAAAATCCAGAGTAACCGAAGCCATTCTCAGAGTAATCAAGTGTGAGCTTATGATGGCTTCTAGGTCCATTGTTACTAAAAATCACTTTGGCCCATCAATGCTAGAAATTAGAAGCTTCTAGAGCTTCAAATAGGATACAGAATATACTAAAATCAAACCCGTTGAGTGTCCTGAAGGTCCTTTTTACTTAAATTACCAAGTAGTTCTGTGGGAAAATTAGTAAAGCTGGTTGTGAGTGGAGTGGACCAGCTAGATGAGTGACAGGTTGGTTCAGTCAAAGCCACAAATCTTGAAAAACTACATCAAGATAAAAAGCTGTGGGTGCTGCTCTATCTGACCATTCCTAGAATCCATAGGCTTACAATTCTGCCACAAGCAAAGACTCCTTATGTAATTTCAGTAGGGTATAGACCCCTTCCTGATGACAGTCAGGTTTTTGTTTGTTTGTTGAGAGAGAGAGAGAAAGATACAGAGAGACAGAGAATCTTAAGCAGGTTCCATGCTTTGCACAGAGCCTGCCATGGGGCTTGATCTCATGACTGTGAGATCATGACCTGAGCTAAAATCAGAAGTCAGATGATCAACTGACTGAGATACCCAGGTGTTCCCTGATGACAGTTTTAAATAATGAGGGGCAACCCACTATTTAGGGCTCACACTTTAAACCATGTTCATTCCTAATCTGATAGTATTAAAACCTCGTCTCCTAAAACCTTTTCTCAGTGGAACAGTGGTGGTTGTAGCCTGTCTTTACACAGCAGTCCTCACTCTGTTTTGAGGTTTTCTCTTCTTCAAATCTTCCACCAATCCTGTACAACAGAACCTACATTACTATTTGGATTCAGACTTCTGTGGATCAGCTTTGTGTCCAAAATTCTTCAATATACAATATAATACAATATACAAGATAAACCGGAGAGCATAGACTAGCAGATGCTGAGCACCAGCAGAACGAGGCATTCCTACCACCCTTAGCCATCCAGTCTGGTGAAGTGTGTCTGATGTATATGCTCATACAATATACAAAACACTAGCCATACAATTAAAGTGGCTATGTTTTGAGAAACATCTTACTGGCTCTTTAGGAGATGTTACTGGGCAAAATTGCTTTGTAACCAAGAAAAATTCCCCTCAACAACTTGCAAAATTGCATGGCATTTTACAAAGAGAATGTTCTACCTGACCTAAGCTGAAAAATTCTTAGAGTATTATACACAGTGGTTAAAACCTCCAACACCAGAGCTGGACAGATGTGGGTTTAAATTCTTCCTATTTACTCAACCTCTCTACACCTCAGTGTTTTGATATGGAAATTCACATTATATGAGAAATCATTGAACAAATATATGCAAAGAGTTAGCTTAGAACATAGTAAGCACCTTGGGGAGCCTGGGTGGCTCAGTCGGTTAAGCATCTGACTTCAGCTCAGGTCATGATCTTGTGGTTTGTGAGTTTGAACCCTGCATCAGGCTCAGAGCCTGGAGCCTGCTTCAGATTCTGTGTCTCTCTCTCTCTGCCCTTCCCCCACTCTCACTCTGTCTCTGTCTCTGAACAATAAATAAACATTAAAAAAATTAAAAAAAAACATAGTAAGCACCGAATAAGGGTTAGCTATGATTATTATCATTTTTCTGTTTTTGAGAAATAAGTAATGAAACGGTAACACAAGAATTCTAATTCTAAGAATCTACATGAAACCTTTGAGGATCCTTTGAAAGAGCTCTATGTCAAAGGTATTATTACTATGATTTTGAAATTACATAGAACCTTTTAACAGTGAGTTAACTTACTATTCTTTCAATACTATCTAAGCATATTTGTCTATAAAAATTTAGTTTTTTAAAATATACATTATTGACAAGGCCGTGTGGTTTGGAAGTCTTCCTGTTGAAAGGAATTAGTTGATCAAAAACATACATGGTTTGGATTATTAAAAAATATCCCTTTCTTCTCTTTATCATCCTTGTGGTTATCAACAAACTCATCTTTCAACAAAGAGCAGTGGATTATTATACACCCCAAACTGAAAAATATTTTGAGGTGATCAATGTGGATGCGTGGTTATAGATATCCTAAATAAAACTGAAATTTGAAAAGTTGAAGTGAAACTCAGCTTTCAGTTAGAATTCTTATTTCTTTTTTTAAAAAGTATGGCCATCAGAGAGAAATAGAAGGAAAATATTATACTCCAAAGAGTAAGAATTAGGTGTTACCTGCCAAGCAGCTATCTGTGCAAACATAAGGGGACATGTACCAAGGAATTATGATCATCCCCACAAAGTGATTCATTCAGGGTCACACTGAAAAATGTCAGCTTTCTGACAATTCCCTTAGTGAAAATATTCTAGGGATTTCCACCCTTAGTAATTACATGACTTAACATATCTAAGCTGAATCATTAAGCTGATGTCTTTGTCCTATCTTTGATAGGAAAATACTTTTCAACTCTTAGAGCCAAAGAGCTTAATTATCGGGAGCAAATGGGTGGTTCAAATTCCCAGGTTGCTCCTCTTGTTGCCATTTTGTCTTTGTTTACAGTTGTGTTGTCATTATGACCTAGTTCCTAAGTAGATAGCATTGGCTTGTAGGTGCTAAGTATTTCAAGGATCCCAAAGGGAATTACTATATGATGATAAATGTGTTGATATGAAGGCAATTAAATATATTTTTAGGAGACAACTAATACAGATCTTTCTCTGTTCAATTATTCACTAAGTAAGAATCTCACATAAATATCAAAACTGAAGTATTTTGAAGGAATTTTCAAATATTCAATTCAAATATTGAATGTTTACTACGTTCTAGACACTTTTAGGTGCTGGAGATATGGTGATGGTAAGTGCAGACAAAGCTGTTGTTTCTGGAAACTACTTTATCATGAGAGTTATGCTTTTGGAACCTCTTAAAAAACTAAACAAAATAAATCTAGTTTGATTTTTTTAACAAGGTAAAATTACCTTGGAGATTCTCTAACAAGCACAACCATTGCACCTATATGGGTATTCCTTTTGTAAGAGTAGAAACATTGACCAACATTTAAGATCCACATTTATAGAGTTAAATGCATTCTTTCTAGACAATTCTAAGACTTTATACCACCCACAGTATTGTTTCCTGGCCTCCTGTCCCCGTGGTTAGAACTTACAAATGACAGAAAAATGACAGAATATATGGTAATTCTCCAACTCCATTCCAACCCAGTGTCCAGATCAGGTCTTTGGGGATCTAAGTAACCCAAAGCATATGCTAGAGATAACCTGAAATCCTAAAGAAAAGTTAGAAATGACTCACCATTCTGTGCATAGCCACTTTCTCCAGAAACGACTTGAAGTAAATAGAAAACCATACCAAAAGCTGTACCTAGAATCATCATTCTGAGAGAGAGAAAGAGAGGAGAGGGGAGGTGTGTGAGCCTGTGTGTAGGAATGAATGAGAGACAGAGCACCAGTGAGAGAGAGAGAGAGAGAGGCACCAATCTACAGCTTTAGCACTTTATACTTATTTAACCACAGACAGGGGGAAGTATAAACACAGCAAAAAAAGAAGGCAAGTGCCAGAAACAGGAAGTCTGAGTAAAAGTATTGCTGTTGTAAGCAGAGGTAGAGGAAATGAAGGGATAGAGCATTTGAATTATTGTACCTCTCTGGTATTCCTGTAAGTCCCCGAACTTCTTGTGCTTATTCCAGAATAAGGTAGTACATTCAAATATAGTCCAAGATACCTGAGACTATAGAGTGTGAATAAGGCTCAGTTCAAAAAAGAATCACAAAACAAAACTGTAAACTTACAGAGCTAATCAATTGATTGGGGTAAGTTTTGCTTTAAGGAAAGATTCTGCACTTTATTAAGTACTTTATTGCAGATTATTTTAAAATAGATCATCTCCAATTTCTGAACATATACACTAGAGAATTTCACAAGAACAGCAAATGTTCATTTTGTTTTCTGTGTATCCCTAATACTTATACTTCACTGATCAAAGTAGGCATTCAAGAATTATTTATTTAGTTTAGAAGTTGGCAAACTACGGCCAAAGGGCAAAATTTGGCCCACCACCTATTTTTGCAAATAAAGTTTTATTGAAACACGGTTGCTTTTGTGCTACAGCAGCAGAGCTGACGACTTGCAGCAGAAACTGTATGGCACACAAACCATAAAATCTTTACTCTCTGGTCCTTCACAGAAAAAAACTGTTGATCCCTTGTTTAATAGATAAACAGTTATTTTCTCAGTGTATTTATAATAGGATTCTATTTCTGACAATCTGATTTCCACACATTTCAGGAACATATGGCATTTGCAAACCAAACTAGTACATACAATATATATAAGGGGCAGAAGCCTGAGACAATGACAAAGATAATTCAGTCTCTCTCTAAACTTGTGTGTCAATCAAAACTATTCCCAACACGGCCTCAGGGTTAAAGTAGTGACACTTGTGAAGCCTAACTGACTTCCCGGGAATTGTTGGATCTTTTTCTTTAAACTGCTATAAGTATTCAAATGACGGTTCGTAGCAATCATTGTTATCAACAGGCAGAGGAAGCCTTCTGGAAGACAGAAGTCTGCTCAGGTCTTCCACTGGCTAATCACCTGGATTCAAGCTAGGAAACACCACTCGCCTCTCTTTTAGGAAAAAGCCACAAGACTGCAATTATTAGGTGATGAGTACCGAAATGATGAGTAGTCAGTGTGTACTTAACTGTTTGATTCATAGATATTGGGTAGAATTGGCCCTACAGGACTATAAAAATGGCTAAATTAGCAAAGATGAGCAACACCCTCCCGTGCATAAAACAGAGAGTATTTGAAAGCTGCATGAGTTCACTTAACTCACCATTACAGTTATTGTGACAATCTCATAAAATAAGAAAAGAAGAAGTAAGGCATCTGTACCAGTCTCTAGAAGCCTGTCTTCAGTGTTGAGGCAGATCCAGTGATAGAGATGGGATGCCCTGTTCAGAAGATCACACCCTGGACTGCAAACTCAAGGGATATTTCTCTGCAAGAAGCCAACTGAACGGGCATAATATATATCCTCCATCTGCTAAGGCCTACTTTTGGCATTTTCAAACATATTTCAAGCCAAATAAAGAGTGACAATTTTGTGCATCAGATAATAATTTCTGCCCTCATTTCTAATCTTGTCTAGAAAGCTTGGTTAGAAAATCATGAGTCTGATTCACAATTGGTATATTTTGTGCATTGAGCTGAATATCCTTCCAAGAAAGATACAATTATAAATTCTCATAAGCTAAATAAGTGTTAGAGGAGGAACCATGAATTATATATATATCCACCAACCGAGGTGTCATGAATTGTTCAGATTTTCACTCTATGGGTGGGTAATTGGGTCGTGTCTCTTTAAATTCTCTTGTTTATCATTTAAGTGGACTATCATTTTGATTGTATCTCTTTCCTTTAGTTGTGAAGATGTAAAAGAACAAAGCCAAGACACAATATTTTGGTACAGCATGTGCTAGTTTGCTCAGGGGATTTCCACTGGTGTACTTACTCTTTTTGGGTGGGGCAGGAGATGCTGAAGGACCTACAGAGAAACCTAGATATAGCGTGGGGAGCTCAAAGAAATGTGAAGGCTCATTAGTCAGTCCTTCTAGAGATTCTTGGGGAACAATGGTGCTTTCTCTGTTTTCTTCACCAGTCTTGCTAGTCTTTTGAAACTTAGGAAGGCTGAGGAAGAACTGCCTTGCCCCACCCATTCCCCCAAATGAGAGACATTCACCTTGTTGCTTTGTCATTATTGTCCCTGAGAGAAGTGGAGAGCTAAGAAAAGCAGATCAGAAAAGACGCTCAGGGCACCAGAGCCTCCAGCTGAGAAGCCAGGATCCCAGCAGTGGACAGAGGACAAGGCAGATCCTTGGACACAGCAATCTGGTTGGAGCACACATCCTTCCCTCCTCTTTTCCCATCATTTCCTTTCATCACTATCTTCTCTCTTCCCTCTCTGCTATGTTGTCCTCCTATGATGTGGTGGATCATAGAAGAGGAAAGCCATTGTATTGTTTCTCATACACAAGCAGAATTCAATAACCTTGTAAGACTCCCAGTATCAGTTGGTCATAACTTTCCTTTCTTCCTTTGTGTGTGAGGCTGTGTGTGTGTGTGTGTGTGTGATCATTCAGACTATTTATTAAACAGAGAAAGCATAGAATGCTTTTCTTTCATTTTCCTACTGTAATAAGTTACATGCCCTTTGTGTATAATAGGTAGAGTCCTGAAGAACTCAGAGAACATACCTTTTAGCTAGATTTGGGATTCCAGGAAGGGGGGGGGTGGCATTGGAAGAGTGTGTGCACCCTTTATTCGATTTTTGTTTTTTTGTTTTCTTGATAGAAGTCCTCTCCCAGAAGTTCCAGATTCCTCTCTTTTTCCCAGTCAGTGAGGACAAAGATTTTCCTGGGCAAATTCAGGCTGAGAATCTTTACTACTAATCTTCATTATCTGGACTCATCTCTTAGGACCAGAAATTTCATTTCCATCCTTGACAGAAATTATAAATTTAGTGGGACAGGCACCAATGCGTTATCTCTTTCAGCACCCTTGGGAAACAAACTGTTTCAAGGGCAAAAGCACTTCTCAGAGTCAGTTTTTATATGAAGCTTATAAAACAGCCATTAACATTTAGTAATTTATCCTAAGTGAGAAAGATTTAAAAGTCACTCACCTTGTGACTGAAGACTGAAGGACAATAAAGTGAAACAACAACAGCTACAATAGTAATAATAAGCAGTATTATGTTGCTATGGAAATATCCTGGGAAAAATCTGATATTTGAAAAAATACTCAGAAAGTTCCAAAATATGTTCTGTGAAATCTGTATAAGTTCCCCCCATCCCTGTCACTTATCTAATCCTTAATTAACAGATATTACCCATGAGATGGGAAACAATCTTGAGCACCTACATGCTGGGAAAAAGAAATCGAGGCCAGCTTAGTGGAATGACTGGGGACCCCCAAGGACTATAGGGCATAAAAGGAGGAATAAAAACACCCAAGGCTGTCAAGTAGGTGAGGGTGGCAGTCGGGAGCCCTAATCTTGCTCTAGTCTTAAATGAATTGTCTTTAGCATTTTACCAGTGTGTGCTGAGTCAGTCCCTAGGGCCCTAAGGGGGAGTCCCAGCATCACGAAGTTTCATTTCCAGGAGCACAGCATTTTCCTTGTTGTGGCTCTTCTTTCATTTCCCTTTCCTCCTTACCCTGCATCTTCAGCCCCCGGGCTTGCTGTTGTGTCATGCAACGAGTTCTTTCTGGGCAGAGTTTGAAGAGCTATTTTCGCCTTGACAAGATTTTAGTCTCTGTCTTTGAATGCAACAAAAATGGAGTCTTTGCTAATTTTTCACTCTTTGCTCATTTCTGCTAGACAGAGTGTTTTGATGTCAATACATGCTCAAATTTTGGTAAAAGCGTGAACCAGAATGCCAGTCCTTGAGGAAAGTGGTATGCCTTTTGGCAATGGCTCCAGGTCTGGTTGCTTTTGCCGACAGCTGGAACACAGCGTGGGTCTCTCTGTCCCTTCAGACCCTTACCAACAGACAAACAGTTCAGACCAGGCCCATTTTCTCTGATCGCAGGTCTCTGATCCCAAGAGGCTTTAAAGAACAGTAAAACTCCAGAACTAGGGTTCCAAATTTGGGTACTCCATGCATCTCCTGAAACTCCAAACAATACATGGAGATAAAAGATTTTTCTTTTCTTAGAACCTCAGATGGGACTGTGACAAAAATATTTAAATTCCAATACATTGACTCGGGGGAGACACCATGATAAAGCACCTGAGCTGTCCTCATGGGGACCACGGACTATACAAGACCTGAGTAGCTGTGTCTGAGACTCTTGATTTGAGTTTCCTGGTTAGTTCTCTTAATTCTTGGCAGGTGATGGGAGTTTACGTCCGACACGATACAACTCAAGCATCAAGTATTTGTGCTGGTTACCACCTTCCCTACTCTGGGCAGATGAGAAAAGGCTGTCCTTTCTTATTCTACTAACACTCACTGGAAGGAGGCTGGCCTTACTCCCGAGGAGGCTTCTCATCATTTTCTTCTGTCTCAGCACTGTGTGTGCACTTTCTAAAGCAACTCTCTTCCTCCCTACAAACAGCATAGTCTATTTCTTGACTTTAGCCAGGTTGAGTGCTTTCTCTGGCTGAACTGTGTTCCACTACTAGAAGCAGAAAGGAGGGCATTTATTTTGGGTAAATGCAAAGTAATAAAGGTGGTGGCAGCAGGCAGGGAATTTTAAATTTGTACAGTGTACCTCTTGTACTTGTGTTTTCACTGAAAGGACTCATCTTTTTTCCAGTTTATCATGGGAAGCTGGGTTTTGCCTATACTGGTTATTTTACAATGTCTTTCAGCAAGGCAAAATCTTATTTTAAGTAAAGTCTCAGATCGTTTTGGGCAGTGTTGTGTGCCCAAGTTTTCAGAGGTCCTTCATCAAGGCCTTAGGGGTAACAGAGGATGTAGGCAGGAAAGGAGGAAGCTGAACCAGCATGCTGTAAGTCTATCTCCAGCATGGTGATGTTTGGGAAATATGAATCATTGCTCCCTCCCTACTCCTACCCATGGGTTTTCCTTTCCTGTTTTGCTCTTCTCATGCCCCACTCCTCACACATTCTGAACTTTTCACTCAGGAGAGAAAGGTGGCAGTTGAAAACATTTAAAAAGAGTTCTTTCCTGGCTTTTGAATTCAAAAGCCAGAGACTCGAAGAGAAGAGTGGGGTATATAGGGTCACAAAGGAGAGGATTCTCGACTCCTTTGCCCCCTCAAATATCACTTCCTCTATCCCTCAGACTAAACAAGTGTCCACTTTGAGGGAGAAAAAATGGAGAGAAGGGGCAGGGAAAGAGGGAATATTCCCAGGCTGACAGGGACCAAGTGGGAGAGCTCAGGTGGAAAAGAATGGAACCCACAACTGCAAACCATATGCCAACACCTGGGATCTCCTTGCAAAGTGAGTCAGATTCCCTTCTCTTCACTCTGGGGGACCATACACAATGCCATAATTCAGAGCTCCACCAGCCATCCTTCCCGCAGGAAATGGTGAGGGCTTCACTTCACCACAGACATCAATTTCTGCTCCAACTTCCCAACAAGGACAAGATTCTAACACAGTCTGGCTTTCTCCCCATCAAAGTGTCAGGTAATTCTTAAGTCCTGGAGGAGAACGGCCATTCAGATGGGGCTGGAAATAGGGAAAAGAAATCCTTCTCCTTGTTCCCCCACTATGGACAGACTGTACTTGAGGGACTGAAGGAAACAATGTGAGAATACTCAGAGCCAGGAGAATAGTAACATTCCTACTGCTTAAAACCTAATTTATAGTGTAGTTTTCTGTGTTAGATTTTGTTTGGAAAATGAATGAGGTCCACGTCTTAAAAATTTTAAATCTCTAGATTCTATTCAAGAGGGCATGGATTTGGAATCACACCTGGGCTGCTATTCAACTCTGGCTAGTGCCTCTCATCAGCAAAATGGGGGAATGATATTTAATTCTGAGGACCATTCTATGGTTGAAGTACATGCTTCAGTGACTGTCACATAGGTATTTAGTGCCTGCAAGTTTTCTCCAACATCTGCATTCATCAAGAGGGAAACAAAAGTAGCAGATGATGTAAAATGTTACACCATGTATCTCCCCTTTTATTAACTTTTACCCCATGACCCTCCTCCAACAGGTCTCTACTGCCCCAAGTGAAAATTATCATACTAGAAAACAGAGACTTCAATTTTTTGTTTTCAATTTCAAAGGCACACTCTATAAGGTGGGAAAAATTTAGAGCAATTTTTTTTAGGTAAGACATGTCCTCCTTTCTCTGCATCATATGAAGCCAATTCAATACACACACCCATTCTCACCCACACCCCTCCCTCCCTCTCTTTCTCTCATAACTAGATACAGAGCTTGTAACTGACGGAGGGAAAGGGACAGAAAGTGAGTAGAAAAGAGAGAGCACTCATGACATGGAGCCCAGAATCCTAAAACCTCCCTACACTAGGATATAAGTCCAAGGTGAAGGAGAAGGTCCCTCAATAGGCTTGGGGGATGCAAGAAAGAAGGGACATGTGCTTCATTTCTCACCAACATGCTGAAGTGACCATCCCACAGGTGTCCCCAAGCCTCTAGAGCACTGGAGAACAGAGTAGAGATGGCTGCCAAGGGTGGTTGGGCACAAAGTCTTGAGCTGGTCTCACAAAGTCCCTGCATGCCTCCAGGCCCCACGGAGAAGCCTGATGTTTTTGTTTGTTTGTTTGTTTGTTTTTCTGCATCCCAGAGAGTTGTGTGGATATGACACCAAGATGCTATGGGTTAGGGGCCACTGTCAACAAATCCCATATGCCGGAGGTGTAGGGGACCAGCTGGAGCCTCAGATGCCTCAGAAGATGCCTGGGGATGTAACATGTGTGAGGTCGGGATAAAATAGCTTATTTCAGAAGATGCCAGGGAAGAATGAAACACTTTTGGAAGACTATGTGTTCAAGGGCCACACTATTCCTCTAGTGACATGACATCATGAAACCACCACTCGTGCCAAACCCCAGACAAAACTAAAAGTCAACCATGGAAAAAGAATGGGGAAAGAAGAAAATCCCAAATTAATTAATGTAGTCGACCCCCAAGAATCACATAATTTTAAAACTGGAATTGGGGGGGGGATTGCTTAGGAGGTTGTTTATCTGGATTCTTTCTTACTAGAGAGAAGTAGAGTGAGCCCAAGAGAAGTTTAACTGTTTGCGCACAGACTTGGTTTCAGAAGTCATGGCAGTTTTACAGGTAGCTGAACTAAGATGTTACTTAAAATCACTTGGTCTGTGAGAGCCTTTATAAAACAAGAGATTCCTGGTACATTCAGTTGAGCCCTGGATACCCAGCCCACTTTGCTGCAACTTGCTTTTGTCCCTGTCCGTGTGAATATTGCATTATTTTTTCTAGCTGCAAAGAATGCTCAGTTGTGCAAGAAGTGTAATTCCTGGGGCTCCTGGATGGCTCAGTCAGTTGGGCGGCTGACTTTGGCTCAGGTCATGATCTCGCAGTCCATAGGTTCGATCTCTGCATCATGCTCTGTGCTGACAGCTCAGAGCCTAGAGCTGCTTTGGATTCTGTGTGTGTTTCTCTCTGCCCCTCCCTGACTCACGCTCTGTCTCTCTCTCTCTCAAAAATGAATAAACATTAAAAAAAAAAAACTTTAAAAAGAAGTGTGATTCCTTATTCCTGTAGCTCAACTTTGTTTTTACCTTCGGTCCCTATTCTACTGGAGGTGAACAACTTGATCTTGCTAATGCTGAATAAAATGCATTTGATTGAATGATGGTTGGGTACCATGCTTAAGTATGGTTTGAGTTTTAGGAGTTGGGTGTATATAAAGAAAGGTAAATATGGAAGGCACTGGATTCTTTTAAAACATAGATAAATGCCTAACTTGGCACTTTCTCTGGAAGCAGTCATGGAAACTCACCCACAGCTTGGTTAAAGAATAATGGAATGTTCCTCACTACTGACAATCGTCTGTATACTCTCTCCTGCTCTGACCCATGCCTGGATAGGCACCTTCTTCATCTGTTTCCATCACCTTCTTACCATTCCCATCCTCCCGCCAGGCCAGGCTGGTGGCAGCCTCTGACTCTTACTGAAAAGTCTCATTGCTACAGATTGAGTATATTGAAGTTCTTCTCACAATTTCCTTAGGGAGAATTATAACATAAAAAAAAAAAAAAAGAACCTTATTCTTTTGCACGCATATATCCAGTCATTGGAAAGGCTGTTTGTCAGAAAGGCTATTTCTCATTTCATTTGTGTTGGCACTCCTTTCTAGAATCAACTAACCATCAAAACCCTAGAGGGGAAAGCAGGAAAAAAACCTCTGACCTCAGCCACAGCAATTTCTTACTTGACACATCTCCAAAGGCAAGGGAATTAAAAGAAAAAATGAACTATTGGGACGTCATCAAGATAAAAAGCTTCTGCACTGCAAAGGAAACAATCAAAAAACTAAAAGGCAACCAACGGAATGGGAAAAGATATTTACAAATGACATATCGGACAAGGGTATCCAAAATCTATAAAGAACTCACCAAACTCTACACCCGAAAAACAAATAATCCAGTGAAGAAATGGGCAGAAAACATGAATAAGCACTTCTCTAAAGAAGACATCCGGGGGCGCCTGGGTGGCGCAGTCGGTTAAGCGTCCGACTTCAGCCAGGTCATGATCTCGCGGTCCGTGAGTTCGAGCCCCGCGTCGGGCTCTGGGCTGATGGCTCAGAGCCTGGAGCCTGTTTCCGATTCTGTGTCTCCCTCTCTCTCTGCCCCTCCCCCATTCATGCTCTGTCTCTCTCTGTCCCAAAAATAAATAAACGTTGAAAAAAAAAATTTAAAAAAAAAAAAAAAAAAAAAAAAAGAAGACATCCGAATGGCCAACAGGCACATGAAAAGATGCTCAATGTCGCTCCTCATCAGGGAAATACAAATCAAAACCACACTCAGATATCACCTCACACCAGTCAGAGTGGCCAAAATGAACAAATCAGGAGACTATAGATGCTGGAGAGGATGTGGAGAAACGGGAACCCTCTTGCACTGTTGGTGGGAATGCAAACTGGTGCAGCCCCTCTGAAAAACAGTGTGGAGGTTCCTCAAAAAATTAAAAATAGATCTACCCTATGACCCAGCAATAACACTGCTAGGAATTTACCCAAGGGATACAGGAGTACTGATGCATAGGGGCACTTGTACCCCAATGTTTACAGCAGCACTGTCAACAATAGCCAAACTATGGAAAGAGCCTAAATGTCCATCAACTGATGAATGGATAAAGAAATTGTGGTTTATATACACAATGGAATACTACTTGCAATGAGAAAGAATGAAATATGGCCTTTTGTAGCAATGTGGATGGAACTGGAGAGTGTTATGACAAGTGAAATAAGCCTTACAGAGAAAGACAGATACCATATGTTTTCATTCTTATGTGGATCCTGAGAAACTTAACAGAAGACCATAGGGGAGGGGAAGGAAAAAAAAAAAGTTAGAGAGGGAGGGAGGCAAACCATAAGAGACTCTTAAAAACTGAGAATAAACAGGGTTGTTGGAGGGTGGGAGGAAGAGGAGGGTGGGTGATAGGTATTGAGGAGGGCACCTGTTGGGATGAGCACTGGGTGTTGGATGGAAACCAATTTGACAATAAATTTCGTATTAAAAAATGTAAGGTTATTTTTTAGGATCTAAGTTCTCTTCCATTCTATATGTCTCTCCTTGTGCCAGTACTATACTGCCTTTATTGCTATAGCTTTGTAGTTAAGTTTTAAAACCAGGAAATGTGAGTTCTCCAACTTTGTTCTTTTCTGCAAGAATGTTTTGGCTATTTTGAGCGTCCGGCATTTCCGCGAGTTTTAGGATCAGGTTGCCAATTTCCTCAGATAAGGTAATTGAAATTTGATAGGATTACATGAAATCTAAAAATTGACTTGGGGAATATTGATATATAAACAATATTAAGTCTTCCAATTCATTAATGCAGAGTACTTTTCCATTTTTAAGGTTTTAACTAATTTCTTGAACAGTGTTTTGTGCTTTTCAATATACAAGTCTCACATTCTTTTTTGTTTAACTTATTCCTAAGTATTTAAATCTCTTTGATGCTCCTATAAATGGTCTTGTCATCTTAATTTCCTTTTCATGTTAATTGCTTGGGTATAATAATACAATTGCTTTTAGAATATGGTTCTTGTATCCTCATAAACTTTCTTCTCTCTTTAAATGTTTACTTATTTTTAAGACAGAGAGAGAGAGCAAGTGGGGGAGAGGCAGAGAGAGGGAGACATAGAATACAAGTTTTTCTTAATTCTCTCACCTCAGGTTGAGGAAGTTTCTTCCTATCTCTACTTTGATGAGTATTTTAATCATGAAAAGATGTTGTATTTTGTCAAATGCTTTTTTGCATCTATTGAGGAGATTATGTGTGTTTGTTTTTTAATAGGGTGTATCACTTTTATAATTTTTAAATGTTAAACCAATCATCTATTCCTTGGTCATAACCTTGTTATGTTACCGGATTCAGTTTTGCTAGTTGAGGATTTTTGCATCCATATTCATACAGGGCATTGATCTGTAGTTTTTTCTTGTGATATCTTTGTTTGGTTTTGGTATAGGGTAATAGTGGGAATAAGTTCGGAAGTCTCCCAAGCTCTTTAATTTGTTTGCTAGAATTTGTGAAGGATTAGCTTTAAACTTTCTCTAAATGTTTGATAGGATTTATCAGTGAAGCCATGTAGGCCTTTTCATTGTTGGAAGTTTTAAAATTATTAATTCAATATCTTTATTTGGTTAGGGTTATTCAGATTTTCTATTTCTTCTTGAGTTATTTTTGGTAGTCTTTGTCTTCCTAGGAATTTGTTTATCATCTCAGTTAGCTAATTTGTTGGCATACAGCTGTTTATAGTATTCCCTTACAATCCTATTCTTGTAGGATCGATAGTGATGTCTCCTCTTTCATTTCTGATTTTAGCACTTTGAATCTTTTTCTTTCTTAGTCTAGTTAAAGGTTTATGTAGATTTCGTTGATCTTTTCAAATGTCTGACTTACCATTTTTAAGAAAATCATAGAGAGGAGAGAAAAGGAGAGGACAATATCTTTTGAGACTATCCCTTATAGTCCCATATCTGATTAGGGAAAGTATTACTAACAAAGGAGTCATACTTTAGTATTATAGTATGATTAGCTAGAATCACAGCACAAATACAGGAAGAGATGAATCATAGTTCAGATGATGTGATTTAAAGAATTATATGTTGCTTGTGGGATTCCAGTGAGACTTATTGAAAAATCTCTTATTTCACATTAAGTGATAAGCTCACAGATGTGCACAGGGAACATAAATCTCTTTCTTTGAAACTGCATTTTATTTCATGGTAGCTATAAGTGTTGTGGAAAGCATTTTTTGACTAATAGGACACTGAGGTGGTCTCTTCATGTCTGAGAGACTGGAAAAGATTAATGTGTGGCTTAACGAATGGTGGTTAGATGTGTAGAGTTTGGCTCCTTTCAAGGTATATCATCTTTAAGTTGGGTTCTTTGGGGCAGATTGGTATAGCAGTTAAGAGGATGGGTTTGGAATCTTTACAGATCTGCATTGTTAAAAATAGCAGTGTGACCCTAGAGAGGTTATTCAACAACTGAAAGTCTGAGTTTCCTACTGAATAGACTGGTGTCATAATTAAATGAGATAAAGCATCTAGATGTTCAGCATGTATTATTGGTGATGGTGGTGCTGACGATGACGATGATGACAGTGATGATGACGATATAGGGTAGTGAACCCCATGCATATGTACTTACTTGGCTCTTTCGGGAGATGTTGCTAATTTCAAGCCTATTACCTTTCCTGACTGAACTGCAGCCCTTCAGTCGACTGCTTTTTGCCCGTAGCTTTCCTACTATGAGCTTTATTTTGCTGTCCTACCTGGGATTTTTTCCACTCACCATTCAGAACTTTCAGACTTTTCTTTGGATCAGAGTACTCATAATTCCTTCTTCCCCCCACCCCCCATTATGGTCATATCAATTCCTAATTATCTGCTGGTATTCATAAAGTACTCTTACTTTGCATCATTCATTCCCTCAATTGATTCCTAAACAAACATTTCTTGTAATTGTAAAACATCTACCTAGAAAGTTGAGGGAAAGGGGTAGTTTCTTTTTTCAGTGTTAATCAGAGAAAGACTGAAAGTGATGCCTTATGACTAACTTTTGAAGAAATGAGAAATGAAAAGAATTCATGCTGATGAAGTCTTTGTCTGAAGTTGGTGGGTTAGCATTAAGTACAGACTGCCAACATTTTTTTTCATTATCTTGACTAAAAATTTCATTTTCCAAGTGATGAAATTAAAAATTTCCAGGTTACAATAACTTTAAACACTGCAAAATATATTTTTGGATCCATTTTTCAGTTCATTTGGGAATGTGAAACACAGTGATGAATTATCATCTTGATGACCAAACAGGAGAAAAAATGCTATGCTGCAGTGAACCAAAATCAATGGGAATGCAGAGGGGGGCAGGGAGGAAAACCACAACTTATATCTATGGACAAGGAAATGACCATGAAAAACATTTATAATAATAATTATTATTATTATTAATTTATTTTTTTTGCTAAGTGAAGGACAAATAAAAATTCACATAAAGTAAGGAGGAAAGATAGACGTAAGGAATATTTGTCTACCATAAATTTGGACTAAATGCAGACTGTAGTGAGGACTGTTTCCTTCATAACCTCCTTCCATCAGTAAGGGGAGTTTTTTAAATCATTCTAGGGAGCGGGCAGCTTTGTTTCTTCTTTGATAGATACTTATCTCTTTCATCCTCACCTCCTTACCTATCTCCTGTTGGGACACGATGCTCAAGGTCTGCATCTACACAGCAACAGAATAGGAGGCTGCAAGGGGAAAGTCTCAATACACTGTGTGACTGACCTCCAAAGATTAATTTGCCTGGTTTTATATTTTATTTTATTTTATTATTTTATTTATGAGAGAAAGAGGGTGCACAAGGGAGGGACAGAGGGAGAGGGAGAGGGAATTCTAAGCAGGCTGTGCGATCATGACCTGAGCTGAAGTCAAGAGTCAGACATTTAACCAACTGAGCCACCCAGGTGCCCCAGCCTTTATTTTAAATCGCCTGACTCTGGGGATTTAATAGAATGAGTCTA
Source organism: Prionailurus bengalensis (assembly GCF_016509475.1). Taxonomy (NCBI): domain Eukaryota; kingdom Metazoa; phylum Chordata; class Mammalia; order Carnivora; family Felidae; genus Prionailurus; species Prionailurus bengalensis. Next base: position 212,037,342 of record NC_057343.1, read on the forward strand.
GGTTTGCATGGAATCAAAAGAGGAAGCCAAGTAACAGAATCAACTTTTGGTGCAGAAGACAACAGAGACAGCAGATCTGAGGGCCCAGCCAGCAATAATAGCCACCATTTGCTGAATGGTTCTAGACCAGGTTCCTGCTAAATGCTTTAAGGCTCTTATCTTTGCAAAACATTATTATATGCATTTCTAAAATTAGAAACCTGAGACTCAGAGGAGTGGCTTGCACAGTTTCTCTCCACCAACCTACAACTCCTCTCTGATGTGATCTGTGCCTCTCTAAATCTGCTGAATAAAGAAAGCTTGAAAATTAAATTAATTCATGTAGTAGTTTAGACTCATTTTGTTTTGCTGAGGTCAACAAACATCAAGAATTGCTACTCATGGGTTTTGAGAAAAACCTTTACAAACATGAAGAATGTTACTAAAATACATGCAAATCTTAAATCCATCATGTTTTTATTGCTGCACTATCTCCCAGCCCTTTGGCTATCTGAAATGGTTCTTCAGATGTCTCTCTCTGTTTTTCTGCTCCTGCTTAGTTAAGATCAATTCTCAGTGAAAGCAAGCTGTAGTCCTAAACACGCTGTTGTTGTTGTTGCTGCTGCTGCTTTTACTTATTTTTGAGAGGCAGAGAATGAGAGAGAGGGACAGAGAGAGAGGGACACAGGCTCTGCACAGTCAGCGCAGAGCCCAATTCAGGGCTTGAACTCATGAACTGTGAGATCATGATCTGGACCAAAATCTGGAAACGGTCACTTAATGGACTGAGTCACCCGGGTGCACCTGAAACGTGTTTTTTCCCCCTTTTTTCCTTTTCTGGTCCCTTCCCTGTTTTTGTTGCAGATAACAGACAATTGGCTTTCTTTCTGGGTGGCTACAGCAATTCCTGTCCTTGTTATCTCACAGTTACGATGTTAAGCAATATCTTAACCATTGCAGGCAAGCATCTGAATGTTTCCCAATGATTTACCAACATGCTTGCTGAACAACAACAGAAAGGTGTTCAGGTAGGAAATTTTAGACAGATTAGGTTTTCCTGTTTACATAGTTTAGGCAATAGTTCTATCTTGACATGCTGACTTTTGTTTTGGTAATGCACCAGAGGTGGATTTTATTTTAGTCACCTAGAAGTACTGGTGCGCTATGAGACAGTTCAAATGAGTAGGATTTGATCTTTTTTTCCCCCAGGCAATAGAAACACACTAAAAATCATGACCCTATTTTGAATTGAAGTTAAAAGGATCCTCCCCACATTCTTCTTCTGCTTGGTTTCTGAGGCCCAATATAAACCCTTTATATCTATTGACCTGTTACCTTTTTGAGCTGTTAGCCAACTTATGGTCTCAGTCAGCATTTTAGGCCAGAAGCATGTTGATATAAAATTTTGCTTACGGATACAAATTGTTCTTGAACAAATTGTGGGAACAAAGGGCTTTGTTTAATCTGACACTCTGTTTGTGGTTTATAGGTGTTAAAAACATTTTCCCCAATAAGGGAACACCCAAAATACATGTCATTAGCACTTTGGCAATTGTAAAATAAAAATGAATGGATGGATTGTTTCTGTGGGTAATTCTGGGACTTAAAAACATTAGACCCTCAAAAAGCTTATCTACTACCATTTTTAGTTGTATTTCCATGTGTCCAGAGTAAAGAATATTTTAGGTTCAGTAGTATTCACTATCAAAAATGTGATATCTAGGCAATGTTTTACATGGTACTCAAAAAAAAAAAAAAAAAAAGGAAAGAAAGAAAGAAAAAGGAAAGAAAAAGAAAGCAAGAAAAGAAAAAAAAATTTCCCAGATAATTTGATCAAGTCCTGAAGACAGCTTTTTATTTCAGAGATTTAAAAATTTTTTATTCAGATATGAGTCATTATTCTAGTAAGATGAATTAAGCTGGTCACTGAAAAGAAGGTAAGAATTGACTAAACAAGCAGTTTTGTTCTTAAGGATGATTCTTAATGAATTAAGAATCTTCAAGGAGTAGAAAAGAAGAACACAGAAAAAGATGTTACTATCTGAATAACAGAATAGAATAGGATTTTGTAGTAGTATTTTCGGTAATTTGCTCCAAATCTGATTGAAGAGGAAATTTCATAATGATTTTAATTCATGTTCCCTCTCAGTTAGTGTTGCAGAGAAGGCTTATATAATTGGAAATAGGTCAGCCAGTGTTAGTGAGTGATTTACAATTGTGGAGCACATGCTCAGCAAAGTAATTCAGGTCAGTGTCCTGCTAAGCACGATTCCACTTGTGTAAGGAGCTCAGCTCTCACAATGCACATCTATGTGTCATGTGAACACAAGGAGGAAAAAAGTGGAGGTCACATTGACTTCTTTCCAAAGTGATGAAATAGAGTTGCAATCCATTCGGTGGGTTTGGGTATAATTAGACTAGCCAGTTGGACTTCAGGCTGGGATAGGAACCAATAGACAATAACTGCTTAAAATTGCCTTTAAAGCAGAATATCATTACTGTGGCATCAAATACTTCAAAAGTCTAGTGAATTAGGTAACCTAGAGAGATGCTTAATTAGGTGCTATAAATAAAACGCTTCCTTAGGGCAATGCATGGTTAAAAAAAACACAAAAAAGCTGAGAGGGTATAATAAAGACAACTTACTTGGCAAGTACTTACAATTGCTTTAGAACCAACAACATTGATATGTGAATTTCATATTCTTATTTACTGAAATTCACCAAATCTAGATGACATCAGTTGTAAGGTTCATTCCAATTTCAGAGATGTTAGCTGATAGGGAAAAAAAGTCCATCTTATGAAAAATGTCTTTTGATCAGGAGGCACTTTTGTCATCCTGGCCCCTGTAAACACCTTTCTTTGATATTGTAAACAATAGAATTATACTGCTTGGAGAATGCTACTTTGCTTATTCTTGTCCTTAATTCAGAAAGGATTCCTTATGAGATCATACAAATTGTATGGACCATGCTACGAAGCCGAGTCAGGGGCGATCAAAAGTTGCAAAGCACATGACTTGTGTATAAAGTATTATGCCTCACCAGTGGGAGGATGGGTCCCTCCCAGTCCATGGATCACTCTCTTTCCTTCTGTAATACTGATTGGTTACATTTCCAGGAACCAGCAACAGATCTAGAACCCTGAGTTTCCAATCAACTTTAACATCTTAAGGTTGGGGAAGAGACAAAGTGGGACTGTCTCCCTGGTGTCTTCTTAACCCATAGAGGTTAATGTCTTGTCAGGGAGGGGACCTGGACACTTACTGCTCAGTGGGAGTTCAGTGTTTGGTTGGAATGAGAAATTATAATGGATCAGATGCTCTGGTTCTCCTAATTGCCTCCGTGACGGCCTCCACCATTTTATTCATATAAGCTTGGGGACTCCTTGTCTACTTGGTGATTGGCATTTAGTTCCCACAGATGGAGGTGAGAGGGACACTGAGCTAGAAAGACTAAATGTTTATACCTGGTTGGTACATGTAGACCTTAGAACACCAACTTTTTCAGACTATTCTTAACAAACCATAATAAGTACACAGTACATTACTTGTCAACACTATTCTGAAAAAGTTAATGCATATGGATAAGAAAGACGAGACAAGTAAGACTGTCTTTGTCTTATTCCATGGCTAGAGCTTTCCTTTAGGAAGGAAATTTTTTAGGAAGGAAGCAGAGAGCCAATGTTTTGGATGTCTATATGACTAGATGTCTTAGCACCTTTCAATTTACCATTTTGTGTAATAAAATAAACATTTTGGGTGATAGTAACTAAACATATTAGATTACATATTTGTATAGGTCTAATAGCTTTGCCACTGAAGTCAAATTAAAATCTATTCTGTATTTTACCAGGAGAAAGAGCTAAAAACCTATATTCTGATCTATTTCTGAAATGGTTAAAGCATTGCTCTGGACCATAAAACCAGGACCGTGGTTTGGAAACAATCTTTGATATTATCTTAAAATCTTCAAAACAAAATGCAAGTGTGGCCGTATTTTTATTTTTTTTAGCTGATCTGCCGTACATGTATTTTAGTGTCTGTCTGATTGCGCTCAGATGTGGGTAAGCAGCGGGGAGGAAAAAATAATGTTTCTTTACTCTGTGGATAAAAAGACTTCAAATTACGTGCATCTCACATACTTTGGTAATCTGCCCCACATTCTACAGCATGATGTGGGCTAGATACTGCTAATTTGGTGTTTATTTCTTGGGGGAAAACAAACTTTGAAGAGAATGCTGCTACAGATAGGTGGTAATGTCGGAGCTGTGCGAAGAGAAATTGATAACTCTCAATAAAGACCTCAAGGAGATTTAATCACAGTTATGGTGGCTCCCCCATGAACAATTGATTTGGGGAATCCCAAATTGTGTCCTCCCTGGCCATTATTGAGACATCAGCATTCACTCTCATTTTTTTTTTCAAATGAAAGCAACTGAACTAGGAGGTACCATGTAGGCACCAAAGAACTAAGCAAGGACTTTCATATATTCATACTAAAGTCTTTGTAAGGAAGTTGAGAGAGAGAGAGAGAGAGTGCAAGAGAGAGAATCCCAAGCAGGCTGCATGCTGTCAATGCAGAGTCTGATGTGGGGTTCAAACCCATGAACTGAGAGATCATGACCTGTAGCTGAGATCAAAAGTTAATTGACTGACTGAGCCACCCAGGCATCCCATCTCTTCTTCTTATTCTTTTTTTTAAAATGGCTGCACAATGTTTCATGATATGGATATATCACAGTTAAGTCAATCATTCCCTATTGGTGGTTCTTTTCCCCCATGTATTTTCATGGCAATAAATGAATGAATGAATGTATATATATATATATTTATCTATATATATATCTATATCTATATATATATACATATCTATCTATATATATTTAGATAGATATGTATATATAAAATGATAAGCGATGCTTTCCTCTGGGCTAGATGGATTGCTGGGTTGGAAACTTCAAATATTTTTAATTTTAATAAGTGGTTTAAGATTACTTTCCAAAAAAGCATGTTTTAGTTCACAATTTTACATGTTTACAATTTTAAAGCATGTTTTAGTTCATTAATTTACATTAGAGTAGATATAAAGTTCTAAATACTTGCACTTCATTGTGGGACCCATGGACCAGAAGCTTTGGCATCACCTGGGAGCTTGTTAGAAATGCAGAACCTTAGTCTTCCTCAGATTTACTGAATCAGAATCTGCATCTTAGTAACATCCCAGGTGATTCATACATATTTTACCATATGAAAATCACAGATTTTTTTAATATTCATTTATTTATTTTTGAGGGAAGGATGGGCAGACAGAAAGGGACAGAGAGAATTCCAAGCAGAATTCTGACGTGGGGCTCAAACCCATGAACCATGAGATCATGACCTGAGCCGAAATCAAGAGTCAGATGCTTAACCGACTGAGCCACCCAGGCACCCCTGAAAATCACAGTTTTAAATCACTTGCAATCTGTGTTAAATTGGAAGGGGTATCTATTTACAAATATTTTCTTTGGGAGGATAATTAAGAAATTAGTAATAGTAGTTGACTGTTGAGTGTAGCCCGATGGGACTGGCAGACAGGACTGGGATGGAAACTTGCTTTTCACCATAAATTTGTGCAATCTTGGAGCTTCTCCATGTGCAGGTACTATCTATTTAGACAAGTCTTAAGAGCAACTTCTTGCAAAGATAACAATTCCTTTGCATTCTCAAATCTCCAGGGAGATAGCAGCTCTGTGACTCCATGGGTACTCCACACACACTACTGCTGATTTCGTCATGTTGATGTACTCTGGTTTAAGAAGCATGGTGGGAAAGGAAAATTCTCCAAGCCACATAGCTTGTTTTTTGAGGATATGAGAATGTAATGATGTCACTGGGGTTTCTCTGCGGAGGGAGCATTTGACAGAGCAGGTAGAGTGAGTCAGTGTCATAGCACCTTCACGCTTTTTCTGCAAATCCCCCTAGTTGGAACTGTGATCATCATCCCAGTGTTAATTTTGCAATGATATATGATTTCCCAACACCAGAACACTGCATTAAAAATGTTACAACTGATTTAACTTCTTCGTATATGAGAGTTCCCCGGTTTCTTGTGAATCAGAGAGCTAACAAGCAGGTGTTTCAGGGTATATGCTGGATCTGCTGATACCAAGAGGAGAGAGATTGAAGGAGGAGAGTAGCCAGCTCTGACTTCTAAAGTTGAAAATGGAGCCTCCCCACGACCGTGATGGTCCTGGAAATCTTCCTGGGGCAAGAATCCCCCTCTACCTCGGTGATCCATTGCATACGCAACTTAATCATAGGAAACATATTTTTTTAAGTTTATGTATTTATGTTGAGACAGAGAGAGAGAGGGAGAGAGAGCAGAGGTGGGGCTGAGAGAGAGGAAGAGAAAGAGTCCCAAGCAGGCTCCATGCTTAGCACAGAGCCCGACATGGGGCTCAGTCTCACCACTGTGACATCACCACCTGAGCCACTCAAGTGTGCCAATCGTAGGAAACATTTCACGCAGGCGAAATTGAAAATATATGGAAGCTCTACACAGGCTCTGAAGGTTAAATTACATAAATGTTTTTGTTCTTTCTATTTTGAAGTTTATTTACCTATTTTGAGGGGGAGAAAGAGCATGTGCACATAAGCTAGGGAGGGGCAGAGAGAGAGAAGGAAAGAGAGAATCCCAGGCAGGCTCTGTGCTGAAGGCAGATGAATCATGAACCCACGAATCATGAACCCACGAATCATAATACTATGACCTGAACTGAAATCAAGAGCCAGACACCTCCCTGACTGAGTCACTCAGGCGCCCCCATGAATCTTTTAAATCTGATTTCTCCAGGTATCACCACCTTATAGGGTCCAAAGGACTTTATGTTATGTTCTTTGGCCCCTGAACCTACCCACTCCCTCAGGATCACTGGCATCCTGAAAAATGTTGCACAATTATTTGAGGGAGTCTTTGGGAATATTGAGATAGTTCTTATATGTGCTCACAAACAAATGAGGCCACCCAGCAAAGAATCTGCCATTTCTTACTTTTCACGAGCTTTGCCCCTTACCTCTGCATATCACTGCTCCTGCCAGGAATGTTTTTCCTCCACAGAGTATCTTTCTCCTAGGGGATATCTGTCACCAGCTGCATCTGGGACTCTGGAGTCCTAGGGTGTATGTGGAGAGGTGGTAGAGGAGATTGAAGCCATGTGGCATTTTAGACAGGAGGAAAGAACTTTTTTTTTGGTGGCATTCTCTTTTATTTAATTAATTTTTTAAAAAAAAATAAGGTTTACTTATTTTTGAGAGAACGAGAGAGCACAAGTGGGGGAGGGGCAGAGAGAGAGGGAGACACAGAACCTGAAGCAGGATCCAGGCTCCGAGCCATCAGCACAGAGCCCAAGGCGGGGCTCTAACCCACGAACGGCGAGATCATGATCTGAGCTGAAGTTGGACACTTAACTGAGCCACTCAGGTGCCCCTGGTAGCATTGTCTTTTAGAGGCTCCGTGTCCCAGGGTTTTAGTGAAACAGCCCTTTTAGCATTTACTTACAGTCTTCTCTTTCCTGAGGCCATAGGCACTAGAGGGCTTTGCCAGATGACAAATCCAAGTGTCTGAATGCACATTGTGGCCATGTCATTGTTACTGAATCTAGCTATTCTTGCTCCTAGACTCAAGATACATTTTATCTCAGGATTCTGGGGATTCTGGGGATTCTGGGGATTCTGACTTCCAGATAAAGTTTCTGTTGGGGTCCCTGCTACACTCTCAGCAGAAACTTTAGGGTCATAAGAAATAATAACTTATTGACTGGACTTCTCTGGGCCCTATTACCTAAACAAAAGCATTTCATGGTTAAGCGGATATCATCTACTCAACTCTTGAGGGGCTTCCAGGGACAGAGGCCCAGCCAGTTGTTTGGTTATTTGCCCCATGGTAAGGCTAGTCCTACCTAGTTTTTAGCCATTTCTTGCTGTCTCTAGTGTGGAAACAGATCAGTTGTATCCTATGCAGGAGACAGCAGCACACTTTGCCTCACAGGGAAGTTGAAGGAGATTGTTTTCCATTCTCAGGTCCCATGATGCCCCAGAACTGTGGCCCATGTGCAGCTCAGCTGTGAGGTTGTTTGGTGCTGGTGGGCAGGGTTGGGGAACTAGAGGATGGGAGGAACAAGGGGAGTGCCTTCACCCAGAGCACCCCTAGAAAGCGTAACAATGGTTTTCAAAAGGTACATTTATTTTCCTAAGTATAATTTTATTTCCCCCAAGAATAAAGGGAATGTGATGGTAGCCATAAAAGGGAACAGTGTGGGCATGGGGATATATCTTCTCACCATGTTCTTCTGTCTCTGGGAATTCCTATTAGAAGAAGGGAGAACCTTATAAAGTGAGCTCACAACCAATTTGAAAATAGATCCATCAGCTGTGGTTTCCAGAACAATAGTTTGATCACAACTGATATGTGAGTTGCTAGTAATCACATCTTCAGTGGCCTTGCCATGTTCTTAGTCATAGAGGGAGGGATGGCTACAGGAAGTTATGCCGACTTTTCGATTTCAACTTAGCCTTGCCGGTGAAATTGAGAGTTAGGTGAAATTTCCATTGTTAGACAACCACCTAATGCAAAGGAATGTGTGGACAAATACATTGACAGGTTGTGTGATGTTTGTGTGCTTATTTTTAGACCTGTCCTAGGTTACCACTTCCAGGATTCTTCAAGGCTTAGCCTCATCCCATGCACGTGTTTAATATCTCTCTTCTACCCTCCCATGTCTAGCATGGGTGGGAGATGCAGGCAATAAGACAACAGGCTGTAGAGGGGGTTGTACCTCTGATCTTGGTCAAGCTGTGTACCCCCAGCGCCATGGTGGGGGGCTCAAATGCTTGGCAGCCCAGGAATTGCAGAGCAATGGCTGGAGAATGCGGACCACAGATTGCCTTCCTTCTTCAGATTATTTTATTTTTTCATCCACATGGTTTGAATGTTCAGATATGCTGAGTGAAGCCACATCAAATCGGCTGAACATGATTGGGCAGTTTGTGCACTGCAAAAATGCAACCAGTTGAGAGGGAAATGGGGGCTGAACTGTATTCACTAATCTGTTGTGTCCTGCCATGTGCTGTATGAGTCTGAAGGAAGGGACGTCTCCCAGAGGGGGTGTCTTGATGGGAGTCACACAAGGTGTCGTATGAGCTAGTTGTGGCCCTGTATACATGGTTTAAACTGTGAAGCAATGGGTTTGGATTTGGCAGCCTCTACTCTTGCTGCCACAACTGCCCTCTGACTTGCTTGGAATGACCCGCTTTGGGAAACCTGACTGTGGAAAGTGGATAGGCAGTGGGCCACATATAAGGCCCATGAATATTATTTGTTTGGTATTGCAGAACTGGCCCACACATGTTTTAAAATGTTTGAATTAGTTGTCAATATTTCCAGTTTAAGTTTGCATAAGGATCAGAATTTCTGGCTTTCCACAGTACTGTCAGGTAACATTGGGCAGCAGCCAGGTCATGTGGGACAGTCCTCAGCGAGCCCTCTGGCCTTTCTACCACTAGCGATGAAGGTTGTGTTTGTCATAGTCCATGTGCTCTATTTTCTTGTAGTAGAATTAAGAGAAAGTGAAATCTATCCTTTGCTCTTTTTTTTTAATTTTTATTTTTAACGTTTCTTCATTTTTGAGAGACCGAGAGAGACAGGGCATGAGTGGGGAAAAGGCAGAAAGAGAGGGAGACACAGAATCCAAAGCAGGCTCCATCCAGGCTCCGAGTTGTCAGCACAGAGCCCGACGTGGGGCTTGGACCCATGAACCGTGAGATCATGACCTGAGCCGAGGTCGGACACTTAACCGACTGAGCCACCCAGGTGCCCCAGTGTGTGCTCTTTTAAAAGTGAGAAAATTTGGGGCACCTGGGTGGCTCAGTCGGTTGAGCAGCCGACTTCGGCTCAGGTCATGATCTCACGGTCCGTGAGTTTGAGCCCCGCGTCAGGCTCTGTGCTGACAGCTCAGAGCCTGGAGACTGTTTCAGATCCTGTGTCTCCCTCTCTCTGATCCTCCCCTGTTCATGCTCTGTCTCTCTCTGTCTCAAAAATAAATAAACGTTAAAAAAAATTAAAAAAAAAAATAAAAGTGAGAAAATTAAAGATAGACTGAGAAGACAATTTTTTCAAGAAATCGGATCCGGTACCATATTTTTCAAATGTCTGCCGAGGTCCTCTAGCATTTGTGTTTGCAGCCTGTATTCTCATGTCAGATTGTCTCAGCATCATGCAGTCAAGAAAACTGGAGAAATTCATTTAGAGCACATGCTCCTTCATTTGGCCACGAAATTAAGCTATTCGCCTGACAGAAGAGCCTTGATTTATCATGATGCCTCTACAGGAGAGGGCTCAGGAGGGGAAGAGTGTTCTGGAGGTTCATTCCTTTCACTGTCCTTGGTCTAAAGTGTTTGTCAGGAGAAAGGGTTTCGACCCTTCCCACTGAGTTGGGGGTGGGGTGGGGGGAGCGGCAGTAGACAGTCAGTGGACCACGCCTCAGGTCGAGATGTTATAATCAGATTTATGGAGATCCGAATGCGGGGGAGGAAAGACAGTGAAATTGGTGACATAGGCAAGGCAAGCCAGGAGACCACAAAAATGTCAGGTATGTAAATGGGTGGAGTCATCTTTCATAAGCCAAGGCCCCTGATGTCAAAATTCCTTTAGTCCGGAGGCAATGTGCAAGGGCAGAGAGTTCAAGAGACCAGTTCTTAGCTGAAGGAAGCTCCGAGGGACTTATTCACATGACTATATCTTATGATTCCTGTACCTGATCCACAGGCCAGAGAGAAGCAGTGCAGTTGGAGGGTTAGGGGCAAAGACTCTGGAGGCAGATCTCTTCCTTCCCTGGTAGAAATCCTCGCTTCTTAGCAGCCATGTGAGTTGGGAGAGCTCCTTAACCCTTCACACCTCAGCAGTGAGAATAGCAATAGATCTAACTTAGGAGTTGTCTGTAGATGAGAATTAAATGAGTCAGTTCATATAAAGTGCTTAGTGGCCAGCAGGTGTCCAATACCCAGGAAGCATTTATTACTACCTGCTTGCTAGCTCTCCCTCCTACCTTAGGAAAATGCAATATTTAGAAATGTGGTTATCAGCTTGGAGGAAATTGCTCTCTATAAGAAGTAACAGAAGCACAGTTTTATAAGTGGCACCTTGGCAAATTGTAAAGGAACCTTCCAAACAATCCCACTGGCATAGTGGGTAAACTGCCCTCAACGGGCAGCTAAATTCAGGAAGAAATCATAAAGGTCTCCTGTAGCATGAGAAAGCTAAGAGAGGTCTTCCGATGCAGGGCCCTCTTCCTGTAGATTCTTTTGCAAGGAGCCTGGTGGCAAAGGCTCTCCTTGACTTACAGGGACTATACCATGAAATGGGCTCAAACGGTGAAACTAGTGGGAGAGAAGTAAGCCCTCAGCCTTCGAGCGCATAGTGAGGTCTGCCGCGTGCGAGAAGGATGTTGTGGTTTCAGCCTGGTTTGTGGGGGCACAGCAAGGTGAGGCTGTTTCAGACAGTGCTCAGTGTCGCTGTCTCCCTGTGGTTAGCATGAAATGAGCAAAGACAAAACAGCGTTTTGCTTGGAGCTCAAGCACTCAGGGCGCTGCTTTGAGCCCAGGGTGGCCCTTTTGGGGCTTTAAAATGCAGCCACAAGACTCTAGTGGCATCTCTTTCCAGATTTGTTTTCACACAGGCTTAAAAACAAAATTTCATGCCGTTCTTATGCTAAGAATCTGAGAGTGAATGTGCTCATCTATTTGTTTATCTGTGGCTCAACAGAATCTTTGGTGACGCCTCTAGTAACAGAGGATGCCCTCTTAAGTCTGTGTTAGAGAACATGAGAACTATTATGGGTTGAAGGAGCTACTCCAGTAAGCAATATAAATTCATTATTAAGTCAAATATGCCAGTAAAATAGGAGAGGAGACAGACTGAGTTGAAAAAGGTGTTGGGGCACAGTTAGGGCCCTTTGTTTAGATAAGATGGGTAGGGTGTGGGGGAGGGGTTTAGATGGAGCCCCGCCAGTGGGGTTGCTGGGCTAACCTGTTCAGGGTTACACCAGGCTCTGGACCCTCAGAGGAACTGATTAAGACAGCATTCTTGTTTCTCATTAGCGTCTATGTGTCAGTCAGCCTCTAGCAGTTGTACCCTGATGTCACTCAACCGGTCTTCTCCAGAGCTGCAGAGACCCTTTCGGGGAGGAGGAAAATGACACTCTTACCACTTCCCTACACACACTCTCTCTCACACACAAATAATCCTAAAAAATGAGATCAATTCTCTCAACAGATCCAGTAAGGGGTGAATATGATTATAGGAACATCTTTATTCTAAAAAGCTGCCCTCACCTTTTAGGATTTCTAGTAAAAGGAGACATCCATCTTCACTCCTTACTCCATTCCATTTTTATTTAGTGTCTAGTAAGTATCAGAGGCTATGTTGAGTGAAGCTGTATGAAGCCGAGTGTGAGAAAAAGATGATTAGTATAGAGTCAAGTACTAAAGAACATTCTAAGAGGTGTGGAATTTATTTGAAAGCAATGAGTCAGAGGGAAGGTTTTTAAAGCAAAAGTGTGACCTGCTTAAGCAGTTTCAGGAAGATTATTTTGGGAGTAGTGCAGAGGCTGGGTTGGGGTAGAAAAAGGGAAGATGTGGAAGGTACAGAAAGAGGATCAACTGAGAGCTATTCAAGAGTCTAGAAAGATTTTCAGGGCTTTTGAAATTGGGTGGCTGTTGAAATTGAAAGGAGAGGACAGATCTGAGAGACGTTTATAAGGAGTAATGAGATTTGGGTGTAAAGGGAGAGAGATCATGAGGAAGCAAGGACTTGGTCCAAGTGTCAGAGTGTCAGAGACAGAACTGCAGGTGTTGCCATTGATGGAGAATGGGAAGTTCTCTTCTCAGAGAACCTCAGAGATGGATGGGGCCATAAAGCCATCCTGCCAAAGGCCTCATGTCTGTATCTCGTCTTCTCCCACTGTAATCCTCCTTTAGGGAGCAATTGGCTGGTTTGGACAGGGTAACAGCTAAGTGGCTGGAGTATGGTATTGAGCTCCGCAGGTAGGGCTTCTAGTGCATGTGTGCCCTAAAGAAAGATGAGATCCATACACGATGAAGACCAAGCTGAAAAGGCTTCAGGAGAATGGAAGTTGGGATAGCAGAGCTGACAAGCTGATTCAGTAGAGACAGAATTGCAGTAGGAGCAGGACAAGGGGTAAAGTTCTGAAGTCCCATCGTGGCAGCCAACTGTCCTGCCACATGGCACTCTGCCTCTGTCAGAATACTTCTGGCAACAGGGAGCCTGTATCTTCGGTCATGCTGCAATGTTTACTGGTGTTGGTTTACCCCTGGGGACCATAGAGAGCACTCCTCTGTCCCATAGGTTGGAAGCTTCTCTACTCAAGCTTAAGGCTAAGGGGTTTGAATTTCCTCACTTATGAATAAAAAAAATCAGTTCCTCTGCGTATATAAAGTATGCATATATTCAAGCGTGTGGCCGGGAACTGCACACAGAATTGCAGCTGAGGTCTGACCACCACAGATCAGAGGAAAATCAGCATCTCCCTTACAACCACTGATGCCCTGAGGGCACTGGATTCTTCAGGGGCCGCATTACACAGCAAATTAGAGTCAAATTTACTTTGAACAAAACCCTTTGTTTTTATTTTTAAATACAGCTAAGCCATACTTCCTCCATCCTGTGCTTGTGCAATGGGTGATTTTGTACACAAGTTGAGCAAACTGGGGAAGAGGATGGCTTTTGGTGTTAATATTGAGTTCCTAGTCTGTCTGTTATTTACCAGCTGTGTGACTTCAGGCAAGTTAATGTTCTCTTTAAATGCCATCTTCACTATATGGAAATGGCAATACTAAGAGTACCTAACTCAGAGTTGTAAACACTGAGACAGTGCTTGTAAAGCTCTCAGCACAGTGCCTGCCTCATAGTAAACCCTCAAAAAGAGCAGCTATTATTGTGTATAGTCACCTATTATTAGTACCTCAACCTTGTTATTGGGTCCTCTTTCTCTTATCAAACATAATTTAATTCAAATCTCTTCCAACATTGCATCAACCATAATTCTAGGTCGCCTGGATCCTACATCCCTGTTTGAATTTCTTTGTTGATGTTTTGTATCACAGAGATCAGTAAGACAGACATGGGCATTAGTTCCCATAGCTAACAATCTCTTGAGGAGAGAGGTAATGAATAATTTGTGTGACGAATCTTTTGTGCCCCTCCACTGGTTCCAGACTCAGTTGTCCTTGCATTTAGTACATATTTGTTTCCTTTGTTCCCAAGGAAATCATGAATAATCCTGTAAACATCACATGATACCCAGAAGACAGCCCTAGGATAAGAGACTTCCATGTCACAAAGGCAATAGCTGGAGGTCACAGTAATATTCAGTGCAATCAAAATGATTTCAAGATAGTGAGGCATTCCCTAAAATTATAAGACTTGAAAGGCCCTTGAGTGGATGAGTTCTGGAACATTCTTCCTTTGTCTGGGAGAATCCCATGCAACCTCTTGTTTCAGCGTGAAGTTGCATGCCTTGCCTGCTCCAGGACCTGTGTGGGAGAGCTCCTTTTTCGGCTCTGGGTCATGCCCAGTCACAACATCTGCTTAGTCTTGATGATGGTTAACAGATTGTGACATGGTAGCAAATACCCACCAGGGAGAACTTTCATGTGGTGGTTGTCCTGCCTACTGCTTAGATGAGTCAATGGGCCTCAGGAGGGAGATTCTGCAATTTCCTCATTTAACAATGCTGTGCAAGAACATTAGGACAGCAAGGGATAGTGTCAGCTCTGCTTTTAATTTTTTTCTATTGGAAAATAGTGCTGCCTTGTCTTGTTCAATCCTTGACTAAATGTAGATTAGTTTACTGCCTGTGACCTCATCATGATATTTTATTTATTTGAGCTCAATTTTCAAATATTCCTCTCCTTCCTTCTCTAGAAAAACTAGAATTATCTGGTAATGATCAAAACTGCATGTGAACTGGCTAAGTTGAAATTTGGAAATCTCTGGCAGAGTTTCTACCACATCTCTGTACTTCTGGGTCACCACCTTCCATAATTTTAAAGACAAAGATTCTGGTAGTGGAGCCCACAAGAAGGAAATTAAGGAAACATGTCACTGTCCAGAAATAGAATATAAATCTTACTGACAATAGAAATTGTCTTCGGCTTGCTCACCATTCATGGTGATCAATCTAAATGTGATATTTCCACCCATTTTGCACAAATATATCAATACAACTTAAAGTTGGCTATAATTTTAGTCTTAGGTTCTGGAGCATAGCAATAAAGAATACAAGAGAAATCTCTGGCTTCATTGAACTTACAGCCTAGTGGAGTGACAGGCAAACAAAAGAGTAAACATGTAGTTTGTCAGATGTAAATAAGTACAATGGAAAAAAAAATTGTGTTGGGATGTGGCTTATTTCTATTTTGTATTACCTGTTGAGGGAAGGCCTTAGTGACAAAGTGTCATTTAAATAGGCACCTAAAGGAAGTGAGGGGACAAGCCACACAGGTTGGGAGAAAGTCATTCTAGGCAGTGAAAAAAGTATATGCAAAAGTCCTGAGACAGAAGTGTTCTGGTGTGTTCTAGGATCAACGAGGTGGATTTGTCACTTAAGTGCTCCACTCCACTTAAGTAGAGTGGGCAAGGGGCAAAATAGCAAGAGATGAGATCAGAGAGGTAGCAAGGGGTAAGCTCAGGGTGAGGACTTGGGCTGGATGCTGCACGAAATGGGATGCTGACAGAGGGTTGGAGTGAGGGGTGACATGACCTCACCTGCATCATGAAAGGTTCCCTCTGTTGGCTTGGACATGTGGAGTTTGTGACGACTGTGAGTGATCAATATGGTAATCAAATGGACAGTAAGAGCAAAGTTTGGATTCCAGGGCACCGGTGAGAAGAATACAAATTTCTGTGTTAGTCTCTGTAATACCCGCAAAGTAATGGAAATGGATGAGTCATTCAGGGACTGACTTTAGATGGAGAAGGCAGAGTTCTGAGGCCCTTCAACTTGGAGGTTGAGTAAAAGAGGAGCATCCAGCAGCCACAGAGGCTCAGAAGGAGCAGTCAGGGGGGACAAAGACTAAGAAGGGGTTTCAGAGAAGGCCCACCACTGAGAAGACGCCATCACTCACTTAAAAAGAAAACATTTTCTTGAAATAAGTATCATTGAATTTGAGTCACTAATATATACAAGGAAAAAGATATAATGGTGTGAGTAGATTCATCTACATAGGAAATATTATATTCTATTAGGAAAGGATTAGAAATAGATGCGAGTAGCATGGCTGTACCAGCAGCTGATGATGCAGCCATCTCTTCAGCTTGTGTGGGATGAACCTTGGAATTTTACTGCACGTGGAGCCAGAACCACAAAATGTACATATCAGAACTTCCCTGATGTGGAGATTCAGGGGAATTTCCACTATATTTGCCTAATGTACATACTTCTTACAGCGATTTTTCATGACTTATGTGTGTGTTTATTTTTGAACGCATTGTTCTGGTGTCTTCTATTTTCAGAATCACGTCAAAATGCATTCCTTCTTACTTTGTATTTTTGCTCTGTACTTAAGGTTTATTATAGAATATTCTCCCAGTTAAGGAAGGCCCCCTTTTCATTGCCCCTAATAACCAGGTCTAAGTCATTTCTATACTTACAATGACAACATATATCACAACCATGTTTACATTTTATGTTTGGAAGATTCATTGCCAAGTAATAAAAATCACACTCTTATTTTCATTTCTTTTCCTCTGTAAGTCTCGAAGGAGATCTCTCTCCATCACTTCCTTGTACAAGCTCACTCCTTTGGAGAATTATTTTAATATCCTAAGGGAAGAGATTAAAAGAGAAGTAAGAGACATTAATAAGTGATTTAGGATTAAAGATCATGTAATATATGGCAGCTTAAACAATAAGTTGTTTTTATTTCGATATTTTTCTTTAAGAAAATGGTTCTCTATTTAGTTGAAATCTCACCCTGCAACTTGCTGGTTGTACCCTTGGAAAGATATCAAAGATCTTGGAGCCTCCGTTTCCTAATCTAATAATGACTGGAATTGTCACATTAGATTAAGTAACATTTATAAAAAGTAACTTACACAGTTTGGCACCTAATGAACAAGCCTAAGTGTTACTTCCTTAATCATGAAAAAAACATATTCATTTACTATTAATGAAAAATTCTAATGCCAGATCAACCATATCTACAGATTTACAGAATTTTAGATGAGTGGATTATTTTGAGGGGAGACTTTTACATTTCTCCGTGTTTTTTTTTTAATATTAGGAATAAATCGATCTGTTTTTTGTCCATTTAAAATAGCAGTGTCTTACATTTTAGATCACAGTCATTGAAAAAAATAAATGTAAAATACCATCAAAATGTAGAAGGGATACAAACATGTGTGAAAAATGTAGAGTTATATTTATGCAGTTTCTTTTCTTTCCCTCACAGATTTAGGGAAATGTTCTAAGAATGTAACTTTCTTTTCTCCAGAGCTGAGTTCCAAAGGTTTCAATTTGACTGAGGTCATTTTACTCAAGAAGACAGGAGTTAGTTCACTATCTGAGCTGACCCCTGCTGAGTGACACACATACTGCTTATTTTCAGTCACTGCCAGGAATCATAGTGAATCATTTTCTGGTGAGACCTTGTTTTTTGAAAATGCAGATTTCCTACAGACAGAGGTCAAACTCAAGTGAAGTGAAAAAGAACAGCTGCTCCCCATTGTTAATACTACGTGTTCTTTGACTAGAGAGTATTTACACTAATACTGACTGCTGACTGTTCACTTGGGGATTAAAGAGTGAGAGCTGCCCTGTGATCACCTGACACTCTGCAGCATGGAGAACATCATCAACTTCAGATGTTTAAATCAGCCCCGGCTAAGTTTGCAGTTGAAGTCAGAGGCCATAATTTTCACTAGCAGTTAATGGAGGAAAGCTGAGAGAGTTTGGAAATGTTTGACTTGGGTGCTTTGAAAACACAATGCACCATAGCAGCCATCATGTTTTGTTACAAATGAGAGGATTGGAGAAAACCTTAAAGTCAGATTCCCTGAAGGCACAGTGGGATGAAAATCCCTTCAAGTCACTCTTAATAATTCGTATTTTGTCCTCATGTAATTGGGTCCTGACTCATTTGCTTATAAGAATTCTCCTGTGACATTTAGATTTTAATGCTAAAAGATTTTTTGTTATCTCCTATTGAATGGAAACCTTAACTTGAAGCATATATGCTTGATTTGCAGGTTTGCTGAAAAATAATTTACATTGATTCGGTATGTGTTTGTTATAAGAAACTATACTCGTTAGGTCTGTATAGAAAACCAGGTGTTCACATTTGTGGATATATTGGTCATAGGAAATTCATTGATTTTCCTCACTAACAACTCAGCTACGATATCTGCATTGATCTTGTTACATTTATTTAACCAAAGCATTTTCTTAATAATTTAGGAATATTACTTGAAATTACCTCTTTGTATAAGATCTATGAAAGAAGTTAAATAAATGACTTTAACCGAATAACTATAAGATCCAACACCAAATCTGGAATTTGCACCTAGGTATTGCCCACATGGGGATTTCTGGGACATGAGTTTGGACCCTCTGTCATCATGGCACTGCAACAAGGAAAGCCTTTTCTTTCTTTCCAAAGAGCAGACACTGAATTCAGGAGATGAAGTGCCAGCTTATTTATTTATCCACATACAATGTCACATGGCTCAGAAATGTTTCCTGGGCACCGCAATTACCAACAAACCCTCAATAGTAATAAGAGTGGCAATAATTATAATGTTTAACATTTATTTTTGGGTGCATCCTATCTGCCAAGCCCTAAGCTAAGCACTTTATATGTACTAAGTCATTAAATCCATACAAGAACCCCATGAGGTATGTATGGTAACCTATTTTACAGATGGGGAAACTAAGGCACCGTGAGGTCACTTGGCCAAGGTCACCCAGTGCATAGGTGTGAACCCAATCAGTGTGGCTCTTGGGCCGCTCTCTCAGCCACAAAGCCAGGATGCCTCCCAATAGGAGCAAGAATTAAACATGCCAAAATGACTATGAATACTCAGTTTTTTCAAATATATATTTCAAAATGCTGCTGCTTCCAAACACAAACCTTGTAAACAGAGCTATCAGGCAACAACCTTCACTTCCCACTGTTTATAACAGCAAACAACATTTTAACCTGAAAAACCACATTCTAGCTTTTGCTCTACTTATCTTGAAAGATCTTCAAATAACATCACTGTGGTTAAAGTTCATTTTAAAATGTGATCTATTTACTTCTACATGGATATCTGGAGCAGAAATGGTGACAGGATGGGTTTGGTAGAAACTGAATCTTCAGAGATTTTTTTTTTTCTTTTCCTTCATTTCTCTTCTTTCTTTTCTTTTTTGCACAATGAAAATGAGAATGGAACATCTTACTGGAAAGAGAAGCTCTTTCGTTCTAGAATATCAGAGTTTAGGCTTTTTAGGTCACAGGCTCAAGTCTCTAATTCACAGTCATATGAATGAGTCCCAATTATGCAGTCCTCTGTCCTCTCATGGCTTTGAGGTGGAGGGCCAGGAAGGACAGGGTGGGGGCGAGGAGACAGGGAGCTGAAGAAGCTGACTCTGCAGAAGCACTCTGGCCACGAAGGAAAGCACGGACAGACTGACTGGTGACAGACAGGCTTACTCTCTTTCTGCTGTTGGAGCACCAGGTGATAATGGTCCGGGGAAACTGACTCACAGAAGGTCAGATGTCCTGTGCTGGTAGGCTCTAGGTCAGAGGGGTGCTGCAAGCCAGGGAAATTTGGGGAATGTGCAAAGATGGCGTTGGTAGTCAGTATGTCCAAGCACTCCTGGGATAGAGCGGGCAGTGGCCCAGAATCCTGCCCTGCTGGAGATAGTCCTGTGTAGAGAAACCGCACTGTCTACAACATCACTAGCGAGGTGTACAGCAAGTTGATCAAACTCCTTCCAAAAAGAGAGAAATGTGTACATTAAAAACAGCCCCATGGACTCCTGCTATCCCTAGGAGTCAGGACACCTTTTCAAGGGGCTGACTCTCAAAGGCAGTCATCCACTGGCTGTTTTCTTAGGAAAATGCTGAATAGAATCTTCTCAGCAAGTTAATCATATTTAGTCTGGCCAGAGTCAAGATGTTTCCAAATCATCTGACTTTGTACAGTTTTCTTCCCTTTAGGGGAGGAAATAATTATGGCATCATTTTATGTTTGTACTGGTTCCTGGTAATACAAGATAACTTCTAATATACATAATTCCAAGGGAGTTTGAAAATTATTTTACTGGTTCAAAATGAGAGGGCCATTCCCTAAAACATAGGACAGCCATGTAAGATGAAATGCAGTCAAAGGTGATGTGCCTCTGGAACATATACAGGATGACATCTACCCAGAAGAAAGCAAAAGGGGGTTGATTCCCACAGCTGGGGACACTCCTCTGTCCTCTCTCCCCTCCTGTCTCCAACCTGTGGTCTAGTTCTGGTGTGCTCTGTCCCCCTCCCCCCCAACTAATTCTAGGGTCAACTGACCTTGCCCTCCTCCTCCTACGTGGGGAAGAAGCTAGTCTTCATTAATGAAAATATGAGATAGGAAAAACTGAAAAGGAACATGTAACATATCAGTTTTGATGCAAACAGTAAATGTTTGTGGAATGTATGAGCACAGCAACTTGGAATAATTGCCAACAATGTTTCCAGATATTTTGGCCTATTTATATAAAGAGGCACAATTTTGTTTTAAAAGAGGCCAATTAAATGTTAGAGACACAATGATATGGTTAAGAGACAAAGAAACACTTAGAGATGAAGAAGTTGCTATCACATCACGTCCCTGCTCAGACGCCTACTGGCTCCCCTTCCCCCATGCAGTCCTGTGTCCACGCCTTTGCACAGACCTTTCCTTTTCCCTACAATGCTGTCCTCTCTCCACCCCAATGGCAGAATCGTGTAGACCTCCTCTCCTCTCCCTCCACTTTCAAAAACTCCTGGCCGTCTTTGAAGACTCAGCTTCTAGAACAAAAAACGTCCTATGTTTTGAATTCCTGTAATGTTGTTCTTGGGTGGTTTACCTCATATCACTCTCTTGTAATTCTTGCATGTAAAAATTGTCTTACACACACAAGTGGAGTTTGGTTGAGAGCAGCAACTGAGGTTCATACTCATTTTGTCTCCCACGAAGTCTTGGATCGCTAGCCTTGGTGGTCAGTGCTCAGCGGCCAAGAGTAAGTACAGCAGCCACCATTTCAGAAGTCCTTGCTGAGTGTCAGAAACCCCACCATGTGCCTGAGCAATGCCTGAGCTCATTTCATTCTCACTGCAACCGTCTCTGTCGGAATGACTGTTATTCCCATTTAACAGATGAGGGGGCCAGGATGAAGAGAAAGTTTAAGTCAGGTCTCTAGTAAGTAGTCTACCTGAGATTCAGTCCCATGACTTCCTGATCCTTGAGCCTGTGTTCCTAAATGCTATCATCATACTTCACTACCAGATGAGTGTCTGCTAGCTTGTTAGAAATTGATTTCAGTTATTACCAACAGAGGAGATACAATTTATAAGCAAAAAGATCAGCAATCTAAAACAAACAAATTTAGGTCTGAAGATATTCACATCTGAATGGTCTCATTTCTGGGCATAGAAGGTTATCACTGACAAGTCAGGAGAAATGTGTCTTAGAATCACCTTCATTTTATCGAAGTGGAAGTGCTTTTATCTTAAACTCAGCACACCCTTAATTGTCCAAGAAACAACTAGCAGGAGCCAAATAAAGAGACTTCATACGGTTGAACCAGTACGTGAGGAGGCTGTACACCTGCCCCACTGTGATTGGGGCGTGTCTCTGCCTGCCTTGTCCCTTGTCATTGAAGACCTGGCATTGCCAGGGTGGACACACATTCAGCACATGCGGTAGAGACTCGCTGGGTCACTGTGATCTCTGAACTGCAGCCCTCCCTTTCTTCCTTCTCTCCTTCTGTGGCAGCCTAGTCTCTATGGGTTTTGTCCTCAGTTTCTCCATCTTGCACAGTGTTTCCCTGATGGAACTGACATCCAGTCTCCTGTGTGCGCTCACACTGTATGCGCTACATAGACAATGGGTGCCATGATTAGAGAGAACAACTACGTCAGCACTTGTTTGGGGATCATGGTCTCCTTAGTTCTTTTTGGGAAGGGGGGATTCTATTCTCCATACTCTTCAGTCACAGGCTAGTTATTAGCTGGCTGGAACGATCTGGAACACTAATACTGCCTCTCATCCAGCTTTCGTCTCATTCACTCCAGCCTTCTGTCATAGATCCAAGATAACCCCCTTCCTAATGAGGCAGCTCCATAATGTTAACAGTGTCATTCATAGTGCAGATAGCTACCTCTACTGTTCCTGGCCTTGCTGCCTGCTGGGTATCACAGGCCGGCTTCTCTAACCTGATGCTTTTACCAGCTTAGCTTCTCTGACCCTGGTTTGGCCAGCACCAACTTCTCCCCTGTCTCTGTAGTCCGCACTGGAAACGTCCCACAATGCCCTGATCCTGAGCTTGACTGAATTAGGACACCTTGGGATAATACTCACAGGGATTTTATAGTCTGAATAACTTGAAATCAGGTCTTGAATAAAAGGGTGCTTCAAAAGAACAGCAACTCTGACTGGTTCCAGATTCTTGGCACCTAGGTCTTGAAATACTTTTATGAAGTTCTTTAAAGAAGAAAAAAAAAGTGAAGTTAACTTCACAATCCTGCAGATGTTAAAAACTTGTTTTACTTAATAGAGGAATTTGCCATAATTTCTATACAATGATACATTTGAGAGCAATTCCATGAAACTATGCTAAGACTTGAGGGTGAGTTTTCTTATGTACAAGTTACTCCTTTTCTGAAGGAGTCTAACCAACCTCTGAGTCTGCGTTCTCTATCTGTAGGTGGCTGGCAAATCTGTTAGCGTCCTGCACTTCTTTTCCCCCTCGGAACACTTTGAGTAGTCTTTCCAAAGAAATCTTTTCAGTGTTTGCGTTCTCAGGGATATCTTCTTCCTTCTCCTCCTTTTCTTCTCTTAATTCCCTTTCCTCACTCATGA
Organism: Prionailurus bengalensis; assembly: GCF_016509475.1. Classification (NCBI taxonomy): domain Eukaryota; kingdom Metazoa; phylum Chordata; class Mammalia; order Carnivora; family Felidae; genus Prionailurus; species Prionailurus bengalensis. The sequence continues at coordinate 212,060,462 of NC_057343.1, forward strand.
AGTTTCCCTCATGTTCAGGATATTCCTCAATTGGACTCATATCAGTAAAAGAGGAGGTCTGCACGATTTAATGAAGACAATATGAAGTCAGACTGAAGAGTTTCCAGTAATGGAGACATTTAAACACACCAATGTTGTCACACACTTTTCACGCAATGAAGCGATGGTGCCTCCCACAACCTAGCCAAACAAAGTACCGAAGAGAGCGTACTAACTGCACTGGAGATCACATCGAGATTCTAGACCAATTCTGCCTGTGGATACAGACACCTCTGTGTGGGGTGTGTCTTACCTCCATAGATGCTTCAGCTCACTGCACTGCCAGGCACTTCGGATTCCTCTGTAAGTGGACACTGGAGTGAATTAGTGTGCCTGATGTCTGGCTTCCGCACATGAATATAGATTTTTAAAGGATTTGCTTTGGAAACTGACTGTAGCCGAGAGGTTATGGCAAGTTAATTTCTCAAGCTTGATAGATTCTAAGAGCTTCAGAAACATTTGTTTGCATACCAGAGGTTAAACCCAACTAAACATTCAGATGGCAAAATAGAAAACAAATTGAACACAGAAAGTCAGGTGGGATTTTTACGGCTGCTCATTGAAACACGGCCAAGAGCCATGAAGTCGGTCGACCTCATGAGTATGGTAAAGAGTACAGTATTTCTGAAGTAATTTCTTGTGTTTCAAAAACCTGAAAAACATTCCTGCCTGTTGACCTTGTAATTATAGATCTAGGAATTGATTCTAAAAAAAAAACATTCATTTGCACAAAGACTTCTATATATGGATGTTTGTTCAGTGTTACAGCAAACACAGAAAATCTGCAATTCCAAAATCAGAGAGTGGTGACATAAATTATAGTATATTTCTGTGATGGAATACTATACTGCCATAAAAACTGTGGTTTAGAAGAGTACCTAGTGACTTGAGAAAACACTCATAGAGGTAAATACAAAAAAAAATCCATAAAATGATAAATACACTAGGATCCTCATTTTCTTATATATCTATGCTTATTAGTGAAAAAAAGAAAGGGGCACCTGGGTGGCTCAGTTGGTTAAGCATCCGACTTTGGCTCAGGTCATGATCTTGTGGTTCACAAGTTTGAGTCCTGCATCAGGCTCTGTGCTAATAGCTCAGAGTCTGGAGTCTGCTTCGGATTCTGTGTCTCCCTCTCTCTGCCCCTCCCCTGCTCACACTCTGTCTGTCTCTATCTCTCTCTCAAAAATAAATAAAAACATATACAAATTTAAAAAAAAGAAAAGAAAAGAGAAAAGAAAGATACAGTAAAGAGTTAACAAATGTTTACCTCTGGTTAGGGAATGGATGATTATTTTTTTCACTCATTGTTGTACTTTCCACATACTCTACATATTTGTATTTATTGTATTCACTGTAATAAACGCATATATGTGTGTGAGTTTTTCATGATCAGATTGTTGATATTTGATGATTTGCCACAGAAAAATGGGTGTTTTTGGAATGTTGACTGATTAGATGCCATAACACACCTGAATACCGACTCTCCTTTATCCCAAGAAAGGAAAAATGATAAACTTAGGCTTAAAATAAAAGGAGGGTTTCAATGTTTATAAATATTCAGTTCAGTATAAGCATTAAGTGCAAGTTAATTAGTCATGAAAGTTCTTTCCAAATAGGTATGAAAGCCCTATATATAAAAAGTTATGATACAGCAGGAAATGAAACCTGTGATAGTGGTAAGTCCCTTTAGGAGATTTGTAGGGGCTGTGAACAGTGTAATGAAGACAGGTTTCATTTGTTCTAGCTCTGTGTGGGTTGGGTTTCTATATCCTTTGGTAAACTGGGAATTTAATCTAATCTAAGACAGAGAGAGAATGCATTATCAGGTGAAGATTTTGGAATTAAGTATAGATCTATCTTTCTATCTATCTACCTACCTACCTATTACCCATCTATCTACCTATTCAAACTCTTCTCTATTTTAAACAACTGAAATATTACATTGCAGAAATGTGAAACTGGCCTTTTTGTGCCCACCTAAGATGCTTGGAGATCATCACACAGGTAGTGTAGGATGAATGGATTTCTATTTAGACTGCAATATAAATGTTACAAGGACACAATAAATACAAAGCCTGTGGGTGAATAAATAATTAGTCAGATTAGATGAGCAGGTGATACCTAAATAAAAGAGAGAAAGAGCCTTGTCTCTCTGCCCCATTTTCATAGACTAACTATTCAGAGGCCTGATATAATCATCATGGGATAAATGAATTGTTGCCTTTTGGTAACAGTCCCTAGAACAGTGCCTGGCCATGAATTTCTTTCATTCAATCAGTTCAGTCCCACAACTGAGAGGCAGAACAGAAGGTCAGTCCTTGGGACTAATATGGGTAAAGTGTCAAAAGAGTAAGATGGAATTAAAATTTAGATGTTTTGAACCCCAGCACTTCAAATGCTCTCCCAAGATGCTTTAACAAGATTTTTTAAATGTGGGAGTTTCAAACTCACAATTTACTGAATTCCAACATCACAACCCCACACCACATAGGCCAGAATGAACCATTTTTCCAAATGTCAACTTATTTAAAGCTTCACTAGGACCAGCACATACTCATGAATGCTTTGCTCTTGGGATTCTTTTAAGTTACCCAAGAAACTATGGATTTGAACAGAAAGTCTGTGCCACATTGAATAAAACAGCATGAGTCACTGAAATAGAGTAAGGAAGAATAAAATATTGTGGATGTTTCCAGTCATTCATGTGGAAAGCAAAAGCAGAGATCTGATTTAATGTCTTGGGAGTGAATATGGATCTGTTGGAGGTGTTATTTCTGAGTAAACTCATTATGGCTTCCTGGGATGAGGTTGCCCAGGAAACAAACACAGCTGGAAAGGGCACAGAAACAGAGTGGCATAATTGGAGGCAGGATGCCAAGAACAAGAGGTGAGCAAGAATGAGGGGGGTGGGCGGATTCTGTATTTCAAAAGCTCAAGCACCTTGGGTTCACCCGAAGCCAGGAACAGGCCTGTGTGTGGTATGTCACAGGCACACTCTCTGCCTCGTGCCCCTCAGGCCTGTTCTATCCCTGTGGTGTTGTGGAGCAGTTCCTGTGCAGTGTGCTTGGACTTTAGAAGAGCTTTGAGGAGAAGCACTCTAGGGGCATTGCTTCTTGGTGGGGCATTAGCTTCCCTGAATGAGTGGTTTAGGGACAGAGGGGATGCAGAGCCCTCCTGTGCTAGCTGGCCTGGCTGCTACTCACCCAGACAGCTGTATGTTGCTATAGGAACAATTCTAGCACAGGCTTCCTTTTTCCTGGACTTTCTAGCTCATTGCAGCCTCCTGGATTCACTATTGCCTCTGATGGGAATGCCTGCTCTCCTCCTTTCTACCTTAGAAACAGAATTCCATTCCTCCTCGCTCTCTCCTCTTCCAATCTTTCCCTCCATGTTTATAAACATTAATTGAACATTTGCTATGTGGCAACTACTGTGGTGAACATGAAGGTGGGTAACAGGTTGTCCCCAATTCAAGGTAGAAATAACTTATTAGAAGGATTCAATAGACAAACAGCTGCCTGAATTACTAGCTCTTCTTACTTCCCTCCTTTGTTCCCCTACAGTATGCTCTAACACAGCAGCCAGAGAGATCTCCATACATTTAAAGTCAGATGGCCATATTCCAATAACTTCTCATCTCATCTCTCAGCAAAGTCAAAGCCAAGGTCCCTACAGTGGCTCTTGGGGCCTTCTCCCCCTCATTTATTTTTCTTACTACTCTTCTCCAGCTCATTCCTCTCCAACTATAATGGCTGGTCTTTGGAATACACCCAACACCCCCTCCCGCCCCCCCGCCCACCCCCCCACCACTGTCTGGCTTTGGCATCTGCTGCTGTCTTTACTTACAATTGCAACTACCTTGCTGTTCTTCCCAGCGTTGCAACCTACCCCAGCTCCTGTATTTTTCCCTATATTATTATTTTCCTGTAGCATTTATTATCATATGATGTAGTCTATATGTTACTTACTTTATTCCTCACACCAAGGGTGGTTCCCAGTACACAGAGAAGCTGGGAAAATATTTGTTGAATAAATGCATGTATGCATGAAGTGGTGCCCAGCCCTACCAGAGAGGATCTGAATCTAAGGGGGCCCCGTTGAGAGCTCTCAGTGTTGCTCTTGAGTGTCAGGGGAAACTTCGTGAATCATCTGGTAGTTGAAATGGGCCCTGGATACTGGGGAGGCCTTGAGCCCTTCAGAATGAGATGAAGGGGACACCAGGTGGAGGCAATAGCAAAAACAATGATAGGGAGGTGGGAAAAAGGAAAAGACAAACACCTCTTCTGATCAGTAAGACCCTATGTTAATCTGTCCTTTTCGCTGTGTTCCTTCCATGTCTGGCACATTGTTCACCCATTGTTTTCTGCACGGATGGGGGCAATTAGATGGAGTCTCTTTAGGGGAGCAAATCAGCCTTCTTCTGTATCCCTTGCAGACCACAGGGCTATTTACAAAGTGAATTACATAATTAACTGATCCACTCAATGAAATCTTTACTGAGCTCTGTGCCAGTAATTCGGGTTCAGGGTTGTGACAGGTTCAGAACAAGACAGATGGCACCTCCCTGCCCCCTGGGTGCTTACAGTCTAGCAAAGAACTGACCTGAAGAAGTGACTGTGAGGAGGATCATGAAGGGAGAAACATAGAACTCTATGGAAACATACGGCAGGGGCTGCCTGACATCACCTGAGGTCAGGGAAAGTCTCCTGGAGGACAGACATGAGACTAAGATCTCCTGGCAGGCCGCGATCCATGCCAGAGTTAGCTTAGGGAGGCCCAATCTATGGGGGGAGGGTACAGAAGCATCCCTGGGGAAGCGGCAAATGCAGTCCCAACAAAGGCAGTCCATATCTGACTCCTTATTTACTTGGGAAAACTGAAACTGGCCTTCTACTATCTAAGAAGACAGAATACTTGAATGAAATAAACACTCATTGCTGCACTTTCTGTCACTGTGCAGGTATTGAAGTAGCATCTACAGCACATCAGGTTGAAGAGCCTTGAGTTGGCAGCTTACTGGGCACCTGTCTGGCCTCACTCTGACCCTGATGGAAGAGGAAGGACATCTCTTGTTCATTTGTCCCAGGTCAAAATTTAGTGTTGCATCTCAGAGAGTCTATTTCTTCCTAGATATGAAAGCTGTCACAGAAACTTCCTTCTTTCTTTCTTTCTTTCTTTCTCTCTTTCTTTCTTTCTTTCTTTCTTTCTTTCTTTCTTTCTTTCTTCTTTCTTTCTTTTTAAGAGAACCCAGCATAGTCTATTTTGACAAACATGTATGAAAGCCAAACAAGTGTGCCTAGGACATCTGAGGAATTTGGACTGGGCAGTACCCCTCTGTCCTTTGTGTCCATAAACGAAGAGAGAAAAAACATTCCATTACAAGGATCACAGCTTTGTCCCCAAAATGTCAGAGGGATACTAAAAAGTCATGCAGAAGAACATCTAATAAGTACATTAGTTTGTACTCTGTTCTGAGGCTTTTCCACCCAAGACAGCCAGGGAATGCCAAGCCTTTAGAAATCTAAAAGGGAATGTGAGGTTTAATTAGCTATTAAGCTTGTCTTTAGATGTGGGATATACAAAGTACTTGTGGGTTTCAGGAGACTGGGCTTTGGCCTGAAACACTATCAAGTGTCACATGTATGTGGGATGTCTGAGGCCTGGCTTGTTGCATGTAGACTTTCCACACAGTATGACAGATAGATTGGGTTGATACCCACTTATTCACTTATCAGGATAAGTACTTCATGTAAAATAAAGGCTGTCCTTTACAGAACAAACTTGGATTCCACCAACAAATTTTGAGCAAATTTTGACTTTACTACAAAGGTTTTTGTTTTTTGTTTTTTGTTTTTTGTTTGTTTGTTTGTTTGACAGTGGGTCTCTAGTTCTTAAGCCAATTGAGTAAAGCTTTATTGAAGACCTAGTGTGTGTAAAGCACTGTGTTAGGTATCCAGAAAAATACAGAGATGAAAAAAAACTTCTGTTGTTAGAAGTTTAAGATCTTCTGGTAGCCCCCTCCAGACCCCATTGCTGGTCCATTTCTGGACCACAATTACCTTTTCTGCAATAAAAGTAGGAGTTTTGGTTGGTTGGAAGACGTGAGTCCCAATGGCCACACTGAGGGCCCTGTAGACCCCTTCCACAGCATCTGGATGACAAGCAAAATAAAGCAGCATCTGTGTGTAGTCAAGTTGAGGTGGGTCCTTCTCATAGTCAGCAAATAGCCTAAAGAAAAACTGTCACACAAGAAGAATTCTGATCAAACATAAAAGGTGAAAACTGGTAGTTAATAGATGGACAGGCAATGAAAGATCCTTCCAGGAGCTTTGGAATATAGCCACTTTCTGAGGATTGAATTAGTAAAAGTAATATATAATGAATAGTATTAACTGAAGAATATGCTAAGTTAAAACACAGCATAAATAAGGCTCAATATTCTAATTTTAAAGAAAATTGTATGCTAATTAATGGTATCAACATATTTAGGAAAGAATGTGATAATAATAATAATAAAAAAAAACATGTGGGGATGACATGTGAAGCAGGAAAAGGGAACCACAGAACAAAGACCCATCCATCTATCTATCCTCATCACCATTCTGACAAACTGGGCCCTGACTACTAAACATGAAGCTTCTGGTATATCTCCCTACCCTGAGTGGCAAGAGGGGGAAATGATAACCAAAGCCACTGGGACTCTAGCCATTAAAATCTTTCAACTGGTCAATCCTGCTCTGAACTTCATACTTAATTTGTTGACAGTAATGTGGACTCTTTCCACTGTGAGTTCACACTGGAGGAGAAAGTGTGCTAACCACTGAATATCAGTTTTGTTGGTAATCTCTCATTCATTCTAGATGACTGAGCTGGAAGCCAGCTCTATATGCAGTGTTTTGTGCATTTGGAAGCAAGAAAAGCTAGTGTGTGGGAACTCAATATCCCCTGAGCCCCCTCCCCCCCAAAGAAGCTCAAATCCTGGGACTCACAGGTCACACCCAAGCACCTACATGGGCCTGTTTGTAGAGAAGACTCCTTTCCTCAGTGAGCTCTTCTCGTATATGTACAGTTAGTGGCCTGGAGAATCTTCTTTTTTTAATTTAAATTTTGATAAAGTAGATGATTCTTGAATGGTCTAAGGTTTAGACTATGAGCTATATGAGCTTTGCACATATGGCAAGCTCCTAAATGATTCTAACACTGATGGTCCTGGCCTAGACTTTGAGAAGCAAGTGCCTAGATCCATAGATACCATGTTATTCTTGGCTACCCACAATACTTACAACTATGGACACACATTTAATTAGACAGAAGAGTAAGTTTCTGACACTTGACAAATCCAATAAAAATTTAAATAAAAATAACTTTGATAGGGAACTGCATAAAGTCTTTATGTTACAGAGCAGGAAAGAATCTCAGAGGTCAATGGAGTCTGCAAGTTCATTTGTTCAGTCACTTTTATCAAAGTTAACGGAGTGGTACGTCTGCTGTAAGCCAGGCGCTAAACTATCCTGAGATGCTTAAAACCACTCTCTGACAGTAGGGGCACCTTTTTCATGATCCAGCTGGTGGGTTCCTTCAGGACTTTGTGTTTTCTTCATGCCCTCTTGCCTCTGAGTTACTCCAGGGATGGCCAGCTGGGCTTAGAGTAGAAGGGAGACTGACACTAACAGAGAACCATGGCAGGGTCCCTGAGTGCTTATCTTCCATTTCTTTCAAAGGAATTGTTGAACTTCATTATGACTTCCACTGAATTGCACTTATAAATGCTGTGCAGGTGCATCATTATCTTCATTAACAAAGCAACCAAATATTATATCTTAAAAAAAGATGTGAAAAAATGAAATAATCTGATATGTAGACTCTTTCTGTAATTACACAGGCTTGATTTTAAGTCATTGGATTGAATATTTATAAAAGGTAAAGCTTACTGTGTTCCTAAGATCATTTAAAATATTGTAGTAGGCAGAATTCTAAGAAAGTTTCAAAGGTTCCCACTCCTTGGCATATTTATCTTGTATAATCTCTTCTCCTTGAGTGTGGATTGGGTTTGTGAATGTAATGGGAAAGTCACTCCTGTGAGTAGGTAGCCTTATATAGCAAAGGTAAAGAGATTTTGTAGATGTAAATAAGGTCCTTAATCAATTGGTTTTGAGGTAATCAAAATGAAGCCTGATGTTGGTCCTGACCTAATCAGGTAAGCTCTTTGAAAAAGGACCCAGGCCTTAAGGAGAGATTTGAAGCCAGAGAGATGCTCTCCTTCTGGCCATGATGAATCAGACTGTCCAGTTGTGGAGAAGGTCATGTGGCAGGGAACAATAAGCAGCCTCTTGGGCTGAAGGTCTCAGTCCTACAACTGCATGGATCTGAATCCTATCAATGATCCATCTCAGAAGCCAGTCTTGGAACAAATCTTGGAGTTGACCTCAGATGACAATGCAATCGCAGCTGATATCTTGATTTTTGCCTTATGAGACCCCGAGCAGAGGACTCATCTAAGCCATGCCTGGACTTCTGACTCAAGGAAGCTGTGAGCTAATGAATGGGTATTGGCATATACTTATTGAACACCTAAGATGTGCGAGGCATGGACTATTCTAGGTGCTTGAAATGTATTCACTAAGAAAGAGATAAAGATGCCTGTTCTTGAAGAGCTTACTTTTTAGAAGGGGAAGACAGACAATAAAGAATACATTTTAGAAGTTGGGTAAATTAGATAGCGATTATGGGAACACACAAAAAAGTAGGCCAAGAAAAGAGGAATAAGGAGTAGAAGGTGGGGAGGGGAACAGATTGCACGGTTGAGAAGGTAAAATTTGAACAAAGATTGGAGGGAGTTAGCCAGGGAGCACATCTGGGGTAAGAGCATTATAGGCAGAGGGAACTGCTGAGGCCAGTGTCCTAAGGTGGGCATGCACCTTGCATGGTTACACCATAAGAAGGCAGGTGTAGCTGAAGCAGAATGGGCTGGGGCAGAACAGAAGGAGATGAGGGAGAGAGGAATAAGGGCCAAGGCCAGGCTGGCTTCTTTAGGACTTGGGCTTTTCCTTTGAGTAGAATGCAGAACCATGGGGGGTTTTGAGGAGAGGCTGCCATGATCTGCCTGTAATGTGAACTAAGACAAGGGAGGAACAGGGAGACCCATCATGAGGCTGTTGCCATCATCCAGGTGAGGTTGACTGTGGTTTGTTCCAGTGATGGCCATGGGGCTTAGAAGGAGTGGTCTGATCCTTAGTATATGTTGAAGATAGAACTACCAGAGTTTCCTGAGGGACTGGACGTGGTGTTTGAAAAAGGAGAGAAGATTTGGGTATGAGTCCTAGGGTTTTGGCAACTGGAAGATCAGAGTTGCCAGTAACTGAGAGGAAGAGGGCTTTGGGTGAAGATGGGAGTGGTGGGGTGGCAGGGACAGGGGTTCGGGTGGACACAGTGAGCTTGAAATATCTACTAGAATGTTCAAGTGGAGATGCCAAATGGGCAATTGCATGTAGAAGGTCTGCGAGAGAGGTCTGAGGTAGGAATAGGCATTTGGGATTTGTTAATAATCAGATAGTATTTCAATCCTGGCCTCAACAAATATGACCAGCCCAAAGTAATAGAAGGATTTCACATGAACAGAAGCTGTGGAGAAATTAAAACAATAGCTGTGAATTTGAATATGGAAAAATTGTCTTTTCTCAGGAAATCTCTAAGGATTTTAAAATCCTGGAGTAGTTGCTCTTGGTGTTGAGTGTGTGGGAAGCTGGGAAGCCAGGACATGGCCTGTGGAACCCTGTCAGTCATAATGAAGTGTGCTGTCACTGTCACAGGACAACAATGTGATTGCAACACAGACGTGTCTCAGGGTTCCTTTCTTGGATGCAGTGTGGCCTTTCATCCAGTGCCTAGGACTCTGGGGTCATCCAAGGCCACAGACAGTGCTGATGGCCTATCTGCAGGAGCCCTGCCAGTGTGGCTCAGAGGCAAGCCCTGGGTCACCGAGAGCATAAGTAACAAATCAGAAGAGCTGGGTGGGACCCAAGACTAGTCCAATCCCTCTTCTTAAGAAGGTACAGAGGCCCTTGGTGTGAAGGGACCTGCTCAACATCCTCCAGTGAGTCATGGCAGAATTGGGGACAGAGCCCAGGGCTCCTGACTCTCAGAATTCCTTCTTCACAGAGCATTTTCCCTTCACTGATTTGGTCTTTCCTATTCTAATTACAGCCAAGGACGTAAACTTGTTCTGTTGTTTTATCTTTTTTCTTTGCACACCTTTCCTCAGGATGTTAACCATTAGCTGTTCTTCTTCAACCAAGCAGAGTCAGCAAGGCTAGCTTCTGTGTAGCTAACACTTACATAGGGCTACTCTGTGCCAATCACTCACTCTGCACAACAACCCTGCCAGGGAGGTATTGAAAGAAACCAAGGTGCAGAGAGGTTAGGTAATGTCATCAAGACCTTGAAGCTTGCGAGTATTGGAATCTGTGCTTTTAATCCCAGTTTAAGAGCACTGAGACTTATGTAATACTGAGCATTCAGTCTCTGACGCACTGAGGGGCAGAAAACACCACACCTTTCTGTCCTCTGGACAGCACATTCACATGCACACGCTCACACACGCATGTCAGCTATCCTCTGCCTCACTTCTTTCTCAGGCTTCATGGTCCTGTCTCTGCTGCCGACTTTGTTCCTTTCCTCCATGTCACTTCCCAGCAGTCTGGATACTGATATGTGGGAGCCATGCCCTCCCTAGTGACCCACAGGGCCTTCCCTGCTTCACTGCCTCACAGTCTTAGGGCACAGTCTACCTTCTGGCATTAGCTCCTGGGTGAGCAACTGAAGGGCTCTGCCCTCGGTTGACATTTCTAAAAATTTCTGGTTGGAAAGCAAAGTGCTTTCACGTGACATCATATTCAGATGGCCAGGTTCTTTGCAGAAGAACCTGCTTACGTTGCCCACAGACTTGTTCGAAAAGTCATAGAGAGATGGCCTTCCAAAGGCTTTACAGGGTTGGTCTCCATCCTCCAGTTTCACACTGAAAACCCCCACCATGACCAAGACAAAAAACTGTCCCCACCCTTGCCAGTCTCAGGTCTTGGCCTTTGGTAACTCCTTGACCCCTTTCTCTTATCTGCTCTCCCGCTAGCATCTGGGAGAGGTGCTTGAACACTGTGCATCCAATTGAAGAGAACTTTTCACTTTAAGTTTGTAATTAGAGTCATGTTCAGTTTCATACTGCAGTTATGAGCAAATGGCTGCCTGGAAATTGGACAATCAATACACCTACTTTGCAGAGATGTCTAAATCCACAGCTCAACTTTTTTCATAGTCTATTGAATTTGGTTGTATTAGGTATATTTTCATATTTTAAACATTTACACTCAAACCAGAGTACTTTACATATATTAAGGTCCTGTTTTCTATTGTGGCCTCAGGGATAGAGGCTAATAATATTATTGATAATAATAATATTGATAATAATATTATTGATAATAATCTAATGGGTCATGGGAAATACTTATGCAACCCTTGGTATGTTGTACAAGTTAATCAAAGAGAAATGAACAAAAACATATACAGTAGTCCCCATTATCTGTGGTTTTACTTTCTGTGGTTTCAGTCACCCATGGTCCACTGTGGTCCACCTCAGTCCGGAAGCAGATGATCTTCCTTCTGACAAATCATCAGAGGGTCTCTAGTAGCCTAACACTACTTCCCAATGCCTACATCATTCACCGTACTTCATCTCATCATGTAGGCATTTTATCATCTCACATCATGACAAGTGAGTATAGTCCAATAAGAAATTTTGAGAGAGAGAGACCGTAGTCACATAACTTTCCTTACAGCATATTGTTAGAATTTTTATTTTATTATTAGCTATTACTGTTAGTCTCTTACTGTGCCTAATTTATAAGTTAAACTTTATCATATGTATGTATAGAAAAAAACAGTGTAAGGGATGCCTGCGTAGCTCAGTCAGTTAAGTGTCCAGCTCTTGATTTCAGCTCAGGTCATGATCTTACAGTCATGAGATTGAGCCCTACATTGGGCTCTGTGCTGGGCATGGGGCATGCGTTAGATTCTCTTTCCTCTCTCCCTCTGCCCTTCCCCTGCTTGTGCTGTACTATCCTCAATTTCAGGCACACACTTGTGGTCTTGGGATGTATCCCAAGGTGGAGTGGTTACTGTGTTCGTAAAATGATTGCCCTTATCCTAAGCTTTTAGAATTGGAAGGACACTTAGAGACAGATGTGTTGAGTAACGGCTTACCTGGCAGATGAGAAAAGTGAGACCCGAGGGATTACGAAAATTGCTCAAGATCACACAGAGAGTTAACAGCAGGGCTCTGTCTTAAGGTTTTGGTCCCTGCCTCCTCCCTCAGAACTTTTCTGTGCTGCTACCTTATGAACATTAAAGTCTACAACTGGGGGTCGGGTGGGGGTTGGAATCTGAAACAAATTACCAAGTGGAAGAAAAGATTAAGAAATTATCAGTGTTATAGTAGTGAGGTTTTTTTTAAAGGATCTCAGCAATTACCTCTATAAGAAGCTCCTTTCTATTGAATGGCAGGGGTTCAAGGGGATTTTCTGGAATTTTTAGATCTTCATCTCTCGTAAACCACAGACCAGCCTATACAAAAAATAAAAATGAAAATTATTAAAGGATTGTTCCTCTCAAAGCCATAGGGATTGAACTCATCTTGTTCAACTGTCTAGAGCACTGGTCTCCGAAATAGGGGGCAAAAACCAAGGGGATGCAGGAGAAAATACCAGAACTTCCACTTACACATATTTTGATAACATTGTTGTCATTTTTATTTAAAAATTTGATAATGTAAATAATGTATTAGTTCAGTAGTACACACGTATAATTTATAAATGAAAATCCACATCTTGGGGGTCCTAGCTGTATTTTAGCCATCATGTGATGAAGTTTGGAGGTCACTGCCCTAGATCTTGCCTGCATGGCGATATTCTGGAGGGGTCTGCACTCATAACCCTCGCTCACATTCCTCATGTTTTGTTCATGTTGCTCTCTATTCCCAGAGTCTAGTGTGATGCTGCCAGTGCACAGTGTTGGAAAAACTTTTGCTGACTGACTGACTGACTCAAGAGCTCAATGGCCTACTCTTTAATGACATCCCTCTTTTTCAGCCCATTATGTGATACTAATCACAGAATCCTCTGATTCCCATTTGGCAATGCCTCTCTCTTCCTTCCTTCCATCCCTACTCCTGACACCTTGGTGCAGAGCCTCTTTACTTCTGTCACAGGCCACCCCAGTCAGCTCCGAGTTGGTTTGGTTTCTAGTCTCCCTTTTACTTGTTTCAGCTTGTAGTGTGCAACCATATCACTTTCCTCAAAACTTTAACCTTGTCTTATCATTCTCTGCTCAGAAACATTTCCTACTCTTGCTGTGTTGTTCACATCATCCCTCCTACCTGATGTGACTTCCTGCCCACCCATGTAAACCTGCACATCTCTGCATTCTCTGTTCCAATCACACTTCCCTAGAGACACCTTCCTTGATCTTGCCTCTGAACTCCAATTTGATTTGTTTATACCACACACTGGATATTTGGCCCATTCCTTTAGGTGTTGCCGTTCATGCCTGCTGTTGAACATGTCTTAGGTTTAAAGGATATGTCGTGTCATGCTTAATTTTTGTACATGGTAAGCACTTCATATTCATATGAATTTTGTTCCTAGGTCTAGCTTTCTTACCATCTTCCAGAGTGACAACCCACTCTCAGCACTATTTCCAAGAGGCATTGGCTTGCTTAATCTGACTCTGGCCTATGCTCTTCCAAGGATCACCTGTGCTTTGAGAAAAGGCTGGAATGGCATTGGGTAACTTGTCAGCGGATACAGGTCCCAAAGGTGAGACCTGGGGTTTCTTTTAATTTGTAACAAAGGAGATGCTGGTCATGTGGAACCCTGTGAGAGAGAAGACCCAGGAGAAGCTTAAAGTCCAGCATGAGCTCAGGCTTTGAATGTGCTTTTGTACTGACCAAGAGGAGACCCTTGCCCAATAGCTAATCTGTGGAGGGTAAGTACCACTCAATGGGAGAATAGAGGTAAAGAACATAGGTAAGAGACATGATGGGGCACCAAAGTTCAGAATTACCCTCCTGTCTTAAACAACAAGAAAAATAAACAACATAAATGAAAGATGATTTTCCAGACATCAGACAACAGGCAATACAGCACATTAATTCCTGAACTAAGGAAAGCTACCAAAGAGTCCTATTAGTGTTCCAGCCTGGATGGAGTTTCTAGGCTTCAGTGCCAGGAGAGGCATCCAAATAGAGCCTGGTGACCTTCCTGATTTGAGAAGGCAGACTCTATTATTGAGGCAGGCTGAGATGGCTAGAATTTTCAGAGTGGACTACTAAAGATGCACTGAGGACAAGCCATAGAGATCCACGGAGGGATCTCTGTAAGTCTTGAGTGATAGCCAATCTGTGGATGTGTGTTTGTGGAAGATACCAGAAGCTGGAGAAAGAACCAGAGGAAAGGAGTAAGCTGAACAATTCCTGAGACACACACAGGGCTGGGAAGAGTCCATGTTACCACCAGGCAGAGTGGAAGGATCTCCTCAAACACAGGCATTGAAGAGAGCCCCCAGGAGATAACTGCCTTAACAGTGGGGCCAGATTGGCCACTCTGGACCCATTCTTACAAATTTTATTGTAACCTTGAGAGGATAGAAGTGATCCCAAGTAACACTGATGCAGGCCCAATAATATTTAAACGTATATAAAGTTGGGCATCCAACAAAATAAGATTCACAACATCTGGCATCCAATATAAAGTTACTAGGTATTCAGAAAAGCCATGACATATGACCCATAGTCAGAAGAAACATCACTCAAAGAAAACAAAAACAAAAATGACACAGATGATAGAATGAACAGAGAAAGATGTTCATTTGTCTATTCTAAATACATTTCATTTGTTCAAGGAGATAGAGAAACACATGCATATATTGATAGAAATGGAAGATACAACTAAGAACCAACCTGAATTATTAGAGACAAAAAATTTAATAACTGAAGTGAAAAATACACCACATGGTATTAATAACAGATTCAGTTCTGCAGAGGAAATCATCAGTAAACTTGAAGACATAGGAATAGAAATGAATACAAAGTAAAGCATAGAGAAAAAAAATGGGAAAAAAATGAACCAAGCCTCAGTGACCTCTGGGACAGTACATACGTGATTAGATTTTGAGAAGGGGTGGGGGTGCAGAAAAAAAATTTAGAAAAAAATCCTCAAAAGTTTCCAATCTGACAAAAATTACAAAACCCACAGATTTTCAAGAGCTCAGTGAACCCCAGGCAGAAGGAACATGAAGAAAACCACACCAAACGACACAGTAATCATTGCTGAAAACTGGGGATGAAGAGGAGATATTAAATGAAGCTAGAGGGGAAAAAAGGAAACAGAGGATCTCAAACCCTCCTACCATTGCTCAACCAACACTCAATTCCATGTTTAATTGTTCCAATGCACAGGAATTTCCCCTGATCCTTAAAATCAAGGAATCATTCATACTAGTTTTCTAATAATATATGCTATTGCATAAATTAAGAAAAAATCGTGTATTATGCACACAAGAGGACCACTTTAGAAAGGAAAAAAAAAATTAACCTGACTGGAAAACAACTTATAATTACTAAAAAGTCATTCGTGGGTAGATCCAACATGGCAGAGAAGTAGGAGAACCTGAAATTCCCTTGTCCCTTAAACACAGCAGTGTTGAGGCCAAAGGACTTTGAATTCGAAGAGTCCAGGCTGCTGAGTGAAAGAGATGCCTTTGGGGACCCCCGGGGACAACGTGGTGGGCCATAGGTGCGTGATTGTGAACTGGGAGAGATGAAACGGGCAGCATAGGCATGGAAGGGAGGGATCCCCTTCTGCGGAGAGACAAAGGGAAGAGAAAAAGAAGCTGGGAAAGTGTAGGACTATATCTGGATGAGAGAAAGACCATGGATGGGGATGGAGAAAGATCCAATCTCTCACTGCAGGGCTTTCTCCGAACTGGGGCAGGCTGCCCAGTTAGCACACCTGGGAAGGAAGGGAGTCAGTCCTGGGCTCCTTAACTAGCTCAGAGGCACAGTCCGCAGTGGGAGAAAGCAACCCCTTCCCTGGATGGCTGTGGGAAGAAGGTATATAGCTGTTCAAAGGGCAAAAACTGCCTGCGCCAACCAGCCACGGGCCATATATATAGGCGGCGCGGAGCAGCACTTCCCTGGAACCGGGGTGCAGGGAGAGGGACCCTTTAAGACATTGGGGTTTAAATCCCAGCTTAGTGCCAGGGAGGTACGGGAGTCATCGGACCAGGACAAACTGCCTCATTGGTGCCAGTGGGGCACTGCAAGGATGGCCTGAACAGAGTGGTTTGGGCCACCAGGTCTGGGGAGGTGAGACTGTGGTGTCACCATTTTTCTCCCTGTCACTGACAAGGTGGGGCTTCAGGGAAGGACAGCAGGCCCACAGTGGAGGTGGGACCCGCCTACACCAAACCACGCCCCTCCGTGCCTGGTAACTGTAGCGGGATTGAGGCTGAGTCACCACACAGTCCCTCCTCCAGACCAGCGCTGCCATTGGTTCCAAGGCATCCAGCAGTTTTGCATTTCCTGATTTAATTCTTGGACAATTCTTATTATATATATATAATTTTATATATTTAAATGTATTTATATTTAATACAGATTATATTATGTATAATATACATATATGTATATATGTATATTATTATATTATGTATAATATAATGTATACAATATATAATATATAGTATAATATAATATGTTATACATAATATAATCTGTATTAAATATAAATTATATATAAATAAATACATATTAAATATATAATATATAAAAATTATATATAATATATTTTATATATAATATATAATTATATATAATATATACTTTATATTATATAGTTATATATAATATATATTATATATAAAATATATATATTTGATATATAATATATATATTTTATGTATAATATATATATTTTATATATAATATATATAATTTTTTTCTTCCTTTTCTCTTTTTTATTTCTTTCCTCCTCTAATCTGGTTATTCTGGTTGTTGGTTTGTTTAAGCAGACATATTTAATCTATTCTCTTTATACCTGTTCTACCTCTCCTTCTTTAGTTTCCTCTCTCTCTCTCTCTGGATTAAGCCATACAGTTTCTCTGGTCAATTTTCTTTTCTTTTCTCTTTTCCCGCCCCTGTCGTTTCTCTCTTTGTATGAGATAAGGCCTCTTCCATCAACACCGCTCCCACCATGGTTTAGTTGTAGACGGTGTTTCTGGCTTTTTGTTTTTGTTTGTGTTTTGTTTCATTTGTTTTTGTTTTTTGTTTTTTGTTTGTTTTCCTTTCCAGGGCTACTTCAATGAACAAATTAACGCACACCTGGTGGAGGGTCCAAAACATCACTATGAGTACAGAGATAAAGCAACCAAAGTCATAACAACAGAGAGCAAATAACACACGCCTGAAGGGCCAGGCCCTGGACAGTGTATTACCCTTCTTTAAGAAAATAGTGCTGGGGCGCCTGGGTGGCTCAGTTGGTTAAGCGTCTGACTTCGGCTCAGGTCATGATCACATGGTTCGTGAGTGCGAGCCCTGCATTGGGCTCTGTGCTGACAGCTCAGAGCCTGGAACCTGCTTTGGATTCTGTGTCTCCCTCTCTCTCTGCCCCTCACCCACTCACACTCTGTTTCTCTCTCTCTCTCTCAAAAATAAATAAACATTAAAAAAACAAAGTAGTGCTCACTGGTGCAGGGCAAATAGCAAGATTTAAAACACATAAGGGACAGAAAACTAGTCAAAATGATGAAACAGAAGAATTCTCCTCAAAAGAAATTTCAGGAAGAAATGACAGCTAAATAATTGCTCAAAACAAGTATAAACAATATAACTGAAAAAGATTTTAGAATAATAGTCATAAAATTAATATCTGGGCTTGAAAAAAGCATAGAAGACAGCAGAGAATCTATTGCTGCAGAGATCAGGAACTAAAAAATACTTATGTTGAATTAAATAATGTTGTAAATGAGGTGCAAAATAAACTAGAGGTGGTCACCATGAGGATTGAAGAGGCAGAGGGGAGAATAAGTGAAACAGAAGATAAAATTATGGAAAAAGATGAAGCTGAAAAAGGGTAGATAAAAAAATTCTAGACCACGAGGGGAGAATTAGAGAACTAAGTGATTCAATGAAATGTAATAATATCTATATCATAGGAGTTCCAGAAGAGGAGGAAGAGAGAGAGAAAGGGACAGAAAGTGTACTTGAACAAATCATAGCTGAGAACTTCCCCAATCTGGGGAAGGAAACAGACACTGAAATCCGGAAGGCACAGAGAACACCCTTCAGACATAACAGGAATTGATCTTCTGCATGACAAACCATAGTGAAACTGGCAAAATACAAAGACAAAGAGGGAATTCTCAAAGCAGCTAGGGACAAACGGGCCTTAACCTACAAAGGTAGGCACATAAGGGTAGTAGCAGACCTATCTAATGAAACTTGGCAGGCCAGAAGTGAGTGGCAGGAAATATTCAATATGCTAAATAGGAAAAATATACAGCCAAGGATTCTTTATCCAGCAAAGCTGTCATTCAGAATAGGAGAGATAAAGTTTTCCCAGACAAACAAAAACTAAAGGAGTTCATCACCAACTAAACCAGCCCTACAAGATATCCGAAGGAGGACTCTGTGAATGGAATGTTGCAAAGACCACAAAGACCAGAGACATCACTACAAGCATGAAGCCTACAGATAACACAATGACTCTAAATCCATACCTTTAAAATAATAACATTCAATGTAAATGGACTAAATGCTCCAATAAAAAGACATAAGGTGTCAGAATGGATAAAAAAACAAGACCCATCTATTTTCTGTCTACAAGAGACTCATTTTAGACCTGAGGGCACCTTCAGATTGAAACTGAGGGGATGGATAACCATCTATCATGATACTGGAAGTCAAAAGGAAGCCAGAGTAGCCATACTTATAACAGACAAATTAGATTCTAAACTAAAGGCTGTAACAAGAGATGAAGAAGAGCATATATCATAATTATGGGGTCTATCCATCAAGAAGAGCTAACCATTACAAGTGTTTATGCACCCAATTCACAGACACTCAAATATAAAAAACAATTAGTCACAAACATAAGCAACCTTATTGATAAGAATGTGGTAATTGTAGGGGACTTTAATACTTCACTTACAACAATGGACAGATCATCTAGGCAGAAAATCAAGAAATAAACAATGGCCCTGAATGATACACTGGACCAGATGGACTTGACAGATATATTCAGAGCTTTTCATCCTAAAGAAGCAGAATACACATTCTTCTCAAGTGCACATGGAACATTCTCCAAGATGGATCACATACTGGGTCACAAAAGAATTGAGATCATACTGTGCATATTTTCAGATCACAATGCTATGAAACTTGAAATCAACCACAGGAAAAAGTTTGGAAAACCTCAAAATGCACAGAGGTTAAAGAACATCCTACTAAAGAATGAATGGGTCAATCAGGAAATTAAAGAAGAAATTTAAAAATGTATGGAAACAAACGAAAATGAAAACATGACAGTCCAAACCCTCTGGGATGCAGCAAAGGCAGTTCTAAGAGGAAAATACATTGCAATCCAGGCCTATATCAACAAACAAGAAAAATCTGAAATACAAAATCTAACGACACACCTGAAAGAACTAGAAGCAGAAACTCCAAGGCCAGCAGAAGAATAGAAATAATAAAGATCAGAGCAGAAAGAAACAACATATAATCCAAACAAAACAAAACAAACAAAACAAAACAAAACGGGAGAACAGATTAATGAAACTAAGAGCTTGTTTTTTGAGAAAATAAACACAGTTGATAAACACCTAGCCAGACTTCTCAAAAAGAAGAGAGAGGACCCAAATAGATAAAATTACGAATGAAAAAGGACTTATCACAACTAATCCATCAGAAATACAAACAATTGGGGCGCCTGGGTGGCGCAGTCGGTTAAGCGTCCGACTTCAGCCAGGTCACGATCTCGCGGTCCGTGAGTTCGAGCCCCACGTCAGGCTCTGGGCTGATGGCTCAGAGCCTGGAGCCTGTTTCCAATTCTGTGTCTCCCTCTCTCTCTGCCCCTCCCCCGTTCATGCTCTGTCCCTCTCTGTCCCAAAAATAAATAAACGTTGAAAAAAAATTAAAAAAAAAAAGAAATACAAACAATTATCAGAGAATACTATGAAAAACTAGATGCTAACAAACTGGACAACCTGGAGGAAATGGACAAATTACTAGACACTCACACCCTACCAGAACTCAAATGGAAGAAATAGAAAATTTGAACAGACCCATAACTAGTGAAGAAATTGAATCAGTTATCAAAAATCTCCTAACAAATAAGAGTCCTGGACCAGATGTCTTCCCAGGGGAATTGTACCAAACATTTAAAGCAGAGTTAATACCTATCCTTCTCAAGCTGTTCCAAAAAATTGAAATGGATGGAAAGCTTCCAGACTCATTGTATGAATCCAGCATTATTTTGATTCCCAAACCAGACAGAGACCCAGCAAAAAAAGAGAACTACAGGCAAATATCCCTGATGAATATAGATGAAAAAATTCTCAATAAGATACTAGCAAATCGAATTCAACAGCATATAAAAAGAATTATTCACCATGATCAAGTGGGATTCATTCCTAGGCTACAGGGCTGGTTCAATATTTGCAAATCAATCAATATGATACATCACATTAATAAAAGAATGGATAAGAACCATATGATCCTGTCAATAGATGCAGAAAAAGCATTTGACAAAATATAGCATCCTTTCATAATAAAAACCCTCAAGAAAGTTGGAAATAGAAGGAACATAACATAAACATCTTAAAAGCCATATATGAAAAGCCCACAGCTAATATCATCCTCAATGGGGAAAAAATGAGAGCTTTCGCCCTGAGATCAGGAACACGACAGGGATGTCCACTCTCACCACTGTTGTTTAACATAGTGTTGGAAGTCCTAGCATCAGCAGACAACAAAATGAAATAAAATGCATCAAAATTGGCAAAGAAGTCAAACTTTCACTTTTCTCAGATGACATGATACTCTAAATGGAAAACCCAAAGACTCCACCAAAAGGCTGCTAGAACTGATACATGAATTCAATAAAGTCTCAGGGTACAAAATCATTGTACAGAAACCAGTTGCATTTCTATACACCAATAATGAAGCAATAGAAAGAGAAATCAAGAAACTGATCTCATTTATAATTTCACCAAGAACCAAAAAATAGCTAGGAATAAACCTAACCAAAGATATAAAAGATCTATATGCTTAAAACTATAGAAAACTTATGACAGAAATTGAAGAAGACACAAAGAAATAGAAAAGCATTCTATGCTCATGGAGTGGAAGAACAAATATTGTTAAAATGTCAATATTACCCAAAGCAATCTACACATTCAATGCAATCCAATAAAAATTGCACCAGCATTCTTCTCAAAGCTAGAACAAATAATCCTAAAATTTGTATGGAACCACAAAAAAACCTGAATAGCCAAAGTAATATTGAAGAAGAAAATCAAAGTGGGAGGCATGACAATCCCAGACTTTATCCTTTACTACAAAGTTGTAATCATCAAGACAGTATGGTACTGGCACAAAAACAGACACATAGACCAATGGAATAGAATAGAGAACCCAGAATTGGACCCACAAAGGTACAGCCAACTAATCTTTGACATAGCAGGAAAGAGTATCCAATGGAAAAAAGACAAGTCTCTTTAGCAAATAGTGCTGGGAGAACTGGACAGCAACATGCAGAATAATGAAACTATACCACTTTCTTATACCACACACAAAAATAAACTCAAAATGGATGAAAGACCTAAATGTGAGACAGGAAACCATCAAAACCCTAGAGGAGAAAGCAGGCAACAACCTCTTTGACCTCAGCCGCAGCAATTTCTTGCTCAACACATCTCCAAAGGCAAGTGAATTAAAAGCAAAAATGAACTATTGGGACCTCACCAAGATAAAAAGCTTCTGCACTGCAAAGGTAACAATCAACAAAACTAAAAGGCAACTGAAGGAATGGGAAAAGATATTTGCAAATGATATATTGGATAAAGGGTTAGTATCCAAGAACTTCCCAAACTCAACACCTGAAAAACAAATAATCCACTGAAGAAATGGACAGAAGACATGAATAGACACTTTTCCAAAGAAGACATCCAGATGGCCAACATACACATGAGAAGATGCTCAGCATCACTCATCATCAGGGAAGTACAAATCAAAACCATACTGAGATACCACCTCACATTGGTCAGAGTGGCTAAAATTAACAAATCAAGAAACAACAGATGCTGGCAAGGATGTGGAGAAATGGGAACCTTCTTGCACTGTTGGTGGGAATGCAAACCGGTGCAGCTTCTCTGGAAAAGTGTGGAAGTTCCTTAAAAAACAAAACAAAACAAAAAAACAATAGAACTACCCTACGACCCAGCAATAGCACTACTAGGAGTTTATCCAAAGGATACAGGAGTGCTGATTCATAGGGGCACATATACCCCAATGTTTATAGCAGCACTTTCAACAATAGCCAAATTATGGAAAGAGCCTAAATGTCCATCAACTTATGAATGGATAAAGATGTGGTTTATATATATAATGGACTACTACTTGGCAATGAGAAAGAATGAAATCATGCTATTTGCAGCAACATGGATAGAACTGGAAGGTATTATGCTAAGTGAAATAAGTCAGTCAGAGAAAGACAGATATCATATGTTTTCACTCATATGTGGAACCTGAGAAACTTAACAGAAAACCATGGGGGAAGGGAAGGGGAAAAATAATTACAAACCTGGACGGAAGGAGGCAAACCATAAGAGACTCTTAAGTACAGAGAATAAAATGAGGGTAGATGGGTGGGCGGGGAGAGGGGAAAGTGGGTGATGGGCATTGAGGAGGGCACTTGCTGGGATGAGCACTGGGTGTTGTATGTATGCGATGAACCACAGGAATCGACCCCCAAAACCAAAAGTACACTGTACACACCGTATGTTAGCCAATTTGACAATAAATTATATTTTTAAAAATAGTCATCTGTGAAAATTTTAGTAATATGAAATGTTAAATGTGAACTTCTATAGGAGGGTTTACATTGATGCAACAAGGTTCTGTCACCCATGTCCTGACTCTTTGGGTTATTAGGTGATTTCTCCTTAAAAGATGGAAGTGCCCCCTCTCTCTTGCCACGACATGGCCAATGTATTTTTTTTTTTAACTTTTTCTTAAAGAGTGAGTGCTGCATTGTTTGGATCCCAGAACATCTGGCTCACTGAGCCTGCAATAACACACATCCTCACAGACAGAAGGTGAGCTGGGAGTTCAATATCAAAGAATCCTACACAGTGTGGCTCAGTCTCCGCATGTGGTGGAGGCAAGCATGTGAGAGACAGCTGCAGGATGGCTGGGGGCTTTTATCCTTGCAGCGCCCAGCCCAGGTACACAGCCCAACCCACTTTAACTCTCTCATTCCATTTTAGACGCTGGAGAAATCAGCACACTCTTAAGTGGCTGTTGTGGCGAGCTTGCTGTTCATCAAAAGAAAAGAAAAAAGAACAAAAAGCTGAGTAGAGAGCCTTTCTATGCTAGAGAACTCCATTTCAGTGATGCGTGTTATTTTACTGTTCTAATGTAGCATTTTTAACACATCTCATAAAATTTTGCTCCAGAAGTGGTTTTGACTTTTCCCATATAACTTTTGTTTTGTTTTGTTTTGTTTTTGTTTTTGTTGTGTGTGTATATGCTGTATGTTTAAGCTGGCCAAGTGTTGGAAACCTGGGAAAGTCATGTGTGAAGGTCAAGTGGGTCTTCTTGTCCTGGGGCGCCTGTGGGGGGATCTGGGTGGACAGGGAGAATGCCAACCTTGGAAATCAACTGCTCCCCAGACACAGGAGGTGTTCAGATAAGTACTTCTGAGTTTCTTTCAAATGCAGCAGCCAGCTTTCTCTAAGAAATTT
Organism: Prionailurus bengalensis; assembly: GCF_016509475.1. Lineage (NCBI taxonomy): Eukaryota > Metazoa > Chordata > Mammalia > Carnivora > Felidae > Prionailurus > Prionailurus bengalensis. Next base: position 212,084,570 of record NC_057343.1, read on the forward strand.
ACACTTTTGGTAAAGGAGCTTTCTGGTTTTCGCTCAGCGTTTTGGTAAAAATTGCCAACATCCTTTGTTCGCTTCACTTTGTACAAAAGGATGTTTAAATTGATATCCTGTGTTAATTGGCACAGACTATAGTGAAGATTGGTAATTTCGCAAGTGCTCACTTTTAAAAATCTTAACCCGATGATGAAAAGAGAGTAAGTTTTGTTCTGCTGTTTTTGTTTTCACAAAATCATTTTTCACATGTTTTAAGCTGAACACAGTGATAGAATTCATAAATTGCTCTACTTGGGAAGAACATATATCAAAAAGCACAATCAGCCGACCACCTGTCTTGATCAGGAACCTCCTCTTGAAGGAACCTCCTCATATTCTAGTGTTACTTCCTCTGGCTCAACAGCATGAATGTGGGAACACCAGGATTGTCTATAAGCATGCCATCTGTTAATTAAGGTCAAAAAGAGAACCAGGAAGGGATGTGCTCTTTCAAGATTGAAATATACATGAGATATAGGAACCTACAGAGTATTACCCTATTTCAGAATTAGTACCTTATAAACATTTACATCTTTTGTGTCTACCAGCAATGTGCAATGGTGAGCAATAGGATGATTTCAATTAGTCGACACAAAATAAGTAATTCAGGCCCTCTTAGTTACAGGGTTTTATTCTCCTTCATTACTAAAACTTCTCAAAAATGAATTGACTTTTCTTATCTTCACTTCCTGAAAACCATTTAGTCAATTCTCTGCAATCTGGATTCTGGACTCCCCAAAGTTACTCTGGTAAAGGCCACCAGTTATAAATACCATCTGCCAAGCCCAATGACCAGGTATCATGTTACTGAGTTATCCATCACTTTCCATACTTCCATTGGGTGTCTCATCCATTCATAAACTTAACAATTGCTACATGATAGTGACTTGCAACCTCTCCTGCATCTGCTGTTATCAGATTGGATGTTTCTGTCTGCATTTCCCACAGACATTTCAAACTCAACTTGTCAAAAACTATTTCATCGTTCACCAAAAGAAAAAAAAATCTTCCCCTTTCCCTGTGTTCATATTCCTGGATAGTACTGTTGTCACTCCAAGAGTACTGGATATTGAGCATTAGACATATTAAAAGCTCTGCAGGTGATTCTAATTTACAGCCAAGTTCACTGTGTAGGAGTTGGAAGAAGGATAATGAAGTTTATGTGACTTCTTTCAGAACTCTTAGTTCCCTAAGCATCTCTGGTTTTTTCTATATCCTTTCCCTGGGGGGTGGGGGGGGGGGTGGAATCTAGACTTCCACCTGGGACTTGGACAGTGTCTCTGCTGCTAACGGGTACCCAGACATAGACAGTCAAAGGGCAGAACACTGGCCCAAGACCTGGCAATGTGACATCAGTGAGTAATACATTTCTTAGGTCAAAAGCACCCTGGTATTATTAGTGCCACTATGTGCTGGTAGCAACCTGCATATACTGCTCGAAAGTGATGGTGCCCAACTGCTCTTCATCCACAGCCTTGAACCTCTGCAGGGTCTCAAGCAGCTCTTCCTCCAGGGGGATGGGCCAAGGCATCGAGATTACTAATAGGAATTTCCGCCAGTCCACAAACGCTGAGTTAATTATTAATAAAGATGCTAACTCCTGCAACTAGAAGAAAACAGGAAATGCCATTGGAATATTTGTATGATTCTCTCTTGAAGCTCTATTGCTTCCTGTTTCTTTGTAAGGCATTCAGATGAAGCAAAGAGGAGTTTATATTGGTGAATAGAGCCAGTTCTCAGGCTTGTTCCCCAACTCACACCAGACAGTCCCTAGACAGTCTTTCACTTTTTGCTTCCTTGACATTTGGGTTTTTTGCTTACTGTTACACAACGAATTTACACATGTGACTTGACTGCAGTGATAGTACCTTTTTGACAGTGGAAGAATAAAGATTATAGAAGTGGCTGGGAAAGGGCCCTACAGCCAGTAGGGAGATACTATAGCCATTTTGTTTTCTGACACATCCTTAAGGAACAGGGCAAGAACTGCCAGAATCATCTACTGTTACTGGTTAGGATCATTCCTTCCTGAAGGAACAGATATAAATTCACAGGCTGAGCCTTATAGTCTCCATAATGTTTCATTGACTATTAACATCATCATTCATTCTTTAAATGCTAAGCACGCACACGGTACATCTTACATTCAAGTTCATTTATATATTCATTCAAGTTTTATCGATTGCCTACTAAATTTCAGACACTGTACAAGTACTGGTTATTTTTACTGTTTTTTATTCTTATTCTTATTATTTTATATTTATTTACTTATTTATTTTTTGAGACAGAGAGAGACAGAGCATGAGCAGGGGAGGGGAAGAGAGAGAGGGAGACACAATATCTGAAGCAGGCTCCAGGCTCTGAGCTGTCAGCGTAGAGCCCAACTCAGGGCTCAAACTCACAAACTGCGATCATGACCTGAGCTGAAGTCGGATGCTTAACTGACTGAGCCACCCAGGCGCCCTTGTACTGGTGATTTTTAAACTATTGACTTAATCAAATAAGAAGAATTCTGAGTTTTGAAAACCAAACAAAATGGAAACTTACTTCAGTTTGAGTGAGGTGCATCCAAATACTAGGAAAGTTGTTTGTTCCAAGGTTCAGGGTTACCAAATCCAGCAGAATGTCAGTAAATGATTTATGTCCTATTATGCCTACAATACAATGAAAAATATTTTTTCAATTAGATTGTGTGACAGGGAGTTTGTTTTTCTTGCTAAAATAGTACCCAAATGGGTATTTGTACAATCATTTTATTCATATTATTTAAAACTGTAAACTTTAGAGAAACAGAAGACATTTTAAAATGAAAATTATAATCAATTTCCTGATAAGCTCTCATTACTGTTTCTCAGCGAAGTCAAAATGTCTTTTTTTGGCTAGGTAATAAATCATTTCAGATTGGGCAAAATACTGAGACTTTATACTTTAATTTGGAAACTTCCTTCGACTTTGTGCTCAGAATAGGTCGAATTACAAAAGAAAAACAATTCTTGGTTTTCCTACATACAGTAGAGCACAAGAGCAAAATATTTTGGTGAGTATGGGATAAAGATGTCTCAAATACATGCAAATCATAGATTTTTTTAATGTTATTTTTTATTTTTTAAAATTTGCATCCAAATTAGTTAGAATAGATTTGTTTTTTTGTCAACTCAGGGACACTTGAGTTGTTAAACTACTGGATTGGAACTTATAATTTAATCACCTGGTTGGCTCACTATTCCAAAGTATTTCATAAAAGATCACCACACCTTAAATGCTTTGCTCTTATACACTAATCCATTTTATTCTGTCCAAAAGAGAAGTCTGTTTTGCCTGCCACTAATTTCAAATCACATGCACATGCATAAAAAAAGAAATAGAGATTTGAGGCTTCTGGGAAGATGGCGGTGTAGGAGGACGATAAGTTCACCGCGTCCTGCGGATCACTTAGATTCCACCCACACCTGCCTAAATAACCCAGAAAATCACCAGAAGACTAGCAGAATGGATTCTCCAGAGCCAAGCGCAGATGAGAGGCCCATGGAAGAGGGTAGGAAGGGCGGAGAGGTGGTGCGCACTACACGGACTGGCAGGAGGGAGCCGGGGTGGAGGGGCAGCCCGCTGGCCAAGCAGAGCCCCGGAGTCTGGCTTGCAAAAGCGGAGGGGCTGGATGGAGTGTGTTTGGACAGTGAGCAGGACTTAACATCTGGAAGGTTATAAGTTAACAGCTCTGCTGGGAGAGTGGGAGGACTGGAGGACAACTGGAGGGAGAGTTGTTGAGCCATGGACAACAGAGTGCAGCTTGGTGGGGAACAAAGGCGCTCGCCAGTGCCATCTCCCTTGCCCATCCCCCAGCCAAAATTGCAAAGGGAAGCGGTTCCTGCCAGGGAACTTGCTTGCACTGTGCAAACACCCAATGCTGTGTTTCTGTGGAACCATCCCTCCGGTGGCAGGTCTGACTCCCGCCTGGTGCTGCAGGGCCCCTCCTGAAGCTGATCTCCAAAGGAAAAGTGAGCTGAGCCTACCCTCCTGCCCTTGTGCACCTTGCCGATCCACCCCAGCTAATACGCCAGATCCCTAGCACCACAAGCCTGGCAATGTGCAAGTAGCCCGGACGGGCCACATCATTCCACAGTGAATCCTGCCCCTAGGAGAGGGGAAGAGAAGGTACACACCAGTCTGACTGTGGCCCCAGTGGTGGGCTGGGGGCAGACATCAGGTATGACTGTGGCCCCACCCACCAACGCAAGTTATTCAAGACAGCACAGGGGAAGTGCCCCGCAGTCCTGCACCACTCCAGGGACTATCCAAAATGACCAAACGGAATAATTCCTCTCAAAAAAACATCCAGGAAATAACGACAGCTAATGAACTGATCAAAAACGATTTAAACAATATAACAGAAAGTGAATTTAGAATAATAGTCATAAAATTAATCGCTGGGCTTGAAAACAGTATAAAAAGGACAGCAGAGAATCTCTTGCTACAGAGATCAAGGGACTAAGGAACAGCCAGGAGGAGCTAAAAAATGCTATTAACGAGCTGCAAAATAAAATGGAGATGACCACAACTTGGATTGAAGAGGCAGAGGAGAGAATAGGTGAACTAGAATATAAAGTTATGGAAAAAGAAGAAGCTGAGAAAAAGAGAGATAAAAAAATCCAGGAGTATGAGGGGAAAATTAGAGAACTAAGTGATGCACTAAAGAGAAATAATCTATGCATAATTGGTATTCCAGAGGAGGAAGAGAGAGGGAAAGGTGCTGAAGGGGTACTTGAAGAAATAATAGCTGAGAACTTCCCGGATCTGGGGAAGAAAAAAGGCATTGAAATCCAAGAGGCACAGAGAACTCCCTTCAGACGTAACTTGAATCGATCTGCATGACGTATCATAGTGAAACTGGCAAAATACAAGGATAAAGAGAAAATTCCGAAAGCAGCTAGGGATAAACGTGCTCTAACATATAAAGGGAGACCTATAAGACTTGTGACTGATCTCTCTACTGAAACTTGGCAGGCCAGAAAGGAATGGCAGGAAATCTTCAATGTGATGAACAGACAAAAAAAATATGCAGCCGAGAATCCTTTGTCCAGCAAGTCTGTCATTTAGAATAGAAGGAGAGATAAAGGTCTTCCAAAACAAACAAAAACTGAAGGAATTTGTCACCACTAAACCATCCCTACAAGAGATCCTAAGGGGGATCCTGTGAGACAAAGTACCAGAGACATCGCTACAAGCATGAAACCTACAGACATCACAATGATTCTAAACCCATATCTTTCTATAATAACACTGAATGTAAATGGACTAAATGTGCCAACCAAAAGACATAGGGTATCAGAATGGATAAAAAAAACAAGACCCATCTATTTGCTGTCTACAAGAGACTAATTTTAGACCTGAGGACACCTTCAGATTGAGAGTGAGGGGATGGAGAACTATTTATCATGCTACTGGAAGTCAAAGAAAGCTGGAGTAGCCACACTTATATCAGACAAACTAGACTTTAAATTAAAGGCTGTAACAAGAGATGAAGAAGGGCATTATATAATAATTACAGGGTCTATCCATCAGGAAGAACTAACAATTATAAATGTCTATGTGCTGAATACGGGAGCCCCCAAATATACAAAACAATTACTCACAAACATAAGCAACCTTATTGATAAGAATGTGGTAATTGCAGGGGACTTTAACACACCACTTACAGAAATGGATAGATCATCTAGACACACAGTCAATAAAGAAACAAGGGCCCTGAATGATACATTAGATCAGATGGACTTGACAGATATATTTAGAACTCTGCATCCCAAAGCAACAGAATATACTTTCTTCTCGAGTGCACATGGAACCTTCTCCAAGATAGATCACATACTGGGTCACAAAACAGCCCTTCATAAGTATACAAGAATTGAAATCATACCATGCATACTTTCAGACCACAATGCTATGAAGCTTGAAATCAACCACAGGAAAAAGTCTGGAAAACCTCCAAAATCATGGAGGTTAAAGAACACCCCACTAAAGAATGAATGGGTCAACCAGGCAATTAGAGAAGAAATTAAAAAATATATGGAAACAAACGAAAATGAAAATACAACAATCCAAACGCTTTGGGACGCAGCAAAGGCAGTCCTGAGAGGAAAATACATTGCAATCCAGGCCTATCTCAAGAAACAAGAAAAATGCCAAATACAAAATCTAACAGCACACCTAAAGGAACTAGAAGCAGAACAGCAAAGGCAGCCTAAGCCCAGCAGAAGAAGAGAAATAATAAAGATCAGAGCAGAAATAAACAATATAGAAACTAAAAAAACTGTAGAGCAGATCAACGAAACCAAGAGTTGGTTTTTTGAAAAAATAAACAAAATTGACAAACCTCTAGCCAGGCTTCTCAAAAAGAAAAGGGAGATGACCCAAATAGATAAAATCATGAATGAAAATGGAATTATTACAACCAATCCCTCAGAGATACAAACAATTATCAGGGAATACTATGAAAAATTATATGCCAACAAATTGGACAACCTGGAAGAAATGGACAAATTCCTAAACACCCACACACTTTCAAAACTCAAACAGGAGGAAATAGAAAGCTTGAACAGACCCAAAACCAGCAAAGAAATTGAATCGGTTATCAAAAATATCCCAACAAATAAGAGTCCAGGACCAGATGGCTTCCCTGGGGAATTCTACCAGACATTTAAAGCAGAGATAATACCTATCTTTCTCAAGCTATTCCAAAACAGAGAAAGGGAAGGAAAACTTCCAGACTCATTCTATGAAGCCAGTATTACTTTGATTCCTAAACCAGACAGAGACCCAGTGAAAAAGAGAACTACAGGCCAATATCCCTGATGAATATGGATGCAAAAATTCTCAATAAGATACTAGCAAATCGAATTCAACAGCATATAAAAAGAATTATTCACCATGATCAAGTGGGATTCATTCCTGGGATGCAGGGCTGGTTCAACATTTGCAAATCAATCAACGTGATACATCACATTAATAAAAGAAAAGATAAGATCCATACGATCCTGTCAATCAATGCAGAAAAAGCATTTGACAAAATTCAGCATTCTTTCTTAATAAAAACCCTCAAGAAAGTCGGGGTAGAAGGAACATACTTAAACATCATAAAAGCCATTTATGAAAAGCCCACAGCTAATCTAATCCTAGCTAATCTAATCTAGATTAGCCACAGCTAATCTAATCAATGGGGAAAAACTGAGAGCTTTTGCCCTGAGATCAGGAACATGACAGGGATGTCCACTCTCACCGCTGTTGTTTAACATAGTGTTGGAAGTTCTAGCATCAGCAATTAGACAACAAAAGGAAATCAAAGGCATCAAAATTGGCAAAGATGAAATCAAGCTTTCACTTTTTGCAGATAACATGATATTATACACGGAAAGTCCAATAGACTCCACCAAAAGTCTGCTAGAACTGATACATGAATTCAGCAAAGTTGCAGGATACAAAATCAATGTACAGAAATCAGTTGCATTCTTATACACTCACAATGAAGCAACAGAAAGACAAATAAAGAAACTGATCCTATTCACAATTGCACCAAGAAGCATAAAATACCTAGGGATAAATCTAACCAAAGATGTACAAGATCTGAATGCTGAAAACTATAGAAAGCTTATGAAGGAAATTGAAGAAGATATAAAGAAATGGAAAAACATTCCATGCTCATGGGTTGGAAGAATAAATATTGTTAAAATGTCAATACTACCCAAAGCTATCTACACATTCAATGCAATCCCAATCAAAACTGCACCAGCATTCTTCTCGAAGCTAGAACAAGCCATCCTCAAATTCATATGGAACCACAAAAGGCCCCGAATAGCCAAAGTAATTTTGAAGAAGAAGACCAAAGCAGGAGGCATCACAGTCCCAAACTTTAGCCTCTACTACAAAGCTGTAATCATCAAGACAGCATGGTATTGGCACAAAAACAGACACATAGACCAATGGAATAGAATAGAAACCCCAGAACTAGACCCACAAATGTATGGCCAACTCATCTTTGACAAAGCAAGAAAGAACATCCAATGGAAAAAAGACAGCCTCTTTAACAAATGGTGCTAAAGAACTGGACAGCAACATGCAGAAGGTTGAAACTAAACCACTTTATTACACCATTCACAAAAATTAACTCAAAATGGATAAAGGACTTGAATGTGAGACAGGAAACCATCAAAACCCTAGAGGAGAAAGCAGGAAAACACCTCTCTGACCTTAGCCGTAGCAATTTCTTACTTGACACATCCCCAAAGGCAAGGGAATTAAAAGCAAAAATGAACTATTGGGACCTTATCAAGATAAAAAGCTTCTTCACAGCAAAGGAAACAATCAACAAAACTAAAAGGCAACCGACTGAATGGGAAAAGATATTTGTAAATGACATATCAGACAAAGGGCTAGTATCCAAAATCTATAAAGAGCTCACCAAACTCCACACCCAAAAAACAAATAACCCAGTGAAGAAATGGGCAGAAAACATGAATAGACACTTCTCTAAAGAAGACATCCTGATGGCCAATAGGCACATGAAAAGATGATCAACATTGCTCCTCATCAGGGAAATACAAATCAAAACCACACTCAGATATCACCTCACGCCAGTCAGAGTGGCCAAAATGAACAAATCAGGAAACTATAGATGCTGGAGAGGATGTGGAGAAACGGGAACCCTCTTGCACTGTTGGTGGGAATGCAAACTGGTGCAGCCAATGTGTGGAGGTTCCTCAAAAAATTAAACAGTGTGGAGGTTCCTCAAAAAATTAAAAATAGATCTACCCTATGACCCAGCAATAGCACTGCTAAGAATTTACCCAAGGGATACAGGAGTACTGATGCATGGGGGCACTTGTACCCCAATGTTTATAGCAGCACTCTCAACAAGAGCCAAATTATGGAAAGAGCCTAAATGTCCATCAACTGATGAATGGATAAGGAAATTGTGGTTTATATACACAATGGAGTACTACGTGGCAATGAGAAAGAATGAAATATGGCCCTTTGTAGCAACGTGGATGGAATTGGAGAGTGTGATGCTAAGTGAAATAAGCCATACAGAGAAAGACAGATACCATATGTTTTCACTCTTATGTGGATCCTGAGAAACTTATCAGAAACCCATGGGGGAGGGGAAGGAAAAAAAAGAAAAAAAAGAGGTTAGAGTGGGAGAGAGCCAAAGCATAAGAGACTCTTAAAAACTGAGAACAAACTGAGGGTTGATGGGGGGTGGGAGGGAGGGGAGTGTTGGTGATGAGCATTGAAGAGGGCATCTTTTGGGATGAGAACTGGGTGTTGTATGGAAACTAATTTGACAATAAATTTCATATAATAAAAAAAATAAATAGAAAAACAAAATAAATAAATCTGCTTTAAAAATATCTAACCCCTCTGACAGAAGTACCTTCTAGAGTCAGGAAAGGCTCCTACATGTATTTGGATATTTCAGGTCCAGAGTAATAGCTATACTTCCTTGTTTAGAAATAAAAAGAGTAGAACATAGATGTAGCATTTCACATTTTTGTTTTTGCACCTGAATTTTTAGTATTTATAAAAGTCCAATGTGAACTTTATCATTTCTTCTAGCCTTTAAGAAAATGCATTAATCTTTTTAAAATATCAGTGGCTCAGACCAAATACATAATTTTGAGACTTGGAAGTTAGTTTTCTGGGTGGCAAGAGCAGACTTTTTCTTTGATATGACTGGACATCTGATAGGTTGTTCAGAAATAAATTCTATATCCTTTTTGATCAAACCTGAGTATCCAGTTTTATAGAGATGAGAAATTTTTCCCAGGTAGTAGAATTTTCCGTAAAATGAACTTTATTTTCAGTAAAAAACACATTGGTTTTTAGATAAGTTAAAAATGAATCATTCATGAGGTGCCTGGATGCTCAGTCCATTAAGCATCCAACTCTTGATTTCAGCTCAGGTCATTATTTAAAGTGGTTGTGGGACTGAGCCCCATGTCTGGCTCTGTGCTGGGTTTGGAGCCTGCTTGGGATTCTCTCTTCCTCTCCCTCTGCCCCTTCTCTGCTCACATGTGCATGCACACACACACACTCTTTCTCTCAAAATAAACAATAAACATTTTTTTAAAAAGGAAAGAAATCATTCATGTTCCTCAATATGAAACTGTAAATAAAATCTATTTTATGAAACCATGAAGAGTCTCTAAGTATTTAAAAATTCTGGTAGATATGCAATATATTTCCACTGTCTTTAATAGCTATGGTGCAAGTAAAGTGTTGTACGATATTAGTTCCAGCTTACATAGGAATTGATCTGGTGACCGTAGTGCGAAAGGTGAAACTATTTTAATATTTGACCTTGTCCATTACATATGCCCCGAGGCATATGGCAATATGATCTTCACATAAAATGGGATAACACAAACACAAACTTAGAAATTTTATTCATGGGGGGTGCCTGGATAGATCATTCGGTTAAGCATCTGACTCTTGATTTCAGCTCAGATTTTGGGCCCAAAGTTGAGCTCCATACTCACAGCTCGGAGCCTGCTTAGGATTCTCTCTCCCCTCTCTTTGCCTCTCCCCTGCTTACACGCATGCTCTCTCTCTCTCTCTCTCTTTCAAAATAAATTAAAAAAAAAGAAATTGTGTTCATTGATTTAAGAAATACCCTTTTTCAATTTGGCTCTAAGTTAGTTATCTAAAGCAACTGTCATTTAGAATTATGCAGGAAAGATGTTAATTGTATGCCAGGCCTAAAGGAATTCAGATCATAATCATCGTCTAGACACCCTTTGTAATAACTCTGCAAAATATGACATCAAAATGACACCATTGCTTAGAAGGATCTCCTCCATCCATAGAACGTGAACAAATGTGTGGATGTAGAAGTGATCTTAGAAAGGTACAGGAAAACCAATCTTTGGATTTTGGCTTTGTTTGTCTGGTAAGATGCCAAATGCCTTTTACATTTGATGTGAAGACTGGTTACTGTGTTACTTTTAAATTTCAGATTAAAAAGAATTTGTTTTTGCTCTGATGAATGACGAAGTCCACATTTGTCATATTACTAATCACTTTCATAATGGCTTTCTGAGTTTGATGAACAAGAGGAATTAGGTCTTGTGTCACCAGTTGAAGATGGTGTTCTTGTATTCCATAAGTGGATAGCTTTCCTAGGGTCAAAGTTATTAATGTCTGGAGAGTTCAACTGAATTATCAAGAGATCCGTCATACTTTCAGCCTTGATCGTGGCACGCATTTGTGATTTGGCACGTTTCATCTGACTAAAGCCACGTTCTGTTTCTGCAGAACTTGCAGGGAGCGTCAGTACTAGGTCCACTAATGTCAGGATATTTGGATATTTGTGCAAGTAAACAGAATTCACAAAATCCCAGGTCAATTTGCAGATGTTCTGAAATCTAGGGGGAAGAATGAAAAGTGTAAAAAATTGAGACTCTCAAGTTTCATTCAAATATTTATAAAATACCAACTATGCTTACCTAGCATAAATCTCTAATTTCAACATGCTCCATTCAGTGTCCACTTCATCGATTTCCACATTGGCAGCTTCCAGTAGTGGTTCATAGTGGGCAGTCAAGATGGATACCTCTTTTTCTCCAAATTCTGCCATCAATATATGAGAGAAAAAGTCACATACATGAAAGAAACCTACAGTCAAAGAACAACGGTTAGAAGTTGGTGCATATAGGGTACCTTGATTTATCTTTGTGGGCCACAGTTTAAAGCTTCCAATCACAGTAGCCTTCACCACATCTTGGCTGGCATCTCTGAAACAACCTTGCAGCCTCTTGACAAGATGTGTTAAGACCGTGCTTCTCACATCAGAAATGTTTCCCTTTCCTCCCAGGCAGTTACCATGAAAGTGTGTGGCTGAATCTACCTGACGTTCCTTTGGTCCTGGTCTGGGGAGGAAAAGACAAATCCCCCAGATAAACAATTAAATGAAAAAGCACCTGACAAACAGTGTCCCCAATCAAACTGTCTAGTTTGACAGACCCGCAGACCATTCCCCAATTCCTCACCTTGTTTTATACATTCTGAGCATTTCCAGTGTTGACTCTAATGAGGCAAATACATCAGCAATGGAAGAGTTTCTGTTCTGATTGACACGGGAAAGAATGCTAAGGACATTAATGACATCCACTAAGAAATGGACGAATTTAACAATGTCTGCTTGGAGAAGGAACTCCAGGAGTTCGTTGGCTTTCTGGTGACTAGTGTCATTTCTGCCCTCAACTGCCTGTAACATAGATCGGGAAGAGAATAGCCGTTTATCTTTCTCAAGATTATTCTTTCAAATTTCTCAATAAAAATGTTCTCTGTCAGTCTGGCAAACTAAAATAGTGTGGTATTTCAAAATGACTTACTGAATGTAGTTGCTGGACTATTGCAGGATATCCCCTGAGAAAGTTCTGGAGGGCTGCCTGTAATCCCTGAAGCCACCTCCTGCCCCCTACTCGAGAAGGCAGCACAGGGCGAAGGTGAAGGCCTTTGAAAGCAGTTATCAGAGAACTCTTGTGGACAGGAGAACTGTGGTAGAAATAGTAGATGCTGTGAAGAAGGCCTCTGACATCATTGTACAGGGGAACGCTCTGGAAGACCGCCCTGTAAGACAGTTCAAGATGATGTGCAAAGCAGTACACAGTCAGTGCTCGTGGCTGGATTTCTCTGAAGAGCATGGCCACCCCGTTGTTTTCTCCCTCTGAGCCAGGGGCACCATCACTTCCAAAACCAACCAGTTTCTTCGCCCAGTCTTGGTTCGATAGCTTAAGTTGAAGATTTCGCTCTAGAGTTTTCTCGATGGCATTTCTTATTTCCAAAGGATCCTTCTTTTCTACTGTCTGTACCCCAACAATTTGGCAATGCACTTTTCCTGCACATGCAAACTGCACGTAGACAAGTTCAGCTTCCTCGGTTGAGCTGTCTGTGATTCCATCACTGAGGACAGAGAAAAATTTACTTTGTTCTAGTTTCTCTCTTAGATTTCTCCGTTCCACTTCAGCGATAAAATACGTGAACGTTCTTGCTGATTTGTTAGTTCTGAATACTGGGCCGATATCGACACCCTTCATATCATCCAACTTGCACATCCAGATAAAGTCTTTGAGGGGGCGTCCTGTCTTGGCGATAGCATGGCATGATCTGAATAAGTTCTCTATTCTCCCGAGGGTGACTTTGCTCATGGTCGTCACCATGAACTCTGTGGTGGCTTGGTTCACTGGAGAACCACTTGTTGCTTCCATTAGTGAAGCCTTGGCATGGGCCTCACTGAGATGATGTGCATTGAGAAATTCAGTCCTAAAGTTGTCAGTGCCATAAAAAAAACTCACTTGATTTCCCCTTGACTTTACTCCATGCTTACGACACAGGCCACAGAACATAAGATTTAGTATCTCATCATATATAAGCCAAGGGTATTTTTTAAGCCAGATTTTCAAAAATTGATTATTCCTCTTTGGAAGATAATGGTCAAACTTCTGCAGCCTTTTCTGCTTTTCAGTGACTCGGTTCATGTCGCCTGGAGGACCCCTGCCTTTAAAATAACTCCATGTTGTTATTTTCAGTAATCACCAATCTCTACCTTTAATTTTGGTTAATATCTGCCCCCAACACTTTCTCATTATTTCTGGAAGATGTTACAGCAAATGTTTATGAGTGGGATGTCAGGCATTCTGGTCAGCACTTTAAGTGGCTTATATCATTTAACCCTCATAATCCCTTATCCCTATTTTATAGTTAAGAAAATGGACCAATCACTTGTCATTTTATAAACAAAAGCACTAGGGCACAGAGAGGTTAATTAATTTTTCTGATGTCACAGTGCTTGTATGTGGGGAGGTGGGGATCACTAGCAGGCAGTCCTACTCCGCAGCCCCCATGTTTACATCACTATTACAGGTTTCTCATAGCAAAGGGTGCTATGTTCTTCTTCACTCTAGAATATGTTTCTCTTTGCATAAGAGGGACATTGTTTTTTGCTGACATTTGCTTCCTGTGGTGAGAAAAAAATAATAGGACACACACATCAGCAGGCCTACAAGATTCACCTTGGACATCACTTCCATCCCACCAAAGGCCCACCTTCTCCGGCTGTGTTGTAGCCAACCTGTTCATTTAGCCCAACCTGAAAGGGCTTTAGGCTTTGAGACCCATCCCAGATGGTTTCAAGGAGCTATGCCTCATGCCTCAACTTTGTCTTTACCCAAAGGTCTAATTTTTGAAACATGCTTGTCAGAGAGTGAAATATATATATATATTTCATATATATATTACATATATATATTTCACATATATATTACATATATATAATATATATATTTCATATATATTACATATATATCTCACATATATATTACATATATAATATATATATTTCATATATATATTACATATATATAATATATATAATATATATGTAATATATATGTAATATATATATTACATATATATAAAACATATATATATATGTATTTTTTTTTCTGGACAGAAGGACAAAAAAATTTAAATCACACAAAGCAATGTCCTAAAATAGTTTCTCTCTGAAGGCAGGGAGCCTAGACCATATATTTATTTCCCTCCTGCAACTTCTGTGACCCTACTGATCATTAGACTATATTGTCCTATTTTATAATCTAATGCATAAGTGTAATATGTGTTTGTGTAATATTATACTAAAATACCTTATGTCAACATACAAGCTCAGTGTTTCGTTTTGTTTCACTGCTTTACTGTCCTAGGTTGACTGCTCAGCTAGATTTTAAACTCTTTTGCAGAAAGAACCACACTTACTTCCTTTGTGCTCCATAATGGCAAGATGAGTGTGAGCGTGTGGCAGACGTTTCAGAAAATAAACATTCCCTATTGATTCTCATGATCTCATAGCTCTTAACGTCTTTTACTGGAAAACCTTTGACATTGGTCAATCTGCTTCTGCTTTTCTTACCTTATTTGCATCTAACTTCTATTTGCCTTTTAATCAGCTTTTTGGTAGTTGTTACTCTCAGCCCCATTTTGTTCCCCCACCAAAATCAAATCCTAAATATTACTGTTTTCATGGAAAGGGACTCTCCTTGTAGTTGATACCTCCTGACTTCATTTTCATCCCTACACTGTCATTCTCCCACACAAGGCCTTCAGCACCAGGCTGCTGCCTGCTCGACACACACAAATGCTGGTGAACACATGAATGAATACACAAAAAAAGAAGTGAAAGAAGTCTCGTTGCTAACAGAAAGGACGTGAACTTTTGCTACCGATTTAGCTAGCTTTTACGTTTTTAGCTTTATGAACAGAATTTCCAGAAGGTGTTATCTTGAATTCTGAGCACATACTTTCATTTGCCTAATGCAAATTCTCTGACTTCATGAGAATATGTTTCCTCCTAAAGTTACAGCTGAAACCCTGCCCACAGACAGTTTTAACAGGTCCAAAATCTTCTAGATTTACTACTGCATTTCCGTGATTTGAATCTACATAGCGGAAGGAGCTCACCCACCGAAAGAACCACAGGACACATGGGGGCTACTCCTTTTTGCACCAATCCCTAGATTTTGCCACCTGGAGAGATATCCCTGTTAATAACATCAGTCCTTCTCTATCACCCTTTCTAAGAAATCTTTCTACAGTTTTTGATTTGTGTAAACTCAGACTAATTTAAGCAGGTTTCAGATTAAAATATGGGGCTTATATCCCTGCAAATATTGGTGCCATATTTGTATAGTTTCCTCAGAGACACTAGCTTAGAAAGATCCACAGAACTTTCTAATGATTACCCCCCCTCACCCCCCACCAGTGCCCTCAGTCCTGTCTCTCTGTTAGTTGAGGCTTGGTAGAGAAACAGAGCAGTATCTGTGGCTCTCTCAGAGTCTCTTTCTCCCTGTAACCCACTCACATCATTGGGCTCTAAATATCTTTGATAATCTTTTCCTGCATGTCCTTTTCAAGCCACTTTGAGACTTCACAATCTGGCCACAAGGTCTTTACTGTCCTCAAATACTGCCTCTTTCCCCATCTGGTCTGTTTGCTGTTCCATGAATATGTCATGCATGCAACTTCAAAATCTTAATGTCTACTCTATTTTCCCCTTTGTCTGGAACACCCTGCCCCTGCTTTTCTTCCTGGAAGGTTCCATTCAAAATTCTCCTCTGGGCTAACCCTTATGCTGACCCACAAAGGCAGCAATAACTACTTCCTCCTTTGAATTCTTGTAAAAACCATGTAGCTGAATGATCTAGCTTAGCCACCACAGACAAGAGTTCTGTTTGTGCTTTCTGTCTTTGAGACCAATCACTGAATCTCTGGGTCTCTAAAAGAGGTTCAAAGGAGGGGCCCCTGTCAGTTTTTAGAACAATATTAGAGTCCTGAATAACTAAATGCTGCCTCCCTTGAAGAAGGGATAAGGGTGTAGAATTTGCTGGACTGTGTTCTCTCTGGAGAGCCTCTCAACAGAAGCAAAAACAGCCATGAACCAAATCTCTATAGGCATTACATGGAGTACTGATGGGCTTACAAAGAAAAGGAGTTCTTTTGGTTTAAGTGTGGACAGAGGAACATTGCTAAAGTGTTCTAGTTTCAACAGACTCCAAATTGCTTTCATTGGACAAAGACTGTCTTCATGATGTGCTTGGCACTTGATGCTTAGAGACAAGACGTACCTACTCAGAGCTTAATGCAGTACACAAAATGAATGCTTTTGTTTGGGATGTTTTTGGCCCATGGGGGAGCCATAAACCCTGTGGCTTAATTCTATCAGGTGGTGTTTTTTTGTTGTTTGTTTTTTTTCTGGAAATGTTCCAGGGTAATGGTGTAGGTGCCTATTATGGTATGTGTACCTTCAGGATATCGAGCTAACATTTTGGATAATAATTAGAAGGGTTTGTATCACTATTGTATGACATTACATATTATATAAAAATAAGGTATTACTATAATTATATAATTAAATCACAATGGCTTATATATTACACTTAAATTGCACATTTTATGTTCCAGACACTTTCTAAACACTTAACATATATTAATCACTTTAATAACTCATAGCAACTCCATTGAAATACCCCATTTTCCAAATGAGGAAAGTGAGTCAGAGAGAGGCTAAATAACTTGCCCAAGATCATACTAATCAATCATTTGATGAATGGTGCCACTGAAAAGAACTGTCTGACTCTTCTTATCCTTGGATGGGTCTTCTTACTCATCCAGCCATGGGTAAGAAGTGAATCAACATGGAAATGCTGGGATGGGGCCTGACACATGGAGCCTGACACCATGCCAACATTGGCTATTGTTATAATTTGGAAGATATTCACTACATCTCATTCTGTGCTGGGAGTATGCTCGTGGGAATCCCTGGGATAGTCAATGAAAGAATGTCTTGCTGAACCACTGGATGCCTCTTACTTAAGCTGCTCCTAAGAGTCTAAAGTATGGATCTTTGCTGGGTGGCAAGAAAAATGCTAGGATGACAAGTTGTTTCATTGTATTTTGCATGATCTTGTATGATGATCACGCATAAGGCCATTTTTCTTTTCTGGCCTATTTGTAATGATCATATCAACAAATGATATTTTATGTCTCATGACTACATTTACCAAAGGAGATTTAGAATCATCACAAGTGGCAGAATTTGACCAGGAAAGGAGTGTTGAATATAAGCATTACAATATACAATGCATTTTCAATTTTTCCATTATCTTTAGCAAGGACTATTTTAACAAAGACTTTTATTTTTCAAGTGGGGTAGCCAATACTCAGCAGAAAACTCCTTAAGCTTTAGTTCTTTCCATTTATATACTGATAGTAGTTACTCATAAGTATTTAAGGTTACTTGTTTTACTTAAAGATTATTCATTTCCCTCAATAATTTTATTTTTGTAGCATAATTAAAAGTTACCAAAGTGGAACTTCGGACATTATAAGGAGTGGGCATTACCACTCCTTATAAATTTGCTAAGACATCTTGCTGTGAGCCTGGTAATATGATGACTGTTATGTGCAAATATGTTTGCTTTTTTTCCTAGAGAAAATCCATCTGTTCATCATATTTTATCATATTTTAGTGAGCTTTAAAGTTGCATCTTAGATACCATAGGTTACCCTGGCATATATGAAGTCGTTTATGGAAATGATCATGTTTCTTGGCTTAAAAATAATGGCAATTTTCAAGTTCAAGGAAGAAATTCTGTAGGATTGCCCATTTAGAAATGTGCCACTACCAGCCACTTGCTCCAAACTGATCACTTCAACTAAGATGGTCTTTAGCAACTGTAGGGGTCCTAAGGTAAATACAGTGGAAAGTACCATGAAAGATTGATTTCCAATTCTCAGAAGGAATATGACAAAAGACTTCACTTAAAAGATGGATGGCGGTGTATCATTTAAGGCACTGAAAACAATTGCAGAGCTGAGGAAGAAATACTAAAGACAGAGGGTCTTTGGGGGCTCAGGGAGTTGGGGGGAAGGGTGAGTTGCACTTATTTGGCTTCCTCAGGGAGGGGCAACGTCAGGGTTTGCAGCCTGGCTTCAAAAATGTCATCACAGAACTGTGACTCTGGGGTGCAGAAAATGGAATGGAATGATTCTTATTTTACCTTCCCTTTATGACATTAGCAAGAATAATAACAATGCATATGACTTTTATTGATAGACTACCTGATACTGAGCTAAGGTTTTACATGTACTTGAAAAGCAAGCAACAACAGCAATAAATATATGTGTGTGTTAAAATAGTATAATTGAGCCAATAATAATAAAGAGTTTAAACTGATTGCTTATAGACCATAACTCGTTTTGAACCGTGCAGTCTCCCAAATTTCACAGTATTATATAGCCTCGTAAGTTCTGCAGTAACTACACCAGTTATTCTTAAATATGTGTCAATTCTCCAGCTCGGGTGGGTGGAGATGGTTTCCAAGACAGAGAAGACCTCCCCATCTGTTTGCCTGTGGTTCATGCAGTTGGGGAACAAGAGGCAAAGCAGTCTCCTGATTCTTTCCCTGAACATCCACACCCATGCCTCTTATCTGCACACTGTCTAGTGGCTGTTCCTCGAACTTAAAATATTCTGTGTATCCCTGCCATCAAACCACTCTTCTTCCATATCCTTCCTCTGAGGTATTATCCCACCAAATTTTCCCTGACCAACGTCATTGCTCGCTGATCCTCTTTCGCTCTGCATTCTTGAGCACTTTTAAAAAGTTGATACTCCGTTCCAGAAAGGACCTAAATAGAACTTTATATTTTCTTCTTCGTTACTTTTCAAATTACACTCTGAGTCTGTCAGTCAAGTGGTTTTCCTTTTACATCTACTTTTTAAAATGTATATATAACTATCTCCTGCCTCCCCCGTTTCCTTTCTTCCCTCTTCCTTCCTCTTTCTACCATACTTTGAAAGCTGTTGCATTCTACCATATTCAGAAAACAAACAAATGTATCAGTTGACATATTTTAGTCCCAATGGTTTCTAGAATTAATCTTCTAAGACATACACATGTCAACTTATAGCTGCTATTTGTTATTTGTTTTTAAACTTTTAGTTGAAATGCAGGCTCTAGACTTGAGGTTGGATCCAAGGATGTACCATGGTTATCATCGTGAATATGAAGGTTCTTAAAAAGGGATTAGAAGTGGTTGATAATTTTCAAAATCCACTTCCACCTACTCACATGCCCACAAATGCTTTTAGTTTTGACCTGCTAATTGGATGATTTCCTTCCCATCACCCTAGTGTAGGATTAAGGCAAATTGTATTTCATATTCAGAATCTTTATACATGCATCTTTTTTAATGTAAAAAATGGTGTGAATAAAATGAAGAGCAAAAGCAAATTTGAAGAAGGAAATATGTAATAAGAGGGCACTGTGAAACCTATACAAAGGCAAGAGAATGGAATCTTCCTGAACAAAAGAAGGAAGGGATTTCATGGGTTGGGTTTATAAAACTGTGATTTTTTTTTTTTACACCTGCTGATGGCTACATTTCCTTCCTGCCCAAATATTGCCAGCCAGAGTTGGTACACATCCACAGCTGCCATGTGTGTCTTTATGTATTGAAGGTGTAGACTTGCTCACGTTGATTAGTTGCACTGACATGTAGAGGTTCTCCCAAGGGGCACGTGGTTACACCTGTTTCACCCAGTGGGCTTAGCAAAGAGGCGTTCAGACTTAGAGTAAAGGAATGCCCTTTTAACTACTGAGATTTGATGTGGGTTTCTAGAAATACTAAACTTAAAAATTTTTTTTAAATGTTTATTTATTTTTGAGAGAGAGAGAGACAGAGCGTGAGCAGAGAAGAAGTGAGAGGGAGATACAGAATCTGAAGCACGTTCTAGGCTGTAAGCTGTCAGCACAGAGCCTGATGCAGGGCTGGAACCCACGAACTGTGAGATCATGACCTGGGCTGAAGTTGGATGCTTAACTGACTGAGCCACCCAGGTGTCCCAAAATACTGAACTTTTAAAGAACAAATGAAATCTAATTACTCTGAGAGTGGAATTGTGTTAGTGCTATTGGCCATTCTCTAGAGAAAAGTAATGATTTTCCTATATGTGGATATTGGAAGATAAAATAAACCTGTTTATGAGAGGTGGCTTAGTTCAGTGAGAAGGGGCAAGAACTTTGAAGAGATCTGGATGACATATGACCATAGGCAAAAACTACTTTGTGACTCAGTGTCCAGACCTATAAAATGGAGAGGAGATGCTAATCCTACAGGACCTGTCTGAATTACCTGTGCTATTAATTGATGGAATTCATTAAAGAATATCTAGGAGTAGAAAGAGCCTGTATTTAAAAAAAAGCCTGTGCAGATGCTATAGAGTCATAATGATAAAATGTGAAGGAAATAAAGAATTAGTGTGCATGAAATACTATGTACATGTATATGTGAACAAATTAATCAGTTAAGCAAATATTTTGTTAACAATTTTCTTTGTTCTGTTCTTAATCTGTGAAGCACTGAGGAAAAAGGCAAATATGAAAGGGAAATTCTCTCCTCCCTGGTCTCCCTTCACAGATTAGTCAGGGAGACAGAAACACAAACTCATAACCCCAATACAAAGCCTAGACTGGAAGTATATGCAAAGGCTGTCTCTCTCAACTGCCAGACTAAGTAATACTCAAGTTTACCAGCTTTTGGCCAGAGGCAGGGATGGGCCCAAGAGGAGAATTAGCAGGAACGAGGATCACCACACTGCTAAAGTATTACTCACTGTTTTCCTCCTGTTTGTTTAATTCAGATCTACGCTGTATGAAGCAAACGTGTCATAAACTAGAACAGAGCAAGGGCTCATTTTGGTGACACTCAATCCCAGAGGGCTGATTTTACTTGTGAGTAAGTGATTTCCACCCTCATTAGTCTTACCCTTTTTTGTGCTTTTTTCACAATAATTACTTTTCCTACCTTTAGGTGCTATAATTAAGAACTGATCTCGAAGGTTGTCAAGCTGTTCGATGGTCAGGGTGCCATTTTCTTCCTTTTCTACGGGTGGAGGACGTACTGGAGGAGGGGAATCTGGAAAGACTTTTATATCACCATTAATAAAGAAATCTTCTTGGTCTAAATAAAGTTCACTCTGAATTTTTGTCGATGTTTCAATGTGATAGCGAGCTACCTCAGTTAATTTTTCCACACTGAAAATGGAAAAATGAATAGGGTTATCCCCACTAAAAACTATTGGCTTAACAGTATTTGCTTAGTAGACATACACACAAAGTCTACACATCATATAGCTAAGTTAGACAATTCAATCCTCATGTTTAAAAATTCTAATTCTCTTCAAATCCATTTTGTAGAAAGGCAAAGTATAAGTAAATAGAGATTAGAAATAAAACGCATGCTCAAAGAGCTAATAGTCACATTTTATACAAAGCTGAACAAAAAGGGACTTCATAAAATATGGTTTTATTAATATTAGACCATATTTTACTGTGTAAGCAAGATTATATCAAGAGATATATTTCAATCTTAGTATGAACCAGAATAAAGTTATATGGTAGAAAAAACCTGTAAAATATAATTGTTAGAACAACACATTTATTTGGAATCAGGATGAATTATAATGTTAATCAAATTTAATAATGGATTTCTAGAAGAGTGGCTTTTCTCTAACTTTGTATCAAGGAATTTGATGTTATTGAAGACACGATTGTCAGAATGGACTTCAATAATATATACCCATTGAAATTGCTTTCTATTTTTACAAATAACAATTCCTAGTTAAATCATGTAGTATAAATAGCAATAGTTAGGTGCAGTAGAAAGAGTACTCAAAGCTGAGCTCTCATCCCAGAATTCTCTGTACCCATGAGTCCTTGGTAATTTACGTAAGCTCTCTGAATTTCCTTACCTTTGCATGGAGCTGATAACACATAACTCCATACCTTATGGTTATTAATGTAAAGCCACACAGGGCATGGATTTAAGTTGAACTGGGGATTATAGTTATGGTCCTAATTAAAGGCCATTTCAAAAGCCAGAGAAGTTTTTACACGAGAAGTGTATAAATATTTATACAGAGAAGTAAAACATTACCGTATTATAGAAAGGATTGTGTTTATATTTCGCAATAAAGATTGGACATTATGGAAAAATCCATTTTTAATCTGCTTTTATGTAACCCAGGAACACCAAAATACAGATACTAAAAAAATTTTTTAAATAGTATTAGTTGCTTTCTCTCAAAAGACAACCCTAGATTTCAACTCCAGCATGCTGTGTTGGTGAGTGTCCATATTGCACGTATTATCTAATTAGTTTGTGCCTCGTGGTGGTTGTGTGCTGGTGCAGAGGAGAAGGCACTGGATAGCTATTAAGTTTGCAACCTTGAGTGAGAAGGGCCTACGACCGCAGACCAAGACTGAACGGAGAACCAAGATCTCAAAATGGGTGTGCACCACCTAGTGGAGGTTATCAGGCATACCCTTCTTACGAATGGGAGGAATTAAAAAGTGCCAGGAGAATAAAAAGCAAGATTGGAAGTTCCCAGGGATCTGATAGCTTTCTCTCTATCTCTCTCTCTAGTTTTCTTTTACCACCAGAGTTTTTGCAATAACGAAAACAGAAAGCTGAACAGTCCTAGTTTTAACTTCTTCTGGCTACATTCAGAGGTCAGATACATACACATAATATATATCTGAGAAATTGGAATACATCTGATAAAAATAAGAATTTACTCGATGGCCACATGGATGAGAGCTGTGAATCCTAAGAATTAAGAAGACATGTTCTCATTTGTAAGTGGCAGGCAGAGAACAGAACCGAACATCACTGCTCTGTGATGCTAATGATAACTCACTTGGCTATACAGTAGTAAAATTATTTTAAGCCTTACTGTAATAGTAAGGTAAATAAGCCTTACTGCAACCAGGCTGAGTTATGTGTGTATGTATGTGTGTGTGTGTGTGTGTGTGTGTGTTACTATATAGAACAGATATAAAAATCTAGGCTGAAGATTTTACAAGAGAACTTTCATTATGAGACAAGGATTGTAGAGAACAAACTATAACAACTGTCTTGTAGATGGCACTCGTTTCGGAGAACACTTGACATTTATATTCTATGTAGGTAGCAACTTCTAAATCTTCAGTAAATGTTGATTGGAAACTATAGTGTTCACAGAATCTAGATCTAGTAGAAACCTCTGGAGTTTCCTGGTTGAGTCTTTCCTTTTATAGATGAAGGCCACAGGTCCCCAAGCAATTAGGCATGCTGCTAATTTGTGGGCAAGGAAGGAGTCCCCAACTCTTGGAGCATCATGTCTCCTGACTTTCAGCTGAGGGCTATTTCTGCTTTGCTGAGCTGCTTTTTTACTGGAGAATTAAGGGAATAAAACGCTCTGCCCCCCACTAGAGATGAAAAGTCTGAAAAAACCTTTGGAACCCAACAGCAAAGCAGTAGTGGGTATTACCCTAACAAGGGAATCAGCCTAAGTGGTAAAACATACCAGTGAATGACTTCTTAATCTCCCATTAATTGGCCCTGACTACTAATGAGCCTGGCATTAGAAAAATGTGAAACATTATCTTATTTATGAAAAATATTTAAAAATAATGCATAATCTTACCTTGTAAACTAAGGTCCTCATTGAGCAGTGTAAAAACCAAACTCAGAAATGATGTGCAAATCTGGCTATTACAATAGGACACTTTGATATGCAACTTACTGTTTGAAACAAGCCAATACAAATGCACATGTGATCCCCTAAAAGGTCAAAATTTCAATTTGCAAATGTAATGCACATTTATAAATGCCTACAAACCTGCCAACTTTGGCCCCCAGGACTTAAAAAAATACATTTTTAAATACACTTCATTAAAATACATTAAAAAATATACATTTTCAAAATACATTTGAAAAGCCTTGCAGTATATTACCTGGCCATTTCATTCAAGTACCTCTCACCAAGCCACTTTTCCATGAGTTTATATACATCAACCACCTTTGTTAGTAAATCTTCAAGGAAAGCCAGTGCTTTCGTCTTTATCAGTTCAAGTCGGAACTGTGTGGCTATCTCTATTTAAAAAGAAAATAAGAATTTTAAAATGTATACATGCATTTTTTAACCAACTAAATTCAATTTTAAACCAATCATGCTTCAGTTTGTCCAGATGTAGGTGCACATTTAATATACGAGTATAGATAAGTAATACCTGATCTATGTCATTGAGAAAAAAATGTAATGTATGGTAGGGTCATTTGACAGTTTATTTAAACCAAAAGTATAAACTGAGATTTACATTTTATTGCACTTTATAGCAATATACTCTTTGATAAATTGGAATGGGAAAACACAAGTAGATAATTTCTGTATTTCAAAAAAAGGGAAGGTACAAAGTCTCTTGATAATCTCCCTACTTTTAGAAACTTGGGATAGCAATGCCATTGTACTTTGTTAGCACTGGAAAAACTAGGGTAAAACCCATGTGTCCCAGGGCTTATGGCTGCCCCTGGCACACACTATCCACAGACGTGGATTTTACTTCTGAAATAGTTTTCCCATCTTTCTTCTTTGCTTCTTCTACCACCACTGGCCTAATTTGCTAAATTTTCTGATTTTTTTTGAAGTCCATTTTTAGTTGCATTATATGACAAATGGAAGAGACAGAAGGAGAATATGTCTTGTAAAATCATTGTTATCTACAGAAAAGGAGGCTCTTGAACATTATTGATTCATGACTGGCTCTTCTTGGCCTCTGTTCCCAAGAACTCACTTTCAGGGCCTGTTAGCCTTTAGTTAGCATTTATTTTCCTAGTGAGAGGCCTTAATTATTCTTAGCATATAAAACCACCAACACACGTGGTCCTAAGCCTTCTCACACTGACTCTAACATATTCTTTTTGTTTCTGTTCTTTGAGATTCTAATTATTGCTGGTGTTCTCCTAACCCCTTCCCAAATTTTCTTTGTTTCTTTTTGAGATCCCACCAGACAATTATAGAACAGTCAAATCTAGCCCTCGTGTGGTTTTATGAAAACAACCAGCTAAATGTATTTTTCCATTGCTTTGCTTTGTGTTCTAGACACAACTTGAGCCAGTCATGGGCTGTTGGTCCTACTGGTCTATTTTCCACTGAAAAGTATCATCTTGGTTTTTTTCAACTGCTACCTTCAAACTGCAGGGCAGCAAGGTGTTCTTCCTTGATTTTGAGCATCAGTTCCTTTTTCCTTTCCATTTCGGCAGTCTGCTCTGGTGACACTGTCACGGGTGTGGCTTCTGCTATTGGCGGCGATTTACCTAAAAGGACAGTGGAAGGTGCCGGCATGCAAGTATCCACACAGCTACTCGGATAAAATGAGAACGAAGAGAAATGTGCGGGTCTGTAGTAAACCTCTTGTGATTTGCAAAGGACCAACCCTGGCCCTGACTGTGAGTTTGAAATATTGACCTTTCCTTGAGAATTCTCCAGGTGGCATCTCGGCTAGATGCATATAAAAATGCCCCATTTGTGTAGCATCATGGGAAAATGAAGTGGTACTAGATTCCAAAGAAGGTGTGATTCAAAGCCTGGGGACAGAAATTAGCAAACCACAACATAGCACGGATGCCATTAGTCACTTGCGAAAGCACCGCTCCATACAAGGCACCAGTGTGAGCCAAGTGTTTCCCAGATCCTCATCAAGAAAAGACCAGGGAATAACCTCCAGAAGATATGGCTGAAATGAGGCTCATGGTCAAGAATCTGTAATCTACTGAACAATCTTTTCAGTAGCACTTACCTACAAGTACTTCAGTGATTACATAAGAGAATTAGAAAATAAGCATTTGTCAGCATTTGTCAGAGAATTTGCCCTTGCGAAATGGCAGTGTGATTCCAGCTGAAGGCCCCATTCACGTGATTCTACTTAGTGCGGTAAATCTGTCTTGAAGGTCTGACCCCAATGGGTTCAAATTTTGTGAAGAGGAGATAATTGTAAACAAAGAAACTGTAATAAAATGTAACGGCAATAGTAGACGTGTGTATTAAGTTACAGGTGAAAGAACACTTAATCTTGCTGGATTTCTGTTTTATCGTCTGTAAAATTAAGGGACCGGACTCAGCCATTTAGCCATTAAGGTAAACTGAAGCATGTCCTTCAAATGCTGCTTCTTTCTTTCATTTCTACCATCTGAGATGGACCATGTGGTGTGTTTTTTTACGCAGTGCTATTCTTGTCTTTACTTCAATGTCCCCCCCACCCCCCGCTCTCCCCGCCCGCATCCTCAGTGCTTCCATCTCACTCCTGCTCAGGATTTCTTAAATGTACTCTGGGAAGTGCTTCCCTACCCCTCAGATGGAGTAGGTGACCTTGCTCTCAAGGTCACCTGTGCCTTCCCAACAAAGAACAATGACTGGCCAAATGTCTGTCTCTGCCGATAGACTAGATTTCCATCAGGGCAGGGACTGTGTTTTTGTTCTTGTTCAAGTTCATCATGGTGTCTTTAGCACCCATCATAGTGTGCTGCTAGCAGCTGCCTACCAATCATGTCATGTCATGAGCAAATGACTACGGAGGTGACTTCTGCTCACATATTTCTGTCTCTTCCTCTCTTGCCTCAACTTACCTTAAATATGTACGGGTGGGTAATGTTGGCGGCAGAGTTTATCCCCAAGGTTGACGGGAGGTCTCTCCCAGCCCGAGTTTTCTCTCACCTCTATTTTCCATCATGTCTCCAAGACAGAGATTAGGCAGGAGGCCTCCAGGAGAGAGGTACTTGCTTACATTAAACTAGAAACCTGAATTCAACCTGAAACTTACATCCACATAATCACTTTTCACCCAAACTTGTCTCGGGTACTGCAGCCCCATTGAGCACACTTTTCAGATGACATATTGTCATCTTGGCGTTCTTCTAGCATGTTCCAAACTGTTTTTGAGGTTTGTTTTATCTTGGAGACACTTGACTATTTGGATAAGCAAGTTAGGTGAGACAGGTACACGGTATGATCAGCCAGCTGACACCACAGGAGCCTGAGTCTCTAAATTAAACCTAACAAAGAGTAGCTTTAATGTGTCTGCTTAAATGTTTGTGTTCTACCAAGGAGAGGCGTAAGCATCCACAGTTTTGGATGCTAAAACCAGGAATACCTTTTGCTTTTTTGTCTGCCTTTTTTTTCTTGGGCGGTTCATTTTTGACTTTTTTATTTGTACCCATCTGAGGAGATTTTTCTTTTGTATCTGTTGGCTGGTTTTCCTTTTCTTCTTCCATGAGCCTCTGATGAATTTCAGCAGCCACCTGGTTGTATAAGAGCAATATTTTAATTAATGAAACACTTAGGAAATATGGTAACTGTTTGGATTGAGTCATCACTCAATTCCACTGAAGCCTCATTCTATTGCAAACAATCATGCCATGTATTCAATCTTTATGGAAAACACACTTTGGTGTCTGTGACAGTGTCATGGTTATGCTTTTAAAAAGCTTCCTTTTTAATCTCAGACTCTGGATTTAGCCCCCTCCCCACTCCCCATTCTTCCAAGTTCCTGTTATCTCTTGGCCTTCAACCCAGGGCATTCTCCTATATCAATGTTTCTCACCTTTTATTATTATTATTATTATTATTATTATTATTATCATCATCATCATCATTATTATTAGACTCCCCTACAGAGTTCTAAGACAGATTTTCCTAATAGCCCCCTCCATGAAATTTTAATGTTCCAAAGTGTATCTATGTATTTATGCATACTTGTGCTTTATACATAAAATGGGTGAGAATTTCTCAGCCCCCCCCCCCCCCACAACCAAGTTTTGGGAATGCATGTCCTGTATTGATTGGGCTCCCAGACACTTGGATGCTGGGCTTCCATTCTACTCCAACACCAGCCTCATCCAGGAAGTGCTCATGAGAATGACCTGTCCTGCAGGCTAGCGTCCCTTCTAGTGTCAGCTTCCTCCACTCGGGGCACACTCAGCCTCCAGCCAACTCAGCAACCCCTCCTTTCACTTGCACAGGTGTCCTGCTTTGAGAGGTTAGTTGTGGGGCCACCCCAGAAGAGCTGAGGAATGGGGAGGGTGGGGTGCTGTTGGGTCCCGTCCACATCTCCTCTGAGGCTCTGTGCTTCAAGCAGCAGGAATAACTTGTCTTGGGGACATGCCTGCAGTTTCAAAGGCCGGACCTTATGAAGTGAATCCAGCTGCCCCTGGAGAGATGAAGAGCACTTAGGGGTGTAGCCCTGAGAAAGGAGAGTGGGGAAAAAAGACTCCCGAAAGGGAGAAAGCAAACCTGCACACACCAAGGTGGCAGGAGCAACATATGGTTGAAAACCTTAAAACCTCAATAAAGCAATTGGTGATGAAATGGGGGTCATGACAATTTATTTATTAAAGTGTTTACTGTGTCCAAACCTGATGTTATCTCTGGGGTGGACCGAGTGAGGGGCCAAGAGGAGAAGGAGGAAGTTGCTTGGAGGTGAATAGAAAGATGAATAAGGCACAATCTCTCCCCTCAATGACACTTCGTCTTGGCAAGATACACCAGCCAGTGCCTGCTCAGCCAGAAGTCCTGCACACTTCCCACCCCAGGGCTTGGCGTATAACTGTCCCCAACTGTTCTCTGAATGTGAAGTGTTGCCCAATCTTCCAAATGGGCTTTAAGCAGCTTCTAGCACCTGCTGTGCTCATAGAGGATGCCAAGGAAATACTTATTAATAGATGGAATTTCTTCTAAAATAATCATATTCCACAGAATATACCCACAGCTTCCTTAAGATCAGTGGAGCCCTGGAGAAATAGTGAAAGGTTTCAGAGAACAAGGTTTCAGTGTGTGTGTGTGTGCGTGCGTGTGTGTGTGTGTGTGTGTGTGTGTGTGTGGTTTTAATTAGATGCCCTTAATCCACAAAAATGGATTTCATGATATCTACTGTACTTTCAAATTCTTGGTAAAGCTGAAAGCAGACTTGTTAACATCCCCCCACTAAATTGCAAGCAATTCATTTTTGAATTTGTTTTTGCAAAGCACAGTAAGTTAGCAATTTTCTTTAAAATTGGATGTTTCTCCTTTATAAACAATCTTGTGGTGGTGGTGGTGATGGTGATGGTGATGGTGATGATGATGATGATGATGATGATGATGATAATTATCATCATCTGCATATTTTTGGTCCATTTCCCTCAAAGACCTCTGGGTCTCTTTCAAAAATTAACATAATTCACAATACATCCAGCAATCTACCTGTAAGCCCAAAGAAACTCTAGAAATAATGTCTTGACATTGTGGGTGTTAAATATGACTTGTTTCTTTGAAATCATTGCATACCTACTAATTAGAAGAAAGTTTTTCTGAAAATTAACATAGCACACTAAATGGGTAGCCCTTGGTAAAATTGCTATGTAGAAAAAAAGCCTGTTTTAAAGTGCTCTTATTTCAGCTGTGTTAATCTCTGCTGGTACCGTTTTCCCTGCAAGTTTGCCGAATCACACCTGTCTCACTTGAAACTTAAAATTTGATGAAGGTCATGTAACATCAATGCCAAGAAAATCCATTAGAAACATAAAATCAGGATTCAAATATAATTATTAGGAATACAAATTAGATTAGTAATTAGTAAACTTTTCTCCTATGCTTTCTATGTGGTTTTTTAAAGTCTGCAAGGGGGGCGCCCAGGTAGCTCATTTGTTTAAGTGAGCAACTTCTGCTCACGTCATGATCTCACGGTTCGTGGGTTTGAGCCCTGTGTCCGGCTCTGTGCTGACAGTTCAGAGCCTGGAACCTGCTTCGGATCCTGTGTCTTCCTCTCTCTGCCCCTCCCCGCTCATGCTCTGTCTCTGTCTTTCAAAAATGAGTAAACATTAAAAAAAATAAAGTCCATAAGAAAATGGTACAATTTTCAATAAATGTTCTAACGTCATGACTTATTATATTTACAATTTCTAAAACACTTTCGTATATATTATTTCACCGGATCTTTCAGCCATTCAAGAGTGGAAAAGTGTGTGGAATGTCTCCCATGTTACAGATAAGGAACTGAAGGCTAAGATAGGCTAGGTAATTTCTGTAAAATCACACAACCGAGAGAGGTTAACTTTGTGCTGTATGATGATCTTCGTGCTATATGATGCTCTTTCTAATAATGTAATATTTTACCAAGTCATTTTCCCTAGGCAATTCTGATGGGATTTCTAAGACTTGTAAATTACTTATGTAGCTCAATAAGAATAATAATTCTTTTTTTTCTTGAACTCCTAGATCTGGTTTCCCACTCTCTGGTGCTTGGTCATTGTAATCTTGCAGTGATCACTATGGTCATTGCCATCATCATCAACAGTGACATCAGGATCATCGGTATAGCAGCAGACTGTGCTGAGGGCTTTAGTGTCATATTAGATGTGGGCACGATGCTAGGTGCACAGTACATAAAAAGTTTTAGAACCCAGTGAAGTATTCAGAGAAACAACTAACGAGATAAAAATGACAAACAATGACATAGATAGTGAAAGCCAAATGCTTGGGGAGACAATATTGCTACAGGGACTGGAAAAGCACATGATCAGAGAAGGCAAGGCCTTCAAATAGGCAGCCAACTAGTCAGGAATCAAAGCAGGAACTAGCTCTGAAGAATTATAGAAAACATACAATTAAGCAAATAGAAGGAAGGAGGAGCATATTTTAGGAGACAAAGATGACATTAGCCAAGGCATTGAAATTATTAATGCCCATGAAATATGTAGGAAGCAATATCTAGTTCATTTATGAGAGGGTTTGATGAGTTGGTTCCAGCAAGATAGGGAGCTCTGAGCCTCTGGGTCAAGGGTTTAGGATTCCATGGTGGCTACCGGAGGTCATCACACTACCCCATTTTCCTCTTTGATCAATGACAGAGATCATTTCTGTAGCTTATAAACATCATATGCTTTTTTTTTAAATATAAATCAATCCTTTTCCTTCATCTGGATCATTTTGCCCTTATAAATATAAAGTAGCTATTGAGATACTTGGGGTATCTACCATCTACTATCTTTCTATATGCTTTCTGTTTGTATTGTTTGTTTCTAAATCTTTTTCTGTTCCTTTTTTTTTCTTCTGTTGGATTGAATATTTTAAATTTATTCACTTTTTTTTTCCTATATTAGTTTGGAAGTAACACACACTAATTCACTTAGTGGCTACTCTATGCATAACACCTTGAATTACTGACTAAAAAATATGTAGACTTTGATAAGTTAACAATTCATGATATAATTCCTGGAGTAACCATTAGGAGAACAGTAATAGAATGCACTACTTCCAAAAAAGTCAGGGGAAAAAAGCAAGCAAGAAAAAATAAAGGACAAAAATGAGAGGATGAACAAAGATATATCATGTAAACAATATTTAAAAGTATAATTTCCAAAAAAGCATTATAAAGAAGATTAACTCCTAGTAAGAAAAGGTTCAGCTCATCAGGCTTTTCTTTTTTTTTAATGTTCATTTATTTTTGAGAAAGGGAGGGAGAGAGAGAGTGCACACAAGCAGGGGAGGGGCAGAGAGAGAGGGGAGACAGAGGATCCAAATCAGGCTCTGCACTGACAGCAGAGAGTCCGATATGGGGCTTGAACTCCTGAACCATGAGATCATGATCCAAACCAAAGTCAGATGCTTAACTGACTGAGCCGCCCAGGTGCTCCCAGGCCCAGATAGCTTCTTGAATTCCAACTTCCTCAAACTTTTCTAAAGAATAAAAAGAGAAGAAACATATCCTGACTTGATTTATGAAGCTAGTATTACCTGGATGCTAAAAGTTGACAAGGCTAGAATGAGAAAGAAAGATTATAGAATTTTCTCACTCATGAACAAAGATTCAAAAATCCTAGGCAAAGTATTAGGAAGCAAATCCAGCAATATGTAAGAACAATGATGCTTCATTATAATGTTGGACTTATTCCAGGGAGGCAACGTAAGTCTAATATTGGAAAATTGACCAATATGATATTTAACATTAATGGAAAACAGAGAAAAGAATCATATGACAATTTCAATATATGTGGAAAAAGAATTTGTTAATACATTTATGAAAACCCCTCAAAGTAAGCTATAAATGAAAAGAAATTTCCATAATCTAATAAATATTATCTTAAAAAATCTATGGCCAACATTTTTGTAAATTTTGACAAGCTGATTTGAAATTTTATATGGAAAGGCAAGGAGCCAAGAAGTGCCAAAATACTCTGGACAGATGACAAGGTGAGAAGATTTGCTCAGTTAGATAAATAAAGGATATGACAAATAAAGGATTGACAGTTTTCAGTACAAATATGGAAAAATAGAGCAATGTGACAGAACTAATTTATGATATAAGGTTACCTAATTTATGACAAAGATGATACTGCCATGAAATGGGGAAAGATTTTGGCATTACCTACGAAAACTGAAGTATTATGTATAGTATTATCTACTGACATCAAAGCTAGCAAATACTCTTAGATATATATCCAATGGTTGTGTGTGCATATGCGCAGCAGTGGGCAAGTACTAGAATGTTCATAGCAGGGCTATCCATAATGGCACACACTGGAAGCCCAAATGTGTATTCGTAGCAGATCAGTTAAATAAACTGGGATAAGTTTATATAATGAAACAATATACAGCAACAAAAATGAATGGACTACAGCTACACTCAATAACATAGAATGAATCTCATAAATAATGTTGAGCAAAAGGAAACACAGAGACAAAAAGTAGGAGTCCATGTATGTAAAGCTCAAAAGCAAGGTAAGCTAAATTCTTCTGTTAAGAAATACAGACTAGGGGCGCCTGGGTGGCACAGTCGGTTAAGCGTCCGACTTCAGCCAGGTCACGATCTCGCGGTCTGTGAGTTCGAGCCCCGCGTCAGGCTCTGGGCTGATGGCTCAGAGCCTGGAGCCTGTTTCCGATTCTGTGTCTCCCTCTCTCTCTGCCCCTCCCCCGTTCATGCTCTGTCTCTCTCTGTCCCAAAAATAAATAAACGTTGAAAAAAAAATTAAAAAAAAAAAAGAAACACAGACTAGGGAGATAAAACTGTTATGAAAATCAAGGCAATGGCTAGCAAAAAGGGAGATGGGGCTTCCGTGTTGTAGGGATGAAGGGGGTTAGGCCTGGGAAGGGGCACAAGAAGGACTTGGTAGGTGCCGACCTTTCCCACTTCTACTGTGTGGTGGTTCCACCAGTGTGTACTTCAGGTGCGTTCATCAAGCCGTGCAGTTTTAGGTTGTGCACTTTGCCAAAACTCACATTAAATGTTTTTATAGAAGAAGCAAGATAATGACAGGAATCTACAATCACTTTTGAGAAGGAGAAACGAAAGAAGGAACAAAAGGAAGAGAGGGAGAACGGAAAGGAGGCACTGAGGCTGCTGTGAGATAGACCAGAGAAAAGAACCCTCGAGGCAGAGCGGCCAGGAAGGGACTCGGGAAAATGCGAGTTGACTCCTGGCTCTGAGACCCTGGGGCAAGCTCCTCTTCTAACTCCTCCACAAAATCTTTTGGAAGGTTGACACTGCCTCTTGTTTGGATGGGATATTTCAAGAAAACTCAAAGAAGGCTTGGCCCAGAATGAGAACAGAACCACACTGGGCACCCAGGCCTGGAGGATGAAGGAACAGGGGCCATCCAAGTTAAACTCTGTGTGTACCTTCTTTACAGGGTGAAGCTTCTACTTACATTAAAGTTCTCTGGACACTTTTCCCTTCTCTTCTGATTTGGTACAGGCCCCCTGCAGGCAACGACAATTATCCCTTTGCCTCCCAGTGAAGCTGGAAAGGACTGGAACTTTGAACTCCTACAGTTCTAGGTTCAAATCTCCTCTTAGACACTTACCTGTTAAGTGACCTTGGCAAAATTTTTTAACCTTTCTGGATCCCCATTTTCCCATGATAAAGAGGATAATACCCCATAGGTAACTTATGTTAACCAGAGGCCTATAGGCCAAATGTGTGTATTACCTGGCTCTGTAAAGTTTTGCAAACTTGATTATTTCTAACATGTTTAAATGAGTAGGCTTCACATACAAAATTTGAATTTCTGGCTTTTCTTGAAAAATTGGAAGATCTGTCCATACTGGGCCTCATCCTTAAATGGCAAAGTTGGTTAGGGTGGAATAGCACACTCTTCTTTAGGAGTACAATTTCCACTTGGCCACAGTCCCACCCCTCCCTATTGCATTATATTTGATATACGTCGTTGACTTTTCCTGATTGGCCCTTTGGCCTCTGTACTTGGAACGTTGGCCCAGCACAGAAAATAAACTACATGTTGGTTTACTCCATTCTTGATCATATATATTTGCTGACTGAATCGTTTCAATTCTTATTTCTTTCAGAAAACAAAACAAAACAGTTCCTGAAGGTATAAAGTTATACAACATGGTGTAAACTTTCTACTCAGAGCATACTAGGAACATTGGTACTTAGTGAATGGGTTTTGCTGAAAAGGTAGTAACAAGCACTGCTTACCATGTGAGATATTGCTAAAGAAGCTTGCTGCCAGGTGTCCATTAGCAACTTCTCATCTGCCTCAAAGTTCGACTCAACATTTTCCAGTGAGTAATCAATCTTGCCCTTCAGTATGGTTTTTGTTTTTGTTTTGGACGTAGCTGAATCCGGGGAAACGCATATTCGAGGAATTAGAGGAATTCTTTGAAAAACAAGCAAACCAAAAGGAAACATAAATGTTTTACATAACAGAATTCTCTCTTTATGACCATGTTATTTTGGAAATCTTGTTGTCTTGCTTTAATCTCAATTTTCAAAGTCGTGCTGGAAGAACTCTTCAAATGAAGACTATAAAAGACTATATTCACATTTTAATAGTCTTATTAACAAGAGGAAACTAGAAACAAATAGTAACAAAACGTAATTTTTACGTTTATTCTCAGTAATCACGAGGAGGGAAATTAAACAATGGCAATTATGAAGAAGTGCAATTTTGAAATTTAGCCAGGGCATAAACTTCTAACAAGGAACAAATCAGTCATGGAAAAGCAAACCAAATAAAACTGGGCATCACTCCTTCAAGATGACTAGTATCATTTGGCTTCTTGAAGTGGAAAATTAAAAATCAGGATATGAAAGATGTGAGGTCTGCAAGGGGGAATCCCATGGAGGCAACAAGGTTTTGATAGTGGGTGGGACAGATATCCAACAAACCTCCCTAGTTTAGAGTAGGGATAATGATGGCCTCTCTTTGATTTGTAAAATGCTTTGGGAACACGAAGTTAAGCTCTCCCTTCTTTCAGCCTTATTGCTGCCCCTTTGTAGAAATTTTAGAGCTGCCTCTGGGAACATTCTCTCCCCGAAGGACTCCCAAATCTCAAAGGCTAAGAGAAGCAGGTAGAGATCCCCAAAGCAGAATGCTTATTATGACTGGGATCCACCCTGGTGATACAAAGTGCAAAGAGCCCTCAGCTTGGGCACAGAATGGGGGTGGGGAGAGAAGCTCCAGCTCTGACTTTGCTGAAACCTGAGGAGTCAGGAGCCATAATAGGAACAAGCATTTGGTTTGGCAGACTCAAACTGCTGGGGAATAGATTGTTGATCCAGAAGGCTGATTGGGAACTCCATCAAACAATTAGCTTGGTCTAGTTTTGAAGCATTAGATGCGGTTTCTTGAACTTGGCTCTTTGATTCTTATAGTACTTGGAGGGGGTGTGCTAAGGTGCTTCAATGCCGCATACATCTACCCACAGGACAATTTACATTTTAACAATCAAGTAATGCTAAATCTGTCGCTGAAACACTGAAATTCATGTGTCTAACAAGTTAAGGTAAAATTTGTGTGATCATCTCTAAATGTTTAATATAGTCCAACAAGCATTTCCTAACACCGTGCTTTGGAGGACAGCAGTGGTGGCATATCATTTAGAAATAAAATTTGGGGTTGGAATTCATTTAGTGGAAAAAATTCTGGCCTAGCTATAGTTCTGTCACTATCAATAGATACAAACTGGGGCTCCTTTCTGAAGTTCCTTCCCTTGAATAATACAAACATAAGACTACTACTATTACTGTTGTTACTAATTCTTAGCAACCGCTAATTATTAGTTATTCATCAATTATTATTTACTATTATGTTGTTGTTGTTACAGGAATAAAATAGACAGCTATGTGAAAATGCTTGACAGTGTGCTTGCTTCCCTTATATATGTTAAAGAGACTGTAGCTGATTGGTTGATTGGTTGATACATTGATCGAGAGTTTTAGTAGATACTCAAAGCAGTGATTTGAGGTTGAGATTGGTGCACAGTTGTTTTGCAGAAAATAAGAACGGCCTGTTCTTTTGCCTGTTTTATTCTGCTAACCAACTTTAATAGCTTCCCCAATATGCCTAACTTGCTATTTTGTGCTAAGAACAGAATGCACTGCTACCATAGACATTGGAACTTGGCCTCTTTAAATGGCTCTGATGGTTCATATTGCCTGTGGAATTTTTTATTATTGGCTTTTCAAAGTTCTCTTTCAGCAGCTTGCTGAGTTACACATTTCTCTTGTATTTGTACCAAGAAGTAGGTACAAACTTTCCTTCTTGTATTTTCCTGCTTACACGTGGGCATGATTGGGACACAGTGGGATTAGATGGAGGAAATCTAGAGAGAAGAAATGGGTCTCAGATCTTATGTATAACCATATTGTGTTCAGGTCATTTCAAATCCTTCTTGGTACATGGGATGATAAAACAAAGCAAGGACATGCAACACTTATCATTAAAATAGTGCATGTAAGTTATTGTTATAACATTCAATAATAATAGTCACCACTTATTGAGATTATTGAGACTAGATCTCAAGTCTTCTGATTCCCTAACGTGGTCCTCAGTGCTTTGAAGATTTCATTTTCTGTAATGTTCACAACATCCTTACTTTATAGATAAGGAAACCAAGGCTTAAGAGAGTTGGGGTGACTTTTCCCCCAAAATAAATTATTTTAATTTACTCACATACACCTAGTAAGTAACAGACCCAGAACTGAAACCAGATCTGTCTGTCTTCAAAACATATTCACTATACCATATTTAATCTTTAAGAAAGCTTATAAAGTACACATAGTACTTTCCAGCTACAATACATATCATATCTTTGGAGATCTAAATTTAATGTTCAGCATGTGTATTATTCTTAAAATCTAACTTCTTTTTTTCCCCTCTTCGTATTTATTGATTCTTATTTTCTCATGACCTCCTTATGGGTCATGAGAAAATATTACTTTAATTCTTAATGCTATTTTATTAGCTTATTTTAATTAATCATTTAATTTTAAGGATTTTTAATTTTATTTGTTACCTCAATTTATTTTAATTCTTACCTTTTGCACATTTAACGTTTTACAGTTGAGACCCACATCATAGGAATTGCTACTACTCCCACTCCCTATTTCTTAAAAACATTTTTTCTATTTGCTCATAGCTTCTCTGGGTTTGGGATCTTGCCCTTCCCCTGCCCCCACCCATTGGGTCTATAAAAGCAATGATTTACAAACTTTTGTATTGCATGGGAGTGTTTGAAAATATAATTCTTTATTCTCTTGCTCTGGCAGGAATCTGATGTTAGACTATTGACAAGTCTTTCAGTCTCATGAAGTCATGATCACATATGACTGAACCTTCACTGTTTCTCAATTATGTTTACCTGTAAAAGAAGACTCATAACCTCTTCCATTTTCATTTACATGTAACACACACACACACACACACACACACACACACACAGTGCTTGGAACCTTTCATAAAAGTGGTAGAGATTCATGATTCCTTATTGAAAACCCTTGGACCAAAAGTTTTCCAGAATTGAAAATTTATATATACTATCCCCAGCAGACTCCATTGGAAGCACTTCATAATAAAATGCACTATACTTCTGCAGCAAAGTGAGTAAATAGTCACCATAATTTAGATAATAATGCACATCAGTAGTCTTAAGTTGAAGTTAGAAAATTTTTCACTTTTTAGAGCTTTTTTGGATTTTTGATGTGCAGATACAGAAGTGTGTATGTGTGTGTGTGTGTGTGTGTGTGTGTGTGTGTGTGTGTTTTAATGTTTATTTATTTTTGAGAGAGACAGAGACAGAGTGTGAGCAGGGGAGGGGCAGAGAGAAAGGGAGACAGAATCCGGAACAGGCTCCAGGCTCTGAGCTGTCAGCACAGAGCCCGACGCGGGGCTTGAACCCACAAATTGTGAGATCATGACTTGAGCCGAAGTCAGACGCTTAACCAACTGAGCCACCCAGGCACCCAGGAGTGTGGTTTTTATTAGCAGTATTCAACTTAAAATCACAAATTTTTAATTCAAACCAAGTATAGTGGAACACGATAGCCTGCCTTACCTATGTTGGCTTTCTGAAATGTCTCTAGTATCCACTTGGACCAATGGGACTCGAGTAAATCTCTTATTGTCGTCGATTGGGATTTTGCCTTCCATTCCCCTGTAATAATCTTGAAGGAATCTCTTTGTATCTTCGAAACGGTTCAATTCTGCCTTTAATAGCAAAATGACTGTCAATACCCAAGAATGAGCAAGCTGATCTGTACATATTTCCCATCTAAGTTCTGTAAGCACTATTTTAAAATATTTCAGTTGAAATCAATTTTCTGGAAATTAAGAAAGAGAATTAGCTATAAGTGTATATCTAAAATGTCATAAAAATTAAAGATAACTGGTGACTTTGTGCTCTCTGTACTCATTGAGTATAATTCCACTTAAGAAGATGGCATTTCTATGCCTCTTGATATTGTGACAAAAGATTACAGTATGTATGATGCCTGAAGTAGTGTATATTATGCATTATTTTGACATTAAGAATTCCTGTGTCCTGTATATTCAACCAACCGATACATTAACAAATATGTGAATGTCTTCTACCAGAGGTAACAAATTAGTTGATTTGAGAGATATCAAAAATAGGATAAATACATACACAGATGCAGATACAAAAACAAAAAATTGAAGTACAAAATAAGAGACTAGGTTTTGGTCCTCTAGGACTAGGAAACATAGTTGTGGAGAAATGACATGGGAAGGCAAAGTGGTAACAGATAGTTCTCTCTTCACAGTTTCTGTTCTTGCTCAATAGGTGTAGAATATAAGATCATTCCTCCATGCTCACAGCAAAACCCATCTGTTGACTTTGCCAGTACTGCCTTGAGCAAAATGGAGAACACAGAGGAGTTGGTGATAAGTCGAGCATCAGTTATTCACAAGGGACTCCTGGCCAGCCAAGCCATTTCCCTTTGCAGTAATGAGGAAATGCATGTATAGTGAGTGCCAAACACACAAATGTAGACCATGAGTTTTTCAGCCCATTCTCCCATTAGGTCTCAGAGAAGTTGGCATGTTCACACTGATCTTTGGTAGTATAAACATGACATCCAGACTTTGCTTTGATTAGTAGGGCTACTTAAACCAGTACCTGAGGGCCTAAAGATCTTCTGCAGAAGTATTCCATGATACATAGTTAATTATAGAAAGCATCTTTTCCAAAAAGAACAAAAGTGACCTAGTGTTCAAAGCCCTTAGCTGAACCTAACCCAAGGATACTCATGAATATTTGTCAAGCAATTAA
Organism: Prionailurus bengalensis; assembly: GCF_016509475.1. Lineage (NCBI taxonomy): Eukaryota > Metazoa > Chordata > Mammalia > Carnivora > Felidae > Prionailurus > Prionailurus bengalensis. Next base: position 212,124,594 of record NC_057343.1, read on the forward strand.
TGTTGCCATTTATTTCTTAAAACATTAAGACATAGTCTTGTACTGACTGCCACATTCACAGTTTAGAATAAATAAAGGCTTTCACACTGTAGTCTACAACAGAAGACAAAACCAGTTTCAATAGATTTGTTTTTGATACAAAAAAGGGTAAGCCAAAGTGCTCCTGAAAGGTGTCTTGCACATTATTAAACTTTTCCAGGCAAATGACCAAAACAGGAAGATGTTCACTTGGTTAAACTGAGTCTATATTATAAAACAAAATTGCCATTCATATATTGTTTTAAATTATCGAGCATGTTTTAAATATTTGGATTTTAAATATAAACGTACATTGAACTTTTCGAACTAGTATTTTGAAATTATTAAGAAAACTAAATATTTTTCTTTTCTTGCATAGCAACCAAATTAAGTTTTAAAATATTCATATATGGACAAATCTCACAGTGTGATAATAAGTGTTTGCATTTGTCGTGCTGAGACACAGAATCCTAGTTTTGAAGAGAATGTTAGAAAATCATCTAGCACAGCATTTTCTAAAATTTATTGTGTAGAAAACTTGTCCTGTAGACTGTTAATGAGTACCCTGCCGGAGATAAAAACAAACAAAAACTTTACAATGTCGAATAGTTTCAGAAATGCTGGGTTGACTTATCAAAAAGTTTCTTTATGGCAGGCCATCATGGTGTCCTAATATGTCAATATACTTGTCCATCTCCCAGGGGAGAGGGAAGTGTAGAGTATTTTGTACTTCCCAATCTCATTTGATTGCTGAGTCCTTTTTCTGTGAACCATTGTGTAAAACTAGTGTTCCATGGAACCCACTTTGGGAAATGCTCATCTAGCTGTTTGTTACTCAGTACTGCAGGCCCTTGAAGACTTCACAAGGATTCTTTCCCCTAGCCCTCCATAAACATGTGCAAACTTCTGCTTATGAGTTTCTTTGTCCAGCGGCTCAGTTGCTTCCAAAGTCTGTTATTTGACAGACAGTTCTAATCGTTAGGTTCTTTCTTCATTTATCAAACTGACATCCACTTCCTGAGAATTCCATCTTTGGTTTTTATAAGAATCCTATTGATCCAGTGCAGAATGAGTTTCCTTGCTATTCCATGTAGCAGGCCTTCAACTATCTGAGCAGTGTTGATGATACAACGGTGATTAGGAGCACTGGTTTGGGAGTTAGGCTTCCTCAGTCCCAATCCCTGCTCTCTCACTTACTGATTGTGTGCCATCGGGCAAATCATTCCACTTATGTCTGCCTCAGTTTCCTCATCTGTCAAATGAGGATTATAACAGAAGTTACAGCATAGGGTTGTTGGGAAGGTTTCACGTAACCTATGTGAAAGTCCATAGAGCAGTGCTTGGCACGTATGGAGGAAAGAGTAAGGAATTAATAAATAGCAGCTTTTATTTAGTGTCCTTTCCTTTATCTTCTTTCCTCCTAGTTCACTTTAGAAGTGGATTTGGCTTCTCAGGACGAGATCCTTAAATCTAGGTATTGCTGAGAGGTAAGTCATGCCATTCCCACAAGAGGCAGTACTGCTGAGACTAATGAGAAATGATTCACAAAGATTCTCTATTCGCTTTGCCACTGGATTTCAGTTATTTCCACCACAAGCTTCTGATGCACCGTTCTAACAGCCAGTCTCTGCTTGCCTAAACTGGTGCTTAAGGAATGCTACCTGAGGTGGCATAGGCTGCCTGGGTGGATCAGGCTGCTTAGGTGGCTCATTGTAATCCTTTATACAACTCATGCCTGGATCCCAGAGCTTATAGTCAGTGAGGCTGCTCCTGCACCTCAGGTTTCTGCTGACTTTTCAGGCCTCCTGTAGTCCAAGCTGCCCATGCATCATGGGCTTGTCCCTCTGAAGGTTGGAAGTATCAGCATTCGCAGTCATTAATTCAATGAGCATGTATTAAACACCTAGTGTGTGCTAGCTCAGACTGTCAGCTAAATATTCTCCTCTCCTATAATATCTTCTCATGTAAGTCAGTCAGTTGAAGATTAAAAATGTATCCTTTTCCATTCTCTACCGTCACTGCTATTCTCTTAGGAAACAGTACTTAGGTAGACACAACTTGACCAAGACAACCTTCCTATGCCCCTCAGCTTGGCTACACTGTACAGTCTTCTTCCTAAGTCTTGACTCCTGACATCCCTTTTCTTATTTACTCTAGAAAACTTATTGTAAATCTTTGCTCTGTCCATTTGAGGTATAAATCTTTTCAAAAGCTTCTTGCCAGTTTTAGAACTTAAAACTGTCTTTACTAAGTATCTGGGCACCATCCCTTTGAAATGTTAGGCATCAAGGAAGATAGCGCCTCTCTCTGCCAGTTCTTCTGGGAGTGGAGGAGCCTTGTTCCCAGTGGTAAAAGTACCTTCTGTAGTGAAGGTAGGAGAAAGCTTACTCTTCCTTTAGGCAAGGCCAATCAGCAAGTACAGATGGGTTCTGTACTAAGGACTACACTCCAGCTCTCCAACTCTCTCTAGCTCTTCCTCTTGGCAATGCTGGGTATCCAGACTTGGTGTGTTCTCTCTCCTATTGTTGGCAATAGTCTTGGAAAAAGAGCAAAGCCTAACTTCTTGTCTGGTGCAATATTTTTATTTAACATGCTTCAAATATAAGTTAATGAGGTTGTTCTGGTGAATGGTATTTTTTTTTTTTCAATCCTGACATAAAACTTTTTTCTGGAATCGAATGCCTGCTGACGTTGACTTAGCCCATGCTCTCTGGCAGGGCTGCTTTCCTGGGCTTCTGCTGGCCACTCTGGGTGTGGTAACAACCAGTATAGACACTACCTCTCCTGCCACTCTCCACTGTTTTAAGCTGGTCAGTGGTTGCTTTGGATGCTCCCAGTTCTGGTGCTTGTTTGGCCCAGGGCCCAAATGATTTATTTCAGCTAACTTCTTTGGCAAGTTGGAGCTCAGGCTAGGCAGAGTGCTGTGAGTAAAGTGAGCCTGAATGGGCCCCTCATGCTTCCAAAGGAACTGTAAAGGAAGGGACAGGACATAGCTGGGAAGGCGAAGAGTCTGTGTCGTTGACAGCCGCACTTACCTGCATCAGTGAGAAGAAATGGTTCATCGTGATTCCGATGGTGTCCTGCAACCAGCTCTCGTTAATGATATCCTGACGCTCCTGATCTGCCTCTTCCTTCCGGGCATCACAGATGTCCCACAGGCGGTCTCGTAAATCCTGAGCAGAAAGAGACATCGCTGTTATGGTTTAGGATCACGGCTCAAATCACCTCAGTGTAATAAAACTGGAATCCTTTGCCTGTCTTAAAAATATCTCCAAAGAAGATTGGACCTAATGCACTCATGTATTTTATTTCTTCATTCAACAACTTTTTATTTTGCTTCTACCCTATGCCAGGCCTTTCCTTTGTAAGGCCAGCTCACCAAATCATATGCCCACATCAAGCACAAACCCACTACAATTCACTTTAGTCATGGGTGGCTATGTGTTATGTAGTATTCTAATCCTTTCACAGGAAATTTTCTTAGTTGAAAAAGTCCTTTCAGGGAATTTGGGGGGAAATGACGAATTGTCGGTGGAAGAAATATGCAGCCATATTTAATCCAAGGGCACGGGCTCATTCGTTAATCATGAGTGCGGCATGTCATTCACCAAGAACTGCTGTCTGAGCTTAATAGGATTGTTCAAATCTAAGCTTTTCACTAAAGAGCTAGCAGCAAAATAACTAACTAACTAAATAACTAAATAAATAAATAAATAAAAATAAAAAAAATCTTTGCAAGATCCCAGGTCTGCCATTGATGTAAAAAAACTAACACTATTTACTATGCACTGAGGTCTTTCTACGTGTGTTAGAGTGTCAGAATATGTCACTGTACTTATACCAACTCATTTAATGCCTCGCAACAATCTGAGGTACTATTACTGTCTTCATTTTGCAGATGAGTCACAGAGAGGTTATTTTCCTAATGTCACACAGTGAGTAAGTGGTAGATCCAAGACATGAGCCTGTGGTGCTGGGTAATACACACCTGTATTTCAGGTCTCAGTTACTTTGTCTGAAACTTACTTTTTGGATGTGCAATATAGAATAAATTAGTTTATGTATATAAAGCACTTAGCATAGTATTTAGCATACAATAATTCCTCAGTTAATAAAAACTAATATAATCTTATAAGAATATAATATTCATAGCAATAAAATCTGTTTAATAAAATATACCATTAATGAAATATGTACAGTCAATTAAAATGTGACAGTTTTCATACTAATAATTTATTGAACATTAGTCTGTGTTGGGCGTTGTGTTAAGTGCTTCACATTGATTACTCTGCTAATCCCAACAATAACCAGGAAGTAAATTCCGGTGAGTAAATGGATGCCCAGAGAGGTTAAGTCACTTGGCTCTGGCTTCAATGTGGTAGAGTCAGGAATCTTAATGCAATCGGTTTGATTCCAGTGCCCCCAGTAGGTTTTATTTCTGTGATACTATGTCACTGAAACAATTAACATATTGGTTTGTTACCTCCAGGGAACTGCATATAAAATGAAAATATCACAGCCATTTTTGAAGCCATATTCTAAGTATTAGAACAATGCACCATTATCTTAGAGCTGATCTTGGTATCTCCATGGTCTTTCCACAGATACTCTGTCAGACATTCAGTGAGTACAGGCTTGTGTCTACCAAGCATTTGTACATTTATGAGAGCTAGAAGAGTTCCCTTTTTCTCCTGCCTCACTGTGAAGACTTGGCAAGTACTAGTGTCTGTGTGGCTCAGATTTCTGATGGCAGAGTGAGGACAACGCAATAGGAGAACCTCTCCAATAACTTCTCAGAATTGGAATGAAACAAGCCAAGAACAAAGACAGTTACCAAGCATAGAGATGGTCTGGGCTACCCAGAGGCATGGCTGGTTTTCACGTTTTGTTTGGAAAGAATTAGGGAATTATTAAATATCCCTTAATAATCATAGGTGTGTTGTATTTAAGAAAAGCTCATGGCTATTAATTGTGAAGGTTATGCAGACAAAAATCATTAAAAATGAACACTTTTACAAAATTGCTATGAATTTGACTCTGATACGCCTTGGCGATGGCCAACTTTTGTTGAATTTAATGGGAGTTCTTTGTACTTCTTGCATTTTGATGTCTGTGTCCTTCCTCAGATTAGGTAAGTTTTCAGCTATAATTTGCTCAAATAAACCTTCTGCCCATTTTTCTCTCTTCATCTTCTGGGACTCTTATACGAGTGTTATTCTGTTTTAAGAAGTCACTGAGTTCCCTAAGTCTACCTTTCTTTTCAGCTTCATTATTTTCCATAATTTTATCCTCTGTATCACTAAGTTGTTCCTCTCTTTGTCCATCCTCAGTCTTGGCATCCACCCATTCACGTTTCCATCTCAGTTACAGCATTTTTAATTTGGGCCCAACTAGATTTTAACTCTTTTATCTCTGAAGAAAGGGATTCTCTAGCGTCTTCCATGTTTTTTTTTTCAAGCCCAGATAGAATTCTTATAATTGTTGTTTTAAATTCTAGTTCAGACACCTTACTTATATCTGTATTGATTAACTCTCTGGCTGTCATTTCTTCCTGTTCTTTCTTTTGGGGTGAATTCCTCTGTCTTGTCATTTCGGAGGAAAAAATAATAAAAACTAATAAATTACAAAAATAAAGGAAACCAGGTCCTTTGGTCGGTTTGGGTTATGTTTTAGTCTGCTTGTTAAGAGAAGCTGCCATGTTCTCTCCTTCGAATTATGCAGATTGTCCTCTTAATCCTCAGATTGATGTCCTAGGTGTTCAAAATGATTTGATGTTGATCTGGCGGTGTTCGAGGGCTGAGACAACCCCAGGGTTCCCCTACCACTCTGCCATCCTAGCTCCTCCTCCTTTTACAAAAGTTTGAAAGGTTTCTGTCGGGTCAAAGACCAAATTCAACTTATATGGTGCTTATTAGAGTCTCACATAAAACAAAATGACACAAAAAGGTGCAAAGTCAAAACTTAGATGAGACAGGGGCGCCTGGGTGGCGCAGTCGGTTGAGTGTCCGACTTCAGCCAGGTCACGATCTCGCGGTCCGTGAGTTCGAGCCCCGCGTCAGGCTCTGGGCTGATGGCTCAGAGCCTGGAGCCTGTTTCCGATTCTGTGTCTCCCTCTCTCTCTGCCCCTCCCCCGTTCATGCTCTGTCTCTCTCTGTCCCAAAAATAAATAAAAAACGTTAAAAAAAAAAATTAAAAAAAAAACTTAGATGAGACAAATACAAATAAGAAATAAAACAAGGTTCACAGTATTATTATCGGATACAGTAGAATTCAGTACAAAAGTAGTTGTTTGGAGGCAACGATGGTTATTTTACACTATAGAGAGTGTAGGAGACCATGAAGAGATAAGTTATCATGTTTCTTCACATCAAATATCACTATGTCAGAGAAACCGTTTAATGAACGCTTCATGGTCTGGGGAGTCTGGCAGCGTGGGTTCAGATTCCAACTGTGAGGCTTACTATCTCTTTACCATATTTCTTCATCCATAAAATGTGACTATTACTCGTTCCCACCCCAGAGGGTTGTCCCGAGGGTGAAACAAGACAGTGCCAGCACATACACATGTTCAGTTTACTGATTACTGGCGCTACATTAAAACCTATAGAGCAAAAGATATAGCAAGGAAAATGGATAGAAACGTAACCATGACAGGGGTTTTTAACCCACTTTCATTCGTTTTTGCAAGATTATGTAGGTACAGAAATGTTTAAAAAAAAGAATACAGTAATTGTTTCAATCAGAATACTTATGATGCTTTAAAAAGGGCCCATCCTAGACCTGACTTAGGACATAGGGTCTGAAGCAAAGGCGGGATTATTTTTTTAAACTTTACAAGTTTCTCTACAATATACTACTGCTAAGAATCCACTGCTAAAAAGCATTCTAATGACATTAGCAATGTTAACTGGGCCAAAACTTTGAGTCTTCTAAATAGAGACTAGATGTTGTTTTCTAGTGCCTATGAAATATAAACAGAAATTTTTCACATTTCAGACAACTGAAAAATTATGACAAATTTGAAATATTTTTAAAATTAATTAAAATCAAAATTCTATAAAATTAATTAAAATCAAAATTCTAAATACCTAAGTCTCTGATCACAATGCAACAGAATTGAAGTAGGGGACAAAGTTTAAAGTAATAACAACATTTGTCACCTGGAAATGAAACAAAGCATTTTTAAGAATAATTATGTGGCCAATGAAAATATCAATACTGCAATTAGACACTATTTGGTAATTAATTATATTTGAAAATACGTAGTTAAAAACTGTGGGGTCTATCCAAAGCCCTACTAAAGGGAAAGTTTTTTTTTTCCTTCCTTGACTATTTTTATCAAAATCTTCTCTACTTTATCGCTTGAATTGATATTTTAAGTTTAATATTAAAATTTTTTTTTAACTTTTATTTATTTTTGAAACAGAGAGAGACAGAGCATGAACTGGGGAGGAGCAGAGAGAGAGGGAGACACAGAATCGGAAACAGGCTCCAGGCTCTGAGCTGTCAGCACAGAGCCCAACGCGGGGCTCGAACTCACGGACCGTGAGATCATGACCTGAGCCGGTCGGACGCCCAACCGACCGAGCCACCCAGGTGCCCCAAGTTTAATATTTTTAAACCTCCTATATTGTCAATTTCAGGTTTATTCTTATTAATTCCTTTCTTTTTCTCAGGTTTACTTTCTAGCTTATTTTTGAAGTTATATTCATTTCTATTCTTTCATGTCTAATAGTAAGTCAAGAAAAAAAAAGGGGGGGGCATATCCACCATACAAAACCAAATAGATAGATAACCACATACTTAGAAATCCACATATACATAAATGTATCATATACAACTGTGTGTGATATATTTGAGTCTTATCAGACGAATTGATTAACTTTTTGAAAAAGATAAAATGAGATCCGTATTCAAATAATATATAATTTAAATATTTAAAAGTAAAACATAAAACTGTAAAAGTATTAAGAGTGGAACATTTGTATATAATTTTGGAGTGGAGAAGTATTTAATTTACCACAAGGAGAAGCTACAATGAAACATTTTCCATATTTATCCATATAAACATTAAAAGCTTTCTGCATATTAAAACTCTCCTCAAATAATATAAGGCAAACATGAACCTGGGAATATATTTGTAACATATGACTAACAGATGGTTTATCTCCTTAATATAAAAAAAGGTTTTAGAGAACAATAAGAAAAAGAGCACAGCCCAACAGAAAAATGGGCAGAAATCATAAATAGACTTCAGCAGGAAGGAAAAATAAATGACCATTAAACTCAGGAAAAAATGGTCAACCTCAACTGTAAAAACTGAAATTCAAATTACAGAAGATATCCATAGTTTTAATATCCATTAAGTTGGCAAAGATTAACAAAAATGATAAAACCTAATATTTGCTGGCATCCTCATATTCGGTAGCTTGGAGTGAAATTTGCCAGTTTTTAATGTGTCAATTTTTTATAATTTGCAATTTAAAAAAATTTCAGATTTTAAATGTGTTTTAAAAGTAAGCACAATTTTAGATTCAGCAATTTCACTTTTTTAGAAAATTTCCCAAGGAAATAATTGAGGATGTGGTAAATATTTTGCTGGATGAAATTTTACTGTATAATTTTCTATAATAAAAAGTTAATGTTAAACAAATACTTGTTAATGAAATGGTTAAATTATGATATAGTTCATTAATGAAATATCTCTTAGATGTAAGAATGATGAGGTAGATAAATTTTTATTGAGAAAGAAAATGTGTTCTATTGTTGAATAAGAATGCTACAAAGCAATATGTTCATTGCAGTCACTTTTTTTGCAAAGACAATTGTACCAAGGTAGTAACAATGGTTAACTACTGGCAATGAGATTATGGATTTGTCATTTTAAATTTTGCTTCTTTTTAATATCTAATGTATCTACAATAAGCATATGGTACTTCTGGAACTAGAAAAAAATCCATCCCACTTAAGGTATTGAAAATTTAAAAGCCGCCTCATTCTTCCAACAATCAATTGGCTGATATGGAAAAGAAGTACACAGGAGGGCTGGCATTAGGATTAGGTAGGAAATAGATAGAAAAAACAGATATGTTTTAGGATTTATATACCTATTAATTATTGCTTAAGGAATGTCTAAGAAAAGGTAAAATACTTCGGTTTTACTAGGGCATTTGTTAATTCAGTACCTTTTGGGTTAAATTCTCCAGCACCCTGGTCATCCAAATCACTATAATGCCTTCATTTAATTTCAATCAATAGCTTCCCAATTGGTTTCCCACTTAGTCTCCCTGCTGCTTTTATTCCACTAAAGACCCTTTTAAAATCCAGAAGCCAAGGCTTCAGTTCTCATTCAGATAAACATCAGTATCCTAATAATGACCTCCAAGGCCTTAGGTAATCTGGTCCCTTATGCTCTCTCTCACCTCATCACCACCCATTCTGGCCTGCTCACTCTGTTCTTCCAGCCACATCAGTGTCCTTACTGTTCTTCAAACACACCACACATCCTCCCCCTTCAGTGCCTTTGACTTTACTTTCCCCTCTGCCTGATACACTCTTTCCCCAAATATCTACATGGCTCACTCAATCACTCCTGTCCTGAGTTTGTCAAATGTCACCTTCCCAGTGGGCCTTTCCACAACTACCATAGACAAAATAGTACATCAGCAATCCTTTCCTTGCCCTGCTTTTTTATTCTTCACAAAGCTCTGTCAATGACATATTCACTGTATATTCTATATACTCACTTGTTTATTGCTTATTGTCTGTCTTTGGCACCAGAACATAAATATCATGAGGTCATAGATTTTTTGTTCACTGTTGTGTCCCCAGACCCTTGAACTGTGCTGGGATCATGACAGATGTTCAAAAAATATAGAGAAGATGAATGGCTTGTGGGGTAGACATTGGCACTTTTTTTGTTGTACAAGTAAATATTAAGATTATAATCAGATCTGACTACTAGCAACCTGTACTTAAGGTAGTGGCAAGGGAAAGAATTCCTCTGACAGGATAAGGGTCTCTGTAAATTTATACAGGAAAGACAAAAGGTAAGATACTGACATCAAGCTTCCTGAACCTCAGAAGTCCTTTTCTAAACCATTAGGGTAATATATTCCATGTATGAACTTATGAAAATCAGCCTATCAAGTGCCAGGTACTGGGCTTGATGGAGATACAACAATGTATAAGATTTGGCACTCTCCCTCAAAGGATCTATTCAATATTGGCAGCCCTTTAGGTTTTCCATGAAGTTCCCTCATTCCCCTTCTCTCTGACATCATCCAACCCTATGACTGCAATCAAGGTGGGCATGTGCTTAATAACAGGCATCAATATAGTTACAACGCCCAACAAAGGGGTTAGGAGTCTACAAAACAGATGCCAAGAATGCTCTGGCTCTGCTGAACTTGGCTCCTCTTTCTGGAAGTGTTGGCCACAATATTCTTATTCTGAATTCAAGTCCAGAAGAGCCATTGCCCAAGAAAGTTTCCAAGTTAAGTGTTCAAATCACTTCCCACCTCATCCTCATACCTAACGAAAGTAAGAAGGGAATGGGCTAGAGTTCTGCAGCACAATGGTTGAACGTGTAGAGACCCTGGTGCAATAAGTCACAGATTTCCTTACATTTACTCTTTGGTGTAGTTCGGCCTTTGTTTCCTCATCATCCCACAGGTCATCAGGAAGAGAGTTGTAATCAGCCTGCCACTGAGATACAAAGTTTTGCTTGTGATCCGGACGCTTTAGAAACTGCTGGAAATTTGTTCTGTAAGGCATTAAGAGAATGAGATGGATCTTACACGACATGCCTCCAGACTATAAAATTCTAACTTTGGAAACTTTACTTACCTAACCTCATACAAGTAAGCAAGCACAACATGCTGCCCTTCTCTCAGATGCCTGAGAACTGTTTTGATGGAGTCTATATAGGAATTTTCTATTAGTTTCCAGTAAGGTATTAGAAATGAAGGCATTTCCTGTTAAATGGTAAAGCATAAAAATAATCATTTCAAAGTGAAAATACTTCTGAATAATTGAGCCAAAAGAGCAATACTGAGCAAAAGGACCAAGATGCGGCTGCAATTATCTAAAGCATTCTCTGTGAAACTTCTTGCTGCTCCTCTCCTCCCCTCCCCCAGTTAATTCCTATTCCAAATACATTCTTTGTGTCTCAGTTCAGACATAATGTCTTCCAGAAATCCTTCCGTGATCCAAAAGGTCTAGAAGGTCATCTTCGGAAGTTCTGGAGTTCTATTTTAGCACCTTGTACTTCTCCCCTCATAGTAGTGATGACATTAATGGCAACTGCTTATTCATGTGTCCATATTCACCTCTAGAATATCAGTCTCATAAAGCCAAGAACAATGGTTATTTTATCCACCTCTCTATAGTTTTTCCTATTATTACCACAGTGTCTGGAACACAGAAGGTGCTTGAGAAATATTTACTGAATGAATAAATAGATGCCATATTTTGCCTAAGTTGGAAAACTGCCTATCGTGGAGAATATCTAGTGTTTGTGTCAGGGCAATGAGTCATTTCTCTGAATTCACCCAAGTGGTATTATCTTTGCTGTGTGCACCATGAAAAATTAGAAAGTTTCTATATGTTATCTTTAATGAAACAAGTAAACAATCAAAACCAAGAAATAATCGAAATGAAATAAAATTGAAGACATAATATATTCAATATAAATTCTGTGTACTAATTATTCATTTATTGGCTGTGCATTTATTTAATCAGGGAATTACACATGAGGACCTGAGAGATCATTTGGCCAATCTTTCCAACTGAGAAATGCCAAATACTAGATGCAAAGTATCCAACCTCTCTGTGGACCTCACTGATACATTAAGCAGGACATTTCAGGGCAAGCCTTTCAGTGTCACACATCTCATGTTACTGGAAAATTCTCCCTGTGTTGATCAGAAACTTGCCTTCTTGTAGTTTCCACTTACCAGCGCTACCTGTGCCCTTTAGAGAAGGGCAGACTAAATTCACACAGTCTTCCCTGTGACAGGCTGTCAGATATTTGAGGACATTAGTGAGGGTAGGCTGTATGGGATTCAAGATGAAACTTGATTGTTTTTGTAGTCCCAGCCTCTAGTATGGCATTTTCTCATAACAGGCCCTCAATAAATTTTACTATGGATGTAATCAGACTTAACCTGAACTCAGTTTTATCGTTAAATTTTTAGGAGACTGGATGTTTCCATCTGGTTCTAAAAGTCCATGATTCAATGTCCAGTAACATTTGAAGTATTCATTTATCTAACTTAAACATTTACAGTTCCTTTAATGTTCCTCTGACATTATTTTAACATCTTTTTCTTTCCTGGTTCTCCCCTTTGGTTTCTATTCTTTCATGATCTCTCTCTCTCTCAAAGGATGAGGTATCCAGAATGGTAATAAAGAACATTTTAAATAAGCCTACTACTAAACCTCCCTCCTAGTTGACTTTAATATATTAATTCACACTCTGTGCATGGAGAGTTACCTAACTGAAGTATCACCCTGCTCACAGATTATCATTTATTCTTAAGAACTTTATGAGATATTGTCAAATACTATTTTGAACTCAAGATATACCGTGTTAATGGTCTTTCCCTGATCCATCTATGCAACCTTGCTCTCAAGGGAAAGGAATGGACCAGTTCATCAGGACTTAGCCTTAGTGAAACTGTGTGGGCTCTGGGTTTAGTTATTTTTCAAAGAGAGATAGAGACAGAGTGCGAGCAAGAAAGGGGCAGAGAGAGGGAGACACAGAATATGAAGCAGGCTCCAGACTCCAAACTGTCAGCACAGAGCCCGACGCGGGGCTCAAACTCACAAAACCGTGAGATCATGACCTGAGCTGAAACCAAGAGTTGGACACTTAACTAACTTAGCCACCCTGGTGCCCCTGGGTGATCATTTTTGTAGTTTATACATGCTCAGAAGTCATGCTTTTAATAATTTTCTCTCAAATTTGGTCAGGGCTTACTGTATAGAATATTTGTCTATGTGTTACTAAATCTCATCAGCCCTTTATTAAATATTTAGTTATTTGCCTACATCTGGTCTTCTGGAATCTCCCATATCCTCTGTGATTTCTATGGGTTATTGATAATATCATGTCTGTAGGTTCCTCCAGTCTCTGGGATATAATTTTCCTGGGTCTGGGGACTTGAACTTATATGATGTGCCTAGATATTCAAATCTGTACTTTCCGATTAAATAGTCTTCTTTTCATTGGATAAGACTGAGCATAATAAGAAATCAGTAGCCAAAGCAAATATGCACCAAAGCTTCCGGAGCTAAAGTGCAAAAGCTCCTCACTCTGATTGCCTTCTTGGTTCTCTCTGCACCTCCCCTATGGCTGACAAAGGGAGAAGGACCCAGGCTGTCCTGGAACTTGGCTGCTGCCTCCACCTGGGAGAGCCAGATATGAAAGCAGTCTCTCTCAGTCTCTCAACCTCTCTGTCTCTCTCTCTCTCTCTGTCTCTCTCTCTCTCTCTCAATATACCTTCCCTCCTCCCTATTCTCCTTCTCCCCCTTCTTCTCTCTCTGTCCACATGCCTACTGAGGTAGGTAGATATGGAGTCCTTGGAAGGCCTAAAACCAGGTTTACCAGATAAAATATAGGAGGCCCAGCTAAGTATATTGATAATCTGAAATTCAAATTTAACTAGGCATCTGTCTTTCTTCTTGTTTGGCAGGTAAGCTCTGCAGCCCATGTGTGAGAAGTTTAGGATGGGAAAAGGACTAAAGTGGATCATGTGGCGGCTTTGTTTCTAGGCTCTAGACTACTTCTAGTTGTAGCAGAATGTGTTCTCCACACGGCTTCGCTTAGGTTACCAGAGCTAGAGTTCTGTGCTGCATATCTTCCATCGTCTCTCCAGACCAACCTCCTGTCCTTCATTCTTCACGCTGCTCGGCGCCCTGGAAGGCTAACTTATGTGAACTATTTCAAGAAACAACCTCGTCCTCCCATCCTGGGAAAGATATGTGAGAGCAGAAAGAAACTGAGGTCTGGTTACATATTTGCCTGCTCCTCTCTGCTGCGTCACTGTGGATGGCTGCATCCCCCTGCTGAAGGCCACAGCCCTCTCCATGCAGAGGTCCTCTTGAGGTCCAAGCATTTGCTCCCTTTCCTCACATTCTCAGGGCTACAGACCATATGACTCCCAGCTACCCGTTACTTGGGAGTAATAATCGAATCCTTGTATGTTCCCTTATTTTTGACCTTTTATTTAACTCTCCTTAAATTACCAATATAATTCTGCTTTCTGCCAGAACCCTGACTGCTAGAAGATCTACATGGAAGCCAGTACCATATCTCAATGTTAATGTTTATTTTTTTTTAATTTCTATCCTCTATTTCCTTCTTATCCTCTATGAATTTATCCCTCTCATGAGCTTCAAGGTTTGGAGTTAAGAATTAGATTTCAATATTTTTGTCTCTTACTCCCAAGCCCTCCCAAATAAGATCATTTTAATTTTATCTCTTTCCCAACAACCTCTTAATTTTTAAGTAGGCTTCACATCTAGCATGGATCCCAATATGGGGCTTGAACTCTCGACCCTGAGAGCAAGAGCTGGACGCTTATTTCACCGAGCGAGCCGGGTGTCCCTCCCAACAACCACTTCTATACCCTCATTCTATGACGAGTTTTTAAATATATTTATTTCAAAAAGTAGCTTCTGTTTGGCTGAGTGATATTATACACATCCATAATTATATCATTTAATGTTATCATCTTTAAATATTTTCTGTTCTAACTTCCTTATCAATGCTAATTAATTAATTCATTAGAACTCTATCAAGAATCTACACCGTGTGTGATTCTGTATTGAATACAATTTTCCACCTTCTCTCAAAGAGTTTATAATATGATCTGGAAGATAAGACATTTCCCTAGGAAAGATCAATAATAACATCAACACCACAACCACTGAAATTCACGATTGTGTCTCAGATTCCTACCATAGATGGTCGGCACTCAGAATTCCCTGAAGATTGCAATGTAGAAAACAAGGGCTTCACCTTTTACAAAGCTCTTTGTCTTTGAAAAAGTGTTAAAGACCATTCTTGGTGATTTTCTTGATATGATTCATCTATCGAAGCAACCAGATTTGCCTAGGCGGAGACTGGGTTTTGCGGTTGTCAGAGAACAAAGAACTGAATGGAGTTTCCAGGGCTCACTGGGGGTATCTCCTGGCCTCATATGGGTGTACCTGTTTAAAGTTCTCAGTCCAGATAGCTATCTGTTCTTTCATTAGTTTAGTCAGCTTCTAAAAATTTCTCTTTCTAAAAAGTCAGAGGTTAAACTTCATTTGAAAGCATTATAATGTCTGCATGAGAACATGGATGGAGGGCTGTAATTTGCTGGGTATGTGTTCTGAGAAAGTCATTCTTCCAGGAAACGGCATCTCTGCTTGTCCCTGGGGAGAAAATTGGTCCTTACAGAACCCATTTGTTCTGCTTTCAGCACTCAATAGCAGTTCAAAGTATGATTCAGAAACTCGAAAAAGTAGAGGATACAGTGTAGTTCAGTGAGTAGTCTCAAAAATTCACCTCTGCTTTTTGATGAGTATATGTATCACCAGCTGTGAAAGGCCTTCTAGATGGTGCAAGTAATGGTGTAAATCTTACTGTAAATAATAGAAAGACTAGCTTCTACTAGCTTGAATCTAAACTGCCATACCTCAGGAATTGGCTCATTCACATAGACCCATTCTTCTGATCCTGGCTTAGGTGGTGGTGGCACTATGGGAGTAGGTGACACCTCTGCAGAATCAGCAGGTGACTTCTTTACCGATGCTTTCCCTCCTGGTGATTTTCCTTTAGGAGAACCTTAAACGTGCATATTATATCATTTCACTACAATTGTATGAGCAGAACCAGATTCTGGTAGATGAATAAATCTAGCATTACTGTGGACTTCATGAAATTCATTAAGCAATTTTGGGGAGCCTTACCAAATCAAAAATCAAAACCCCAATTCTCTACAGCCTCCAAATTAACCAATAATACCACTAACAGTTTTTTTTAGTTTATTTATTTATTTTGAGAATGAGCAAGAGAGAGAGAAAGAGAGAGAGAAAGAGAGAGAGAAAGAGCGTGCATGCACAAGCAGGGGAGGGGCAGAGAGAGAGGGACACAGAGAATCCCTTGCAGGCTCCACACTGTCAGCACAGAGCCCAAAGTGGAGCTCAATCCCATGGACCGTGAGAACATGACCTGAGCCAAAATGAAGAGTCAGATGCTTAACCAACTGAGCTACCCAGGCACCTCCAGTAACAGTTTGTTTAAGCTACTAAATTTCTTTTGTCCAGTTGGCTATGAAAAGCAACTTGACATTTTATTTTTATCTCTTTCCTTGATTTCATAATGAACATATGGTTCTTACAAAGTATAGATTGTAAAATGCATTTCATTGACATTTGCAAGTAATGGAAAATTAAATTCTCCATTCAGAATGAGAAAGAAAGTAAGTCTAATATGAATGATGCTCTTGATGTTTTTTTGAAGCTCAGGGGAGGAGCAGGGAGGAAGGAGGCTATGAAGAGTCAGTGGGAGTCAGTGAAGGATGTGGGGAAGGAGGTGGGGTATTACAGCTTCCTAATGTCTCCACATTCCCTGAATGAGACAGAGGGTTTCTGAGTGGGAAACTTTATTTCTTGCTATAGTCAGGGAGTATGGATGAAGGTACTTGCTGTGTCATCGCCTGGCTGAATTAAGGCATGAGAGAGAGAAGGGGAGAGAAAGGAAAGAGAGAGGAAGGACAAGGAGAAGGTGGAGGAGGAAAAAGAAGAGGAAAAAAATGAAGCCTAATGTTCAGTTCTGAATCCAGAAAGGGCATATGCTTCACTTCCCCCAAAAGCATGAAGAAGGGAATCTAGACCAGTTGAGTGGTGTGGCACTCTTACGGTCTGAAAGGTTCTGTGATTGATCAAAGTAGCTTAACTCAGAAAGCCTAATATTTCCTTGAAAGATCAAGGTTATTATGGTTTAGAAATTCAGTCAGTTTAAATTACACTTACCTTCAGAATAATTATTGAAATTTTAGATGCAGTTTATAGATGTCTATAGATTTGGGAACACTTTATTTCCCAAACTATATTTCCTTATTGAGTATTATTTAATGATAATGCTGTTTAGAAAAATAAATACATCTTAAACTTTAATTCTGGTTAAAAATATATTGATTACAAGTAGAAGGGAAATTGCAATTATGTCTTATGGACAGTTTAGATGACTTCAGTTATATATATTTAAAAATAGTATCCATTAGGGGCACCTGGGTTACTCAGTCGGTTAAGCGTGCGACTCTTGATTTCAGCTCAGGTCATGATCTCACTGTTTGTGAGTTCAAGCGCCACATTGGGCTCTGAGCTGACAGTGTGGAGCCTGCTTGGGATTCCCTCTCTCTCCCTCTCTCTCTGCCCCTCCCCTGCTCACTGTCTCACTCAAAAGTAAATACAAAAACTTTATAAAAAATATTGTCCATTATTCCAGTCTGAAGTTGAATCTAGACATTTTTAAATTAGAAAAAAAAACAAACTAAGAAAATCTTTGTTCAGGCAATAACCAACAATGTTTATAATTTGATATATATTTCAATATGATGATTTTTCATTATTTGACCTGAATTTCTTGTGAATTAAAAGTGCTAACAGTATAGCTACCTTCAGATGGATTTCTCTAAGAACTTTGCAATTGTAAATGTGAGACTGGAATGAGTTTCTTTTTTTCTTATTTTCTTAAATATCATGATCATTCAGTGAAAACTAAGAACCAGGAAGCATTTGGGGGCCATTTTGCTTTGATTCCATTTAACTTTTATCTATTTTTTAACAGTGAAAATTCTAAAGGGAAAAATAAAATGTGAATGAGTAAAAACGTATCGATGCCATAGGGAATAGAAATGGATGTCAATTTTGAACAAAATCTATTGGTATCTTAAATGTAACAGGGGGCATTTGTTTTTTAGTACCATTCACCCAATCATATGGAAACTTCAGTTTCTAATGAGAGACCTGCTTTCACTTGAAAGTTGGATCATTTAGTCCTCAGTGTAGCCATTCTATGTTGAAAGAGAAGTAGTGTGTATTTATGTTTCTTTTTCTAAATTGTAAACCAATTTAAATATTTTGAGGAATGGGACATAGAAATAATACATTAGAAATAATTGAATGTCTCTGATATTTAATGACTATCAGAGAGCAATCAGCCTTGGGCTCCAGTTTAATGGTTCTCCAATTGTAGCGATCATCAGAAGTCCCCAGAGGGCTTATTAAAACACAAAATT
This sequence comes from Prionailurus bengalensis, assembly GCF_016509475.1. Lineage (NCBI taxonomy): Eukaryota > Metazoa > Chordata > Mammalia > Carnivora > Felidae > Prionailurus > Prionailurus bengalensis. The sequence continues at coordinate 212,142,905 of NC_057343.1, forward strand.
GCTGGGCCCCTGCAGGAGTTATAGATTCAGCAGGTCTGGTTAAGTATTTGTATTTTCAGTAAGTTCTCAGGTGATGTGGATGCTACTGGTCCCGGGACCACACTTCAAGTGCCACTGCCCCAGCGGATAGAGCTAGGTATTACAATTTCATTAGCCTTTTATCTTCTTCCCTCTGTTTTTCCATGTCCTTTCAGTTAAATGTGACTGAAGTTTCTAACACTGACATCACATTTATTGCTAAGTGGCCTGGTAGCACCTACAAATATAAGTCAAGTCAGAAGGCAGGCAGTGGATCAATGCCAATACCAATACATGGGAAGGCCAGTGGAGTTAAAGACAACACTATTCCCCAATGTTTGTTTCATAAAACTCTGGTTCCAATGCATACCCTTGTAAGAGAATTCTGCAGCCAAAATATTTTTGGATATTACATATTGTATCTCCAACTCCCTTAGAGATGCGTGTTGATGTATTTTTTTTAAGTCCTGCAATTAAAACCTTTTTAATTTGGCGTAACTCAGCATTTTCTGAAAGTGGTTGATTATGGAAAACTTTCTTCATTTAGCCCCTAATTAACAACTGTTAGGTAAGGTCATAGGGTTGAAAAAGCTGTTGTTCTATGTAGCTATAACGTGGGACAATGGCAGATGAGTTGAAGAGAGTAAGAAATACTTTGAGAACACCAAAATACACTTGTGAATGGCAATTTAGTGTCAAGATTCCGGGAGAAGAAGGGTAAAGATTGACCTGATATGCAGAGAAGAACAGAAATGAGTCAAAGATGTCAATAGCAGGAAATACAGATAAGTTTGAAGACAGAAGAAAGAGATAGCTTCTTACACCATAAGAGATGATTTCAATATAATGGTATCAAATGACCTGAGATAAACAGATAATCAGTCCCTAGTGTTCACCACCAATATTAATTTCAAATACTAAGAATTAAAATCATATTTCCTTTTAATGAAGGAAATCCTCTTATACATCCTGAAAAACAGCATTTCTAAGTAACAGAAAGACTTCTAAATCATGATTGCAAGTTCACCTATTTCAAATATTATTAAACACAATAGAAATTCAGTAAAATAAAAGCAAAAAATGTTTGAAAGTTCTTAGTTACTTAAATTGAACTAACTGCATGACTCCAGTGTATATATTTTACTGGTTGAACTTGTATTTGCTTATGGTTTGTTTGGAGTGTGTATGCTTTTAACTAAGGATGCTCTTAAAGTATGTACATTATTATGTTTAACTTGATTTGGTAACTAATGTGCATAGTATATTTAATTTATATTTTTGAAAATTCTATGATGATCCTTCATTTGTTTTTGTTGATCATGAGAAAGCAAGGAATAAATAATGTAAATGTGGAAATTATGTAAATGGGTAGCATAAATTATAGCCCTTATAGCCCTTAACATTTTAGCTAAAATTTACATCTCAGTGTTAACTGACCAGGTGGCTCCAGTTATATATCTTGTTACATAATCGGAAAAGGGTGAGATTCTCTTTGGGGATCTTGGTTATGTATTTTTATTTTTATTTTTTTTTCCTTTTTTTTTAATGAAATTTATTGACAAATTGGTTTCCATACAACACCCAGTGCTCATCCCAAAAGGTGCCCTCCTCAATACCCATCACCCACCCTCTCCTCCCTCCCACCCCCCATCAACCCTCAGTTTGTTCTCAGTTTTTAACAGTCTCTTATGCTTTGGCTCTCTCCCATTCTAACCTCTTTTTTTTGGTTATGTATTTTTAAATGGCAAAATAAAGATCCTTTGCAGCCCATTATTTTGTGAACTTGCATACTTTTTGGCTTGCAACTGCATTGGCAATTTGTAATAAAAAATTAAACAAAGGTACACACTTCATGACACCCCTATTTGAATATACTCTGAAAATGTCAACTGTATATATTTATAACTGCATCTCAACGTTCGATTTGTTGTTATAGCTCCTCAACATAAATCTAACTAATATGCTTTCAAGAGCCTAATAGGATTTTTTTCTACCAACTATCAATTACATAAAAAAGCTATATCCCCTTTATTTCACAGAAATAGTTAAAACAAAATAGAAAAAAATTAAATGAAATTAGGATCAGGACAAGGACAACTTAAAGTGGAAGGAAAAAATGGGGAGAGGAATTAGAAAGCAGATATTGAGATCCTGGTACCCTCGCACAGGTACAGCCACTCTGTGAACTTTTGGACGGCCAAGAGAGGAAATACTATCATTTAAAAGATTTTTTTTTCAACGTTTATTTATTTTTGGGACAGAGAGAGGCAGAGCATGAATGGGGGAGGGGCAGAGAGAGAGGGAGACACAGAATCAGAAACAGGCTCCAGGCTCTGAGCCATCAGCCCAGAGCCTGATGTGGGGCTCGAACTCATGAACCGCGAGATCGTGACCTGGCTGAAGTCGGACGCTTAACCGACTGCGCCACCCAGGCGCCCCAATACTATCATTTAGATGTGCTAATTATCTAAGCACTCAGAGGAAGAAAGATTTTCCTGTCCCTTGATTCTGAATGAAATGTGTGAAATTTCTTTACTAGAATTTCATATAGGGGCCATTAAATGATGTAGTAGGCATATCATCCCCTCAGAACATAAAATGGCAGGTTGTTATTGGTATAAGGAAAGTTTCACCTCCACTGCTATGCTGTATTGTGAAGGGAGTTGAGGACTTTGTACCGCGCGTTATCAGTGAAGGCAATTTGATGGGAGCCCAAGAAAACAGGGTTCAGCATAGAGCTTTCTGAAGGCATAGCTTAACTCAAGGATAATACTGATAATTTCTATGATGAATGGATGTTCTGTATATTAGATATCTCTAAATTATTTCCCACAAGCATCACTTTTCTCAGCAAGACCTGTGCTAAAATCCAAACTATAGCAATATTGATGTTATATTCTTTGGTAACAGCTTCTAGTTTACAAATGCCCAAGAGAAGTATAGTATGTGTTCTACTATACAAATCTGGCTCTTTTCATTGAGGCAGTTATAAAAGGCAGAATCATATTGAACCATGTCTATCTTTATCTGCGGTACCTTTTCTTTTGAGTGAAGTTTCACCTTTCTTCCCTTTTCCTTCTTGAGGAGAGTCTTGCTTACCATGCAAGGGCTCTAAACAAAATTCAAGACATAAAAGTTATTGATGATTTTCTTTACTATCCCGGGCTAGATTATTTGTAAGCAATCAAGTGTTATTTCTCACAGATAAATAGTTATTTTTGTGAGGTCTTTGTGGTGAGCTAAAATTAATCTGAAGACAGAATGGATTAAAACTGGAATGACAGCCCTTATAGTGCTATTCTATTTTGTCACGCTGAGCAGTTCAGTCCTAAGTTCAATATCAATATTTGGCAGTGGATTTGATTGTAAACTCTTTGAGGCAACATGGCTGCAGAGTGTTAAAAGTTAGTTACAAGTCCATTTGAAGCATATGGCTCTATGTTGATTTATTTCAACTAAATGATCCTTATAAAATAAGACAGCCAAATCTGTAATAAGAATGACACAAAAACAATTTGAGGAAGGGCTGAATAACCACAGTGACTTGAGATGGTGCATCCTTGAACTTTTCCTGAGCCCGCACACTTGGTTGCCTTGTGACTTGTACATTTCCATTTTACACTGGCTATAACTTGTCATGTAAAGAATGATTTGTGTATATTTATCTTGGATTCCTTGGACTCTAGTTAAAAATTATACTGAAAGGGGGAAAATGGGAAACTGATGATTTAAAGGTCAATAAGGTGTTCCAAACAATAAATTAGTTCTTTGAAAAAGTTCTCTACATGCCACATTATTCACCAAACAATTTCAATCATTACCTACCTTTTGCCCTGGGCTACAGTTTATTCTTCATTGGAAGGATGGACATATGGGGCAGTTTAAATACCTATGATGGAGACACACTGTATGACCTATTATCTACATTCAGAAGTGATAATTATAAGAATGTGTAAATGCATAGCACATATCACATTTACTTCTCAGATTCATCAACCAAGATTTCATAGAAATAAGAAGGGAATAGGGAAGGATTCATAGAAATAAGAAAGAAATAAGGGATTCATAGAAATAAGAATAAATAGGGAAGGATTAACTCTGAAACGTTGTTAACCTCTGTAAAAGGACTTTTAAACATCTACATAGCTGACCACCAAACTCAAAAAATAAATAAACAATAAACAAAATCCAAACTGAATTAGTTGCTTTTTCAGAAATAAACATCATCATCATCATCATCATCATCATCATAACAATAAAGTCTAGATAAGCTCCTAATTCCTTTAATAACAATACTTTGGGTAACCGACTATTTAGCTAATTGTAAACGAGTACTAAACAAGGCATCAGAGAAAAGAAGTTAAAAATAGAGATACCTGAATTTGTAAAGGACACTGAATTTATAAGGCACTGTGGGCAAGTCTAATTTCTTCTGATTTTTTAAATCAGTTCCAAAATATATTCTGAAATCTCAAAAAATATTTTCAATAGCAGCATGGATATCGTACTATTGTATTCTGTCACATTGATAACTTTGGTTTTAGATTAAATTCTGAAGTTTGGTAGTGGATTTAGTAATAAACCCTTTTAATGGAACGTAACTGTGAACTCTTTCAAATTTAATCCCTAGCACATTTGAAGCAGATATAAAATGCAGAACTATATACAATGTAGAATTATACAGGGACAAAATGACTATTAGTACTCAGCGCACTGGCCTCCCTCTTTACTCTATTTCCATCCTGATTGATTGATTGATTGATTTTTGTAAATAATTCCTTTTTTCATCTCAACTTCTAAAGATCATAGTTGGGTATTTAAGCTGGGCATGTTCAGAAGCCTTGGGCTTTCATTTCTGAAAATGCTTTCATTTGAAAAAACAAACTGTAAATTATTTACATAGAAATAAACAAACCTGCCAGAAACTTTCCCCCTAAAATTGCTGAACTAAGCCTCCCTGAGCTGTAAGGGCAGAGGTCAGTTTTGGTTTCTCTGCCTCCCTCTACTGACCCATCAGTGCCCTCAAGCTCTGAGATCTCTCTCCGATAACTCCATAAAATAACTCGTTGTTGTTGGAAGGCAGTAATTAGGCCTCTGGAGATTAACACTTGGATACGTTTTTAAAGATCAGACATTAGGCCTGTCCTTGGTGAAAAAAAGAGACAGACGCAAGCACTCTTTTAAGCAACAAAGCTTTATTATTCCTTCAATGCACAGTATTCAAGAATACAATTTTAAAATCGTGAGCAAACTTCAGAAACTTAAAGACTGAACTGGGTTCTAACCAGAACCACTAGAGATTGGTTTCAGGGAATGGTTCAAATACCTAGATCCTCCAGATTGTGAGCAGACCAAGGGGGAGGTCGTGGTGGGGAGAGCCATGGTCATGGGTTAAAGGACTATATTAGATAACACTAGGCTTACTTGAGCCACTGTCATAACTGTCTTCCCTGGTTCTAAACATCATTTTAAAGATTTCCATCTTTCCTCCAGACCTCTGATTTTTTTTTATTCCTAATGAGGCAGTGAGAAAAGGGTGTATAGTTAATTTATGGCTTTGTGCTTTATTGCTCCTATGATACAAAACATTTCTTTAGAATTTGTGTATTTTGCCTTTAGTCAAGCCCCATTTTATTGGAACACAGTGGTCTTTAATAGACCATAATATATGTTACTTAAGTCTTCGAATTTATTTGTTTAACATAAATAAATTCAACTTAAAAATTTCACGTCCATCTCAAATCTCTCCATGAGGCAGAAAGATCTGGAGTTTAGAAATACAATCCTAACACACAAGATCAAGGATTCCTAGGTAGCCTTAATGCACAACCAGCTGCTTCACAAAGCTACAACTAGAAACAAGGACCACATTTGTCTCCTATACACAGCACCAAACTGATACTAACATTCTACCAATGTCATGCAGTGCAACAGTTAAGCACTTCACTTTGGTCATTATATTTATCCTCTACCACTGAAGTTAATAGTCCTTAGTGTTTCGGGATCTAGAAAGAACTTAAGCCAAAACAAACGCTTTACCCATGTATGCTATAAATTCAAACATATACGTTACTGAGATGCCAGGTGCTTGTTTCTATCCATTTATTGTCACATAAATTCACACTAATGATTAAGTCACATATGAATTCTAGTCTCTGATGAAGTCTGTTGATTTTTTCCCCTTATTCTTGTGAGTAACTGGCTTTACTAACTCATTTTCTGAAGATGTTCTCACTCTACAAAAACATAAGTCTATGGTTCAGCAAACAGATGTCTGAACTTTTGATCTGCTCTAAGTTCTTTCTGGTTATTCTCTGTGCCCTCCCTATTCTCATCTGTGGTCTTCTTCTAATCGAGAACTGGGTATGAGGACCTCAGACTCCCTCCTACACAGTAAAGTACCTGGGCTTTGTGACAACCATAGCTACTAAGGGCTTTTCCACTTTCATCTGAGTCATCACTTGGTTTCATACTATTGAAGTTGCTTAAAGTCTAACTCTGAGTGAATGCATTGGTACTGTTATTTATAATTCTTATCTAAGTGAAAATAAGAAACTGGCAGAGGATTATAAATTATTCTGTCAATCACCTGATGGTGGTTTCCCTTTTGCAGCAGGAGTTTTTGAATGCTCACGCTGAGGATGGGTCTCCTTCTCTTTTTCTGGCTCAGGTGGAGGGGGAGGTGGGGGTGGAGGCTCAGCCAGGGGAACTTCTTCCTTTTTCTCAGCTTCCTTCTCTTCTAATTTCTTTTTAACTTCAAAAAGATGATAAGAATGAACTTTTAGTAGAGACTCTAGACACCCGCTATTTCACTTGAACCAAGATAAGCCTAAATTAATATAAAATCCCCCTTGATGATTTAAGGCTCAATTCATGTTTTAAGGCTCTCCTTTAAATCATCCAGTCCTTAAAACTAGGATTTGAAGCCTTCTCTGCCTAGTTAGACATGCTATTTTCTTTGCCTTTTATGGTGATGGAGAGGAGGATGATGATGATGATGGTGTGGGTGTGTGTGTGTGTGCCTGTGTATAGCAGGTAGAAAGGCTTATTGAGGGGTGCCAAATGTAAAAGTGACAACCTAGATGTAGCTAATGTAGTGGAATAGGAAAATAAAGGATTATTTCAAAATTCCCAGTGGAAAACCAAAGTGAAGAAAGCATGAAGAGAAGGTGAAGAGCAGTGTGACAGAGGTCTTGTGGGCGTGGAGGAAACAGACTTCACCTCACCGCACTGATTTCTGGGAGTAAATACACACAGAGCACTTAGAATGGTGCATTGCACTTAAGTCTTCTTAGCAGTTCATTAATTCATGCAGCGACTATTTTATTGAACTTCAATTGTGCCTTGAAGTAAAGGAAGGGTCATAACAATAAGATAAAACTCCCACCACTCCTGCTAATAAAATTAGTAGTAGTAAAATCAATAGCAGGCACAGTTCTGGTTGCCAGAGATGGATCATTAAAACAAAAGGGAAAAATCACTGCCTTGTGAGGCTTGCATTTTAGTGATGGGAAGCAAACCATAAGCCTGATGAATAATTTATACAAGGGGTTGAGAGGTGGTTAAGTGCTGTGGAGAAAATAAACAGAAGAATAAACAGGATCGGGAGTGCTGTGGGGCAGCTTTTTAAGTTTTAAATGGAGCAGGGGCGCCTGGGGGGCTCAGTGGGTGGCTCAACGTCTGACTTTGGTGCAGGTCCCGAACTCACCGGTTCTCGCCCTACATCCGGCCTTCTGCTGTCAGCACGGAGCCTGCTTGAGAGATCCTCTGTCTCCCTCTCTCCTTGTCCCTCCCTGCATGCTCTCTCTCTCAAAAATAAGCAAACATTTAAAAACGGGACAATTTTATATATACCAGCTTTTTCCTATTTAATAGTACACTATAGTCATTTTTCACCTCAGAATATATATGGAAGTACCGTATCCTTTTATTTTTTATTTTCTTAAATTAATCAGGATGTTTAATTCAGAGTACTGGGCTGGGGTCAGTCAGTGTTTATGGTTTTAATGATAAAATAGTTGTTAAAGTGCTTAACCAGTAGGAATGCAAATAAGTAGCAGTTATGTTTGTTAACATATTCAGTGGTTAGAATGTAAAATCTTGAGGAAAATGTTGAAGTGACTGACAAAAACAAATTTCTAACCTGTAGAAGTTTGAAGCTATACCTTAAAATTGGTGTTTTTGCCTCCCAACAAAGACTCTAAGATTGTTTTGGGAGGTTTACTCTGTCCTCCACCCTAATTTCTATCAAATAACATGTTCAGCCTCTTAAATAATAAATTGTTTAATACCATCGAGGCATATATTTTGAAATATATGAAAGAGTAAGAGAAGATTTGAAAATGTCACTGTTTCAGGAAACCTTTACTGTAATTTTGGCTAAGTGAAAATCTAAACATTTTCATGGCTTATACCTAGGTACTATTTTGGTGTCAGTTAATTGATACATTATGGTGATTAGGTCTTTTTTTTTTTTAATTTTTTTTTTCAACGTTTATTTATTTTTGGGACAGAGAGAGACAGAGCATGAACGGGGGAGGGGCAGAGAGAGAGGGAGACACAGAATCGGAAACAGGCTCCAGGCTCTGAGCCATCAGCCCAGAGCCCGACGCGGGGCTCGAACTCACGGACCGCGAGATCGTGACCTGGCTGAAGTCGGACGCTTAGCCGACTGCGCCACCCAGGCGCCCCGATTAGGTCTTAAATGTAGTGACAGGAGAGAGCCTTCTATCAAGGCAGCTTTAGAATCTTTGTGGTATTATTAACTTTGGCCATTTTTATTACACCAAGAAACTGCAGTTGTCAATACAATTAGGGGTGCCTTTTTTCTTTTAATGTTTACTATTTTTGAAAGAGAGACAGAGACAGAGAGCAAGCACAGGAGGGACAGAGAGAGAGGGAGACAAAGAATCAGAAGCAGGCTCCAGGCTGGAACTCACTGTGAGATCATGACCTGAGCTGAAGTCGGATGCTTAACTCACCAAGCCACCCAGGCGCCCCAATTAGAGGTGCCTGATAAACAAAAGGGAAAGATTTATTTCTCAAATCATTTTGCAAAGATAAAATTCCCCACTGAAGTCTGGCTTTGGCAGTGTATTGGCCTAAGATCCCTTTCAGTAATACGTTTCAATGATACTATGAAAAGTTAGGGGGCAATTATTTTTGGTTGAATGAAGGAGGAAAGAGGTCAGGATGGTTTAATGTAATGAGATGTATTCCAGAAGAAGGCTTAACATAAGTAGCTAATAATCAGTAAATTCACCAATTTTAATAATTTTAAATGAACTGCCCAGAATTTACATCCTAAAAGGAGGGTTAAAGTCCTGAGGCTAACATTGCCATCTGCACCATTCTCTATAACATTCTTCATTTTAACTCAGCTATTTTTTTTTCCACATGAAAACAGTGTTTTCAGTGAGATTACTTCTTTTGATTAAATTAAAACAGAAAAATGTCTTATTTTAGAAATATCTGCAGCAGAGAGTTAAAATCAGAAGATACTTGCAGACGGTACTACTCAAATAAAAGACAGAACTCTGCAATCACATTTTCATTTTCTCCTAAACTCATTAAAACCACACATTTAGTTATATATGTTCAAAATTATAAAGAAATGTAATTACCTTTATTCTCTTTTTTCATTACTTCAGTCATAAACATTTCTTTTACTTTTTGGCATAAAGATTCTTTATCTACTTCAGCATTGATTTTTATCAAAATATTTTCTGGTTCTGTAAACCATTGCTCCAATAAAGGCCAGTTGTCCAAGAAGCCTATAATTCTGCAAAATAAAAATACTGTATGAATATCATATACCAATTAAAATATTTGGGTAACATTATGCATGATTTACCTGACATGTATAATGAAAAAAAAAATAAGCTACCGATATAGTTAAAACTGAAAAAGCAACTCTAAGAAATTATTTACTTTGAAGAAGAAATTATTTAATACAGTCAAGCCATATTTTTTGAAATGCAGTAAAACCTTGGATTGCGGGTAAGTTGTTCTGCAAGTGTTCCACAAGACAAGCAAATATTTCTTTTATTTTTTTAAATTTATTTTTAACTTGATAAATGAGCGATGTCCTGCAATAGGAGTAGTATGTGAGGCTGAATGTCACATGATCACAATTGAGCCAATGGTTCTTCTCTCTCTCTCTTTCTCTCTGAAGGACCGTGGGTGATCATCTCCCATGCTCAGATGCTTGGTCTCAGGCCATGGTGTTTGGCAGAAATCAGAGACTTTTCAGAACATTAGAGGGTGCCCACAATTGGCATTAGTGTGTTTTTTGTTGCTTCAAAGCACCTATGGACAGTTCTTTGCTTTTACATTCAAGAGTAAGCTTAGGAATGCCTTGCTTTTTTCTGCGTAAGGCTGCCTGCAGATATAGACCGTTTTCTCTTCTGCCTTATTGCCAGTTACATTAAATATAGTATACAACAAGAATTTATTAATACTCTACTATAGTCAACATCTGTGTGGACATATACAATGGCCCCCATGCAGAAAAAGGTTGAAAAGAAAGGTGGTAAGAAGGAGATGACTATGGTAGAAGTTAAGAAGGAAATCATTGAGAAGGACCAATGAAGTGTGCAAGTGGCAGAAACTGTAAGATTTTGTAAGAAGTCTATGTCTGCATCTCATCTGCAAAGGAGGAGGGGAAAATGAGATTAGGGAGATGTGTAAAAGGTGGGAAACAGTGCAAAATTTTGTAGAAAAGCGCCACCTGAATAAGGCTGCAGCAGTGCGAGCAACGAATCTCTTTAATGACAATGTAGTGTCACATTTCCGTGAAATCCTCAAAAGGAGGCAAAAGCAAATGTCATTGGGTGGGTTCCTTGTTAAAGTTGCATGAAAATAAAAAGATTTCATTGAGCCAATAGATAGCAGTAATTCCACTAGTGATACTGAAAGTTGTCCTACACCATAACCCTCCTCTCTCACCTCCCTCACACCAGCCATGAATGTCTTCAAAGGCAAGTGCAGGTTAATTTATTTTTCTTTATATCTTGTATTTTCTTTATTATTTTATATTATATTACATTCCAGTATTGTAATATTTTTCTATGAATATTTTTGGGTTGTGAAACAAATTATTTGAGTTTCCATTATTTCTTATGGGGAAATTTGCTTTGATATACAAGTGCTTTGGATTACAAGCATGTTCCGGAAGAATTATGCTCACAAATGTAGGTTTTATTGTATATGAAAGAGTAAAAGAAAATTTGAAAATGCCACCATTTAGTGTAATTTTGTTCCACTAAGGAAAATCTAAAGAAAGATCACCTGCATTCATCATAGAGTTAACTCTGAACACACTTCTCTTGGTAGCTACCAGCTGAGGTCATCTATTTTTCTCTTACAGACAGAAATCAAAGAAATATTTAACTGTAGATAGCTCTGACTTACTTGCTTGACTCACAAATAATCTTGGAATGATTTTTGAAACTTTGTCTTCCTTGAGAATAGATTACTTTTCTCTGGCTCACATCATATTTTTAGACTTCTCTGGGTTTCATAAAATTGTCTAAGTTTTCTTTCCCAATGAACACACTGCACATGACCAAGAGAATGGGTGTTTTTGTTTGTTTCTTTTTGTATAACAGCATTTTAGCAAAATGGAAATAGTTTTAAATTACACTCTGTGGTCTGATACCTAGCTCTTTCAAATATCATGACCTGCAACTGGCATTTGCTGAATGAGGGTTAAACTAGGATTCCATATAATGAACCATAGAAGGTAGTGTTGCCTGATTTGATTCTCCTCTTCCTAGTTTATGATGACTTATGCTCTGAATATTAAATCTAGCACATGAATATTTCACTTAACATCAAAGCTATTTAGTTTTTTTTTTTTTACTTGTAAAAGTAAAATGAATGAATGCTGGAAAATACATTTTTTTTCCTAGATCTGATCATTTTGAAGTGACTGGGTGTCAGTCCACTCAAAGGGCAAAAAATAGGAAGTAGGGCATTGAGTTTTATTTATTTATTTTTTCAAAGTTTATTTACTTATTTAGAAAGAGAAAGAGTGTGCATGCATGAGCACTCTGTGCACCAGTGGGGGAAGGGCAGAGAGAGAGAGAGAGAGAGAGAGGGAGAGAGAGAATCCCATGCAGGTTCTGTGCTGTCAGCACAGAGCGTGATATGGGGCTCAATTTCACGAATTATGAGATCATGACCTGAGCCAAAATCAAAAGTAGGTGGCTTAACAGAGTGAACCACCCAGGAGCCCCAGGACGTTGAGTTTTAAACTAACCTGTGCTGAATCTGATCTCTTAAATTCTGGTCTTTATCCATATCCTGGTTTTCAGCAGCTACCTGTTGAGTGATTTCTTCATGAGGTGTTTCACTTGAAAATGCTTCAGCTATGATATAAAAATTAGTTAATTAGATAATTTGCTAAAGCAAAGTTGCAGTAGCTCTGCTAAAATGTACTGATGCAAGAAAGTCAAATAGATATGATCATGCCATTGGCCCAATACTAATAAAAATGTTTAACAACATGAAAAGAAAGAGTATAGTTTTGGGATCAAAATTCAAATTTTTCTTCAAAATTGAGGAAAACAAAATACGATATAACATTAAAGAGGAGCTGTAGTTTCAATGTAGAGGATTTCAGGATTGACTCTGAAGAGGTTAGAATGTAAAGTAATGGGCCATCATGAATAATACACTAGGAAAAAAAACAATTAGAAAATCAACACTCTGGTGTAAAGATTAAGAATGAAATAACAGGGTGGCCATAAAGTCAAATATGTGTAAAAATTATTTGTCCCTATTATGCTACAATCCAATAAAGTAAATTACATTTCTTTCTAGATTTTATGATCTTTCCTTAGAGAATAGACATAAAAGAACTGACCACAAGTGACCAAAACCAAAAACATCCTCAACAGCTCTGATTGAGTCCTATTTGGGGTTAGTGGTACAAGTCCAAAACACTCATGAACTTAGAATAAATGGAAAATCATAAAGAGAAAAGACAGTCTTGAACTAGACTAAAAGGAATTTAATCAATGCAAGAGAACACAGAAGAACTGAACTAATAGTATTCAGGAAAATGGAGGACCCCCACAGGATATAGCAATCAATTTTTCTCCATCTACATTCAGGATAGAAAAAGATGAAGTGATTTAGAATACAGAATAATGATTTTAGGTTATTTATAAAACCAAAAGATTACTGACACCAGTGATGAGTGATGGAAGAAGAGTGTGGGAGTTCTTCTCAGGAGGTGCTATCATGCACCATGTCATGGTCACTATCTCAAATTTGTCAAGGCCTTCAGCACATCGATCAGCATTCCTCTTCCCAAACTCCACCCTGGCACTGGTCCCTTCCCCTTCTCTCCACTTCTGGCACTCTTTCCAAGACCGTGTCCACATCCTGGACCTTGAATGGCTCCATCCCTGCAATCTTAATGTCCTACACTCCAACTGTTTCTTTCTAGCACTCCCATATATGATGAATCTCTCCAACATTCATCCAGTCCCTAAATTCCTACACCCTTTCCCCCAAATTTACCAGCATTATCCTGACTTCACTTTATTTTCTAGCAAAGCTGAGTTGAATGGTTGAACACTTCAGCTTCTCTCCCTCATCTAACAAATTCAATTTGTGTCCTTTCGCTACACCAGCCTCAGATGATATTTATCTCTCTTTCCAAGTCTACACTTGCACCAGTAGACATCTTTGAAGAAAAATACACAATTTTTTAATTTGTAATCTCACTAATTACTTGGCTTAAAAATAAGCTGATAGATAGAATGGATGGATGGATGGATGGATGGATGGATGGATAGATACATACATACATACATACATACATACATACATACATAATTTGAGATAAGTTTCTTGAGAGTTATCTTCACTCAGGCTCTCTACCTCCTCACCTCCCATTCATGCCTCAATCCACCCCAGACCATCCTTCCCAATCTCCTACTCCATTGAAACAGCTCTCATTCCAGTCACCAAAACCCATCAAGGCCAATGCATATGTTTCAGTCCTTATCTTACTTGCTTTCTCTGTTGTATTTATAGGTAAAATTCAGCATACAATTCTTAAATACTTTTACATGTTATCTTGTTTTTACAACATAACTTGTAAAGCAAGATTGTGATTCTGTAATTGCACAGCTTATAAATGACAAAGAAGGGGTTTGACTCCAGTCAATCTGACTCCAGGCTCTGGACTTGTTTTTAATTTTCAAACTTTGTTGAATTATACCTGACAAAAAGAATGCATACATGAATATATAGCTCAGTGACCTCACGAACTGGAAACAGTACCCAGAGCAATGAACAAACATTATCAGCCCTGGAAGCCCCTCCTGTTTCTTCCCAGTTACTATTAGTCATGGACGTTAACGATCCAGAGCCTGCACTCAAAACTTCTCTATACCTCTCTTCATATTATGAACACTGCCGCTCCCACTCAGCCTGGACAAGAGACCAAAGCACTGGCTGGAAGCCCAAGCCGCCACTTCATCTTCCATTCTGACACAGTCTTATGCTCCTAAACTGCCTGTTTCCCTATCCTTAGGTCTCCCTGTTGGCTTTGAGGCTGGGGCATTCCTCTCCGTTCAGCCTTGGCTGGACTGATGCTCAGCCTTTGGGCCCACCTGGCTTTGGCTATGGGCTGCTTCCTTGTGATGTTGTTCTTCAGGCTTCTCCATAGACTGAAACATTGCAGGACAGCATGCTGAACCTGACCTTGGAGACTGGGCTCCCATACCCCAGCCTGGACTTCAGGACCCCAGCCCCTACTGGTCTGGGATAAAAATAGTACAATTTTATTTCGAAAAATCTGTCTTGGCTTATGAGACACTACTTTCCCTGGCCTTCTTCCTCTCTAGCTGCTGCTTCTAAACACTTCTTCCTTTGCTCTTCCCAGAAAACTCTGATGTTTTCTGGGGGTCATCATGGATCTCTCTTTAAAGTACATTTTTACTCCTAGGTGATACCTTGCACCTTCAAATCCTTAACTTTAGCGCATGCTTCCTTCCTGACATCTAGCCCCATTTGGAGAACTGTTCTATGAACATCTTAGCTGAAAAGTCCCAAACGCACTTCAAACTCAACGTTTCCCTAAAGAATCTCTATGTATTTCTTTTCATATTCTCTAAGTAAATGGTATCATCAATCAAAACTGTGTGGGTCAGAAACTTGTGGTCATCCTGTTCTCCCTGTGGCATGTCTCCTGTCCTCACTGATCACTGAATTCTGTAGTTGGCCTCCTAAATACCACTTGAAGGTGACCATTCCCATCTTGCCCCTCCCAGCTGTTGTAATGCCTCTGCTGTTTTTCAGAGGATAAGAGTTTTCTCATTTGCTTTTTGTTTCCAATCTTACTCCCTTCCAATGCATACTCCACCCTGAGCCAGAATGGACATTATAAAAAGCATATCTGATTGCATAAATCTCAGCTTCAATATCATTCAGTGACTTGACATGGCTTCAGGAAAATGTTCAAACACCTTAACTTGGGGCAAAAGTTTTGGCTGGCCCATGCCTACTCTGCAGGCCCATTTCTGCCCCTCTTCCATACCTTGCTGCCTCTCAGCCCTACTGAGGTACTTGCTGTTGTCTAGATGGACCACACTCACTTGCCAAGATTTGTGATGTGTTTCTCTGTACCTCTCTCCCTTTCTTGGACTGGTCAACCTCTTCTCATGCTGGGCACACCTATTATAACACACAACTAACTATATTATATAATCAGCTTACTTTTGCTTCTTCTTACACTATATTGTCAACTACTTGAGGATAGGGACTTGCCTTTCATTTGTTTATTATCAGTTCCTGGCAAATTATAAATCTTAGATAAATGTTTATTAGTGGTGCCATTTTAGCTCCCTTCACTCTAGACCAGTGCTATCCAACAGAACTTTCTAAGATGATGGAAACATTCTACACCACTGCTGTATGATATGGCAGCCACTAGCCATATGTGTACATAAAACGTAGCCAGTGTGACTGAAGAACTGAATTTTTAATTTGTTAATTTTAATTAGTTTAAATGGCATGTGTGGCTAGTGGCTGCCATGTTAGACACACAACTCTAGACTGCAATCCCTTGGTTCCTTAGCTACAATGTCCACTAAATTCCTTGAAGGTAGGATCCATTTCTTCTTTATTACTCTACATCCAGTGCCTAGCACAATGTCTGGCATCATGCTATAAATAAAAAATGAATATGTGAATGAACAAAATATTGTAGAAGGTTAGAATTTTATCTGAAAAAGTAACTGTCTAAAAAAAACTGTCTAAACAGTTTAAGTGGGGTTTTGACTAACACGAGGAAATTTCAAAGACCATTCGAACCTTATATTTTAAGAAAGAAAAATATTTTTTTTTAGAAAAATCTTAAGATATGAAAGAATAACATTTTTTATCAACTGAAATACTTTAAAATATGAAAGCTGCAGATTGATTTTCAAAGTTGTGGACATATTTAGCATACTCAATTCTGACCAAAATAAGTAAGAATTATAAAGTTAATGATTTCATACTAGTTTTAACGGTTTAGTTGGCCTAAACCCAACAATGGGCTCAGTTAACTTCAGACCAAGAAATACGCAATGTTAGAAATGTATGGTAAAAAGAAAAATCACACTGTGCTTTAATACTAATTTCTGAGGGTATATAAATATGATTATTTATGTGTATATGTGCATAAAATTTGATAAAGGAGAAGTACTCCCTGTGGTAGGGGAGAAAGGGCATTTTAAAGCCTAATTATAAGTCAAGGGTCAAGAATAAAGAAATTAAACAATTTATTTTATTTTTTAAGTTTATTTATTTGTTTTGAGAGCACCCAGGGGAAGGAGAGTAGGGGAGGGGCAGAGATATCGGGAGAGAGAGAATCCCAAGTGTGGAGCCTGACTCGGGGCTTGATCCTATGAACTATAAGATCATGACCTGAGCGAAGATCAAGAATCGGATGCTCAACTGAGCCACCCAAGGACTTAAACAAGTTAGATGATAACATCAGCTTTGACAAATTTGCCAGAATCACTCATCATATAATTTTGATATAACTCATATAACTCAACTGGATTGAGTTGGACTTCTTGAAAAATTGTTGCCAGTTGATTTCCTTCTGTTTCTGAAACATACCACAATATGCTTCCTTTGGAGCCCCCAGAGGGCAGGCAAACCTTCTGTGGCTCTCGTAGAGTTATATTCAGCTTTCAGGGACCTTCTCCCCGACAGGTCTGTGTGTGTACTTTATAACAACTTGACATACCCACTTTCAAGTCAGACTGATCTTGAGTTCAGGGTCCTGTTCTGCCACCAGTGGGCCATGGATTGGCAGTGCTGGCAGCCAATCTCAGCTATGTCCTGAACAGGAGGGGGAGTTAGCTGGACAAGCAGAGTCATTACTACAGTCAGCATTGCTCCTACTCCCTTTCATGGATAGAAGTAAGTTCTCTCTTTTAAGATTTGCTAGACAGGATCCAGTTTAAACTACTGTGCTCAAAAGCTAAAGTAGTATCTAGTGGTTTTGTCATTTTATTTAGGTAAATGATAAAAGAAGACCTCAAAATTACACTAACTCAAAATAAGGATGAATGTGACCTTGGACAAGTCAAGTGCTCATGCTTTAAATTCCCATCTATAAATGAAAGCATGGAAAGAGATGATCCCTTAGGTCTCTCCCACCTCTGAATGTCATTGTATTAGTAATAAAGCAGTAATAAAAGAAAGATAAATATTATCATTTGTTAAAGGATTTTTTTTATAAAGGTAAAATCAAGACTCTCAAACAAAGGTAAAATGTCATTATTTAACTCTTCAATTAATGAGAGAACCAGTAGGATGTTACATCAGTTCAAATAAGAATTGGATAATAGACTATCTACAATCAGGAATGCTAAAATACATGTTAATAGATGAAAAACTAATAGATGAAACTAATAGATGAAAACTAATTAGAAAACTAATAGATGAAAATCTAATACTTGTAATCTCTTCAAAAGTTTAGAAATTAATTATATATTGATTAAAATTCATTTGCATGCCTATGGACAAGAATCGTTTGAATTGCTCTCAGTTTCCTATAATTTACAGAGTCATAGAAGATCTGAATCAAAGCCAATGAAAGGCACAGACTCCCATAGATGCAGATAGTCCAAAGGGGTTCAAAAGACTATACTTAGCTTTCTACTGAAAGGATACCCAATAATCTCTTGTCCATTTCAAAGTCTTTCATAATTCTTACTGATGTATTTTTTACATGTTTATTAACATGTGCCAGATACTATCCTAAGTGTTTTACATGTATCTTATTTAATGTCTGTGATATTGTGATATAATAAGAGAAACATGTTTAGTCTTTTTCTCTGGCTCTTGACAAAGAGCTTGGAAAACGCTTGTAATTTCCCGAGAGATAGGTATAAGCATTTTTTCTTATTCATAATAAGCCCCTTGCAACATTACCTGAGTTAATGTTAACGAGATGACTCTTAGAAGACGGGGCCTGGTTGCCAGAGGAACAAACCATGTGATTAGAAGGCTGGAACTTTCAGCCTTGACCCCAGACTTCTAGGAAGGGGAGTGGGGTTGAGAGATGAATCAATCACCAATGGCCAATGATTTAATCCATCATGTTTATTAGAACTGCCATAAAAACTCTAAACTAAGGGGTTCAGAGAGCTTCTGGAATGATGAACACATCCACATGCCAGGAGGGTAGTGTAACCCAAACACCATGGAGACCAAAGCTTCTGAGCCTGAGACTCTTCCAGACCTAGCACTATATTCCTCTTCATCTGGCTGTTCATTTGTATCCTTTATGATGTCGTTTATAATAAACCAGTAATAGTAAGTGTTCTGTGAGTTTTATGGGTCATTATAGCAAATTCAAACCTGAGGAAGGGTTATGGAAACTCCTGACTTGTAGCCACATCATACAGAAGTGTGGGTAACCAGGGGATCTACTACTTAAAATTGGAATCTGAAGTTGGGGGCAGTCTTATGGGGCCGAGCCCTTAACCTGTGGAGTCTTCCCTAATTTACCAGTAGTTAGTGCCAGAACTGAATTAAACTGTAGAACAATTTGGTGTCTCCCAAGAACTGGAGAATGGGGTAGTGTAGGAATTCCACAATTTGGTGTCAGTAGTGTCAGTTTTCCTTTCACATCTGTAAAACTACAATGAAGCATTTTATTATGTAGACTGTGAAACTCAGGTTTAGAATAATGAAGTAACTTTCCCTTGGTCAAATAAATACCTCATGAGTTCACAAGAGAAGGTTCAAGAAGATGTGTTTTCCCTGTAAGTATTTCATTTGTGGAATAAAGTAACATTTTCATTCCAATGACAAAAAGTACTTAAACAAACCATGACTACTGGAAAGACTATTCAACCCCCCCATGTGAGGACTTCAGCCAACTGATACTGCTTTTCTGACTTCACACACAATCTTGGGGAAGGAAGTTATCAGATCCTTGCTTTGCAGAACAGATGTGATTTATGACCTTCATTAGATGTGACCCACCAAGATGTACTAAACAGCCACAAGAAGCTTCTCCATGCATGCAAGTCTCAAAAAGGGCACCTCTGTGCTAGGGAAGCTGCCAAATTGAGGGAAGTGTTCAGTGAGATGCTTGCAGTTGGCATAGAATTCTCTGCTAGTTCTCTACAGTGCTGAACAGCAACAGTTAAAGCAGGAGGCAAACGTGCTCTGCTAGATAATTCTTTGGAAAATCTGAAATGGATTTCTTATTACCACTCCTAATTGTAAATGGGAATACTCACCGATTCAGTCAAAGAAGAAATGAATAAAGAGCTTTGATTTACAAAAAAGAATATCAAAACAAAGGGGAAAAGTATCCAGCTTACCCATCGTGTCATTCATGCGATCCAGTGAAGAATTATCTGAAATATCTAATAACATGACAAAATCAAATGCAGAAGGAGGAAGAGGAACTTCTTTGGAGGCTTTAGTATCAACAGCCAATGTGGATATTTGTGCTTTCTTTTCCTCCATTTCTAGGACCTCTCTGTTGCAGCCCGTGAGAGCTTCCTCCAGAAGCTTTGCTTGGTTTAATGTCATTGGAAAACCATCCAAGACCCATCCTTGATCCACAGGTATCTTACTAAATTGAAAATGGACAAACCATTAACACTTTGATAGATACAAGTACTCTGGAAGTAGCAATACAATGAGGCTTGTCTTTACCTTTCAACTCCACAGTAACCTCCTTTGGCACAAATTTTATTACTTTACAGCTAAGATGAGGCTTATTAATGCACCACAATCACTCCTTTGCTTAAAATCTTTCTGTAGGTCCCTACTGCCCTCCAAAGATACTTCAGAGGCCGTAACGTGGTATTTAAAACTAACTGGCCACAATTGCCTCCCTATAACTCTTTGTCTCTCGCAGTCTTGAATCATTTACTTCAAACGAACTGATCTCCTCACTTAGGTAAATAAGCATTGCATTTTCTAGCTTGTGGTCATAGGTTTGAACCTGTTTCTCTTCTACACATAGTGGAATAACACACTTTACAGGGCATTATGAGGATAAACTGAAATGATCCATTTTAAGAACCCAGCATCGAGCTTACCACACTGTGGATACTCACAATGTCAACCTGGAGAGTTCTTCCTACTCTGCCCGACCCAGCACGGAGCTGTAACTGCCTAACCTGAACTCCTCTGCTCTCATTCACTTCGCTATACAATGAATAATTATTGTATTTCATAACTGAGAAAAATTCAAGTGAGGCTTCTTTATCTCAATTAGATTATAAGTTGTTGTAGTGTAAGGAGCATTTCTTGGGTTTTTGCTTTCAGTGCCACATCCTCCATAGAGAATCGAGCTCCAAGAATTATTATTTTGGATCTTTATATTGAAAAACCATATGAAAGGGGAACAAACTTAAACTCTGTTCTTCTAAACCCCTAATTATGTAAAACTGATATTTTGGTTTTTGGATTAAAATTTATGATTTAATTTCTTTCTCTGTTAGAACTCCTTTCTTGTCTGTGCAACCTCCTTTTCTCATTGCCTTCCCATCCAGCACTGATGAGCCTTTGGGTCCCTGGGTCCACTTCCTTCTCCTGAAACATAAAACAAGGAAGGGCACTGACTTGTGACCACACAATCAGGATCTCTCCCCTCTATAATCTGTCCCTTGGCTTTTCCAAGTATCTAATGACTCCTTGAATTCCTGAGGGAATAGAACCTGACCTTCACCTGGGTGAGTGAAGACTGGTAAAGTGGGAGAAGTGAAATATAAGCATGTAAATCATAAAACATGTCTTTATCTTGCTGTATGTTTTCTCATGTAGATGGGTAGTATTGATTAGATATTAAAAATAAAAAATACTGCTATATTATTCTTTATATACTTCTACCTGATAAAGAATATATTAGTAGATTAAAAAAATACGTACTTAATAGCATTTACCATGATGCTAACTAGCAACATGTCAGAAATGCTCTTTCCTTTCTTCAGCAACTTTTCTGATTTTGCACCAAGCTGAGCACGCACAGTGAGCTGTGAAAATAAACAATGAGTGGTAGAGTACAACTAATTTAAAAGTCAGAATCCAAATGTCTGGGGGAAAAATTAAATGGTCATGCTCTCTGGTGAAGACACTGATCATCTGGCGCAATTCTGGAGTCAGCCAAGCACCCAGGGGAAGTGTGTATGGATATTGAGGCTCCTCTGTGTGGGTCCCTCCTTGCCAAGATCTTCCTCTGAATTCTCAGCGGCTCTGGCATTGCCAACCTTCGTTTTCTAATACCTTAAACTGAAACTATTAAAGATTTCTGCTTGAGTTCTAGCCACTCTCGTGCTACACAGACATGGTGTGCCTCTGGGATAACCTGTAGAAGTATGGCTCTTGACCAGGGAAGTTCCCTTGATTCAGTGGTCCAATGCCACACAGTTCATGCCTGTTTTAGGCTGCCTGCCTGTCTTCCACTTTGACTTTTTCCTGTTGGCTTTGGCCATCAAATAATTAGCTTTTCTATTTTGTCCTGCATTGGTAACATTATCTGTAGAAGGGCTAGTCCAATAAAGCTGCTTTACGAACAGGAAAATTCCCTAGTACTGATTCTTAACTCAACCACCAGGAAGTATTTTACAAGTCAAATGATATTAGATGTCTATGCAAAACCCTGTAAAGTTTCCTTGTTTACTTCAAATGTCCTCATTGTGCCTGTAAGGCTGACCTGACTTTTCTCCCTTCCAGCTCATCTCTCTAACCCCACTTTGCTGGCCAGGCACCTTCCTGCCTCATGGCTGCCATCCAGCTACTCTTACTGCCTGAAATGCTTCCCCAGACGCACTTGGAATTTTCTCTCAATCTTCTTTCAATCTGGTTAGATCTCACTTTCTCAAAGAAGGCTTATCCCATTTAATACAGCAACCTTCCCTCTTTCCCCACCTCCATGGCCTTGACCCCTTTGCTTCTGACCCGTTACTCCACTCTACATTTTCTTCCCTTCTGACTCATTACCATCTAATGGGTCATATAATTCATTTACTCGGTGTTTATGGTTTGTTATCTGTCTGCATTAGAATGTAAACTCTTTAAGGTCCAAGAACCTTGCCTTTTCTGTTCACTGACATATTCCAAATAATTACAACAACGAACACACACACACAAAACGTATGTCCTTTGCGTTGAATTGAATATGGAATTTGGAGGATTTGTAACTCAATAAAAGTAAATATAAAAAATACACTTAGCCTTTCTGTTAATTTATATTGCAAATACACAGAGTAAAAATGATACATTCCCCTTCATCACTTTCTCTAAGCCCATTTCCCTCTTCACTGGCTGCCATACTTACAGATTGGTGTATATCCTTCCAAAACTTTTTCTATCTTTAAGGAATTTTCAAATTAAAATATTTGAAAACTAAAATTGTTTCCCAGGTGAATCACATAATAAAAGTAACTAAATATAATAAAAATAAAGCAAATAAAATTTCTTGATTAATCAGGACATTGCATTTGATGACAAAAAGATATCTCCACATACAGAAAAGCAATACTATACAAGAAAATGCTAGTTTCCATTGGAAGTCACAGTGAGTGAATTGTTGTGAGTGTTTCAGGGATTAATAAAACATTCTGAAGAGTCACCAATACGTCTAAGGAGAAATTCTGGGGAAAAAAAGTATTTAAAGATAAAGAGAGTAGGAAAGGAAAGAGAAGTAATAAATTCAGTGGTAAAGAAAAACACATAAGTTTGACATATGATTAAAATTTAAAAAAATCACATACTTATTTTCTTACCTGGCAAAACTGAATAGCAATTTCCACTGCTTTAGGGATAAGGAATATTAAGAATATAAAGAATATTAAGTAACTCAGATTTAGTTACTATTTTACCATAATACTTACTTTAAACCAAAAAAGGAGTACATTGCTATTTCATTCCATTTGAAGACATACCAAGAAACTATGAATCATGACATACTTCAATCTACTAGTAGCCAAAATTAGATTACAATACTTACTTCAGAGAAACTATCACTTGATTTGACTTCTTCAGCTTTTGGAGTTTTATTTGTTTCAGTACCTAGCAATAGGAAAAGTGTTAAGAATAAAGTCCAGTATTTACCACTAAGAACCATGTTAGTATGTGATCATCCATGGTTTTGGACAGATGGGTTATTGGATCCAGCCATGCCTGAGATGCTCGGAGGAAAGAAGTAATAGAATCACCACAGAATGGCTTCATCTTTGTTCCACAACATTAAAATCCTGGCCGTTGTGTGGCTTGGTGTTTTCCACTTCCTTCCTTCCCTTATGGCTCACTTATAATAATATCATTAGGAATACTTTAATACAGTTTGCGTTTTCTTTTCAGAAAAATAGACAAGTTTCTGAAGAAAATTTGTTAAAATGATAATTCATTAATTTTCATTTTCCTGAATTATCAAGTTATAGGTAATAAATATGTCTCAAAGTAGAAAAGTCTGGAAGTCAGACTTTGGAGTTTTTTACTTGAATTCTATGGGAAAAAAACAAGTTTTCACAGTCTGTTTATAATTAACTGGACTTTTGTAATAAAATATGTCATACAATACTTAGATTAAAAATCAACCAAAATTATCTTGTAAGAAACACATAACTGAAATAAGGGACAGATTACACCCTTTGAAAGGATGGAAAATACAACTGCTCTTGGAGAGCTTCATGCTCACCACATGGTCCAGTGGTGACGGCAATAATGACGTGCGCACAGGATGATCTGAACTGTGTGCTAGAACATGAGGAAACTATTAAATATGGCAAGTCTTCACTAGCACAGCTAGAAAAGATATTTAAGACTTAAAATTGTTTTCTTTCAATGTTTTTAAAAAGCATCTGAAAGACTACAACCCAGATCCCAAGTGAGGTAACTTTTCATTAGGTTTGGAAGCCAGGTTCTATTTATTTGCCTTGCCCAAGGCTGGAAATCAACTTAACTTGAGGTAGGGAACCACTCTTCAGCAGGGATGCAAGAGACCAGACCCTGTAGCCTCCCTCAACCAGTAAAGAACACAGCAGTGTGCAGGGAGCCCCAACCCTACCACTCACCCAGATCTGCTTGGGCGAAAAGAAACAATAAAATACTGTCTCCCTGCAAAGCCAGGGAGAGGGAGGATTTATCCTGGATGTTATCACAAGCACAACAAAACTGAGCAACTATCTGAAGGAGCAAAAAAAGATTCCTTTGTAATACTTATCTCTTATCCCTATTTATAGGCAAGGGTTGGGGACTTCTGTGTTTACCTTGCTGTCTCTGTTAAATGACCAGGTAGACAACTATGCAAAACTCTCCTTGACTCCCTTTTCTTTCCCTGAAAGCAAGTTTGTGCTCACATACATGTGCACTTACTATTTATCTGTCTGTCTTTCTAATGTAAAAAATGGATGATTTGTTTGGATATCTCACTTACTAAGTACAGTTTTATCTTCTGTTTCTGGCAATGCTTCATTTGAAGCTGGATAAGCTGAAGATACATCCTGTAGATCCTTTGGGGAGAAAACATACATACACACACAGAAATCTTAACATTATCATATTTTAATAACATTTAAAATTTTATTTCTATAAGTAAGGTTCACACTATTTTATCTATGACCGTAATGATATTAAGAATAACTGAATGATTTCTAAAAACACGTAAAATTGATGATTATTCTTATAGAAACACACAGTAGCCTGTGGTGTACTCTGTCTTTCCAATGATCTTCAATTACTATGTAAAATACAGCAACTGCTATTTTGAAAATACAGTGAGGGGTGCCTGGGTGGCTCAGTCGGTTAAGCATCTGACAACGGCTCAGGTCGTGATCTCACAGTTCATGAGTTTGAGCCCTGCGTCAGGCTCTGTGCTAACAGCTCGGAGCCTGAAGCCTGCTTCAGATTCTGTCTCCCTCTCTCTCTGCCCCTCTCCTGCTCACTCTCTGTCTCTAACTCTCTTAAATATAAACAAACATTAAAAATTAAAAAAAAAATACAGTGAAACCTGAGAAAGAGGTAGAGTTTATGAAACACTATTTTAGAAAGAACAATCCTAGAGGTGTCAGTCATAGCCATAAGGGAATAAAGAAAAAACATGTACATTATCTATCATCAGAATGAGAGGCAGCCCACACTTCTCCCAGTTATTTTCATAACTTCTGGTTAAATGGTATTTATTTTGCAACTGATGCAAATGATCTGGGTTAGATTCTTTGCAAGTTTATTCAATTGCAGAGACAACATAAGGTAGGGGAAAGAGTACTGGATTTAGAATCTTGGTTTCCACTCAAAGCCTAGCCATCAATAAGCCTTCTGACCCCGAGCAAGCCAATTTATCCTTGGGACCTCTATTGTCTCTCCTTTAAAATGAGGGTGCTGGACCACATTGATTCTCAAGGTGGGGCCACATTCTCCTGTTTCCTGCCTTAGAATCTTCATGCAATAATGTAGCAAGATGCAATATTTATGGGAATGTGATGCAGGTAAATCACAAGAAGACCTGCCCCTCCTTCACTAACCCCTCTGGTTGAGATCTACTCACAGACCAAATTCAGCTGGCCAACTGTTTTGTATATAGTCCCTGGGCATCCCTCTGTGGAACAGCATTGTGAGCCAGGGGACCAAGTCTGGTATCCCCCTCCACCCCTTCTCTGCTATTGCCCCCCCCCCCCCAACCACCAGCCTTGGCCGTGACCCAAAGCTGACATGGGTCTTTATGCGATGGAGTCTTCACCATTGGCCACTGTCAGGGTCTCAGTGGTGGAATATGACTCTGAGAGCTGGTAACTTGGTGAATTCTGCCCACAACACTCATACCCCACCCACTTCCAACCTCTTGCAAGTCAGCCCCTTTGCCCCCTTACCAGTCTTACCAACCTGTGGCTCTTTCTCAGAAGACTGTCTCCTGCTGATGGTAACTGGGTGCAAAGTGGACTAACCACCCTGCAGGACCCATCCAGGCAACCGGAGTATGTTGGGGGAGTGAGAGGGAGGAATCTTCTCTTTTGCTATATAAACACCCACACAATAATGTTGATTTTGCCTCTTGGCCCACAAAACCTAAAATATTTTCTCTCTGGACCTTTATAGAAAACATTGCTAACCTCTGGTCTAGAAGATCTCTTAGATTCCATTAGAATATGAGGAGCAGAAAAGAAAACTAAAATCACACTTGCCTGGCTTTCTTTACTCGTCTCTTGCTGAACTGGTAGAGCCTTTTCTTCATCTTTTTTCTCAATTGGTAGGGCCTCACTGACTTGTTCGTTGTCATGAAATGCTTTGATGGCTTCTTGGACAAGAGTGTCAATAGAAAGTACCTGAATAGGAAAGTCTAAAGTACAGCAGACAATTTTATTAATTACTTCATTTAGGAAATTGACATAATTATCCTTCCGTGCTGGCTTCACCCCATAATACTGTCTTTTGGGCTCCCTAGAATTGTCTTTTGGATCAAGCTGCTTATTTTTTTATTGTGGTAAAATTCACCTAACATAAATTTAACCATTTTAACTATGGTAGAAGATACACCTCAGAAGTGTTTAGGCCATTTACATGTCTAACAATCACCACTATCTCATTCCAAAAAATTTTCATCACCCAAAGAGGAAACCTGGTACCCACTAAGCAGTCAGTCACTCTGTATCTCTCTTATTCCTGGGCCCACAACCAGTAAATTGCCTTCTGTCTTTATGGGTTTGCTATTCTGGATATTTCATATCAATGGATCATACAGTATGTGGCCTTTTGTGTCTCATTTCTTTCATTCAGCATCATGTTTTCAAGGTTCATTCATGTTGTAGCATGTATTAATAGTACTCACTCTTTTTTTATGGCTGAGAAATAATATTTCATTGTGTAGATATACTACTTTTGTTATCTATTCATCAGGTGACATTTGGATTTTTTTCGCACCTTTTGACTATTTTTAATAGTACTGCTATGAATATTCCTGCATAAGATTTATTTTGAGCACCTGTTTTCGATCCTTTGGGGTATACATTCCATAGTGGAATTGTTGGGATCATATGGTAATTCTTTGTTAAATTTATTGAGGAACCACCAAACTGCTTTCCATAGTGGCTACACCATTTTATATTCCCACCAGCAACGTATGAGGGTTCCAAGCAACACTTCCTCACTAACACTTGTCATTTTCCTTTTTTTTTATTGTACCCATCTTAGTGGTGTGAAGTAATATCTCATTGTGCTTTTGTCAAGCTTCTTTTTAAGGAGGTACTTTTAACATTTCAATAATGATCTACCTTACCTTTCTCTGCATTAGAATAGTTTAACATGGACTAGTCTGTAAATTTTGAGTTTTGTAGTAAAAACAGCAAAAAATTAGTGTAATTGAATAAAAGTGAACTAAACCAATGGAAACCTATGCTTTTAGCTGAACGGACTTCAACAGAAAAAGCCCAAGCCTCATTAAAAAGACAGAACTCAACAGATGTGAAGAATTAAAACATTTATAATTTTAAGCAGATTTCTTTTGTATTTGTGACAAATTATTAATTTCCTCCTTCATTGGTGGGTAAATAAAATCTATGAGGAAAAGTTTACAATTGGTATTTCGCTAGACTATGTACTATCAGTATATAACATATCCATATATCCAGGTTTGCTTGGGACAGTCCCAATTTATGACTCTAAAATCTTAAAAGTGTCTGCCTTGGACAATTAATTCTATTATCAGTCTATTATAAAATTTTTGATGATGACAGAGTTTCTCACTATATCAGCAGATTCTTATGTATGTTGTCTACAGACATAGTCATTTGAAGCTACAGTCAATGTAGACAGAATCCAATAAGCAGGGGGAAAAAAAGAAAAAGGAAATTCTACCTTTTTGTAGAGCCTTCAGAGCAGTAGTTTTTCCACTAAATGTTTTCCCCAATAAGCACCCTTTAATAGCAAATGAAGGTAATTCTGATATTATTGCTTTGACTTGAGGAGGATGAGATTTTTCAATTAATCTGTGAATCACATGACCCAATATGTTGTTGTTGGAGGGTGGTAAATTCTCAACCATTTCTTCTGGCAAGGCCCACTCCCCAACCATGTTCTACAAAATAACAATGAAACGAACAAAAAAGATATTATTAAAAGTGGAATTTAGCCACACAAAAAAGTTGTATCAAAAATAAGCCCAAATTATAGCAAACAAAAGTATGTAATACTTTAAATAATTATTTTACATAAATGAGTAATAACATAATACATTCATATAGGAGAGCAGAAAAGAACTTCCTACATTAAAGTAAAAAAGAAAAAACTCAAACATCCTTAACAGTTTATGAAAGTAGGCATATTGGGTTAATTGAGACAAACTGCAACCCAGGTTGAGCATAAAATACGCTTAAATCGATGCTGCCATCAGTAAACAAAAAAGAATAATAGTTTATCTGCTATCTTATGCAAATACTAAGCCTACTTTAAAATATTTTAAAAAAAGATAAAAGAGAACATTCATGCCCAGTATGAATCTACTATGTTTGACTCCTGGTTTCTTCAGGTTTCCTGCTGAAATGAAAACAAACTACGGACCACATTATCTACCTCTATGTGATAAAACTAGAAATCAGTTTTTGGAAGATATGAGAAATAGAAGGACTTAAAAATTAAAAGCATTCTTTTAAAATAATTCTTGGGGGGGCGCCTGGGTGGCTCAGTCGGTTAAGCGTCCGACTTCGGCTCAAGTCATGATCTCACGGTCTGTGAGTTCGAGCCCCGCATCAGGTTCTGTGCTGACAGCTCAGAGCCTGGAGCCTCTTTCAGATTCTGTATCTCCCTCTCTGTCTGCCCCTCCCCTATTCACGCTCTGTCTCTCTCTGTCTCCAAAATAAACGTTAAAAAAAATAAAAATAAAAAAATAAAGTAATTCTTGGCTTAAAGGGGAAATTAAAAGGGTAGATGCCAAAAAGAACATTAAAACAATAGATTTATTAAAAATATGTGATGGGATCAAATTGTACTCAGAGGAAAATTCGGTCCCATAAAACGCCTGATCTAAAATAAAAAAGAAGGGAAACAAACTAAGCACTAAAATAGGAAAAAGTAATTTCATAAAAAAATGAGGAGGGAACTCATAAAAATGGAAATGGATACAGAGTAAAACCATCAAGATATTTTTATTAATATTTCCAGGACTTGTCCAGACTAATGGTGATAAAGAAATTGCTTCTAGTTCTGAACAAAGATGTAGAAGAGCAAGTATCAGTTTTGTGACATAATAGGAAAGAAACAAGAGATTTTAAACCCATTACTGTATTACATTCATAGGTTAAATTTTTTTTTTAAAAGCATATGATCATTTAAGCAAGAAACATCTGATAAAATTCATGTCTGATGAGGGAAAAAAACACAAAATTAAAAGGAAATAGAACAAATCTTTTAACGTGTTATGAACTGAAGATGACGTCTCTAACACTCTCAGGGACTGATACATAACAGTGAACCAAAATGAGTGACACATTTTTCCAGTAAAGGCAGGAGTAAGAAAAAGATACTCATCATTAATAGTCACATGATTCTGGAAGTTCTAGCCAGTGCAACTAAGATGAAGAAAGAGGTGGAAGTGCCTCTAGAAGTAAAGGAGGCTGCTGTAGACTTGAATTCCTAGTGCAGAGGTGATAGCTGTGACCTGAACTACGAGTCCCCATGATGGTGGCAGTGGTGACAGTTTTCTCAACAGATCTTGCTTTGGTGGGTCTGATAATTTTCTTTGGAAGATTACCCTTGAACCTGGTTCTCGAGCCCACCTGCTGATTAACTGAACTACCTAACATATTTGGAATAACTGTTTTCCTGCTTCCTCAGCAAGAGTCAACTTTTTTCTTTTCTGCTTACAATTAAAAATTTTCACAAAATCATTGGAATGAACAAAGAAATAGGGAGCCTATATATAGGAAGCCTCAAACTTCACTGAGGGGTATAAGGAAAAATAATTTCATTAAAGGGTAAGTTTAAAAGGTTAAATCTATAGGGGCGCTTGGGTGGCTTAGTTGGTTAAGTGTCTGGCTTCTGCTCAGGTCATGATCTCGCAGTTCATGTGTTCGAGCCCCACATCAGGCTGACAGTGCAGAGCCTGGGGCCTGCTTCAGATTCTGTGTCTCCCTCTCTCTCTCTCTCTGCCCCTCCCTTGCTTGTGCTCTGTCTCTCTCTCTCTCTCAAAAATAAATAAAACATTTAAAAAAAGCTTCATGGGGTGCCTGGGTGGCTCAGTCAGTTGAGCATCCAACTTCAGCTCAGGTCATGATCTCGCGGTCTGTAAGTTCGAGCCCCATGTGGGGCTCTGTGCTGGCACCTCAGAGCCTGGAGTCTGCTTCAGATTCTATGTCTCCCTCTCTCTCTGCACCTCCCCCATTCATGCTCTGTCTCTCTGTCAAAAAAACAATAAAAAAATTTTTTTTAAGTTTCAAATCTATAAACTATTTAATTCTTACCGATTAATCTGATTGAATATAATAACAACAAAAGTGCTAGTGTCATATGACCAATGAGTCTAAAACTAAGGCAAAAGAAGAAATACAATGGATAAAAATATTTATTTAAAAAACTAAAGAAAGTAAAAGGGGGTGTACCTTCCCATATATTAAGTACTTATTAATAATACAGTAATGAGGGCCCCTGGATGTCTCAGTCAGCTGAGCATCTGACTCTTGATTTCAGTGTAGGTCATGATCTCACAGTTTGTGAGATTGAGCCCCAGATTAGGCTCTGCACTGACAGCGTGGAGCCTGCTTGGGCTTCTCTGTCTCCCTCTCTCTGCCCCTCCCCACTCATGTTTGCTCTCTCTCTCGCAAAATAAATAAACATTAAAAAAGAATACACTAATTAAAAAAATGAGTTTCAGAAAGAAATGGGTTTTTTCAGTGCACAAAAATATAAATTCTATAAATAGATCTAAGTATATGCAGGAATTCAGTACTTAATAAGATTTATATTTCATAGTAGCAGAGACGTACATTATTTCATAACAGGTACTGAAATAACTGGCCACATATTTGAAAATAATAAAGTTGGAGAGCCTTATATTTTTTCATGAAAATAGATTCTGAAACCAAGAAATCATGAAGGCACCAAAATCTGCATGAACATTTACATGTTCCATGATGGTCTTTCTAAGCATGAAAGCCAGAAAAGAAAAGGCTGATAAATTTGGTTATATAAAAATAAAATATTCTACACATCTGCACTCCATAAACATACTTACACAAAATTAAAAAAAAATTTTTTTAATTTTTTTTAATGTTTTGTTTATTTTTGAGAGAGGGGGAGACTGAGCACGAACAGGGGAGGGTCAGAGAGAGGGAGACACAGAATCTGAAACAGGCTCCAGGCTCTGAGCTGTCAGCACAGAGCCCGACGTGGGGCTGGAACTCACGGACCGCGAGATCATGACCTGAGCCGAAGTCGGCCGCTTAACCGACTGAGCCACACAGGCACCCCTAAAAAATTTTTAATGCTTATTTATTTTTAAGAGAGAGACAGAGTGTGAGTGGTGGGTGGGCAGAGAGAGAGAGAGAGAGAGAGAGAGAGAGAGAGAGAGAGACAGAATCCAAAGCTGGCTCCAGGCTCCTAGCTATCAGCACAGAGCCCAAGGAGGGGCTTGAACCCACGAACCATGAGCTCATGACCTGAGCCCAAGTTGGACACTTACCCAACCGAGTCACCCAGGCGCCCCTATTTACACACAATTGAAAAGCAAAAAACAAAAGGAAAGTGAGATATATATATATTTCACAAAGGCTTAAGAGTCTAGTTTATAAAAAGCTGTATGTAAGAAGATAAAAAATATCCCAACAGAAAAAAAAAGGCACAAAGAATATGAATAGTCAATACTCAAAATAGAATAAAATGGCCGATGAGTTTTTGAAGAAATGTTCAAATTCAAAAAATAAAGATATCTAAAATAAAACAATGATCGTATTTTGCCTAACATAAAAAGATTAGTCATACTTTTCATTCAGTGCTGGTGGGAGAGTAAATTAGTGCATTGTTTTATTGTATTTTCTAAAGCTGTACAAAGTCGCTTTACTATCACCACAATAATAAAAATTATTAAGACATAAAAACAGATAAGAATTAGGATTTAGTTTAAATACGAATCACTGAAAAATTAGGTAAGATAGTATTTTTCTGAAGTCACTTGAAGATCTTAAAAAGATCTGTAGTGCATATAAACAAATTTAGGAACATAAGTAGTTAACAATTTCATTATATAAATATTCCATCCACAATCTACCAGAAACAAAGAGTAGAAATATAAGACATAGAAATACATGATATATTTTATTATTTGGAATTAGTACATATAACCTATTTAACTATTCAAACTTCAAAACACTCTGATGTACTGTTTCAGTGGTGCAGAACATTACGAATTCAAGATGTATCAGCTTATCAGACTTTTTTTAAAAAATGATGCAAGTTTTCTCCAAATCTTATTAAAGATGATCAGTTTTATTAGCACTTTTTAAAATATACCACTTGCAGGGACACCTGGGTGATTCAGTTGTTTAAGGGTCCAACTCTTGATTTCTGCTCAGGTCATGATCTCACTGTTGTGGGATTAAGCCCCTCATCGGGCTCTGTGCTGAGTGTGAAACCTGCTTAGGATTCTCATTCTTTCTTCCCCTCTCCCTCTACCCTTCTCCCTCGCTCTCACACTCACTCTCTCTCTAAAATCAATCAATTAATCACTTGCCCTCAATCAACTTGCCCCAATTAATCTTAACTTTGTCTTCTTAGTCCAAATAATTGGGCTAGAAAAAATGAGCAAAATTCACTGGGGGGGAAATGAGCTCCTTCAACAGCATATGCTCTCATAAAAACCAGAGAGAGAAGAAAAACAAAAGACACTGGGGCTCCTGGGTGACTCGGTTGGTTAATCATCCAACTCTTCATTTCCGCTCAGGTCATGGTTGCACAGTTCATGGAATCGAGCTCCATGTCGGGCTCTGCACTGACTGCAAAGCCTGCTTAGGATCCTATCTCTCTCTCTCTCTCTTTGCCTCTCTGTCTCTCTCTTTCTCAAAATAAATAAATACACTTAAAAAAATGAAACAGATTTTCATTAAAAAAAAGAAAAAAGAGTTCAATGTGTTTTTTCACAAAACAGAGCCAATTTTTCAACTTCGGCTAATCTGAATTTTCTTTCTTCTTTCTTTCTTTTTTTTTTTTTTGAGGAGGAAGGTATATGTGTTTCCTCTGACTACACGTCAGGATATTTATCTTTATATTTGTATACTTACACTAATATATATTTTGTATGACATGGCATAAATATTTATATATGCTAGGTCATATACAAATTTAAACATGCTTTTATATATGCTATCTCATATATTATTAAACACATGCCTTTGTTGTTGCATTTTTTTTTAAATTTTTTTTCAACGTTTTTATTTATTTTTGGGACAGAGAGAGACAGAGAATGAACGGGCGAGGGGCAGAGAGAGAGGGAGACACAGAATCGGAAACAGGCTCTAGGCTCTGAGCCGTCAGCCCAGAGCCCGACGCGGGGCTCGAACTCACAGACGGCGAGATCCTGACCTGGCTGAAGTCGGACGCTCAACCGACTGCGCCACCCAGGCGCCCCGTTGTTGCATTTTTTAATCAGTATTCTTTTCATATCTATCCAATATCTGACAAAAAATGCTTGCTCAGAATATAAGCTGACAGATTTCATAAATGCTATACATGGCTTGCTTGGTTTGGGGATAGAATTTCTGTTATGACAACATTCTGAGATAAGGAAATGCTTTTTGAAACAAATAAACAAAAATCCCCCACAGTATTCACAATAGGTTTTCCTTTAAAAATGGTGGAATTTAGGGGCGCCTGGGTGGCGCAGTCGGTTAAGCGTCCGACTTCAGCCAGGTCACGATCTCGCGGTCTGTGAGTTCGAGCCCCGCGTCAGGCTCTGGGCTGATGGCTCAGAGCCTGGAGCCTGCTTCCGATTCTGTGTCTCCCTCTCTCTCTGCCCCTCCCCTGTTCATGCTCTCTCTCTCTCTGTCCCAAGAATAAATAAAAAAAAAAGTTGAAAAAAAAAAAAAAAGGTGGAATTTATTACTATCTCAATATAATCATATCTGTTACTTCTAAACAAACTATCCTTTATTTGTAAAATTTACTTTGTTTTAGTTTTTCTAATAATTCTGTACACAGTAATTATATGCATTATTCAAAATTAGCTAAATACTGAATTGCTTTTCATAATCATTGAATTGGAATTTATTGCTTGCTTCTGCTTTCATTCATTGGAATCACTTATACTTCTAATTAGACGTGATAATTATTTTATGTAATGTGGCCAGTCAGAAATAAACCAAATTAATAAATAAACCAGAGGGGCGCCTGGGTGGCTAGGTGGGTTGAATGTCCGACTTCGGTTCAGGTCATGATCTCACGGTTCATGAGTTGGAGCCCCGCTCCAGGCTCTTGCTGACAGCTCAGAGACTGGAGCCTGCTTTGGATTCTGTGGCTCCCTCTCTCTCCGTCCATCCCCCGCTCATGCTTTGTCTCTGTCTCTCTCAAAAATAAACATTAACAAAAAAATTTAAAAAAACAGAAATTACATTACTTTAAGATAAAAAGGCTTTAAGTCCAAGGCCAATTTTAGGTGGAAAGTTTCTAACGTTCTAATGATTTTGTGCGGTGCATTTAATCTGTCCTAAAGGAACCAGTCTGGGACTGAAATCAGATGACCTGGATCCCCAGAATAGTTCTGCTACTTACTTGTTTTGTACTCTTGACAATTGCCTCATCTTTGTGTGATAATATCTATCTCACACAGTTGCTGTAAAGATTGAATGAAATTCTTATGTGAGTAGTCTATGTCACCGTGCAGTTTCAAAACTTAACTAAGAAGTTCTCAGGCTCCTGCTGGAGGCACATAACAGGAAGTTTCTGCCCAATGGGAGAAATTACATGCCGCTTGCACCCCAATCAGAGAGGTGTGCTTCCTCACAAAGGGATCAGAATAAAGCCCTGTTCCATTGCTGAATTAGTTGTAGAATGTGGCCCAACACAATGGGATAGAATGTTCACCATGCAGAGACCTGAATGCTTAGGTTAGGAAAAGGTCTGAAGCTTGACCCATGGAGGTAAGGGGCTCAAGGATTTGGTGGAACTCATTTTGAAGACTCATCTTAAAAATACAGTTGATAAAATTTTTAAGTAAAGACCAAAGATAAAGGGTAAGTCAAAGTAACCATCTCAGGTTAGAACAAGAACATGATGAGTGAAGAGGAGGTCAGAAGAACTGGAAAAAGGGAAACTCAGACCAGAATGAAGATTACTAGTTTAACGACAATGAGCTAAAGAGATTTTCCAGTTCGTTAGCGAAGAGGAGCTAGATTTTTTTTTTTTTTACCATATCCCTATTTCACATGGTTTGTTTTATATAATTATGTTAACTATATAATAAAATTTTATCAGAGAAAAATTATATAATAGAATGTATAATTCTTACTCTTTTGGGTATTATTATGAATAGATATCTGACAATTAGTTTCAAGACTCAGCCCAGCATGGGAAATGCCAGGTAAGTATCACCTGGTACAAAGTATTGTTTTAAGGAGACACTTTTCCTATGTAGATGTGTTCCATGATTCTAGCACTTGATTAATGGAAACTGTCATATGTATGTACATGTGTGTGTGTGTGTATATATCTTATCTTATATATCTTATATATCTTATCATATATATATATATATATATATATATATATACACACCTTATATATCTTATCTACCTATACACAGACACCATGAAATTACAACAGAAGTAAATAGCCCCTGCCCTTGGTCAAAAGTCACAACCTATTTACCAGCATTGGTTTCATTAACTGATCAACATTGACCTTTTCAGAGACTGCATTCTGAATCCCTGGGACCACACTATCCACCTATTCTTCCTATCTTCATAAGTGACATGGACCTAACACTGCTTTCCAGCCTGGATCCCCACTCACACTCACATGGTTGTCTGTATCACGTTGTAGGTACCTCATGGTTTCCTAGACTTCTGATTCTGGTTACTTCCAGTCTGTCATATCTTTTTTTTTGTTTCCTATGCCTTGATGTGTCATTATTTTTCAGCCCCATTATTAACCATGGCTAAAAGCAACATGAGCATTTACAGACAGCATCTGCTCAGGATCAGTGTGCTTGAATGTAGGCTGAAGTGTACATTTCAAGGGCAAGCTTGAGATCTTCCATGTGTTCCATTCATTAGATTCCCTCCTTGACTGTCACATTGTCCAAATGGTTAAATGATGATGCTGGTGGAGCTGCATGGTTTTCTCAGCAAATTGTTTACTTCTGTTCACATGATCACCCTTGGACTAAAGCAAAAGCACCTCATTCTCATGTCTTGCCACTTCCAAAGATCCAAGTTAGGAATAGAGCTTCCTTATCTATGCTTTTAAAAGGGGGCAGACATGGTTTGCTTTGATCAACTTAGATAACTAGAATCTGGGCCTTGGGAGGTATTCATCAATCCATAAAATCTGAGTGCCGCTAGCACAACATTCAACAAACAACACTGGATTATGCCAGTGATATTTACTAGTGACATCCAATTGTGGCATTTGTAGAGTGGCGGTCCTAGTCTGAAAGCACACACAATGACCTCCCCAGTGTTTGTTTTCACAGATTGTTAGAAGTCACCAACATCTGTGTGGCCTGAGGTGCCCCAGATCCTAGTTTGGCAGGCTCTAAGTGTCTTGCAATTCAATTACTGATGCCTTCAAAAAACAAGACAAATGCCTTTTCTCCTAAGAGAGAGAAAGAACTTCTTAGGGAATTCAACACTTACAGTGTTTTTGACATCTGCTAGTGTCCTTGGGTTTTCCTGAAATGCAATCTTTTAATCTATGTATAATAAAACACATCAACTATCTTGGTACAGTGGCCAAAGGACTTAAGGTAGAAGCTTCTAATAAACTGACTTCAAGAAACACCACAGGTAGTAACTCCGCAAAATGAGGCTATGCACCTTTCAGAGTATAGCTGATGCACCACAACATCATCATACAGACATTCGAGCTGCCTTAATCTTGCATCTACTATGGCTGGCTTTCTCTTGCACACCACTCTGCAAGAAGTGAGGAAGAGACGACAATCTGTGATACCTGAAATGATTTTACTCATACTGAAACTCACCCCTTCCATTGGGTCCCCAATAACCTCCTGTGCTTATCTACACTTATTATACTCAGGAATGTTTTCTCTCATCTCCACTGAACTGTGAGCACCAGAGGGGAAGATCTCTATCTTGATCAACTTTACATCCCCAATAGAACAGTGCCTGCACGTAATAAGTAGTAATATTTATTGACTGAATTAATGAGTCAATCAATCAGTAGTATAGGCTGAATATATATGAACTGAATAAATGAGTGAATACATGGATATTAAGTTTTAGTAATTCTGATGAAGTACAAAGATGACTTAAACACAACACAACCCAAAATCTAGGAACAAGATCAGAAAGTGTCATCCTCACAGATAGAAGTTAGCAAGAATCCACACACCATGTATGAATTTAGCTAATCCTGGAAGCGTTTCTAGAAGTAATGGCTGGCAGTATGATTTTGAGTGAGTCTCTCCATTAAATCATGGCATTCTTTTTTTACACAGCACACAACACTCAAATTTAAATAACTTATAAATTTGGGACTTTGGAAGAAGCTCTATCAGAGATTTATCAGGGCCCTGGAGTAGGTAAATGTGTAAATGGGTAGGTAAGAGCTGCTCTATGGCAAACTGTGTAAATGGGTAGGTAAGAGCTGCTCTATGGCAAACTGCTTGTGACCTGGTTAATTTCATATCACTAACTGGATATTTATCGTGGGTCTGCTAAATTACGTTGACCCAACCATGTACTCCTGCCAGGCAGAAAATAAAAAAGGTGTAGGCAACTGCCTACTGCATCCTTACTTTGTTTCCAGGCCTTTAAGCTGAGTCCTGTTCTGTTCCATTTCTATCTAGCTTCCAGCTTGCCACCCTTGTTTTCACTTTCTAGTCTGATTTTCACCCAATCTCAGCTTTGATCACTGGCGTATTCAAAGGACTTAGCTTGAGCCTACGCTGCCTCTTCCTGTTTTCAGCTACTTCAGGTAAATTTCTCCTGACCATCTTAGTTCTCGCTCTAAGAATTCAACCCCTGGCACCGGCTCTCCTGGCTAACCTCCTGTCTGGATCTGTCCTATCTCTGACCAAAGAGAATCAGACTTCAGAGAAGCACATTTACTACTATGGCAGCATGGAAAGTCGAGTGGCTATATTCCAGTTACTGTGCTTGGGAAATTTGGCACTCAGCAAAAAAGCCATAATCCACAGGAAAGTACTAAGGCAAAACTTTGTAACTTTCAAAGACTCTGTTTTTTGTCTCCCCTTCCTAAGCTTTCTCTCCTCCAACCCACCCCCAAAATCCTGAGGGAATCTAGAGGAACTGCCTAAATTTGTAATTTACATTAAAATATTCCTGACAATGAGCCAGAAGTCTCAGGAGAAACAGAAAGGGTAGTTGGATATCTTGTCTGATGGGGAGTTCTGCTCATGCAACCTGGTAGCACTATAGGGTTTCTTGACTACTGTCTCGTATTTGTTTGATAGCCAGGTTCCAACAGATAGGATTGATTCTGCCTTATACTGCTTTTGACAAGGAAGAAGAGAGGACATAGCAGTTGGCTGATGTGCAACTGAATTCTGGCTTCTCATCCAGGAGCTGTCATGGAATGGGCTCTAACTAGGGGCCCAGATTAAAGGTCTCAAAACAAGTTGAAAAGATGACCTTAGTGAGCTTGGCAGCTTTCTAAGTCACCTGACTTCCAGTCAGGTCTGAGGATTACTGGCTTCCTGACCATATCTTCTTGCCAAAACATCTGGCCTTCAGATTCCAGAGAAGCCAGGGAGGTGGAGATGTATACCTCACACTGACTTTGGCGGGGTGGATGCACCTCCAGAGAGAAGGTACGCCTCCACCCCGCTCTCTGCTGGAGTGCTCAGCCTGGGCCACACCATTATCTACCACCAGGAAATACAAATATGGCTCATGGTAACAAGGGAACGGAAGAAGTTAACCCTACTTCCCCTGCCATGCTGAGCTAAAGAATGTTCTCACCAGAAGCAGAACTGAGAGTAGTCAATGCCTATCTATCAACCAATCTCACAGTTAATTCCAATTCATCAGGCTATCTGAAGAACTGGTCTTAATCAAATAATCGCTTTCAGTCAGAAATCTGATCATTTCTGTCCCAGCAGTAGCCTTCCCCAATCTGTCCTGATCTGTTATTATGGGAACAGGTGTGTTTAATTCTAGTCTTTCACAAAAGACGACCTAGGGCAACAGACCTTGTACTACTTTTTTTTTTTTTTTAATTTTTTTTTTCAACGTTTATTTATTTTTGGGACAGAGAGAGACAGAGCATGAACGGGGGAGGGGCAGAGAGAGAGGGAGAAACAGAATCGGAAACAGGCTCCAGGCTCTGAGCCATCAGCCCAGAGCCTGACGCGGGGCTCGAACTCACGGACCGCGAGATCGTGACCTGGCTGAAGTCGGACGCTTAACCAACTGCGCCACCCAGGCGCCCCTTTAAGTTTATTTATTTATTTTGAGAGAGCGAGAGAGAGTGAGCACAAGTGGGGGAGGGGCACAGAGAGAGGGGGAGAGAGAGAGAATCCCAAGCAGGCTCCACACTGCACTGTCAGTGATGACCCCATTGCGGGGCTCAAACTCACAAACTGCGAGGTCATGACCCGAGCCAAAGTCAGATGCTTAACTGACTGAACCACCCAGGCGCCCCAACCTTGTACTTATTTTTAGAGGGAAATTCAAATTGGTCATGGTCAATTACCTAGCATGTATGAAGGTCACTATCAAAGCTTATAGGCCCACACTGAAGGGAGCCCGGTACCTCACTATGCAATCCACCCATTCCAGCTGGTAACAATTCTAGAAGTTCGGAATGCTCAGCACTTGCAAACAGTGACAGAGGCTTCTTTTCATAAAACTTTGAACTCCAATTATTTACTTATGTATTAGGCAGCCAGAATCATTAGACTGATACTTTGTCCTGTCGGTTTGATTAGTAGGGGTAACTGAGACTAAGTCATTCTGAGACATCCTCTATTCTAAAAACTTACATTTCAGTGCTGCTGAAAGTGAGTGAAAAATCAAATGTAAACAACAGACAGGGGCTTCCACTTAGCATTCTGTTTTCAGACACATTCAAAGTGACTCACTGAGGGCATCAGTGGAAGGGTAGCTAATTTACCACAAAATGGAAGGTTCCTACTCCTGGCTCCATTCTCTGCTCTGGCAAGTCACCATGGCCCTTCCAAGGTTTTAAACATGGCACACTGGGAATTACAGTAGCTGTGTGTCTAGCTCAATGTTTTTCAAAGCACAATTGCCTGGAGCTAAAATACATGGAGACTCTTAAGACTTGCATTTCACCTGACCTCAAATGCCCTTAAGACGGTATCACACTGGACTTTATATCAGAGAGATCCACTATACCAGGAACATAAAACAATTCTGGTGGTGGTAGCTGTCCTTATAAAAACAGTAAAGTTCATTCCTTAGTTTTTCAAACCATGTTCTGTTCATCAGGGAGGTGGTGGTCTCCCTCAAGATCACTTCTGTACTAATTTCTATGGTCTTGCTGCTCAAGTAACTTTTCCAGAAGCTTATACATTTGAATTCACCTATCTGCTGCCATTGCCCAGCTAGGGACAGTCTGACAGACTGGTTGGAATTTCTCTAATATCACAAAGTGTATAGACACTATGACTTGGTCCACATATCTAGCCATTGAAAAATTCACATAGAAGTTTTCCACACAGAGTGCCCTCTCCCATAGTAATGACTACTGTGTTCTATTTTCTTTGTTTCACTGCTTAGGTTGATGGCTTAAAGAGGTATACACTACCTAAAAAAAAGCTTAGAGGTGACTTCCCAATTTATGAAAGACTACTGTTAGTTCAGTGTGCCCAAAGAATATGACTGACAGGTCCTGGGCACTGGGTAGGAGAGGTGGGGTGGGAAGGTCTTCCAGGTGAGAGGGTTTCTGGTTCTCAGCCCAACACTTCTGCCCTACAGCAAAATTCAGACCTTCTTGGATCCATTTAAGTTTCTTGAGATTAACAACCCCATGTGTTCTTGTTATATCTAGCTAACAAGATATAGTTTTAGAGTTCAGATCTTCAAAGCCTGCTCTAAAATACTAGGTGGGCAGTGTGAGTAACTAATTGAAGATAAGCTGGACTTGACACATAGAAGTTGTCTCCTGTCATTGTCAAAGTAGGTAGAGAATGAACCAGAAAATCAGAGGTAGGAAGCCAAGGGAGACCTGACCACCTTTTGTCTTGCCTGATCCCAGATGAGAGGGAGCCTGGAAGAGGACTGGCTTCTCCCTAATCTACACAATCATGAAGAAATGAAAATGGGTGGTGGACATTCACTTTACTTTTATTCATGTCAGCCATTCAAAACTCTTCTCCCTTAGCTATATCCTTCTCACCTCTCATTCTATCTGGGTATCAATCATTTGGCTTTGTAAATGATTTCGCAGTTCTAGTCTAATGCCTTGAACTTGATACCTTAATTCAACCACTCCTACCATGGTTCTCTAATGAACCAAGGTTGTCACCAATTCTAGTAATTTGAAGTGAAATACCCTTCCCATGACCCAAGGTCTCCATCCATTCCCTCTCACCCCACAGACAGAAGTCCCAAACCTCTGCCAAACCTACTCCAGCCTCTGAAATCCTTGACCACAGAAGTTAGAAGACAGCCTTGTTTTTTGGCAACTACAGGCCTTGGGAAACGATGGATCCTTTTTGAAAACCAATACATTGACATTCTACTTTGTAAACATCACTATGCCTGACTACAGGAGTCACTGTTCTAGGGCACATTGGTGACTTCACCAAGACAGAGCCACACAATGAGGTCTAGCCTGAAAAAAATCCAGCCGGGTAGCCTTACTATTACAGGAGAGATTTAGGGGGTTAGAGGCAAAACTTGAAGCAAATGGGGAGAAGAAACTGAAGCTATGAAATGTATGACATAGAACCTAAACTAGAATGATAGAATATTCCTTTCAGTACCAAACTTCTTTCCTATCTCCTGTTTGGATGTTGATCATAATTCTTGTCACTTATCC
This sequence comes from Prionailurus bengalensis, assembly GCF_016509475.1. Taxonomy (NCBI): domain Eukaryota; kingdom Metazoa; phylum Chordata; class Mammalia; order Carnivora; family Felidae; genus Prionailurus; species Prionailurus bengalensis. The sequence continues at coordinate 212,185,595 of NC_057343.1, forward strand.
TGGGAAGTATTTGTATTTTAACAGATACGTCTGAAGTCTTAATCCAAAAGAGTGATAATGTGGGGCATTGGGTAAAATGGCAGGCAGAATTTTTAAAGTAGAATGCCTAACAGAACATCTCAACTGAGACCATGAAAGTAACTGCTTACTATACCTACTTACACGGAAGCTACATTCCTGCATATCTGGAAACAAAATATAAACATATTTTCATAGTCAAAAGACAAGGTATTAAGACTTCTTTCTCAGCAAGGGACAAAAAGCAATAAAACAACTAATTTCATTTGACATTAGGGTTCCTATACTTGACTGGTAAGTCTGCACTTTGAGAAATTTTATAAGTGTCCTGAATAAACATGTATGTTATGGACTAAATTGTGCCCCTCCACCCACTGTGATGGTATTTGGAGGTGAGGCTTTGGGGAGGTAATTAGGTTTAGAAAAATTTATGAGGGTGGGGCCCCCATGATGGAATTAGTGTCCTGTTAAGAGGAAGAAGACAGACCAGAGTTCTCCCTCTCTGTTCATGTTAAGGACATAGCAAGGTGGCCATCAGTTAGTCAAGAAGACAGTCCTTACCAAGGAACTGAATCAGCTGGCACCCTACACTTGGACTTAGCAGAACTGTGAGAAATAAATTGCTGTTGTTTAATCCATCCAGTCTACAGTATTTTCTTATGGCAGCCTGAGCTAATACAACATATACCTTTTAAATGAATAAAGATAATAATATTATTATTATTTGATCTGGGGTGCCTGAGTGGCTCAGTCGGCTGAGCATCAGACTCTTGATTTCAGCTCAGGTCTTGATCCCAGGGTTCATGGAATTGAGCCCTGTGTCGAGTTCTGTGCTGACAGCACAGAGCCTCCTTGAGATTCTCTCCTCTCCTCTGCCCCTCCCCTGCACACATTCTCTCTCCCTCTCTCTCAATAAATAAATAAACTTAAAAAAATAATGATCTATTCACATTCATCTAAATTTATCAGTGTACGTACATCCGTTACCCAGTGATGTTACTTGAGTGATACAGGCTTCAACTTAACATTCTGTCCATAGGGGAACTATTAAATAATGTATTGCGAAGACTGGGTCATTCACTGGGAAGAGAGGGAACAAGGCAAGAGCTAAGGTAGAGACCCTGCTGTCAGAAGTTGAGTCTAGAAAGGCACTGGATCAATCCCAAAGCCTGGAGTTAAAGAGTAAGAACAAGATAGTATCTGGAGTCTTTGGGTCAAACAAATCAGATAAGACTTATGTAGGAAGACAGACAACCCTGTGGCCATTCATATTCTCCAAGGGAAAAGACCTGGTAACAACAAATACCACTGCATAAACAAATTGGGGGATGGGTATGTATACATCTGCTGTAGTGACATGGTTAGTGTTAAACCATAACGTGTATAAATGCATCTTTAAAGTCTAGTTAGCAGAAAATCATAAGCCCAAAGTGCTGTTGATAAAAATGTGCATTACAACACACTATTGGGTTAACCCAACAGCCACAGAAACCTCAACTGATCATGAATTTAAACAGTTAGTTCTCATTACAAACACAAATAGCAGCAATTAAAAAGCATGACCAACTTAAAACAACATTGATGATGTGGTGGACACAAAACATCCTTCTTCCAAATTGAGAATTCCGACTACAACTTGTTTGTGGGCACGCACACCAGATCTCTGCAAATTGCCAAGTGCTTTGTGGCAGAGACTTGGAAAAATCTGTCTTCAGGAAACCATGGCCAAACTCTAGTTTATGAATGCCAAATTTCAATCACTCCTAAATTCATTCAGTAGGTATCTGCTAATAAACAGCTTATGTAAAAATCAAACGCTGTGGGATTCTGAGTAATTTGCCAGTAAGAATCACAAAAAGGACCTGTATTGGGGGAAGGCTGGGCTTTACCAGGAGGAGACCACTGCATAATTGAGAACCACTAGCTGCTGGGTGGGGGCTGTGCTGGAGCAGCTCTTGGTCTAGGGCACTTGGGTCCGGGCTTAGCCTGCTGCCCATGGTCCACTGGGTTTTCAGGGCTCCTCCCCACTCCCTACTGAATAGCTCAAGGTTATCCTGCAACAGTGGATGTCCTGGCTGCTCCCTGACACTGTTCCTGCTTCCTTCTTCAGAGAGATAAACGATATCCCTGGCCACACCATTCCTGGACTAGCCCTCTCTCACATATACCTGCTCTACTAATAGAGTGGGATGACTTAAGAACTAATGTTAAGCAGTAAGGATCAAATTTTTTGTATCTCTATATGATGTGTTCATGAGCAAAAAATTTGTTTTTATGCCTATTTCTAGGTGTAGTATTTAACAGTTTTAAGCATTAGGGCTTATGCTAATAGAGCTTTAAAAGCGTGGGCTGGAAGCCTGGATGTATCAGTTCTTTCAGGATGCTGGGTCTGTGTATCAACAGAGTATGCTAAGAATGTAACCTTTTTGAAAGTTAATTTCTAAGTTATGTATTTACTTGAAGGCTTAAAAGTCCTGAGTAAATTTAGTGATGATGAGTGTGACAACAGTTTCCTTTAGATAAGCTGCCAGTTGCTGTCCCTCTGTCTCTTGTGAAAGGCTATTTAAGCCGGATAATGCAGTTTCCAAGTTGAAGAATCTATTTTTCACTTGTATGGAGGAACATTTCACAAGTTTCTGAAGAGACAAAAGCTCTAATAATGGGGAATGATAATAGGCTAGTTCCCAGTATATCCTAGTACCTTTGTATGATCTATTTTCCATCACGTAGTGAAAAGGAACAGAGCACATAAATATATATCAGAACTCCAAGGATAATTGTCACTTCTAGGAAAACAGCAAAGGCCATAAACAAAATAAACTGCATTGCTAGATGTTCACACACTCCTAACGCAAGTGTACAATTTCCTGCAAAAGAAACATGCTAGCTGCTTCAGGATGTGGGTAAAACAAGCATGTTCCTGTGGTAATGATTTCCCAAACAAGAAAAAAGTCAGAAAGGCAAATCTTTGCTAAGCTGCAGACTACCAGGTCTCCTGATTTATGAAAGCAGTAAGAATAGAGTAGATAAAGCTGTTTAAGAAACAACTCAGAAAACAAATATTCTATAAGTCAGCAAAATTGTCAAAAAAATGACTTTTACTTTACAACAGAAAAAATACCTTCACATATTTTAATATTGTCAAAGCACTTATCGTGTAGCATTATACTTTAGGTTGACACACTAAATCTACTATATTCTACAACCCTACAAAATAAATATGCATGGGTATCCTATAAGGTTCAGTCAATTTTTAAATAAAAACTGTTTTAGTGATACAAATATAGATTCACCCAATTAAAATATGATGTACATTTAATTTCTCCTAACCTCTTTCCTTATCATTTTATCATAACTTTATCTTGTTTTGATATTTCTTCTTTTACATATTAGTGCTATTTTACACTTTGCTCTTTTCATTGTCATTCATTCATTTTATTCATTCATCCTTTCAACAAACATTTATTGAGTATTTGCTAAATATCAGCAAATGATTAGGTCAAATTATTCTTCTTTCTCGTTTCTTAACGAGTAAGTCGCACTTACTACCATTCTAAAACTTATTCAATAACATAATAATGGGCTTATTTCTCATTCCATTGATGCCAATCTACCCAGAACTTCCATCTGATAGCTATCAATTTTACATCTTTACCCCTAAAGGTGAGATGAAATGCAGTGGAGAGAGCAGGGAGGTAGGGAAAGAAATTAATATGCATTGTTTGCGTCCAATGTGCAGTGCACTTGACTAAGTATTTAATACATATTATCTTAAATAAGTTTCACAACAACTAAATAAAGTACGTATATTATTATCCCCATTTCATAAATTGGGAAACTGAGTCTCTCACCACCAAAGGGACAGGCTGTCCGAGGTCTCACCTTGGTCTGTCTGACACCAAAGGCTTTTCGGCAGCTCTTCTAAGAAGCAAAACTGGCACTCAATACTTTTTTAAATCTTTGAATAAAATTTTGTTTGAATCTATGCTGTTCATAAAACTCAGACTATCTCCTTTTCCATATGCCTCTAAAAACCACATACTGTTTAAATAAATTCCTAAAGAAATACCTTTATGCCAGGGTTTTTGTAGCAAAGGTAAACAGTTCATACAAAGAAAATGCTAATGAATAAATTAAAATATTTAAAAAATTCTGAAATCTATCAGCCCTGACAATATATTATGTTTTATTATTTTCTAGACCAGTCTTCTACTATTACCGGGAGTAACAGATGATAGATGAGGAATAGGTCAGAGATTTAAAACTTAGTACATAAACACAAATTAAACCAAGGGAAAATGCAAACATAAAATGTCCATTTTTATTAACAGAGATGAAATGATATAACATCACAGAATCAATGTTAAAGAAACATTGTGTATTATGTTGTATTCTAATTATTCCATATTAGTAAGTACCTTATATTCTTCGTAATCATTGCTATCTAGCAAGTCACTTTTCTCCAGTTCTGTAAGTTGTTCTGCAGAGGGCTCAGCTGGTAGATGCTTAATAGAGGCTTGCTGATATATGGGCTTTCCATTAAAAAACAGTTCCTTCCAATCATGCATCACCTTATATGGAATCAAACTATAGCAGAAAAGATTTTTAAAAAGGTAGAGATGAATCAATGGTCAATATATAGTCAATCAATAGTCAAATATACACCTTAAAGCTTAGTCTCTCTATTATCATATTCATTCCCCAGGATCTGCTATTTGAGGCTGGGGATTCCATTTACTATTATCGGATATGGCTAATGGCTAGTAGAAAGAACATCTGGAACTCAGCAGGTTTGAATGAATGAACATTACTTAAAGCCACTGGTCCTTCCAACTCATATTGACTGTGCACTAACAGAACATTATATCTTAAAATGGTGAACACTGTCACAAAACTTAGGTTCTTTACTTCCTAGCTGTGATTTTAAATGGCTGTGCAACCTCAGAAAATCATTTAAATGCTCTAAGTGTCCTCCTGTGCAAAAATGAGCAGACTGAGTATTTTCCAAAGCCCCTTTAAGATGTCAGTCGGTTTACATATTTGCAAGTAATTTATAATAGAAAGATCGAATGCATGGTGGTTTTTATTATTGTTACATATTTGATAACCTTTAAAATTATTTTTCAGTAACTATTTCTATTTAAATATGATGAATGACTAAGATGTAATCAGGGAAATGGGAAAACAGTTTCAAGAAGAACAAAATGCAAAGAAAGGAAAGGGTCTAACATTCAGATGCATTTCTCTAAAACTGGTTGGACTGGAGCTTGAAATTACAACAAAAAGCTAGTATTTCATTAATTTCATTCTGATACATACTACATGGATGAAACTTGAGGACATTATGTTAAATGAAATAAGCCAGACACTAAAAGAACAAATAATGTATGGTTTCACTTCTATAAGATACCCAATTTAGACAAATGTGCTGAGACCAAACGTAGCACAGAGGTTACCAGGGGCTGGAGAGTTATTTAACGGGTACAGTGCTTCAGTTTGGGATGATAGAAAAGTTCTGGAGATGGATGGTCATGATGGTTGCACAGCAGTGTGAATGCACTTATGTCACTGAAGTGTACATCTAAAATGATTAAAAGAGTCAGTTTTATGTTATGTATGTTTTGCCACAATAAAATGTTGTACTTTAATTAAATGTACAACTTCAAATATAATCACATTATGTTTTCCATTAATAAAACATTTACAGTCGCTAAGGGTTACTTTGTCGAAATATGGAAGTTTAGAAATTAATAAGCTCAGGTATAGAAATACTGTAACATCAGAATTATTGAAATGGCATTATTGACTTCTATGGTAAAGTAAGTAATTAACAACTTATATACTGTCCAAAAGTTAACCTTACAGTTACTGAATTAATATCCTATTATCTGAATATCAATAATTTTAAGGAACAGTCTAAAAAGTTAGTTATTTTGAGTAAGCTGATACCAAAAATATACCTGTGCTTTAGAAAAAAATATATACTGATGACATCTTGTTTAATGAAGTAACATGAGTTTATCTTGACTGATAGTAGTGTAGATAATAAAATATTAATATATATGCATAATTGTTGTGTTCAGTTGGAACTAAAAGACACATATCTTACACCATACACAAAAAAACTAACTCAAAATAGATTAAAGACTTGAGTGCAAGACCTGAAACCATAACACTTCTAAAAGAAAACATAGGCAGTAAGCCCTTTGATGTTGGTCTCAGATTTGATACCAAAATCAAAGGCAACAAAAGCAAAAATAAACAGTTGGGACTACATCCAACTTAAAAGATTCTGCAAAGCAAAAGAAATCATCAACAAAATGAAAAGGCAACCTATTGAATGGGAGAAAATATTTGTAAATCACATATCTGATAAGGGTTAATATCCAAAATATATAAAGAACTCCTACAACTCAATAGCAAAAAAGTGAACAATCCAATTAAAAAATGGGCACAGGATCTGAATGGACATTTTCCCAAAGCAGACATACAGATGGCCAACAAGTACATGAACAGATGCTCAATCATCAGGGAAATGCAAATCAGGGAAATGCAAATCAAAACCACAATGTAATATCACCTCACACTTGTCGGAATGGTTGGGATCAAAAAGATAAATAAAAAACGAGGATGTGGAGAAGAGGGAACCCTCTTGTGCACTGTTGGTGGGAATGCAAACTGGTGCAGCCACTATAGAAAACAGTGGGTTCTCAAGAAGATCTTAGTTTGGGTAATTTGAGAGGTGTACATATTTAACTGGGTTGCCTTATCCTTGTCCTTGCAGAATTACTTTCACTGAGATACACTGTGATATCATTCTCCTGTAACTTTCAGCAAAGAATATCATAAGAAATAGGTCTATGAGGCCAGATGATACATTTGTTTAAAAGATCTTGCTGAGAACATTCTCCACTAGATATACTACACTATTCAGTGTACCTTACATGAGTGTGTCACGTGAGAGAGCTATTGTTCTAAATTTAGTGCCAAGGAAAGTTTTGTATTTTGTAATGAACTAGAATGGAAAATGGAAAACACATGGCAGATTGTATTTCCCTTTTTCCTTTGGCTACCAGGAAGCTCAGATAAAATTTGCAGCTCAGTTGCAGCCACTGGCAAATCTGCTGCCAATATAATTGTGTTCTAATTTATCTTTTGTTCTTAACTTTCTCCTTATTTTGGATTTTCCTTTGTTCTTATTTGGCATATTTTTAATATGTTTTGTATTATTGAATATTTCCTTATAAATACATTAATTCCTTTTAGAAACAAGGTACAATGAAAATAAATAGATTTAATGACTAGTAATTTTTAAATAATTCCAGTATTTCAGAAAGTTCCAAGTGTGTCAAATAAATTATTATAGTTGTCTTTGTAAATTACTGTAAATTTAGACACAAAGTTTAAATGTTAAAAGACATATAAATGCACCTTAAATAAGGCTATTGAGTAGGTGAATTGAGTCAATAATCCAGGTATCCTGGACCCCACTTCTTAGTACTTTTTTCACGAAAAAATTTGTCTTTTCTTATCAACTGGGTGTCTACATACACAATCACCATTTTCTGTGATATCTGTACTGTAATGATTGTAAAAAGTAACACTTACTTATCTGTCAACATTCGGTAGTCTGCCACTTTAGTGGACAAATCAAGTATTTGATCCAAAATTTCTGCACATATTGTATAATGCTTTTTGTAACGAGCTTGAGCTCTTTCCACAGCAATCTGTTCATGAATTTCCTTCTCTCTGAGGGCTTGCTCCTCAAAATCAATCTTGGCTTGTTTTGCCAAAGCCTAAGAAGACAGAGACATGTTTGAGTCAATGTAATTATGCGATGATTCAAATGAAAATAATGTTATAATTTCAATGGACAAAAAAAAATCTCTAAATAGAATGAAACCTCCTTTTACATCAAGAAGAACTTAATCATGAAGAACTTTTTTCCTTATCAAGTACTGAGTATGCTGGCAATGACAATATTGGAAATATTCCACTTTTATCTTATCTTATCAGCAAAACATATTACAGAGAAAAGTGGTCCAACTGTGGAAAGCCCAACATAGATTAACAATAAATTGGATCTTAAGTGTGTAAAAAGAAGCCTTGAGTTCATGGCTTGCAAATCGTCAGAGCCAGGGATCACAGAGAAACGGGCAAGCCTATGCCACCCTAGCATCGTAGCCCCTTCGAACCCATCTTAGGAGCCTTAACTGGGCACATCTGCTCCATTCAGCTGATGCCCTCTGTCTTGGAGTGAGAGAGTTCTAGGACACTGATTTATACTTAGAAAATGTTTTGGAAATTCCCTGATATTACTGGCTTGAGTCTATCACACACGCGCCAACAAATGTTAAATGCGTTTAGACAACCAAAAAACCCTTCTGCTGTTACAGCCTTTATAAATCAGTAAAATTCACTCAGAGAACATTTATTTCTGCAGAAAGTAATGAAATACTTAGAGTTTATCATGACCCTCTGCTTGGTTTGCACTATTATATTGTTCAGAGAAACACTTTCTTCACATCAAGTACAAAGGTCAAACTCAGCATGACTAAATGTTGCTTTCAAACAGCTCAACCAGCTCCTTGAGAAATTCTATCCTGTGCTAACATGCTCCAGAAACAATACTTGCCTCCTGTAACTTAACCCGCTGAGTGTAAAATGAAGGTGAACTTGGGTCTTGGAGGAGCTGCCATCAAAGTCAAGCTCCAGCTTGTGTACAGAAGGCAAGTCCTAGGCTCCCACTCAGAGCCCCCCCTCAGCCTCCATGTCCTATAAGTGGGGGTATTAATAAGACTAGGCCTGCACAGAAAAACTCACCAAACCATCCTGTCGGGGAAAATATTTCCTATGATACTACTCACACATGACTCAAATGCCTGACAATGCATTGCTTTCGTCCACTGAACCCAATGGAAGTTTCCTTTGCTTTTGTCGTTGTTTTATTTTGTTTGTTTTTATGGGGAAAGGGGTTGGACTGGGTGACCTCTGAGGTCAGTTCTGTACGTTTGGCAAGTTCGGGAATCACACCAGAATTTGTCCCTGCTGTATCGTTCTGCAGGCCCCGTTTTTCTGGGGCAAGCATATAATGCAAGTACAAAGCTTTAGGGCAGGCTTCATGACCTGCAAAGAGGTCAGAGGAAAGAGGAATCCAAAAGAAAAGCCGTAACTAGATGAGAATTTACAGAGACAGTGACAGCAAAATGAGCTTGGGAGGCCGCTTTACTGCAGAGTGCCCATAAGGCCTGTGGAAATGTTTACGGAGTGACAGGCCTGGAGCCTTGAAGAGAAGGGCAGAATGTCCCCAGCAGGAAGATAGCAGCCTTCACCTCCGAGCTGTCTCCCTCCAACCCTTCCTTCCAACCCTTCCTTCTTTTTAGCTATCAGTCTTCTACCTTTACCCCACCTCGCCTCCCTGTGCTAAACCCACCACAATTTCCTGTCCCATTACAGCAAAGTGGGTTGAAGCCCTAAAAAAAAAAAAAAAAAGAAAGAAGGGAAAGGAAAAAGGAAGTCTGTGGGAGGTAGTAAATCTCAGCGGTTACGAACCCAGACTCTCGAGTCTGACAGAGCCAGCTGTGCTCCTGTCTACACCACTGACAGGCTGTGCGACCATGAGGTTTCTAAGTCTCATTTTCCTTCTGCGTAAAACGTCGATAAGGAGAGCGTCCACTTCAAAAGGCTGTTGCGAGAATTCTATGTGCATGTAATGAACATAGTTCAATGCTTGACTCACGGTAAATACTCATAAAAGGTTAAATATTATTATAATTAAGTACTGCTAGTAATAGCAGGTGGAGCAGAAATCTGAAATCAAAAATTCTTAATATAGAATAGATGCCCAATTACCTTAAAGAAGAGACAAACAGATTTAATCTAAAATCAAAACCAAACCAGACAAAAACTGATGATGGAAAACATGAAGTTCTCTCTCTCTCTCTCTCTCTCTCTCTCTCTCTCTCCCTCACTCACTCGTGCTCTCTCTCTCCCTTTCTGCACCAGCACCCTCTATGCTTTCTTTAAATGTACTGGACATTGGCCTAAGCCCTGGGGAAACAGTAGTGAGCAGAAGCAAACATGCTCCCTTCCTCAGGAGCTTACATTCAGTGGGGGGTGGGGGGACAGTGAAAAAGCCACACAATGACTGTATTCTTGCACAGTATAAGTGTCACCAGGGAAGGACTATGGGATACGGTGCATAACAGGGGGCCTGAACTAGACAAGAAGTGGCAGGTGCACAGAGCTCTGAAAGATGAGGATTCGCTGGGGAAAGGCATTTGGGAAGAAGGAGAAAGGCAGAAGAAATGACTTGTTCAGGATCAGAGAGCAGACCAGTGTGGCCAGAGCCTGGGAGACAGAGGGGTACAAGGTATGAGCAGGGATCTGGTCAAAGGGAAGCCGTGGGTGGGTTTTTGAGTGTGAGGGCAGTGGTCAAATCTGAGAGGCAAGAAGATTCCTCTGGCAGCAGAATGGAGAATGATCTGGAGGAGATGGAAGTAGGGCAGGTCATTTGTAGAAGTTATCTCTAGCTTCCCCTTCATTTTTAACAGGCAGGCAGATGTCTTTTTAACTCCTGCTTTAGGGAATTTCTGCAAGACAAAAAAGCAGAAGCTGCAGGAAACTCCTCTTCACTTTAAAAGGCCATCTTCAAAGGTGAATTAATCTAGGTCACTCAAAGAGAGAGCAGAGAAGGGAAGCTTTTGAGAGCAAAGAGAAAGAGGAAGAGAAAGTGCTCCCTGGCACTTCCTGGGGAGCAGCAGAGCCTCAGGGGGAACACATGAGGGACCAACAGAGACTGGAATCGCCTCCGTGAAGACATGTGCCTCATGTGTGGGCTGGTAGCTGAGGCCTCAGAGGCAACAAGCTGGACCTGGGCCTGATGACTGCAGAGCTTCCCTGATGACGTGGCCTGTGACCTGGGGCACCATTCGTCTCTGTGGGCAGAGATGGGCTGCTGGAGTTTGAGCTCAGGTTGATTTAAAGAATATAGAAAATGGTAGGTTCTTGCACACCCCAATTGTAGTTGCTAATTCATAGCCTCTCAAAATGGATGAAGGAGGCCATTGCAGTGGTAGTAGTAGAGACTGGGGTATGGTGTAGACATGGAGAAAAATGGGCAAATTAAAGAGATAGTACATGAAATCGACAGGACTTAGTGATGTTCTGGATATGGAAGAGAGGGTGAGGCAGGGTTCAAGTGGACCCTGAGATTTTACACTTGTGTAACTGAATAAAGGGTGTCGTCATTTATTGGGATATAGAAACTTGAAAAAGGCCAGTTTAGTAACAAGGGTCATAAATTTGGCTTCAACATGTTGAATTTGAGGTGTCTCTGAGACATCTGAGTAGAGATGTCAGGAAAGCAGTTGAACACATGGGTCTTTACCGCAGAAGGCAGAGATATAAATGCAGGAGTCATCTGTCTACTGCAGTGATTACACCCCCATGGTTGTGGATTAGGAGGTCCTCTGAGGAAATAACATAGAGGAGAAAAACAAGAGGCCTGGGACTAAGCTTTAAGGAATCCCGACGTTAACATTTTGGTATTTGAGGAGAATGAGCTGGCAAAGAAGGGGAAGCCAATGAAGCAGGAAGAAAAGCAGGAGAGCATTTCTACAACGGACCTCAGCAGAAAGGGACCATGTGAGAGCAAAACAATAATTAACATTATATCATTAACGGTCCGTATCATTAGCACACTTAAAATCTTTAATACGTTTAAAAGTACTTGGAGAATTTTCCCCCTTCTTCCACCACAAACAATAACAAAAACTACAAAAACAGAAACAAGTTATAAAAACGATTTTAAAAACTCTCTTCTTCACAAAAGTTGAATGATTTGCTGTGGGTAACAAAATGGATTTTGTTTATTTAGTGCATGATGCTGGAAAGAAAAGGTCTGTTCCTTTGGCAAACTCAATTCAACATTTATTTCTTTGGCTCCTACTTATACACCAGCCACTGTTGATGTAGGAGGTGATAGATTCAATGTTTGTGGAGGTAACCTGTGAAGTCAAGCCGTCTCACAGACAGGAGTGCCAGAGAAGCAGACCCTCAGCTTTAGGGAAAGGTAATCATTGTGAGAGGAAGGGATATAATTTTTTTCAGATGCCTCAGAACCTCACAGTTCTGGTCTCTGAGGCTCTAGCAGGCCTGAGCATTCCAATCCTCTGAAGTTAATTCAAGGCCAGGTAAAGAAACAAGGAGGGAATCCTTCTCATCACAGTGGGATCAGTCCTACTATAAAGGCTTTACTATTCTGCACTTAATTATCTGGGCTTGAAGCAAACATATTTTTCAACAGGCACTTAGGAAGATTAGTGAAACGCTATTTCTAATGCAAGCAAATGCCATTCAATCCATTCAAGTTTACTCTTATAAAAAAAAAAAAAGAGGGATGAAACCGTTATCCAGATAATTCAGCTCTTTAAGAGGACACTTGAGATCAGTGTCCCTGAGGCTCAAATTCATAGAGGTTTATGGTTCTTCACCCCTACCCCTAACATTTCAGCTATGTCTGTTCTACAAAGGCAAAAGCACCATTTCCCTGACTCTCCAAACAGTATTTCTAAAAATCGCAAAATTTTGGCAAAAGCTGTATTTCATTTTTGTGGAATATCATCGTGGAAACCATGAGACTGATAAATAAAGCATTCCCTTCCTATTTTTTGTAAGGTTTTCTCTTCTGTTCAGCCTAGTTTTGTGAATATTTTATGGCAGTAAAGACAGGCTATTGAAAATGCCACTGACATGAATTTTGAATTTCTCCAGTCAAATCTAGACCAACAGATTGAATAAATTTGGGATATCTCCAATAGAAAATAGGCAAGAATTAATCTATACAATCCATTGATAGAACAGATTGATTTTGATTATTAGAGCCATTATATATACATAAAGATAAGGAAAAATATTAATGTATTAAATAATTGAAAGATTAGATATTTTGATTTCCGGAGCTATAAAAGGACCTAGACACAATACCATAGTAACCAAGAGCACACCTATCATCTGGATCTTGGTATCTGTGTACTATTCTCAAATGCAATCAACCAGAGTACCCTGGATAAATGGTTTGTTTTGGAGGAAGGAATAATACAATATGGACTTGATATAATCTTGTTTTTTCAGAAAGAAAGGAATCATTTAGTAAAGACTTATGGTGTCTTATTAAAAGGAGGCAGCTTAAAAGTGCTCTCACTGACTGAGAATATTCACCTAGAATAAGAAACACCAATACCATTCTAGTAAACTTAGCATACTGTAAAGAAAAATGAATTCTGTATGCATCCAGAAAAAGAGAGTAATGACACAATTGAAAATTAGATTATCATTAATCTTTTTGATGGTAACACTTTTACCAAAAGAAAATGGAATAATGTATTTAATAAATTCAAGGAAAGAAAATGTGAACTAAGGATTTTATATACAGCAAAACTGACAATCAGGATAAAAGACATCTACTGTTATCAGTATACCATACATAATACCCAATACAATATATAGGGAATATTGTTCCCTGACCCCTTCTTGAGAAATGTACTAGAGAATGAGTTTCAGGCAAGCAAAGCAACCAGAGAGATGTGAACATAAAGATGGGTGGTGAACATCAAATATTTGTGAAATCAAGACTAAAGGGAGAGTGTAATATGTAGAATCTCTATGTGCTGTCAATGTAGTTACAAAAAAATAAAAATGGGGAAATAAGAGAGAGAGATCGTATAAAAAATTGTCTCTATATACAGCTTTGTTTACCTTGACTTGGTGGAAAAAATCAAAAGTAACTTGAGAAATATTTTTAAGGGAGCTATTGTTTACCGCTTCTCGATCAAGAGCATCCTGGAAATCTTTAAGTCGTCTCTCCTCATACTGTTTTTCTCTGAAAATTCTGTTTTGCCATAAAACTTCCTTTTCATGCCGAACATGCATGAGCTGCACAGCGATCCTGCGTTCCTGCTGGGACTGCCGCATCAGCCGGTTAATCAGCTGCTCTTCCCGAAACGCCTCCTGAAAACACCATTGGAGGAGCCAATTATTTGCCAAGGCCATGTCCAAATTTCCCATTGGGCTAAGAAGCCTATGCATAAATAATATCTAAAAGGCATAGTATTCATCAGCACCAATTTCTGCCATTTGATTTAAATTTGAATATGGCAAAAATCAAGTTATAAAAATGAAAATTTCCATCAAATATCGTATGTACAATTTTGGTATCTGGAAGCATCATGATCTTGCAAGTCATAATTACTTTAAATGAATTCTTACTTTGTTTAAAATCCAAAGAAAAATAAATTTAGTGACTGTTTTCAAGATTTTATAAACAAGGGATAGGATTCATAATTTATAAGCAAGTTTTCAGATGTGAAATATTAGTTGTAAAAACAAATACAAGCTTTGGCTGAAGATGGCAGATCTAGTTAGTTGCCAGTGTGGACATCTCAATGCATGAGTGAGGAAAAGCCACAATCTGATGGAATGGGAAGGCTGGAGGACAATCTAAGGGAAAATGACCTGCTTATCTTATAAAATCTCACTGGTTGTAATCTGAAAGAGAAGCTAGATGTATTCTCTTGGTTCTCGTGTCTATTTCAAGAGAACAGAAGGCGAGTCAGTAAGTGAACAGTGGTAAAAAACATTAAACCGGGAATCAGAAGCCATTGCCACCCCAGTTGTGCTATTAACTGGTGGTGTGGTCTTGGACAAGTAACTTGGATTTTCAGGGCCTATTTTTGACAGGTGAAATGCGGGATTTTGGTGGAAGATGATCTCCAAAGCCCCTTTGTGGGGTATAAGCTTAGGAAACCCCCGGGCTTACACCAATGAGTTAACAAGGCATACAGAAATACAAAGTCATAAAATGTTCACACCCGAGTTTGGGTAAACCAGATTGGCACCCCAAGAATAGGGGGATGCAAAGGCACCTCAAGAAGAGGGAGCTGCAAAGGTGCCAGGAATAGGGCGGTGCAAAGGCACCCCTAAATAGAGAGGGGGTGCAGGGCCCTCAGAATAGAGAGGGAGAGGCAAAGGCCTAAAATTGGAATGGCACAAACATGCCCAATACATAGGTATATGAAATAAACAATATTAGACGTTCAGGATGGAAGCACCCCCAGTTTAGTACTATAGCAGAAAAGCTGCTTTCACAGGAGGATAGGCCAGGTTAGGTAAATTGGTGGACTATAGACAGCTGCGCTGCAGGCAAAGCAGCCCAGAGCAGAGATGGTTAACAAAAGAAAAGGTACCTTGTCAACCCTGAGGTTATTCCCCCTACCTGCCTCATCCCCAGGCTGGCAAAGATGAACAGAAGTGCTGCCTCATGTCTACTGTAAACAACCTTCTTCCCACTTCCTGGTACCCGGATTTTGTTTTATATTGACCCAAACTCCAAACACTGTATATCTTCAAAACCCCCCTTTTCCCTCACGTCCCCAAGTTAATGTTCACAATTTCTTTGTCTCTTTGTACATACCCATCATGCTTGTAAGCCTTCTGATCTGAATAAATATGGGACAAGGACCCTTATTCTGGGCTCTTGTCTTTTCCTGGACGTTAGCCATCTCTCGCTTTCAATCCTGCATCCTGCTCTTTTGCTAGACAAGAGAGAACTTTAGACCCAGAGTCTACAACACCCCTTCATGCTCTCATTCTGCCTAAATAGAGACATCATGTGGAAGGAGGAGTTCCCAAGGGGGAAGATGTAAAGGAATACCTAAATATTGGAGTTGCCCACTTGTCTTAAATATGAAATTTATTGTCAAATTGGTTTCCGTACAACACCCAGTGCTCCTCCCAACAGGTGCCCTCCTCAATGCCCATCACCCACCCTCCCCTCCTTCCCACTCCCCATCAACCCTCAGTTTATTCTGTTTTTAAGAGTCTCTAATGGTTTGGCTCTCTCTCTCTCTCTCTCTCTCTCTCTCTTTCTCTCTCTCTCTCTTTTTTCCTTCCCCTCCCCCATGGTCTTCTGTTAAGTTTCTCAAGATCCACATAAGAGTGAAAATATATGGTATCTGTCTTTCTCTGTATGACTTATTTCACTTTGCATAACACTCTCCATTTAACACTGAACAATCCAATTATTTAAGAAGAAAATCTGGCATCATTAATGACATTGTTTCAAATGATCTCTGCCACTATGAAATGGGAGAAATACTGTATATGTTTTCAAAATCTAGATGCAAATAACAATAATGTTCTGTGGTAAATTCCAAAACCTGAACCTGGGAATTATATAAAAATGTAGATGAAATAAAATGTCAACCAAAAATAAGTATGAAATTTTTTGTTAGTGCCACATAGAAGATAAAAAATTAAATTGTGAACAACTTTGAAACATATCTAATCTAATTATAAAATTCTAGAAACTTTAATGTTAATCATTTGTTTCCTTTTGAGATCCAGTAGTGGAGCTGAGGCAGCATGTAAAAATGGCCCCAAATTCTTCAGTTTTCTTCCTCCACATCCTTGCAATGGTATCCCGCAGATATTCTTATCAAAAAGAAGAATCTATTTCTCCACTCTTTAAATATGAGGTATGGGGTACCCATTGAACTTGAATCGACCAATGGGACATTAGCCAAACAAAACAAACAAAAACTTGGGGTCTAATTTTCTTAATTGTCTTGTGACCCCACGACTGTCATCACATTTTCTGGTCTGTTAGAAAATGAGAGACCATATAGAGAGAGGCACCAGTCTTCCCTGCTGGACCGGATGAAGCTCCAGCCAACCCACCAGCTGATGAAAGACAGGTAGGAGATGCCAGCTGAGACCAGCAAAAGGACAGCATAGCTGAGCCCAGCTCAAACAGCCTACTACATTTTGGGGTGGTTTGGGATACATAAGGCATAGTCACAGCCGTATTTTTAAAAAATATGACCTTGATTTATTATTCCAAGTAAGTTCTATAATTAATATAGAGTATATTCTATATTTGGTTGTTTATATGGCAAGGCAATTTAGTTGTATAAATGAGATCTGGTCATTCTGACACTTGTAAAGAAGAAACTGGATTGGTCAGAACTGTTTTGATTACTGCTTGGGTGATAAAACATTATGGTTAGAAAGGGAAAAAGAAAAGGAAATTATTGTTGAATTCTGAGTCACTATTATGGATATGAAGCTTTAGTATGAAGAATCATCAAGTGTATTAAGACCTGCTCTCAAAAGTTGAATGGAAAAGATTTATTTTTTGTTCCATTGTACAAGTAGTTCATATTTTAGAAATAGACTTTTCCAAGAATTTCACTGGAATGTGGAACACATTAGGTGCTCAGTGCAGCCTACAGATGTCCATTTGTCCTGTAACACAGATGAAATATCTTATATCTGCAATGGATAAAATAAAAAATAATAGAAGTCACATTTCTCTCTTTTTTAAATATTTCTTAATGTTTACTTATTTTTGAGAGAGAGAGGGATACAGAGTGTGAGCTGGGAAGGGGTGGAAAGAGAGAAAGTACAGAATCCAAAGCAGGCTGTAAGCTCCAGGCTCTGAGCTGTCAGCACAGAGCCCAAAGCAGGGCTCGAACTCATGAACCGTGAGATCATGACCTAAGCCAAAGTCCAATGCTTAACTGAATGAGCCACTCAGGCACCCCCACCTTTCTCTTTTAATTATACTTGTGGAAGATTTAGACAGAATTACTATCCGAAATACCCTCAATTTAATTACCAGGCCCTCTGCCTCCCCCAGGAGCTGGAGCTACAAGCTTACACTGGTCCATGCCATGGTTCAGTTATCCAAAGGTGCCCAAGCAGCTCTTTTGGAGGAATGGGATATTGTCAGAAAGACCTTGAAGCTAAATATTCAAGCGTATTTGGGTTAAGAAGTGGGGGAAGAGTCTGATGTTCAAATGCCAGTTTCAAGTAAACAATACAGAAAAGGTTTGGGGAAGGTAGACACAGTTGAGTTGGAGTGAATCCCAAGAACCAATCAAGATGCTAGCCAGAAGACCACAGAACCAGTTGGGAGACAAACTGGGTTCATAGTCTCCACTTAAATGCCTATACTAAACTCATCACCTTTCCTTCAGTCCTGGTGCTCCCCCAGTATTTCCCCATCTCTGTTGATAACCAAATAAAACTATGACTCTGTGACCTAAAATTCTAGGACCATCCTAAGTTCAATCTGCTCTTATCATTCCTAATCTCCAATTTTCAATGAAGTGGTCTATTTTAACTCCTATGTATGTTTTTATATCAGCCCTACTCCATTCTATACCTATTGGCACTGCCCCGACCTTAAACAATGTCAGCCCTTCCTTTACCATGCCTCCCCCTCCCCAATCCTTCTCCAAAACTCATCCTCCAAAAAACTCAAAGTGATATTTCTAACCCTAAATCTCATCATTTCTCATTCATATAATCACATTTGTTTATAAATCACTAGGCAAGATAACAACTTGAGCACAGATCTCTGGCTCTCCCTTCACAAGCCCAACTAAAACAGAGTATACAAACCCCAGGGGGACACTGCCACAACTTGGAAGCTAGAGAAGATATTCAGAGGCATTTCTGGTAGATGAAGTACAAATGGAGCCAAAATAAAAGCATCCAGGGCTGACAACAGATTCATGACATGCTCCCCAAAAGCAGTAGGTACTTGAGGGAAGCAGAGGAAATTCTAGCCCTGACAAATGCCATTTTCTCTTTGGAAGACAGAAGGATGGATAAAAAAAAACATGCCACGTTGCACATGGGAATTTCACATTCCACCACTGTGAAACTGTGAAACAGTGACCCTAGTGTCCACTGTGCAGGGAGGTTGGGACATGACACTTCACTAAAGGAGGCGGTAGGAATGGAGGCTCCTTGCTGCATACCCCAGCCTGGCTGTAGGAATAGCATCTTTCCCCAACACTGAGAAGAAACAGTTCCCTTGATGGAAATATCCAGAGCACAAACTTCCTTTAATGTCTTTTAGGTGGCTGGATCCCTGGACAAATCTCTGTCTGTTTGCATATGATATGAACTTATATACAGAAAACTCTAGGGACACCTGAGTGGCTCAGTCAGTAGAGCCTCTGACTCCTCATTTCAGCTCAGTTCATGATCTCATGGTTGTGGGATCAAGCCTTGCATCACACTCCGTGCTTAGTGTCAAGTTTGCTTGGGATTCTCTCTCTCTCTCATTCTCTCTCTGTCTCTCTCCCTCTGCCTCTCCCCCCCCCCCCACCTCTCTCTCAACTATATTAAAAAAAAAAAAAAGAAAACTCTAAAGACTCCAACAACAGCAACAAAAAATATCTGTCAGAACTAAAAAACATATTCACTAAAGTTTTAGGATACAAAATCAACATATGAATATCTGTTGTGTTCCTATATACAATGGATAATCTGAAAAAGAGATGAGGAAAGTAATCCCATTCATTATAGCATCAAAAATAATTATTTATGAATAAATTCAACCAAGGAAGTAAAAGGTCTGTGCACTAAAAACTACAAAACATTGGTGAAATACACAATTGGTGAAATACACACTGGTGGAATTGAGGAATACACAAATAGATGGAAAGATATCTCATGTTCATGAGATTGGAAGAATCAGTAATGCTAACATGTCCATAATATTTAAAGTCACCTACAGATTCAATAAAATCCCTATCAAATTTCCAATAGCATTTTTCACAGAAATTTTAAAAAAAGCACTACTAAAATTCATATGGAACCACAGAAAACATTGAATAGGCAAAACATTCTTGAGCAGGAAGAACAGAACTGTAGGCATCACACTGCCTGATTTCAAAATATATTACAAAGTTATAGTATTCAAAACAGTATGGTACTGTCATAAAAGCAGACATGTAGACCAATGGAATAGAATTGAGTCCAGAAATAACTCCATACTTCTACAGTCAGCTGATCTTCAACAAAAGTGCCAAGGCTACCTAGTGGGTAAAGACAGCGTCTTCAACAAATGGTGCTGGAAAAACTGGATGTCCACATGCAGAAGAATGAAAATGTACCCTTATCTCACACTGTATACAAGAATCAACTCAAAATGGATTAAAGACGTACACATAAGACCTGAAATTATAAAACTACTAGAAGAAACTATAGAGGAAAAATCTTGACATTGGTCTAGACAATATTTTTTGTTTATTTGTTTGATTTTTGTTTTTGTTTTTGCTTTTTTTTTAATATGACCCCAAAAACACAGGCAACAAAAGCAAACATATATAAGTGGAAATACATCTAATTTCATGAAAAGTTTCTACATAGTAAAGGAGACCATCAGCAGAGTGAAGATGTAACCTACAGAATGGGAAAAAGTATTTGCAAATGTATCTTTAGCTAATATCCAAAATATATAAGGAACTCAAACAACTTAATAGCAAAACCCCAAATAAACCAATTTAAAAATGGGCAAAGGACCTGAACAGACATTTCTCAAAAGAAGGCAAACAAATGGCCAATAGGTATACGAGAAGGTGCTCAACATCACTAATTACCAGGGAAATGCAAATTAAAACTATAACGAGATATCACTTTACATCTGTTGGAGTGGCTATTACATTAAAAAATAAACACACACACACACACAAGAGATAACAAGTGCTGGCAAGTCTGTGGAGAAAAGGGAACCCTTGGAAACTGATGCTGAGAATGTAAAGTGGTGTAGCCTTTATGGAATATAATATGGTTTGTTCCTCAAAAAATTATGAATAGAACTACCATTCGACCCAGCAATCCCACTTCTGGGCATATATCCAAAGGAAATTAAATCACTGTCTCAAAGAGATGTCTGCATCCCCGTGTTCGTTGTAGCACTATTCCCAATAGCCAAGATATAGCAAAACCTAAGATTCCACTGATGGATAAACGGATAAAGAAAAATTAGTATATATACACAATGGGCACATTATTAAGCCTTAAAAAAGAAGGAAACTCTGCCATTTGTGACAACATGGATGAACCTGGAAGGCATTATGCTAAGTGAAATAAGTCAAGCATAGAAAGATAAATACTGCATAATCCCACTTATATGTCAATCTAAAAAGTTGAATTTATAAATGTAGATCTTAAGTGTTCTCACCAAACACACAAAAAATTATGTCAGGTGATGGATATGCCAATTAGTTTCATTATGGCAATAATTTCACAAGGTATACATATATAAAATCATCACATTGTACACATTAAGTATATACAATATTTATTTGTCAATTATACCTCAAAAGAACTGGGAAAAAGCTCCCTCTTACCTACAAAAGTAGCACTAGATACACGTCGTTGATGTAGATTTTAGATTTCTTTTTTGTCAGTATTTTTTAAATGTGGGAAAATATACATAAAAATTACCATCTCAAATATTTTTAAGGGTACAATTTAGTGGTAAAAAGCACATTCACGATATTGTATAACCATCACCAGATTTTAGATTCTTCAGTGATTGTTTTGCACAGATTTTTTTTCCCCGAGTGTATTTGCTGTGATGATGTGAAGTTTTTCTGTTGACATTTGATTCAGAGTAACAGATACTAAATAAATAAGATACACAAATGTATGCATAAAAGTCTACATTTTTGCAAAGTTTCCATCACTATTATTCAAGGAATATCTAAATATCTTACCTCTTGTGCTTCGTGGGCTATTAACTGGTCCATTAACAGCCTCCGCCGTCTTTTCTCCCTTTGCTCTCGTGCAAAAGCATCCTCCTCAAGGCGCTTTTGGATTTTTTTAATGTAGTCATCATCCGAATATGTGTTTAATAAATCAGTAGTTGTCTGGCCTGCTGTATCTGAAGAAGGCTTGGAGGCACTAAGGACAACAGTTTTTATTGGGATTTAGAAAAACAGTGTAACCACATGCTGCTACTTGCGACTATGGAGGAAGACCTCGGGGAAAAGGCTCCCTTCAGTGCTCGGTTAACTTATTAATACAAGCATTAAAGCAAATCTTAGAACTTCATTGTGACACCTATGGCTTATAGTTAGATTCCATTCGCTGTATTTCTGGACTCTATGTTGGGAGGTCTTCAGCATAGCCTTAGCATAGCCTTCTTTCTAGGCCTATCGCCTATTTGTTCTTTCACTTATCATGATCTTCACTGAGCCCAGAGATTGGATTTTCTTTCCCTCTTCTGCCTGCTGGCTCTAGGCCTCTTGCCTCCCCTGTTTTGAGTTAAGAGTAAGTACCATATTGATAGCCAAAGTGTCAGGGAAGGCATACCTCCTTAAAAATCAGCCAGATCTTCCAATGTCAGGACACTGAGAGTCCTTCCATGGATATCTCAATCCACTACTCCCCTATGCAAACGCAAGTTGCTCTATGAACTCCCACTAACTTTCTGAATGCTTAGAGCAGTGGCCCCGCTCTAACTGGAAGCTTAGCAGCTGAAAATTGACTTGCTCATCATGCCACACTTGCACCCACAAGACTGACCTAGCCTCTTGCCCAAGTTCTGGAGACCCAAGTAAGAAGACCTACTTCGCTTCTTGTCCCACCTCATGTCCAAACCTAAAGGATCAGGAAGAGCCTAGTGGTCTTACTAACAGAAAGCAAACACACACAGTTTAGCAGGACAATGGTGGCTTAGTACAGAATTTATAGATTCATTCAAAAGTTATCTTTAAAAGTAAAAGATACAGGGGTGCCTGGGTGACTCAGCCAGTTAAGCGTCTGACTTTGGCTCAGGTCATGATCTCCCAGTTCATGAGTTTGAGGCTTGCATCAGGCTCTGTGCTCGCATCAGGCTCAGAGCCTAAAGCCTGCTTCGGATTCTGTCTCCCTCTGTCTCTGGCCCTCCCCCGCTCACATTCTCTCTCTCTCTCCTCTCTCTCTCTCTCCCTCTCTCTCTCAAAAATAAACATTAAAATAAATAAATAAAAGTATGTTTTAAAAAAAGTAAAAGACACATTTTTATGTATATAAGAATCAAATAATCAATTCTCATCTGCATGTCTCTTTACAAAATAAACAGAATACAACAGTAGAATGGAACAAGATATATCTTGTTACCTGCCAATAAATAACAAGTTTTAATATTATCAATAATTATTTTAAATATTATAAGTTATTAATGTATTCAGTTTAAATAGAACTTACTGTCTTATTCAAAAGGCAAGGACACATTATTGTATGTAGCAACTAAATAGTCATCAATTCTTATACAGACAGAAGCATTAAAGAGGTATAAAAGCAGTTAATTCATGTTTAATGAAGTAATAATTGCACGTGTGTAGTGTAGATCACATTGTATTATAGTTCATTTTTTGTACATTTGCTGCTCCCAGATGAACTCTGAGCTCATGAATATCCTATTATACTCCTCTCTGTCCATGTGCTCATCATCCTGACATGTAGTTGATATCTGCTAAATTTCAAATGATGTGCTAAGAAGCACTATACAGAGTAATTTTTTTTTAGATTACACACTGAAATCCTGGTGATTTTATTAGCAGGGGCTTAACCTTCAGTTGTGTTCTGTCACTAAGAGGCACTGAGCAGAAATTGTGTAGCCAGCAAAGCCTTAGGAGGATCAAAGACGAAGTTTAACCCTATTTATTAAGATTTAGTACAATTAAGAACTTATGAAAATTATGTGGCATAACTTTTTAGATCCTTTGTTAAAATTCTTATTATATTTTTACTCAAATGTGTTCTTAGAGTTTGCTTTGGATTGTATATGGGTTAATAGACTTAACATACTGTTTGTCCTTTATTTATCAATCAGTCTGCCCTGTAACCATCCATCTGCTGTCTCATTCCAATTAAAGGCTGAAGAAAGCTACATGATATTTACTTGAATAAATATTCATTTTCCTAGATGTGGGTTTCTTGAGGGCAATGATTATGATTTCTCTATATCTGCTTGTCAGGCCTCCACAGAGTTAATAATTGGGTGTGTAATTACATAACTAGTAATTGGAACCTTGGCCAAATTTGTGTGTATTTAAAAAGTAATTGCTAGGAACAGCCAAAAGTAAATCTATGAATCCAAATGTCAAATCACAGCAGCCAACAATCTCAGCTAAAAAAAAAAAAGTAGCAGATAGCATTTATTGTTTGTTTTAGAAAATAAAGACATTGTACATGTGAGGAAGAAGCAGCCATGGGAACTCTTGCATTGCTCTGAGAAAACATTTCACTTCTCCACAAGAGAAAAAAGATGGACTTTGAGGTGACATCTCTGAGGAACTGTTTCAGGAGCAGGCTGTGAAAGAGGCAGCTGAAGAAATTGCTCCTTCTGGTCAACTTGGGAGATTTTAGCGCTTTCTGGCATCAAGTAGTGTGAAGTTTTTGAAAGGGCCCAGGACATGCTTGATCCTAAGCTAAATATTCAGAATGAACTAATGTAGTGATTAATAAAAGGGACTTAACAAAGGCCATACTGTACCATAATTTCTGTTTTCTTTACAAGTTTGCTCCAGACTAGTGCCTCCCGACATTCTTTAAAGAGAAAATGCTCATTTGCAGCATACCGGAAGGGACTGGAGTCCCAGATGAGGCTGCACAGTCACAGGTGACTAGTCTAGGGAGTCTGGCTGCCCCAAGGCCTATCCTGCCGCTCTCAAAATTGAAGCGTGGCTGTCTGTATCTCATGTCTCCCAGTGCTAAGTCTCTGGCAAGACCAAGTGAAGGCTTCCACATAGAAAGGACCTGTATAGACAATGCTATTTCCTTCCCTTTTTCCTCAAAACAGAGCCCCCCCCCCCCAGGGTTTATTCAGGAAAACAATGTACCCAGCTAAAGACTACATTTCCAAGCCTTCCATTCTTGCCAGGTATGGCCATGTGACTGAATTCTGGCCAATAAAACGGAAGCATAAATGTTACCTCGGACTTTGGGGAAGGTTCTTAGAAGGAGCTATTTCAGCTATTTCAGATATCTACTTTTTGCCTATCCTCCTTCCTTACATCTAGAACATGGGCCAAATGGCCAGAACCCCAGGAGCCATCTTGTATTGTGAATGTGAATTTGGGGACAAAAAAGACACAAAAGACAAAAGAACAGTGGAGGTAAAGGAAAGCCTGTCTTTGATGACTTTGGAGCTCCAACACGTGCTTTGAGCTGCTTACATTTTGACTTCTCTTACATGAGAGAGAAGTAAACTTATTTAATTATTTAATTAATTTAACCCACTCTTGTTTGGGGTTTCTAAAGCTAACTGATAGAGAGACTTAGGTTCAGGTTGGGTTGGCAAAGGCAATAATAGTGAGCATAGGAAATGTTTGCAGCTGTACTGTACAGGATGGTCTTTAAACTATTTAATAAACTGACATGGCAAGGACACTAATCGATCAAAGATGGGTGTTGGTACAGGAATGAGAAGACACTGCCGTGTTTGGTGCTAATTCTGGCTGCTAAATTGTGTGGAAATTGAGGGGTCCCAGGAAAGGGAATGGCCATAGAGCTATAGAGAATAATACCACTCCCCTACAAGTAACGGAAGTATTTCAATATGTTAATATGGTTGCACTGGTGGATACCATCTGTTTATCACTCCAGCGTGTGTGGCTGGTCAGGTGAATGAAAGAGTTGGAAGAAATCCAGTGGTTTCATGGGCCAGTCCAGAGGGGTATGGTGGGGTTTGGATGGTGGCTACATGGGTAGGTAGCTTGGATTGTGTTTTCTTTAGCAGTCAGGGGCAGCACTGATAAATGGCAGTGGGAATCAGAATAGGGCATCAAGAGTTTCGGGGCACCTGGGTGGCTCAGTCAGTTAAGCGTCTGTCTCTTGGTTTCAGCTCAGGTCATGATCTCACGGTTTTGTGGGTTCGAGCTCTGCATCGGGCTCTGTGCTGGCAGCAAGGAGACTGCTTGGGATTCTCTCTCCCTCTCTCTCTGCCCCTTTCCAGTCATGCTGTCTCTGTCTCAAGCGGAAAGAAAAAAAAGAGTTTCTGCAGAGGGTAGAAGAAAAGGTAATGTATGTATCCTTCATTTTGCTTTATTTTCATTCCGTACCTGACTTCCTCACCATCTGTTCTTCTTTTCCTTATTCCTTTTCATTTCTTTCCTTCCCTCAGAAATACTACTGTGGAACTGACTTACATAATTTGTGCCTATTTTCTTCTTTAACAGAGATTTAATTCATGTTCCATAAAATGTAAGTGACTAGAATCTGGGTAGTTTCCATTTAAAAATGCAGAAGAACTCGAGTTGCTCCTACCTACGTAATCTATAATCCCTAATCAATTATCTTCTGTGAGTCAATGACCCCTAATAGGAACAATAAAGGGAGAGGATCTTTATCTTTAAGCAAATGAAGCCCATTAACCAGGCATTTTTTTTGCAATGAACTCATGGAACTGAACATCTTAGTGACAGTTGAACTCATCTGACAACTTTTTATTGCTGGTCCCTGTGCTAAATGCTGAGGTTGCAACACAAAAGAAACCAACTAGAGTCTAATAAAGGCTTTACTGTGACAAATTTAAATTAGTGGTAACTTGCAACAATTTTTGTGAATGTTTTAAAAGTGTGTGAATTTAGGACAGTAAGCATAGCATAGAAAACTAAATTCACATCTCATAATAGCCACTTTCCCTTCTGATCTCCACAAAAGTTGTTAATGAACAATTAATCTGAATTTTAGCTCATTTACCTTCCTTCATATATTCTCATCATGAAGATTCTACAAAGTAAAAAGATCTTTGGAGCAGCTACTTCCAATAAACTATTTCTAAATATTTAAAAGTTACAGATAGGACAAAATGCAGTTTTGTGACTGTTAAAACAATTCACATCTCACCTTTCTTTTGCCTGGAGATCCTTTTTTATTAATGCTTCAAACTTCTTAATCTCATTGGCCACATCCTTTAAAGAAAAGTCGTTATCAGTTTTCTGCCTCTAGAAACCACTGAAAATCTTCATTTTGCAAGTTTACGAGATGCTTTGCACTACTAACCCAAGCCAATTAGGAGCTAAGATACAAAAAGCTGTACTCTAGAATATTTTTATAATTCTGATTAGGCTAAATATACCTCAGAGAATGTGAAAACTGCCTAACTTGAATCATTCCGCTCATGATTCCAGTTCTGACAGTGTAACAAAGGCCATATGATGAAAACGACGATTACCAAAGAGTCAGGCCATGCATTTTTATTTGCAATTCTTTTAAATGAGCATAAGCATTATTTGGATATAAATGTTTCTTCCAAAATTGTTGTCTCAGATGTTTTAAGCATTTGTGCAATTTTTGTATGTTATTAATTTGCTCTCTCAAAATAAGTTTAGCTCATCTCCTATCTAGTGCAAATACTTATTAATAAACTTTAATCAACTCAGAGAAATATAAAAACTACATACTTTCCTAAAATTTGGGTCTGAAAAACCTCTGTGGGTATTATTCTTTAGATTCCAAGTATAAGATATTTTCAAATATTAAAAAAATAAAGAAATGTGGATTAACATAAAACACAAGGGATTTAGATATCGGAGAGACGTGCTGTCTCTGCTTTACCAGCACTGTGGACGAGAGTGAAACATGGGGGCTTTCTGAGTCTAAGTTTCCTTACTTAGAAATGGGGGGCAACAATACCCTACTTGGAGAGTTTTTAAAAAATAAAGATAATAAGATAAAATAAAGTGGCCAACACAGACTGACATATAGCAGGTTCTCAATAAATAGTAGCTATTATTCTTTCCCTGAGGTCACAGGAGAGACTATCATTAATAACCACTGTAGCATAAGCAGTGTAGATTGCAGGAATTAGTATCAAAACGTAGTCCTGCTCCCCTGTGAAATATAAGCACATTGTATCCTACTGGAATGATTGACAGCTGGTACGGGCCAGTAAAATATCACTAGTATAGGTATCTTAAATTGGAAGATAGCAAGCAAACCACTTAACATTTCTGGACTCAGAAAAATGCATAATGAAAAAGAACTGAGTAAAATATTGTTGGAATATATATAGTATGTGTACCTTGAATGACACCTCTGTGCCCACGGCTGTTATGACTCATCACAGAAGCACCATTCTATAATAGTTTTGATGTGATCACAGGATCCTTCTCAACACAGAAGGCCAGATTGGTATTGTCATTTAATATGAGTTTCTTATCCCTGACCTAAAGGTACATTCTCTGATTCTGAACAAATAACAGTATAAAATGGATTAGATATGCGTGCAGTGGAGGGCTTTTGAATCAGAAGGAACGATGACACAGATCATTAGAAAAGGAACTAAGAAGTTGGAGGAGCTCTCTCTGTACATTTTAGAAAAAGATCAGTCTTTCATTAAGATTAACACAACGCCATATTAAAGGATTATCACCTTACCTCTGCCTCTTTTTTCTTTTTCATCATTTTTTGGGCCTCAAGTGCTTTCAAAGTACGATTTGATGCAGGTTTAGGAATCTGAATGATAGCTGCTTGGATTTTGGCCATTATTTCATTTTGTCGTCTTCTGCTCAAGCGTTGCTGGATATCCCACATACATTAGTTTAGTTATTCCACTCATTAGAACAACAGGCTATATTATACGCTCACAGGTACACATACATACATTTTTCCATTGAAACTTTCAGAACTCAGCAATTTACCAATGGACTAAGTGTCACAACTGTGTAATGTTAGGAAGCAGATGTCAATATGACTCATTTTTTTTTTTTTTTAATGTTTGTATTTATTTTTGAGAGAGAGAGAGAGAGAGAGTGCAGGGAAGGGGCAGAAAGAGAGAGGGAGACACAGAATCCAAAGTAGGCTCCAGGCTCTGAGCTGTCAGCACAGAGCCCGACACAAGGCTTCAACTCATGAGCCATGAGATAATGACCTGAGCCGAAATCAGATGCTCAACCGAATGAGCCACCCAGGTACCCTCAATGTGACTCATCTTGAAAAGTATAATATTAATACAATTTTGGAATCACCAAATTATGCCTATCAAATGTGTATATCTTCATTCTGGGTGATGATACTAAAAGGGTAATAAAAATGCCTCAAATACAAAGAAGAATATAATTCTTTCTTAATTCCACCTTCCTGACCTGCCCAATAATGTAAAGAGAAAATGCTGTCTCTAAAGATGGTCTGCAGAGAAAGTTCCATCTAGGAGATGGTCTCTAGGAGGACTTCTGGGGAACCCAGAAGAAATGAAAAACTTCCCCAAAACTCAGTCACACTTTAAACAATGAATTCAGAAGCAACCTCAAATATTGGATTAAAAACTGAATTATGTGATACCATTATTGGATCATCTCTTCTCTATGTAGGCAGTAACTATTTTAAGTAGAAAATAAGCAGGAGGGTACAAGTAAAGAAAAATAATAGTGAGAATAAAATAAAATATTAAAAAAAAATAAATGTTCTAAGAAGGAACATGTAAAGGGTCTCCTGTGTGGCTCAGTCGGTTAAGCATCTGACTCTTAATTTCAGCTCAGGTCATGGTCTCACAGTTCATGGGATCAAGCCCTGCATCAGGCTCTGTGCTTACAGCGCGGACCCTGCTTGGGATTCTCTCTCTCCCTCTCTCTCTGTCCTCCCCCTGCTCATGCTCTTTTTCTCTCTCTCTCTCTTTCTCTCAAAATAAAGAAACATTTAAAAAAAGTAACATGTAAAATTAATCATGGCTTTACTACTAAAGCATTACATTAAAGAACTAATAAGAGCATTAGTTCCTATACCCAAAGATGAGAAACTTTAGTTAACCACTAACAAGTCAAAAATTATAATTTAAATATATTGAAATTTTTTTCTTGCCATTTTACTTTCCAAAATCTAAAGATCTTTTCGTCTTTAGAAAACAGGGAATACATAGGCTTTGCCCTTTGTCCTATTTGCTTTCTACCATCGTTAACATAAGTTATTTCAGAATATTTAATGGTTTCCTATTTCCTTTCTCCCAACTCTCTTTGGAGACTTTCTGCATTACACTTGATGCATCACAGTTAGGCTGGTTCCTTAAAAATTAGAGTCCCAGCACTTGGTTTCAAACACTACTTTAAGAGTGCCTCGTCTCCTTGCCGTGCAATGTGAAGGGGAAGCCCAACCCTTTACTCTCTAGCAACTAATGGGATCGTAAGATCTGCCAGAGTTTGTCTCTCATCGTTCCCTCCCTCCACACAGGGGGATGACTACATCCAGGATATTTTAATTTCTTGTCATTCTAAATATATGAATTTAACAAGTGATTTATAGTGCAATGAAGAAAACTATAATCCTTTTGCCTGTAGTTTACACATTCCATATACCTAGTCATCTGAAATTCTCTTAAAAATCTTTAATGATTCCACACACCAGTCAGGTGCTCATGTTCTTAAAGGCATAGGAGATCACTAAAGATTTTCAAAGGAATTTGAGAAACAGCAGGGAATTAGTCAAAGCAAGAGGGGCCAGAAAGAAGTTAAGAGATGTTTAAGGGTGTTGGAAAGGGAAGCAAACAGAAAATCACCCCACATTGCCAGGATGAGAAAAATGAGGCAGGACAGGAAGACCAAGGGATTGCAGAAGAGGGACCAGAGAGGCGGAATCCCGTTCCACAGCCCTTAGTGGGGAAAACAGCCGTAAGCCCTCACTGGAGCAGTTAGTAGCAATCCCACATCGCTAAGGCATCGGAAGCATTAATTTCAACCAGACAACTTAAAAAAGAGATCAAGTGGTCCTGCCACTCCAGAGAATGGCAGTTCTTGTTCTTGGTCTCAGGGAGAGGTGACAGCAGGAATGGGGATAGAGAAAAGGGGAAACTGAGGGGAGAGAAAGGTGAGAGTGGGGCAGAGCACGAGTCAAAGGAACATGCAACTTGAGCCACATTAATGCTTATGCAATGTGTACCATCGGCATAAATCGCAAACAGTATACTACTATGCACTAATGAATTTCTGGAAAAGTTGTACTATAAAACCTTTTCAGTATTAAAACATCTTTGTTCTTCCTTGAGTTTTTGAAATTTTTCAAGTTTCTCAGAATGCATGCGGACAAGATCTTCTCTCATGTGTCTATATTTTTCTTGAAACCTGTGTGTAACCCGCATCAGAGTGAAATCAGTTTGACGTGGTATCAGGTTTCTAAGTCTCTAAATGAAGAAAGCATTTCAAAAGATTTCGTTACTAGAAAATAAAAGTGTATTGTCATTATAAGCGCACATAAAATTTGTCTTCAAAATAAAATTTCTACGAAACACTATTTTTGATGGTTAAACTAAATTCAAGCCCAATACTAATCACTTATATCTTTAATTTACATAAAAATAATAAAAACATGATCTGAATTCCTTCTTATATATAAAATAGTCTCATATATACTTTTATATTTTTTTGCCCTGAGTTTAATTTTTAATAAATAGTATTCATTACGTGAATGAATTCTTAGAAGTACATTTTCGTAAGAATAATTTTATAAGACCAATTCAACATATATGAGATAATATGAGAAGCCAGATTGTTTCCATTATTTAAGCTACCTCCTAGTAAAGAGTGAAGAAACATTGAAACTTCCAGGCCACTGGGAAGGAGAGTGTAACAATATAAGAAAATGAACGTCAAAGCAATATGGCTGATGCTTTTAACTAAAATGTTTATATCCAAAAGTAATCTCCTTAAAAGCCAAAGACTTACTAAAAGTTTTTTTTTTTTTTCAAATGTTACTGTTGCTCAAAAAATTTTTGGTCCTTCTCTTCTAAAACCGCCTCAGTAGATACTGGCACTTACTCAGAAGATCGTTTAAGGACCTATCAGCTGACTTTACGCCCATACACACCTTCCTGCTTTTCTCCTCGTTAAAAATCGCCCGGCCTCCCTCTTCAGAGGCAACAAAAATGCCAGGTCCTTGAACATCCTACTTTTCGACCTCAATACGATATCTAGATCTTCAGCTTAATTATTATCCTCTCCCCAACCCAGGAAATGCCCACTGAGAGATAATGGAGTCTACTGTTAAGAGTAGAGACCCAGTGCCTAGGTTTGTTACAACTCTACCCCCTAGTAGCTGCATTAAGTTGGGCAAGTTACTGAATCCCTCTACATCTCAGTTTCATCATCTGTAAAAGGGGAATAACAAAAGCACCTATCTCATAAGAGTGTTGTGAAGATCAAAGGAGATAACAGATGCACGGCCCCTGGAACAGGGCTTTGCACCTCCCTGTGTACAATCAATAAGTTTTAGTCAATATTATTATGCAATAGACACCTGAATTTTCTTCCATCTGGTATCAAAGAAAAAGGCATGTCTAACTCCTTCCTAACATATCTCCTCCTCCACCTGGCCCATCAGTTGCATCCTCTTTTCTTCCCTTGAGAACCTTGTTCCACTTGGTTCTCACACCAGTCATCTCCTGCCACTGATTCTTTTTCTCAACTGGCAAGTTGTCCCGGTCTGTATGTCCATAAAGGAAACAAATAACCTCACGTTTCTCTTGAGCTTCTCTCCTGCAGCTACTGTTCTCATTTTCTCTTCTCTTTTCCCTCCACATTTCTTGAATGAATAGTCTATGCTTCTGTCTTCTTCATCTCAATTGACTATTCAACTCACCACATTCCACACTACTCCATTGAAACATTTTTCTCTCCCCTGAATTTTATCTCCAAGGGGATTGGGACCATCCTTGTGCTGGTCATAGTGCAATTGCCTAACATAAAATAGGAACCCAACAAATATTTGTTCAACAAACGAATGATTGACTCTGGGAAGGTCACCATGGCCAACTTTAAACCTAATGGTTTCTTTTTGGCCTCAACTACACAGCTCTTACAGCGCTTGCTGCTGTTGACTGTTTTACACTTAATAAAGAATTTTTTGTGTATTGTTTCCTTAAAGACTGAAAAAAAGAGCCCAACTCTGAGGTAGGTGGAGATAATCAATTTTGCTTTTAACAGTTGGGAAAATAGAGAAATAGAGGCTGAGAGTGTTTCAGGGATTGGTTCAAAGTGAGTCACCTTGCACGTGAAGGAGGCAGGACGGGATACCATGTTCTTTGGCCGTAAGCCTAATCCAATTCCAGCTCTCCATGGCTGCTGAGCTCATTCTTCTACCAGGCTCATAAGACTCGTGCGAATAGGAAAATCTGAAAGTGCAGACGGCCCTCACATCTATTATGTCATTGTTTCTTCATAAATTCAACGTACATGTTTAATTGTTTCCATTTCTATTTAGTGCACTCCATCAGGGCAGCACCCCCCATTATCCTAGAGGCCTGGAAGAGTTAATGTACTTCACTTACCATAAGGAAATAGCACAGGAACTAGAGAGAACCGTCAACTAAAACGTTGTATCGATTAACCAAAACACACTTAATGACAATTTGCAATGTTCAAATCATTGCACCAGGCATATTCCTTGAATTTAAAGAACTAAAAATCTTGTGAGGCCTTATGACAGATAAATCATGAAAGTCAGCCAACAATATCAACAGCAGGAGTTTAACACCAGAGAGTGAGAATTACGTGTGCCTTAGGAGGAATCCATGTGTACTGGGAAGGTTGCCACAGAAGTAGATGGAGAAAAGCTTGCAGGAAGAGGAGAGATGAGAAGTATAAGCTTGGGTGAAAGGGAGGGAGGAGCAGAGATATACAAGAGTTGTTCAAGGATAGGTTGCTGATCAATGTAGAAAAGACAGACTTTATGCTGAAGACTATGAAGAAATGCAGTCAGAGAGGTTGAGACCATTTAGTGAAAGATCTTGAATGTCAGTCAGTCCAGGTTGGAGACAGGACATACGTAAAATGAGAGGTTTCTGACCAGAGAACCCAGTGCAAGCGGAATTTTGGGAAGATTCATCTAGCAGTTGATTGACGTCTGGCGGAAAGCCAGAAGACCGGGAGAAATGTTAGTAGGTTGTGGTAGTAATTCATACAGGGATATGAGCAGATATGACAGAGGCAGAAATAGCGAGAGGAGCAAGGCATGAAAACACTTGGAATTAGGAACACACAGAATTTGATATACTAGTAGCCATGTGAAGGGAGACGTCAAAAATGGACACATGAATTGAAAATATTAATATAAAACAAAACCCAAGTATGACCAATAACATACATAAGGGACACAGATACCCAATGGGGCTTTTTTGAAATGCAACATCACTGTCATGTCTCCTTACCAAGTTTTACATGGTGGTAGGCTTATGTTTCTTTGTGTACTTACGTCTCGAAAAGCCTCACTTTTCATGATTTGGTGTCTGGCGTTTGCTGGGGGCTGCATGGTTCGCATTTCCACTGTGGTCAGCCCACTTTTCTTCTTTTTCTGAAGAACGGTGTACAACTGATACAAAAGTTTTGTTGCCGCCCCAGGCTTTTCTGTGATGATGCTGTGGGCCACATTCTGATCAAACTGCACACCCAGAAGGCGAAGTGTTGGCTCCAAGCGAGAAAAATTATTAAGTTTGGCACTTGAAACTCTAGGCATTAAAATATTTTACATAATTAGACACTGACATTGAATTAAAAACAACAAATATCCAACGCATGATCATGACCTGATATGATGAATTATCCCATGGTCTTTACAATATACCGTTCCTCTGTAAAACCACTCAGTCATGTAAATACATTGAGATTTTCTATTGTCCACAACTCCACCCACTTACTTCTCTTGAATGGTGAAACTAAAACTCATTTTATACACTTTTCTGCTTAAATAGATGCTAGAATTTTTATAGGAAGTCAATACAAAAAACAGATAACTGCTTTCTTCTAAACAGAAAAACAACTATGGTTTTAAAAAAATATTTTACTCAGAAGGCAAAGCTGTAATTTAAATTTCCATTTCTTTAGGGGTGCCTGGGCAGCTCAGTTGGTTAAGCAGCCGACTTCAGTTCAGGTCATGATCTTACGATTTGTGGGTTCAAGCCCCATGTCAGGCTCTGTGCTGACAGCTCAGAGCCTGGAGCCTGCTTTGGATTCTGTGTCTCCCTCTCTCTCTGCCCCTTCCCTGCCCATACTCAGTCTCTCTTTCTCTCAAAAATAAATAAACATTGGGGCGTCTGGGTGGCGCAGTCGGTTAAGCGTCCGACTTCAGCCAGGTCACGATCTCGCGGTCCGTGAGTTCGAGCCCCACGTCAGGCTCTGGGCTGATGGCTCGGAGCCTGGAGCCTGTTTCCGATTCTGTGTGTCCCTCTCTCTCTCTGCCCCTCCCCCGTTCATGCTCTGTCTCTCTCTGTCCCCCAAAAAATAAATAAAAACGTTGAAAAAAAAAATTAAAAAAAAAAATAAATAAACATTAAAAAAAATTAAATTTCCATTGCTTTAAATGATATTATTACTCGAGTCTGAAAATAGCCTTAAATGTTGCGCTGACAACTTTAACAAGAATCCTCTCAGGCACTGTCAGAAATATTTAATTAAATAATATTAGCTAAGCAATCTAATTAATTATGCAATCTTCACTTTAAAGTTTATATTACTACTTTAAGAATCAGTAAAGACTTTCTAATTTTAAGTTATCTTTGAATCACCTATGAGATTTTAATAAGTTTATTAAAGTCTTACAAAGATGAATACGATGTATTCCCTGCCCTTGAGGGGCTCACAGCAGGACAACACATGAATGAACAAAAAATGATAAACTGAGGTAAGTGTTGGAATATGGGTCTCAAATGATTTAGGGCTGTCAATGAGCCTATGAATCTAGTGACAAAAAGATGGCCAAAGAGATGCTGGATGCATTTTCAATTCTTGGGCCTCTTTATGTTCCAACTAGATGCAAATATCAGTTTTAACCACTGGCTTATTTCCTCCTTATTTTAACTTGCCAACATTCAGTGTTGGAAAAAATATACTGAATATACCTGAAGGATGGAAAAAATATACAGGAAAAAAACATACTGAATATACTTCAATATAAGTCAAAGTCTCAACCTCCCTCAACCCCACAAAAAAGATTCTGTAGTTAAAGGGGGTTGGCACCTATTGGGTAGAATTTCTCATATAGGGTTTTTCACTCAATGACTTCATTTTGGACTATAAAGTTATTTGGGGAAGACACAATGATATTCAACGACCTCAATTAAGTGTGTAGAGGTTTATAGAGATTCCTTCACACTTAATTTTTTTTTTTTTTTTTGATCACAGATACCACAGAAAATCTGATGAGCGCCATGGAACCTGTTCCACAAGAAAGAAAACACATCCGTGCATATACACAAAATATGTATCCCATTTCTGGATGTTTGTGAAACTCCTAAAATCTAGCCTAAAAGTGCCCATTCACTACAAATTAAAAACCCATGCTCTAAAAGGAGGTAGGGCTGAGGAAATATATGAATGATTTCTAAATATGAATAAGGAGTCAATATCATGGGAAGGCCAATGTTAACAAAAATAGTGACATAGTACCTTGATTTCCTTTTCTAGTTATATGGTGTAACTTACTGTCCTATTTCCTCTGCTTACTATTATTCTTTCAGCAGAAATATTTGGTAAAGTATACTTAGCATATCAAACCACATCAACAAACTTTGAATACAATACAATAGTTTGAATTTATAAAAGAGAAACAGGTCTCTGAGGGGCTGAGAAGAAATATTGGATGCTACAGGAAATCTCTAAGTAAGAGTAGCATTTTTTTAGGTCTTCTTATGTCCAGGTTTGCAGTTTGCTTCCCCACAAATGACCTTACAGTTTGATATGACAACCATCTGCCTAAAATGAGTAAAGCAGACCACGTTTTGCAGGGTATAGTCGCAAAGGACAGTTAAGTCAACGATTGTGCCTACCTTCCCTGGACAGGCACGTGACACCACTTCTTGTTCTTCCTGCACAGTTATTCTTTCATGCCCTTCCTATCCTAAAAGCCCCACACGTCTTGCCTACTACACATATTTGGAAAGACCACCAGAGAGCCACTTGTCGGAGCTTTGGCCTGGATCATAACCTTGGGCTACAGAGATTAGGGGCATCAAAATTCAGGAGGGAAAATCCCAAAGCAAACACTACCCATCTCCAAATTTTATCAAAACTTAGCCCTGCACGCAGTAAAAGTGGAGAGCACTTCCTCTCCTCTGACTTGTTTTACATGGCCCCAGGAATGCAGTGTAAGCCTATTAGTATTAAACATCAGCCATACATCAGGCTTTAAAATGGCTATTATGAACTGGCTGAAGAGCCAGGTATAACAGTGCTTCTCTCTGGAAGTTTTCAATACATAAAAACGACATTTTAAGAGCATAACTAGTGTGTAAACTGGTGGAAGTCCACTCTTGGCATAGCATATGCTCAATCAGTTTGCATGAAAATCAACATGTTTTTGTATACAGGCAAACTGTAAGGACATCTTTGCTCTGGAGACAGAGTATATGATGCAAATGATAACCTCTGAGGGAATAAGGAATGTATCCTGGGAAAAGTCTTCTCCTCTATGTGTAGTGTTTGTTTGTTTTTAATATTTGATGTCTCAGTTTTCTTACAGCAAATCCCCAGATGTTGTATATATGTTGCATAGAGGGTAGTGAATGGGCAAGGGGAGAGGAAGAAGTTTGTCTTTCCTTGCTTTTCTTTGTTGACTGGACAAAAACACACTACTGGTAATTTGAGCATGGAAGGGTTTTCCCTTTCATACAAATTGGAAGGAAGATAATCAAGAACAAAAACCTCATTTGAGATAAATCCCCTCCACAGTATTATTTTTTTCATGAGGAAGCAATGCCGTCTGTAGGATGTAACATAAAAAAGAAAGTAATAAGTTCATGGCAACTCATGTGACATGTTTGTTCATGATCATTTTAGCATTACATTCATTGGTTTAGGAGATAAAACTTTTGTGTCTCGTACTTTGGTCGCCACAATTCTTAGCTTAGCTGATTAGTGTTTATTTTGTATTTATTCCTATTCTAGAACTTAGAGGGAAAATCAAATTTTCTTGTGATTTTTCTAAGACATAAGACATTCTTAGGATTATCTAAATTATTTTAGGTATCTGATACTTGCAGTTCTTATTTGCCAAGAGATTATCTAGCTTCTCTCCTCCTTGTCACCTGGTGAGGGAACACATCTTACTTACAAGGTAAGTAGAAGCTGTCCCCCCAGGGACATCCAAGCTCCTTTACATTTTATTCTTTTAACTGATCTGCTCATTTTTCACCCGGTGAGGTGAACTAAACATATCCTAGAACAGAGAAGTCTTTCAGAGTTAGATGAGTTCTCAGAATTAAGAAGTTCTAAGGCAAATAACTTCAGTTATAGGCAACATTTATATTTTAGACTAAAGACACTAAAAATATGAAACAAAAACTCCAAATCATAAGCCCTAGCATTAGACATCTGCCTAAAAAAACAGGCTTTGACAAAGAAGGATGCTTTTCCCCATTAAATATACTACTACAAAGGTCACATCCATGGATTTATTGATCTTTGCCTTCTTTCAAAGACCATGTGCCCCTGGGGAAAAAAAGTGTGTTGTTCCAAGAATTCAAGATGAATAGAATTTGGTTGTCTGAACAAGTGGGTCCCTCTTCTCACATTAAAGAAATGATTCTCAGTGGGATAGAAAGTTAGTTAGTTGTTTGCAGCGGGTGAAAAAGAGGGCTGTTACATATGATATTACTCAGGGGCACCCCTGTCCAAGGGTGGGGCAAGAGTATGACACTGTCCTGTGCTCAGCTTGCCAATCCCTGTCCCTGATGCAAGGCTGTTTCAGCCAAAAAGGGGTTCCTCTCCTTTGCATAAAGGCCTCTCTGTTCACTAAGACCTGTGTTTTTACAACTGTGTCCATCCAGATGAGGTCCCTTTTTCCATTTCACACAAAGAGCCTCTATGGCCCTGCTGACAAAAGCTAATTTAGTATACCTGAAATACTACATACATCATCTGGCTGGTATGGTGCTTTAAGTCGTCTATGGCTAAACAGGCATACTTTCTGACATCATGCATTTATTCAATAGAAAAATATGATTGTGTGTCAGCTATGGGCCAGGGACAATGCTTGGAGCACAAAGAATAATCATACATACTGTGCAACTTTCAGAACTTGAATTTAAAATAACAAAGAGATACCACAATACTCCTACTAGAATGGCCTAAATTCAAAACACTGACAGCGCTAAATGTTGGCAAGGATGTGAAGCAGCAAGGACTCTCACTCACTGCTAGGAAGAATGCAAGTAGTACAACCACTCAGGAAGCCAGTTCATTCCTGTAACGAAACGTACTGCTATCACATGAGGTTAACAACTGTGCTCCTTGTTATCCACCCAAAGGAGTTGAAGTGTTATGTCCACACAAAACCTACATGTGGATATTTATAGCAGCTTTACTTATGATTGCTAAACTTGGAAGCAACCAAGATGTCTTTCAGTAGATAAATGGATAAATAAACCGGTATATCTAGACAATGAAATATTATTCAGTGCAAAAAGAAACGAGCTACCAAGCCATGAGAAGACATGGAGGAAATTTAAATGCATATTTCCAAGTGAATGAAGCCAAAAGTCTACTATTTATTGTCATTCCAACTATATGACATTCTAGAAAAGGCAACGCTATGAAGATAGTTAAAAAAAAAAATCAGTGGTTGCCATGGCTGGGGTAAGGGACAGAGGAGTAGGTGGGGCACAGAGGATTTAGGGCAGTGAAAATACTACCTATGATACTATAATGGTAGCTATAAGTCATTCCACATTTATCCAAACCCATAGAAGGAAAACACCAGGAATGAATCCTAATATAAACTACTCACTTCGAGTGAACATGAATCACACAGGTTTATCAGCTGCAACAAATGCACCACTCTGGTAAGGGGAGTGGATAATAGAAGAGGTGATGAATGTGTCAGGGCAGGGGCTTAATGAAAAACCTCTGTGCTTTCTTCTCAATTTTACTGTAAATCTGAAACTGCTTTAAAACATAAAATGTAGAAGAAAACAGGCAGAGATTGAATAACATTTCACCAGTGAAGCTATACAAATGACGAATAAGCAAGTACATGAAAAGATGCTCAACATCATTAGTCATTAGGGAAATGCAAATCAAAATCACATGAGATACTACTTCACACTGACTAGGTAACTATAATAAAAAAGACAGTAACAAATATTGATGAGGCTGTGGAAAAACTGAAACCTTCATCCATTACAAGTGTGAATGTAAATGATACCAGCACTTTGAAAAGCAATATGGGTGTTCCTCAAAATTGTAAACACAGACCGTGTAACCCAACAATGTCACCCCTAGGCATATACCAAGAGGAATGAAAACATTTCCATGTAAAAACACAGTGTTCACAGCAACACTGTTCATAGTAACCAATAACTCATATCCACCAATTAATGAATCGATAAACAAAATGTGGTATATCCAATTGAAATTATTCAGCAAATAAACAGTAAGAAGTACTGATACATGCTACAATATGGATAAACCTTGAAAACATGATCAGTCACAAAATATACATATTGTTTGATCCCACTGATACATAACTGTGTAAAATAGGGATATCTATAGAGACAGAAAATAGATTTGTGGGTACCAGGGGCCAGGTGGTTAGTGGCTATGGTTGTGAATGTACTAAACACGTAAATATGCTTAAAACCACTGAATTGTATGCTTTAAACTGGTGAATTACAGTCTGTGAATTATATCTCAATATAGCTGCTAAAAACAAAAAAAAATATTACGGGTGGTTTTTTGCCAGGAATCTGTATGTTGCTTTACTTCTCTTAAAAGAGAGAAGCAATTAGCAAAATAAGAAGTAGTATGGCCTCAAATTTCAGAAATCTAGGAGATCCTAAAATAGGTTCCATCTAGAGAGGGGGTTTTGCTGCAACCATATAACTTTCACTCCTCTGTGCTCCTGGGACAATGAAGGATGCATATTCCAGGAGCCAACAATTTTCGTATCAATGGTGTGTTTGGCTGGTTCAGGCTTGGAAGGGATCTTGTGGCTCATGATCCTTTTAAAGTTAACTCTGGGAGCTAAAGCCATCCAAATGCCAAAGGAAATGACCCTTTTTAGAAAGACTCAATCTCACTAACCTGCTTTCTGAAAATTCTGAAAAATCACCCTGAAGTTCGAACTTGTGCAGAATTTCTCCAATTAGATAGCCACTGGAAAATGCCTTTGCAAATGACTTGGGACCTGAATTTTAAAACATAGAGATAGAAATGTAAAGATAATGTTGCATATAAAGCATCATTATATTCATTATGTATACATAGACTAAAATTCCATAACTTAAATTCAAAATGCTGTGAAAGTACTTCTAGAAACATCTTTTAATAATCAAATAAAAAGACTGAAGTTTAACAGTAGATGCCTTATAAATATCCCTGAATAAATATAAATCAATACTTGATGACATACGAAATTCTGAAAGAAAACACAACTTTTGATCTAATTAAACAAAATATAACCAATAAAATTTATCGAGACAAACTTAGATCTAAAAGCAAACCTTCAGGACCATCTGGTGGCTCAGTTGGTTAAGCGTCTGACTCTTAATTTTGGCTCAGGTCATGATCTCACAGTTCCATGCGATCGAGTCTCCAGTTGGGCTCTGCCCTGTGAGCATGGAGCCTGCTTGGGATTCTCTCTCCCTGTCTCTCTCTCTCTCTCTCTCTCTCTCTCTCTCTCTCTCTCTCTCAATAAATAAACATTTAAAAAATAAAAACAACTTCAATTTATTTTACAAAATTACATTCCAATACCCTTGTTATCAATTCAGGTTATGGACGATGACAGCATATTCTGGCCAAGTGAGGTGCAATCTAACCTTAGTAAACCTTAAGACTTAATTTCAACCTTTTTACAATAGAAATTTTTAAAAAATCATCTATCTGCACCTTCTCAAATAAAGCCTACCAAATATAATCAGGCTTTCCCTTGGTGGTTCCAGAGGTTACTCTGGTCCAGTTGTTGTCCTCTGCAATGACACAGATAGCCCAGAGGAAAACAGACTTTGGAGCCAGAGACATCTATGCTGGCATCTTGACTCTGCCCCTGACTAGCTGTGCAACCTCTGGCAAGCTGCTTAACCTCCCTGAGCTCAAGTATCCTCATCTCTAGGACAGAGATAACCATATCTACATCTCTCTTGAAGAGCTATTTTATTATTTTATTATTTTTTGAGAGCCGTTTTAAAGATTAGAGGTAATGTCTGAGGAATGCTTGGCTCTCTGCCTGCCTCATAGTAAGCACATAATGTTCAGGAAAAAAATTTTAAGTGTTAATAAAATTTGTTTTTTAAAAAATGTCCTTAGTTTGGGGTCACTTGTATTTTTCTTATGAAGTGAAGGACATTGGGTTAGAATGCAGAACTGATACACAAAATAAATTATGTTATCATAGGACAAAGCTATCATCTCTTAAATGATTTCAAAATCCTCCCAAACCCTCAATGTGCTTCTCTCAGGGTCCTTCAGGCAACAGCAGTCAAACACTATATATCACTGCACTACCACAAGCTCCTCCGTACCAGATTGTCCTCTTTTATCTATCTAGTAACGAGGTGGTTAATTGATTTTGAAGAAATAGCATTTCTTCCCGATCTGTAGAAATGATAGTTGATGTGTGGTTGCGGTCGAGTGAGGTGAGTCACAGAGACCTTACTCAGCATACTACACATTATCATAAGGATAAAACTAGCATATCTGACACCAGCCCACAATTTCACCCAAAGCTTATTTTATATTCTTTTTTCTTTAATGTTCATTTATTTTTGAGAGAGAGAGAGAGCACTAGAGGGAGAGGGGCAGAGAGAGAGGGAGACACAGAATCTGAAGCAGGCTCCAGGCTCTGAGCTGTCAGCAGAGAGCATGGTGGGGGGCTTGAACTCACAAACCCTGAGATCATGACCTGAGCAGAAGTGGGAAGCTTAACCAATTAAGCCACCCAGGCACCCCCAAAATGGTTACTTATTTATTTCGAGACAGAGAGAGAGTAGGGGAGGGGCAAAGAGAGAGGGAGACACAGAATCCAAAGCAGGCTCCAGGCTCTGAGCTGTCAGCACAGAGCCCGACGTGGAGCTCGAACTCACAAACCGTGAGGTCATGACCTGAGCCGAAGTCAGACATTTAACGGAGTCACCAAGGTGCCCCAAAATATTTTATATTCTTAACAATACCCCAATCCTTAGGTTGAATCAATATATAATAATGTATTTAAAATGGTATCAATTATGCCCATTGATTCTGTTTACTTAGGGCCAACTCCAGAACCATCTAGCATCAGAATCTATTGACTGTGTCTCTTGGCATCATACAGAAGTAGTATTTGAAGCAACTGAAATCCAAATGGCTTTCCACCTCCAAAGGGAGGAGATGTGCTATCTCCTCCTGAGTCACGGCTGCTTTCTCCTTCCCTCAAGGACCTGACACTGTTGGCCACCAATGCTGTTACCTGGTCTTGGCTGCCATCATCATCCTCACCGTGACATCTGGGCTGCTCTGGCTGTGCCTTGCACCTCTCTGTCTGTTGCTTTCTTCTTCCTGGGTTGTTGTTTTGGTTTGGTTTGTTTTGGTTTTGACCTTCTCTCTTCCCTGGCCCATCCTTATTCTCCTCTTTTCTGAGGGGTCATCTGACATACAGCTATTGTCAGACAATGGATTTCTACTAATAATCTAAAGACTGTTTATTGCTTTGCATTCTGAAGCTGTTGTTATGTCACCATCAGGTAGTTCCAGTCCCCTCTCCCTTCCCCTGGAATTTGCACTGTCTGTTGTTTGTTTGATTGAATACCTGAAGTGCAGCCCAGGAATAAGGGGGAGGGGTGCGACATCTGTATCCTGTTCTAGGGAACATCTGTATCCTACACTGTCACCCTCAGTGACGAATGGCCTTTAGTAAACTGTTTGCTACAAAAGG
The DNA here is from genome assembly GCF_016509475.1 of Prionailurus bengalensis. Classification (NCBI taxonomy): domain Eukaryota; kingdom Metazoa; phylum Chordata; class Mammalia; order Carnivora; family Felidae; genus Prionailurus; species Prionailurus bengalensis. The sequence goes on from NC_057343.1 coordinate 212,229,287, forward strand.
GTCACAGAAAAATAAAGTCATAGTCCACTTCCTTTAAAATGCATGACATATTAAGAAGGCAATTGATAGGAGTAAAATAGAGGCATTTATGGATATAAAGGGCAAAGAACAGTAAACACTTATTATTTCATTGTCAAATAGTTCACTACAAGTGAACACATACAGAAACATGTCTGCAGCTTTGTATGCATAGGACACTTCAGCTTTACTGTGTGCTAAATAAGCAGAAAAGTGAACAGTGAGTGAAGAACGATAGCAAGTGGAAAAACATGCAGAAAAAATAAAAGAAGAATAAAAGATGAATACATGCAAGAAATTAGACAGGAAAGAAGATAATGAAGAAAAGTATACAAGCTAGGAATACATAGATTAAAAAGTATGAGAAGACAGGTAAGAGGCCAGAGAGAGAGAGAAAGGGAGAAGACTGTGGGGAAAGAAACAAGAAGGATAAAAAGAAAAAAGCATAGGAAAGCTTATTTTTTTCCCTTTACTTCATTATATTTTTCTTCCCACCAAATGTTCCTGAATCCCATGATGAATTTCATGACGGCCACCTCTATAAGTTAATTTGTAATAAAAATTGGAATTTCCTATGGGAAAGAAGAGACAGGTTGGCTCCAGGACAAGAACAATGAATAATATGAGAAATAAACAAACTGTGGAGCCCAGTGATATTCTTCATCCTGAGTTCTGAGATAATTTACATCTGGGATCAGGTCATTCAGCAACAAATGACGTAAGTTACATCTGGGTTGAAGGTCATTCTGCAATAACTCAACCTGGCCTCCAAACTTCCAAACTACACGCCTGATCCCTATCACTACACTTTTCTTTTGCTGCAGTCTTTGATGTGGGCCTTTGTGGAAGGTCTAGATGAGGCAGGATTCAACAGATGAAATGACCCATGTGCTTCCCACCAAAATGGCTCTGAGCCAGCTGGAGAAAGCACATAAAGGAGATAAGCCTTCTATTTTCCAAAATGGTTAAGAGGAGAGCATAGTCTCTGGGGAAACATTCTCCTGGTTTGACTCCTTGCTCATTTATAAGCCACCAGACTTTGGGCAATTATAAATGTCTCAGTTTCTTGTCTTTAAAAGAGGAAGAGTGATGGCTTCTACGCCATAAGAGTTAGTTTGAGAATTAAATGAGATATTGCATGTAAATGCTTTGCATAATTCCTAGCATATAATAAGTGTTCAGCGACATTTTTTATTATTATCACTGCTTCCTAATTTAAGATAACAGGTCATATTAATTACAGGTCATATAATTCAGGAGCTCAATGACTACAGTACAAACATCTTTATTTAAAAAGTAATTCAATATTCAGAGAGCAAATACTTGACATTGTCCCACCAGAAGCACGTGTAATCAAACACAGTTGATCCCTAAAGTAAAACACTTCAATGGGAGAATTAAAAACCAAACATGGCATTGCAACATTTCTGGTCAAGTTTTGCTACCCAATGAATAAAGAGATACTTGAATTTTAGAATCGTGAAAAAGGGTCTGTAGACCTATACATTCTATGTTCAGTGGTCTTCACTCTACCTTTACTAGAAGAGCAAAGACCTAGTCTGCATTATCAGCCACATTTTAAAAGCCAAGCAAATTTACTTTCATTTAAGAGAGAGAAAAGCAGCTGCTGATGACTTGGAACTGACCTAGCCCCATCAGGCCTTGGTGTTCCTAGGAGTTGGCCTGGCACTCACAGCTAGGCCTTGGCATTCTCCTGCCAAACAATCAATTTCACAGCACACCAACACCAGACAAGGCCACTCTGTGACCCTGATAGATCAAGACAAAAACAAAATTCCTTTGTAATCTTCTGTGTATTCAGACCAAAACAATATTGTCCAAAACACAAAAAATGACCCCAAATCTCTCTATTCTGGCCAATATGTTTTCTGCTTTTTTACCAATTAAATCTTTGTCTTGGTTTATTCTCTCCATTTCCTAGATAAGATTTATTAAGATATCCAGTCATAGAGTTGCCTATGCTTCTTGACAGGATCCAATTCAGAGCAAAGCACTGCTTCCTTGAACTCTTCTCAATAAATACCTAACACAAACCCAGAAGCTTTAAGTCCTTTCTAACACCTTCTCACTGAATGACCCACAGTTCCCCATGGTATGTGTTTTCTCTTGCTGGCTACAAGTCAATAAACCCAACTTTGTTCAACTATAGGTATGTATCCTGTGGTCCTTGACTGGCGGATATTGACAGCTTATTTTCTTCCAGTATAACAAGAAGGTGATCAAGCCTTTCCTTTGAAGACTTTATCATAATTCTCAAGATTTTCTATCTGAAACAAATTCTCTATATCATTCTAATCTTCTTTGATGGTTTAAATATTGGGTGGCATTCTTTTCTTGGAACTTTATATCTTGAAAATTTTGACATTGTTTTCTACGACAGCCTTCAGCTATCAGACTTGGTGTCTCAATTTCCAGCCAATGGAAGCCAAATTTTAACCAAGGAAAATGCTGCTGAGCTGGCCAGGAAATATCAAAATCTGTCGTATTACAAGAGATACAGTATATTTACCAAGTACCCTAAGGAATGAAGTATGAAAAAATGTGTGGTTTAATGACACCAGGTTAAAAGTGGAATGAAACTGCTGAAAGTAATCAATGGTAGCGAAATTATGGAAAGAGACCAATTTCCATCAACTAATGAATAAAGAAGCTGTGATATAAATATATATACACGTGTATATATATATATGTATATACATATATATGTATACATATATGTATATATATGTATATACATATATATGTATACATATATGTATATATATGTATATATACATCTCATATGTGGTGTGTGTATGTGTGTGTGTGTGTATATATATATATATATATCAGAATCCAGTTATATATGTGTGTGTATATATGTATGTATATATATATGTATACATATACATATACACAATGGAATATTAATCAGAGATCAAAAAGAATGAAATCTTGCATTTGCAACAAAGTGGATGGAACTAGAGTGTATTATGCTAAGCGAAGTAAGTCAGTCAGAGAAAGGCAAATACCACATGATTTCACTCATATGTGGAATTTAAGAAACATAACAGATGAACATGGGCGAAGGGAAGGAAAAATAAGATAGAAACAGAGAGGGAGGCAAACCATAAGAGACTTTTAAATATAGAGAACAAACTGAGGGTTGCTGGAGGAGGGGGGATGGGCTAAATGGGGGATGGACATTAAGAAGGGCACTTGTTAGGGGTGCCTGGGCAGCTCAGTTGGTTGGGTGTCCAACTTCAGCTCAGGTCATGATCTCACAGCTGTGTTCATAGCTCAGAGCCTGGAGCCTGCTTCAGATTCTGTGTCTCCCTCTCTCTGACCCTCCTTGGCTCACATTCTGTCTCTGTCTCTCTCAAAAATAAATAAACATTAAAAAAATTTTTTTTAAATAAATAAGGGCATTTGTTGCGATGAGCACTAGGTGTTATATGGAAGTGATGAATCATTGGGATCTATTCCTGAAACAAATACTACACGGTATGTTAACTACCTTGAAATTAAATAAATGAGTAAACAAAAAATAAGCAGAGCCTCTGAAATCACAAAGATGAGGATTAAAGTACCCAGGGTTCTCAAGATGAACAAATCCATAAAGATCAGCCTAAAACATACTTTTGCCTCACTCATAGACTCTCATGTAATAAACAATTAGTTTCTAGGTGCCTATTATGTGACAGGCGCTATCATAGGTGCTATCCTAAAGTAAAGGACATAAAACAGTTGAAATAATATTTATTGAATATCTAGATCTAGTGTAGATGTTAGGCACTGTGGTAGGTGTTCTCCATTTCCAATCTCATTTCATATCCTTCCAAATATAGAGTTGTTGTTTTTTTTTTTTTACCATTTCTTTCAGTCGAAGTTTGGTTACATATGTTACATAGTGATTTGACAACTCTATACCTTATGCTGTGATCACCCTAAGTGTAGCTACCATCTGTCACCACACAACACTATTAAATACCACTGACTGTACTGCCTATGCTACACCTTTCATCCCCATATCTCACTCATTCCATCACTGGAACTAGCACACTTACTATTCTTACTTCTCAGAACTTAAAATTGGGACCTAGAGATTATTTATGCTTCAGATACTACAAAGCTGATAGTTAGAGAAACTTAACTTTCCCAAGTGCAATTTTCTCTTTATTGCACCTCTGCTACCCCTGATAACAATGTTTAGGATTACTGAACAAATGAGGGGTGCCTGGGTGGCTCAGTTGGCTAAGTGTCTGACTCCTGGTTTTGGCTCAGGTCATGATCTCATGGTTGGTGAGATCCAGCCTTGCATGGGGCTCTGTGCAGGCATCATGGAGCCTGCATGGGATTTTCTTTCTTTCTTTCTTTCTTTCTTTCTTTCTTTCTTTCTCTCTCTCTCTCTCTCTCTCTCTCTCTCTCTCTCCCCCCCCCCCATCCTTGGCTCATGTGCATGCATTCTCTCTCTCTCAAAATAAATAAACATTAAAAATTTTTAAGATTATTGAAACAATTAAAATATGCATAGTAAGGTATTTACATTTTCAATATAACCACACCCAGAAACCAAAAGATTACAGACTACTAGTATATACTCATGTTTACAAAAGATCTGATCTGTAACATAGAATTCAAAGGCTTCTACTCATTTATGAAGAATGTTACATTACAATGCTAGTTTCCTCATATGATGAATTCATAACAGTTTTGTAAAACAGAAGCAATGCTTATTCTTAAATAAGTGAGAATTCGTAAAGGATTTTACAGCAAATCTTTTAGTAACATTACATTATTTATTTTTCATTATAGAAACAACTGCATGAAAACAACTGCTTGAATTTCAGATGTAATTTTGTGTCGAGCAACTTTTTGTATTCCAAGGCATTTTAACATATACATCTAAGTGTTATTCTCTGGGAGAAATGGTCTTGTTAAATTAAACTCACTGGAGATCTTTAGCTTTGGCAACCAAGCTTTGAATCTTCATATATTAAGGCTAATCAAATCTCTGGTGACTCCCAGAAACCTCATTAAATGGAGAGAGACTATTCTCGATTGAGGATCATTGGAATTTATTTTCTTGACTGCTGATTCTCAGGGTAGTCCTGGCAATACAAAATTCAATATAGTATGCTTTATCCAAATTGACTTCTACCTTTCAGAATAATGCAGAAATCAATCGCCTTTGGCTGTGTTGCCAACAACTGAACCATTATTTAACCTCATGAAGGCAGCAAATGCACTCACTTGGCATTTTCATTGTTTTCTTTGTCCTAGCAAACAATGTATGGATTGTCCCACTTCTCTCTTCTCTGAAAATAATTCATATGTAACCCCCCCATTCTACTTTATTATAGATCCTTACTCATTTCAATTAAAAGATGTTAAACATTGTTTTCTCCTTTTTTTTCAAGTGAAGCTTCATCTTCTTTTTTGATTTTCTATTTGTAATGTTATGTTGAATGTTCCTTTCAAATTATGAAGGTAATACAAGCAATAAGCCAACTAATGCAGATGTATAAAGAAAAGCCAGCAATCTTCTCCTTTCCCAGGGTAACCAATATCTACACACTATTTTACATCCTTCCACACTTTTCTCTCTGCTTATACAAACAATATGAAGATTCATGCATATGTCAATAGCCTAGTACATGGCTCTCCACACATACTTCTATGCTCAAAACAGCTATATATACACACACATAAGTATGTTTGTGTATATATATTTCCTAGTTGGTACAAAAATGCAGTTATAGTCCTCACAATAAGCTATAACTTTTATGTTTTACTTGACAAAAATACATGAATATCCTTTAGGTCAAAAGTTATAGCATTAACTCATTTTTTCTAATAACTGCATAACAATCTGTAGCATGAATATAGAATCATTTATCCAAGTATTCTACTCTTGAAGGATATTCAGATCGTTTCCCATTTTTTCATTTTGTCCCTATAATCCATGTAGCAATAAACATCCTTGTTCAAATATCCTGACATACTGGTGATTTTATTTTTGTATGATAGTTTCTGAAGAGTGAGATGGAGCATTTATCACGCCCCAAATATTGTTTTAGTATATTTACTATTTATTACTACATTTACATTTATTATCTCATTTAATCTTGACACGACTTGATGAGATAGTGTTATTACTCCTATTTTGAGTATCATGAAATTTAGGTAAATAAATTGCCCAAGGTCACCAGCTAGTGGTGGCTAAGTGATTTCGACCCAGGCGGTCTGGCTTCCAAGTCCTTGCTCTTAACACAACCCTTATCTAGAAAATTGCTCTATTACTTTCTCCAGAGGTTGTAGCCACTTACTGTATTTCCATGATAGTTCCTATAAACCATGCCAAGCCTTAAACTACACACCATAAAAGGGCTTCTTTAATGGCTGGAATCGAAAACTGGCAGTGTGCTTCCTCAGATGCCCAGATTCTAACTTGTTTCCAAACACATTTGAATGTGCTTCCTATACTCGGAAAAGCCTTTTACAATGTGGAATTTGGTTACATCAGTCTCTTTAGGCTTCAGTTAGCGGTTAGGATCAAGAAATAAACACGTATTCCTAATGAATGGGATGCGGAAAACTGCAGCTGTCTCGCTAACAACTTCAGGGAAGCAGACATCAGGAATTTTCCATTCATAGTTTATGTTGCTAACATGCTCCCTTAAAATCCCTCCCATCTTTTCACCTTCACAGAAAGAAGTAATTCTTCCTTTCCCTCTCAAAGCCCAAATTCCAAAACGGATTACAATTACAACTACTACAAGTTGCGGCAAGATGGCGGCTTAGGAGGACGCTGGGCTCACCGCACGTCCTGCTGATCACTTAGATTCCATCTACACCTGCCTAAATAACCCAGAAAACCGCCAGAGGATTAGCAGAACAGAGTCGCCGGAGCCAAACGCAGACGAGAGGCCCACGGAAGAGGGTAGGAAGGGCGGCGAGGCGGTGCGCGCTCCACGGACTGGTGGGAGGGAGCCGGGGCGGAGGGGCGGCTCGCCGGCCAAGCAGAGCCCCCGAGTCGGGCTTGCAAAAGCGGAGGGGCCGGGCGGACTGTGTTCCGACAGCAAGCGCGACTTAGCGTCTGGGAGGTCATAAGTTAACAGCTCTGCTCGGAAAGCGGGAAGGCTGGAGGACAAAGGGAGGGAGAGCCGCTGAGCCCCCTGACAACAGAGCTCAGTTTGGTGGGGAACAAAGGCGCTCGCCAGCGCCATCTCCCCCGCCCATCCCCCAGCCGAAATCCCAAAGGGAACCGGTTCCTGCCAGGGAACTTGCTCGCTCCCCGCAAACACCCAACTCTGCGCTTCTGCGGAGCCAAACCTCCGGCAGCGGATCTGACTCCCTCCCGCTGCCACAGGGCCCCTCCTGAAGTGGATCACCTAAGGAGAAGTGATCTAAGCCTGCCCCTCCTGCCCCCGAGCACCTTGCCTACCCACCCCAGCTAACACGCCAGATCCCCAGCATCACAAGCCTGGCAGGGTGCAAGTAGCCCAGACGAGCCACACCACCCCACAGTGAATCCCGCCCCTAGGAGAGGGGAAGAGAAAGCACACACCAGTCTGACTGTGGCCCCAGCGGTGGGCTGGGGGCAGACATCAGGTCTGACTGCGGCCCCGCCCACCAACTCCAGGTATACACCACAGCACAGGGGAAGTGCCCTGCAGGTCCGCACCACTCCAGGGACTATCCAAAATGACCAAGCGGAAGAACTCCCCTCAGAAGAATCTCCAGGAAATAACAACAGCTAATGAGCTGATCAAAAAGGATTTAAATAATATAACAGAAAGTGAATTTAGAATAATAGTCATAAAATTAATCGCTGGGCTTGAAAACAGTATACAGGACAGCAGAGAATCTCTTGCTACAGAGATCAAGGGACTAAGGAACAGTCACGAGGAGCTGAAAAACACTTTAAACGAAATGCATAACAAAATGGAAACCACCACAGCTCGGCTTGAAGAGGCAGAGGAGAGAATAGGTGAACTAGAAGATAAAGTTATGGAAAAAGAGGAAGCTGAGAAAAAGAGAGATAAAAAAATCCAGGAGTATGAGGGGAAAATTAGAGAATTAAGTGATACACTAAAAAGAAATAATATACGCATAATTGGTATCCCAGAGGAGGAAGAGAGAGGAAAAGGTGCTGAAGGGGTACTTGAAGAAATCATAGCTGAGAACTTCCCTGAACTGGGGAAGGAAAAAGGCATTGAAATCCAAGAGGCACAGAGAACTCCCTTCAGACGTAACTTGAATCGATCTTCTGCACGACATATCATAGTGAAACTGGCAAAATACAAGGATAAAGAGAAAATTCTGAAAGCAGCAAGGGGTAAACGTGCCCTCACATATAAAGGGAGACCTATAAGACTCGTGACTGATCTCTCTTTTGAAACTTGGCAGGCCAGAAAGAATTGGCAAGAGATTTTCAGGGTGCTAGACAGAAAAAATATGCAGCCGAGAATCCTTTATCCAGCAAGTCTGTCATTTAGAATAGAAGGAGAGATAAAGGTCTTCCCAAACAAACAAAAACTGAAGGAATTTGTCACCACTAAACCAGCCCTACAAGAGATCCTAAGGGGGACCCTGTGAGACAAAGTCCCAGAGACATCACTATAAGCATAAAACATACAGACATCACAATGACTCTAAACCCATATCTTTCTATAATAACACTGAATGTAAATGGATTAAATGCGCCAACCAAAAGACATAGGGTATCAGAATGGATAAAAAAACAAGACCCATCTATTTGCTGTCTACAAGAGACTCATTTTAGACCTGAGGACACCTTTAGATTGAGAGTGAGGGGATGGAGAACTATTTATCATGCGACTGGAAGCCAAAAGAAAGCTGGAGTAGCCATACTTATATCAGACAAACTAGACTTTAAATTAAAGGCGGTAACAAGAGATGAAGAAGGACATTATATAATAGTTACAGGGTCTATCCATCAGGAAGAGCTAACAATTATCAATGTCTATGCACCGAATACCGGAGCCCCCAAATATATAAAACAATTACTCATAAACATAAGCAACCTTATTGATAAGAATGTGGTAATTGCAGGGGACTTTAATACACCACTTACAGAAATGGATAGATCATCTAGACACACAGTCAATAAAGAAACAAGGGTCCTGAATGAGACATTGGATCAGATGGACTTGACAGATCTATTTAGAACTCTGCATCCCAAAGCAACAGAATATACTTTCTTCTCGAGTGCACATGGAACATTCTCCAAGATAGATCATATACTGGGTCACAAAACAGCCCTCCATAAGTTTACAAGAATTGAAATTATACCATGCTTACTTTCAGACCACAATGCCATGAAGCTTGAAATCAACCACAGAAAAAAGTCTGGAAAACCTCCAAAAGCATGGAGGTTAAAGAACACCCTACTAACGAATGAGTGGGTCAACCAGGCAATTAGAGAAGAAATTAAAAAATATATGGAAACAAACGAAAATGAAAATACAACAATCCAAACGCTTTGGGACGCAGCAAAGGCAGTCCTGAGAGGAAAATACATTGCAATCCAGGCCTATCTCAAGAAACAAGAAAAATCCCAAATACAAAATCTAACAGCACACCTAAAGGAACTAGAAGCAGAACAGCAAAGGCAGCCTAAGCCCAGCAGAAGAAGAGAAATAATAAAGATCAGAGCAGAAATAAACAATATAGAAACTAAAAAAACTGTAGAGCAGATCAACGAAACCAAGAGTTGGTTTTTTGAAAAAATAAACAAAATTGACAAACCTCTAGCCAGGCTTCTCAAAAAGAAAAGGGAGATGACCCAAATAGATAAAATCATGAATGAAAATGGAATTATTACAACCAATCCCTCAGAGATACAAACAATTATCAGGGAATACTATGAAAACTTATATGCCAACAAATTGGACAACCTGGAAGAAATGGACGAATTCCTGAACACCCACACGCTTCCAAAACTCAATCAGGAGGAAATAGAAAGCTTGAACAGACCCATAACCAGCGAAGAAATTGAATCGGTTATCAAAAATCTCCCAACAAATAAGAGTCCAGGACCAGATGGCTTCCCAGGGGAGTTCTACCAGACGTTTAAAGCAGAGATAATACCTATCCTTCTCAAGCTATTCCAAGAAATAGAAAGGGAAGGAAAACTTCCAGACTCATTCTATGAAGCCAGTATTACTTTGATTCCTAAACCAGACAGAGACCCAGTAAAAAAAGAGAACTACAGGCCAATATCCCTGATGAATATGGATGCAAAAATTCTCAATAAGATACTAGCAAATCGAATTCAACGGCATATAAAAAGAATGATTCACCATGATCAAGTGGGATTCATTCCTGGGATGCAGGGCTGGTTCAACATTCGCAAATCAATCAACGTGATACATCACATTAACAAAAAAAGAGAGAAGAACCATATGATCCTGTCAATCGATGCAGAAAAGGCCTTCGACAATCCAGCACCCTTTCTTAATAAAAACCCTTGAGAAAGTCGGGATAGAAGGAACATACTTAAAGATCATAAAAGCCATTTATGAAAAGCCCACAGCTAACATCATCCTCAATGGGGAAAAACTGAAAGCTTTTTCCCTGAGATCAGGAACACGACAAGGATGCCCACTCTCACCGCTGCTGTTCAACATAGTGCTGGAAGTTCTAGCATCAGCAATCAGACAACAAAAGGAAATCAAAGGCATCAAAATTGGCAAAGATGAAGTCAAGCTTTCGCTTTTTGCAGATGACATGATATTATACATGGAAAATCCGATAGACTCCACCAAAAGTCTGCTAGAACTGATACAGGAATTCAGCAAAGTTGCAGGATACAAAATCAATGTACAGAAATCAGTTGCATTCTTATACACTAACAACGAAGCAACAGAAAGACAAATAAAGAAACTGATCCCATTCACAATTGCACCAAGAAGCATAAAATACCTAGGAATAAATCTAACCAAAGATGTAAAGGATCTGTATGCTGAAAACTACACAAAGCTTATGAAGGAAATTGAAGAAGATTTAAAGAAATGGAAAGACATTCCCTGCTCATGGATTGGAAAAATAAATATTGTCAAAATGTCAATACTACCCAAAGCTATCTATACATTCAATGCAATCCCAATCAAAATTGCACCAGCATTCTTCTCGAAACTAGAACAAGCCATCCTAAAATTCATATGGAACCACAAAAGGCCCCGAATAGCCAAAGGAATTTTGAAGAAGAAGACCAAAGCAGGAGGCATCACAATCCCAGACTTTAGCCTCTACTACAAAGCTGTCATCATCAAGACAGCATGGTATTGGCACCAAAACAGACACATAGACCAATGGAATAGAATAGAAACCCCAGAACTAGACCCACAAATGTATGGCCAACTCATCTTTGACAAAGCAGGAAAGAACATCCAATGGAAAAAAGACAGCCTCTTTAACAAATGGTGCTGGGAGAACTGGACAGCAACATGCAGAAGGTTGAAACTAGACCACTTTCTCACACCATTCACAAAAATAAACTCAAAATGGATAAAGGACCTAAATGTGAGACAGGAAACCATCAAAACCTTAGAGGAGAAAGCAGGAAAAGACCTCTCTGACCTCAGCCGTAGCAATCTCTTACTCGACACATCCCCAAAGGCAAGTGAATTAAAAGCAAAAGTGAATTACTGGGACCTTATGAAGATAAAAAGCTTCTGCACAGCAAAGGAAACAACCAACAAAACTAAAAGGCAACCAACGGAATGGGAAAAGATATTCGCAAATGACATATCGGACAAAGGGCTAGTATCCAAAATCTATAAAGAGCTCACCAAACTCCACACCCAAAAAACAAATAACCCAGTGAAGAAATGGGCAAAAAACATGAATAGACACTTCTCTAAAGAAGACATCCGGATGGCCAACAGGCACATGAAAAGATGTTCAGCGTCGCTCCTTATCAGGGAAATACAAATCAAAACCACACTCAGGTATCACCTCACGCCAGTCAGAGTGGCCAAAATGAACAACTCAGGAGACTATAGATGCTGGAGAGGATGTGGAGAAACGGGAACCCTCTTGCACTGTTGGTGGGAATGCAAATTGGTGCAGCCGCTCTGGAAAGCAGTGTGGAGGTTCCTCAGAAAATTACAAATAGACCTACCCTATGACCCAGCAATAGCACTGCTAGGAATTTATCCAAGGGATACAGGAGCACTGATGCATAGGGCCACTTGTACCCCAATGTTCATAGCAGCACTCTCAACAATAGCCAAATTATGGAAAGAGCCTAAATGTCCATCAACTGATGAATGGATAAAGAAATTGTGGTTTATATACACAATGGAATATTACATGGCAATGAGAAAAAATGAAATATGGCCTTTTGTAGCAACGTGGATGGAACTGGAGAGTGTGATGCTAAGTGAAATAAGCCATACAGAGAAAGACAGATACCATATGGTCTCACTCTTATGTGGATCCTGAGAAACTTAACAGGAACCCATGGGGGAGGGGAAGGAAAAAAAAAAAAAAGAGGTTAGAATGGGAGAGAGCCAAAGCATAAGAGACTGTTAAAAACTGAGAACAAACTGAGGGTTGATGGGGGGTGGGAGGGAGGAGAGGGTGGGTGATGGGTATTGAGGAGGGCACCTTTTGGGATGAGCACTGGGTGTTGTATGGAAACCAATTTGTCAATAAATTTCAGGAAAAAAAACAAAAAAAACAAAAAAAAAACAAAAGCCTACAGCATAAGTTGAAAAGCAACTTAAAATTTATCAACGACAATAAAATGTTCTTTACAAAAAAAAAAAAAAAAAAAAACAATTACAACTACTACAATTATAATGGCATACTACTATTACTATGTTTATTAATTTTACTTACTTTCCTCAAAAGTGTTTCAACATGCAAGAGTCCTGGGGATTTGAGCAACGGGTGTGCGTTTTACAACTCAAGTAAATGAACCAAATTAAATTCAGCAATCTGTGGCTGCTTTTCTGTGGAAGAGTATAACTTAAGGGAATTATAATGCAATTTGGCTCCCATGGTAAGAAAGGAATACGAAAACTGCTAAGCATTGTCCTGAGATCAGCAGCACATTTTAGGTGCGAAACAGGGACAAAATGGGACGGATGATCATAGAATCCTGGGAAAGAACTGATCGCAGTTCCCAGGGAGTATGTGGGTCTTGGTTCAGCAAAGAAAGAGTCTAGGGTTTAAGCTTCAAGAAATGCAACCGGAAGTGCACCAATGGTAAAGAGCCTAAGGCTGATAATAAATGTTCTGTTGCGGCAGAAACACTCCTGATCTAGCAAATTCCACGGCTGACCTAAGGTCGGGTTGGCACTATTGCCCTTCTGGTAGCAACGCGGCATTGTGCGAGGGCGCCGCTGTGAAAACAGACGGAAACGATTTGGGCTGAAAACCTCTTGCCTAGAGCAAAAACCATACCAGCTGGAAAACAAAGTGCTGAAGAAACAACAGAAAGAAGCGGAGGTGGAGCATAGCCGCTATGTCGGAATTCCGCGGCTGTCCTAGAAATTGCCTGCATGTACAAGTGCCTCTGTTGGTGTGGGAGTTAGAAATTTTGGATGGCAACTTCATGGCTGGGATAAAAACAGTTTAGTGGGTAAAGTCAGCTTTAGTCAAGAGTGAAGAGTGGTCAGAAATAGCTAATGTGTGTAACTGTTGAGCTAAAACTGCTACAGCTGGTAAATGTTTACATGGTCTGCATTAACTCTTTTCGCACAGCCCCCCCTCCTGCTAGGTAGTTGGGTAAGGAAAGTATTGTCGGATTTTACACTGGAGGAAACACTCAGAAAAGGCTTTGGAACTTGTCCAGGGGCACACATCTAGTACAGCCCTAGCTGGCCTGAAGGCTTCCTTATTTCATTGGCTTGCCAGCACATGAGTCTAAGGATTCGAAGGGAGTAATGTCCGGGCCAGACTGTAGAGTTCAGCAAATTCTTCTCTTCATAGGAACAAAGGAGACCTCCAAAAACTGTGCTTAGAAGGGCACAGTAGGTTACAAACTGTGGGGTCGGGCCCACCATGACGATGGGTAACTCGGGAGCTGCAGAATGGGAATGGGAGAAGCTCAAGTGAGCTGGACTGGGGCCATAGGACCCGCCAGGGGTGCTGCTGGGGGCCCCGCAGGCGCCTGGACTCCGCAGCTCGCGCCTTCCCCGCCACCTTCCATCAGCACGCCGAGCTCGGGGCCCTTAGCCCCCCGCTGGCCCCTAGCCCGCTCTCCCCGGGCTGTGTCACTCACTCACGGTCTGGGACACCTTCAACTCTTGGTTGAGCCACTGGCACAGGATCTCCGACATGGCTCGGCCTGCGCCTCTTAACAACACGCAAGGGTAGGAACGCGCGGGAAATCCAGGCTCCGGCCCCGCGTCCTCTTGTTGCCACGGGCAACTCGTTGCTAAGGAAGCGTATCCAGGTCGGAGCTTGGGCAAAGGCTGGGGCAAGAGGGGCGCCAGAGTCCAGCCGCGCAGGACGGAAAACCGTGGCCCGCCCCCTGCCGGCGAGTAAGGCCGGGACGCACGCAGGCGCCGGGGGCTCTGCGGTGGCGGTGGCAGACACGGCGGGGGTCCTGGGAGAGGGGCTGAGCGGTGGGAGAGGAATGGGTGGGCAGAGGGAGCGACGCAGGAGGTCATGGCCTGAGCGAGGGCTTCTTGGACGAGCAGAAAGAGTCTTGACTGAAGGGGAATTACTTTTCTTCTAAATTGTCTTTTAAAAAAACCTATAGAAGCTCTTGCTCTAATGACAGCCATTTATTCATTGACTTACAAATTGCTAGGTTTAATGCCTAGCTATATTGTGTGGTTACCCTGGCAAGAACAGAATGTGTCTTATGCATGGTTTGGTCCCAGAGCTGTTACCAGGCCTAACACCCAGCAATCCTTAGGTAATTTTTGTTGTTAGCAGACCAACAATTAGGGTAATTCCTATCTCTGTGTTGTTTTCAGAGGTGAATATTTAATGAGCTTGTTTTCTGGTCAGTTTTGCCTTCCAGGTAATTATTTTACAATTGTATTTTGACAAAGACTCTTCCGTTGAGCAAACCTGAGTCAGGTTCCTCTGAATTCTCTTCTCCCAGAGGCACAGAACTTGAGTTCCTTCCTTAGCCCCTTATCCAGTTTTGGCAAGAATCCTGCTGGGTCTGTTTAGGGAAAATCCCTCACCCTTTATATCTGATCAAATTCTGGATTCCTCACCTTTGATATCTCCTACCCCTTGGCTGGCCTTCTGCAAGAATCCTTCAAGTCAGTTTAGCCAGAAACCCCTGTCCCTGATGTTTCCTCTTAAAATTTTTCCATCTACAGACCCTAACTCTGCTGCTCAGCTGTAAATTCCCACCTTTCCTTGTTGTGTTCACAGTGGTGCCCAACTCTCTCCCCTGCCTGTAAAACCCGATCGCAATGGTTGCTTGAATAAAGTCTTCTTTACTGTCTTTAACAAAGGTGAGAAAATTTTTCCTTTAATGACTTATTTATTTTTGAGAGTGAGAGAGAGCAAGTAGAGGAGGGAGAGAGAGAGAGAGAGAGAGAGAGAGAGAGAATCCCAAGCAGGCTCTGCACTGTCAGCACAGAGCCCTAGGTGGGGCTCAATCTCAGGAACCATGAGATCATGACCTGAGCAGGTATCAGGAGTCGGCTGCTCAACCCACTGAGCCACCCAGGAGCTCCAATGATTTCTAAAAGTTTCGATGGAGTCATAGAAATAATTATGTACATTTGTATTATGTATACTTAATCTCATGTGTATGACAATAATATATATAATAATGTATTTGTATATGTCACAAACACAAAGAATTGCCCCCTAAAAGGCCTGGATACATCAAATTATGATTCTTTTCAACTGTATGCACAATAACAGTGATATCCTACTAGAACAAATATCTCTTAAGATTACTCTGAAATTGATCTGTGTGACCTGATAGGCTAACAGTTTAGTACCATTTCACTTTACTTAACTTTTAAATTATTTTTTTTAATTTTTTTTAATGTTTATTTATTTTTGAGACAGAGACAGAGCATGAATGGGGAAGGGTCAGAGAAAGAGGGAGACACAGAATCTGAAGCAGGCCCCAGGCCCTGAGCTGCCAGCACAGAGCCTGACGCGGGGCTCGAACTCACGGACCGTGAGATCATGACCTGAGCTGAAGTCGGACGCTTAACGGACTGAGCCACCCAGTCGCCCCTTAAATTATTTTTAATGTTTGTTTATTTTTGAGAGAGAGAGAGAGTGGGAGAGAGACAGAGAGAGAGGGAGACACAGAATCTGAAGTACAATCCAGGCTCTGAGCTGTCAGCACAGAGCCAAACTCGGGGCTCAAACTCACGGACTGCGACATCATGACCTGAGCCAAAGTTGGATGCTTAACCAACTGAGCCACCTAGGCACCCCATCACTTTACTTTGCTTTTAAATCTCCCATCCTATGAGTTTCCTCACACCCAACACAGCAGACATGACTGCAGTGGAAGTTCTGAGGGAGATTTATTGCCAACAGAATTGGGGTCTAATACATTTGATATGTCTCACCTTAGAGTTATCCAAATTCAGAAGATCACGTTATTCTAAAAGTCTGTGGGACCCGGAGGCTAGAAACCAATGTCTGCTGGGTTGCTGAGAAAATTGCTTTTGAGGAAAGATGTAGAAGCTGGTAGCTGCACCAGAAGAGAATGTCTGAGCTGACACCCCACCTACAGGTAAGGGCTTATCCGCACATCGAAACAAAATACCTCTGTGCCTGTCTGTAGGAACTGTTCGGTTGTTTGTTTCAAAGAGTGATCTGTAGTGTTTGTCTTTGGAACCCAGATCCAAACAACATAAAATGCCAATGTGATATTTAGGAAAACAAGCGTATAGTGTATATGCAAGAGTTGGGTAAATGGAGACAGAGACACTCTACAAAATAAAAGGCAAAGTTCTTCATTTCACAAAAAGAACATGGCATTTTTTTCTCAGTTCCTGAAGTAGCCAACTTGAGAATTATCTGACATTAAAATATTAATGAAAATTTGAGTTATTCCTTAAATGTTTGCATTTTACTATTTGTGTGTGTGTGTAAATTGCTACTTTAGTTATTAGTCCAAGTTTAACATTTAATTTGTTGCCTTCCTGTTGAAATCCAAGCTCTGGGTAAAGTTTCTAGCACCTCCCATGTTGCATTTTGTGTTAATGTGATGAATAACTTATGTGTTCCCCCATGTGAAATCATTTGGGAGAGGAAATGATTAAAGACGTGGACAGTTTCCCATCTGTTCCTGAGATAGCTTCCCTATTGTTTCTTAATTAAAGCTTTTCAAATATTTGCCTCCTGCATCCCATTGTAATTTTAAAACTAAATAAAAAATTATTTTTAAAACATTTATTTTAATTATAAATCTTCATTTCTCCTCAGTAAATAGTCAAGGGTGGGTTATAAAGAGTTATTTTGAGCCCACAAGTTGGTTTGAAAAATTGTGCTGTGTACTGAAGTGGAATACACCTTATTCTTTTAAAAAATAATCTTGCCCAAGTGGCTCAGTCAGTTAAGTGTCTGACTCTTGATTTCAGCTCAGGTCATGATCTCACAGACAAGAATTCAAGCCCCGCATTGGGCTCTGGGCTGACGGCGCAGAGCCTGCTTGGGGTTCTCTCCCCCCTCTCTGCCCCTCACCTGCTTGCTCATGCACCCTCTCTTTCTCTCTCAAAATAGATAATAAACATTAATAATAATAATAATAATAATTTTTTAAGTGAAATATAGCAATAAAGCCCAAGCTTCGGAATCAGACACACTTGGGTCCAGTTGTCCACTTTTGCTCTAACTCTTCAACTCTGGTAACAGCTAAACTTCTTTGAGCCTCAGTTGCCTTATTTGTAGGATAAGGATATCAATATTTGTGTGACAGATGTGAAGATTAAACAAGAAGCTGTATATATTAATGTCAGGCTCCTATTAGATGCCAAACAAATGTTTCTTCCTTTTTATCCTGAGGCAATATGTATTTTTCCTTTGCATTACTGGTTAGCTTTTGAGTAGCTTAGATTTGCTTAGTGTTTGAGGCAATTATTTCATATAGCTGCTTCGATTTATGACTAATTCGATGTACATAAATACACATACATTGACGGATTTTTAAAAAATCTTATTTGGTCCTCCATGTATGTCTTGCATGCATCCCTTCATTTCCCTTCTCGTCACTCCTAGATCATTCTCTAATTCCCTCTCGGCAGGTTTTGCAATGGGCTTGTTCTCTATACATTCATTAATTCAACAAATGGTTTTTCCAGCACCCACAATAACCATCCAAGCTCTATTTCCCTGTCTCTTGCCCTCCAGTCACCTTGTGCAACCAGTCCAGTCCATTTTCCTGAAGTCCCGCGCTATTCTTCGGCTCATACTCATTCATGCATTTCACAAGGGCAGTGTTTACCAGCTGTGGGTCCTGATCTCTTCACAGGATGTGTAATTCCTTTGGTGGGCCAGACTTCTTTATAAATGAAACATGAAGACAAAAATGGGATATAAAATATCAGAGAACATGTCATGTTAGGAAAGGTAAATATGTGGGGTTCTTTTGGGAAGCATTTTTGGAGCCACTATCCTGGAGGATGAAGACCCTAAGGAAGGTCCTTTACAGTCTAGCCTCAGTCCAACCTTAACTGTGAGCCACAAGTCCCCTTTGCACAACTTGCTCACATTTCTTCATCAGATCCCAACTTTCCCACCTCAACATTCTTCTTTCGTTAAAGACAAAAAAGAAAAAAAAGAAAGAAAGAAAACTTCCTGTCTCAGCCAGTCCTACTTGTCTTTCAGGGTCCAATGTGTCAGTCACCATCTTGCCCAAACCTCTTACTCCCTCCATTTGCCCACCCCCTTCTCCTTCTGAAAGCTCAAAATCACTAGTTTCCTTTTAACTCTCATCCAACACGCCTGACTCTTAGCAACCACCCACAGCTTGGCCAGCAGCTCAGTTCTGGAAACTTCCAGTGTCTTCCTCAACACATTTCCAAATGAGTGTTGATTTAGGCTCTTTCCACTCTTGTTATTTATGGCAAATAACAGTATCACCATAAAAGTTTAATTCTACGGCAAAATATTTGAAGTCTTTTCTGTTGAAGCAGATATGACCTCTTCTTTTATGTGTCTTATTTTCCAGGCCCACATGATTTGTCTTCTATATGGATTGTGTCTTTATCAGGCAAACATTTAAATTTATAATCTTAGAAAGCAATTGGATTTGAAACAAAATCAAGTTCAAAACAAAACAAAACAAAGAACGTGGTACCATATGACAAAAAGTGAGTCATATGTTCTCTGAGACAAATAAACCACATTGCTTTTATCTGATTTCTTTGCTTTAATTTCTTATTTTCCCATCCTGAAGTTTTCAAGAAGCCAAGCCATACTTTAGTATCTTAAATTTATTTTTCATATGCCTAATAACAGAATCAAAAACGGGCAGAACTAAGAAACATTAAAATTACATAAAATTAAGTTAAAAGTATATAAATTATAATTGGAGATGTTAACAGCTCATACTCAGTAATTGATAAAGTAGATAAAATATTTGTTAAGGATATAGAGAACTTGAAAAACATTTTGTCAATCAAATTAGCATAATTGATAATTATAAAACAACACCTAAAATATGTATTCACTGCCCACTTGTAAAGGAAGCAGACATTGAAGGCTGATTATTTAAATATGCAGTAGTACAAGTAGAGCTACAGATATTGTGGAAGATTAAATTGACTCTTTGGTGACTTCAGAAATTACATGGAGAAAGTTATTCTTTTTCTTTCTACTGTGAATCTGTATTGTAATCATGATACATTAGGTTCTAGTCAGTTAAGCTCTCATTGATTTTTGAACTTACTTGTTCACATTTAAAAAGTTTATTGGTACATTTTCAGATATGTCATCTAAAAATTAGTACTTTATAACCATTTCCCAAGATTACTAGAAAAGTTTATATGATTATGTGATATTTTTATACTAATTTTATTGGGAACATGGGATTAGAGATAAAGAAATGTGATCTTATAGTAGCATTTCAACCATTTAAGTACTCTGAGATAAGATAGTTACATTCCTCTTGATTACTTATTTATTTATCTATTTATTTACTTTTGGTAGATGAGGTAGAGGGAGCCTCTCTGAATGACCAGAGCAGTAACATAAAATTTTCTATGGAGTGACTTATAAAACCAGGAAGCTAATTCTCTTTCATTCAGCAAGAATGAAGGGAGTGTGTGCACTTCATGCTGGGTACCGATTTCCAGACTTTGAGATTCAACTGGCTGGTGATTTTCCAAAAGCAAATTTGAAAGCCAATGTAAGGTTGCCAATTTTCTTTTTTGTTTTTTTTAAGTACGTAAAACAAATACCACATTTTCTCTGGTCATCATTTCACATAAGAAAAAAACATTTTACACTGAAAGAAGTGGGTAGCATAAAATTTGAGAATGAAGAACAATACTTTAAACTGAAGAATAGGGTTTATGAAAAGCCCACAGTATATTACAATAGACTTGTAAATGTCCTTATAGATTGGACGTATTGTTGCCAAACTCTGTCCCAGACCTGATACACAGGCGGGACCACCAGAATATGAATCCTGTTTCCATGGTATTTGCAACCTTTCCACACTGGAATGTCAGAGAGCTGGAAGGTGTGTGTGTTTGTGTGTGTGTGTGTGTGTGTGTGTGTGTACATGTTGAGGACAAAGTATCTTTGGGTGTCTTTTTTCAGCCTAAGCCAGTTTGTTTCAGTGTATCATCTATCATTTTATGCCCTCTGAAAGAATATAGAGTTAGATTTGGGGGAAAATATTTTTTTAGGTTTATTTACTTATGTTGAGAAAACATGTGTAGAAGGGGCAGAGAGAGAGGGGAGAGAGAGAGTCCCCGTGCATGGGGCCTGATGCAGGGTTTGAACCCAGGAACCCATGAGATCATGACCTGAGCCAAAATCAAGAGCCGGATTCTTAACCGACTAAGTCTCCCTGGGGGAAAATATTTTTAAAGCCACCGTGGAGATTACAAACTGTAATAGAATTTGAAGGTTGTCTTCTATAGAATCTATGGAATTCACATGCACAACTTCTCCCTAAAATTCCACAGTATAAGAAATAATCGCCCTTAATAAATTAAATACCCAAGAAGAAAAAACTTCTTTCAGGTTATATAACCCCACGGGAGACCGCTGAGTTCTCAAGGTAGTAACCTGGATCCTGGACGCTTCACATTGTGCTATTTTCAATGGTATCAGAAAGTAAGGCTTATGTTTGCTCTGGCTACAAGCAATTTCCATACTGCATTCTTACATATCTGATCTGAGCATGTGCTTAAATTATCAGATTTTTTAAAAGTTTGAGAAGGCTGGATCACACCATACCAAAAAGAGATCCAGCTTCAGTGAAGCATGAAGTAGTCAACTTCAATTTTTTTACTTAGTTATTATCTACTGTATTTCACCACACTGAGAACAGGCCTTCAAAAATTGCATTTATTCTAAACCACTCAAATGTGATAAAGGCAACTTGTAATGAAATTATAATAAAAATGCAGTTACACTTGTTAAGAAATTTGATTTCTTATGCCTAATTAGTTTTTGGAAAGTGGCAATCAGGGTTCAAGTACTAGTAATTTGATGTATCTACCAAGCAAATCTCTTTTTACATGAAATTCCTGCTAAGCTCACCAAATAATCCCTATTACAGATACTTAGGGCATCTCTAATGACAGGGTAGCTTTAACAGCTACCAGAAAATTAATGATTGAAGGGTATACTAAAATAGTGATAATGTGATGACCAATAATTATATTAAGTTCTATTGCTCTGCAAATCCCTCTATTTTATCAGTCAGAATGGTATTTTTATTCTGACAAAAGCTTCATGAGGACAAGTCTACTGGGTATGAATTTAAGTAATTTGGCAGTCAAATAATGGAAATATTCTGTACCAGAAAGTTATATCCAAAGAAAGGTTTATATTTATATACCCATATAACATATTTATATACTAATTTATAGACTACACTATCTGATATGTTTGCTTTCATATACACATGTATATAAATATATACGTATATATGCATTTACATATGTGTGTATAAAACATTGCACAAAAAGTCAAAAGAGGAAATCGCTGAGCTTACTTCTATTATAGGTTGAAAATGCATGAGTATTTAGAGCATTGTTGCTTCTAAGCAGAATAGGTCACCATATGTAAAAACCTTCTTAAAATATGAACCCATTGTGTGCCATTTAACTCCAAAAGCTGTTTTTCTCTAAGTCTTAAAGTTGGCAGTTCTCTATTGACATGAAATTTTTTGGAAAGCAAGAGCCCTCTATTAACAGAAAGACCACTGGACACTTAAGGGATCACATCTTGCATTTAATTCCACCTACACCATAATTATCTGTAATATCTTGAAAGAGATCGTCAGAAATGGGGTGCAGGAACTTGTAGATTAGCTGAGCATTGCAAAAGCAATAACTATTCTGGAAACAGAAGGGGCATTGATGAAGGGAAGGTGGGAGATAATGGATAAACTTTTATTTCTTCTGAAATTGACATAAAGTTAAGTGTGAGCTTTAGGATGATATCTAGCGGCAAGAGGTGTTACATAAAGGGAAAAAATCAAAAGAATCCTGAGTAAGATAATATTAGGACTTGCAGAATTGATATCTACTTTGAGCTATCATGTATGACTCCATGAAGTGTGGAGTGAGAAGGAAGCCAAAGAACTTTTAAAGGAAATGGGACCAAAAAAATGTAATGATGAGTGATGTTATATACTTCTTTCTCCATTAAAGCCACAAATAGAAGAGTGAAAAATGTGGTAATCCAAGAACCAGGTGGAGAAAAACACTGTTCTTTTTTTTTTTTAATACCACCTAATTACAATATGATGTTGACTTCGAGTTTTTCTTAAATGCCTCACTCATATTATGGAAATAGCTAGTGGGAGAAGAGACCATAGATGGGAATTTAATATGGGTGATTTCCTTTGGTAAAAATATTGGTTGTGGGATCATCATCAAAAGAAAATTCCAAGTAACTGAATTCCATTGCATATAGTATGAATCCTTGCAACTTCTCACTGTTTCTTAGTGAATGCATTATCTCCCCATGCCTCGTCCTCCAGACCTCCCAAAGTAAATCCATTTTCAGTTTAACACCCAGAGATGACTAAGCGAGTTTCACTTCTGGGTTTAACCACATTGTTTTACATGTGTACTTATTTTTGAGAGACAGAGAGAGAGCAAGTGGGGAAGGGACAGAGAGGGAGACACAGAATCCAAAGCAGGCTCCAGGCTCTGAGCTGTCATGATAGAGCCTGATGTGGAGCTCCAACCCACAAACCGTGAGATCATGAGCTGAGCTGAAGTCCAGTGTTTAACCGATTAAGCCACCCAAGAGCCCCTGGGTTCAACCACATTTAAACTTCTGAGCCCCAGAAGAAGAAGAGGAAGAGGAGGAAGGAGAGAAAAGGAAGAGGGGAAAGTGAAGAGGAGAAAGAGAAGGAAAGGGAAGAGAGAGCAAAGAGGAAAGAGAGAGAGAGAAAAAAAGAGAGAGACAGTGAAGTAGAATAAGAAAAAGGAAAAATAACAAGGAAGATCTCTGTGATCTACAGTATCTGGGCTTTTGTGACCTTGACCTAGCACGGGAGTTAATGTATTACCTTTTGACAGTCCTACATGTAAGGTAGCTCAGAAAGGAAGCCACCTGATGAATAATAAAGAAAACTTTGGGGTTTTTCCTATTTAGATATTTCATTTAAAATGCAATTATGAAAAATGATATTCCTATAAAATATTCCAATGTGCTTCTTTGGTTGACTTAACTATGATGTCATACTTTCATAGACATGCACCTTATGTATTTTTTGTAATGAACTTGCATTTCAGGAAAGAACTAAAAAAGGTATTTTAATTTGCTACCTGACTTGTGAATAATTTGAAGCACTCAGACTAGCTCTAAAGGTTTGTAAATTTGAGCTTTAACATATACAGCTCAATTTTGGTTAGCAATTTAAGACAAAACTACGGACATGACGAATCTATAGAAAGACAGAAGAATTCCTTGCTTGGCTATTAAAAATCCATCAAAGGGGCGCCTGGGTGGCGCAGTCGGTTAAGCGTCCGACTTCAGCCAGGTCACGATCTCGCGGTCCGGGAGTTCGAGCCCCGCGTCAGGCTCTGGGCTGATGGCTCGGAGCCTGGAGCCTGTTTCCGATTCTGTGTCTCCCTCTCTCTCTGCCCCTCCCCCATTCATGCTCTGTCTCTCTCTGTCCCAGAAATAAATAAACGTTGAAAAAATTAAAAAAAAAATAAAAAAAAATCCATCAAAAATTGTTATTGCATGAGTTAAAAAGACTTAGATCTGAGCGGCATTCAGGAGCTGTTGGAACCATAAGGTGCCCTGAGTTCCAGGATATTTTTGGAGTGATACAGTACGTCAGAAGAACAGGGACTTTAAGATAGTAGTTATTCTAAGGAAGGTTTGGATAGTTACATTTCCTTCTGCAATGAATATTTTCTTTGGAACAAAACACTGGTGATGATGAGGAGGAACGGTGTTGTGGACTTAAATCAGTGGTACTGAGTTGGTGTTAAAGTTCATATTGATGACTTTCTCTCAAGTACCTAAACCACAAGGCGTATCTCAGAGATACTCCAGGTTCATCGACCACTTCAATGAAGCAAATAGCACAATAAAATAAAAATCTATGGCAAGTTAAATAAATGTTTTGCATGTAAAATTTTTTGCATATACAAGCTATGTTTACACTATAGTGTAGCCTATTAGGCGTGCAATAGCATTATATCTAAAAGCAATGTATACACTTTGATGAGAAAATACTTTACATCTAAGAAAATTGCTAACCATCATCTGAGCTTTTAGCAAGTCTTAATCACTGATTGCTGATCACCATAATAAATACAGTAATAACGAAAAAGTCTGACATGTGAGAATTAACAAAATGTGGCACAAAGACACCAATCAATGCTGTTGGGAAAATGGTACTGATAGGACTTAAAGCAAGGTTTCTACAAACCTTCAATTTCTAAAAATTGCACTATCTGCAAAGCACAATAGAGTGAGGTGCAATGAAACAAAGTGTGCCTGTCTATGGGGAAATGAATAATCTATCTTATGTGACAAGCAATGAAAATTTCCCTTTACTTAATTGCTTCCAATAATTATAATTTGATGTGCCTAGTAAGAATCAAGATTTATGGCTGAGGGTCATTTGGTAGTGAGTGTACAGAAGATAGAGACACTGTGGAAAAATAGAAAAATGAAAAATTTTTTGAACTCAAGAGGAATAGAACAGAAATAACATCCTTCCCAAGTATATTGGAAGTTTCAGTAAAATCTGGATGGGGAGCCGAGGCATTTGAAAGCTAGATGGACACAGAGTTCCTAGGAAGTCAGATCCGGAAAAGATACAGGTCAAATGTGATCATGCAGATGGTTGGATTAAGAAATATTAAAAAACCCAAGGAATTCAGTAACTGCATTAAAATGGACTTGGTATCTAACCCCAGAGTTCACATTTGCTCACCTGGCCACTGTTCCTAAAAGTGTTACCATCCTTATTATTGCTGACCTCACTTCTCTAGACCTTAGTTCCCTCATCTGTATGTAGAATGTGTTGGACTGGATGATTCCAAGCTCCTTTTCAACTCGATCCCTTTGTGAATTCGTTAGTTTTTATTGAACTCAACATTCCACTTGAGAATGTTTTCGTCTCATGAAGATTGTTATGAGAAAGTTATTAGAGACAAGCAGAGAACTGGTAGTGATAACAGCAACACAAATCTCAAGAAATGAGAGAAAAGATGGAAACTAGCTCCTCCTTACTTAGAACAGGTGAGGAGGTTCATGTTTGACAATAGAAAAAATTAGAAAGCAATGGAAAATTTGTGTTTCAGCATCTCATAGAGACTTGAGAGCTCTTAGCAGAGGAACCCCAGTCTCTACCACAATCTTGGCAGTTGGGCTGTTGCCCAATATTATAATCACTTGAGTCGAAATGCAATGTTTTAGAGGAAAACCATGTGGGGAAGAAAAATTCTTCTCTATCCTCATGGGCTCTCCCAGGGGGTCTGAGAAATAATCTGACAATAGACAAATTAACAGGAGAAAGATCATACAAATTTGTTTGATGTTAAAAGTTTTAGATGAATGGATAAAGAAATTGTGGTTTATATACACAATGGAGTACTATGTGGCAATGAGAAAGAATGAAATATGGCCCTTTGTAGCAACGTGGATGGAATTGGAGAGTGTGATGCTAAGTGAAATAAGCCATACAGAGAAAAGACAGATACCATATGGTTTCACTCTTATGTGGATCCTGAGAAACTTAACAGAAACCCATGGGGGAGGGGAAGGAAAAAAAAAGAGGTTAGAGTGGAAGAGAGCCAAAGCATAAGAGACTCTTAAAAACTGAGAACAAACTGAAGGTTGATGGGAGGTGGGAGGGAGGGGAGGGTGGGTGATGGGTCATTGAGGAGGGTACCTTTTGGGATGAGCACTGGGTGTTGTGTGGAAACCAATTTGGCAATAAATTTCATATATTGTAAAAAAATAAATATAAGTAAGTAAATAAATAAAAGTTTTACATGCCACAGAGTCTTTACAGAGAGAAGAGAAAACCCACAAAGAAGCTGCTAGGCTTGCAGTCTTTCATATCATTCTGATAGAGGAGGAAAATATAAGGGGAACAAAACAAAGGAAAAGGACTTTGAGTTTCCAGATCGTTTTCTAATTTATATAACTTACAACATATTTTATTGGAAGGACAAAACCCCTTGGAGCAAGATCCTCCCAGTCATATAAGCAGCTCATTACGCTGCTGAATAATTCCACCAGGCAACTCTTCCTTTTATTGAAATCAAAGTCTGTCTCCATTCAATTGTCCTAACTCATTCCCGTACCTATACGGAGCATAAAGTCAAATTCCTCTTCCAGGTGTCAGATTTTGAGATACTTGAAGGCAGAAATCATGCTGCTAACTCCTCTGAAGCTGAGTATCTTCAGTACTTGTAAATGTTTTGCAATGACAGGAGCTACAAACTCTTTATTATCTTGTTCACACTGCTCTTAGTTTGTCTTCACTCTGTGTGTCCTATTAGAAATTGTACTAACAACAGCAAATATTACCCTTACATATTGGAGCAAAGGACTCCCTTAGTCCAAACCCTAGGTATGTATCAATATAGCCCAAGTTTGCAATTAGTTTTTATACTAACTAGGCATCAAGAATCCATTTAATTCAGAACTATGCTGCTTGGGGCACCTCGGTGGCTCAGTCAGTTAAGCATCTGACTTGATTTCAGCTCAGGTACGATCTCACAGTTCTTGAGATCAAGCCCTATGTCAGCCTCTATGCTGACAGCACTGAGTCTGCTTGGGATTCCCTCTCTCCCTTTCTCTCTCTGCCCCTCCCTCTCTCATGCTCTTTCTCTCTCTCAAAATAAATAAATATTTAAAAAAGAAGAACTACACTGATTCTCATTTGCTTCAGTGAAAACTTGATTCACATACCCTTACACATTTCGTCATTCATTTAGACCACAGATTATATTGGGGAAAAGTGACAATATATCTACCAATTGTTGCAAAACTTGACAAGACATATACTCTCTTTTAACTGCAATTTTCCCATTATGCAAATAAAGTACACCTAATTCTAATTACCTCTCCCTAAAAAATCATATACATGAAAGTCCTTTGTGAAAAATATCACCACAATAATGCTGTTTACTATTTATTTCAAATTTTAACAAATGTTTTTCATAGTAATTAAACTCACAAGTTTTCAGATTTATTTTATTTCAGTTTTATTCTCACTATCTGATCTTAAGCAAGCTTTTTTTTTCTTCCAAGATTTTATTTAAATTCAAATTAGTTAACATATCAGGGGTGACAATTTGTAAGAAGACAAATATATGGGAAACTGATGGTAAATAAGGGGTAATTAGTAAGGTCATAAGCATTCAGTCCATATTAATATGTCACTAGGGAATTGTAGTTTAAAACCACGTACCATTACACATCCAAAATCTAAAATACTGACAACACTAAATACTAAGGAAGACGTTAAGCAGCAAGAACTCTCATTCATTGCCAGGAAGAATGCAAGATGGTACAGCCACTTTGGAAGACAGTTTGGCAATTTCTTAGAAAGCTAAACAAACTCTTACCATATGATCCAACAGTCATGCTCCTTCTTATTTACCCAAATGAGTTGAGAGATTATGTCCACACAAAGCCTGCACATGAATATTTATAGAAGTCTTATTCATTATTATCAAACCTTGCAAGTAACCAAGATGTCCTTCAGTAGGTGAATGGATGAATAAACTGTGGTATACCCAGACAATGGAATATTATTCAGTGTTAAAAAGAAATGAGTTATCAAGGCATGAAAAGACATGGAGGAAACTTAAATGCATACTGCTAGGTGAAAAAAGCCAATGTGAAAAGACTAAATACTATATGATCCAACCATGGGTCATTCTAGAAAAGGCAAAACTATGGAGACAGTAAAAAGACCAGTGGTTGCCAGGCATTAAGGGTGAGGGAAGGATGAATAGGGGGAACACAGAGCTTTGGGGGACAATGAAAATACTCTGTATGATACCATAATGGTGGATATATATTGTTACACATCAATCCAGACCCATAGAGTGTACAATACCTAAAGTAAACTATGCTGTAAACTATGGACTTTAGGTGATAAACACACAAACAAACCAACCCTTTTTCCCACAAAACATGTACTTGAAAATTAACCAGAGGTGAGTATATGTACATGCACACACAAACACACACACACACACACATACACACACAAATACACTTCTGTATAATCAACACATCAGACACAAAATCACAACAGAAATTATGAAATATTTGGAACTAAGCAACAATTAAAGCCATTACATATAAAAATTTGTGTGATG
Organism: Prionailurus bengalensis; assembly: GCF_016509475.1. Taxonomy (NCBI): domain Eukaryota; kingdom Metazoa; phylum Chordata; class Mammalia; order Carnivora; family Felidae; genus Prionailurus; species Prionailurus bengalensis. The sequence goes on from NC_057343.1 coordinate 212,258,284, forward strand.
TACATAAAACAATATTTACCAGAAAATCTATTGCCTTAAATGAGTATGTCAGCAAATAAGAATTTGAAAACCAATGAGCTAAGTTCTTTCTCAAGAAATTAGAAATAAGCAGAAGACTTTAAACAAAAAGAAGAAGAAAATAATGTTGGAATTGAAGTTAATTATTTTTTAAAATGGAGGAGACCAAATGAGAAAAGTACATGACATAGGGTAAGGTCTCTGTCACTGTGAACTATTATTATAGTTGATTAAGTGCAGGGAGGTAATGAAAATATTCATCTTCTTAGGGTCTGGAGATCTGTCTTCTGGTCCCTTTTCTTTAATGTCTAGATAATTGTGTTACCTGTACTGAATAACATCACCCTTTGGATCTTGATTATTTAATATGCAAAATGAGAAGTTTGGATGGAAAGTCATGCCCACTTCTGTCTTTCTGGGAGTCTACTTTTCCAGGACCCTAGTCGAGATAACAATTTGCCTATGATAAAAGTCAAGTTGTAGACTGGTATTATCATATGGACCACTAGTGTCTCTTTTGAACCTAGAAAGGATGAAACGCAGTGAGTTACATCTACACAGTGCATAACATTATTATTATCATTATCAGTAGTAGTCGTATGAAATTTATAAAGTTGACCATCTTGCTACTATTATTTCCTTATAGGGTGGTCACAATTAATTTGTGACTAAATTCCCAACACTAAAACCAAAATCCTTTACTCTTTTGAGAATACTTTTCCTCAGGAACGTTTCTAAGTCTCTTCTAAGGCATGTTATAGAGATTGCAAGCTGCTGCTAAGTGTTCCTAGCTTGTTAAATCAGTATCATGTTCATTTGCTCAGAGATTCTAGTCTGAAAAAAAAGTGAGGCATTTTCATTTTTGAAAAACGAAATAGAAAATCCTTTTCTTCTTCAAAGTTGGAGAAAAAGGTCATGATGGATTTTTTTCCACACAGTATATGTACTTAGCTTTTTCTTGATCTTTCCTTTCTGGCCCATTGTAAAAAAGATGACTGATAGCTGGGAACAGGACCAGAGGAAACATGGTTTCTCCTTTTATTTGCTCTCTCTAAACCAGTGGTTCCCAAAGTATTGTCAGAGACCCTTCCAAGAGGTCTCTAATGCCCAAATTATCTTCCTAGTAACATGAAGACATTATTTGCCTTTTTCACTCCCATTCTCTCCGGTGTGTACAGTCGAGTAGGAAAAACAGATACCAGACTTTGAGGTTAGAATGAGTCCATAGGCAGACCCCACATCAAGTTGTTGAAACTCAATGAGAAGAAGCTTTAAACTGAGAAGGGAATGGGGTTGGTCCAGATAAACTCTGAGGCAGGTTCAGATCTTAAATGTCTGAAGGAAGCTTTGCCCATTAAAGCCGACTCCCTCAGGTGTGGGGTACAACCTTCTGAACCCAAGCTATTCACCTAGCTATAAAAATTACCACCACCACTTGAGGGCAGTACCTTCAAATCGCATACAGAACATGTAGCCACTTTACATTGCTAGATCGGTTCCAAATGTTGTCCTAATGCACTTAAAAAAGCATTTGAAGTATTTTAAGACTGAAAGAAGGCAAGGAATTAAAAAAAAAACACATAGCACATTTTTTCCCAGATTTGCAAAAAAGGAAATTTTATTTACTCTGGCATTTATATTAATCTGTTTTAATATCATTAAGCAATCCAAATGCTTTTGAAAGCCCCCTTGTTAAGTACTTTATAATAGTTAAATGTTAATTAAATGTACTATTTATTTACTAATCTTATTAAAAAATAAGGCCTTGCTAACATATGTTAAATTTGTGCAATTCATTTTAAACAACAAAGACTTTTAACCACTGTGTGTTCAGAACTATATAATAGGTTTAATATTTTAAAGCCAGAAACAACATAGTCTATAATTCAATATGTTACAATAGCTGAACTTCAGACTTGCGGTGGAAATTCCTTTATTTCTATGAAGCTTTAGATAGTTGAGGTAGGAAGAATGATTCTCTGAATGCAAAGTGTCCTACTGTCTTTTCCATCCAATTACAAGATCAAGGCACTATCTCTAAGCTTATTATATAACTTCAGAATTCCAGAAGCGAACTTTTGGGGAAGGATTAATTTGCTATTAGTTGTACTTCAGAAAGCAGGCATCCAAGAAATGTACAGATAATGACTATAATGGGTGTTCTTCTTCCAGAAGCAAAATAGGAGGGCATAACCTTTCAAAACTTGCAAACAAATTTCTTCTCTGTGGTCTTCTATAAGGGGACACTGGTGCTACGTTAGCGAGCGGCTTTCCTTCCTCCTGTTCTTCCTCCAGAGCAGTGGGAAAAAGTTAAATACACATATTAACTTTTGTTGAGAGATGAACTTGAAGGGAATACTTGTATTTTTCACGTGACATTTCAGGTGGAGGACTTGTGAAGTATTTTGTATATATAAATTTTCAGGCAGCCTCTGGAAAGAAACAAGGACTACAAAGGTTATAGATGTGCTTCTTGATTCTTTCAAGAGAAAACTTTTATAGAGAGCTTACTAATGAACACGTAAACCTGAGGAGAGAGTTAATTTTTTTAAAGGACACTTTGAAAAAGGAGATTTCTGAGAATATAGTAAGTCTTTCGCTTTCTGTGCCAGTAAGCCCATTTCAAACAGTGACAGGCAGGATCAAACAGCCTGCTGATCCGGGATCTCAGCTCAGTTCAAGCCGAAGCCAGATTATGCATATAAAATTTCCCACAACACTTGGCATGGAGTGAGCTAATATATATGATTATTATTTTAGAAGGTAAACTCTGAGGGAGTAACTGAACTTCTTTCCCATTCCTTCCTATCCCTTAGCTGCCTTGTCACCTACCTCCTTGCCTAAGTGGGATTAATTCATTTATTTTTTTAAATATTTATTTATTTTTGAGAGACTGCAAGTGGGGGAGGGGCAGAGAGAGGGGATCAGAGGATCTGAAGTGGGCTCTGCCCGGACAAGCTGACAGCAGTGAGCTTGATGTGGGGCTTGAACAATGAACTGCAAGATCATGACCTGAGCCGAAGTCAGACACTCAACCGGCTGAGCCACCCAGGTGCCCCAATTCATTTTTTTAACAAAGATTTATTGGGTGGCTATTCTATGGCTGGCACTGATTTTGGCACTGGTTGACAACATTGAACTTTACTTCAGCCTGGAAACCAGTGAGGGCAGCAGCTCTGCCTGCATATGCATTGAGACCCAGTGGAGGAAGCCAGCAAGGATGGATGCCAACAATCAGGCACCAGGAACCTCTCCCCAGTGGTGGTAGGACAAGGCAGGGGCTGGAGCTTAGGGGTCTTCCAGAGGAATCAAAGGAGGCCCTGATTTCACTGAGTTCATACCAGGGACAACTGAGAAAAAAATCCACGTATCCTAGCTTGATCAAACTAGGTTTTCTACTATCAGGTGCAATGTGATTTTAAATAGAGATTAAGATTTCACTTGCTGAACATGTGGTCTGCAATATCAAACTAGCTCTTTTATTTTGCAGTGTTAATTACTCTTAGTCTTAGTAAGTAGGGAAGCCATCCCACAGTGTAGGTCTGTTTCTCTGATTCCAGATTTTGTTTCCCAGAGTCTGGCTGAGCACCTCTGGTATTGATTGATGTTCAGCTCTTCAATTTGGGGCATTCAGTAAACAGGTCGTTTGGCTATTTGTTTTCTTGTGTCTTCCTCATGAAAATTTCCTTTGGGTATCCTCTCACATTAGCCAGCCAGCAGGGGACATGTGCCCCCTCGTCAAGAAGAATGAAAAATTAAATAATCTCACCAGTGTTATCACACAACTTGGGGGGGTGGGGAAAGACACTTAGGTTGTATTTGGGACATAAACAGCACTTCCTTGAGTTGTGTAATGTGAATTTCACCACTCACAGGCAGCTGTCCTTCAATGATCTGGGAATATTTCCTTCCACCCAGCATTTTTTATGAATATTTATACCCTTCGTAAACATATTTTTAATCTTACCTAATAATTTTAATACATATGACATAATTTACATAATAATTACTTTTTTAGACAATTAGTATGCCTACAAGACTTTGCTATTAAAAATATAAGTGGAGTCTCTTGTGTACAATTATTCACATGTTCAGTTGTTGCTTTAGGCTAAATTCTCAGAAATAGGTCAAAGGGTGTAGACATTGTCAAGGCTCTTAATGCTCAGCTAAAAATTGTCTTCCAGGAATATTACTCTGATTTATTCTCCCATTAACTGTGCATGAGAGTGGATTTTTCACAGTAACTTTGCCAGTTTCAGAAGTCTCATTTATCAAATGGCAAGTTAGCAGATTAAGATAGTGAGCGAGCTGGAGGGAATCAAATTTTGTGCATTTCAGAAAGACAATTTCTTATTGACATTAATGTATGATGTATGCAAGAACATTAGAAACATGCACACCATTTGAACTAGTAAACAAAAGTTTTCCATAAGAAAAAATGGAGAGTGTGCAAAAATGAGCATTTAAGAATGTTTATAACACGCAAAATAGTGAAAAATAGAAGCAACTTTAAAAAATAAGATTATTGAATAAATTATGAAATACCTACATAATCAAGCATTACAAAGCTACAAAAAATGTCATAGTAAAATATTTTACATGGAATATTAATGAGATGCTAGGTAAAAAAATCAATGAAAATGAGTAAAAAATATTTTTGAAATTTAAAAAACTATATCCTGTTTTTTAAAAAAACTGTGGAAGGAGGTATCAAAATATTAACAGTGGATTCTGGGCGTTTTTAGTTTGTTTGGTTTATTTTTCTCAATATGCTTTATTTTATAGTATTTAATATTATAAAATGTATACTTTAAAGACAAAGCACATAAAATATTTTAGGTTTATAAAACTACGATCAATGATCCAGAAATTTGGCAAAATCCACTATAATTAACATTAACATTGTAAATAATTTTTTTAAATATCACTCAAAACCATTTACCAGAATCAGCTTTGTTTTTATTCTCTGGAAAATGGGTGTCCTTCCTCAGCCACACTAATGTGTTGACTATTTTTTGTCATCCACTTAACTGTACTTAGGAGCCAGTGCTTTACATTTCCCATAATTCTTCATTAAAACTCATAACACAAAGCATGTGTTTCCATTGTATTTTCATATATTTTACCACTGATAAAAAGATTAACCAAATTTTTAAACATCACAAGTTTGAGAAAAGTTTTAAATACACAGCAATGTGTTACCCTTGGAAACCCATCTTGCACAGATAGGCAGTCTCTGCGAGTCCTCTTTCCCCATGTGTCCCAACCTGTTGCATCTAATTACTGCTAAATTAGTGTACTCCTTTGCTGCTCAAAATATGTTCTGCTAACCAAGGGCATTGACATCTCCTGGGAGCTTTTGAAAATCCAAAATCTCCAGCTCTTTCAAGACCTACTGATCTAGAAACCACAGAGCAGTTCTCCATTTAATTCCTATGCACGTGAATGTTTGGGAAGCACAGGGCCAGGAGTGATGACAATAAGCTCTTCTACCTTTTTGTGGGTTTTGATTTGTTGAATTCCATTTAAACTTCGCCTCGGAGGTGAAAACAACTATTACAACGGCTTGAAGTGAATTTTTTTTCTTTAAACTGCAGTCAAATGCCACCGCATGATTTCAAACCAAACAAGTCAAGATAAAGTTGCAGTTTTCCTGGAAAATTCAAAGGGAAGAAAAAAAATCACAAACAGACAATTGCTCAACTATACCTGCCAAACCGACATATATTGTATGTATGATACAAGTGATAATATTCCTTCTTTTTATCCACAGGCCATATCAAACCAAAACAGACCCCTATATATAAGCAATTACTGCATCAGAGTTCTATGAATGACATTTTCTGCTGGCAGATTCTTTGTAATGAAAGCAGATTCTTTGAAAACTACACTTTAAAAATATGAATATTTGACCTGGAGCAATTCAGAAAAATACCTTGACAATTTTTGACCACTTATGCTCAATACCTCTGGCCAAAAATAATATTCCTTGTTAAAAAGAGCAGATGGAAAGTTTTCTTCTGAAAATCACTATTAATAAGACAATCTCTTCAATCCCTGCAAGAATGTCACAGTATGTACAACTGTAAACAGAGTAACAGGAAAAAAAAAGAAAAATTATTGTTTTTCCTATGAGCCCAGCAGAAATAATCACTCTATTCATTAAACTTGTGAGGAGTAGAAAGGTAAGTCTCTAAAATAAATTTTGCCACTTATTGTTGTATCTTTCCTGAAAGAGATTCTTCTGAGCATTCTAAGAAGCTGGGTTTTGGATAGCTGATCAGCCAACTTTTGGTAGGCTGAGAGAGGCCGTGAGTTCTTTGACATTCCTCCCTTCAAGAGGTCAGGTCTAATGTCCCTCTCTTTGCAACCGGTGTGGCCTTGTAACTGATAGAAAGCAGGGAGAGTGACACAGTGTGATGCCCAGGGCTAGATCAGAAGATCACAAGGCAGCCCTTGCCTCGTTTCTTGGAATGCAGCCTAGATGGGTGCCGCACATGGGACTCTCCTCCCCGGACCCAGCAGCCATGCTGGGAGAAGCCCAGGCCATACAGAGAGGCCTTGTGCCCTTGCTCCAGGTGACACCTCAGCTGACAGCCCTGTGAGCCATTCTGACACTCACTGCAGATGGTGGGAGCCCTTGCCAATGTCTGACTGCAACAGCATGGGAGGCTACAAGTGACAATCGCCAGCTGCCCGCTTCCTGAATTCCTGACCACGAAATAAAATGGGTGCTTTTACCATACAGAGAAAGACAGATACCATATGGTTTCACTCTTATGTGGATCCTGAGAAACTTAACAGAAACCCATGGGGGAGGGGAAGGAAAAAAAAAAAGAGGTTAAAGTGGGAGAGAGCCAAAGCATAAGAGACTCTTAAAAACTGAGAACAAACTGAGGGTTGATGGGGGGTGGGAGGGAGGAGATGGCAGGTGATAGGCTTTGAAGAGGGCATCTTTTGGGATGAGCACTGGGTGTTGTGTGGAAACCAATTTGACAATAAATTTCATATATGAGAAAAAAATGAGTGCTTTTAGATGCTCAATTTGTAGGTAATTTCTTCTACAGCAACAGGTAAAACACCATCAAATACCCACAGTCCCTGTACACAGAATCTGTGTTTTCCTATCCCTTGCCCTCTAGATCCCTTAGCATTGACTATTTCTTCAGCACTAATGTTAACCATAGCTTTGTCTGGTCATAAATAACTTGATGACGTCAGATTCCTAAAATGTCATCCGCCTAATTTCATTTTGTTTCTCAGAGCTTAATCACCCAGTTAAGCTGCCTGACAACAACAATGAACTCAGCATTGTTGTTGCTGGGATTGGATTTGTAGCATGGCCCAAATAGACAATAGCCCTGCATACCTGAACCCATGAAAAAGCTGGGACAAGCTAAAAAGAGCAGTATGTAAAAGGCAAGCAGAAACTGATGAATGAGAAAATAAAAACATTGTTGGCCACTTTTGCATAAGGCTTTTCTAAATATAATATCGCACCACAGTTTGCTCCAGAGCATAAGTGTTTTCCCCAAAACTTTCACAAAACACCTATTTTTGCAGAAATGGGCCACCTAAAAGAATTATGACTCTGGGGGGCGCCTGGGTGGCTTAGTTGGTTAAGCGTCAGACTTCCGCTCAGGTCATGATCTCGCGGTTTGTGAGTTCAAGCCCCGCGTCAGGCTCTGTTCTGACAGCTCAGAGCCTGGAGCCTGTTTCAGATTCTTTGTCTCCCTCTCTCTGACCCTCCCCTGTTCATGCTCTGTCTCTCCCTGTCTCAAAAATAAATAAACGTTAAAAACAATTTTAAAGAGTTACGACTTTGGAATTAAAGTTTGTTGCTTAAACAGAAGGTTATTTTCAGGCTATGGTTTGGAGTTCTTGACTTAAACCACAATTTTTCAGAAGTAAGACCTCCATCATTTTATGCCACTTTTAGCTAGAGCTCATATGTATTTTTCCTGCCCCTGAAAGCTGGCTTTATCTGGATATTTCACTAGCTAAATATAATCTTATATTTTATATATATATATATATATATATATGTATGCATATATATATATATATATATATATATATATATATCAGAGGCTTACAATTTAAATTGTTCCTTCTTTTGGAACTCACCTAGGCCATGTTTTGGCATACTCAAATAGGGCATAGAAATCCCAGATATTGGGATTGGATATGGGTCTTTTCCAGGGCTGAAAGGTGAAGGCATTTGAAGATGTTATGATGCTCACGAGATCCAGAGTAGCTGATCTCTATTGTGTGATCTGATGCCCTGTTCTCTCCATGAGGGTCCTGTGTTATTTATATACTCAGTGGGACACTGACGAAAGGGAAATCAAATCATCACTTTACTCTTAGCCAGACTATGGCCTGATACCATAATGTAAGAATCCCATCCCACACAAAGTTAGAATGTGCAACTTAGGCTAGAGGCCCAAGCAGGCCTCTCTTTTCCCACAGGGCCCCTAAATCTGCTGCCAACTAAAGAAATGCAACCCCCTCAGGGCCTGAATGATGTCTAAAAAGAGGAAAGAGGAAACATGGTGACTAAGCCCTTAGGTGAATTTACCCATCTTACTTACTGCAGGTGTAGAATCACAGTGAGAGCAAGATTCAGGTTCATGCCAGCTCGTGATAATTAAGCACACAGAAGGCTGGAAGCCAAAGGCCACAAGCTGCCACCATATGTTCATGCACAGTGGCCATGCCACCGGGGAGAAGTGGCTCAATTGTTTTGGCAACTCCAGTCACGTTATCAGCCACACCTCCCCACAAGGTACAGCAGAGTAACAAGAAGAAAATGAGAAAAGAGAACTTCCCCAGTTTTGCTCATCTTAGATAAGTTTTTATTGCTCCTAAACTTGTGAAGCACAGACTTGTATATCGACTCTCCTCATCATCTGAAAATGAAGGTAATAAAGTCTATACTGCATAGTTGTGAAAATTAGCTTTGTTAGAGGAGTTAATGTCTGTTGTAACTTAAAGTTCAGAGGTATTTCTTTGATTTAAATATTGACTCAATGGTAAAAAGAAAGGTTTTGAAAGTGCATATTTAAGGGAATGGGTAATTCTGTCACAGATGATTAATTATGCTGATCACATAAACATTAGTGGCTGGTGTTGCTATGATGTCCCGGGAGCCCTCAGTCTGCCTGTGTTTTCACTTGTCTACTTCCTCCCATCTGTCTTCAATATAATCCAGTCAGGCTTTCACCATGCTTCTGCATCGATGCTCCTCTTATCGAGGTCACCATTGAATGCCAGTTTTTCAAACCCAGGTGCAGTGGAAGCCCTGTGTCCATGTGGAACAGCCACAGTAGAGTAACAGATGGGTAGAGTTTACCATGGGGAGGACTTGACGCAACCCCACCCTGGTTCCCCCTAGTTTCTGTGAGGCATGGAACAGACCCCAAAAGTCCTTCCGTGAGACCTTTGAGGGGCAGGGAGAGGGAAGTAAGTGGAGGATATGGAAAATATTTCGAAATTAAGAGTCAGTATGGTTGGATTGGTACAAGCAAGGGAAGCCTATGGTAAGGCCGTGGAATGGACAAGCCAATATCTAGTACAACTAAGTCTTTGAGGTTCAAGGGAGGTAGGAAGGAAGTGCAGGCAGTGGTGGGGGATTGCTGTCTTCTTTGACTTCATGCTTTCCTGAGCAGACCTCAATAGAATCACATTCCCGGCCCCTCCACCTCATCACTTCTCACCAGGAACAGAGGAGGAATGGACATGATACTGAATTGGGGAGAGAGAATTGAGATAATGTAGCTCATTTCTTCCCTCTGTCTCTGGATCTTTCTGCCTGCAGAGCACACATGTTGCTCTTCTCTCTTGAGGTAAATGGGACGTGTCTCTGCAGGGGGATGAGGAAGGCATAGAGGGGTTGGCTACATTTGTCCAGTTGTGCCAATGATGGGATGTCAGCCTGTCCAATTAGATAGAGAACTAACCTACAAGGTTAGTTGTAACTTTCTGGGCTACAAGACCTAAGCTATGATGTCCCATATTCTTTTGGTCAGCAATCTCAATTTCCCTAAGTCTTCTGTTTTTCTCTTAATTGGATCTTAACTAGAGCATGAAAGAATGTTTAGTTTACTAGTTTTCTCAAATCTCAATAAAGATTCTAGGTGGCACTCTCAATAAATTTTGCTCTACAGGCAGCAACAATATGGCAAGAGAATGAAGGGGAATGGGGTAAAGACAATGTGTGCGTGCAGATGTGTGTTTAATAGGAGCTATTATAGTGCACTTGTAGATCATAGGATTATCCAATAGTAAGGGACAAACAACAGAAGATATGAGGGACAGATGATAATTGCAGGAACAGAGCCCTTCCCAAATGAAAAGAGTGCATGGAATTCTGTGCATAAGTGAGGTGAGTGCCCTCAGAGGAGAGCAGGGACTGAATGCCCACAATAATAGAGAAAACAGAGGCTGTGGGTGAACATTTAGTCAACTGTGTGTGTGGGGGGGTGCCTGGGTGGCTCAGTCAGTTAAGCATCTGACTGTGGCTCAGGTCATGATCTTGTGGTCTGTGAGCTCGAGCCCTGTCTCGGGCTCTATGCTAACAGCTCAGAGCCTGGAGTCTACTTCAGATTCTGTGTCTCCCTCTCCTTCCCCCCCCCCCACCCCGCGCCTGCTCTGCTTGCTCTCTCTTTCTCTTTCTGAAATAAACATTAAAAAAAATAAAAGATAATAATAATCAACTGTGCGGAAGGACAGGGAAAGAAGTTCTTTCCTGATTGCTTCCATTTGCTCAATGAGGTGAAGAAACCAGGTCATCTGCTATTAAAATAAAGACGAAAATGTAAATATTTGGATCTAGGTTTGTTGATTCCATCTAATAATAATTCAGTTTCACCCAATGTCCATGTGATTTCTTCAACTTCTAACTAAACCTGAAATCCCTTTCCCCTGCAGGGATTCTGCTCTTTTTGGTTTTATTTTTTAATTCCCTTATGAATATTTCTTCTTATTTTAAATGATCTCAAATTCTTTGCAGATGCAAAATTGGTAAATAACTAAACAGATGTGGGTGAACAGGTGAACAACATAAATGCATACTAATTGTAAAATGTTATAGCTATTGTTCACCATAAGATTTGTATTAAACTATATAACAGGGAAGAAGTTTTACCTCCCATTGTATTTCCCTGAGTGGAATTTGAGACCAGCATAGTCCTATTTGCAGATCTGTGCTAGCAACATAGAACCCAAGACAAATTTAACCATCTTTCCAGTATCCTGACCCTGGACCTACCACAGAGGGTCTACTTAAAATATTACAATGCTTCTTAAATAAATATTTTAGAATGATAAACTCTTTAGTCCCCATTTTGATGAAGAGAGACACAGACAAGGGACACCTAAGAAGCTTTCTCTGTGCTTTATAATATATAAAACAGGGAAAATAATTTTGAAATGAATCAAAGACATCTATCAAAGTTATGAGACTAAATCTTCTTTGTCCCCATTGTACTGTGATTTTATATGCTGTCATAGACTGTAAGTCTAAAGTTCTCTTTTGGCTAGCAAAAGAGTGGGACATAGGATTAAAGTGAGAGATGGTTAATGTCCAGGAAAAGACAAGAGCCCCGAATAAGGGTCCTTGCCCCATATTTATTAAGATCAGGAGGCTTACAAACATGATAGGTGTGCACAAAGAGACAAAGAAACTGTGAACATTAACCTGGGGACATGAGGGAGGGGGGCATTGAAAATATACAGTGTTTGGGGTTTGGGTCAATATAAAACTAAATCCTGGAGCTGGGTAGATGAGCAGATGGTTGTTGGTTGTTAACAGCAGACAGGAGGTGCCGTACCTGTTTATCTTAGCCAGCCTGGTGGATGAGACAGATAGGGGGAATAACCTCAGAGTTAACAAGGCACCTTTTCTTTTGTTAACCATCTCCGCTCTGGGCTGCTTCGCCTGCAGCGCAGTGGTCCATAGTCCGATTAACCAGTTTACTTAACTTGGTCCTTTCCTCCTATGAAAGCAGCTTTTCTGCTATAGTACTACATTGGGGGGCATTTTTGCTCTGCATGCCTAATCTTGTTTACCTCATTTACCTATGTATTGGGAGCCTTTGCACCCATTCCTATTTTGGGACTTTTCCCCTCCCTCTCTATTCTGGGGGCTCTGCACCCCCTCTCTATTCCAGGGTGCCTTTGCACCCCCCTATTCTTGGGGTGCCAATCTGGTTTACCCAAACTCAGGTGCAAACATTTTATGGCTTTGTATTTCTTTTTTTTTTTTTTCAACCTTTATTTATTTTTGGGACAGAGAGAGACAGAGCATGAACGGGGGAGGGGCAGAGAGAGAGGGAGACACAGAATCGGAAACAGGCTCCAGGCTCTGAGCCATCAGCCCAGAGCCCCACGTGGGGCTCGAACTCGCGGACCGCAAGATCGTGACCTGGCTGAAGTCGGACGCTTAACCGACTGCGCCACCCAGGCGCCCCAGGCTTTGTATTTCTTTATGCCTTGTTAACCCATTGGTGTAAGCCCGGGGGATTCCTAAGCCTATCGCCCATAATATGCTAGTATAAGAGTTGATCAGGGAAAAACTAACATATTTACAAAAGTGACGAAACTGAACATTAAGTAGTTCTCAGCTGCAAAGTCAAAATTGTGAAAGGACAAGTAAAAACACAGGCAAATCATGTGATCATGGAACATCATATCCCATTAAGAACACCAGCCATGTTTATATGACCATTATAATTAATCATCTATCATTTTAAAAAGGTTGTATCAGGGCGCCTGGGTGGCGCAGTCGGTTAAGCGTCCGACTTCAGCCAGGTCACGATCTCGCGGTCCGTGAGTTCGAGCCCCGCGTCGGGCTCTGGGCTGATGGCTCAGAGCCTGGAGCCTGTTTCCGATTCTTGTCTCCCTCTCTCTCTGCCCCTCCCCTGTTCATGCTCTGTCTCTCTCTGTCCCAAAAATAAAAAATAAACGTTGAAAAAAAAATTAAAAAAAAAAAAGGCTGTATCTTGCAGGAGAAGGGTGAAAAGCAAAGGTATATAGGGAGATGAACTAGGTAGAAAGGAAAAGGACCCTCAGAAGCATAACTTAAAACAATGCTCTCAAATTACTAATTACCAGGAAATTGCAGCACTTTTGAAAAAAGAGAAAAGGGATTTATTCAATTAAGACTTCATCTTCATAGCAGTGAGTCAGAGCTAGAATCACAAAGAGTCAACTCAAAATCTAGGTTACAGGTATACTGAACATGTAAAAAACCTTTCCATTTACAGTTACCTTAAGTTCAGATGCTAACTAACTGGTTTTTGAATATAACAACCCATGAAACAAAAATGAAAAAAAATGCAAGCAGCAATGTTATCAAATAATAAAACAATCAGTTGTCAATAAAACAATCAGTTGGTTCCTTGATTTTCTTGATATGGGTAACAATCTCTAAGCATTATATTTTATATTGTCTATGGGGATATCCAACTCAGACTCCTTTGACATTCGATATAGTAGGGTCATGTTAAATGCTACAAACGGGCATGGTGGTTAACTTACACTCTATAGGATCAGAATAAGACATTTTCTTCCACTTTTTGGGAAACATATATTTGCCCCCATCTTCTCAGGTCCCCACGCCCACTACTGCTTATAGGCTGAAATTGTCCATTTGGTGTCATCAACTTGTAAACAATTCCTTGTAAATACCCCTTTTTTGTGCTTTTGTTTTTCAATGCTTACTCATCAAAACTCCCTATTCTTCAGTATGTCTATGACTTGATCTTCCCCTTAGCATGTTCATAGAATGACTATCTTTACCTGAAACTGAGGAAGATTTGCTTTCAATAATTGCATCATTCACATTTGGCAACATGGTTGTGTCTTGTGTTCGTAAAGTTGTTTGGGTGGTATCTTGATTCACATAAAGTGTGCTGTGAAGGTGATTTAAACATCTCCTGGTTTCCTGTCACAAATTGGAGGTGGTGACATCATGCTCATTGAAGTTTGCTGTGCCCCCAACCACAAAAAGGCAGAGGGAAAGAGAAGTATGTGCAGTAATGTTGCTCGTTCTTTCCAGTGCAAAGCTGGGGGTTGGGGCAAGAGAAGGCCTTGGCCTAACACATTTGTCTGTGTGTTTTTTCTAAGGAGATAGGACAAACACAATTCACTTCAACTGCATTTCTGGTTTGTAGAGCTTTCCAAAATGTACCTTGCAAACGATTCAGGCTTGTAAAATTTCTTATCTGCCAACAAGATAAATCTTTAAGGAAAGATTTAAAAAGCCATGTGTATTGTCAAATAGATGTACATTTGAATTCTGGCTCTGCCTTCAATAGGAGAGAAGCACTTGTATATTTGATCCTGCTTTCTTATGTATCAGAATGCACACCCACAGCCATGCCCCTACTCCTATTTTTGTTCAACTCTTTTCAAGCTATGTTTTTCAGGAGTGGCTGAGCCTCTGGCTTGGTTTAAAGAGATCCTAGTAATTGTATGGTTTGTCAGGAGATAGACGTGTTACTCGTTTCTGATCAATAAGATATAAAGGAGTTCAGCCTAGAATTATGAGAATATTTTCCTTGCCTTCTTACCAGTGCCCACTGTAGAAGGATGTGATTTTTAGAAATGTGGCAGCCATCTTGTGGGCAGAAAGGGTCAAACTGGAATAATCCATGCCAAGGATGGAGGAAGGAGATGATGCCAACAACCAAAGCCCCTAGAGACACCCTTGAGTTAGTCCATTAACAGAGCTTGAGACTTCTATTATGGGAAATAATCAATTCTTCTTATGGTATAAGTCGGTTAGATTAGTTTTCCTATGAAACTTGATACCAAAAGCCTCTAAACAGATGTACCAATTCTATAACATTGGAATTTGAACACCTATATCAGAAGTTCTTGAGAATAGAATGAGTAAACATGTATATCACACAGTGCTTGTCATATTGCATGTGCTTAGTAAATGTCACCATTGTCATAATTGACAGCGTTATTAGTATTATTATTTCCAAATATTTCACAGTAGGAAAGGTCAAACTAGACAAGGTAAGTGCATTGCCTAAGGTCACACAAAGAACAAGTAGTAAAGCAGGAAAGAGACTCAAATTTCTAGATTCCTACAAGGCAGTATGCTTTTTTTCCACATTATGTAGGCCTCCTATGTTAGAAAATGTCTCTATTTGTCACTATCACCTTCGTGGGCCCTACATTGTATACACAGTTACTTTTCCACTTTCTAAAATAATGGAGCACTAGATAGTCCTTTGATTTAATTGTTCTCTCCTTGTAAAAAGTTTGATTTACTTTTCACATACTTGTATTCATCTTCATGTTTTCTCCTGAGGAGTCAGTAAAACAAAACACTCCATTTTAAGAGCTGGAAAATTGAAGACAAAAAAATAAAGGCTACACATTTTGTTGTTTCACATAATAAATACTATATCTTATGGTCAACTCATTTCTTTTTCATTTCTCTCTGTGTTTTTTTTTTTCCTACAATAAGAGAGCCAGAAACGGTGAAGCTATATCCCAGGGGTAGAGCTCGAACTATGGGGAGAGGTAGGTAAAAGAACATGAAGAGAGAAAGTACCCCACGTTGTCACCTCATTTGTTCCAATTTTCTAACTTTTCTGCAAATTGAAGTAGCTGATAAGCTTTATTGTTCCTGATGATGTCTGGAAAAATTTATTTCACATGGGTTTTGTTTATAATAGATTGAACTGCTTTGATTTTTATGTTTTGTCCTGACCTTATGATTTCAGGACAAGACTGGTTGTTAAATCGCACAGCATTTCCTAGTGTATTTGTTTTGCAAAGAACCGAAGCTTTCTCTGTCAGCTTAACTATGTGTCATTGTGCAGTGGAAATCATGAAATGTGGCATTATTCTTTTGTAGAGTCATCTCCCAGAGAAGTAGTGTTCTTACATTAAAACTTAAAAAAAATTGCTTAGAGACTTAGGGCCTTAGAGCTGCCTGAGAATTAGACAAGCTGGAAAAATACTGTTTCTCTAAGATTATCAAGAGCTTATTCAGGTAAATAAGTTAATGTGTCCTCATCACAGGTCCCTGCAATTTCAGACTCAGGGTGGTGGGACCAACATGGAAATTCACCTACCAATGCCCCATGTCAAGTAAACCAGGGGAAAAATGAAATCCTCTTGCAAAGCTGATCACATCCACTCATTTTTGCAGTGGTTTGAATGATTGGTTCCCCCAAATCATTCCATCTCAGATACATAGTCTAAAGTAGTATTGGTAATGCCATTCCCCTCACCAGTGGTTGGTCTAGGCATGGGTATGTGAAGGAATTAAAGCAAGTGAGGCAGGAGGGGAAACTGGGAAGGAATGGGGGTGGGACTCTGGGGCGAATGAGCTATAGACATGGTATCTTAGGCTGAGTTCCCTAAAGAATTGATAAAGAATCCAATGTGGACCTTTATGAAAGGTATTTACTCAGAGTGTATTCTCTGGAGAACAGTAATGAGAAAAGCAGAATAGGGTGTAGAAGAAAAGCTAAGCCAACAGTGTGTTCTCAGTGGGCCAATGGCTTCAGCCTGATACTACAGGAAAACCTGGAGCCAAAACTGCACCTGAATCTGGTTCCTCCTTGAGTCAAAGGGCTGACCTTTTGTTCCCCTTGTCGGATAGTCATTAGCTTTTGGTTGCCCCTTTTTCTTACGCTGCCCTGGAGTGGAGGGGCATTACCTCCCAGACAAGTTGCCTTCTATCTTGCCAAATGCAATCCTCACAGCAGCTTGGGGACAAGTATGATGACAGAGTGAAGGGAATCTGGACAAGACATCAAGAGCATTCCCTACTGCTATCATACCCAAATCTGCTGAGGGCCTGAGGATGCCCACACAAAGGACGGGGCACAGGGCAGCTCCAATTCACCACAGAGAAATGGAGACTTGGCACCCACAACATACTCTGGACTTCTGTTATATGAGATAAATTGCGGAAGCCACCCAGACTCATCTTCCATTCCTTGTCATCAAAATATTCTGACTTAATACTTATAAAGAGGTGAAGTTTCACATATTACTATGGTAATAGGCATACTTGGACATAAAACATTCAAACAACAGACAGATATATATCAAAATATGTCCATAAGCACCTTCTCAGATAGGTTGAATGTTTACTTCTTCTGACCTTTCCTCCATAACACTAAGCAATATGCTTATTATATTTCTCGTTACCAATTCTACGTAGTATTTATTGGATTCTTGCCATAAAACATGAGAAATTTAGTTCATTGATATTACTTCTACTTTCATGCCTTTCTACCTAATGTTTATCATCTGTGTATATTTCCTTTGTCTTTATTTTGTTATGTTGGGACTTCAAAAATAAACTCATTGCTCTTTAATGGATTCGCCAACTTTAGATGGTTTCTGATTCCCCAGATATAAGGTGAGGCAATGTGTGTGTATGCACCTCTTTCTTGACTCTTCTCCTTGCTTCTAGATCAAAACTTTGCTCAGTTCTACCATTTCCATGTTGTTAAGGTTTATAACAGTTATATTTCTCCATAAGTCTTATTTGTTTAAGCCCACCACTCCAGGTCATCTTATAGGTCTAGAGGTTAGAAGTCCAAATAAATTAAATCAATTTAATCATTACACTAAATTTTGATCAATAAATATTCTGTGGCAGACAAAAGAATGGATTGAAGGGGAAGTGACCAGCACGAGGAATTGTCCAGGAATTGTCTCATCAGTCTGAACTGATGAGAGACTAAATGGGAATATGATATGGGGAGTAAAGAGGGAATGGCAGATTTGAGGAACAGTTTGGAAGTGAAATCAGCACAACACGGTCATTGATGAAAATGGGATTAAGTGAAAAAGAGGAAACAAGTAACATCCCAAGGTTTCTAGCTTGGTGAGTGCTGTGGCCACAGATGAGCCAATGGCCAACAAGAGATGGAAGGGACAAGCAGAACTGATAAGTTCGATTTGGGAGACCTGGAGTTTATGGTATCCATGGGGCATTTAAGAAGAAATAGTCAACAAACACCTAGCTGTAGAAGCCTGGAGATTCTTGGGCTAAAGATGCCTATGTAGTTGTCATCAGAGTACTTATTGTAGGTGGTAGGAAAAACCACAGGGATTTCCCAGAAGGAGGTATGTGACTGTGGTAGATCAATAACGGCCTCCAAAAATGTCCATGTCATAATTGCTGGAGCCTGTAAATGTTTTACCTTACACGGCAAAAGAGACTTTGAAGACATGATTAGGGTATGGATCTTGAGATGGGGAGATTATCTTAGATAATCCAAGTAAGTTCAGTGTAATTACAAAGGTCCTTATAAGTGGAAGGCAGGAAGGTCAGAGTCAGGGAAGCAGATGTGATGACAGAAGTCAGAGAGAGAAAGAGATTGCTGGTTTCAATGATGGTACAAGGGGAAAACAGCCAAGGAAAAGCAGGTGGTTACTACAAGCTGAACAAGGCAAGCAAATAAAATCTCCCCCTAGATCCTCCGGAAGGAATCAGCCCTGCCAACCTGTTGACTTAAGCCCGTAGGACTTATTTTGGACTTCTGCCCTCCAGAATTATACATTAATAAATCTGTGTTGATTTAAGTCCCTACATTTGTGGTAGTTTGTTACAGCAGCAATAAAAGATGAATACTGTGACCTTGTTTGAGTCACTTGACATCTACTTTACTCCGTTAATTCTGTCATTCAAAAAATGTGTACTGAATAGCTACTCTGTGCCAATAAAGTAGCCTTTAGAAACCAACAGAATAGTGGAAAAGAAAGAAACAGAAGTAAATCATTATAAACACAGTGTAAGAGGGGCTGACATAAATGGAGCTTTGTACGGGAACCGTGGGGTCAGACAGGAAGGAGGGGTCGATTTTCTCAAGGATAAGAGGTAGGGAAGGTCTCACCAAGGTGATGAAGCTTAGCTGAGTCCAAGGGATGCCTATAAAAATCACTAGAGCATCTCTGAGGCTCCTCAAAAAGGCAAAATTCTGAGATCAGTGAGCCCTTTTTAACTGGAGTGACTTATTGCAAGACATTATGGAAAATAGGCAGCCATTCTGGGCTGAAGTAAATGACTTCCTCGGTTACTTTTTCTGAACTTCTCTAATTATCATGACTCACAATTCTCTCCTCTGGATGATCCCTTTGGATAGTGACCTTGAATGTAGTCTATCATTCTTAACAGCAGAAATAATTAAAATTATTCTTCTATCTTCAGTTGGTTGTTTTTCTTTATTTATTAACATATTAGTTTTCTACCACAAACTTAGTGGCTCAAAACAACAGAAACTTACTATCTCAGCGTTCTGGAGGCCAAAAGTCCACAAGTACACAAGGGAGGCTGTGCTCCCTCTGAGGGCTTTTGCTTCTTTAAGCTTCTGGTGCTTGCTGGCAATCTTTGACATTTTTGGTTTGTAGACGCATCGTTTCAGTCACATGGGTAACTTCTGCTTGCATAACCTCACATTGTCATCCCACTGTGTCTCTCTGTCCAAATTTCCCTTTTTTAAGGACTTTAGCCATCTTGGAGTAGAGCCCATCCCTAATGACCTCATTTTAACTTGATTACCTCTATAAAGATCCTATTCCCAATTAAGTTCACATTCTGAGATAGCAGAAATTAGGATTCCAACATGTGCATTTTCTTTGGGTCAGGGTATACAATCTAACTCATCACAATTGATAACAAGTGACCTCAGTTCATTTATATTTATGAATGGACTGGAAAGAGCTAGTATATTAAGAAGCTACTTGGGGGGCGCCTGGGTGGCGCAGTGGGTTAAGCATCCGACTTGAGCCAGGTCACGATCTCGCGGTCCGTGAGTTCAAGCCCCGCGTCAGGCTCTGGGCTGATGGCTCAGAGCCTGGAGCCTGTTCCCGATTCTGTGTCTCCCTCTCTCTCTGCCCCTCCCCCGTTCATGCTCTGTCTCTCTCTGTCCCCAAAAAATAAATAAACGTTGAAAAAAAAAAGAAGCTACTTGGTCTTTTCTTACGCAGAGGAAAAAACAGCATAGAAATGTGATAGTAGATAGGATAATAGCCAGAACAAAACAAAGTTCAGGACAAAAAAATATGCAAGTAATTCAAGTAGTGACAAAATAATTTTACCGGTTTTAAACTCATATTAAAATTTCTATTTAAATATTGTTTTAAGTTTTCGATCGCACACAGTTGGTGTGTCACTCAAGATTTTTATAAATACAAGTTATTTCATAAAGTAATCTTAATCTGAAGTGAGACTAAAAGAAATTATTGATGGATGTGGAACCATTTCCACAAAAGAAAGCATAAAAGTTGCTGGTGAGGTTGGAAGAGGAAAGAGAGAAAATCAGTAACACTGGGATACCCTGCTTCCTGTCTTAACCTAGACTCTCTTCCAGGTAAGGTGAAGGAAGGTGCAAGAATTCAAAGGAGCAGGAAGCTAAACTTTGGGGGATGCATTTTTTAGCAGAACATGATTAAAGAGGCTGCCTGGATGACACCGTGTCCTAAATCATCACATGCTGTTTCTCAAGCATGGGGCCACCTTGAAGCGCCAGGACATGGCCAGGAAAGGGACAACAACTCTAAGTTCATCCAACAGAACAAGCTGCAGACATATGCTGATCAGGAGCGCTTTAGATGGAAGTTAAAACAAGAGAAGCACAGCTATGAATTAATAACAGAGACACTTAAGTTTTAATTTTCTTCTTCCAATGTGCTTTCTAGAATTATCCATTTTAAGTATTCCATGTGTATATCTTCATTTTGTTTTAAAATAATAAACAGGACTATGGAAGCATGGAGTCAACTTGAAAAAAATATGTCAATTAAAGAGGTAAGGATAACACCAAGGCACCTTCTTTCTTCTCCTCACTGTAGACTGTAATTATCAGTGAGGTGACACGTGGTCCTTGAATATTTATTAGTTGGTATGGCCCCTAGCATTCTTTGGCTTGTGGCCACATCACTCCGGTATCTTCACATTCCTTTCTCCTCTTCTGTTTTCCTGCTGCCTCCCTCTTAGAAGGATACAAGTAACTGCATTTAGGGCCCTCTGCATTTAGGGCTGATCTGATCTCAGAATCCTTTTTCTTAATTACATCCGCAGAGATCTTTTCTCCAAATCAGGTCACATTTACGGGTTTCAGGGATTAGGAGCTGATGTATTTCGGGGACATAATTCCGGTTACATATAGGGGGCTTGCAAAGCTAAAAACATAACACAATAGTGGTAAACACTCAAGGTAGAATTTAGTGGTGTTAAACAAGGTCAGGTCTAGTGCCATCAGGCTTGGGTTCAAGTCCCCACTCTGTATCTGTTATGTATGTGACTTGGAGCAGGTGACTGAAAAATCTGTACCTCGCTGTCCTCATCTGTAAAATGGGGCCAATATTACCACATCCATGGAAGGGTTTCAGGGAGGAATAAGTGAAATCATGCATTTAAAATATTTAGCAAATGATTTGCAATTACTAAGCTTTCAATATCATCTATTGATAAAATGAATAAGAATAGTTTTGGAAGAGCAGAACTCTGTGAAATTTCCCATATTATCACCAATTATGCTCTTTTACATTTAAAATTACTTCCTTGTGAATTACAGAAAAAGGTAGAGACCCGCTGAGTACTTTTAGTCTAAAGAAAATACATCAAAATAACCTCTACAGAATAATAGAATCAATACACCAGAAGCAAGAGAAGCCACGGGCAAAAATCCTGAATATGAACACATGAGGACTTCAGCCTAAATCGTTTGCCTCACGGAATACAAATACAGAATCAATTTCCAAGAAAAAGTACAAAAGCAAATAGTAGAAAAGCTTTTAAACTGGTAGACATTAATTGCTTAAAGGATGATAAAGGGGAAACCATAATTTTAGATTAAAATGGAATAAAATGATACAATTGTTAGTCCAAGCAGCTCTTTTTTAGTGCCCACAGTCATTACATTTTAAAAAAAAAAAATAGTAAGAAATAATACAGAAGAGAAAGATCCTGTAGAATTCTCTCACTTCTTTAAGGCAGCAATTTGTGAAGCTACCCAGGATGGTGAATGTTGTCATCGAGTGTGAGTGCTTTCATGCTGGTGAAATAGATTTCTTAACCTTCCTTTATTTTTAATTTAGATTTGGAGAAATTTTTGAGAGAAAGACAGGGGCTCAAATCTATAGAAAATCAACTGTAAATCTGCTCTTGGAGAAGAGAGTGTGGGTGAAGTTTAGGTGAATGGACAGGAAGTCGATTTGGGGGGAAGAGTTCACCAGAGAAGCACCAATAGTCAGAAGGACAGAATCAGCTTTACCTACAAAAGGGTTGCGTTCAACTTGAAGTCCAGTTTTCTCCTCTGAAATCATGTGTGAATGGCCATGTTTTGCGGGAGAACGGGATCTGTACGTGAAACTCAATTTTTTTTTTAGCAATAATAAAAAAAAATTATTTCTGGTTTAAAAAATGATCTGGTTCCCTCCAGGGCGAGCAATTGCACAAACGTCCACTGAGTCTGGTCCAGGGGTTAAGGAAGGGAAGATCTTAAAATGTAAAGGGGATTGCTACCCCAGTCTCAGGGCCCCAACTCTCCAACTCCCCAACCCCACTGCATTTTATAAAACGCTCCTCAACCTCTTGGAATCGGTGGTTTAAAAAAATGTCCATGCAGGGGAGGGGAGACCCTTGAGGAAAGAAAGGTGGCCACCTGGGGCCCTTTGGTGTAGGCGCAGAGGCGTGGGGCGGAAGGGAGGTGCTGAAGGCTCACACGGAAATCTCATAGGTGGTACCACCCACCCCTGACACCTTCTTGACTCCACCCCTTGTGGGGCTGCTGAGCGGAGGCTGGCCTGGGCCAGGGGAGGCAGAGCC
The DNA here is from genome assembly GCF_016509475.1 of Prionailurus bengalensis. NCBI lineage: Eukaryota > Metazoa > Chordata > Mammalia > Carnivora > Felidae > Prionailurus > Prionailurus bengalensis. The sequence continues at coordinate 212,281,121 of NC_057343.1, forward strand.
TATACTCTTGGGCTGCCCGTTGGATTTGTTGTAGGCGGTCTTGAGCTGTACTTCATCTTTGGGGGTCAGTAATGGCTGCAAGGCTACTTCCTCTGCCTCGGAGACACCGGGTGGGGCTCAATCCCACTCAGTTCCACTCTTATCTTTGGCAGCTCTTATCAGTTTTCTTGTTAATTTCTTTGTCTACCACAATCACTTCTCTGACACCAAGTTCTAACGAGGTTCTTCTGGTTGCTTCCCTATAACTGAATTACTGACAAGCCACCTAGTGTATACATCAGCATACGTTTTTATTACAGTGAGCGCCATTACTCATCCTAACAGGAGAGGCCAGGTTGTGAAAAAAAAAAAACCAAAAAAAACAAAAACAAAAACAAAAAAACCCTCCTAACGACTTCCCATGCTGGGAGAGTTTGATTCAGCAAGTCTGTTACAAAACTCAGGAATCTGGATTTCTTAATTCTCTTTAGTGACTTCATTTATATCATGTTTTCTGATCATCTAAGTAAATCAGTGTGCAGGTTAGTATAAGAACCTTCTCTTTAGAAGAGTGATATATACTAGTCTTTAAAGAGACACTATATTTCTGCACCTTATGACTTCTAGTGCCCTGGACATGGTAATATTTATACCTTGTGTGTATGCGTGTGTGAGCACATGTGTGCATTTTCGAGTGTGTGTAATAATGCCTATTTACTTCCAAATATTTAGAGACATCTTGGGGCACCTGGGTGGCTCAGTCGGTTGAGCGTCCGACTTCAGCTCAGGTCATGATCTCACAGTCCGTGAGTTCGAGCCCTGCATCAGGCTCTGTGCTGTCAGCTCAGAGCCTGGAGCCTGCTTCAGATTCTGTGTCTCCCTCTCTGTCCCTCCCCTGCTCATGCTCTGTCTCTCTCTGTCTCAAAAATAAATTAATAAAAGCATTAAAAAAAAAGAATCTGTCAAATATTTAGAGACATCTTGATTTAGACTATTGGTGGAAATGAGAAAGCAAAAAGTAAGCCTCCTAATAAGTCAAAAACTTTACATTTGTTTATTTTTGATAGAGAGAGACAGAGCACAAGTGGGGGAGGGTCAGAGAGAGAAGGAGACACAGAATCCCAAGCAGGCTCCAGGCTCCGAGCTGTCAGCACAGAGCCCCACCCGGGGCTCGAACTCACAAACCGAGAGATCATGACCTGAGCTGAAGTCGGACACTTAACCGACTGAGCCACCCACGTGCCCCAATAAGTCAAAAACTTTAAAATTATTTGAGAGCTGATTCAAATGACAAAGCTAGATTATTAAAGATAAAGCAAAAATAACAATGGAGTGATGAATTAGTCTAGAATGTCATAACAATCCACGTTCTTAATCTTTTTCACTTCCTTATACTCATGACATTTTATGGATTGCACGCATTTTTGAAGCTCTTATAATTCCTTTATTTATTTATTTTTATTTTTTTAATGTTTTATTTATTTTTCATAGGGATACGGAGAGAGAGAAAGTGTGAGAGGGGGAGGAGCAGAGAGAGAGGGAGACACAGAATCTGAAGCCGGCTCCAGGCTCTGAGCTGTCAGCACAGAGTCCGACGTGGGGCTCCAACTCACCAAGTGTGAGATCATGACCTGAGCCGAAATCAGAGGCTTAACCGACTGAGCCACCCAGGTGCCTCTAATTCCTTTTTTTAGATCAAAGTTGCCAGTCACTATAACAACAATGATAAGAATCATCAGAATACTAGCAACAGCTGACACCATTGAGCATCTGTTAAGTTCCAGGCACTATGGTAAGCACTTTACATATAATTTTATCTAAATTCACAACTACCTTATCAGAGGGATATTATTATTCTTTCCATTTTGCTTCAGAAGAAACTGAGGTACCACGCAACTGAAAGGTGGCTGGCCTAGGTTGATCCCATGAAATCTTATTTCAAAACTTAACACTTCTGTTAAATGAATAAAACCATTTATATTTTATTTTTTTTTTTTTTAAATTTTTTTTTTCAACGTTTATTTATTTTTGGGACAGAGAGAGACAGAGCATGAACGGGGGAGGGGCAGAGAGAGAGGGAGACACAGAATCGGAAACAGGCTCCAGGCTCCGAGCCATCAGCCCAGAGCCCGACGCAGGGCTCGAACTCACGGACCGCGAGATCGTGACCTGGCTGAAGTCGGACGCTTAACCGACTGCACCACCCAGGCGCCCCTAAAACCATTTATATTTTAAAGAGATGGTATCTTAGAGCCTGAGTTTATTTGCAACTTTGCAAAGTTTTGTCTCCGGACCAGACTTTTGTTAGTTCATGCATTATTTATACTTTGCTTTCCAAAGGAATTTGAGTTGGTTTACAAAATCAGACACACATACGCAAGAGGGAAACAAGCTAAGAACTAGGATATTTAACAACAGAAGGGAGTATGATTAGTTCCCACCAGAAGACACAGTTGAAATGAAGCGACTGTGATTCAAAACAAAGTCTTGGCAACTGAGACATAAGAACGAACAGCATGAGTTTGTGGAATAACTTTCTATTTTATGAGTGTAGTGGGAAGACTTCTTGAGATATTAATCTTGAGAATGTTTCTTTTTTCTTACCCTTCCCAACCTTTTCCTTGTTGGTCTGAGACACTCCCCCTCCCATGGCTTTGAAGGGAAAAGTTGTTGTTGGATCGTAAATGCAAAGAGAAAAGCAAAATTATGTTCAGTAATCATTTTAATTTCCATACCGGGTTTCTGAGAATCAAAAGGGAAGCCTTGCAGGAAAAATTTTGCCACTGAAATGACTAGAAAGAGAAGAGAATTGTGTCCCATCTCTGGGAGGTTGCATGAGGGCCGTTGTCTGGAAGGATGGGTATCATGAAGGAGGAGGCAAGAGATCTGACAGAGAAGGTCCTGCCTGCTGCAGCCTAGTGAGTGCTGAAGGGCTCCCCTCTGCTCCTGTACAGAGGAGCCGTGTCCCCTTTCAAAAAACTCTTTGGGCCAGGGCCTTCCCTCTATAGCCGCCTGCAAGTCTTCTATGGCCCATCCAACAGAAGGACCCCCCTGTGCTACTAGAAACTTGTCCCAAGAGAAAAACAGCTTTGCCAACAGCCTGGGACACAAGGCAGAGTCCTTGATCCTTAGAGGGGGTGGGAATAGTGTGAGATTAAAAAACAAACAAACAAAAAAAACATAGCACAAAAACTAAAGGAAACCAATCCTACACTATTACCAACATAGGAGGAATTTAGTGCTTGGGCTTGGGTGATGATCTCATGGTTCGTGGGTTTGAGCCCCACATCAGGCTCTGTGCTGACAGCTCAGAGCCTGGAGCCTTCTTCAGATTCTGTGTCTCCCTCTGTCTCTGCCCCTCCCCTGCTCATGCTCTGTCTCTCTCTCTCAAAAATAAATAAACATTTTTTGAAAAGACATTGAATATTGCCATATGTAATATGTCCTTTTATATTGCATTTTCACTTAAAAAATCACTTTCACATGGGATTGAACAACGTAATTTTTTGAAGGATGCAGAAACACATTTCAACAAATAATTTCTTATTCCCTATATTGAATTGTGGTTCAATAAAGGCCTTTGTATAATAAGTTAAATCAGAGAAGTTCAGATATGTTTCTTTCAGGCTACCCACCTTAAGTTCTCACTTGAAAAAAAAAAAAAAGAAGTTCGCAGTTATGCCTCAGAATCTCCTGGAAGGTTTATAAAACCAGATTGCCAGGCTCACCTTCAAATTCAGTAGATCTGGGGTGAGGTCCAATAATTTACATTTCTAACAAGTTCCTAAATTCTGTGCTGCTGGTCTGGGACTACACTTTGAGAAGCATTGATTTGAGGGACTTAGGAACTTGAAGCTTTAGCATATCCCTTAAGGTTTGTCACAAATACCGATGGTCTCACTTTGAGTGGGCATTTCACAAAGGCTGGGGTTAAGTAAACACATATTCGTACTTTCTCTCTGGCTTAGGCAATGGCCCAGGTTATGCATTTAAATCCTCACGACAATCCCATCAAGTAGGTAATATTATTAGCCTCATTTTGCAGATTGGGAAACAGAAGGACAGGGACGTTCAGTGACTTGTCCAAGGTCACACAGGTGGTAGATGACAAAATGAGGGTCTGAAGCCAGAGCATCCGTTTGTGCTTGTAACTATGATACACTGCAAATCACTGAGGTCCCTCAACTGTCCTGGAGCCACAAGTACTTTCTCTGAGCCCTTTCGATGTAGAGTATGTAGATGGAAGATTGGCCTCTTGCTGTGATAATGTACTACAGCATTGGAGATGGGAATTCGGCCAGCTGGTACACCAACCTCTGCAGGAGATGCGACACAGAAGACTTGTAGGCAGGAGCAAACTTTTCTAAGTTTAGAATTTTATACCACTCTTTCCTGGGACTTGAAACCTTCCAAGGCTTCCCTTAACACTTAGACGGCAATCCCAACCCTCCCGCAACCTGATCTGACGTCCCCTCGACCTCACTCCTCCCCGCCCCGCACCTGTCCCTGCCTGCAAGCCCTCTCCTTCCACATTCCAGGCTCTGCCCTGGTATGGGCTGGCTTCTACCTCAGTAGATGGCAGTAGTGGATGGCACTGGTGGGAGAGGGGGAAGGGAGGTGCTGGAAATGTCACCCCTAATTTCTCTGACCTGTCTCCTCCATGTCTTCTGCCCTTGCTGGGGAAGTCCAACTTCTGCTGCATGGCCGTGCCTGGGCCCTGGTACCCCTGCACCCTCCCGTGGCACTCCCACCTTGCAGTTGCTAATGGCTTCTTGCCATTTGTAATCTTTGGGTTGCCTCACCATCCCATCTGGATTCCAGCTCTCCTACCATCCATGCAACCAGTTCTACACATTAATTTCCTCTATTTTAAAGTTCATTTACTTAAAAATTTTGAAAGAGAGAGAAAAATGTAAACAAGGGAGGGGCAGAGAGAGAGAAAGAGGGAGAGTATCCCAAGTAGGCTCCACAAGTGTGAGATCATGACCTGAGCCAAAATCAAAGTCAGACACTTAACCAGCTGAGCCATCCAGGAGCCCCTAATTTTCTCTATTTTAAATGCATTAAGTGATTTTTGCTTTCCTCATTAGACTGTGACTGGTACAACCACATTTATCTTCTCCAGTTAACCTGGATCTCTTTCTTTTCCTTAGGTACAGGTGAGTTCCTGTCCCAGGATATTTGAACTAGCTGTTCCTTCTATGAAATGCCTGTCTCTTAGAAGTTATCATGGCTTGGGGCGCCTGGGTGGCCCAGTCGGTTAAGCGTCCGACTTCAGCTCAGGTCATGATCTCGCGGTCCGTGAGTTCGAGCCCTGCGTCGGGCTCTGTGCTGACAGCCTGGAGCCTGTTTCAGATTCTGTGTGTGTCTCTCTCTCTGCCCCTCCCCTGTTCATGCTCTGTCTCTCTCTATCTCAAAAATAAATAAACATTAAAAAAAAATTTTTTTTTAATTTATCATGGCTCACTCTCACATGTCATTCCAGTCTTGGTACAAATTTCACTTTCTCAGAGAGCTTATCTGATCATCCTGTCTAAAGTAAATTACCTGGTCTCATTTTACCACATTTTTCTGTTTAATTTTCTTATAACATTCATCACTAACTATAATGAAACTGCTTATTTATGTGTTTACTTATTTACTATCTCAGGATGTAAGCTCCATGAGAGTGGGTATCTTGGGTATCTTGTTCATTACCATGCTTCGATATCATGCGTAGGGCAATGTCTAGCACTTAAAAAGTATCTACTGATGGACAGACTATATGAGAACCAAGTGATTAAATTAATGAATGTAGCTTCAGTGTAATGACCCTATGAGGGCAAATAGGTAATGCCTTGAATGCCAACTCTGATCAGTCATGTCTATAGAGAATGCAAAACATCCTGGCCTAGAGAATTTTGAGGATAGGTCTTAACAATGATCTAATCGAACCTTAAAAGAATTTTAATCCGATGCCTGGAGCAGGCTGCATTCTGGGAAATCTGTTAATGCAATCAGCACACTGGTCTTCATTAAACAGGAAATGTATCCTGGATAGCTGAATGACTTAGTGACCTGAGTTCTTTAACGCTGTCCATCTAAATGCTAAAGAATGTCTGCCTACCTCAAAATAATGGTTTTGGTTTTACATGTTGGATAGTGTACTGCTCTTTCTGATAATAATTGGTGGTCAAGTTTCAACTGTTTCTTCCAGCAACTGATGAGACATAAAGAAGCCTATGTATCTTCCTATATGCTGCTGAAGCAGAGAACCTGCGCGTTGTTTGTTTGAAAGTGATACCAGGAGCTCCAGTGGCACAATCGGTTAGCATATGGGACTTACACAAAAGTGATACTATGAAGGCAGAAAATTTGGAATATATATAAATCTCAAAAAAGGAGAATAATCCAGATAAAATCACTGTTAATGATTTAGTACAAAACCTTCCAGTATCCTTTCATCACACCATATGCATTATTTTCACAAAAACTGGTTCTTTTATGCATACAGTTTCATAACTTCCTTTTTTCCCCACCAAAATATATTATGTACATTTCCCCATGCTGTTGGAAAGTCTTCTAGCAGACTGCCAAAAGAACCATATTACATTTCATCATAATGCTACACATCATATGGATTTAATTATTTTTCTATTGGTGAATTTATAGGTATTTTCGTTTCTTAATGTAATATATAGATCTTTAACATTCTCTTAGCTATAGATCTGCACAAATGCATACTCATTCTTTGAAATATATTACTTGCAGAGCAATTTCTATGTTTTCTCCTTCATTAAACATTTTTGCAATTTCCATTGAGCTATGTATCCACGTTAAAGTAATTCAGACATTATTTTAAAATATTAGATTCTGTGTTCTATGCCTTTCCTTTAAAAGCATTCTTCATGAACTTAATTTCATTTTATTTCTTGATCCTTGGATGGATGTCTTACAGTTATTAAAGAATGGTGAATAAATGGGTGACATTTTATGAGCCCTTCCAAAGATGAGTGTAGGTTTTAGTTGCCCTTCTGGGTGATATTCAGTTTGGCCTGGGACAACATGTTTGGTCACATTTCCCCAATTGCTCTAGAATTTTCTTGCATATGGTTCCTCAGAAGAAAAATCTTGGCATAACCTAAATTTTTGCTACTTATAGGTTATGAATATAGATGTAGATGCAGATACATAGACAAGATATGTGTAGTTTTAGGTATAGCTATAAAGATATGTTTTTGCCTAGAGATTTTGCAGACCATTTGTCTAATCCTTGAAAATAAAAGTACTGGAAGATATATTTAGGTATAGATTTCTTTTCATTCATTTTGCCTGGAGGATGGAGAACTTAAAAATACATCTGTAGATATGTTTAGTTCTGGTAAAGTTTCTGATTATTATTTCATAGGTTTTGCTCTTCTTTATGAATAACCATTTTATTTTTCTTATATTTTCTTTCTCTCTATTCCATGACTAGCCTCCATCCTGTCTTTGCATTTCAGGACAGCATCCCAACTCTCTATTTCAGCTTTTCGCATCATGTGTTTTATCCCCTACAGTGTGGGTTTTAATTTCTTTATTATATGTCTAGTTTTTTGGTAATCTTTCACTACTTTATTCTTCTCTTTCTTCATCTTGAACTGTTTCCTTCTTATTTTGGCCTGTTTTCTTCACATGCCTTGCTCTTTCTGTTTTAAGAAGTCATATCAACTTTTATTTGATTAAAGTGCCTATGTCTGTTAAAATTTTCTTCTCAGATTATTTGTTTATGTATTCTCACCAATGTGCTTTGCTTTTCAGTCTTCAGAAACCTTTGTGTTTTCCTTTTTCTCCTCCACCAGACCAAGGATATGGATTTTTTTTGCTTTGCTTGCTTTCAGCTTTTGTGCTGGTCAAAATCCATTCTCAGATTTGTATCTGGAGGCCAAGATGCCAAGACAAGTCCCAATCCAACTACCAAGTTTGGGCAGATGATCATTTTTCTCCAGTTTTGTCCTATTGTCTTTCTTCTTCCACAAATGATTATTTGATATTCTGAACAATTGAAATTGAAGAAACACTATTCAGAGTTACTAGATGTTCTTCCTGTCTTTACCCTAATGCATGAGCTTCTACACCTGGAGAGCACATTAAATTTGGAATTGCAGCATTTAAATGCACATCGAAAGGATGAGGGTGGGAGCAAGACACAATTCTCTCTCTGTCTTTTGAAAACCAAAACATTTGAGGAAGAGAAACCAACCCCAGCCTAGTCATCTGGTTAAAACCAGTTGGTGACCTGATTCTAAGGGCACATAGTGGGAGATGTTAAAAAAGTTTTTCCCTGTTTTTATCCTAGGTAACCTATAGTTCAAGAAGAAAAACTGGACATACCATTTCCTTCTGGTCGCTCTAGGGAAGAATCCATTCCAGTGCCTTCTCCGGTTTCTAGAGGCCACCTGCCTTCCTTGACCCCTGACTCTTCATCTTTAAAGCACATCACTTCAATTTCTCCTTCCAATGTCACATCTCCTTTTCTGACTCTGATTCCCTTGTCTCCACTTCATAATGACTCTTAACAATTATATTGGGCCCACTTGAATAATCCAGGGTAATCTCCCCATGTTGACCACTTTAATGTAATTACATCTGCAGAATCCCTTTTGCCAGGTAAAGTAGCCTATTCACAGGTTCCATGAGTTAGAACATGGACATCTTGGTGCGGACATTTTTCTTTCTTACCTCAACCCTTTTGCCCTTATTTTCTAGGTAAAATTATGCATAGAATATTATCAAATATACCCTTCCCCAAAATCTCAGTGTTGGTATAACTATATTAGTTCTCTGTTGCTGCATCATAAACTACTGCCAAACTTAACAATTTATAACATTTATCATCTCACAGTTCCAATGATCAGGAATCTAAGCATGGGTTAGCAGTGTGCCTATGACTGAGGGTCTTTCATAGGGTTGCAACCAAACTATCAGCTAGAGCTATGCTCTCATCTGAAGGCTTGACTAAAATGGGGCTCACTTCTAACCTTACCTCTGTGTTGTTGGCAGGCTCAGTCCCTTGTTTGAGGGCCTCTCCACAGGGATGCCTCAAGCATGGCAGCTGCCTTCTACCGGATGAACAATCCAAGAGACAGCAAGAGAGAATGTGATCAAGGTGAAAGCCCACAGCCTTTTTCTAACCTTGTCTTAGAAATGATGTCACATCACTTTGCCATATTCTGTTTGTCAGAAGTGAGTTGCTACATGCATCCCATATTCAAAAGGAGAGGGTAACACATGACTAGTACAAGGTAGGGATTATTAGGAGCCATCTTAAATGCTGCCTACCACAGACACCCTAATACATTCAACTGTGTGGACTTTCAATGTCATAATTACACAAATCTTTCTCTTCCTCTATTTCCACTTTAGCATCCCCTAATTTCAGATATTAAATAGTAATTCCAGAGTATTTTGAAATATTCTAAGTGAAGGAATTTCTTGACAGTCTGTGTAATTATTTCATTTGTGAAGAAGAAAAAAATGGCCTCATTATGGGCTTCAGTTTTATTTTGACAATGTTTTTTTTCTATTGACAATAAAAGCTGGAGAAAAATAGAACAATTAAAATTATTACCCCAAATTGAAATAGTCTAGTGAATATGTTCAGATAATAGATAAATAAAAGTCAAATTGGGGGTGAAATATCCCTCTAACCTTAAACCACTGAAGTCCTATCCAATAAAAGACCATCGCCTTTCTGTCCCACAGTTGAATTAACTATTTACTTATTTCAAATAACGGATGATATGTAATACACATTTCTCCCATCTCTTATTATTTCTCTCTCTTTTTGAATAAAGCTACTCAACATAGGGATAATTTTTATCACTACAGGAATGATCTAAATTTCAACATACATTTTTTTCAGTGCATTAATGAGAGTTTTGATTTGAGGAATTTCTGTGCTCATCCACCAAAGCAAAGTTGTCAGTAATAATTAATTGTTTAGTCAATTTTAGTTTTACTATGTTGTTGGCACCTCATTTCAGAAAATATAATCCTGGCATTTAAAGTCAGTACATATTGTGTGTCTACATATCATTTTTTCCATTATTAAGGAAACAATAAAAAAGGTACAATAGGAAAAAAAAAGACAGGTGTTGGGAGTTTGAGGCTAGAAGGCATAAAATATTAAACACGCTCACCCAGTTGAAGTCAAGGTGTGAAATATGGAGAGGTTAAAGGGAATAAAAGACAACCTAGTAATTGTAACCATTCTTAAATATAAATGTAAGTACAACAAATTTTATATTAGAGGTGTTGGTTAGAGGTTTGAAGGGAATTCTATGTTTTAAATTTAAGAAAAAAACTACTTAAATAGAGGCATTTAAAATTGTTAAGAGAGACAGGGGAAAGGTTATGCATCTGTATTATGTATTTAAAAACTTTTGCAGGTTTTCTTTTAAAATGAAACGTTTATTCTGTTCCTATATTCTGTCTGTTATTTGCATCTCTTTTTGAAAAATTCAGGTCACACTTAAATACCTCCAGGCACATAGCAGTATGTTCCTTAGGAGAAAGTGACTGTGTAATAATATTGCTTCTATATAATCAGTTTACCCTGTAACATCAATCAGTAAGTTCTAGTTGCATTATTGGGTCATAAATATTCCTTTCTAGAGAATGGACTCTTATGACCTAATTTGAGTTAGGTGTTCTATCTTTGACTAATCTCCTGTAGCTCTGTGTGTGTGTGTGTGTGTGTGTGTGTGTGTGTAGGGGATTGTCACGCCATATTAAAATGAACACCATCAACCACATAAATGAAGTGAGGAGAGGAAATTGAAAGGGTTGATCTCTAAAAAAAAGGGGGGGAGGGAGTCTCAGAACTCAGAACAAAAGGAATGTGAAGTAAATAAAGCCATATTTTCCAGAATAGCATAATACTTTTAAAATATCTGAAGATAGGGGCGCCTGGGTGGCGCAGTCGGTTAAGCGTCCGACTTCAGCCAGGTCACGATCTCGCGGTCCGTGAGTTCGAGCCCCGCGTCGGGCTCTGGGCTGATGGCTCAGAGCCTGGAGCCTGTTTCCGATTCTGTGTCTCCCTCTCTCTCTGCCCCTCCCCCGTTCATGCTCTGTCTCTCTCTGTCCCCAAAAAAATAAATAAACGTTGAAAAAAAAAATAAAGATAAGAAATGGAGATAAATGGATACTTTTTGATATACATATATTAACAGGAAAGCCAGACACACACACACACACACACACACACACACACACACACGTCTCAGGCTGAAAGTCAGCATCATGCTGAATGATGAAATGCTAGAGCTATTCTCCTAAACTAGGAACAAATCAAGATCTCCTATCACCATTATTGTTTAATGTCATTTCCATAAATCTCTTTTGGAGAGATTTGAAGCTCTAATATAGATGTGAGTGTGGCAAATTGAATAATGGGTCCCTAAAGATCTTCTTGGGAGCTGTGAAGATGCTTTATTATATGGCAAAAGGGAATTTGCAGATGTGATTAAGGTAACAGAACCTAAATGGGGTGATTATCCTGGATTATAGATGAGCTTAATCTAATCATGTGATCTCTCAAAAGCACAGAACAAGAAGTTGGAGACTTCCAGTGTGAGAAGGATTTGACATACTGCTGCTGGCTCTGAGTTGGAGGGGCTTGCATGCAAGGGCCTGAAAGAGACTCCTATGTGCTAAGAGTGACTCCCAAATGACAGCCAGCAAGGAGACAGGGAACTCTAACTGCAGGGAACTGGAGTCCACTGACAATGAGCTGGGAAGCAGACGCTCCCAGAGCCTCTCCCCAAGAACCCCATGAGACAATACCCTGATTTCATCTTTGTGAAACCCATAAAGGAGAAACCAACCCAAACTCCCGACCCACAAAACTGAGATAACACACTTGTGTTGTTTTAAGCTGCTAAATTTGTGTAACTTGCTACATCAATGTTGCGAACTGAGTTGTATTCCCCAAAAGTAATAGGCCTAATCCTCAAGGTGACTGTATTTAGAGACAGGAGCTTTAAGGAGGTAATGAAGATTACTTGCGGTCTGGAGTGCCTGGGTGGCTCAGTGAGTTAAGCACCCGGCTTCAGCTCAGGTCATGATCTCACAGTTCTTGAGTTCCTGGACTCTGCACTGACAGTGCAGAGGCTGCTTGGGATTTTCTCTCCTGCCCCCCCCCCCTCTGCCCCTCCCCCACTCACTCTTGCTCTCTCTTTCAAAATAAATAAACAAAATAAAAAAGATTAATTGTGGTCACAAGAGTGGAATCCTAATCCCTATAAGAAGAGGAAGGGAAGCCAGAACCTCACTGCGCCACTTCCCAGCACAGAGAAAAGGCCTTGTGAGGACAAGAGAGAAAATAGCCATCTGCAATCCAAGGAGAGAGGCACCTTGATCTTGGACTCTTCCAGCCTCAAGGACTGTGAGAAAATACATTTCTGTTGTTAAGCCCCCCACTCGGTGGTGGGATTGTTACAGCCGTCCTAGCACGGAGCAGACTAACACCAGCAGTAATAGAAAACTAATACAGTTAGTGACAGCACCGATTTGGGGCCGAGCCTTACGGTGTGAGATATCTGGGTTTGCTGGTTTATAATTAGTTGACAATCTATTCTTGCAATTTCAAAATTTTATCTATGTGATCAAATTTATCAGTTTTTATGGCTCTGGATTTCATGTCTTGCTTAGAAAGGCCATCCCCTCCCCAGTTCTCTTTCTCTCTCAAAAATAAATGAATGAATGAATGAATGAATGAATACAAACTTAAGAGAAAAATAGAAATTAGTCTTGGTGGGAGTACTGACACCAAAGAAATTGGTGTCTGCTAATTGCTACAAATCAGTCCTTTTTTCCCCAGGAAGCTTTGGCTTCAGGATTCGAACTACAGCACCAGTTAGTCTTCCCCATGCTCTGGCCAGTCATATGGGAGAGAACGGAGGACAAGAAGCTAAGATAATCTTCTTGTGCCATCATTAAATAATATTTACAAAGATTACTCTGAGGAAGATTTGGATGCCCCTGGAAGGCTTTTTCAATGCTCAGATTATTGCAATCTTAAGTTTGAAGAGGTGTTTTTTTTTTTTTTTTGGTAAAATAAAGATAAAAATGAGTAGCTTTTATTTTAATAAAATAAATAAAACTCTGAGCTTAAAATATTATACAAGATCATTTTAATAAATGATATGTCTATTAATAGGTAATGTTAAATAACTTATGTTAAGCCCAGACAAAGGAATACCATCCAGTGGTCTAACAAGTGTATATGTGCTTGGCATAAAAATTATCATGAAGTAGAAAAAGTAAATAGCAGAAAAATGTGTATCTTATGATTACACTTATGTATACAAAAACTATCGAGAAGAGGTATTGGGGGATCCTCTGAGGTGCTGATGATGCTTTATTTCTTGATTTTAAGGGTGGTTATATAAGAGAGTGTTCAGTTTGTGGCAATTTATGACACTAAAAAATCATGCCTACCTTTATATGTGTTATACTTAAAGAGTTTACTTACAAAGGCATGTGTGTAGATATTTATGTGTATAATTTCTTAGAAGAAAATTTAGAAATAAACAATTATTCATAGTGTTTTCCTCTGGCGAGGGGGGTGGCCTTTGGGAACTAGCAAAAGGACTCTTACTTTCTACCCTTTATGTTTTGTATTGTTTGAATGTTTTACAGAGAGTATATATTATTTTGTAGGGAGAAAAAAAGTGTCCCCAAGGAACTATTTAAACAATTAACTACACATCTATTCACTTCACCTTGAAAATTGATGTGTTACTTTCTACATTCAGCTGCTTCTTGTGTTCTATTAGAAATTCCAGATGGTGGGGAGGACTACATCCCCCCTTGTGATTTAGGAACACATGAACAAAGGTGACACATCGGAAATGTAAAATCTGTGTGACAGCCTTCTTCAGAGGAGTCTCATTTATCTTCAAAACCCAAGTAAATTACCTGAGTGGATACGAATTCCATTTTGTGAAATCTTTGTTGAGAGGCGAATGAATAATTGACCAGAAGCCTGCAAGTCCATGCGTTGGCCCTTTCTCTGCTCCTGGAGGCACTTGGATACATATTTCAGCTCTAAAACATTTTTGAAAGTTAAGATGAGAAAATATTTGAGGACTAGAGACACAGCATATTTAACTAATTTGTGCAAGGCTGGCCTTAAAAGTCTTTGAGGGGACTAAGAGAGAGCTCTTTACAGGTCAAAGTGTACATATTTCTTGAGACTCCTGACCTACGTCTCATCCACTGGAAAATAGACTTTTTAACCCATTTTAATCTAACCAGAGCTGCTGGTATACAACTGTTCAATTGCACTGAGACTAAGGTGGTCAGGGACTGAAACTAGCTTTTGTTCCTCCCACACTGCTGCCATGTGGGCACCCTCCACCCAGAAGGGGCACCATTTTCCAAACCACATAAAGCCTGGTGTGTGGTCTAGAGGCTGGTGGTGGCCCTACTTGGACCAATACTACAGACCAGAAAGCGGGACTATTTCTTTTGCATTGGTCATTGGAATACCCTTTGGAATATAAGTCATTTGAGGCCATTACCTAAAACAATGTTATATTAGGCTCATTTATATTTCTGACACTTTTAGAGTATAAGACTTTTGGTTATAACAAAATCATGGAAATACCTGGAAACATTTATCTTTACTCAAGCATTTATAATTTTTAAAGCTATGCCTTGGATCACCATTTTAAATCTTTGCTGTCTGGCCTGGCAGAAGGGCTTATTGTATATTGTAGGTTTTAATCCCTTTGAGGTAAATCAATAATGAACACATTATTATTAGACCAGACAGTCTGGGCTAGGAGTCTGAAATTTGCCTTTTCATGCTGCCTGCCCACCTTGAATTAAGCTTGGGGGAAATACCTACTCTCCAAATGCTGGCTCTGGCCAGCTAACCTCTTGGTCAAATCTTAATTTGTGGAGAGTATATCACAGAATTTATATCTGCTCCAAACTCTGGCTAAGATCCTAGGCTTATGCATATGAAGCAAGAAGGCAGATAGAAATGAGAGAAGACCTGTAGGTTCTTCTTCAGCAGCAGCAGAGGAAACTATCAAAAAGTTGGGGGTGCACTGTTACCTATTAAACTCTCCTATCCCTCAGAATCTCTGAGGAATGAAGGGGTGACCAAAACCATCATCCCTTCTGGGGAGAAGGATGCAAAGCTCTGGTCCTACCTTAAGATTCGGGATACACACTGTATTTCCCTAGGCATGGAGGTAGAGTGGTCAGGAAAAACAAGAGCTCTTCTGTGTCTGCACCCTCCTATCACTCTGTTTTGGGGTGTTGGGAGACTCAGCTGTAGGGTGTTTAATGATTCTCATTTCCCTGCTTTCCTTTTTTTTTTATTTTGCTTCGGTAAAAAATGTATTTCAAGAAAATGTACTATGGTGGTAGAAATGCATAAAAGACCTTACAGGTATCCTTTGAATGAAGTCCTATGCATTGCCTGGCAGAATCTCTGAAAATTAAATGTTTCTGACTGAGATGCACCTTTGATCACTATTGATTATTTAGGTTATTTCATACAAATCTGGATAAATAGAACTTAAGTTGTAGAAAACATTTTCTGTCAATAACAGCACACACACACATAAAAATAACAGCACAGATTTTTGTCCACAAAACTACAACTGATGTAATTTCATTACATTTGATTTTCCACTTTTAGAAAATTTGACATCAACATTATATTTTAATTTAATATTAACCAATTGTGCCTCCATTATTAAGTTAATTTCAGGATTCTTGATTGTGTATGCATGTGTCGGTGTATTTTTTCTTTTTTTTTAATTTTTTAAACCATTTTATTGATGAATAATTGACATACAAAAAACTATACATATTTAACGTGCACAGCTTGGTGAGTTTAAGATGCGACTGTTTTGTTTTGTTTTGTTTTTAATTTACATCCAAGTTAGTTAGCATACAGTGCAACAATGATTTCAGGAGTAGATTCCTTAATGCCCCTTACCCATTTAGCCCATCCCCCCTCCCACAACCCCTCCAGTAACCCTCTGTTCTCCATATTTAAGAGTCTCTGCTGTTTTGTCCCCCTCCTTTTTTTTATATTATTTTTGCTTCCCTTCCCTTATGTTCATCTGTTTTGTATCTTAAATTCTTTATATGAGTGAAGTCATATGATGTTTGGTTTCTCTGACTGACTACTTTCACTTACCATAATACCCTCTAGTTCCATCCACATAGTTACGAATGGCAAGATTTCATTCTTGTTGATTGCTGAGTAATACTCCATTGTATATATATACCACTCTTCTGTATCCATTCATCCATTGATGGACATTTGGGCTCTTTCCATACTTGGGCTATTGTCGATAGTGCTGCTATAAACATTGGGGTGCATGTGCCCCTGCAAAACAGCATACCTGTATCCCTTGGATAAATACCTAGTAGTGCAATTGCTGGGTTATAGGGTAGTTCTATTTTTAATTTTTTGAGGAACCTCCATACTGTTTTCTAGAGTGGCTGCACCAGTTTGCATTCCCACCAGCAGTGCAAAATAGGTCCTCTTTCTCCGTATCCTCACCAACATCTGTTGTTGCCTGCATTTTTAATGTTAGCCATTCTGAAAGGTGTAAGGTGGTATCTCATTGTGGTTTTGATTTGTATTTCCCTGATGATGAGCGATGTTGAGCATTTTTTCATGTGTCATTTGGCCATCTGGATGTCTTCTTTGAAGAAGTGTCTATTCATGTCTTTTGCCCATTTCTTCACTGGATTATTTGTTTTTTGGGTGTGGAGTTTGATAAGTTCTTTGTAGATTTTGGATACTAACCCTTTATCTGATATGTCATTTGCAAATATCTTCTCCCATTCTGTCAGTTGCCTTTCAGTTTTGCTGATTGTTTCCTTCACTGTGCAGAAGCTTTTTATTTTGATGAGGTCCCAATAGTTCACTTTTGCCATCGTTTCCCTAGCCTCCTGAAACATGTTGAGTAAGAAGTTGCTGTGGCTGAGGTCAAAGAGGTTTTGCCTGCTTTCTCCTCGAACATTTTGACGGCTTCTTGTCTTATGTTTAGGTCTTTCATCCATTTTGAGTTTATTTTTGTGTACACTATAAGAAAGTGGTCCAGGTTCATTGTTTTGCATATGCATCTCCCTGCTTTTCATGTATGGCTTCAAGAGTTCTCTGGATGACTGTCATGGACCAGAAAATGGGTGCCCAACTCAGAGAAGCAAAACTCTGGTTTGAAACTCTGTTTCTCCCTTTTCTTAGCTCTGCTCAACTGAGAGAGCTATTCACTGGTTTTAGAGTTTGTTTCTTTATATGTAAAATGAAGTTGTAATATCTACCTGAAATATTTTTTTTGAGGATCAGATGAAACAGCACGTGTAATATACCTGGCATAAAGTAAGTGCTCAATATATGTTAGTTCCCTTATTCTGCCCTTGCCCCAGAATAACTTTGTTTACATTACTTCTTAAGTGAAATACATAGACAATGAATGATTATGCATATTTCTGGGTACCTCATCTATCACTGACATTGTCATTTCTCATTATCAATAGGTTGATTTATCCAAAGTTAGGCTCCAGTGATTAAGTTCTTTGGAATCCATTGTTTTTTCATCTTTCCTTGATCCAAATTTAATAACTTTTATCTAGACATTAGTCCACCCACATATCTGAAAACTGCTTGCTTTGCAGTATTCAAAGAGTTTCATTTACTGCTCTTTAACAAATAAATAAAAAAATAGTAATTAGGAAAAAAGGTTTTCCTCAGTTTTCTTTTCAAAATTAAGAGTGAAAGAATTATGGGAGAAAAGGTTTAAAAAGAATAAGTATGATACTTCTTTAAAATTTTTTTAATGTTTATTTTATTTTTGAGAGAGAGAGACAGAGCATGAGCAGGGGAGGGGCAGAGACAGAGGGGGACACAGAATCTGAAGCAGGCTACAGGCTCTGAGCTGTCAGCACAGAGCCCGATGTGGGGCTCAAACTCACGAACGCGAGATCATAACCTGAGCCAAAGTCGGACACTTAACTGACTCAACCACTCAGGCACACTGATGCTTATTTTAAATACAAGTAAGAAAAATATCATAATCTCAATATATCATAAGCAAAGCAAAAATTGACATTCTTATTTTGTTCAGCAAATGGACTTTAAATGTTCATTCCTGGTCATCTCTGGAGTTGAAAGCTAATGAGAGTAAACTAGAATACCAGAAGAGTCCTGCATTGAGAGCCATAACGTGTACAATCCACACATAAATACATTTAAATGCTATTTTTTTTGCCATTGTCATTTTGTTTTTGTTTTTGTTTTTTTTTAATATGAAATTTATTGTCAAATTGGTTTCCATACAACACCCAGTGCTCATTCCAACAGGTGCCCTCCTCAACGCCCATCACCCACTTTCCCTTCCTTCCCACCCCTCATCAACCCTCAGTTTATTCCTAGTTTTTAAGAGTCTCTTACGGTTTGCCTCCATCCCTAACTTTTTCCCCCCTTCTCCTCCCCCATGGGGTCTTCTGTTAAGTTTCTTAGGATCCACATGAGAGTAAAAACATATGGTATCTGTCTTTCTCTGTATGACTTATTTCTCTTAGCATAACACTCTCCAGTTCCATCCACGTTGCTACAAAAGACCATATTTCATTCTTTCTCATTGCCAAGTAGTATTCCATTGCATGTATAAACCACAACTTCTTTATCCACTCATCAGTTGATGGACATTTAGGCTCGCTCCATAATTTGGCTATTGTTGAAAGTGCTGCTATAAACATTGGGGTACAAGTGTCCCTATGCATCAGCACTCCTGTATCTAAATGCTACTAATTTTTAAAAATATTCTAAAAGGAACCACATAGATACAACTCAATGTTCTAATTTTTATTTTTCTCATTTTGCTTTCTTTTTCATGACACCCAAATGTGTTACCTCACTTCACTTCCCCATACTCAAGACTGCACAATTTATCTGTTTCCTTTGCTGGTTTTGTAAGTCTAAGATCTTTCCATTTTTATACCCTATTTTAGGACAGTGATTTTGTTAGAACATTTCAAAGAATTAAAAATGTGAGAAGTGAATTAGGACAGGTAGTTTTCAATGGTACACAGATCACCTGTGCCTCTGGTCAGGTCCAAGAGTTAGGCTTGTGGAGATTAAGTGTTTGCATATTAAAAATCTCCATGCCTTCCAGATGTTCCACCAGAATAGGGCTTCAGCTGCTCTCTTCATTCCCTTTAATCAAGTATTCTGTATTTAAAAGAGTACTGATTCCACTCTTAAGATACAGAAGTTATTGGGGCACCTGGTGGCTCAGTCGGTTGGACATTCAACCCTTGATTTCAGTTCATTCCATGCTCAGCGTGGAGCCTAAGATTCTGTCTCCCTCTCTCTTTCTGTCCCTCTCCCCCACTTGTGCTCTCTCTCCCAAAATAAATACACAAGCATTCAACAACAACAAAATACTGAAGTTATTGCATCGTCATGGAATGGCATTGGGAATGATAAATGAGAAGTCATTAGAAGGTCTGATTCAGCAGTCCTTAGACAAAGGTCAAGTCATTTTTCCTGTAAGCAATGTTGAAAGCATAAATAGCTAAATTTTTGATGCCAAGCTATCCACTATTAATAACAATGAAATTACTCTGTTAACAGATTTTTGTAATGCAAACATTTGCCTCTCTAGAGAAGCAGAAAGAGTTGTTGCATTCAAGTGTCCAGTCTGTCGATAGAAGATTATTTAGGGTAGGTTTCACAAAGCTACTTTATGAATTTGTTCCATTAGATTTTTTAAGATAGATAGATGACAGATGATTGATAGATAGATAGATAGGAGAGAAGATATATATCTAAATAGGTCATATATAAATCTAGACACTGAAAGAGAGACAGAGACTTGTAAGCAATATAAAACATACATATATGTGCCCAAAACATTCAAAATAAATATTTAAAACATACAAGAGTTTTTGTTCATTCCATCCATCTATGGTGGACATTTAGTTTACTTCAACCTCTTGGCAATTGTGAATAATGCTGCAATAAAGATAGGTGTGCAAGTATCTCTTTGAGATTCTGTTTCCAGTTATTTCAGATATACACAGAAGTTGGATTGCTGTTTTATATGATAATTTAATTTTTAAT
The DNA here is from genome assembly GCF_016509475.1 of Prionailurus bengalensis. Taxonomy (NCBI): domain Eukaryota; kingdom Metazoa; phylum Chordata; class Mammalia; order Carnivora; family Felidae; genus Prionailurus; species Prionailurus bengalensis. Next base: position 212,301,225 of record NC_057343.1, read on the forward strand.
TTTTTGCAGAATCTCCACACTGTTTTCTATAGTAGATATACCATTTTGGATTTTGACCAACAGATTTCTAACAGTGCACAAGTGTTAGAATTTCTCCACATCTTCACCAATACCTATTGTTTTCTGGGGTTTGTTTTGTTTTGTTGATAATGACTATTGTAACAAGTGTTGCATGCATCTCATTTTTTGATTTGTATTTTTCTGGTAATTAATGATGTGAAACTTCTATTCATATGCTTGTTGGACACTTGTACATCTTCTTTGGAGAAATGTCTAATAAGTTCCTCTGCCCTGCTTTAAATTAGATTTTAGGGGGTTTTGTTGTTGACTTGCATGAGTTTTTTAAATATATTATGGACATAAGCCCTTTATCAAATATATGGTTTACAAACATTTTCTCCTATTCTATAGGTTGACTTTTCATTCTGTTGATTGTTTTCTTTGCTATGTAGAACTCTAAGTTCAATGTAGTCCCATTTGTCTATTTTTGCTTTTGTTTCCTGTGCTTTGGGTTCCATATCCAAGAAACCATTGCCAAATCCAATGTCATTAACTTTTCCCTTGTGTTTTCTACTAAAAGTTTTGTAGTTTCAGGTCTATGTTTATATCTTTAATCTATTTGGGGTTAATTTTTTTTATATGGTGTAAGGGAAAGGCCAGCTTCATTCATTTGCATGTGGATATCCAGTTTTTAAACACCATTTGTTGAAGAGATATTCTTCCCCCTTTGTGTAGTACATTCATTCTGTTACTGTGGTGTGGTACATTAACCTTGCAGTCCAAGAATAAATCCCACTTGCTCTTGATGTGTAATTTTTTCAATATGTTGAATTTTGTTTCCTAGTATTTTGTTGAGGATTTTTGTATTATTCACCAAGGATTTGCTCTATAGTTTTCTTATAGTGTCTTTGCTTTGGTACCAGAGTAATGCTGGTAATGAGCTTAGAAGTATTTCCTCATCTCAAATTTTTGGAAGAATTTTAAAAGATTTGTGTTAATTCTTCTTTAAATGTTTGATAGAATTCTTCAGTGAAGCCATCTGGTCTTGGGCTTTTCTTTGTTAGGAGGTATTTGATTACTGATTCAATCACCTTACTTGTTATAGGTCCATTCTGATTTCTTCATGATTCAATCTTGGTAAATTGTATGCTTCTAGGAATTTATTCATTTCTTTTAGATTATCCAATTTGTTAGCATATAATTGTTTCTAGTAGTATCTTATGATCTTTTGTATTTCTGTGGTATCATTTGTAAAATCCCATCTTTCTGATTTTATTTATTTGAATCTTTTTTACTTAGCTTAGCTAAAGATTTGCCAATTTTGTTTATCTTTTTTAAAAACCTCTTAGTTTTGTTGATTTTTATTTTATTTTTCTCTTTCAGCTTGAAAGGGTCCTTTTAACAATTCTTGTAAGGCAAATCTGAAAAGGTCTTTATTTCTCCATCAGTTGCTGAATATAAATTCTTGTTGTTGGCAATCTTTTTCTTTTAACATTCTGAGTATCTCATCCCACTTCACACACACACACACACACACACACAATACATACATACAGAGAGAGATAGAGAGGGGAAAGTGAGAAAGAGAGAGAGATTGGGTGATTGATTGATTGACTGATTGATTAGAAGAAATTGGTTCACACAATTATGGAGTCTGAGAAGTTCTATGATCTGCCATTGGCAAGCTAGAGACCCAGGAGAGCTGATATGTAGTGCCAGTCAGGGTCTGAAGGCCTGAGGCCCAGGAGATTTGATGATATAATTTCTAGTCTGAAAACCAGCAAGCTTGAGACCCAAGAAGAGCCTATGCCTCCGCCTGAGTTTGAAGGCCAGAAAAAACCAGTATCACACTCCAACCACTCAGGCAGAAGTTCCCTCTTACTTAGGCCTTTTGTTCTATTCAGATTTCCAGTTGATTGAAAGAAGCCCATTCACATTAGGGATACAAATCTGCTTTCCTCAGTCTAGGCAAAAAGACATACAAATGAGCTGACCACAATTTGGGGAATGTTTTTAATCTTAAAAGGAAGATTTTCCTAATTCATGGCAAAGGTTCGTGAACAGCATACTGGGTAATAATCTTTCAATGAAAGTCATGATCAAGATGCCGTCTGTCATATTGGTCCTAACTCCCCTGGTCAGCAGATACTCTAGATTGCTGTTTGTTAAAATGTGACCAAAGGATTATCTGAACAAAGCTCACTTGTATGAATTAAAAACACAGATTCCAGGACCTAACTCTGGACCTACTGTGTCAGCATCTCCATGGGTGGCTCTGAAGTATGCTGACATATTATACATACATTTGTGACTTTTGAAAGTAAAAATAATTTATTTTTTGGGCTTGCCTTCAAGACATAATTTCAGGGAAATAGGTAGAGGTTTGTCTAAAAGCCCTGAACCAAACTCCCCCTTATTGTTCAATGTAGAGGGTGATACCAATCTCACTTGACAGTGAATGAAGGAGAGTATAAATTGGGTATTCAAAAATTCTCGCTCCATAATTGAATTCTGAATATCTTTTCAGTAAGTGGGTTTACTAAATAAAATGCTCCCTTGGGCACTTTTGCTTCTTGGCACCTATTGACTAGGAAGAGTTATCTGTTCTTACGTGCTGTTCTTACCTCTGGTTTCTAAAGTTCTTAGAAAAATGAAAGAGAAAGAACCTAATAACTCCTGAGTTCCCCAAATATACCAGGCTCTGTATTAGGTATAGTAACTTTAATTTTGCTGATATAGTCCTCACAGAAGCCCAATGGAATAAGATCCTGTTAAATCTTTATGAAACTCAGAGATTCACTTTGCTTGTCCAAGACCACACAGGTAGTAAGTTAAAGAGGCACAAACTGAATCCAAGACCATCTAACATAAGGCCCAGGTTCTTTATGTCTTGCATATTATTGTCCTCTTAGAGCACAAGCTAGTTTGGGGAACATGTATAGAGACCTCAATCCAAAAATAAAATTTTCTTCATGTAAAGAGAGCTCTTGAACTGGTGAATGAATATACAAATGCCTGTGTATTGTGGGGAGGTCTTTGGAACTATTTCTATAGACTTACCAGGTATTTGTTAATTCTTATGGGGGAAAGCCTTTGAGAAGCATTGCCATAAACTATTCCCAGCATTGTCAGCTAAACCCCAGACACCCTAAGAAAGTATTCAGAAGTGCAAACAACTCATTGAAACAACTGCATGTGAACTCGTTTATGCCCATTGTTCTTCCCTAATTAGAACTGTACTTTCATATAATGAAAGTCAGAAGGAAGGATTAATGTTTTGTGAGATCTGCCTTTAGGAATAAAGCAGGCAGTATAAGTCAAAGGGCAGTTCTTGCTACCACATGTAAGAAGTAAAAATAATAAACCATAGCTACAAAAATGTTGGAGAAATGCATGAAATTCTGTAATTTCTTATTCTATAAAAATTTGCTTTCCTTTAGCTATTTCTCCACAATGACCTGTAAGAAAATTGACAAAAGTCAGAAGACCTGTATACTTGTATAGTTTATACTACAATAGCTTCAAAAAACTTCTGACCATTACAGCCCTGAGCTTCTGCTCCAAAGGAATGTCTAATTATGCTTTCATTGGAAATAGCTCCCCTTATGGTTTCTGTCCAAAGCACTCAGGATGGACCCCGAATGTACTCTCTTTACACAAAGGAGAATAGTTTTGAACAAGTGCATAAGCAAAACCTAAGAAATTTTTTCAAGCCATTGGAAAGGCCCCGAGTGCAGTTTGGCGGGAGTAGAGCATGGTGTAGGACCCAAAGAAGATCAGTGAAACTTGGATCAGAAAAACCACAGACGTTATTTTCTTAAGGTTAAGTGTCCTCACCAATCTGTTGTCTTCTTAAATTGGAGCACAAGCTATTTGTGGGAACATTTACAGAGAACTCAACCTGAAAATGTAATTCGCTTCTTATCAAAGGAGCTCTTGAATTGGTGAATGAACATAAAAATGCTTGTGAGGGAATTATAAATTAATATCAAATGACCACTATTTTGAATTTATGTAAACATAATTATTCAGCATAAGTTTACTGTAAAGACAGAAAATCTACAGAGATCTATTTTGTTGCCTTCAAAATGTCTTGAGTCAAAGCACCCCTCCAGGTATCATTATAAATTATGTGACCTTAAGCTTCTTATGCTTGTGTAAGGAACAAAATCTGACAAGCAGTGTAGTACTTCTTCAAAATGTTGTTTCAGTGGGTTTAATTGTGCCTGTTGTGCTGTACCTTTTCACACGGTATAAAGAAAATTAGGAGAGTGTGCCTGTACCCAATATTCCGGAAGAGAGTTGGAGTCAGAATCCCAGGAGATAGAATGATTCAGGTCAGCATTAAAGAAGGTGGGAAAGCAGACTATGTTTAGGGTAAGATTTCAGGGAGGGAAATAAATGCAAGGGAGTTATTCTGGACCTGGAGGGAACTTCACGGACCTAACAACAGAATTGTCATTGGGGATTCCCGGCACATTAGAGCCAACCAAAGAAACATTGATGGATTTTAAGGCAAATTTAGGTCAGTCAAATATTTTGACAGTTTTTACAGTGCTGAAATAAATGGAGTATTACTAGATAGCATGATAAGTAGATTCTAAGCAATGAGTTCGGGTTTTTCCTCTCATACCCCACTGACAAAAGGTGGGACGGACCAAGAATTTATTCACTCAGCAAATTTGGGTAAGGAAATCATTACCCAATAGCCCAGCTTGAGTCAAGTGCCCATCCCTGAATCAGTCAATGTTAATCAGAAAAGACAGGATCACGATGTACGAAGTTGGCTTTGATCATAACAATGAGGATAAAGGGAGGGGAGGTGTTTTTTCTATATGTTGCCAAGAAGGCAGATCCGCAGGTGTCCAATATAGCACATGTGATGATTTTTTCAGATGTCCAGATGATTGCATTTTTCTATCAGTTCTCTATCATCTTCATAAAACTAGCTCTGTGCAAATGACCTATTAAATACTCAGAAAGTGTTGAGTGAATTAATGAATGACTTCTTCACCTTTTCCTGTGCCAACTTCATAATCAAATTTCAAAGATAATATGAATACCCTTCATCTGGACCTGCATTTGTAGTGGAGTTCCCATAGCATTTTATCTTCTCTCTATCCTTTCCTTCCCTCAATGATCTCATCTATTTTTATGACCATAGAAATATATATTACATGTATAATTCCTGAATGTATATCTGTAGCAGAGATCTCACCCCTGAACATAAAAACATGATGAAAAACATTTGAACAAGGGCAGTGAACAATGTGAGGAAGAAGACTGGAAAAGGGCAAAGTTCTGGGAAAGAACACTATTTGGGGCTCCTTATACCAATTGGTGGTAGTCCCCGGATCACTGCACTGTGAAGGATTGTGATCTTGCATCCAGACTCTGAAGGAAAGGATGCCTGTTGTAGGGGGGAGGGCGAGGGATTAAGATCACTTGTACTGCATGTTTCAGCCACTCAGTAGTTACCTCCAATGAATAGCTGTATGGGGGGAGATAAGCCAGCAAAGGAGGCTGAAATAGAATAATTAAGTAGGAAGAGAATTAAGATAGAGTCAAGTCAAGGAAAAAGGCAAAAAGGAAAACTAATATAAAACTGCTAAAGGTGATCAAATATTATAAGGTCAAAAGAGATGTCTCTTTGTATGAGCAAATAAGTCATTGAGAATAGCTGTTCCAGTACAGTACAGTGTTGATTGCGCAAATCTAACACAAGTGGATTGAAAAGTAGATGGAAGATGAGAAAATGTGCACAATAGTCATAATCTACTCAAGAATCTGCCTATGTATGAGAAGGGGAGTTGGTCACTAGACTGGGCTGTGAAGTTGAAAGAAAGTTGTATTTTTTTAACAGGACAGAAGTGAGAATGTTTGAAGCTTGTGCAGGAACAAGGGTTCAGTGGCTCAAACAGTGCAGGAAAATGTACTAGAATTTTATAAGCATTGTTTGTAATAGCAAAAAACCAAACAACCAAAAACAGAAATGACTTAAATACCCATCAATAAAAAAAGATAAATGACGCACAATCACACACACACACACACACACACACACATTTAATATTTCATTTCTAGCACCTATAATGGTATTCTATATTTATTATAGTATTTTATAATTATTATGAAAAAATATTAAAAATTAATATTTACTAATCTAAATAATATCTGTCTCTGCTTGTTAGAAAAGGAATTTTTGTCTGTTTTGTTCACTGTGACATCCCTAGTACCAAGAACAATACCTGGCATATAGTAGGTGCCCAACAAATATCTGTTAAATGATTAGTATAAAGATGAACAAACCAGAGCTCCATAGATGAATGAATATGGATGAATTACACAAATATAATTCTGAATGAAAAGAATAACTTTCAAAAGAAATATATAATTGATGCCATTTTTATAAAAGTTAAACTTTTGGAAAAAAAGTTAAACTTTTGTACAGGGGTAGCATATACTGGTTTGGAATATATACATATACCCCAAATATGTATATACAGATACACACATATACAAATGTTAATGGGTATACAAGCATATACATCTGTGTTATATGCATAAATATGTATGTATATACAATCAATTTTCATTATTTATAGTACTTGTGTTCTCTAAGATACCATGAACACTGAATTAGCAAATCTTGAACCATTGTTCCCAGGGAACATTCAGGGTTCAGTTCTTGTGATGCTCTGGCCACATTTTTGTCAACTGGTCAAAACATACCCTTGTTTTATGTATGTTTTCATTTAAAGGCACCTTATTTATTACATATTACTGATTCATTAACATTGAACTCATGGCCAACAGAACTATAGCTCATGCCTGAACGAAGCTTATCTACCATAAGTGTTTTCTCTGTAAGTCACATCACAGCCTTCTTTCACTTACGAACATTAGACAACATTTCAGCCCTATGCTTGGAATTTGTGGTAAACAGCTAAATCATGAAGAAAAAGCACAAAAATGCAAAAAAACATAGCACTAAATATATCACAAAAAAGACTCTTCTTTGTAGTGTAAGAGCTGAAATGAAAGACATAGTGTTTCCCTGCTCTACCTGAGATGGGAACATAGGGGGTCAAAGGCTCAAAACTGATCCTGTTCTCTGCATATCCAGGAATGATTATGAAAGCACTAGTAATATTAATTTGGAGTTCACAAAGAAATTTTAGCCAGTACGTAAATTCTCAAATAGAGTGAAATCTATGAATAATGAGGATTGATTATATATTCATGTATATTGCTAATTAGTACTTTTGAATTCAGGCAAGGTGGGAGTAACTTTGAATTATGGGGAAGAGGAAGGGAAGGGAATGCAGTTAGGGAAGGGCAGTGGGAGATAAACAGTTATCCATTATACATGTAAATCTTTCTTTTGCTTGTCTGAAAGAGTTTATAATAAATTTAAAAGTTATTTTGTTTTTAAAATAAACGTAAGTCAAAAATTGATAATTCTCTTAATAGAATGCATCTCTTAATAGATGCAGTTCCCACCCAGAATCTTACTTTCTAGAAGAGATCATGTTCGGCTCAGTTTCTTCTTTTAGAATTTTACCTCATTTATAAAAACAAGATACCCAGTTCTTGATCCTATATAGAATTTAGAACTGCACACAATGAATGCATCACCAAATCCAGGGTGTAGGTGCACCTTCAGAGAAATGGAGGCCATTACCAATGTAGAGTTTTGCTTGGGTTCCTCACCAGTTAAATTTCAGACCATCGTTAGCCCTGGGAATCTAAACTGATTGGCATACGCAACAAACTTCTTACCATATTTCAAATATTGGGCCACATGCAGGAGTGAGAAAAAAGGGTCCTGCAGATCTGATCGTGGCGGGAAGCCTGGAAAGCAGGATGATGTTTGAGAGACGCGAAAGGAAGTCAGACCACGATGATGATGATAAAGATGGTAACCATGAAATACGTCTGAAAAGGTGGCCTATTGCCCATATTACCAAAATATGCTCTATAGATTTTGTCTGTCTCCACCCATCTAATGAAAACATGGGTATGTGCGTTGTGTTTCGTTAACATCTGCCATGTAGTAGCGCTTAATAAATATTTGTTGAATTAACAAGTGAATGAGTACAAGATTGATGGCGGGTGGAAAACAAACTGTAAGAGACTCTTAAATACAGAGAACAGACTGAGGGTTGCCGGTGGGATATTGGGTGGGAGAATGGACGAAATGGGTGATGGGCATGAACGAGGGCACGTGTTGGCATGAGCACTGGGTGTTATATGTAAGTGATGAATTACTAAATTCTATTCCTGAAATCATTATTACACTATGTTAACTTTGATTTAAATTAAAAACAAATTAAAAATCCCTTCATGTTTAAATTGAAAATATTTCCCATCCAGATTGGAGAGCTAAAGGAGAGTGAAATGTGTGCCTCCAGCACCTTCACATCACCAAGGTGTCAGTGGAAATCTGGCGGTCTAGGCCAACAGCATGGAAGGAAGTTACAGTCAGAAGAACCCATTTTCAAAAGTACATACTGATAAGAATTCACTTAAAATAACAGGGTGGAGAGGCTTCCTTTAGGGAAAACAGGGGAATTCTTTGGGGTACCAGAATTGTTTATCTCCCCTTAAGAGTCCATTTGTTTTGTTTTTGTTTTTGTTTTTTCCTTTTCTGTGACTTCCCCACACACTTTGGCTAATATTTTCACACCTGAGACATTTTTAATTATTTACAGAAGGACCTAATACTGAGGGACTGGCATAGCTGATCATGCCTGCTTCATTAGTATGTTACTTTTATGTGTGTTTTTAAAAAATTTTTTTAATGTTTATTTATTTTTGAGACAGAGACAGACAGAGCATGAATGGGGGAGGGTCAGAGAGAGAGGGAGACACAGAATCCGAAGCAGGCTCCAGGCTCTGAGCTGTCAGTACAGAGCCTGACACGGGGCTCGAACCCATGAACTGTGAGATCATGACCTGAGCCGAAGTCGGAGGCTCAACCGACTGAGCCACCCAGGCGCCCCAACTTTCATGTGTTTTATGTGTTACAGCCTGGGAGTTCTCACCATATTTTGCTAGTTTACTTATCTGCCATCATTCATCACCAACATTTGAATTAGCAAATATATTCTTGTGTTTAGTGTTGCTTTTTAGGTCTTCTTCATCTGTCTTAATTTTGAATAGCAAATGCATTATAGTGCTTTATTCTTTTGGTTCTAGTCCATTGACAACAAAACTATAAAGACCCATGCATTCCTTGTTCTTGTTTTCATTATGGTCAAAATTTCATTATTTCATAACAGGCCATAGTATATTGTAGAAAGAGTAGAGGTTAGAAGCCCTGATTTGTATCCATTTCTGCAATTTACTAGCTCTGTGAGTTTAAGGTAATCATTCAAACCCCCTGTGGCTTAGTTTCTTTATCCATCCAGTGAGGATAATAATTCTATTCTTATAGGATTGTTGTCAAACCAACTGAAATGAAAGGCCTTTAATGTCTTCTAGAACGCACAAAGCACTTTATCCATTTAAAACACTATTGCCAGAGGCATCTTTCCAATCAGGTTTCCCTAGTCACTGATTTAGGTGTGCTGGTCCCAAATAGCTACTGTTCCTGACAGACAGAACCATAGCCATCCCCCTTGGTACAACTCAATTATTAAATCATTCTAAAAATATATATATTGAGCACATACTGTATGCCTGACACTTTTTGAGGAGTTGCCAATACAATGGTCAATGATACAGACAAAGTCTTTACTTCCATGAGCTTATATTCAAGTCAGCATAAGATCATAGGAAAAGGATAGTCAAATAAAAACTTATATGTCCATGTATATTTATATTTATATTCATAACACAGAAGAGATGGTATGTCTTCAATGTTGCAAATTATACATAAAAATACACATCCCCCCCAAAAAAACCTCCCATTCTTACTATGTATGTGCATATGTTAAAAATTTATGAGTGTTCATAAAACAAAGGTGATATTTAGGGTGGAGATAGAAGAATGAATGCTCACTCTCTGAGGCAGGGCCATGCCCTAGTAGGTGCCTTCATTAACAACCTATAGGAAGGTCATTCTCTCATCTGTTATAGCCACCTTCTCTCCGTCCTGACACCTCTCTGTCATCTTTTTTTTTTTTGTAGGAGAAAACATTTAGCCTCTGACCCATGAAAGACTTTTTCCTCCACAATGTCCACCTCCCAACTAAACTAAAAACTGTGTCATACTATAAACGTCTCCCCTGCCCTTCATCCTAACCTAGAGACTGTATACCTGCCCCCAAATCTTCCACTTTGAATTTATTTAATCCTTTTGGTAGAAAGTAAAGGCTAACTCCTGCTTGATCCTTCTAATGTGCCACAGTGGTAGAGAGCTCAGACCCCAAACATACTTCTCAGTGGCTGTGTAAGTTTGGGCAAGAGACTTCGCTCTTTTGTGCCTCGCTTTCGTCTGAAAGATGAGATAAAATTTTTCATCTCACGATGTTTTTTTAAGAGTTAAATGAGATAATACATGTAATGTACTATCTACTACAGAATGATCACTCAGTATTATATAAAAGTATTATTTCTGGAGGTGCCTGGGTGGCTCAGTTGGTTAAGCGTCTGATTTAGGCTTAGGTTATGATTTCACAGTTCATGAGTTCAAGCCCCATATCAGGCTCTGTGCTGACAGCTCAGAGCCAGGAGCCTGCTTCAGATTCTGTGTCTCCCTCTCCCTCTGCCCCTCCCCCACTCACACTCTGTCCTCTCAAAAATAAATAAACATTAAAAACATTCTCTTTAATTACTATTTCTTGACAGGGTATTTACTCTTGGTGTTACCATAATCTTCTAATAGAGAGCTTAGTGGCTTTGAGAAAATTAATAAAGGTTTATTGGGTAACTATAAAGTCAGAGTCAATAATTATTTTAATAGTAGGAAGCTATATAATAGGTTCAATGTTTTGAACCCTGATATCTATGACCCCAGAGAATTTAATTTCTCTGAGGGGGGTCATTTATTTGCTCACCAATAACACAAAAAGATTAGCCTCAAGGTACATCTCAAGTTGTAAAAATGATCTGAGAAGGAATAATTATAGGAAAAAAATTTGTAGTGAGGATTTACAATTAAAGTAATGAAACATGAATAAAAATCAATGGGAAAGGTTTTGAGTTGATGTGGACAGGAGGAACAGTGAGGAGTAGCTCTTGAGTCGCATTAATTGACAGAAACTCATGACATAAACAGAAAAGGTAGTTTGAAAGGCTTCTGGGTCATGGGAACCATGAAGGATAGAACAATTAGCGCTAAGTGCCAATTTCCTGGATTGTTGAGTGGATGAAACTACAATTAATTTTAAAGGGTTTTGAACAAGATAAAATTGCTTTAAAATGTGGGGCCATTTAATAATAAGCAGATAAGTTCCTTCAATAATGGATACTTACGGCTGAAAACAGGATCTTGTGTTCATTCCATCAGCGTCCTATTGGTTTTGGTTGATATAAAGTATGAGATATATACAGTCATTCTTTTCTTACTCTAAATTTAGTATACAAAGTAACTTATTTTGCTTGAATATTCTTCTGCCTCTTCTTTTAAACAGAATTTTTGACTCTTGCTGTTAGAGAATTAAACGTTTTTCAATGCAACTAGTGTATGATTGCTCCTCACTTTCATGTCATTCTACAGATTTAGGAAAAGTTGGAGTGTATTATACTTGAAATAAATCTCCATAATGGTACAAAGAAGAAGCCGGAGAAGTCAATGAAGATAATTGCCACAGTACACTGAAAAGTCCAAGATGAAAAAAATTTGATCACTACTTTGATAGTTGCACATTTTATAAATCATTCAATATCAGCCTCATGTTTCTGTCTTAAAATAGCTGCAAACATTGTCAACAGTGGTGTTCAGTGAGGTTTGGTTATAACCAATGAAGATCTGAGTATGCGGTTCTTGCAAGATAAGGTTTTCTATTTGTAGGATGGCATTCTCCTCCCAGAAGTCCTATGCATGAATCTTCAGTAAACAATAATAAATTATTAAGATGTCTAAAGTTGGCTGTTGAAAATCATCCAGATATAGGGGACCGTGAAAAGAGATTTCCTCAAGATATGAGAAAAAAATACCTGAAAAAAAGCAAAACTCTGATTTTGTCCAACTGTCAATTATAGTATTAGAAAAATTTTTTTATCTGTATTATGGCTTGGACCCTGCGTTATGGCTTAGATTACCCATTGTGTCCTATTTGAGTCTAACACATGTGGGATCAGACTTTGCTTTCTCCCTAAAATAAGGTCATATAGGTATGGAGGAAACCAAAATGGATGGAAAGCTTCCCATAACTTCTAAATCATTTAGAGGGAAAAATAAATCATATGACTTGAGTCCTGCTGTCAAGGAACTAAGAATCCAAACTGGGGAGAATATTAGTACAGAACTGTGCCAAATGGTGTTTGCAGTAGGCAGCCTTCAAGATGGCCCCCAGTGGTCACCCTTCCTAGTGTTCACACCTTTGTATTGTCCCCTCCACATCATACCAGGGTTGATCTTTGTTACCAACACTATATGAGAGGGTGATGGCACATCACTTCTCAGATTAGGTCATAAAAGGTAATGTTGCTTCTATCTTAGTCACTCACTCTCTCCTCCTCTGAGATAGAACAGCAGTCAGATGCCATGTTGTGAGCTGCTCTATCAAGAGGCCCACAGGTGAGACTGAAGCCTCCGCCTGAAAGCTGGCAAGGACCTGAGGCCTACAGCCAACAGCTACAAGGGTGAACTTGTAAAAGGATCCCGCAGATCAGTCAAGACTTCAGAAGACTGCAGTCTGGCTGCCGTCTTGTCTGCAACCTCCTGAGTCTCTGAGCCAGAACCACTCAGCCCTCAGAAACTGTGAGGTAGCAAATGCTTGTGGTTTTAAGCCTCTAAATTCAGAGGTAATTTCTTACCAATATACATCTCATGCAGTGTTCTTCAGACTAAAACTGCTCTTGGAATTAGGAAAAGATGGAGGTTGGTGAGGCCTCCGCTCATGTGGATAAACAGCGCGGAGAAAGCGTGGCAATGGCACAGGCATTTCAAATATGGAGACCAGATCTTCCTCCTGCCTCTCCACCCCAGCCCAGTGCTTTCCTCTCTTCAGCAAAGTCAGTTACTGTTTCCTGTGCATCTTTCTGGTGTATTCTGAGCCTTTCTGATGTTGACTTGAACATCCTTGATCCACATAAATACTAAGAATTTTTCTTTAATATATACGGAGAAGAGAAGCATGTAAACTGGTGAAAACTTTGTATTATGTTTTGAACCCATCTGCAAAGTGGGTTTGTTTACCAATCCTAATGTTTAATATCTATGGTCCGAACTTCCTTTTTATTCTGCTTTTCTATTTTGCTCAAGTCTGTAGAACAGACTCTTTAAAGTTGCATCTGGACTTGGGACTATTTAAAGATCACTTGAATAGTAAACTATTCTAAATGATCACTTTCATTTATGTAGCAGACTCGTCCCCGACAGTCAGTGTTTCCTTTCTTTCTAGAGATATTTAGCTTTCGTTAATAATTTATTATCAGTTTTTAACAAATGTTCAGTTGGTATTCATTAGAAATTCATTATTTGTTTTAACAGTGTGCTCGGCTCAGGGTCCTTGAATATTAAATTTACAGCCTTTTAGAATTGTGAAGAATTCTTGTTCTACATGAAATTCACATGTTAATTATAAGGGTTTTATTCTTGCTTGTGAGCCTCACAAGTTCCCAGAATTTTCCAAACACAGGCTGTCCATGAAGTGATACTTTCCTTCTTGGGAACTTCTTCGTGCTACATGGAAACTTTTGGAATCATGTTGCCTACATTCTGCTTCTTTTTTGAGTTAACTTAAAAATGTAAATGACTATCAGGGGCGCCTGGGTGTCTCAGTCTGTTAAGCGTTCTGGCTTCGGCTCAGGTCATGATCTCACGACCAGTGAGCTCAAGCCCCGTATCGGACTATGTGCTGACAGCTCAGAGCCTGGAGCCTGCTTGAGATTCTGTGTGTGTGTGTGTGTGTGTGTGTGTGTGTGTGTGTCTGTCCCTCCCCCACTCACACTCTGTCTCTCTCTGTCTCTCAAAAATGAATAAACATTAAAAAAATGTAAATAACTATCAGAATTAACACTTGAAGATTCAATGAAAATTTATCTCAGTCTCAGGTACACGAAAGAGAATTTCTTCGTTTTCACTTACTAACAAATTTTTCTTTCAAATGTAGCATTTCTATATCACTGTTTCCATAGTTACGGGTTATGTCTTCCTCATAACCCCAGGTTACATTTTAGCATGTGCTTCACCACATTTTAAACATGACTGCAAATTTTATTTACTTTTAACCCCTAGACCACAAAATATATTCACACATCTCATACACACACACATACACACATGCACACAATGATGAATATATTCCTTTTTGTGTGGTTGTTTATTTATTATTGAGAGACAGAGAGAGACAGAGCATGAGTAGGGAAGGGGCAGAGAGAGGAGGAGACACAGAATCCAAAGCAGGCTCCAGGCTCTGAGCTTTCAGCACAGAGCCTGACACGGGGCTCGAGCTCACGAACCATGAGATCATGACCTGAGCTGAAGTTGGACGCTTAACCAACTGAGCCACCTGGGTGCCCCAACGATGAACATATTCTAAAAGCTATAGCAGTCATGTTGTTTTGTCTGATCGATTGAGTACACTTGTTTTATTTTTATTTTTCATTTCTGGCTTGAGCTAATGTATTTCTGGAACTTTTTTTCTTGCTTTTGTTCATGTTTAATATGGCTTCGCAGAATATGTAATAAGTGGTACAATTCACATTTTCTCCAGCTTACCCTCATTTCCTTTGTGATAGTGCAATAATAAACATTTGCCCCTGGAGTCTACTAACGTCCTCCATCCAAACTTAACTGATTTTATTTTTTGTTGCTTGGCTCCTGCTCTGTGAGGCCAACCCCTAAAATCTACTGTGTATGATTTTCCAGCTTTTTCAATTTCATTTCATTTGTGTCAACATTCACCACTCTTCAATTTCAGTCCATCTATCTACTAACGTACAATGCAAGTCTATCTTCCTCCCTGAAAACTTTCTAACTGAAACACATGATGGGGTTTGATAAATTAATATCTAAAAAAACAGCAAACAGTAAGAAAAAGCTAATCTTCTAATAAGGAAATATTACATCGGTACAAACCCACAGAAACAGACCCTGTTCCTGGATTCTTGAATAAAGACGGCATTGATTGAGAGAAGACCCACAGAGTAGTAGCTCTCCAAGTTTAGTATGCTTAAGAAAATACCACCTAGCGGGGGCGCCTGGGTGGTGCAGTCGCTTAAGCCTCCGACTTCAGCCAGGTCACTATCTCGCGGTCCCTGAGTTCGAGCCCGCGTCAGGCTCTGGGCTGATGGTTCAGAGCCTGGAGCCTGTTTCCGGTTCTGTGTCTCCCTCTCTCTCTGCCCCTCCCCGGTTCCTGCTCTGTCTCTCTCTGTCCCAAAAGTAAATAAAAACGTTGAAAAAAAATTTTTTTTTTAAAGAAAATACCACCTAGGATGTGTGTAAGGGTTATGAGTTGTGGGCCCCACCCCCAGAGAATCTGATTTGGTAAGTGTGAGGTGGGACCCAGGAATCTGCACCCTGCAAGATGTCTATGAAATCAGGTTTAATCTCATGCTTTGTGGAAGATTTCAATACGAAACACAGAAAGCTCATACCAGATCCATATGTGTATGTTCATAGTACTGAAAGAAGGAGGAAGATGAATTGTTTATTATGCACAAGAAATTATCATCCCTCTTCCAGATTTTCTTGAAGATTCTTTAGAGAAGGTGTTATTAAAAGAACCATTTAAGTAATCCAGGAAAAAACGATTTATGGGAAATTGTCTTACAAAGAGTGTAAGGAAACTATTTGAACTTGCTTTGAAACCTAAAAAGACAGAAACATCTAAAGGACTGTAGGCATTTAAAAAGAATTTTTTTTAATGTTTATTTTTTTTATTTTTTTTTTTAACGTTTATTTATTTTTGAGACAGAGAGAGACAGAGCATGAACGGGGGAGGGGCAGAGAGAGAGAGGGAGACACAGAATCGGAAGCAGGCTCCAGGCTCTGAGCCATCAGCCCAGAGCCCGATGCGGGGCTCAAACTCACGGACCGCGAGATCGTGACCTGGCTGAAGTCGGATGCTTAACCGACTGCGCCACCCAGGCGCCCCTGTAGGATTTTTTTTTTAATTTTTTTTTAACGTTTATTTATTTTTTTTTCAACGTTTATTTTTGGACGTTTATTTTTTTAATGTTTATTTTTGAGAGAAAGAGAGAGAGAGTGAGACAGAGCGTGAGTTGGGGAGGGGCAGAGAGAAAAAGAGAGTGAGAGTGAGATACACAGAATCCGAAGCAGGCTCCAGGCTCCGAGGCATCAGCACAGAGCCCGACGCGGGGCTCCAACGCATGAGCTGTGAGATCATGACCTGAGCCAAAGTCAGACACTCGATAGACTGAGCCACCCAGGTGCCCTGGCATTTTTGACAAAGTAGAAAACTTGGAAAAAACTAAGATGGAAACTCATTTAAACCTTACAAGATCCATTAATTCTAATGATTCTGTCTGCTTAATTACAAATGTATGTACATACAGTTGGCTCCTATTTAATATAGAAAGGTGTTTGAATTAGGCCTTCACCTATAGAGCAACAATTCTCCTTCTTGACTGCACAATAGAATTATCTGGTAGCTTTAATAAATACTTATTTCTGGGTCCCACCCCCTACATATTGGGTTTTAATTAGTCTTGGGCATGGCCTGTGCATCAGAATTGCTAAAAACTTTTGGATTATTTTCATATTAATTAGGCTAATAACTACTATTCTAGTGAATCTGGCAAGTACTTCCACTGTATGAAATTAAGCTATCTGAGGTAGGCTGATTAACTGGGGCAAGGCACACACGGTAAATAGTGCTTTGCAGTTCATCATTGGCTAAAAGGTCTAAACTCTGTACTTGTTATCAGAGAAGGCAGTTAGATGCAAGTTGGGTTTCCTTAACAAAATATAAAGATGAGTCTCTTCATTTGTATTTGGATAGTATTTATTTTGCAGATTAGTCTGTACCTGGGAGTGAAATAGGCCTAAAATCAATATGAATATCCTGATTTTCATATTAACTTAGACCCTAGACCTCTTTGGTAGGTGAAATAATGGCCCCAAAGATGGGTCTTAATCCTCAGAATCTGAATACAATGAACATGGCAATGGGAATTTAAGGTGGCAGATGGAGTTAAAGTTGCTAATTAGCTGATTTTAGGATAGGAAAATTATCCTGAGTTATCCATTTGGATCCAATGTGATCCAAATTAAGGACAAGAGTCCTTAAATGTGGAAGAGGGAGGCAAAAGAAGAGTCAAAGAGATGTGACAATATACGCAAGGTCAGAGGGATGTGATAAGAGAAGTCAACTCGCTGGTACTGGCTTTGAAAACAAAGGAAGAAGGGCATGAGCCACAGAACGTGGTAGCCTTTAGAAGCTGGAAGAGTCCAGGAAATGAACTGTTCCCTAGAACCTACAGGAAAAGAACACAGTTCTGCCAACCCCTTGATTTTAGCCAAGTGAGTCCATTGTGGACTCTGACCTTCCAAACCAACCGATAATAGATTTGTGTCATTTTAAGCCACTAAGGCTGTGTCCATTTGTTGCAGCAGCCATAGGAAACCAACACAACTTTCCTATTACACACAAAGAAGAAAAACCCATGGAAATGTGAAAATGCCCTTTTGAGATCAGCTGTTCGGTGGTCCCAGGGCTCAGGGACACACGCCAGCTTTCTCACGTCATATACGCTACGCAGGAGGACTGCAAGTCCTACACCTGTCGTATGATGCCTAGCCTCCTTAGTGAAAGCACAGCCTCTCAGTCCGCAAATCCTCAGATGGTTATGGTGACCAGGATGTGCAAGGCAGCGAGGAAGACGTGCCCAGTAGAGGGAATAGCACTTAGAGCAAGCAAGCTGTCTCCTGTACTCTTCACCATGCCCAGCACTGTCAGCATTTCCGAGCCTTATAAATAAACAACGCTATCATTTTGAGGATTTGTCACCACACTGATGAGAATTTTTTCTTGTTACATGTGTCTCTTTTGTGATTAGCCCAGTGTAACGTACGTGGCTTGGTGACAACTGTCTGACCCTCCACAGTGAAGCTCTTAATTCTGTTTTCAAAAAGTTCTTCTTTGGAGGTGCCTATTCTGTGAACTTCCCTTCTCATTCGGCCATGAAAACAGATGATATGAGGTCAGTACAGCAAGGCAATCCCTCTGATTTGGACAGAAGGATATAATGTGAAAGGAAAATAAAAGTTTTAGTTGTGCAGAGCATATGCTGAACTTCATGGTGAAGAATTTCAGTTTCCTGATTGCGTGATGCCTGTAGAGTCTCATTTTTTTTTACTTCTGTGCTCTCCTTGTTTATTCAGAAAATATTTGTATAATCACCTTGTCACTTTGCTGGTCACCAGGGACACATTGATGAGTAAGACAGGCATGACCCCATCTCTCCTGGAACTTAAAACCTAGTGGGTGTCACAAGAAAGAAAACAGAGATTCCAATACTACATTATTAATGTGTTTATCCACCCACCAATTATTTATGAAGTACTTCTGCTGAGCTAGTGCCAGGAAAAGAAAAGTAAGACACAAGGCTACAGTTTAGGTCCTTAAATGAGGCTGGTGGGAAACCCCTTCTGCACAAATTTAATATTTATGGAATGGACTTCGACATACAGAGATTTTATAGAACCGACTCCAATCAGAGATCGAGGGTGGCTGTGGAGTGGTCGGTACATTTGTGTGGCAGGGCCACTTGACATTTCAGTTTTTTGTTTTTTTTTTTTTTCTTTTTTTTTTTTTTTTTTCTCAGAGGTACTTCCAGATAATGAACTTAAGACTCCATTTGGAGGGTTTTTGGGTTTTTTTGTGTTTTTTTTCTGAAAACTTGGAATTGCTCCCAAAAGAAATAAATCAAAATCCAAGATGACTTCGCAACCAAGTAACCTTCGAAGAGAGGGTTTTGTTGGCCACCCACATTACAATCATCTGGGAACACTTGAAATTCCTACTGAACTACAGTCTCAGTACCTGACACTCTGGAACCTGTACTTTTCACACGGACCCCAGGACTAAAGTATGAGGATCCCCAGTCTATCCCACATTGTCATTTTTCTTCATCAACTTGGAACAGCCAGCTCTCTCTAACTTGACTCTAAAGTCAAGAGGTTTCCTAGGGATTTTGAATAAGGCTACCCTCTTAAATCAGTAAACCCCATACATGATGCATGAGAGGACATCTAAAGAAGTAAATGAGCTTATTTAAAAGGGGCTTGTTTAGGGGCGCCTGGGTGGCGCAGTCGGTTAAGTGTCCGACTTCAGCCAGGTCACCATCTCGCGGTCCGTGAGTTCGAGCCCCGCGTCGGGCTCTGGGCTGATGGCTCAGAGCCTGGAGCCTGTTTCCGATTCTGTGTCTCCCTCTCTCTCTGCCCCTCCCCCGTTCATGCTCTGTCTCTCTCTGTCCCAAAAATAAATAAACGTTGAAAAAAAATTAAAAAAATAAATAAATAAAAATAAAAATAAAAGGGGCTTGTTTATAAGTATTTGATCTGAGAAGGGAACACTCAAGGACAATCATCCAAGGTAACTTGCATCCAATGCAATTCAGGTTGGCAAGACCAAAATATGTTAGTAATCAAAATATTGAAAGCTAATCAATTGCATTTGTAGCAGGTCTTATAAAAGCTTATTAACAGAAGCCTACTTGTTCCTTCAAAGTCTCTTTCTCTCTTTTTAAATTTACTGTTGTCTAGAATAAAGTACTGATAGCATTACCCAGCACAGTGGAGTGGGGGGAGAGGAGTGAAGAGAAGGAGACTGGATTGGGGAGAGAATAAACAAGTGATCATCAGAGAGACCTTTTATTTTCTCAGTTAGAGGTGAGTCAGCAGGCTTCACCATTAGCGGAAGGAAGAACTCTCAAAACTATTTCAAGATTCTTGGCTCTGGGTCCCTAATCACTGTTCAGTTTTCTGGCTCTAATTTGGAGTCCCTGGAGATGTCACTACAGAGAAAGTGCACTGGCCAGAAAACCCGTGTACCCCAGGGTCCTTAATGTTTATTTTTCTCATTGTACATTCATATGTTGATTTGTGGTATATGATTTTTTTTTCTCTGTTGAGTCTGGAGATTTGAGCTCCACGGCCCCAACAACCCTTCTCATTATGGAGTCCAAGTAGTTTCTTGACTGCTAACTTGAGTGTCAAGAATCTGTGAGATTCAGTTTAAATGAGCAGCTGGATTCTTTCAGTAACATCTCCAGGTTGTTTCTAAACAACTGTAAAATGTATCATAGACTTTGTAGAGCTGTTAGGAGTCAACATTTTACAAAGAAGGTAGCAGGCTCAAAGAGATGAAATGACAAGCCAAGGACACAGGGCAAGAAGGTGGATGGATAGAGACACAAACCTTTTGAACATGAAGGCAACATTGCTTCCACACATTGCAGTGTTTCTCACAAACACCATTGGGCCCAAGGACTTTGTTTTCATCCACTTACACGCCTATTGGGCTTTTAATGACAATACACCTTAGTTAGGAAGCAGATCCTTCCCCAGATAAAATGACTTCATAATTATAGAAGCTTCACATATAGAATTTTTCCTGAGCCCTCATAGCTTCCCAAACCAATATATGTTGATCCATGATGATGCACTTCTTAAGCCTGACATGGATTTCTTCCTCTTTTTTTAGTCATCCAAAAGTACCCCTGCTGAAGCCTATTAAAATTCAGGTGAAAAAAAGATAAATAAAACTCCCTTGCTTGAAAATTCGATCTTGTCATTTTGAAACTAACTCTTAAGCTTTGACAAAATGTTTATGTTCTATTAAAAATACAGCCATCCATCAAGTGTGGTTTTATAGTTAAGAATTAAAAGGGGAGGTCAGGACGCCCCAAGGATGTGATTTACATCCTTAATTATGTTTAGACAGACCTCCTGCACACAGAATTGCCTTCCAATGTAACAGCCATATAAAATTCATTTTTATCTGTTTTGACTTGTTTGTTATGCTGCATTTGCCCAATGCTCAAACAAAGCTAGAGAATAACAGAAACCAGACCAAAAATGACTGCCTTTTCTCTGGGCCCAAAATGTCATGTATCAGAACAGTCACTGGGCTCCTACCAGTCTGTTGATAGGATTCACGCTGTGACCTCTCCCATTTGTTCCATTGAAATTACCCTGAAGGCATGACTCAGCAGTGCTCTGAATTGGGATTGGCATATGCTGTGCAAACAGCCCACCCTCAGACCTCAGTAACCCCTCACCAGTAGCCTAGGAAAATCTCTATGACAAAAACATACGGGTTCGAACTCCAGGAGCAGTGGAAGTCCACTGCCAGAAATCTAAATGGTGGCATGGTTCTGAGAATGTGGACTCTGAACAGGCTCCGTGTTGCTGCTTCCCATCCCCGCCACTCTTCAGCCCGCTGTGGGCAAGAAGTGTCTCCTCATGAGTAAACGAGGGATATTAAAGGATATAAAACCCGTGTGTATATCATATGGTTGCCATGAGGATTAAGTGACACATTTCGCTTAGTGTGTGAGATACATATACAGGAGATTATTTATGTAACCAGCCTCTAACAGTTCTAACAAAAACTGGTGCATGGAAATCCTTAAAATGCCATTTATCCATTCATTTTAAGGGACCTTTCCTCTTTGGTACTTAGACTCTTGAATGTTAATAACAAGAAGAAAGGAGAGACAAGCTAAAGAAATGCAATGCAATTTTCCACATCTTTTTTTTTCCTTTTTTTGCTCTCTTTTATTCTGGGAAAGAAGCAATTGAATGGGAACCATGGAGAATTAGTATTGTTGAAGGAGTAAAATAAATCAAAATGAACCTATAAAAATCAGGCTAATCAGCACGGCTAACATAATAAACAGACAAGCTTTTCAGCTTGGTCGGATGGGTTGACCTGAAAGTTGAATTCACATGGACAGAAAATTGGGAGGAAGATAAGAGGTCGCACTTGCAACACATTCTAAGGTGAGAAAAATCCTTTCCCACCTAAAAATGAGCCTTTTCCCTGCTCTCATCCTCAAAGAGAAAGGGAAAAAGAAATGCTGAGGGATGGAGACCCCGGGCAGAAGCTGATCTGCTTTCCTTTCCTGGCTGAATTCCTGACGGGCTTACTCATTCTGTTGTTGGTACTGTCCCCACATTGTACTGATTCCAGGAACCTCTCAGGGTCACTAGTAAGGGAGCAAATTATCCACAGCAGGTGTGATTGCCTCCACAACCACAATCGGCTGCAGACCGTGACAGGGCACTCTCCTTCCCTCTTTGCTGCGCCCCTCACTTCGGGAGCGGTCACCCCACTCCCTGTGTGCAGGCGCAGCCCCTCGAGACTGCAGGGTAAGAAGACTGTGTGATCCGGGCTTGCTGACAAATCTCTGATTCTTGGAACTGTTTGGCAGGGTGGATTTGCCCAATGACCAATTTCCCCTGACTTGAGAACAACACGAGAAAAGAGGAACAGCTGAGATGCCGGGTGCCGGGTGTTGGTGGCTTCCTCCATTGTACTGGAAGGCTACTCGACGCCTGGGCGCCGTGCTTCCTGGAGTAGATGCTACCACAGGCAGAGCAGACTGGACCCCAAAACTCAGCAGGGCCATCTAGACACATGTTGTGCACCCTGGGGTTGTCCCCAAATAGCCCAGCCAACCTCCTCCGCTTAATACTAAAACACGTTTGGGAGAATTGAGAAATTGGCCTTAGTTTTAAAAAGGGCCTGTTTAAGGGCGCCTGGGTGGCTCAGTCGGTTAAGCGACCAACTCTTTGGTTGTTGGTAATTAAGTTTTCTCATCCCCTTTATCAGTGATTGGCCTTGGAAGGAACATGTGATCTCATGGACCATCCTGTTAGTGCCAGGGGAATCCGCTGACACTAGGGAGGGGTGGGTGACAAAGGGGAAGCGGAGCCCTGGATGGCATCCTTGGGAGAAATCTGAAGTGGGCCTGCCTTAGGATACCCCCCTCTGACACCCAATAAATGTCTCTATTAATTCAAACCACTTGAGTTTAGTTTTCTTACTTGCTTCTAAAACATCCTAAAAATACAGAAATCTACTTAAAATACATAATGTCTTTTAAATTGCTACATTTTAATGTAAACATATAGGTTCAATTCTCTAAGGAACACAGAGTTTCAAATGGATGAATGAATGAATGAATGAATTTACTTTGGAAAGCTGGTCTAATTATCACATTTTGTGCATTAATTCTACAAGTCTTCCTTAAGTGTCCACTGTATCTAACACTATGCTTGACAGTGAAGGTAAGTGGATAAATAAGACTGTGCCCTCAAACTGTTCATGTCTGCTAAAAGATACAGAAGCAAAATTGAACATAGAAAAATACAATGTGATAAATACGATGATAAAGCTGTGTAACTATTCCTAGGTTCCAAAGAAATGCTGATGCCAGAGCTGTGTTTTGCAGGGTAACTGAGAGCTAAGTCAGGTGGAGGGGAAGCAAATGAGTATTCCAGGCTTCAGCAACATGAACAAAGTCGGGGTATCATCACTCAGACCGTAACATGAGTCATAAACCCTAGACTTGTCCAATGCACAACGTACACTACTGTATAGAGCAACCCTCAATAAAGACAAAGGAAAATGGAAAATGGTGGAGAATTTATGGACCTATAAACTGTCTTCTTTTTGCAGTGGCAGCAGGACTTCACGAGAAGTGAGGTTGGAGAGACACTCAGAAATGTGCATTCTTCTTATAGAATCACCTATGTAACACGTTAAGGAAACTGAGCTCTATCCCATACATAGGTTATTTCTCCTAAAATATGTGTGTTAGCATCATCTGGTGAACATTTTTCAAGTGCAGACTTACAGGCCCATCTCCCGGAGATTGATGCCATACATCTGGGGTGAGATCAGGTACCTGCATCTTTACCCAGCTCTCCAATTGATTCTTCTTCCTCCTAAAATTGAAAAAAAACAAAAAACAAAACAACCCAAAAAAACAGTGGGGCAGGTGTGGTGTCATTGAAGGATGTGGGCCAGTGGAGTGACATGGCCCCATTCGTTTCAGAAGATGACCATTCTGGCCGCCGTCTGAGGAATGGAAGGGGAGATGGCTCTCTGGAGGCAGTTACCAGATGCGTAGTTATCTGGTAGGAAAGGGGGGTAGGGAGATAAGAAGAGAAAGAAAGGGGGATGGGGAGATAAGAAGAGAAAGAAAGGGGTTGGGGAGATAAGAAGAGAAAGAAAGGGGGATGGGGAGATAAGAAGAGAAAGAAAGGGGTTGGGGGGATGGGGAGAGAAGGAAAAGGGGATGGGGAGATAAGAAGAGAAGGAAAGGGGGATGGGGAGATAAGAAAAGAAAGAAAGGAGGATGGGGAGATAAGAAGAGAAAGAAAGGGGGATGGGGAGATAAGAAGAGAAGGAAAGGGAGATGGGGAGATAAGAAAAGAAAGAAAGGAGGATGGGGAGATAAGAAGAGAAAGAAAGGGGGATGGGGAGATAAGAAGAGAAGGAAAGGGAGATGGGGAGATAAGAAGAGAAAGAAAGGGGGATGGGGAGATAAGAAGAGAAGGAAAGGGGGATGGGGAGATAAGAAGAGAAGGAAAGGGGGATGGGGAGATAAGAAGAGAAAGAAAGGGGGATGGGGAGATAAGAAGAGAAGGAAAGGGGGATGGGGAGATAAGAAGAGAAAGAAAGGGGGATGGGGAGATAAGAAGAGAAGGAAAGGGGGATGGGGAGATAAGAAGAGAAAGAAAGGGGGATGGGGAGATAAGAAGAGAAGGAAAGGGGGATGAGGAGATAAGAAGAGAAAGAAAGGGGGATGGGGAGATAAGAAGGAAGGAAAGGGGGATGAGGAGATAAGAAGAGAAAGAAAGGGGGATGGGGAGATAAGAAGAGAAGAAAAGGGGGATGGGGAGATAAGAAGAGAAGGAAAGGGGGATGGGGAGATAAGAAGAGAAGGAAAGGGGGATGGGGAGATAAGAAGAGAAGGAAAGGGGGATGGGGAGATAAGAAGAGAAAGAAAGGGGGATGGGGAGATAAGAAGAGAAGGAAAGGGGGATGAGGAGATAAGAAGGGAAAGAAAGGGGGATGGGGAGATAAGAAGAGAAGGAAAGGGGGATGGGGAGATAAGAAGAGAAAGAAAGGGGGATGGGGAGATAAGAAGAGAAGGAAAGGGGGATGGGGAGATAAGAAGAGAAAGAAAGGGGGATGGGGAGATAAGAAGAGAAGGAAAGGGGGATGGGGAGATAAGAAGAGAAGGAAAGGGGGATGAGGAGATAAGAAGGGAAAGAAAGGGGGATGGGGAGATAAGAAGAGAAGGAAAGGGGGATGGGGAGATAAGAAGAGAAAGAAAGGGGGATGGGGAGATAAGAAGAGAAGGAAAGGGGGATGGGGAGATAAGAAGAGAAAGAAAGGGGGATGGGGAGATAAGAAGAGAAGGAAAGGGGGATGAGGAGATAAGAAGGGAAAGAAAGAGGGATGGGGAGATAAGAAGAGAAGGAAAGGGGGATGGGGAGATAAGAAGAGAAAGAAAGGGGGATGGGGAGATAAGAAGAGAAGGAAAGGGAGATAGGGAGATAAGAAGAGAAGGAAAGGGGGATGGGGAGATAAGAAGAGAAAGAAAGGGGGATGAGGAGATAAGAAGAGGGGCGATGCGCAGTTTTCATCAGGACTTTTGTATTCCTCACAGGAGTCTGGTCAACTGGTTGAGGAGATGAATGAGCCTTCCTCTCCTCAAATCCCAAACCAAGTGTTTAAACACGACTTCAAACACTCCTCCGCCACATGCTAAATGCGTGGCCTTAGGTGAGTGAACTGATGTTTCTGTGCCTTGGTTTCCTCATCGGTTAAATGAGGATAATAATTGTACTACCTCAGACGATGGCTTTGACTAGTAAACGAGTTCATTTGCAAAGCTCTTAGAAGAATGTGAACACTTTGTAGAACAGCAGGGTATCACCTGGCAAGCTCTTCGAGTACTTCTTGAAATTTCACTTAAATAAAATATGCTTAATGAATTATATTTCAGCTACATTAAATTCAAACTTGAATTGAAATGAGTGTGCTACATCTGCCACGACCGGCCAGGACCCGTATTGAGCCAAGGTCTCTGCAATCAAGCCTTTGTTTCCCTGCTGGGACAGATGCAGTGGCTCATAGGTTCCAATACCACACAGACACCTGTGACTGTAGCTATGGAGAAATCTGTGCCCACATTCACAGTGCCACCCTGCAACCTCTTACGGAGGCTCTGGTGTCATTATTTACTTAACATTGTTGAGAGTACCTGACTCATTTCCCCCATGGGTTTCCAGCCTCTTGTGTTTTAACCCATGGGTTCTAGCCTTTTTTTTTTTTTCCACTGATTTAATTTCTAAACACACGGGAAAAAAAATTTTGGCCATTGCACTTGTTATTGCATCCTCCAAAATTAGCTTTTTAAGTCTCCCTTCCACAACTGTATTTTTATAGAAAAAACATTAATATGGTTTCTATGTTTCTACCCAAGGGGTAGTAGCGTTTCACTTATGTGTGTGAGGCTCTGAAGTACTTTGGAAGAAAAAAATGCCGTGCAGACAAAAGCCTTCATTTTAAAAGTTTAATTCTCAATTCCACTCCAAAGAACTGTGAGCTGGATGATAGTTAATTCCCATATTTCTGAAGGAGAGTTAGTTGCAGAGACAGTGTCCAGCCAAGCTACCCTTGACTTTGTGCTTTATTACAGTGAAGACACATCAGTGAGACCTGTCTTCTCTGACTCTTTTATAGGCCGAAAGACATTTGTTGCTCTGGGCGAGAGTATTCCATACAAGGTTTTTCTCAAAGCATGGTTTTTTGCACGATGTATATCAGAAACTCCTAAAGTATTTATTAAAATTTCAAAGCCTGTACCATAAGCCTAAGAAAGCCATCTCGGGATAGATCCAAAACCGCTGATGTACAGCTTCCTCTGTATTTTGTGCATGCTGAAGTTTTTGAACACACTAATGAGGATTCCAATAGAGGTCAACTTGATGGCTCTGGTTCTTAAACTGAGGAAAGTAGTCGGAGTTAAAGTTTCAGGAATTAGGGTAATCTTGGGACAAGGAAATCTCTGTTCCTAAAATATTGGTGCATCAATAAGTATTAAACTTAGGGAAATTAAAATCAAGAAAAGGGACACAGAACATGAATTATTAGAAGATAGACCCATAACAGGTTATGGACAACTTAAGGGTTGAACCATACAATGTTTGACGTTCACATTCTTCACAAATATCCCTTGGAGATGCTGTCAGAAATAGATGCTGGGGCGCCTGAGTGGCTCAGTCAGTTAAGCATCTGACTCTTGATTTCAGCTCAGGTCCTGGTCTCACTGTTCATGAGATGGAGCCCTGCGCTGGGCTCTGCTCTAACGGCATGGAGCCTACTTCAGATTCTCTCTCTCCTTCCCTCTCTTCCTCTCTCTCTCTGCCCCTCCCCCACTTGTGCATACACTCTCTCAAAATAAACAAATAAACATTTTTTTTAAACCCTATTCATTTAAAAAAAAAAGAAATAGATGCCAAGGATGCTCAAATTTGGTATTTGAGGATATGCAAAGTTGACACTATATTGTATTCCCCTATAAGGTTATACATTCTCAAGGACAGAATCTGTGCCTTTTATATTCTTTGTATCCCTGGGGACTAACACCATGACTGTTAATGACAGATAATAATAGACCTCAGCAAATATTGATTGCATATTGACTGCTCAGTAAATGTTTGCTGAAATGAACTGGGGGAAGGATCACTTTATTGAGAAGAGTCCACTGGAAAGGAAAAAACCCAACATAGTTCAAAAAGATATGAGGATGAATTTACAAAAGCATGTAAATTGTTGTTATTGAATGTATACCTGACATCTCACTAAAAATGTCAAAATCACATTTTTTCCATTCTGTCCTGACCATATTCCATGCAATTTTGTTTACAAAGCTTTGTCATTGGCTGTCTCTGTGTCTATGTTCCTTTAGGCTATCCAGAATGTTGTTAACCTTCAACTAATTTATTAGTACAATATATTGAATTTTCGTAATACTGAACTCTAATTTATAAAGTACACTTCAAATAAACTTCTTTGTCTTGATTTATTTTGATCTCTAGGGCTATTTTGTAGTTTATTTCAAAATAACTATGGTTTTAAAATATTTCTTCAAAATGAGGTAGGTTTTTTTGTTTGTTTGTTTGTTTGGGGTTTTGGTTTTGAGAGAGAGAGAGAGGTAGAGACGGGCAGAGGGGAAGAATCTTAAGTAGACTCCATGCCCAATACAGAGCCTGATGTGGGGCTCAATCCCATGACCCTGGGAGCATGACCTTAGCTGAAGTCAAGAGTTGGACACTCAACCGACTGAGTCACCCAGACACCCGAGATTTTTTTCTCTTGATCAGTTCCACCACAATATTAAAGTACAAAAGGTCTTCGACTGGTTGTAACAACCCCTGATATCTAGCTATCTGACAGTTTTTCACAAGTAAAATGGTTCACAAAAGAGCAACCTTGTTGACCTCTGAAAATCACATATGTTAAGGAAAAGAGAAAACCGATATTGGCAAGTTTTGTCTCCCCATAGTACTTGATCCCTTTTCAGGAGCTCAGGGGTTAAAGAAGGATTTAGTTTCAATATTCTTGCAGAATCCTTATTTCTGTTTCTAAAAGAGAAGTTTGTAAAAGCAGCTTTTAAACATCGGAAAAGCTTTTACCATTGTTATGAGTCGTATAATAATATAAGCTAAGAGTAAATGAATGAAAAACACATAGATTACCTATCCTGTTGATTATATGTGTGTGTTTAACATTTAAGAGAAAAAAATATGTTTTGCTGAGCTAAAACTGTGTTTGGAATATAATTGACAGTGTTCAGGAAGTCCCCAGGTAAAGGCTTTCAGTACTATTTCCATAGCTATAATTTTTAGACAAACACAACATAGACCTTCTTGTTACATAAGCATGCAAAATATGGTTATTTGTGCAAAAAGAGTAATATAAACAAATCAAATTTACTTAGAGTCAGTTTATTAAGTAGACCTACCAAAGTGAAATGGACAATGAGGTCGTAAGATGCCACAATAGAAAAGCCGTGAGTGGGGTGCCTGGGTGGTCCAGTTGGTTAAGCGACCAACCCTTGATTTCACTTCAGGTCATGATCTCATGGTTCGTGAGATCGAGCCCCACAGTGGGCTCTGAGCTGACAGCACGGAGACTGGTTGGGATTCTCTCTCTCCCACTCTCTCTGGCCCTCCCTCACTGGTTCTCTCTTTCTCTCTCTTTCTTTCCTTCTTTCACTCTCAAAATAGGTAAATAAATCTTTTTTAAAATATGGATTAAAAAAAATCCCCTAGAGATGATTGGCAATCCTCCCATATTGACTTGAGGCTGAAAATGATAAATTACTGGCCAGTCACACAGGAGGTAAAAATTAGAATTAAAGCTGGTTCAAAACTCCTTATTTTAGTTGCTGACAGAAAAGAATGATTAGGCAATGAAAATGTTGGAAATGTTTGCAAGTACTCCAAGTTACGTCTATGTGAACCAAAGATTTATCTGTAATGGTTTATAAACTATGCAGCAGATATTTAAGTTAAAACCTTATATTTATGTGAAGTAGCTATATGATGCAAATAGCTTTTTTAGACTTATATATTATAAAATAGTTCTGAATATCTAGTATTTTAGGACTTGGTACTGGATCAAAGACACATGCAAAGACTTGAATGAACACACAAGACAGACCAAAAAATGAATTCTGTTCTAAAAGAAGAATGAGGAGGGGGCACCTGGGTGGCTCAGTCGGTTAAGCGGCCGACTTTGGCTCAGGTCATGATGTCACGGTCAGTGAGTTCAAGCCCCGCGTCGGGCTCTGTGCTGACAGCTCAGAGCCTGGAGCCTGCTTTGGATTCTGTGTCTCCCTCTCTCTCTGCCTCTCCCCCACTTGTGCTCTGTCTCTCTCTCTCAAAAATAAATAAAAACATTAAAAAAAATAGGGGCGCCTAGGTGGCTCAGTCGGTTAAGCGGCCGACTCTGGCTCAGGTCATGATCTCACAGTCAGTGAGTTCAAGCCCCGCGTCGGGCTCTGTGCTGACAGCTCAGAGCCTGGAGCCTGTTTCAGATTCTGTGTCTCCCTCTTTCTGACCCTCCCCCGTTCATGCTCTGTCTCCTCTGTCTCAAAAATAAATAAACATTAAAAATTAAAAAAAATAAATAAAATAAATAAAATAAAATAAAATAAAAATTTTTTAAAAATTAAAATAAAAGAAGAATGAGGGGCATGGGGACTGGAAGGAGAGAAGGCCAGGCTGCCACTTACTACCAGCACAATCTAGGACAAGGCATCACTTTGAGCCTCAAATTTCTCATACCACCACCTAAGATGGAAACACTGTGTGGAAAACTGTTCTAGAAACCATTCATGTAATAAATGTAATATGATTGCTATTATTATACTATCTAATTAGTATATGAATAGCATACAGTATTCTAGTTAGTATAATATAAATGTGGGGCACCTGGGTGTCTCAGTTGAGCATCCAACTCTTGATGTTGGCTCAGGTCATGATCTCATGGTTATGGGATCAAGCCCCATGTCGGGCTCTGCACTGAGCATGGAACTTGCTTGTGATTCTCTATATCCCTCTGCCCCTCCCCCATCTCTCTCTCTCTCTCTTTCAAAAAAATATGTATATACTAAGTTGTATGTATATATAAATATATATATGTATATGTAACACACACACACACACACACACATATATATAAATACTATTCCCACTGTTTTAAATACTTCAGTCAATATTTTTGTGGTTATAGTGCCCGTCATTGTAGTAACTTTAGTCAGAAATCATTGCAGAACCAGAGGTGTCCTTTTTGAAGAATCCCAGACTAATGAGACAAACAAGGGTGGAAAATTGGGAGCCAAAGTTCTACTCACAAGACTGTTCCCCTTCTAGTTACAACTTTTGCTAATCTGTCATCTACCTTGTGCTTCAATTTTTCCAAACACCTTCAGCAACTTTCCACTTAAGTGCCTCATTGCCTCAATATCGACATCTACAAAACTGCTTCCCCCCGCTCCCCCCCCCCCACCTGCTGCCCCGTTCTCTAAACTCACATCTCCTGGGGCTATTCATGGTATCATCAGTCACCCATGCACTCAGCCTAAAACCTACCTTGGGTTCATCTTCTACTTCACCTCTGCTCTTCTATGTGTTATTCATCATCAAGTTCTACTGCTTTTTTTTTTTTTTGAAATTGAAGTGAAATTCATATAACATAAAATGAACCATTGTTAAAGCATACAATTCAGCAGCATTTAGTCCACTCACAGCGTTGTGCAACCACCACTTTCATCAAGTTCCAAAACACTTTCATCACCCCAAAGAGAACCCACATACCTAGTAAACAGTCACCTCCATTCCCCTCATCCCTGGCCCCTGGCCACCACTAATCTGCTTACTGTCTCTATGGATTTATCTATTCTGGCTACTTTACACAAATGGAGTCATACAGTATAAGACCTTTTTGCATCTGGTTTCTTGTTTCTGGTTTTCATCTAAGTTTTTAAAGTTCATCCATGTTGTAGCATGTATCAATATTTCATAACTTTTCCTGGCTAAACGATACTCCATTGCATGGATTACCACATTATGTGTATCCATTCATCTGTTGATGAGCATTTGGGTTGTTTCTACCTTCAGACTATCACGAATAGTGCTGTTAGGAACATTCATGTACAAGTATTTGTTTGAGTGTCTGTTTTCAATTCTTCTGAGCATTTACTGTCTTAGCATTCTCCAGAGAAATCAAACCAATAGGTTTTCTTTCCACAAAGACATATATATAGACAGAATGATTTATTTTAAGGAACTGGCTCACATGATTTTGGGAGCTGGGAAGTCTGAAATGTGTAGGCCAGGCCAGGAGGTTGGAAGTTCAGGTAAGAACTGTAGTTTTGAGTCTAAGTTTTGCAGGTTGACACAAGGGAAACTCAGGCAAGGCTTGTTTCTGTGTTGCATACTTGAGGAGAATTCTTCTATGGGAATCCTCAGTCTTTGCTCTTAAGGCCTTCAAATGATTGAAGGGCCACTCCCATTATGAAGGGTAATCCATTTTACTCAAAGTTTGATGATTTAAATGTGAATGACATTTGAAAAATACCTTCACAGCAACATCTAGACTGGCGTTTGGCTAAATAATTGAGCACCAAACCCTAGCCAAGTTGACACATAAAATTGGCCATCATTTATACTTAGGAATAGAACTGGTGGGTCATACAGTAATTTGCTTAACTTTTTGGGGAAATGCTGCCTTTGTACATTCTGGGACCCAACATCCAACATGAGGAGGTGGGGCTCCCCACACCCCCAATTCTCAGACACCGGTAGGGTATTTGCCGCTTCGGATGCCACTGACAAGTCCAGGTTGTTTCCTGTCCTTTTGACAAACCGGCTGAATTATTTTAGAACTTAGTTGGGAAATGAAATGTCCTTTATTGTATCCCTTACCTGAAGACGTTTCTGTAAAAATAATTCATATGATGTATTAATTTTCTTTTATGACCAAGCTGATCTCACTATCATGCAAGAATCCATGCATTTGTTGGATGTATTTTATGGATGTGAGAGATCCCCCTTGTTAGCTAATACTATAAACAAGGAATTGTATCCTAAGTGCTTAAGCTGTTTGGTTAAAGCATTCATTATTACATTATCAAAAGGTGGATCAGCTCTGAATTTTGTACAAGAATTATGGTTGTAATTGTTTAACTTTTAAAAACTACTTTTGTAGGGTTGGGGAAAGAGCCTGGTATGAGATTTTTCTTCCCTTAAATCAAAATGCTGCTTTTCTGAAACAAAATGAAAAATATAGGAAACATCTTAAAATGAGAGATTTCACAAGATTTGTGGGCAGGGGGAGAAAACTTTGAAGAGAGAAGTAGATTTGATTAAGTAAATCTTCAATTTATTCTTTTTGAACTGATCCTTCATTATGTGGCTCAAAACAACAATGCTTTTATAAGAACTGCCTTTTCACGCAGTCCCCCATATAATTGTATTTTCTGTTCTCACTAATTATGCTTTTCAGGTCCTTTGGTAATCTTCCCAAGTTGATGAATATGTGTGTATCTTTCCCCTGTGGCAAATTTTTTACTATGACAGGTATTTATTTAAATAAGATAATGTATTCTCTAGACAGATCATTAGCAATGTGTGATGGCTGTGTATGCTTCAGAATACCCAGATGGTCAGGCATCTTATTGTGAATTTTCCTGCAAAACTTCAAGTTCAGGTTTCTAAACAGATAAACATTTCTAAGAGCCAGTCAGTCTTCATAGTTGCGTCCCATGTGTATATGCCTGTCACACATCCCAGATTCTTCTATTTCCAGGCCCTTATAATTTTTCACCATGAATATCTCAACCATGCGATTACAAGTTTGATCCAGGGACACTGGCAGCCTAGGAATTATTT
This sequence comes from Prionailurus bengalensis, assembly GCF_016509475.1. Classification (NCBI taxonomy): domain Eukaryota; kingdom Metazoa; phylum Chordata; class Mammalia; order Carnivora; family Felidae; genus Prionailurus; species Prionailurus bengalensis. The sequence goes on from NC_057343.1 coordinate 212,334,790, forward strand.
ATAGACAAAAAACAAACAAACAAACAAACAAAACACCGTCACTTGGAGTTGTATGGGTATATTGAATACTATCTATCATTGTTAACACCTCAGCTTATTAGCCACTCCTTATTTATTTTGAGGTTTGAATTTTAATTTTATATGTATTCTTAAATTATTTTGTGAGTGTATTCAGGAATAATAATAGAACCAACTTCATAAGTTTATAGTAAGGATTTAATGAACTAATATATGTATTTAGAACACCTTAGCTATTATCCATATTTTTATTACAATCATTATTATCTGTCTTTGGGAGTGTAGATTATATTACTTTTATTAAATCTTGAGCTTAACAGGGTGAGCCTGAGTTTTAACCTGGACTTATCAGCCTCATGAATATATTACTTAGTTTGGGCTGTCATATCAAACAGATCGGATGACTTAAGCAATAGACATTTATTTTCTCACAGTTTTAGAAGCTGGAACTCCAAGGTCAAGGTGCCAGCACAGTTAGTTTCTGATGAGATCTCTCCTCCTGGCTTGTAAATGACTACCTTCTTGCTATGTGCTCACATGACATCTTCTTTGTAAGAGCTCCGAGACAGAGGGAGAGACAGACAGACAGACAGACACAGAAACACAAAGACAGAGACAGAGGCAGAGACACAGAGAGAGACGAAGTTTTCTGATGACTCTTTTTAGAAGAGCAGTAATCCAGACCTCACTCTCATGACCTCATCTAAACCTACGTCCCAGAGGCCCCACCTCCAAGTACTACCACACGTTGGGGGGGGGGGGTGGCATTCACATACAAATTTTGTGAGGGACACAATTCAGTCCATACTAATGAACCTGGCAATATTTATCCTCTCTAGGCTGAATTTCTCAATTTGTAAAATGTAGATTACAACACAACAGAGTCACTGAGTCACTTAAGTGATCATTTTCATCTTCTGCTTGTTTGTGTCATTTTGAAAGGATATCCCCCATACAGACACATATGGTTTCTCTCATAAGAACAATTATGACACAATCCCCAAAGAACAAATGTCTCCTCTATTCTTTTTGTCTTTTTGTTCTGCCTGTTTTGCTTTCCAATTCCTGCCCAATGTAGCCTCAGCCTATCTTTTCAGCCATGTAGTACCCTCTACTTCCCCCATGTGAAGGACCTTCCAGCCAGATCAGATCACTCTACCTTGGTGCTCTGGTTGTCTAGAACATGCTATTTAACCAACTCTATAAAACTTCTTAAATCTGTCTTTAGAAATAAAATTTCCTCCTAGAGTATCAACCGCACTTCGGGTCATCCTTACAGATTTTTTTTTCATCTGCTTTGTATTATACTTTTGTGTCATCATAGCTTATGTCCTTATTGGTAAAGAGCCTTTTGAGTGAAAGACAAATCAGATATCCTCCCACAGATGTAGCACACATGACCATTCACTTCATCAATGAATTGAAACTACTGAAGGGAAGAGTCCTGGATCTCCTTTGTACTTTTATTGCAAAAGAGATGACTATTTTCATTATAATGAAAGAAACACCATGAAACACCAAATACCAAAGAAAACACCATGAAGGGGGTGGCCCATTCAACTTTTGAGTATTCAAGAAGCAGCAATTATATACACAAAGCTGATGTCTTCACTTCAATTATAATCAAGTGTTCATTAAAGTAAGTTCCCGGAAGCTCAGTTTCAAGCAACTGCTCATCAGTTTAGGTTGCCATTTGCAGATACTTAAATTCAGTACAAATATATTACATACATCTAGCCCTTAAGAGTTCACAAAGTATTTCCATGTACATGATTTCTTTTGATGAGCCCTGTGAAACGGACACGAGGCCCCGTGAAATGGACAAAATTACATTACATGAGCCCTATGAAATGGGCAAAATAATTATTTTTAAATCAACTCTGTAGAACAAAAATCCGAATTTGCAAGGATGGGACCTGTCTAAGGTCACAAACTAATACAAACTGAAACCAGGCCTAAATTTCAGATACTTTTGCTCCTAATCTGCTCTCTGTGAAACATAGTATCTCTCACCACACAACATGCCTTAAAAATTATTCCATAATCCAGGGTACCTGGGTGGCTCAGTAGCTTGAGTGTCCAACTTTGGCTCAGGCCATGCTCTCCTGGTTCATGAGTTTGAGCCCTGCACAGGGCTCACTGGTGTCAGCACAGAGCCCGCTTCAGATCTTTTGTCCCCCTCTCTCTCTGCCCCTCCCCTGCTTGTGCTGTCTCTTTCTCAAAATATAAACAAACATTAAAAAAAAAAACTTCCATAATTGATATATTTTAATAAATCAGACTAGGGTCTTCCTCCACTTAATCAGTATGTGAATTTTTATTACACTCTGAGTTTTCACCTGATTAAGCCTTCAGTGGAACAGACTATATGTGATTGTAAAATACTCAGGGAAAATCCTAATGTAATTAGGCCAATCCTTTTTTTCCAGTGTGTTTTTCTATTACTTAAGTAAAATGCTTTACTGCATTTACCCAGTATATTCAATCTATAAAAATACATCATCTTCCTATTATCTATTTATTTAAAAAAAAAACTTTGAAATCCAGCTAAATAGTTTAAATTGCTTAATTTCACATAAATTCTAACATTGCTTTCCTGCAGAACACATCAGTTAAAATGAACTTGAACTATCACACACTAGTTTGTTTCTCATTAAAATTTAACAATATTTGATCAAAGCGTCTAAATTTCATAGACTTTAAGCATTTCTCATTGGTGTATTTGCTAATAATTGGTTTGCATGGCTCTGGGCTATTGTTTCTTTCTATTTTTCCTTATAAATTGGTGGTCAAGCTTTGTAATAAAAAAAAAAACCACTGTTTGTTTAGTAATACTAATTACAATTTCCCCTGAGTGATAATTTTGATTCTATTTCTCCAAGGAAAACTCACCATATTTAGCAACTTTTTTTTTTTTGAATCCTTAAACTACCCCAATTAACTACATGCAGATGGAATTCATTTGGTGCTTTTCTCTAGAAGACATTGTTCAGTTCACTTACTGTAGTGAATGCTATGGTCAATGTCATTTCATGTGATTCTAAGGGTTTATGAGCGTGACCCTGTTTGCCTGAAAGCCTGTGCTAACCTTTTATACTGTGTCAGTACAAATAACCTTCTCCTGGTAGTTAAAAGCCTTGCTCTGTACTTACAAGTTTTTGACTTGGCTTCTTGCCAGGGCATCAATTAGGGCTTGTTTCTTCAGTGTCAGGGCCAGGGCACCCATTTATGACAGGGAAAGAAAGCCCTTCATATTATAAGTGCTCCTTCATTTAGATTCCAAGATCATATTTTCCATTGAGTCTCCAATGAAGTTGCATCTGCTATACTCTAGAGCCAAAGCTCTTAGAAACAGAATTCAAAGAATTGATGTCAAGAATAGCGTAATAATACTTTCAGTGGTAAATGAAAACAGGCATGGCCCAGCTTCCAGACATTCTGAATGTCTTGTGGCTGCATGATTTAAAGATCCCAAATAAACACCCGGTGAGAATGATAAGTCATAGAAAGATGGAAAATTTAGGTTCTGATGATGTGGAGTAGTCCTAGTACCTGGAAAACAAAGGTAGCAGATCTGGGAACCTGGCATCAAAGCATCAGGATGATGACACTAATGAAGACTAATCTCAACCAGCTTCTGATTCTGAAAGTACAAGAGACTATCCTTTCCCACCTGGCTCTTTACTCCCAAAGGCTGCATTGAACCACATATCCTGAAAGCCTGTTACACCGATCTTCCTAGTGGAGCAGGAAATGCTTCTTTGCAGTCCATTTGCACCTGGAACGCTATCACCTTAGAAACCCCATATTTAACCGGGACTCTAGGTGACTCAGTCAGTTAAGTATCTGACTCTAGATTTCAGCTCAGTTCCTGATCTCATGGTTCGTGAGACTGAGCCCTGCGTCGGGCGTCCTGACAGTGCAGAGCTTGCTTGGGATTCTCTCTCTACCTTGCTCTCTGCCCCCGTGCTCTTTTTCTCCCAAAATAAATAAACATAAAAAAAGAGAAATCCTGGGGCGCCTGGGTGGCTCAGTCGGTTGGGTATCAGACTTGGGCTCAGGTCATGATCTCACGGTCTGTGAGTTTGAGCCCTGCATCGGGCTCCGTGCTGCCAGCTCCGAGCCTGGATCCTGCCTCGGATTCTGTGTCTCCCTCTCTCTCTGCCCCTCCCCTGCTCATGCTCTGTCTCTCTCTGTCTCAAAAATAAGTCAAAACATTAAAAAAAATTTTTTTGAAAAAAAGAGAAATCCCATAGTTAAGTAAACACCATTCTAAAACTAAGTGGATATAGGGCTTCCATAAAATATAAACTCTTTTTTATTGTTGGGAAGACCACATACAGACTGAAATGTGAAAACACACGTACAGACGTGCAGCTGGAAACGCAGGCTGTGTGTTCTGTGTCATGTAAGCAACACTCATTTCAACAAGTTAAAAACAGCATGGACAAAAGCACAGCTGTCATTGAAGTTGCTTCCCAGGAACCACAATCTGTATAGATTTTTATAGCTTTTTTTTTTTTCAACGTTTATTTATTTTTGGGACAGAGAGAGACAGAGCATGAACGGGGTAGGGGCAGAGAGAGAGGGAAACACAGAATCGGAAACAGGCTCCAGGCTCTGAGCCATCAGCCCAGAGCCCAACGTGGGGCTCAAACTCACGGACCGCGAGATCGTGACCTGGCTGAAGTCGGACGTCTAACCGACTGCGCCACCCAGGCGCCCCTACAGCTTTTTGAAACAGGAAAATGTTCTTAGTCTTTTTTTTAAATGTTTATTTTTGAGAGAGAGAGAGAGAAAGAGTGTAAGCAAGGGAGGGGCAGAGAGAGAGGGGAACAGAGGATCCAAAGCAGGCTTTGTGCCGTCAGCAGAAAGCCCGGTGCAGGTGGACGCTCACGAATGGTGAGACCGTGACCTAAGCTGAAGTCAGATGCTTAACCCAATTGAGCCACCCAGGTGCCCCAGTATGTACTTAATATTTAAGGATGTTGCTGATAGGAATTTAAGACTGAACCATAAGCATACCTAACAATTCCAAGGTTACATGACGGAGGCATGAGTCTTCTAGAAACTCTGTTACCTACATGAGAAGAAAATTGCAAGAACATATGGAGTTTGGTTAGACTTTGGTGTTGCCTCACAATCCTTGGAAGGTAGTAATGAAGTCAATTCTTTAAGAGTCATATGTGATATTCCAGCATGCTTTTCATTACCAAGATGCTAACTGATTACTCAACTGTATGTATATTTTACCAAAAACATCGGTTAATGTCTGCTGAGCCCCCAGATGCCCTCCATGATGGCCTCCAATGAACTCTGGCTCCTGGGATTTATGGATATTGTGGAAATGATAGTGTGTGACCTCCAAGGCCAGGTCATGAAAAACATTGCAGCATCTGCCTTGCTCTCTTGGATCACTCTGGGGAAAGCCATGCTGTAAGGACATTCAAACAACCCTCTAGAGAAGCCCGCATGATGAGGAGCTGAGGCCTCCTGCCAACAAGAAGCATTAACTTACCAGCCATGTGAGTGAGCTGCCTTGGAAGTGGGTTCTCCAGCCCCTGGCACCTTCAAGATCTGCACTTCTGCCTTCCGTCTTGACCACAAACTCAGGAGAGACTCTGTGCCATATCAACAAAGGTGTTCCCTGATTCCTGACTCACAGAAATTGCATGAGATAATACATATTTATGGTTTTAAGACACGACATTTTGGGGAAATAGTCTGTGCAGCAACAGATAACTGCTAATATAAACATGGAATGTAATGCTCTCCACAAACCCAGTTTACAAAAAATTTACTTCGGACCAGGACCCTCCCAGACCCTCTTCATGATGCCAGAGCCCAAGTAACAAGAGAACAAATGGAAAACATGGGGATCATGAGGCATTGTTCCAATTCCCTCTTAGTAACTTGGTTCCGGTGATGAAAGGAACCAGAAATATCCCGCTGGTTACTCCGCTTCCCTCTCTGTGGTGATGAACACCATTTAAATGGCAGCTGAATTTCAAGGAGACTAGAAATTTTTGTTCTGCGATTAAACATAATGTGCTCCAAAATTTTTGCTTGAGTGCCCAAAGTTTCCAACTACATCACTGGGTAATTCAGAGGTGATAGGGCTGGTGAGATGGCAAATATTTAACAACACCACTCTGGAAATGGCTGAGAAAGAGCAACATGAGTGGCTGAGTCACGGCCTAAGGGTAGAGAAGGCCAGTCCATGTCAAGTTCATGGCAGAGCTCTTGGCCCTCACTTCAGGTCCTAGGCAGCACTCTTGCTGAGCTGCTGTGCCTCGTGTGGGGAGCCAGGCGAGACCAGGGCTGCAGGCGCAATAAGGCATGTGGCTGGCTGGGGAGATATGCAGTGAAAAATCAAAGAGGATACTGCAGAAGGAGGTTCCAAAGGAAAAAAAAAAAAAAAAAAAAGAGTAGCCTATAACTGAAAGAGGCATACATTTGGAGAAGACTCAAGGGATTGTAGAAGAACATAGCCATTACCTGAAACACGGGAGGACTGTAACACATGCAGTTGCCAGTAGGAAAGACTTCCAGAGTAGGTGGAGAGAAAGGGAGCATACCACCCCTGGTGAAAAGGAGTGATACCAGATGGATGCTATGCCCAGATGGAGAACTTTTAAAACATCTGAGAACAGAGCACATGGGGAGTAGCTAAAGAAAACACAAGACAACATCCCAACAACCAGTGGGATTAAACCTTCACAGCAAAGTGCTCTTAGTCCCCCAAGGAAGGTTAGTCTTCTAGGGTGAGAATGCTTGTCTTGAGGGGCCCTGGACAGAGTTTCATTAAATGGCAGCCTCTCAACAGTCAACCCTATTGTACTGATTAAACAATACAAATGAAACAGAAACATCCTTGATAGCCTATCTGAAGAAAAAAAAATTCCTTCACGTGGCCGAGAAATTTCTTAAGAGAAGAACTTGAGGGGCACCTGGGTGGCTTGGTCTGTTGAGCATCCAACTCTTGATGTCAGCTCAGGTCACGATCTCATGGTAGTGAGATCAAGCCCTGATTTGGGGCATAGAGTCTGCCTCAATCCTCTCTCTTCTTCTCTCTTTGCTTCTCCCCCCTGCTCATGCTGTCTCTCTGTCTCTCTCTCTCTCTCAAAGAGAGAGAGAGAGAGAGAACTTATCTGTGACATCTGTGGTTGCTCAGCTGCCTGCCCTAAACCTGAAATGTAATCAGCATTCAATAAGTATTTATGCAAACAGAAAAATGAAATTTAATAATTTGGTTGGTCAGACCATTATGCCTCTGTTTTCAACCCCCCTGAGAATCTTAGCAGCTACAAAGTTTTTGCTTTGGGCTTTGGGTGGTTTTGATTTGCTTCTGCAACAGTTGCTGGAAATGTTCCAGCTGGAATAAACAATGTTCTGTCTTCGCCCCTCCGGGCCTCAGATTGTTCACATGGAACTAGATGACCCCCAGCCCCGTGCAGCTCTGCTCTTAGTTCCATGTAGTTGCTGCATATTGCAAGTGGGAAATCTGAGGATTTCCTCAGAGCACACAATTAGTGGAGAATGCAACTAGGTTCAAACACTGACTCCTTGCTTACAACCCAGTCCTCCTTCTATCCTACAACCTTATCAATAAACCCGTCTCTACAAGTAGCCCTACTACTGATCTTGGCCCCCAAATCAGCAGGAGGTGACCATGCAGCATGAGTTCTCTGTGAAATGTCGAAGAGTTAGTAGCATCCCTGGCCAGTCTACCCGTTAGATGCCAGTAGCACCCCTCCCTGAATTGTGACAACTAAAACTGTGTTCAGAATTTGCCAAATGTCCCTTGACTGGCAAAATTACCCCTGGTTAAGACTTTTATATTAGTCTTGTCTCTTATATGGCTTGATCTCTTTACATCTCAAGTCCAATCCACAATTTGTATTTGTATCACTCAAGAATAATAATGCCATTTACAATTCATTTTTCATATATTAACCCACTTGAACTTCATAGAAATCCTGTAAAATAGTCTCAGCCTATTTTAATGCTGTGTGAGAGCAAAGGTCAAAGAAGTTGAGTGATTTCTCCGAAAGCATTCAGCGAATAATTGGGAGAAGTTGAGCTGAATCCTAACCTTCGGCTTGTCAATCTCTTGCTGTATCCTGGTTATTCTCAACCTGGGCGGGGGGGGGGGGGGGGGGGTTGCCCCCCAGGGAACATGTGGCAGTGTCTGGAGACCTTTCTGGTTGTCATAGGTGTGTGGAGAATATCACTGGATCTTCTGGTAGAGGCCAGGACTGCTGCTCGACATCCTACAAAGCACAAGACAGCCACCCTCTACCTCCCAATGAAGAATTATCCTCCCAAATGTCAGGACTGTGGAGGCTGAGAAAGGCTGATATATCTGCTGAGCTACATTGTCTCTTAACCACCTACAACTGCTCTCTGACTTTTTCCTACCCTTTAGTTAGCGTTCTTTTGCAGTTATAAAGATATATTGAAGCCATAAATTGATAGTAGCTCACATTTCAAGGAACTTAAATCATGCTAAGTTTAATTTTTAAGCGTAATAAATCTGTCTCTCTTCTCTATTATTTTTAATGTACTTTCCTACTTAAAGTCTATGTTGGTAAAAAAAAAAGTGTAGAGAGAAATTTTTATTTTCTTAGACTTGGAAAGTAATTTTGGAACACGGGAATGTCAAAAGGGAAAGAAAAAAATTGGTAAATACTTTGAAGTCTAAATAGGATTTTTATAACTTGATTATTGATGAAATATTTATAAAATATCTGAGGGCCAGTATAGAAGTTCTGTATTTCAACCTTGACCTAGAAATATTGTAAACAGGGGAAATATCAAAAAGAACTTTTTTAGTGACATTGGAGGAAGAACAACAACTTTTTAAATGAGAGCATACAAATTGAATCTTAGAATGTGTATAACCTATTAGCACTGCCTTATTTCATTTATTAATATGCACTTAAGATTCATGAATAAAACTGCCATAAACATTCACAATCAGGTTTTTCTGAATACTTAAATTTTCAAGTCAGCTAGGTAAATATCTAACATGAGAATCATCAAATTGTATGGTAAGACTATGTCGCTCTATAAGACAGCGTTAAACTGTCCTCCAAGATGGCTTCACCTTATGTCCTGACCAATGATGAACGCTGCTCCATATCTCCACTAGCAATTGGTATTATTGGTATTTTGGATTTTAACCCTTCTAACAAGTGTGTATCATTCCCAATTCCTCTTTCCTGTCTACTGTAGCATTATCATTCATTTCACTTTTCCATCTGTGTTAATCACCCAATACATTTTTTTACTGTTACTCTTTAAGCAAAGGGCAAAGAGTCTAGATTCATTAAGAATGAGATAATTAGGGGTAGCTCAGTCAGTTAAGTGTCTGACTCTTGGTTTCAGCTCAGGTCATGATCTCACGATTTGTTGAGTTCGAGCCCCGTGTCGGGCTGTGCACTGACAGCAGGTCTGCTTGGGATTCTCTCTCTCACTCTCTCTGCCCCTTCCCCCACTTGCGCTGTCTCTGTCTCTCTCAAAATAAATAAATAAACTTAAAAGACTGAGAGAGTTAAGACCTTATTCTACCTTCATGTATTACTTCGGTGTTGCTCTTCCTTTGTTTAGGTAGATCGAAGTCTCTGATCTTTATCACTTTCCTTCTACCTAAAGAGCAACGTCCAGCATTTATTGCAGGCAGGTCTGCTGGTGATGAATTCCCTGTTTTTGTTGGTCTGAGAAAGTCCTCATTTATTCTTCACTTTCGAAGGATAATTTTGATAGAATGGAATTCTAAATTGGGGTTTTTTCTTTCAACATTTCAAAGTTTTCACTCATTGTCTTCTTTCTTTCAGTTATACTTATCCTGCTTTGTATAACCTGAGCTTCCTAAATTTGTGGCTTGGGGTCTGTTATTAATGTGGGAAGGTTCCTGGCCATTATTACTTCAAATATTTCTTCTTCTTCGTTCTTTCTTCCTCTTCCATCTTCTATTCCAATTGTGTGCATGTTATATCTTTAGAAATTGTCCCACCATTCTTTTTTTTTTTTAAGTTTATTTATTTGTTTCAAGAGAGAAAAAGAGAGCATCAGCTAGGGAGGGCAGAGTGAGAAGCAGAAAGAGAATCCCAAGCAGGCTCAGCCCGACAAGGGGCTCAAACCCATGAACTGTGTGATCATGACCTGAGCCGAAATCAAATCAGACACTCAACCAACTGAACCACTCAGGCACTCCGTGTCCCATCATTCTCATACGTTCTATTATATTTGCTGTTTTGTTTTGCTTTTTTAATTTTTTAATTTGAATTTCACCTTGAGAAGTTTCTATTGATCTGTCTTCAAACTCACTGATTTGATTCCCCATGGCCAAGGCAGTATATTGATGAGCACATCAAAGACATTCTTCATTTCTGTTGCTGTGCTGTTGCTTTCTAGCATTTTCTTTACATTGTTTTTTAAAGTGCACATCTCTCTGCTTACATTACCCATCTATTCTTAATATGTTGTCTATTTTTTCCAGTAGAGACTTTAACATATTTATCACCGTTGTTTCAAATCCCTTGTCTTATAATTCTAAAGTCTATAACACATCTGAGTTTGGTTTGATGATTTGGCTCTTTGGGCTGTGGATTTCTTTCCTTGCCTTTTAGCATGTTTTTTCTTTTTTTTTTTTGAAAGCCAGTAAACTCCAATGCTTTTTAGCTGTAAGACCTTAGATGCTTTGCTCAGCCACTCTGAACTCCAGTCACCTCATCTCTAGAACAGGGGGAAATAAAACAATATAAATTTATTGTGAAGATTGCTTAGAAATAAGGTCGTGCGCAAAGGGTGAGACTGATGGCAGCCACGGTGAGGTATGTGGTTTAACCATTCTTGGATTAATCAGTTTAACCATTCTTAGTTTAATCAATCCTGACTGATGTTAGGAACTGCCAAGCATTGTCCCTTCGTCAGGTTTTCATGGCAGCTTTCTCTGTGTGGGAGTGGCAGACGGAGGGAGGACAGATGATGCAGCACCAGGTTCTACGTCCCTATGGAGGGGAACCCAGCCTCGTTGTCACATATAAAGCCTCCAATCAGCCATCATCCCTGAATGTGGTCTGTTTTCTCTCACTGAGTGCCAGCTCCTTTCTTAGAGCTGTCAGAACGCACTTATGCCCGAACGACAGGTCTTCTGTGCGAAAGAGAAGTGGGATGCGATGGTTGTCATGGTGGGTAGTTCGAGTCAGAAGAAAAGCAGATCAGGTACCACGCTCTAGTCTAGGATAATTTGAATCAGACTCATCTGATGAAGAATACAATCAGGGAAAGATATTTTGCAAAAGAAAACACTCAAAGATGCACACATACACCCCAATCAGCATTATTTTAATTTTACATTCTTTAATTCGCATCAAAGTAATTTTATTTTTTTAATGTTTGTTTGTTTGTTTGTTTGTTTAGAGAAAGATTGCATGAGCAGGGAAGAAGCAGAGAGAGAGGGAGACAGAGAATCCCGAGCAGGCTCCACGTTGCCAGTGCAGAGCGTGATGTGGGGCTTGAACCCACAAACCGTGTGAGATCACCGTGAAATCATGACCTGAGTTGAGACCAAGAGTCTGGTGCTTAACCAATTGAGCCACCCAGGAGACCCCTGAATCTAAGTAATTTTAACACACAGTGCTGTTCTGCTGTATTTCAGTGGAAAGAAAACTATGAAATTGAGACTTTGGTAAAAGTCGATGGAAATAGTAGGTTATTTACCATTACAGACCACAGCTGTGTCAACTTTTGCTAGTTTTGAAAATAGTATCTCTGATGGGCAGAATTATGGTTCCCCAAAGATGTTTATGTCTCAGTTCCTGGATCCTGCGAATGTGTTGCCTTACATGGCAAAAAGAACTTTGCGAAGGTGGTTAAGTCAAGGAAATTGAGATGGGAGATTATCTAGGATTCCTAGTAGACCAGATCTAATCACCTGGACCCTTAAAAGCAGAGAACTTTTTCTGGTTGTGGCAAGAGGGAGATGTAACCATGGAAGGATGATCAGAGGGAGCCAATGTTGTTGGCTTTTAAGGTGAAGAAAGCCACAAGCCAAGGAACATGGGTAAAAGCTGAAAAAGGCAAGACAATGGATCCTCCTAGAGAGCATCTAGAAAGTACTGCAGGGTGTTGACAACTTGATTTTAGCCCCGGGAGACCAGTGTCAGACTTCTAACCTATACAATGGTAAGAATAAATTTGTGTTGTTTTAAGCCACTAAGGTTGTAATAATTTGTTGCAGCAGCAACAGGAAACTAACATGGTACCCGTTTTAGAAACAAATTATATTGTTTGTAATAGTTCTATCACTATTCTAAGCGATTGGAGACCTTTTGTACTTTTCCTTGCAGACTTACAGATCTCAGTACTATAGTAGATAGGTTATCAATATGGCATTAATGTCCTACAAGTCATACTGACCATTATTTCAATTTTAAATATTAAAAATCCTCCTGAAAGATATCAATCCTGAACCTCATGACAACCTCTCTGTTCACAGGTTTAGTAGCACACAGATAGTAGCTAAAATGACTTCCAATTTTTAGGAGAATCGACGGGCAACCAGGACCTCAGATTTGCACAAATGCTATGCTCTGCTCTCACTGGGAGTCTTTCCTATGCTGTTACTGGCTTGCTGCCTGAATCACTGCATTTCCGTGTCTTCAGTAAGTCTTGAAGTCCACTGAGGAAATTACAGAGAGCAGTGCATTTTCTAGAGCTAAAAACAAACAGCGAACAAAGGGGCCCATGATCCTATTAATCATATCAGAGATTGGAGAGGGATAATATTTCAATGTAATTGAAAAAAACTGCACATAATATGTGAAGGAAAATGAAATTGCAGACCTTTTGAGCAAATAAAAAGGAAAACTGTCCAGCATCTATCAATCCAAGGAACTAAAAGCTTGAAAGAGTGATCCAAAAACTTCCTTACTTCGCTCTTGGAGGCTGAGGGTAGAAGGAAGGCAAGGTTTCAGTAAAACCTACTCCAGGAAAAACACAAGCCAATTTAAATAAGCAATTAGAACATGTGCCCACACATCAAACGAGTGGCAGCTTCATTTGTTGTGAATCCCCATGAAGTAGATGTTTTTTAAAAATGTATTTCTCCTGGGATGCCTGGGTTGCTCCGTCCGGTAAGCATCAGGCTTCAGCTCAAGTCGTGGTCTCACGGTGTGTGGGTTCAATCCAGGCAATAGTCTCCGTGCTGACAGCACGTAGCCTGGAGCCTGCTTTGGATTCTGTGTCTCCCTCTCTCTCTGCCCCTCCCTGGCTCATGCTCTGTCTCTCTCTCTCAAAGATGAATGAATAAATAAATAAATAAAATACAAATGTATTTCTCCTTTACAAAGATTTTTTTCTGGAAGACAGTTACTGCTAGACGGACCCTGAGATTAGCACCAGAATTATGGTAATTGAAATGTTCTGTGATGAAGGCCATATCTTAGGACAATTTGGCATGGTGTGTTCTTTAGTATTGCTATTATAGTTATGGTAATTTAGTGAAATTTGCTTTAAAAAATTAGTTGAAAGCACATTTGAACTCAACAGGAAATGTGACAAAATAACCAGCAAGTATTTTCCCCAAAATGCGGTAACCTACAGACATGAAAGCTTAAATTTTTATAGCAAGTGGAAAAAAATTTTTTTTCTTGTTGAGAACACACAAGCAATTCTTTCACAATTTTATGTTGTATATTTTTTGCAAATGTGAGTTTTCCTCTATGACTTTTAGCCTACTTTTGAGTCAAAATGCATATAACATTTCTCAATACTGTCCGATAATTATACGTTTGATGGTCTGAAATCACTCTAGGAAACTCTCAATCTTTTACTGGATAATAAGCAGTGAAGTATTTTAGAAAATTCAAGTTAATGGTAAATACAATCCAACCAATCTAATACTCCTTATTTAGCTCTTGTTGTGCTGCTTGGCTTAATCCAAAATGTATTGTGTTGGCACACCTCGGAAAAATAGAAGGAAATAGAGGTCAGAGAATGAGCCTAGAGGTAATTAGACTATGGCCCGTAGGGGACAGCAGAGAGAGCTTGCTTTGTTCGCAATAAGGTTAATTAGTAAGCTTCAGGCCCCTTGCATTTTCAGTGAAATGTGGTTGATTCAAATGTAATCACCAGATATTGGCTGCAGTTCTTATGACCCCTAAGGAAAAACCCTCCTCTTGGCCACCCTTAGCATCATACAGAGCTTGTCAGTTATATTTCCGTTCAAGAATCCACAGTTGGGCTACAGAGATGTGCAGTTGTTGACAATTACACCTATGTAAATGAAGGACAAATTTCAGAAAGCATGCCCTTTGACATTTAATAATTGCAAAGTGAACACTTTTTAAAAGAAATGTCAACACCCTTCTTTCCTGCGTGGCTGACATGAACTGAGCACTTATTGTGTGCAAAACTGTGTTCTAAGCACTTTATAAACACTCACCTTTGTATTACTCACAACAGCACTGGGAGGTACCTATTGTAATCTCATTTTGCAGATGAGATAACTGTGGCTCAAAATGCTTGCCCCTTGCCCAAGGTCATACAGCTAATATATGGGAGAGCCAATAGGTATAATTCTAAACATTCTGTCTCGGTTACAACAGGAAGCCAGCTCTATAAAGTGGGTTGGAGGCTCAGTGGCCTCTTATTAACACTATATCCCTTTTTTCTCAGCCACAGCGTTGTAATCATATATTCACAGCCAGGAAACCCACATTAATGGTGACGTATGTGAGTTGTTGGTCTCAAAGAGCTCTTTAGTCCTTCATATTAACGAGTATGAAGAGGGACAAACTTTCTACATGTCCTACTTTTATAGCAGCTTAACTATGAGCAATTTGAGGGAGAAATAAGTGGAGGCTTTTCCTTTCCTTCCTTTATTTATCCAACAGTTCAGTAAACATTTATAGATCCTTACTGCCAGGAAATATTCTAGGCTCTAAAGATCCAGTGGTGGCTAAGAAACACGTCCTGCCCTTAGAAAGCTCAAAATCTAGCGAGGAAGTCATAGAAATAGGTAGTTTACAAAGGTATGCCATAAACGCTATGCTACGTTAAACCACAATGCTTCGAGTACAGATAGGAGGTATGTCTAGCCCAGGCTGGAGGATAATAAATGTGTCCTAGAAGAGATAAAATGATTTTTTTAATGTTTATTTATTTATTTTGATACAGAGAGCTCATGCGTGTGAGCAGGGTAGGGGCAGAGACAGACAGAGAGAGAGAGAGAGAGAGAGAGAGGAGAGAGAATCCCAAGCAGGCTCCGTGCTGTCAGTGCAGAGCCTTACTTGGGGCTCAATCTCATGAACCATGAGATCATGACCTGAGCAGAAGTCAGGAGTTGGATGCTTAACTAACTGAGCCACCCAGGGGCCCTAAGGGATAAAATGATGTTAACTTCCGGCACTTAAGGTACGTGGTGAAAAGAAGCAAAAATAGCAATGAATAATAATTTAAAAAATACTCAGATTTTTGGATACTATTACTTACATATGTTCTACAGGCATGAATAAAAACTTAAATTGCTAAAATCAACAAACAGATTGAGCTCCATGGGCTTCTCAAGAAAAGGAACTGTATCTCATGCAAATTTGTATTGTCAGCGTCTAACACAGCACCTCGCACCCCGTAAGTCTGCAGACCTGCTTACCTGCTGGAACTAAATTCCCCAAGGAATTGGGCTTGTCCTTGAACCTGACCCATGTCATTAAAATCTCTCTGGGGGAATATTAAAAACCAAGAGTTGTGAGGAACAACTGACCCAATTGATGTTTCTTGTTCCAGGTGAAGAAGTCTATTGTGGGATAAAATCATCATCACTTTGCAGGCTGGACAGACGTTCACAACTGAATTGCCTTTAGAATGGGATTGCGTGTTCCACACATCTGATGTGGTACAGTTCACATGTCAGATCTGCCTTGTTAAGATTTTATAGGAAAGTTTTACAGTCTCTGAGCTGAGCATCACCTTAGAAATCAGCTGCTACCATGAGCCGTCGGCTGCCTGAGCTGCATCGAGGTAAGTACTGAAATTAAGAGTAGGCACTTGGAAACGTGTACGGCTGTTTGAAAGTTATTTTACATCTGTTGCACCTCATAAAAAACTGGGGATTAAACGGTTAAAGTCTTTTATTTTAATTTTATTTTTTGGTCATTCACTCTTATTTCATTTCACAAACTTGTCAGTTCTTCGGAAATTGGAATTTGTTGTTGTTTGTTTTTTTAACGGTCCTTGTACAGAGCGTCTGAGAATTGCCCTGGAGGTCATGCTGAGATACCTCCGGGAGAGCTGGGGGCACGTGAAGGTAGATTAAGGGGGCCAGTATATGGAGCTGAGGGTTCTCCATCCTTCCCTTTGGAAAAGCAGCATACTATTAATCTCTTTTAAATACCGGGCATCAGGAAGATAGATGATGGTTACAATGAAAATTGCAATGATAATATTTACTTTGGAAATGAAAAAAAGAAAGTCATATGCCTGGAGTCTCTATTTTTTTTTTTAATTTTTATTTTTGAGAGAGAGAGACACACAGACAGAGGGAGAGTGGGGGAGGGGCAGAGAGAGAGGGAGACACAGAATCTGAAGCAGGCTCCAGGCTGAGCTGTCAGCATAAAGCCCATCACGGGGCTTGAACTCATGAATGGTGAGATCAGGACCTGAGCCGAAGTCAGACGCTTAACCGACTGAGCCACTTAGGTGCCCCTGGAGTCTCTCTTTCTAAACAGAGGGAGAAAATATACTGCTTTTATATCTTTATACTTCCCTCTGTCCCCAACCTGTCTCCAGGGACAGAAGCACAGCCTAAAATACGTGACCAAGTTGAAGGAGAAACTGTAATTTCAAAGCTTCTGCCTGCTTTCTGTGCTGTAGGCACACTAAGTAGTTGATCCTGGTGTAGCAGAGCATTGGCGCCCACTCTGGGTAGGGGGTAAAAAATTAAACTGATCTTCATGAGAAATGTTGGAAATCTGAAGGCTGCTGAAGGTGGCAAAAGTTCTGGGAAGGTGATTTTGAGATCAGAGCCTAGGTGAAATTCTCAGTGCCATAGAAAGGCTACAGATTTTAGAACTGTGTTAAAATACCATTTAAATCATTGCCTATGCTGCACTGTTATTATATGCAGCAATTTCCCTCCATTAGCCTGAACCTTCAGTAAAAGCTTCATCCAATTGCTTTGCATGAATGAAACTCAGGGAAAGAAAGACATGGAATGCATATGTATTATGTGGGTGTACAAAGAGGGCTACGGGTGTGGTTTCCATTCTGGGGCCAATTCACAAGCTCACAGGGTGGCAGCGGCTGAAGCAGAGATACAGAGCAGAGACAGACTCCACAGAGATCAGAAAAGTTGATAAGAAATGTGCAGGGTCAACATGTTGCTTCTGTCTCTCCTCTAGCCAATAATCCAAACAAGATATTGTTTCTCACTGAACTTCAGATGGGGCTTCAAAACACTCATCTAGAATGTGAAGGAAGGCGTGGGATGATAATGGTGAGGGCACTGGGGAGAAGCATGCCCAACCTAGTGGCCTTACCATCATCAAGCAATTCCCATGCTCCAGGTAGAACTCTGTGTTTGTCATCTCATTTTCTCTTTAAAGAGGCCCTAGTGGTTGAATTCTGTAGGTACCCATTTTGCAAGTTTTATTTTAGCAAAGTTAAAAAAGTGCAATGGCAACAAATTGAAAAATCACTGACCGAGTCCAAGCTTCCTTCATCTTGAGATGAGAAAACTGATGTCCAAAGACAGTAAATTAACCCCACAGCACATGATAATAGGTGTCAGAGTCAAGTCTAAAAGAAGCCCAGAATAACTGCCAGAGTTTACTTCTTGCAACAAGAGAGCATATTCCTAAAGAATTAAAGTATACACCTGGGATGTTGGTCTAAATGACAGCTGTCTTTCATATCAACCGTATCAGAAAAGTTTCTCTTTTATCTATTCACCAGGTTGGATTTCTCTTCCTCCTGCTCCTTCTTCTTTGGCTATTGTAGCCACAGAAGAAAGGTCCACTCCTTTAGCTGAATAATCCCACAAGAACACCCTGAAATGGCAAAAGTGTTAGGTAAAGGCAACATTAGATGCACGGATAATCCTTATCTAGAGACTGACTATCTCAGCGTATGCACTTATTAGACTCTCCAGTTTTGTGACACGAGCTGGGTCTCTATCTTCCTAGTTAGGGAATTTGGTCTGTAGGTCTTGAAACTAATTGAGTTAAATTTTGTGTTCAAAGTGAAGAGGAAAGTTGGTAAGTAAACAATGCCATGTGTCAATTCAGTTGCGTAGACAATCAATCACAACAAGTTCCCTCTCCTCAGTAGGTGTCAAGATTTCCCATATGATACCAGCACTCAGTGCCACACCCTGGCTTCATTAAGGTCTGAAAGAAACATTCTGCTGTCATCCTGATGATTCTTGATCTCACCCAGGGAAACATTCCTTCCTTATATTTCATAAATCATAGTTTATTTTTATATATCCAGTTGATACATGGCTTACGTAGTTCCCTAGACTCAGAAATGATGAGTTTGAGTCTTTATTTCTTCTAGTTCACATTTGATTTACTTTTTCAATAAATAGCTTAACTTTCAATAAATAGCTTAAGTAGCATAACTGAGACCATAAAGATCATCTTCTGGAAACTGTTTGATTACCCAGATGAGGAAACTGAGGCCGGTGTCTAGTGAATAGTAGGTGTTCACATTTGACAGAACAAACGGGACTTGCTGGGTCACATGGCAGAGCTGTGATGAGAAACACAGTCTTGTAGCTTCTTGATCAAGGTCTCTTCTCCCACATCACCATCTCCCTTCGGCCTACATGCATGTCTACTAGCTGTGGCCGCATCTGCTCACAAAGAGTGAAATTCCACATAGAGATGAGAGTCAGAGAAGGAGCCTTGGTTCCTAAACAATTTATACCTGTACCTCTCTCAGGGAAAGAGATGGGGATCATCTAAAAGAATGATAACTAAGCAGAAGTAGAGGCAGGTGAGAACACTTTTTCCTGAACACACACACACACACACACACACACACACACTCCACTTACATATACAATTAAAACATGGAAGAGATCTTTATTTCTGTAATATTATTTGATATTTCTGTGATTTAATATTCTGTGCATGCCTAGCATGTATAGAACAAACACTTAAGCACCATTACTTGAAGAATTCTGTGAGCAAAAGCCATAAGCCACGCAGTATCCCTGAGACTTGTAAGAGAGGAACATTTTAACAGTTTGGTTCATAATTTTAATAAGCTACTTCTGAGAGACAAGAAGAAGTCAATACTTCCGTAAGACCAGAAGCTTAAATGATGCAAAAAAAGAGAATTCAGAAGTGAAAAGGTGATGTTAAGTGCTTCACACTAGGAACAGGTGACGACCAAAACTCAGTAAAATAAAAGCAATAATTGCTTAAGTGAATCATAAAATTGTGGGAATGATTTCGCTCACTTCACACCAATGTTTTAAGGAGAAGGCCCATACGAAAATCATTCAGGGAACTTTTCCATCAAACATATATCATATATCCCCTGGGGCACCTGGGTGGCTCAGTCGGTTGAACATCCGAATTCAGCTCAGGGCATGATTTCAGGGTTCATTGTTCAAGGCCCACTTTGGGCTCTCTGCTGTCAGCACAGAGCCCGCTTTGGAGTATCTGTCCCCTCTCTCTGCCCCTCCCCCACTTGCACGTGCTCTCTCTCTCAAAAATAAATAAACATTCAAAACAAAAACAAAAACCATACACCCCCTGCGTCTAGTTTAGTATATGCCCACTTCTCCACCTCTATGTGTGTACTGAAAACTCCCCAGGCTGCAGTGAGAGGACCCGCACTTCTGTTCTTGTAGTGAACATTATGGATTTGGTTAGACGCATAGCCTATGGAGAAAAAAGATAACCTCAGATTTAACAAAGTTGCAAAGAAAACAAAGAGCTGAAATTTATCAGGGTTCCTTACTTGCCTGGTGGGAATGCACTGGTTAGTTTGTTCATTTACTCTCTATTCATTGCACTAATGTTTACTCAGTGCTTACTACGTGCAGTGTGTGCAATGATATCCCGCCTAGGTTTTCTCCCTAGCTTCACAGAGCTTGCATGGTAGGTCAGGCAAGATATCCCTTCAACCAGAGGAAAATGTAGTTAAAAATTCTGACATGATATGGGAGGAAACAGTGGGTGAGAACAACGCAGAGGCCCTATTTTGGTGGGAGGGCCAGGAGGAAAGATCTTTCTGAGAAACATTTAAGCCAAAGGCTCCAGGATAAATAACACTTAGCCACAGGGAGCAAATGCATCAGTGCCCTGTGTCTGTGCCTTCACATTCAATTTCAGTGCCAGGGCCCTGACTTCCATCTGCCAGCACCTATGTCTCTTTCCCTGGGGGCTTTCTCGGGTAGCCGGGGTCCATCATGTCCCACCCGGCAGCAGGGAAGAGTCCTGGGGCGTTAATACCCCCACAGAGTAGGACTGAAGTAACGTCTGTTGGGAGTTGATTGAGTAAATCCCTCCACTTTCAGGCCCTTGACTGGGAGAATTCTGACATGTATGTTCCAAGCCGTTTTCCAGAGTCACCCGGTGGAAGGAAGCTCCGAGTGTCCACTCACATGGCCGCTCATTACTGCGCCCTTATCTGTTGTCTGTCCTTGCTTGCCTCAACCTCCTGGCCCCTTACCTGTATTTCCTGGGACAACCACCCAAATATTGGAACTCAAGAGCCCATCTCAGGCTTTGATTCTCAAGAACCTAAACAAAGACCCCAGCTCAAGCACAGAGAGAAGGAGAGCTGGGAAGGCCCTGGGGCTGGTCATGGAGAAGGTCAGGGTAACCAGGGCACAGTGAGGGGGGGCCGTGTCCAAGTAGAAGGAGGCAGTGGCCAAATCATGCAGACTCCCATGAGCCCTTGTCTAGCTTTCTTTTGCTGTGGGAACAGCTTAGTGTTCACTTAGTGGCTGAAAACACTGTTATTGTCCTATATACAGTTGTGAAAGCCAGAGGTGCAAAATGGGCCTCACTGAGCTAATATCAGAGCACTGGCAAGACTGTGTTCCTCTCTGGAGGCTCTAGAAGAAAAAGCCTTTCCTGCCTGCCTTCTTTGGTTCACGTCTCGTTCCACCTGGCAAGCAGCAGAGGTCGATCAGTTGAGCTGTTACACATGTCATCTCTGACTCTCTCTTCTTCCCTTTTGCACTTGCAAGGATGCTGGTCATTACATCGGGCACACCTCCCATTTTGAGGTCAGCTGCTCCCAACAGTAATACCGTCTGCAGGCTTAATTTCCCTTGGCCTGTAGTCTTGCATATCTAGTGCTCTGGGGATTAGAATTTGAACCCTTTGTCAGGGGAGCATTCTTCCTTCTACCACAACCATGTAAACGAGTTTGGATTTTTCAAAGAGCTACAGGCAAACGGGAAATTTTAAACTGAAGAATGATATGATCTAATGTGTGTTCTTAAAAGATGGCTGCTGTATAATGAATCATGTAGGGAGGACAAAGGTGACAATGGGGAGATTAACCAGGAAACGACTGCAAAAATTCAGGTACGAAACAGTAGGAAAGGGGCCGAGGTTGTTGTACAAGAGATATTTGGTGGTTCAATCAATAGGATGGTTAATGACTAGATCTGAGAACAAGAGAAAGGAAGGTTTTGAAAATGATTCTGAGGTATCTTGCTTTCACATCTGGGTAAATGGAGCCGGTGATGTAACTAATGTGGGAAACACTGGTTTAGAGAAGATAAAACATTCAAGTTTCATCAAGCTTATTGTTTTTAAGTTTATTTATTTATTTTGCAAGAGAGAGAGAATGAGCGGGGAGGAGGGGCAGAGAGAGAGGGAGAGAGAAGATCCCAGGCAGGCTCCACACCATCAGCACAAAGCCCAACGTGGGGCTCGAACTCATGAACGGTGAGATCATGACCTGAGCCCAAATCAAGAGTTGGACACTTAACCAAATGAGTCACCCAGGCACTCCTCATCAGGCTTATTTATGGATGCATGTGAAATATATAAATGGATATACTTAGGTGGATATATAAGTCTGGATTTCAAAAGTAAGGTCTGGATCAAGGGTATATATGTTTGAGCCACCACCATATTGATAGTAATTACAGCTGTGGGAATAAATGCAATGACCGTAGGAGAGAAAAGAGCAGAGAATGGGAAAAGAATGACATCAAGCATTTAGGCATAAGACCCCTTTCCCCTGGGCATGACTTATTTGTTCTGCTATTTGTTAGCTGTCCCCTCCTCTATTTTTACACATTGGACTTCTGTGTGGTGCTGATCAGATCTTACTCTGTACTGTATGGAGCTGGTCCTTTTGTATTTTCCATTTCTTACTTCTTATGCTGGTTTCTGGATACTTTTCTCAAATCTATCCAATTTCATAGCCACGCCTGTCTAATGTACATTTAGCACACTCACTGAGTTTTTATTTTATTTAAAAAAAATTTTTTTTTCAACGTTTATTTATTTTTGAACAGGGGAGGGGCAGAGAGAGAGGGAGACACAGAATCAGAAACAGGCTCCAGGCTCTGAGCCATCAGCCCAGAGCCTGACGCGGGGCTCGAACTCACGGACCGCGAGATTGTGACCTGGCTGAAGTCGGACGCTTAACCGACTGCGCCACCCAGGCGCCCCAGTTTTTATTTTATTTTAATGCAGTAACTATACTTTTATTTCCAGAATTTCCATTCACTTCAGAGTGATGCATTTCCTTGAGTGGGTTGTTATGTCTGTGAGATCAGCCCCAAGGAAACTGGCATTGGTGGGCAGTTCATGTGCCTGGGCTGTGAATATTTGTCTCTACAATTGTTTTTGCTCTGCCTCACCTACCTTCCGAGAGTATACCAATTACATATTAGTTTTTATGCAAAGAGCCCAGGCTTACAAATTATTTCTCATGGGTTTCTCTTTTTCTTCCAAAGCCTTCAGGACAATGGCTAGGGTGAGGGGTATTCTTCTATTGCCTTTTTCTAGTAATAGGCCAGCCATTCAGAGAATCATAGATGACTGGTTTCAGACTGGATAATTCAACGTGCCAAGGATTTGTGTCCAGAACCCTCCCCCAATGCCACTCATGAGAGATAGATGTTCCCCCACCCCCCACCAGCAGTCATTAAAGCTATATTCCAACTACGGTTCAATTCTTTCAGATTTAGCTCTGGGTAACTATGCTAACTTTGAGGTCCCTCTTTGTTTAGGGAACTCCCTGTCTTGGTTACTGCTTGGCTGTGCATTCAAGAATTCTAAGACTGGGTTGCTTGCAAATCCCTACTCCTTAAGTTATAAACATGAAATCATTCTTACTTTTTTAAGCAATTGCTACCAATTGCATCCTGTTCAGTGGGTATCCATCTACCAGGAACCTTGGCAACTCCTCAATCTGAGGCTATCCCTTTTCAGTTAGTAAAATAATCTCATCTTGGCCAATTCTGAGTGTTTTCCGTCGTAGAAATATAATCTTACGCTGTACTCAAGGCTCTCGCCACCTCATAAGAGCCTACCGTGCACATCTCTTTCCCAACTCAGAGTTCAGTGATGTCTTGTTGGAATTCCAAATTGGCCCTGACGGGATATTTATACTGTGGTGATAAACACTACAAATCACACACACACACACACACTCCTCCTTCAGAGAAGCACAGCACTGCCCTTCCCCTCAAGGCTAAAGGTGTGGTTCCACTGCTATCAAGTTTGTGTGGGGCTGTGGGGTCGACATGTGGGAAGCAAGGATCTTGATCTCCTATTGCTCACTCCTGACTCTCATCTGATTAATATTTTGTGGGTGGTGTGGTGGGACAGTCCACTGCAAGTTGACTGTCTTCTTCTGTGTTTATGTAAACTCTTATGTTGGTGGTCATGAATATACTGTCTTATTTCTGTTGATTATCAGTGCTGACCTAAAACTTTGCCTAGATCTCAGGAGAGAGAGGCCCCACAGGCCCGAGTCACAAGATAATAATCCCAACTCCCCAGGCACTGGTTGACTCTCTGAGACTGAGTCCCATATTCTGACTGACCTCCAATGACTGCATCACACCTATATTCCTCTGTTACATCTCTTTGTCCATGATGGAGAGACCCCAATAAACATGCAGCCATAATATTTATGTACTTTTTGCACCCCAGTTTGGGGTCTTCAGACTCAAGTTGTAACCAGGGTCCAGGGCCCAACAGCACCTGAGCGTCCCAAGCAGACCAGGTTTGGTTGGCCATGTGCTGCTAATGAAATCCAAACACAGAGAAATGAGTGGTGGTGAAGCAAGAAAAGAATTTATTTCAGTGAAGCCTACACCAGTAAGACAAGGACTAGTGTCCAAATGGCTGTCTCCAAAGGGCTGAGAATACTTCTAGGTTTATATGAGGAAACTGTGGGACATATGTTTGTGGGTACATGCAGCTGGGCAGTAAAGGTCAGGTGGATCATTGTCTTGGGATCAATCATGTGGGTTCTTGCTGGTGTCAGGAATGTCATTCTTGCTTGAAGGGGTTTCAGTTCCCACCATGACATGCTTTGCCTGCCAGGTCTTTCGCCTGAGTTAAGAGATTAGCTAGAGAAAAGAACTTAATGAGTTAAAAAGTACAAACTGAGGTCAAAATGGAAGTAAAGTCCTTTGTCGGCATGAAAGCCATCTGCCTTCCCTTTCAGGAACCAGGAACCTCAGGAGGCATCCTTATAACCATTCTTCCAGCCTTAACACCACGCTGCCTCAGTGATCTCCTGCCATGAAGCGAGGCTCCAAATCCCTTTCTTATAGATACTACAGGCCTCATAAGCAAGTCTTTTGTCTGTTTGTAAATACCACTCCCCCCAAACAAAACCCCATTTTCTCTCCTGGTTCTCCTCTTACATCATTCTTGGCCAAGAGCATCCTAACCTATCAATCTCTCTTATGCTTGCGGGCAAACCTCTGGTCTCACACTGAGATTCAGATTTTCTTCCAGTCGTCCTTGAATGCTGACACTGTGTTTTCAATGGGCATTATCACCATTTACCACATCTCACCTCAACATCTCTGGGACATGTAATCTGGTAGTTTTTAAGCAAGAGGCGTTGGACTCTACATCGACTCAGTCTCAGCAGAGGAAGTCAAATTTCACTTCTACTTGATTGACTTCTATCTTATTTGAATCTTGTATATCAAATATTTTAATATCTCACCTTTATGATAAAAAATTGAAAGTGATGACATATTCCTAAGGCACCCTGATGACAGAGAGTAGAAGAAGGCAGTCTAGAAGTACAAATTCTACATCTGAAAAGGAAGAGACAGTGCTGTGATTTTTAAAACAAGGTAGTGTGTACAATCAAATGCTGTTTGTACTACCTTGGCCAAGTAAGAAAGCGGGCAAATTTTTCCATGGAAATTCGTGTAGCACATATACACTTGAGGTTCCATAGGGGGGAAAAGCACTCTTCACACTTCTCTTACCCAACCCTAACATACGAATGGGAAAACAGACAATTTAATTATGTGTAACAAATTTCGACGCTGCTGAAAATTTCTTAAAAGAAAATAGTGATGGCGGCATTAAAATGAATAGTGAATAGGGAGTCCAATAGAAAAACAGCCGATCCCATCCAGACATTAAATCACATGTGTAAAACAAAAGCGAAGTTACGATAGTAACAAAGAAAGTCACAAAGCCTTTTATACTTTCAGCAAAAGCATCCAGGGCATATCAAAAAGAGGGCATTGGTTTCATAAACGTGGATCAGTGGAATGAAATAATATACATGTTTCACAGAATGAGGGGTGTTTAGGATAATACTAGTTTCTGTGGCAAATAAAGCCAGAAACGTCTAATGGCCTAAGAGTAATAGAAACGAATTTCTTACTCGTGTTTACTAGGTCTTTAGGCAGAGATTGGCTGACCCTCTTTCACACAATCATTCAGAGATGCAGGATGATGGGAGCTCTGTCCTTGTGGACAGGTGGTCTCTAGGGTCACCCTGGGACTCCTCCACGCTAGCCAGAAGGAAGAGGAAGAGAATGGAGACAAACTTCTGGGAAGCTGATACGGCCCCGGTCTAGAATTATCTTCCCTGTAGGTTGTTCAGAACAGAATAGCTCTTCATCTGACTTCAGTAGGGTATATGCAGTGCTGCCTAAGACGTAGTCATTCTTCCAATCATCTCTAAAGGACTACAACAGAAAGCCATGAAGGTTGTTTCTTCTTTTCTGTTGTAATGCAAGGGCCTGACTTAAATTTTGATCTTGGGGCATTCATATCAAAGGTGGCTGTCAAACGCATCACCAGCCACAGACCAGATAAAGAGTCAGGCTGTTTTCCCAGACTAGGGCTTCTTTGTTTTACAGATCTCGGTTGATTTCCATAACTGACCATTTGGGCTGCTTGCTTTGTTTCTTCCCATGCTTTAAATTCCAGCTCTTGTGTGAAAAACTCATCAATAAAGAGTGAGCCCCCACACTCAACCCCAATGAAACGGAATCTCCAGCCCAACTACTGTCTTTGCACCCACAACCAGGTGTGCTGTATAGTTTTCAGTTCTTGTAAGTAATAAAACCTTTATTTTTTGAAGCTTTCTGATCGTTGTTGTGGAAAGGCGTCTTGTAACTGGCTCAACTACCCACCTAACGTGGGTGTGGGAAGGGGAGATGTCTGTGGGAAGCTCCCCGGGGGCCAGGTGAGTGCCGCCAGACCTTTCTAGCCCAGAGCACTGCATGGGCTCCCGGAGGAGCACACAAGGAGCACCCTTCAAGACCTCTAAGTCTTGGCAAGGTGTCTGTGTTTCTGTGTAAGGAGAAAAGAACTAAAAGTAAAAGGGTTTGAGTGGAGCACTCGGGCAATTATATAGAGATTTATGTTGGCAGGGGGTGTGGAAGGAGGAAAGTTAGAGGAGAGAGTATGGCAAAGCAGTGGGATGTGGGGGGAGCCCAAGGCCAGGGTGAGGCAGAATACTCTTCTTTTTCTGTGAAATGCTGGGAAAAAAAAGTCTCAAAACAACAATGAACAATGAAAACAGTGTTCCAAAATTTTAAGAGAAAATATCACTGTCCATTCAGTGCCATTTACTCCTAATTCTATAAATGTCACGAGCAAGAAGATTTGCAAATACACACATGCTGAGACTCACACTTGGTGGCTCAGTCAGTTAAGCATCTGACTTCAGCTCAGGTCATGATCTCACAGTTTGTGAGTTCGAGCCCCGCATCGGGGTCTGTGGTGACAGCTCAGAGCCTGGAGCCTGCTTCAGATTCTGTGTCTCCCTCTCTCTGCCCCTCCCCTGCTCATGCTCTGTCTCTCTATGCCTCAAAAATAAATAAAAACATTAAAAAAAAATTTTTTAAGAGACTTACACTTGGGAAGTCTCTAACACACTAGACTCGGAGCTGCCCAGGGTGGCCAGTAAGTCCGAGCTGGGATGACTTTAATTACGTGACATTTATACTCAGTGAAGATGTGCTGAAGTTCCTTGCTTATTGTAACAATCTGAGGGTCCTTTTCAAACAATACTTTAATTGATTTTGATTGCCTTTTTTCCTTTCCCTCTTTCCCCCTCTCTCTCTCTCTGGAGCCCAGGCCAAACCAGCCTTGTCTACTTACTTTAAAAAGATTAGCTTTCTTAAAGAATTTAGGCCTTACAGCCTTTAAAAAAAATCATAAATCTGCGGGTAGGAGTAATTCAAATTTCGCATGAGACTCCTGAAACTGTTCATGTCCTTGTTTGTTTGAAACATTTACATAATTATGCCAAAACCACACATGACCTCAATAACCAAAGTCAAGGAAAACTGCTATCACAAGCTTTTTTAACTCCTTCTAAACCTTGGTTTTATCATGTCCGTAGCACTTTATCTGCTGTTTTGTTTTTGTGAGGTTGGCATCAAAACGGTATGTTCTAATGGGATACGTTTAGACCTTGAAAATACACGATCAGTTAGAAGATTGTTCACTAGCATTTTGGAAGCTTCCATTCAATTATAGCAGTCAACGCTGGCTGACAGAACTGCAGTTTTGTGGCTCGGACACCATCTGAATTGCGGAAGGATCCATGAAACTTATTTTGGTTCTTTCTACAAGAAGCAAGCAAAATGTAGATGGAAGATAGAAACTTCAGTGTGACCGTCCTTTCCATCTCCAGTGGTTCAAAGTAGCTGACCTAACCTTTGCCTTTTGATTTAGACAATGGCAGCCACTGGAGCCAAAGTCAACGCCTTAGTATTATGGCTTGGCTCAATGTATATAACTTTTTGCTCCAGTTTTTTATAGAAATGCCTGTTTACAGAATACATGCAATACACAGCATAGAAAGAACTATATGCTGGCAGCTGTTGATGATTGAAGTGTAATGCCTGAAGTTCCAAAACCTCCCACAAAAGACCACCAGAGTCGTAAGTCAAAGCCAAGCGGCAAGGGTCGTTTATTGCAGGTTCGAACCTGGACCTCTGCTCACTTGTCGCCAGTGACGAGCAGAGGCCTCGATCAGGGTTGGTACAACGTTTTTATAGACAGAGACAAATAGCACAGGGGAGGTTTCAAATTATGAGGGGCCTGATTAGTTGGTTTTAAAGTAAGGACATTTGTTGTTCTCTGATTGGGCGTCCTTTGTCTGTTCTTTGGCAGGAAGGCTTTGTCCGTTACTTGTGGCGGGAGGAAAGGGGGAAGGGGGTAGGGGAGGAATGTGTTAAGCAAGCAGGTTTACAGAAGTGAGAAATTCCAGTTAGTTTATGTACAATTACTCATTCCATTACATATCAGACTACATTTAGGAAGTTTCACAACCCATTCTACATACTACATACTACACAGCAGGTTACATTCAGGAAAGGTCTCACAATGCTCGTAGCAAACAGCAAGCAAAACAGACTTCTCAGCAATTGTATTTCTTATCAAAGATCCATAATAAGCAGAAAAGAGAACTTAGCTTTAAACTAAGGCAGGGCTGTCATTTGGATTTAAAGCTGTTCTTTTCAGAAGGACAGTCTCACAAAAGCTGGGAAAGATGGAGGAACCCCATTCAGATGTAGACAAGTTATTGTGACATAGGTACACTTGGGTCTGGAGCCTTTGGCAAAGGGTATAGTGACACACAGATATACCATGTGAAAAAAAAATGTAATCATCACTGAGGACAGTGATATTTCCCTAAACTACAGGAAAATGGTTTATATGCCATTTCATTGGGAGATTAATACAAACAATTATTCAATAAAAAAGCTTTTACAATTTGACTATATTTTTTTGCTTACAGGTTTATAGAAGAAAGTTATTTGGTCACCTTTAAAAGTGGGAAATGAGCAATTTTTTTTAAATTAGGTATGATCATGGCAGTTCATTGGACCAAAATATATTTGGTGTCATAGATGCATGCATATACCTATGGTTTTTTTCTATACATGCCTAGTTTGAAAGCTGAGCAAATCAGTTGGAAAACAAGGGATTTTTTTCCTCAGTTTATGAATTTAACCTTATAAAGACAGGATGTTGAGAGTTACCTTTTTTAAATGTACTTTCCATGCTATTAGAATAAGTTGCCATTAGAGGACATGGGAGGCAGAATAACGGCCCCTCAAAGTTGTCTATATCCTAATCTTTGGAATTGGTGACAGTGTTAGTACACATGGCAAAAAGGAATTAAGGATGTAGATGGAATTATAATCATTAATCAGCTCACCTTAAAATAGAGGTTATCCTAGATTATTTGTGTGGGCCAGATGGCATCACCGGGGCCCTTAAAAGTGGAAGAGGGAGGCAAAAAAGGAAGTTAGTTTTATGAGAACTACTCAACCCACCATTGTTGGCTCTGAACACAAGAGGAAGGAGGTCATGATTTAAGAATGCAGGTGGCAGAACTTCCAGGAGGGAATGCAGCCCTACTGACAACTTTATGTTAGCCCATTAAAACCAATGTGGAACTTCAAATCTTTTTTTTTTTAATGTTTATTTATTTTTGAGACAGAAAGACAGAGCACGAGCTGGGGAGGGGCAGAAAGAGAGACACCAATTCCCGAGCAGGCTCCAGGCTCTGAGCTGTCAGCACAGAGCCCAATGTGCGGCTCCAACCCACAAACCGCGAGATCATGACCTGAGCCGAAGTCAGACGTTTAACTGACTGAGCCACCCAGGCGCCCCCTGGAACTTCTAATCTTAAAAATAATACACTAGTGGGTTTTTTAAGCCATGACGTTTGAGATAATTTGCTACAGCATCAATTAGAAACTAATAGAAATGCTATCAGGATGATACAGAATATCAACACTTGGGGAAAAAGTTAGAATGTTAGCCACAGAGTGGACTGCGGTAACGTAGCTCAGCTTTATGCCACTCACTCTGAATTCTGTGTAAAATATTATAAACCTTTAAAAATGTATATAACTGAACTTTGATGAAAGGAAAATAAAATCCATTGGAGAGAAATAAAGAATCTTAAGTCAGAGGGGAAAAAATGGGTAACTGGTGGGATTTTGAACCAGACACAAGCATCCTACTGGTAGTGGGAATAAAATGTTCCAGGATAACAAAGGAGAAATTAGTTATACCTTGAGTATGCAAGGGAGACCTACGTGGTGGTTGGCACGTAAATTGGCCTGCAGAGGGGAATGGAATTTCACCAGGTTCATAAAGGAAGGCAGAAAGGTATTGTAGACAGAGGTCAAAGACATCTGGCATGAGAGTGGAAAGTATGTTCCAGAATCCACATTGTGCTCGGTGTGGGGTGACCTAGAAGTTTAAAGTAAAGTAGATTGGGTCCAGATTATGCAAAGTCTTGGATGTCTTCCTAATGAGTTTTGCCTCTCTTATAGGCCAAAGGTCACAAACCAGAGGCCTACAGATGTGTTTCAGTTGGCTCTCCCAGTGTTTGTGGGGGCTTGGGGGGGGTGTGTTTGGGTTTTTGGTTTATTTACAATTTAAATTACAAGATTAAAAACATTTTAAAAATTGGGAGACCTAACATAAAATTCTAGACTTCCAGCTTCTCTTAAGGGCAAAAAAAAAAAAGTGAGAGATGGCCACACGGGGCCTCACTTGACCACAAATGGCGAGTAGCAATTGACCATTGAGGCTGCGCACGTCCTCTCCAGGCCACCACCATTTCCAAACTCCCCACCACTCCTTATTGTGTGATACCTGTCTATTTCACACATGTTTGTACCTGCTGGACTTCTGCATTTGTATTCATGAACCCTGCTGTAAACAGGTGGTAACCATTGAAGGATTTTAAGATTGAAGCTGTGCTTTGGGAAGAAAACCCTGGTAGCAATTTTAAAAGCTCCTCTGCACTCTGATGGCACATTATGTGCATTTCTGTCATTGCATTTACAACACTGGGTTAAAATGATCTATTGATGTGTTTGTCTCCCCTGCTAGACAGTGAAATCTTGTAAAGGGTCAGAGATATTTCGTGTAAATTGCTGTTAATATTACTGGATGATTGTGTAAAGTAATGATTTTAAAGCACTAGAGGAATGTTCAATAAACATAAAATACATTTGAAGTCTTACCCAGATCCTTCTAATCACAAAGATCCTCTCCTGTGACAGCTACTGTGCTCTGTATCTGGCAGTTCTGAAGTGTTGGAAAATTCCACTGGAAAAAAGATTGACGTAAGCCAAAATAATACTGCCGAGTTCAGTCAGAATAATGTAGGCACTCAGATCACTTTCTGGTCACCTCTCTGCCCTCTGCCATAGATAATACACAAATACATTAAAATCCACTTAGTATAAGAGCTTCTCTGATAATAATGTGTCATATTGCTTTAGCAATTATGTAAGGAGAAAGAGGCGCTTAATTTCAAATGGCCAGCCCATTTGAAGCTGCACGTAAAAATAGCATCAAGTGAAAGTTTGGTTACAGTCCTAACAGATCATGAATACATCCATTCAGCCAAATGAATCAAGTTGCTTTTTAATTTAACAGAAAAATAAGCTTTAGAACATTTACCCACAG
The DNA here is from genome assembly GCF_016509475.1 of Prionailurus bengalensis. Classification (NCBI taxonomy): domain Eukaryota; kingdom Metazoa; phylum Chordata; class Mammalia; order Carnivora; family Felidae; genus Prionailurus; species Prionailurus bengalensis. Next base: position 212,366,748 of record NC_057343.1, read on the forward strand.
AAACACTTACACTATTTCGGAATAAAATGTAAAGCAAAGCCTGAAAATTTACCCTACCGGTCTTTGAAGTTACATACCCAGGTTCACATTGGACAAATTAACTGATCATTTCTCAATTATTAATAAGCAGTAAAGCCATGTATCTATTAAGTATGGATGCCTATCTTTAAAGTGGAACTTCATTTCTTTATTTCATTATTATTATTTTTAATTTACATCTTAGTTAGCTAACATATCGTGTAATAATGACTTCAGGAATAGAATTTAGTGATTCATCACTTACATATAACACTCAGTGCTCATCCCAACAAGTGTCCTCCTTAATGCCCCTGTGCATTTAGCCCATCCCCCCACCCAACACCCCCTCCTGCAACCCTCAGCTTGCTCTTTATATTTAAAAGTCTCTTAAATATAAAGATGCAACTGCTTTGTCTCCCTCCTTGTTTTTATATTATTTTTGCTTCCTTTCTTTATGTTCATCTGTTTTGTATTTTAAATTCCACATATGAGTGAAGTCATGATGTTTGTCTTTCTTTGACTGACTTATTTCGCTCAGTATAATACACTCTAGTTCCATCCACATTGTTGCAAAGGGCAAGATTTCATTATTCAACACAGTGTTGCATTCCTAACCTCAGCAATCAGACAACACAAAGAAATAAAAGGCATCCAAACTGGCCAGGAGGAAGTCAAACATTCACTCTTTGCAGACGACATGATACTCTATGTGGAAAACCCAAAAGAGTGCACCAATTGGCTTCAGTGAAGCCTCAGGATAAAGAAATCAATGTTCAGAAATTGGTTGTATTTCCATACACCAATAAGGAAGCAGCAGAAAGAGAAATCAAGGAATACAAAATAACTAGGAATAAACCTAACTAAAGAGGTGGAAAAAATCTATACACTGAAAACTATAGAAAGCTTATGAAAGAAATTGAAGAAGACACAAAAAATAGAAAAATATTCCATGCTCATGGATTGGAAGAACAAATATTGTTAAAATGTCAATACCACCCAAAGCAATCTACATATTCAATGCAATCCCTATTAAAATAACATTAGCATTCTTCACAGAGCTAGAACAAACAATCCTAAAATTTGTATGGAACCACAAAAGACCCTGAATAGCCAAAGTAATGTTAAAAAAAGCTTTTCTTTTTTTTTTTTAATTTTTTTTTTTAATGTTTATTCATCCTTGAGACAGAGAGAGACAGAGCATGAACAGGGGACGGTCAGAGAGAGAGGGAGACAGAATGTGAAACAGGCTCCGGGCTCCGAGCTGTCAGCACAGAGCCTGACGTGGGGCTCAAACCCACGGACGGCGAGATCATGACCTGGGCCGAAGTCGGACGCTCAACCGACTGAGCCACCCAGGCGCCCCAAGTAATGTTAAAAAAAGAAAACCAAAGCTGGAGTCATCACAATTCCTGACTTCAAACTGTATTACAAAGCTGTAATCATCAAGACAGTACTGGCACAAGAACAGACACTCAGATCAATGAAACAGAATAGAGAACATAGAAATGGACCCACGAATGTATGGCCAACTAATCTTTGACAAAGCAGGAGAGGACATCCAATGGAATAAAGACAGTCTCTTCAGCAAGGGGTGCTGGGAAAACTGGATGGCGACATCCAGAAAAATGAACCTGGACCACGTTCTTATACCAGACACAAAAATAAACTCAAAATGGATGTAAGACCTAAATGTAAGACAGGGTACTTTCTTGAAAAAGAAATTTTGGAAGTTACATACATGGGTTTCATTTAAATTACGCAGCAATCTTTTGTTTTTGTTATCCCATATTTTTTGTAATGAAGATCTCTGTCACCAAATCAAGCACGGTATTTCATGACTATAAGGATGATAATCACTAGCAAAAGGATAACAGCAACTGAAGCTGGGATAGCTTTTATTCTGCATCCATGCCACCACATTTGCCTTCGAAGTTGTTTGGATCTGTTGCTAAAAGCAATTGCATTATCTGATAAGCTTTCTGATTTGTCTTGTAGTTCATTTGTTTTCTCCTAGAAGAGAAAACAGACAACAACTTCTTTGATGTCGGCCGCAGCAACTTTTTACTTGACATGTCTCCAGAGGCAAGGGAAACAAAAGCAATAACGATTATTGGGACCTCATCGAAATAAAAAGCTTCCCCACAGTGAAGGAAACAATCTGCAAAACTAAAAGGCAACCGACAGAATGGGAGAAGATATTTGCAAAGGACATATCAGATAAAGGGTTAGTACCCAAAATCTATAAAGAACTTATCAGACTCAACACCCAAAAAACAAATAATCCAGTGAAGAAATTGGCAGAAGACATGAATAGACACTTTTCCAAAGAAGACATCCAGATGGCCAATAGACACATGAAAACATGCTCAGCATCATTCAGCATCAGGGAAATACAAATCAAAACCACAATGAGATAACCTCACACCTGTCAGAATGGCTAACATTAACAACTCAGGCAACAACTGATGTTGGAGAGGATGTGGAGAAAGAGGATCTCTTTTGCACCGCTGGTGGGAATGCAAACTGGTGCAGCCACTCTGGAAAACAGTATGGAGTTTCCTCAAAAAACTGAAAATAGAACTACCCTACGACCCAGGAATCCAAGGAATACAAGTATGCTGTTTCAAAGGGGCACATGCACCCCAATGTTTATAGCAGCGCTATCGACAATAGCCAAAGTATGGAAAGAGCCCAAGTGTCCATCGCTGGATGAATGGATAAAGAAGATGTGGTATATTTATACAATGGAATATTACTTGGCGATAACCTTAAGCAACTATAGGGGCACTATAGAAATGGAAACTTTTGCAAAGGCAAAAACAAATACTTTTGGTTTGGGACTACAAAACACTTTGAACTATGGATGGCCCCCTATTTAAAGATTAAAAAGTAACTAGGAGGGGCGCCTGGGTGGCTTGGTCGGTTAAGCGTCCGACTTCGGGATTTCGGCTCAGGTCATGATCTTGTGGTCCGTTAGTTCGAGCCCCACTCGGGCTCTGTGCTGACTGCTCAGAGCCTGCAGCCTGTTTCAGATTCTGTGTCTCCCTCTCTCTCTGCCCCTCCCCTGTTCATGCTCTGTCTCTCTCTGTCTCAAAAATAAATTTAAAAAAACGTTGAAAAAAAAATTAAAAAAAAAAAGTAACTAGGAATCTATTCACTTAAAGTATTTAACAAAAAGTCTGGGAACACTGTCCTATGGTATATGGTCCTGGGCAAAGAAGAAGGCTTTCATCAAAATCTTAATTGATGAATCATTTTCTGTAGAAATAGTCCACTGTCAAGGAAGCAAATTTCTTATCCAAGACACTCTTTGAAGACTAAATAAACATCCCCTGGGCATCCTGGAAAAAGCTATCATAAGCCCTGCCAAACGATAAATAACATGCCCAAAACAATACGCATGACAAAGAGAACATTCGCTGCTTTTTTCATTCCTTCACTCATCCCATTATTTGTTCCTTCCTGCTTTGGTTAACGAGAGTGCCTTTTGCACATGGACATGTGAGAGCGGATGGAGAGAAGAACAGAAAAGGAAGAACATACTCAGTTCACATGATCTCATACGAGCACCCACCAAGAAAGTTATTAGAAGAGGCAACTGGTCAAATGTGTAAGCAGAACATGATACAGAGTGAGGCGGTGCAAGCCAGGCACAGTCAGTGGGTAGGATCCAGAGAGTATCGTCTGTGGGAATCGATTTAGGATTGGAGGCACAACTTCTGAGATTATGTGATGGCCTCACCAGCAGGACCCAGTGTGAAATGAAAATGGTGGGGGAGGCCCTCCTTGTTCAAAAAAACAGGACAAATGTATTTTCCTTTCTTCTGCAGTTCTCCCTCTCTCCCTACCTGTCCTGGTATTTTTTATTTGTCGTTAATGTTGTGTTTTCTCAGGCACAGGACTATTGTGGGCGACTCCAGATCCTCACAGGTGCCCAGGGCCCTGTCCTGTGACACAGCACACAGAGTGCGCGGCCCGACCCACCTCCCTGACCTGGAGCTCAGGATCCCACGGGAGCAGGGCCACGGTGGTCTCAGGTAGGGCCGTCAGAGGCAAGACCGCAAGTGAGCTGAGGCCTCAAGCCAGTGGCACATGGTCCATTGACCCACTGGACTTCACTTACGAAACACAAATTCAAAGATAAAATCATTGAGAATTTCCAGATGGAGCCTTAAACCCTGTGCATGGGGTCTTTCTCAGAGTGGGCCCCATGCATCCACATGGTCACATACTGTGTAGTCAGCCCCATGGCAAATCAGCCAGTCCTGAAAGACCTCCCAAATCCTCACTGAAATATATGTGAACATCACCATCTTCCCCCACAAAATCGAATTAGGGAATCAAGAGGGAAAGAGAGAGAGAGACAGAGTAGAAGTTACCATGAACTTCTCTGTCCATGTAAAGAACGTTCTAAGATTTAAAAAAAACAAAAACAAAAAAAACGGAAGGTCACACGGTTCTATAAAAAGTGAATGAAAATTGAATCGTACTTAAAATTTTTTTTTAACGTTTTTTTTTTTTTTTTATTTATTTTTGGGACAGAGAGAGACAGAGCATGAACGGGGTAGGGGCACAGAGAGAGGGAGACACAGAATCGGAAACAGGCTCCAGTCTCCGAGCCATCAGCCCAGAGCCTGATGCGGGGCTCGAACTCACGGACCGCGAGATCGTGACCTGGCTGAAGTCGGGCGCTCAACCGACTGCGCCACCCAGGCGCCCCAGAATCGTACTTAGATATATACTGGAAATGTTTTTATTTTGAGGATAAAGGAAAATTCGATACCTATCTAGGTACAAAAATATACATTTTCTTAAAAATCACCACAAAGAAACAAACATCATCCTGACCTGACTTAGATGGCTGTCAGTGCTAAAAAGACGGAAGATTGATCCACAACCTGCTTTGTGGACATTAATGGTGAAATGTGGAGGCCCTACCCCTGGTCAAAGTGCTGTCTACCAAAGCAAGAGAAATCCATTCAGATACCTTCAAGTGACAAAACAATATGCCATTCATATATTCGGGGGCGAGGGGGTGAAGGGTGGGAGGTGGGAAGAACTATTTAAAGTGTACTCTATCCGGCTACAGAGTTAATCAAAATTATCAAGAATATTAAAACTGGGGCTCCTGGGTGGCTCACTCGGGTAAGTGCCTGACTTCAGCTCAGGTCTTGATCTCGTGGTTTGTGGGCTCGAGCCCTGCCTCAGGCTCTGGGCTGACAGCTCAGAGCCTGGAGCCTGCTTCTGATTCTGTGTCTCCCTCTCCCTTTCTCTTTCTGCCCCTCTCCCACTTATGTTTCCCCTCTCCCAAAAATAAATAAATAAAACATGTAAAAATTTTTAAAAAAGAATATGAAAACTTTTATTTGAAGTCTTCTAGCGAGTGTTACAATTTCAAAATATAGAGTTAACTATAAATAATTTTTTCTAAATCTCTGTTTAGATTTGAATTCCCCCCAAAATAGACCCTGAGGCATGGATTTGAGAGCCAGTATTTTATTTGGAATGTCGGGAAACTTGTAGAAGAATGAGAGAGGAAAGGAAGGCAACTAGTGGGGGTAGGGGGCGATGAGGGGAGGGGGTTGACAAGCCAGTTACAATGAGGATAACTGGATTGGATCCCCCTGGGAAGTTCTGACAAATCATGCAAAATGCATGCCCCAAGGTCACCACACCCAAGAGGTGCCAGAGTAGGGACACTTACTTTCAGAGCTACAGAAGTGTAGCCCCCCTTCCAGCCTGGAGGCTGGACAGAGGTCCCTGGCAGCTTCAGGGTGCAGAAGTAAGTGGTTCTCAGCTGGAGCGCACTGCAGGGGGAAGGTCTGAGGGATGTCAGTGGTCACGAGAGCACTCAGACTGCTTGGGTCACCCAATGCAAGCAGCCACAACCAATTCTTAAAGAAGATAAGATGGTGAAAAAAACAAAAATGCAGCCTGTAGGCTGACTCACAGCTCCAGATAAATTAGGGAATACTAGGAATTGAAGAAGGGTAAAGAAAGCAGAGCAAAGGAAATTCATGCCCAACTCCTTATCGCTTACAAAGGCAAAATGCAAAGTTACTGCCTATTGAGAATTATAGAAATATAAGCTTGGTTTAACTTGGTACTTGCAAAATTAAGGGCAACTACAAGAGAATAAAATACTAGTTATTTCCCATCCTTACCATCACATAAAATAAAAAGAAACAAATGCATTGTAACACAAACAAAAGACAAGCCAAGAGAGGTAGAACAGAGTAACACCATATGTTTCTATTGTAACTATATGTGGGTGAAGTGCTCCGTGCGAAAGGACAAAAGCTGTCGGCTTATGTTTTAAAAATTCCCACATAGGCTGCCATGAGAAATTTGTCCAAATCTAAGTATCATAAAGTTTAAAAATAAATAAGACACTGTGCTTCGATGTAATGCCAGGTCAAAGAGGAAATGTTTTCCTATAATGAATATACTCAATAATGCAGAGTATGCAATCATAAAGTAATCATTGATTGCGTTTCTTTATTTAAGCGTTTTGCTGATTTGACATGAAATATAGTCTTGGATGAAGATAACATAAAACTCATGCCACGACAATGAGGACATTGACAGGAAACTGGTTAATAAATGTCAATTCACAAGAGTCAAATACAAAAGCACATTTTAAATGCCCTGAAATCTTCCAGCTCATGTAACAGAGGCTTCCCTAAATTTGACATTCATATCACATTGCCTATCAAGTTCTGTGGGGATGAAAAATAGTAAGGAACAGTCGCTAATAAGCATGCTAGAATAAACCACACTATCTTTCCTTTCTCTATAGACAGTATTTTAAAATCTATTCATGCTCTAGAAAATATTATAGAAAGAAGTAGTCAAAGAGTATGTAGGAAAGAAAACAAAGGAGGAAAAATAACACAGCGTGTGTCTGGCAGGTAATTAATAAAAATATGAAGTAAACATTTAAAAAAAGGGGGGCGCCTGGGTGGCTCGGTAGGTTAAGTGACCAACTTCGGCTCAGGTCATGATCTCTCGGTCTGTGAGTTTGAGCCCGCATCGGGCTCTGTGCTGACAGCTCAGAGCCTGGAACCTGCTTCAGATTCTGCGTCTCCCTCCCTCTCTTCCCCTCCCCCACTCATGCTCTGTCTGTCTCAGAAATAAATAAGCGTTAAAAAAATATGAAGTGAATTTTTCTGATTTGTGATGATTGTGGTATTTATTGCTGTATTTTCCTTTTGCATTTTAAATAAATATTCACTAGCATACTTCATTTGCATTAGTAATTGTGTGTGTGTGTGTGTGTGTGTGTCCCTGAGCCCACTTGTGAAGGCAAAGGTCTGTCCCTCACCTCCACCACCAGGGGCCAACAGCTTATTTCATCTTCACTGCACTTGTTAACATCTAACTTGTCCTTGTCTTTCTGTTTAAATATTTGTTATAGTTCTCCATGCGCCCCCCCCCCCCAAACACATGCAATATAGCATACAATCATGTAGCTGGGAACTTTTTCACTGCAGAATCACTACCTCATAGAATAGTGTTGGTCAGCCAATAACTGATAAACAAATGCATGGAAAAAGACTGAAACAAATATATACCCGCCTTTTTTTTTTTTTTAGCGACCACCTCTGAGTGGTGAGGTCATAGGTGATTTTTATCTTGTTTTATGTTTGTATGATTCTTTCTGCAGACACATTATTAGGGAAAACAAAACAAAAGCCTCAAACACCCATCTACAGAGAAAGGCTGAACTAGAACAGTGATACCTCCAAAAAATTATGCATTTCTTAAAAAAAAGAATGAGAAAGATCTTGGTAGAGATATGAAATCATCTCCATAATATATGAGTGCCAGATGGTGTAGAGAAGAGCTGGAGTGGCCAACCATCCTGCTTTGTCCAGGGATGAGAAGTTTCCCTGAGACATGGGACCGTCAGTGCTAACGCTGGGTTCTGGACAAGCAGGCAATGGTGGGCGTCCTGAATCTAGCCCCTTTTCTCTCAAAAAATGGAATTAGAACACAAGTTTACATTTGTTTGTATGTACATCAAAAGCCTCCAGAAGGATGGGGTGCCTGGGTGGCTTGGTTGGTTAAGCATCTGACTTCAGCTCAGGTCACGATCTCATGGTTCGTGGGTTTGAGCCCTGAGTAGGGCTGTGCTGACAGCTCAGAGCCTGGAGCCTGCTTTGGATTCTGTGTCTGTTTCTGTCTCTGCCCCTCCCCTACTTATTCTCTGTCTCTGTGTCTTAAAAATATGAACAAACTTTAAAAAAAAAAAGCCACCAGAAGGATACACAGGAAAGTAACAATAATGCTTGCCTGCTTTACTTTTGGTGGGGGTGGGGTAGCTAGAGCTCTGAGATTGAAGAGAGTTATTTCATTGAATGTATGTTTTTACATTTTTGACCTATGTGAATTTGATAGCTGTTCAAAAATTAAACAGGCACATACATAAACAAAACAAATAAAAAACAAACCAAAGAGTCAAAAGCAAAAAGGCAATTTGTTTTGTGAGGGCCAACTACATTCTCTCCCTAAACAAAGTGTGTAGATAATTTACACAGTTCGACTTGGAAACTTTCTTGCAAAATACATTTGTTTCTAACCTTTGCCTTCCAGCTTCTGGATAATGAGTGTAATGCAATGTCCTGCCCTTGGGGAACAAAGACTTACGGGCTGTGTTACCCTGGTCAAAGACAGCAAGTCTGAGCTGCCCTTACCGTGGGAGAGTCTCAACATGCATGGGCTCATAAGCCGAGTATCTGAAAGAAAATAAATTGGACACAAACCAAACCAGCCCTTGAGCAACTGGATATTTACCTCAATTTGAAAATGCAATTTGTATCACAGATTTGATTCCTCTTTATACCTTTCATGCACATTGCAATAAGACTCTGTAAAACATGATGACTTATAAAAATTCTTATAAAGCGTAGACTTCAAATTCATATTTCTCCCAAAGTGTTTGTTTTTCCACTATTTGGGGGCAGTAGAGAGAGAGGTAGGCAACAGAAACAGTAGGAGCCGTTCCTAGAACAGTGCATGCATGAAAGTGTGTGTGTGTGTGTGTGTGTAATTGTGTGCAGGGGTTCTTGCTGGTGACCCAGGAGCATTCCTGCTGGATGTCTCAGTCCGAAGACTGGTGACTAACGTCCCATTGCAAACAGGCAGGGAGCACATCCAACCTTCCTTTGCCTCTTTCTTCCGCCCAAGCCTTTAGGGGATTAGATGATGCCACCCACACTGGTGAGAGCAATCTGCTTTATTCAATCTACCCATGAAATGTTAATCTCATCCACAAACACACTCCTAGACACACGCAGAAATCGTGTTTAGCCATATATCTTGGCACCCCAGCATCCGGTCAAGTTAACACATAAAATTAACCAACACAGAGGAGGTCAAGGGATAGACAGAAATGGGTAAAATACAATCTCTGCCTCTAAAGAGAAGCGATGACCATACACATGCTAAAAGTGCTGGTGTTACAATCCTGGACACGGCTGAGCATGGTCTGGTTAGATTGTCCGGATGGCAAAGAATGGGAGGTGCCAGACTTGGAACTGGGTGTCTAGTCTGAGGCAGAGATGGCTCTATGTAGGCTTTATGTAGCTATGTGGAGGTGTTTTGAGGGCATTTAGTGCCGCTGGAAAAGAGGAAAATGGATAAGAGGGTTCGTGCAGTACTGGAAGTTTCAGCAAAAATAGGGAAATGCAGCCACAGAGGCTGCTTAGAGGCAAGTAGACAGAGTATGAGTGAAGGAGCCGAGAAGCAGGCACTATCTGCAGACAGGAGGTGAGGTAAAGGTAGTTACACCTGACAACAGAAAGTTTAAATTTTCCCATGGGGAGAAAGTCTCACAGTAAAAATCAAAAGGAAATGCTTGCAACACAGAAATCAGTCAGATATTTGATTTTTGTATAATAAAAAGTGTTTACAAACTGGTTAAACAAAGGCACTAACACACACGCATACACACACACACATGTCTATAGAGAATTAAAGAAAATTAAATAAATATGTGAATCTGTTTGAATAAATATTTGGAAAGATGATCAATTTCATTGAAAAAAATAAGATGGCATTTTCATCTCAAAAATTAAAAGAACAGGGGCGCATGGGTGACTCAGTTGTCAGACTCTCGATTTTGGCTCAGGTCCTGATCTCACAGTTTGTGAGATCGAGCCCCTCGTTGGGCTCTATGGTGACAGTGCGGAACCTGCTTGGGATTCTCTCTCCCTTGCTCTCTGCCTCTCCCCCGCTTGCGTTCGCACATGTGTCCACACTCTTTCTCTCTCTCAAAAGAAATAAGCCTAAAAAAATTAAAAGAACAGAAATATCCAGTCCTCGGGCATATGTAGGGAGATGGGCACACTCAAATATTGAGTGTGAATTGTCATACCCTTTTTGACAAAAAAAACCTGGCAATTTTTAGCAAATTATAAAAAGAATATACATACACATATATCTGTAGCCATAGCCATTTATGAAGAAAACCCACTTTCAAAATGTAGCAAATAACAATAAAAGCTGCAGTATATAAGAAGGCTTATTGCAGCATTGTAGAATATAAATAAGAATTCCGAATGTCCACTGGTAGGTTTAAAAATTATGATAATTCTATGCCATAAAATGTAATTATTAAACCATTAACGAGAATGAGCTACAGTTTCCGACTCTGAGGAAAGCTGTAGAAAAACCACGGCCTATATTACGTATGTGCCCATCGTTCATCAATTGCACCTTAAGCAAAAGCACCTGAACCTCACGCAAGGATCTAACGCTCCCATCCCGGCCTCATGCTTCCAGTGGGTGTCCCCTCCCCCGATACAGGGTAGAGTATATGATCTCGGGGAAACATGGAGAGCTCAAGAACACAAAGTCAGTAGATCGAAGCCCATCAAATGTAGCTAAACACTGTTTTTTTCTGAGAACTCCAGGAGTGCTGGGTGATAGCAGGTGAGGCAGGTCTTTCCTGCGGGACTTGGACCAGAGGGAAGGTGGCCTCCACCAGCCACCTTGATGAAGCCTGCCCACAAAGGAGCTGAGAGACCCAGAGAAACTGAATCCTGAAGATATTACCCGAGCTACACCTGGAGCTACACCAGCTCTTTAATCCAAATGAGTTTGGGTTGGGTTTTCTGTCACTTGTTAAAAAAAGAAAGAAAGAAAGAAAAAAAGAAAAAAAGTCCTTATTGATACATTTACATCTTTTGGTAACTTGAACCCAGAAAGTTGGGAAATAATAGAAAGGCAGATTATTTGTACTGCTTACCTAAAGGGGTAGACATGGAAAGAGTTGAGAAAGGATTATTAACGTATTCCTAATGATCTTACTAGTATAATGTTACTACGTGTAATAATACTACTTTATTATTATTAACATCCTTTTGGATTTCCTTTGTCATTATTAGCCTGTATAACATTTGAAACTGAAAAAAAGATCTCACAAAAGACCTAGTGCTTTGACTATTGGTATCAATAAGTCTGTATTTCTGCTTTTGAAAAATGGAATGTGAAATCCCAATGTACCTCTGAAAATTCAAGGATGATTTTGCCTCTTTCTTCCTACTTAAAATAAGAAAACACATTGCTGTTAAACAAAGTTTATCTCGGACACCAGGGTTGTAATAAGAATATTCTAATTGTTTTTGCTAACTATTTCCCTCCACATGGTTACTGAATATGTATAAAATACCTGAAGCCAACAGATCACAGCCTGTGTGAAGAAGTTTGGGGTTCCAAAACAATGGAGCAGGAGATAGGTCATTGTAGAGGCTTAAACTGAAGAAGCAGGTAGGGGCTCCATGACTTTGGACTCTGTAATAGATGCTCGGAAATGTTCACTGTATTCTGAGCTTGATGGGGAGCTGAAAGGTTTTGAGCAGTTCAGAGACACGGCGAGACAGGTAATTGTGGGGGTGGTGTGGAGAATGAACCCTGGGCAAAACAAGGCTAAATGCCCTGTTGTGTGGACCTGAAAATTCCTTCTCCTGGAGCACTCCACTCTGCTTTAATTCCAAAATGATATAAGTATAATTTTAAATAGTTCCACATGCTAGTGACACATTTCTACTGTGATTGAAAGATTCAAGTCATTTAAAGCTTTTCATTTTAAAAAACGAGGGTTTTTTTAATACTTAAATGCCGTAAATTGTTGAAAGCTTTTATGCCATCCTAAATGGAATTATGTTACCAAAGACATAATTGTTAGTGCTTCTTGTCCTGCACTTAATACATTTGGTCCTCTCTTCTCATTTCCAGGTCCAAATATTATTAGGAAAGAAAACTCCAAAAGCTCTGCGATTAAGTTTCAAATCCTTTACATAATCATTTCTCAATCATATATAGGTAATGTTGCCTCTGTCCTCCAGAGTCCCTGCTACCAAACAGAGGCATTAATTTTCTGTAAGACTATTTGATAAACATCTAGTATAACCCCACACCCTTTAGGGTCCATGGTAGAAATTTCTCTTGCAGAACCAATATCTGCTTTCCTCTCCTCTTACACATATAAAAAATCACACTTCCAGGGCGCCTGGGGGCTCAGTTGGTTAAGTGTCTGACTTCGGCTCAGGTCACGATCTCACGGTTCATGGGTTCGATCCCCATGTTGGGCTCTGTACTGACAGCTCAGAGCCTGGTGCCTGCTTTGGACTCTGTGACCCCCTGTCTCTGCCCCTCCCCCGCTCACACTCTGTCTCTCTCTGTCTCTCAAAAAATAAATAAACGTTAAAAAAATTACACTTCCTAGCCCTATTACAGTTAAGCGAAGCCACGTGACTGGTTGTTGCCAATGGATTAAAATAAGTGGAAGTGAGGTGTGTCCCTTCTGGGAAGAAGCAAAGAAGAGCAGAGGCGAAATCTCCATGCTGATTTTCCCACATTGGCCCCGGTCCATATGGTGTAGCAATGAGATGATGGCCCTTGTATTAGCCTGGAACCCTGAGTAACTGTGTGAGAAACAGAGAGGTCCTCGTGTTTCTCCCCCTAATCAAAACTGAATTGCACGTATACTTATGAGCAAGAAACAAGACTTTGATATGCTAAGCCACTGATATTCCAGGTTTCATTTTTAAGCTTTGCTGGCTTATCCTGTCTAACAAAGTTTCAGAGACGCTTCTGAGAATCTGATGCTACTATGTATCCTCTCCCCAGCTAGCTTCATGCTCAAACATTTTGAATAAAGAATAGGAATAAGCCTCTCCATGAAGCCCCTACCTCACATGGATATTAAAGATGAAAGAATATAGGGACACCTGGGTGGCTCAGTTGGTTGAGCCTGCCTTCGGCTCCGGTTGTGATCTCGCATTTTTTGACTTCGAGTCCCACAATCAGCTCTGTGCTGACAGTGTCTCTCTCTCTCTCTCTTTCTCTCTCTCTCTCTCTGCCCCCCAGCCCCTCCTTGCAGTTGGTCTTTCTCTCTTCCTCTGTCAATAAATAAACATTAAAAAGAGAAAAAAATTTTTTTAAAGAATATTTAACTACTGTCTAGCATACAAAATATTTGTGAGTGTGCATGTGTGTGCATGTGGATGTGTGTGTAGAAACTATTGCTTTATGTTATCATGGTTCAGAAGTTATCTGATTTTGCAACTGAAAGTTAGTGGGTTGATAGGGGAAAATCAATTGAATAATTCCTAAATTGTTTGTCAAAACAAGACTCAGTCTGTCCCTAGGCCACCAGCTCTGATTAAAGTAAGTAGTAGGTTACTTCTGGGGACAAGAAGGAAGCAGAGGGGCATTTGCTAAGATGACTGGCTTTGTACAGAAGAAGGTAAAGAGTAATGGAGTTGTCTTCGTTACCTGGGGGTTGAAGTTGTGAACTGAAAACAAGAATGCCTTAGCATTCTGGTTTGCTTACTTCAGGGAAAGTAACAACTTCCTGTTTCTCAGGAAAGAAAAAAAAAAAAAAAGGAAAAAAAATACTCTCAAGAGTCGCATAGAAAGACCTCCTTAACATCAAAGGACTCTTCTAAGAAACTGTGTTGGTGAGGGAAACAAAAAAAAGGTATCAAAACCCTACAGACAGATTAAACAGTGAGGGGCACGAGTGTTTTGCTAGAGTGCTTTCACTTGTACACCCCAAACATTTAAAACATAGTTTTTGAAGTAGTCATCAAATCAGTCCCCCACACTGTATTTTCAGTGTAGCTCTGCATGCTACGGATGGTTCCTGGCTCATAGGGGAAAATAACATGCTTTGCCTGTCTGGTCTCATTTCGCTTTCTTTCTTTGTTCTGGCCCACAGGATCCCTCCCTTTCCAGCTTTGCCCTTCTCTGCTCTCCTGCTTACTGCATGCTGGGTAGGGTGTAGGCTAATCCTTGGCTAACCAGGGCTGGCCAAGCTTCAAACCTCCCACTATTGTTTCTGTCACCTATTACAATATAACCAGTGTTTAGTTTTGAGCTCTTTGGGGCTAGGCTGCTTGTGTACGGCCGGGGTGACAGCTTGTGGATCTGACACGGCAGTTTCTTAAACCAAGAACACAAAAGACATAGCAGGTCTTCTGCATTCCACTGCAAAATATGTGCATTTGGGCCATGCGTATTGTCCTCAAATGATGAGCACTGCAGACCCAATTTCCTTTTCCTGCTAGCAAAGACAGTGCTAGAGCAGATAACATATTTCTCACAAGAACAGAGAGGGGAAATGAAGACGTTTAGTTTAAAGATGAGACCACTCGCAGGGGATAACACAGTTGTCTTTAGAAGGGTTTATATGTGGAAAATGCACCCGCGCTGTTTTCTGAAGCCTTGAGCGGCAGAGCTAGTGAAAGGCACGCATGGAGACAGGACTGTTGAGACCAGTACAAGGAAGATTCTATCGTGGGGCACCTGGGTGGCACATTCAGCTAAGTGTCTGACTCTTGGTTTCGGCTCAGGTCATGATCTCACAGTTTGTGAGTTTGAGCCCTTAGTGCGATTCTCTCTCTCCCTCTCTCGGCCCCTCCTCTCCTCCCTCTGTCTCTCTCTCAAAATAAATAAACTTTAAAAACTTTTAAAAATAAAAAGAAAGATTTTGTTGTTGTTGTTGTTGTTGTTGTTGTTAAAATTAGCCAGGATAGAAATATTTTTAAACTTCAATATGAAGGAAATAAAGAAAAATCATTGCATGAAACAATAAACCAGGACAACAAAAAGAAAAAAAAAGATAACAAATAAGGAATAGAAAGAATAGCAGCTAGGATTTATTTAACGTGTTATCATTTGTCCAGCACAAACGATTATGAATCCCATTTTTGGAGCACCTGGGTGGCTCAGTCGGTTGAGTGCTCAACTTCAACTCAGGTCATGATCTCACGGTGGGTGGGTTCCAGTCCTCGCAGGGCTCTGGGCTGATAGCTCAGAGCTATTAGCTCTCTCTCTCTCTCTCTCTCTCTCTCTCTCTCAAAAATAAATAAATATTAAAAAAAAAAGAATCCCATTCATGTTAATTCAGATTAAACCCCTCAATTCCAAATAATAGCAAATACCACTATCATCTTTATTGACATTTTAAAGATGAGGACACTTAGGCAGAGAAGTTAAGGGTAAGGAAAAACACTAGGTCCATGGTTACCTAGTAGTTACTGGAGCTGGGATTGTTTTTTTTACACTTTCCAATGAGTGTTTATTATTAGTTAAGCCGTGATTCAGGACCCCAAAGTGGGTATCACAGTGCACCCAGATCCCCCTTCACCACCCTGGGAGAAGGATGGAGACAGTAGAGAGGTGGGCGGGGCCAGTTCAGATCTTCCCAGGAAACGTGCCTTCAGTCTGGTCGTCGTCCCAGACTGACACCCAGATATGGGGCGGAGGGACTTGTACACACACAGGTACCATCCACACACCAAAGACTTCACCCCCTGTCGCAGTCTTTGCCTTCTCACAGCGGTGAAAGCCCAGCGAGTTCTGTCAGCAGTTCCTGGTCTGATTGTGGCTGGGGAAGCGTCTGTCAAAAGGGGACGTCTGGTAGCTCTAGGTGTCTTACACCATGCTGCTGACTCTTAAGGACGCCCCTGAAGCACCTCACAGCTCAGTGTGACCCTCCGCGGAGCTGGGATTTGGAAGCAAGGCACTCTAGCTCCAGAGTCTGTATTTTATCTATATTACTATTGACAGAGAAAGAAATAGATTGAAATTTATAGTAGAAAAACAAATGGAAAGATGAGTGGGAACAAAGTGGTCCATAAGCCAAGTATAGATGATAAATAAAATAAAATATAAATATGAACAAGTAAACATCAATGGAGGCTCATAACCATCTCATAGACCTGATGGTATGGGTTGGTAACATGTCCCTGGAAGGGAACTTATTCCTCATTCAAAAGAAACAGATTAAATTGAAGGACAGAAAAATAGAGATAAGTGAAATAGATCTGCAGAGTGAGAGGAATCACTCTGAGGTTAGAATTAACCTGCATAGTAACTACAAGCTGGCTGGCCATTAAAAAGATTTTAGCGGTGTGTATCATAGAAGCAAACTATTATACACGTGACGGGGTAAAAGTCTAGACACCAGCTGATAGACTTGCTCTTCTAAAATATAATGAACCCAACAAATTCTTGACTTGTTGAAAGTGAATTGCTCAAAGGTAGAGGAAATAACAAGATTGAGGTCTACTCTGGACTTAAGTTTGGTCAAAGGAAATTAATTGGGGGTAAGGAAGTGGATGTATCCTTGCAAGAAAGTGGCAATTTGGTAACGGAACTTGTAATATTGAAGGAAGCTAACGCCTGGTATACCAAGCCATTATACTAGGCTTTAGGGAACACAATTTCAGAGTTGATTTCATGCATTGTTGACAATGATGTAAAGTATTACTTTTGCCATTTTTCTCCTAAGTCCACAACGTTAGAATACTTCACATCTTCTTACCATCTTCTTGCCTTTTGTTGTTATTTTCATGCATTTTAGTGCAATAGATAATTTAAACTCCATGGAAATATAATAATAGTGCTTTGTACGGTCAATTTCATTTCTATTTACCTATATATTTACTCTGCCTCAGGTTCTTTCTTGCCACTGACATTTCTGTCTTCATCTGGGCTCATTTCCCTTCTGTCTAGAGAACGCCTTTTGTTGTTTTTGTTTGTTTAGACAGTCTATTGATGGCAGAATAACTACGAAGTCATGATAAGGATGTTTTTTCTGGGTATAGAAGTCAAATTTGGAGGGATTTTCTTTCAGGACTTTATGTCACTCAGCAGTCCTGTCTTATCATTTCTGATGGGAAGTCACCTGTCAGTATTATTGTGGTTTCTTAGAAGTTTAAGTGTCTTTTGTTTCTGTTACTTGAAAGATTTTCTCTGGGTCTTTAATTTTCAGCCGGTTTGACTATGATGTGCTTTGTTTGTATGATTTTCTTTGAACTTTTGCTGCTTGGGGTTCTCTAAGATTCTTGAGTCTATGCTTTGAAGTCTTTCATCAGTTATGGAAAGTTCTCTACCATTACCTGTTCAAAAATTGCTTCTGACTCAGTCTATATCTTTTTTCCCTTTTTGAATCCAATTATATAAATGTTGGAATTTTTGTTCACCATGATTTTTACATTTTTGTTCATTTTTCTTCTTTGTATTAGGTGTGCTTCTTGGGTACTTAATAACTGTTATCCAGGGGTGGCTCGATCAGTTAAGTATCTGACTTTGGCTCAGGTCATGATCTCGCAGTTTGTGAATTCGAGCCCCACAACAGGCTCTGTGCTGACAGCTCAAAGCCTGGAGCCTGCTTCAGATTCTGTGTCTCCCTCTCTCTCTGTCCCTCCCCTGCTCATGCTCTGTCTCTCTTTCTTTCAAAAATAAACAAACATAAAAAAAACTATTATCCAGTTAATTAATTCAATATTTCAGTGTATCCACTATACTATTAAATGAATTCACTAAATTTTTAAAGATATGATATGTTTTAATTCTAGAATGTGCATTTGGTTCTCTTATATATTTCAATTCTGTAACATCTTGTATCTTTTCATGTATTTTCCCCCATCTCTTACTCTTTTTAACATATTAATCATAGTTATCTTAAAGTTTATGTCCGCTGACCTCAAGTTCTGAATCACTGTCAGGTATGCTTCAGTTGTCTACTTTTTCCCTATTGGTTACTAACCAAATGGTCTTGCTTCATCTCATATCAAGTATCTTAATTTTATTGGGTACAAAAGAACTGTAGTGTTTCCAGACGATATTATCTTCCCCAAATGGAGTCCAGCCTCTCCTCTGATAAACAGAAAAGTAAATCATATGTCACCATGATCCAATCAGGATTGAGCTAGGTCAGGGCTGGGCTTATAGTTTTGGTAAGCTCTAGTTCATCACTATTCCCGGCATATGGGCCTCTCGGACTTCTGGTGGTCTTTGACTCTTTGGCCTTGATATTCTGCAGGTTATTTAGTTCAGGCATCCTCCTACAGAGGTCACTGTTTTGTGAGAATGAAGGAGGTTTCATTCTGTTTTTCAGAAGCTTTGGACCTTAGCCTCCTGTGCAGCTTCAAAATTAAATAAATGTCTTACGTAGGCAATGAACTGTATGTTTGAGATTTTTCCATTTTCCCATATTGTCCATCCTGCACAA
This sequence comes from Prionailurus bengalensis, assembly GCF_016509475.1. NCBI lineage: Eukaryota > Metazoa > Chordata > Mammalia > Carnivora > Felidae > Prionailurus > Prionailurus bengalensis. Next base: position 212,385,295 of record NC_057343.1, read on the forward strand.
CTGCTAAAAGCAGGCTCTCATCCAAACTACACTAGCTTTTATTCAGAGGAAGAAAATTAACACAGAATAGAACCAGTGCTTGGGGCAGATCGATGGCATGTTAAGAGATTCTGAATGCCGCAGAGGAGGGGTGGGTGCCCATAAACTAATTGATGTATTTTATTTTTACCTTTTTCAGTGATCTTCAGTCAGTTAACAGTAGAAATAACCAACAAGGACTGGAGTTTAAAAGGGTCCATGTTCTATGCACGAATAAAAAGATTTTGCATGGAGCTGAAAAGTATTTAGTTGAAAAAGAAACATGCTTTACTTTGTTTATTTCAGAATACTACAAAACTTTTGATTTAAAAAAAATCTGCCCTTTTCATTAATGCCCGTCTGTTCCCTTAACAAGTATAGATATATACCATTGCTCTAAGGACCTTAAAAATATAGTTAAAAAGTGAGTACATCAACCACATTGAAAATACTCACTGCTGAGTCTTGGTACCTAGGGTAACACCACATTGTACCAATGTAACCACACACCCCAGTATAAGACCACACTGTATGAATATGAATATTTCTTTTTTTTTAATGTTTATTTATTTTTGAGACAGAGAGAGACAGAGCATGAACGGGGGAGGGTCAGAGAGAGGGAGACACAGAATCTGGAACAGGCTCCAGGCTCTGAGCTGTCAGCACAGAGCCCGACGCGGGGCTCGAACCCACGGACCGCGAGATCATGACCTGAGCCGAAGTCGGCCACTCAACCGACTGAGCCACCCAGGCGCCCCTGAATATGAATATTTCTTAAACACACATCAACCCAAGAAAGGGACAATCCCCCAGAGTTATACTCATTAGAAGAGGAAATCCAGTATAAGACTAACATTAAATCATGGACGATACAAAAAGGAAAAAAAAATAATACATGAGTAACTAACTGATAATTGAGTATGCAGTTAATATTCTTCATGATTATAAAACTCATAGATTATTAATTATCATAGCGAGCATTTAATGAGAATACACTATGGTCTGACACTGTGCTAAACATTTCACATATATTTTATCACTTAAATCTCAACTATGTTACGAGGCAGCTCTCACTGTAACTGCTTTACAGAAGTAACTAAGGCTTAGAGACTGTAGTGTAAGAGCAAGGTCTAGAAACCAGATTCCCGGAATTAGAACTCTGGTTATAAAATTTATTAGCTGTAACCTTGGATGAGTTACTTAACTTCCCTGCTTCAGTATCCCTAATGGAACAACGCAGAAAATAATAATGGGGATACTTCAGGGTAAAGTAGCTGGCACATAGTAAGTGCTTATAGGTGTATGACATTGGGGGGAATTACTCAATAATAACTTGTTCAAGGTCACACAACTAGCAGATGGCAGAACCAGGTTTTCTTTCCAGATTCCAAAGCTCACATCTTAACTACAATATTCCAGTATTACCACAAATTAGACTATGGTCCTTCAAATACATTTAGCTAAGAATTAACATATCTTTTATTTGGTTTCACAAAACTCTCAAAATAGTATTAATTGTTCTCATTACTCATTGTTTATTGAGTGTTTACGGCACAGAACCAGATACTTAACACACAATGAAGACCCAGCAATGCCCAGAATACAAGTGCCTGGAGCTCTGTTTGGGCTTGGTGGGCACAAGTAGACAATCACTGACTCATAGTCCCAAGGAGACTAGATGTTATGAGGAAAGATACGTTTAGGGATGAGACAACTGCCAATGAACTATCTTCTTCACAGAAGAAGAGGAACTACAAAACTAGGAAAAACAGCCTTCTTCCCTCTGCTTTCACACCCATGGACACTGTCATCTCTGATTCTGATGTTCAGAGCAGTTGACATTTGTGAGACAATGCTGGGTTTTTTTTTCTTTAAGTAAAAACGGGAAATGACACTAATGTTGCTTTCTCCCTGCTTTTGCTCCGCATCCAAAATCAAAGCTGTGCCCAAAAGGGGCTGTATGTTTTTTAGCACATTTCCTGGCGTTATTTTTAAATTAGCCTTTCTTGCTTAGAGCTAGTTGGCAGTAAAACATTGGTGACATCCAAAGGAGTGAAAATTTTATAACTCTGTATTATCAGGTAACATTGGCTGAATTTGTAAATCACATTATTGAGAAGTGCTGGATCCCAAATGTTCTTATGATCAAGTCTGTGTTTATAAGCAACAATGGCTGTGACTGGTAAGCTGACATTGTAATAGAAACAAGACAGACAAACACCGTGTTTGTCTGGCTGGACTGCCCTCAGTTCCAAGTAGGAAGTAATGTGAATATACTCTGCACTGACCTTATCAACCCTAGATCAGAATCCTACGTTGCCTTTCCTTGTCTACTGAATCATATATAAATGCCTCAGTCTTATGAACTTTGTATTTGAAGCAAACTGGATAACTTATGCCTTTCCCAGCAAGCTTTCCATTTTCTTTTAAGCCAGTTAGCATTATTTATTGAGCACTGTTATGGGCATTATGTTGGGTGATGGAGCTGTAACATAATTGCCCTTGTAGAGTCTAGAAAGAAAGAGTGACATTTGTTACAGGAGTGTTGAGTTCTATGAAGGACAGAACATTCTAGGAGTATATAACATAGAGAAGCAATCTGGTATGGGTGTCAGGAAAAGTGTCTGTGAAAAAATAAATTTTAGTTATAAGATTAATACATTCTGGAATCTAGTATACAGTGTGGTGACTATAATTAATAATAACGTATTGTACACTTGACCTTTGCTAAGAGAGTAGATCATAAATGTTCTTACCATCTACACATACACACAAGGTAAATATATAAGCTGCTGGAGAGATTAATTAGCTTGCTTAGAGGCATCATTTATCAGTGTAACGTATATCAAAACATCACATTGCATACCTTCAATATGTACATATGATTTATATATTTGTCATTAACATTTGGCAATGATTATTTGTCCATCATACCTCAACAAAGCTGAAATGAGCAAACAAATAAAAAAGAATTGATACTTGCTACTCTAGAGTCAAGACTGTAAATGAGTTTCCCATTGTGGTGCAATCTGTGTCTCTCTGTTTTCCTGCATTGTAACACTGCTGATCTTTCTCACCAAACACTGAGTAGGCTAATGTGGCTTGCCAATCTAAATGATTTACAGATTTGTGTGAGATTATTTAAAAATTCTCCATACATTTTAAATCTACGTTTAGAAAGTGGGAAGTAAAGCAGTACTTTAGTACTGGTTGTACGCATTTTTTCCCTCCTTTCAATTCTAATTTATTTCTCTGATGGGCTCATTGGGAGAAATAGATTTGTTTCCCATCATTCATTCCTACTTTGAAGACCAGTCTTCTGTTTACATGGAAAAGTAGGGGAAACCTTGTTTACCTGGAATTATTTTGACTCTGCACTACTATTCAAAGACTTCTTGAAAACGACATAAAGTAATAGCTTTTGTGCTGGGCCACCCAGAAGCCTTGACATTGGAAAAGCCTGTGGATGCCATAGCAACCGCAGCTTTGTAGTCATAGTAACAGCCTTGTGCTCCAGAGGCAAAACCAATGAGCTTTAAGCATCACTACATTCTAGCTAAGCTTCTCTGACCTTATCAGGGAGCAGCAAGATCTGTCTGTTCTTCCAAGTGCACTTGCCAGTCAGCAGGGAGGGAAAACTGTGCATAATGTACCTGATTTAAATGTCCTGCTTAGATTATCCAAGCAAGTGAATCCTCATTATTTAGCTTGATCGATCAAGTGGCAGGGTTTTTTAAAACTAGATTGCTGATTTCAATTATCCAGGAGGATTGTTACAAAGGCAGACCATACCACATGCATGTTGGGAATGTGGTGATTACTAAACATATCAGCAGAGTAAAATATGTAGATTTCCCTTGGGCATCATAGAATGGAAACCCCAGGGGCCCTGGAAAATAATTGGCATCTGTTTTGTTGAGTCTTTTCCTCTCATGGAGGATGGTAGTAAGGAACAATACCATCTTTCAAATTCGTACGTCACACCAAGGTTGCAGTAGCAAGAAACCAATCATTATTCGATCTGTATCTGGCCTGCAATGTCTTTGAAAGACTTATGATTTCCCCTGAATACTTCCTTCCTAAAACTGGGCTAGCAAATGATAGCCTTCAAAGCTGTATGTTTATATTCAATCTTCACAAGCTCCAAAGCATGAAATGGGAAGTCCAGGCAAGGCAATCCATTCATAAAAAGGACATAAGTAATCCCCCTTTAAGTTAAGCTTTACTAGCTATTTGTGGATATATCACCTGTGATTGCATAATCTCATATGCAAATATGTAATAACAAATCAAATGAGTTTCCCATCTGCATGCATTTGACTCTTGTTGTTTACCTGAACTATTTTATACTTCATAGCATACTTCCTATATAAAAAAGCTCAACATTCTAAGCTTTTAATGCTATTTGAATTACATTTATCCTTTGTTCAAGTCCATTTTGGTTCATCCTGTTCTGCTATTCCTGTTCCTGGCCAGTATAAGAAGAGAATACCCTGAGGAAAATTATGCTTTATAAATCAGATCTAGCTAGCTAAATTTCTAATGCTTCTAATCTGTCTCAGTTTACAAAAGTAACTCTTTGTTTTATGTATTCAACTTATGTATATAAAATGCCTGTTAAGGATTATGTGAAATGCCATCGAAGGTACAAAGATAAACAGGAAATGGTTCTTGCTCTCAAAAAACTTGCAAACTAGGCTTGATTGAAATGAATCTTCATTTTTTGTGTCATCTGAAGCAATAATTTAAAGCCACCAGTCCTATTTTAATTTCTAACAAAATTCAAGGAGAACTGGAATTTTACTCCTTATTGACTTTACAGGTTCATGTGTTGGTTCTGTTTTTATTTTGCTAACCCTATGATCTGAAGCAGGTTTTTTTTAACAAAATATTTTTATTTTTTTAAAATTTTTAATGTTTACTTTTGAGAGAGAGTGAGATAGAAAGAGAGAGAGAGACAGAAACAGAGACAGAGAGAGAGCGAGTGGTGGAGGCGCAGAAAGAGAGGCAGACACAGAATCCGAAGCAGGCGACAGGCTCCACATTATCAGCACAGAGTCCAACGCAGGGCTTGAACTCATGAACCACAAGATCAGGACCTGAGGGAAGTTGGATGCTCAACCAACTGAGCCACCCAGGCACCCCTAAAAAAAATTTTTTTTTTAAATTTTTTTTTTCAACGTTTATTTATTTTTTGGGACAGAGAGAGACAGAGCATGAACGGGAGAGGGGCAGAGAGAGAGGGAGACACAGAATCGGAAACATGCTCCAGGCTCTGAGCCATCAGCCCAGAGCCCGACGCGGGGCTCGAACTCACGGACCGCGAGATCATGACCTGGCTGAAGTCGGACGCTTAACCGACTGCGCCACCCAGGCGCCCCTAAAAAAAATTTTTTAAAGCAAGCTATTGTGTTCGAGATATGTTTTATTATAAGCATTTTGCAGTCGTGTATAAGCTATTGTTGAGAATTTATTTTTATCACCAGTTTACAAAATGGTATCTTAGATCTTTTACTGGTATGGAAAGTTCTGTCAGCAGAATCATAGTTATTCACTTTCTGGCATCTTTGATTCCATAGTCTGCACTAGATAAAGAGGTGTTGTTGGTGAGTATCTTGGAACTGTCCAAATATGGGCAACAAAGAGAAAATTTTAAATGAAACTCAGATTTGATGAACGAAACTTAAAAGGAGTCCTTGTCCAAGAAATGACTTCACACCTAAACTCTGGGCTGATCATATGAAAAGTAAAAGCCAAATGGACCACACTGAATTTACTGGGAAATGATCTGATTTAACATTGTGTCCTTTTGATAATTTATAATTATAAGCTTCATGTCATTTAATTTTATCCTTACTTGTCCATTGAAATCTTTACAAACACCATATAAGCCGAAGAAATAAAAGAAAGTTTCTGTGTCGTCAAATCACAAAAATAATATGGCTGGAATGGACATTACATTCATGTAGTCCAACCCCATCATTTTATAAACGAGGACATAGGGGCACCTGAGTGGCTCAGTCGGTTGAGCGTCCAACTTCAGCTCAGGCCATGATCTCGCGGTCTGTGAGTTCTAGCCCCGCGACCGGCTCTGTGCTGACAGCTCAGAGCCTGGAGCCTGCTTCGGATTCTGTGTCTCCCTCTCTTTCTGCCCCTCCCCTGCTCTCCTCTGTCTCCAACTTAAACAAGTAACCATTTTGGGGGCGCCTGGGTGGCTCAGTCAGTTAAGCGTCCAACTTCAGCTCAGGTCATGATCTCACCGCTTGTGGGTTCGAGCCCCGCATCAGACTCTGTGCTGGCAGCTCAGAGCCTGGAGCCTGCTTCGGATTCTGTGTCTCCCTCTCTCTGCCCCTCCCTCACTTATTCTCTGTCTCTCTCCCTCTCAAGAATAAATTAAAAAAAAAACATTATAAATGAGGACAGATGTTTCTCTAAGTTCCCTTCTAGTTTGAAATTTTAGATTTAGGTATTTCTTGACAAGCCAACCAAACTCACTGGTTGGTGTTGCTGTTGACTTACAGTCAAATAAAAATTGTCTGCTTTCAGTAGGATCATTTGATTCATCCCCTTTAATTTCTTTCTATTTTTCTTCATTTCATTTTGTTTCAGTTTCCTCCAAGTCAAAGGGTGGTTAAAGCTCATGAAGACTTACTAAGAGAGGGAAAATCACTAACTAGTATTCTCCAGGGTGAGATGATCTTAAATTGCACCGATTGGGATTTGTGTTAAATATGGTGAAGAAATGAATAACAGTGATAACAGGCCTTTAAAAGAAATATTTTGAGTTTTCTGAGTCTATATGTCTTCTGTGCTTAGGATTTCCTTTGTCTCTATTATCTTGTGGCTGGTCTTCATATGCCTTCATATTTCCATTTTATTTCCTCACTCCCTTCTTCAACTCTCTTCTTAACCTCCTACAAACTTATCTTTCTTCTCATCATGCGTGTCTCAATGGTAATCATGCTGCAATGCCATTTAACCTTTGACATCTGAATGCAACTTTAAATTCATGGTCCTGTGTGACTGTTCTGATTCTGCAGCAGAAATTTGGGTGAGAACACACACACACACACACACACACACACACACACACACACTGATGCTGTCTCCTAGGAATAAACAATTCTCCTTCATAAGCAAACTATGGTTTGAGAAAATTTGTTTTCAGAATCCCTTTATCAGCACCTTAATTTGGTTTGAGTGTCTCTTCTGAACTCACTGTCTCTTTGTTATTTCTTTGGCAACTCTGTGGAGCAGTTTCCTCACCCACTGTGACCTGTGTCCTCAAGCTTTCCTTCTCCCTCTCCCCTTTGAAAATGAACTTTCTGTGGATATTATGCTCTCAAGATCCATTTCTCTAAGACTGGAGATAATCTTCTAAATTATTTGTCTGAAAACGTTAATGGATGATAATGGCTTAATGTATACCTTAAAAGGACTCTTCAGTGTTCTAACTTGAATGAGCTGGGAGTTTCTAGCACTGTGGTATGCTGGCTGGGAACATTTTCTGCATTCATACTTTGCGATGCATGCCCTTTAATTCATTTAGTGGACGATCACCCAACATTAACTGTGAACCAGCTCTGTTCACCCAGCTTAGACACTTATATCTGGTACCTCAGTGGAAAAGCTAACAGCAGAACTTGCATCTATCAAGAGTCTATTATGACCCTGAACTAGTTTGCTAGGACTGCTATAAAAAATATCACACACTGGGTGGCTTAAACAACAGATTTTATTTTCTCACGGTTCTGGAGACTAAAGTCCCAAGATCAAGTTGTCTGAAGGCTTGGTTTCTTCTGAGGCCTCTCTCCTTTTTTTTGCACATGGACAACTTCTGGCTGCACCCTCACATGGTCTTTCCTCAGTGCATACCCATGTCTGGGTCATAATCTCCTCTTCTTCTAGGACACCAGTCGTATTGATTTGAGCCCACCCAAATGACTTCATTTTACCTGAATTGCCTATTTTAGAGGCTCTGTCTCAAATACAGTCACATTCCGAGTCAGTGGGGGTTAAGACTTCAACATTTGAATTTGGGGAGGATATAATCCTGCACATAACAGAGTTTCATGTTATATAGAACAATTTACATGTGGTATCTTTCATCATTAAAAACGATCTAAGGAGGTTTATTTTATGGTTCAAATTGTTTTGCTGAAAAATTGAGGTTAAAGAGGGATAAGGAACTTATCCAAGGTCATGTAACTACTACGAAGTAAAAATTGGAAATTGAATTGAGACTTTCAGGTCCAAAGCCCATACTTTTCTGCCGTATCACTCTGCTTCCAGCTAAGAGTTATAGCCAGTCAGCCTGCTCCAAGACACAATGATTATTTTTCCTGGAGATTTTACTCCATGAGAGACTGAAACTTCACTGATATTTAGGCAAAAATTCTCCTCGAGAAAATGTATTCAAAAAAACAGAAACATGGACTATTTTTCTAGAGTTAAATGTTTTTAACTTGGTAAATGTTAAAGATTTGACTTTTTTTTTTACCAAGTTACAAAGAGGTTTGGGGACTTTAGCTTTTTACCAGCTGCAGTGACGTTTTCAGAAATATCTATAGACATTTTTTTAAATCAACAAAATGGTATTAATTAGCATGTGTTTCTCCAATCTCCTGACCCACCAGGGGGTGCAAGGTGAACTAACTTAGGATCTTCATTCAATATTTTATGTGAAAGGCAGTCCACAAAATCCTTAAGTTTCTCTCAATTCAAAAATAGTTTTCAAAGGAAATTGTTGGCTGAGCATAAAAAGTCCTGACTTCTTTACTAGTCTCCTTTTATATCACTAGAAATGTAAACAAGATGCCTCCTTACTCATTCATGTTATTTATTTTACCTAATTTTTTGCTGAAAATTACTGAAACCAGAGATTTCATGGGAAGAGATAGTCTGTGACAAGTCAGTTCTTTTATTTTTATTTTTTTCGCAGCAAAGAAAGCTTACATGAAAAAAAAATCCATAACTTTAATCAGATGACAAGATGATGATAGTGTTCCTAAAGAAGGTAACAGGAAAATGAAATTCTTTTATATTAGCCTATAGTTAAGAATTGTTTTTTGGGCCTTCTAAAGAAGAGAGAATAGAGTGACAAGGAAGAAGAAGAGAATGAAAAATTAAGGTTTGAATATTAGTGGGTTAAACTTCAAGCTGGGAAGTTGTTGAAATTATCATAGAATCTTTCTTTGTAATCCTTTCCTTAGCATGAAAAAATAAGAGAAATGTATTTCCTGCCTATAGCTGGTAACGCTTGCAAATGTTTCTTTGTTGTGGTATAGCTATTGCACTGGAATAAACGCACTGTTACTGAGTAATGATGAAAATATAATTCAACAATAGAGAAAAAGGAAAGAATCGGGTCCCTGGGTATGATAATTAGAAAATTAGCAATTTGACCGAAGGTCAAATATATAACTACATAAAATCCCCCACAGAGGTATAGCAGCCCTACAGAGGTATCAAAGACCCAGTTATCTTAATGTCTGTAGAATGTTAAACCTATAGATTTCATTTTATGTGGGTTGGTTGGTCTCCCTCTAGGTCATGGCCATTGACCTTACTTATAAACCCAGTTAGGCACCTTGCTCTTGGATGTTCATGATCCATAAGTGACTAGAAGAGATGGTGGATAGTTACTGGTAAATCTTATTTAATTCAAAGAAATAACTAAACAGCTAAACCATTGTTACCAGCCTCAGAACATGTAAAGAACAGCTCATATGCAGGAATCCAGGACTATGGCTTGGCAATGACCCCACATCTCTAGAAGGTGGTGGGGAGGATTTGTGATTAGTTGGTTCTGGACAAGATAACTATGTTTCTGTTTTAGAGATGAGAAATTTAATTGCCAGCTAACCTGAAGGAGATTAAATCCAAAGGAAATCAGTTTATGAATCAAATTTACAACAAACTGATTTGCAAGTCTTAGCATCTCTCATTATACCTAGCATTATGTCAGAAATGTGGGACATACCAGAAGTATTTACAAATCACAGCATCCATCTAATAAGTAGTTAATAACCAAGACTACAACTTACTGGTTTGTGTTGAAAAATAATGCTTAACCTATTTGGGGGTCACGAATTCCTTCAGGGGTCTTTTTTTATTGAAGTATAGTTGACACACAATGTCTCATTAGTCTCAGTGTACAACATAGTGGTTCCATAAGTGTGGGGAATAAGCTTAGGAATTCCCTGAGCTTGCACCGATGGGCTAACAAGGCATAAGGAATTTGAAAGCCACAGGATGTACACACCCAAGTTTGGGTAAACAAGATTAGGTAAATAAGATTAGGTACATGGGGCAAAGGCCCCCAGTATAGGACAAAGGTATAGGAATAGGAAATCTCAGGCTGAAAACATCCAAGATGAGGTAAACAAGATTAGGTATTCAGGACAGAAATGCCCCCCAACTTAGTGCCATGGCAGAAAGCTGCTTTCACAGGAATGAAGGACCACATAGGTAAACAGGTAAACAGGGTTACAGACCACAGCAGGGTGAAGGTTCCCAGAGGGGAGCTAATTAGCAAAAGAAAGGCCATTGCTGACCCTGAGATAGCAAGCTCTGTCTTTCTTGTCTCCTAGACCAGTTCAGGAACAGAGAGGAGGCCTCATGTCTGCTGTAAACAACCTTCCACCCAGCACTGGCATTTTGTTTTGTATTGGCCCAAACCTCTAACATCGCATATCTTCAAAACCCTCATTCCCCCATGCCCATGAGTTAATGTTCAAGATTTCATTGTCTCTTTGTGAACATCCGTCACGCTTGTAAGCCTTCTGATCCTAATAAAAATGGAGCAAGGACCCTTACTCAGGGCTCTTGTCTCCTCCCGGACATTAGCCCCTCTCGCATTTTCAATCTTGTGTCCCGCTCTCTTACTGGACGAGAGAGAACTCTAGACCCAGAGTCTACGACACACAAGTCTATATGTTCTGCTGTGCTCACCACAAGGGTAGCTACCACCTGTCACCACACAACGCTATTACAACACCATTCACTGTATTCCCTATGCTGTACCTTTACTTCCCACTCCTCTTCATCCATTTTGCCCATCCCCCCACCTCCCTCCTTTCTGGCAACCACTGTATGATTTTACTCATGTAAACCTAAAAAACAAAACAAACAAACAAACAAGAGCAGAAACAAACCCATAAATACAGGGAATATTTTAACACCATAAATCTTTCTCTCCAGAAAATGTAATGCACATACTTTCAATATTTTGTAGACAATATTCAAGTATTTACAGGACCTTTAGAGACCACCCATGGACACCAGTTTAAGAAGCGCTGATGGAATTTTCAGTGATCACTGTGTTTGTATCATCTGTACAGGTATTAATATTTCAAAGAAAACAACAGGGAGAATGCTATTTGATGTGGCTATCACCAGAGAATTGAAAAATGAATGTACAGTAATGTCATCCAAAGTATGGCAAAATCAGTTGTTCTGCTCACTGAAGAAGGTTGCATGTTGGGAGTAAATAACCTTGAGTATCCTTTGCTAAGGCATCAGTAGCAGGTGCCAAGTCCAAAGTCAAATGCCCATGGCAAAGAGGACATCCTGGTTTCTCTGCTCTAAATGGTTCAGCTCCACGCATTTAGAATTAATTTCTTTTAAGACCATATCATACCTTTATGTCATGGCCTATGGTTCTCAAATATTTGTTTAAGATAAGCCTACCCTCATATGGGCATACTGATTCCAAGATATTCATTCGACACATTTTTTTTTTCAGTAGGTACAGAAATATAGTGATGAACAAACATACTCTGTTCACGATTTTATGGAATTTTCAGACTAGTGGATTCACCAAGCATGGGCAAAACCAATTTTTTAGAGACATTAGCTTTTTTTGAACTAAGCAGACAAAATAAAACAAAATGCAGCTGAGTTTCCTCACAATGATGTTTACAGTTATTAAAGAAAATTTCCCCAAACTTAAACGAATAACTGTAATGAACTCCTACTATAAGAAAGCATTATCTAGAGAGAAAGAAAGAATGAGTAAGAATGAGTGGAGAAAGGAAGGATGAGTATGCTCTGGATCCCAACAGCCAAGCTGAAGCTAGAATCTAGGGTGTCAAATTGCAAGGAGAGGTAACAGGCCATATGTGGAGTTCAATTAGATGAACTAGGTTGGTGGCCAAAAAAATGTATGAAAAAGCAAAAATGGAAAATGTAGAAATAAACTGAACTCAAACCAGGCAAGGGAAGTTAAGGGAGGGGAGGGTTTATACTGCTAAATCCTAAAAACTGCCCAAGCAAGTGCATGTTTCTAGAATGTAGCAGAAAGGAGAGATTTGACTAGGAGACTGGTGAAGAGTTAAACATTTGGAGAGTCTGTTTGCTTAGCTCTGTCGTTAGAGGTCATAGCCATTTGCATACTTTCAACATGTATCGTCTGTCTGCAAGTAAGCACGTATCTGCTATGGGCTGCATCCTTCATCATTCCTTCAATATTTGCTCCCTTCTCCCCATTCCCTCAAGATGGTGCTTTTGAAATCTTCCTAGTTCAGGCTTACTGTTTGCCCTCTCAGGTTTCTGTGCTCTTCAGGGTAGCATGACCCTGGCAGGCAAAAGGCCCAGGTCACAGGTGGCAGTTTCATTGACTCAGCAATTAGTCTGCCTGGTGCCCTCCACTGTGGCTCTATTCCATCTCCTTGAGTTCATTGTCAGCCTGCTGTTCACCAAACTGAGACAGGCTTTGGAACGCACCTCCTGCTTGTGGCACTGCCTTTTGCCATTTGGCTCTGTTGAGCCAGTTGACCAATCTTTGCCACCATATCTACTCCACGGCTAGTTATATCCTTTCACCATCTGGATGTCTTTCTCTCATTTTGGGGGTTGGGGATGGCATGTTTGATAGTCCACTTTGGAGACAACTATGCCACACTCTTCTGCTGGATAGCATCTAAGAAGATAGACAGTTGAAAGTATCACCAGGAAATGGCAACAATTATGTAGCTGCTGCTACTGTCTCTGCTGATACCACACAAGCCCCAATTCTCTGGTCACTGCGTGACCCAGTTCTTGGCCCCTTGCTGACGTTTCCAGCATGACAAAGAAACAGTGACTGAAAGGAGCAACAGACTAATGTCATCTTGCCAGATGAAGCTGCTTGTTTGTCAAATGTCAAGGCTTTGCCTCTTCAGATTTCACTCTTCTGCAAAATACTCTGCACCCAAGTGCCCTGGAAAATGGTAAAGGCTCTTAATTCAATCCCAGGGCATGTGAAATTTTCTGGGTGTGATGATTCTAAAGAGCCTCAGACGGTTTCTTTTTGGTTATAGTAACTGCCAAAACTATTATAAACACTCTTAGGAAACAGTGTTGGAAGGGAATTAAATTTGAAGTTTCAGTATTCCCAGTTCATTTGCAAGCCACCAGACACAACCATACAGCAAGCAGTGACAACATGCTAATGAGATTTCAGTGTGTTACACTGATCAGCTGAAAGACCATTAAAAAATATCTGTCAGAGTGTTGACTGTCCATTTAAATTTGGAATGATTTTAGAGGCCTCTTTCTGCCTACAGTTCTTACAGTAAAAAAGAACACACTGGCTGCAAAATGCTCAGCTGGGAAGACTTGAGGTAGCATAGGGCTTTGTTCTAAACCTTTTTAGATAAGATCATTTCTGATGATGAGAAAAGATAAGAAGGAACCCAGCCAAGGAAGTAGACCACGTAAGATTAGTGTTAGAGAAATATGCCAATTCATGTTAAATGTGCACGTGTGTGTATGTGTGTGCTCAATTATTTATAGTGTAAAATATAGTTATGCTTACCAAACGTGTTATCTTATGACAACCATTGGTTTGAGCCTAAAAAATTCTAATGTAACTGGAAAGCAGGTTAACCCATTCAATTCTTGTATAAAAAGGGATAATTACTGGTACTCTTTCCCTGTTTCACTTACTTAAAACACATATCATCTAAAGATGGCCAAAAGAAACTGGGTGGATGGGTGGGAGGCAGGGAGGAGGATATCCTGGAAATCTTAAAACCCTTGAAACTGAAAATATATCTGGACTCATAAGGAATCCCATATTGTGCAATGCTGATGGGTACCCTCGTGTGTTTATTCACTGTGTAGTACATTATACACATACAGTCATACAGAGCTATTGAATATTTGCTGCTTACTTTATAAGAATGTTATGACTGCACTATATTTGTACTTTCAGAGGAAATTCATAATATTCAAATCAATGTTCAAATCACTTAAAGAAAGTAAGATATCAGTTTTTAATTGAATGTCCTTAAGAGACATGGCTAACCATAACTCAATTTTATAATTTGTATTTATTTTTTAAAAATCACAAAGATAAGAGATAGAAAGTAAAAGAAACAAAACTCACAGGTAAAGAAAATCTTTCAAAGGCAGCCCCTGAAATGTGATCTAAGATGAATATCTGATCATAAGGACCTCATGGTGGAGCCCAGTCTAAACGGAACAGTGATGTTGCTGAGTTTCCATTGTTTTATTAAAACCAGTTGGTTTATACAAGGAAGACTCTTATCTCAGAACTTAATAACTCATGTAATAATATTTTTTCCTTAATTAGCATTTATCTTGAGCTAGATTCCATGCAAAACTAATTAATATACAGGCATCATCTCATTTCATCCTTACAACTACTGTTAAAGATAAGAATTATAACTATCTTCATTTTACAAAGGAAGAAACTAAGTCTGAGATTAGATAAGTAACATGCCTAAGATCACCAAATTAATAAGAAATGAAACTGTCATAAATTCTCACTGCAGTGTTCATGCCCTGCGCTCTCTCAGTTTGGGACTCTCTTGTGTTGCTATGCAAAATGATAGAGAAACTGGTCTGTGTAGGTCATCATTTTCCATCTTACACTGGTCTGTGTAGGTGATGAAATATAGTATCAGCCATTTATATAATTTAAAAATTTTGGCAGCCACATTAAAAAGAAAAAATAGGTAAAACTAATTTTAAATAATCCAATATATCTAAACGCATCATTTCACATGAAGTGCTCAATAGCTCAATGTGGCTGGTGGCCACCATATTGCACAGAACAGATCCCAATTGTCTGATTTTCAAATCACCAGACCTCTCAGATGACTCTTGGTTAATGGCTGTTAAAGAAAGTGGTGATTATTCCAAAATATTTTTATGGATGGGTCTACAGGAAATCTAGCTGATACATAAATATACAACATTTTGAACCTTCTGGAAACAACAGGAAGAAATATACAAATGGGATATGTTCATGTCAAAAGTGAGAAGGAAGAAGAGGAGGAGTAGACAGAAGAAGAAAAGGAGGAAAGCCCATAATAGGTGTTTATAAGTAAATAAGAGCTAAAGCTTATTTGAACACATGGACATTGAACTGAGGCTTCAAGACTAAGCTGCAGAAAAGATCATTTCTGAGGAAACAGAGACAGCTGTAAATATATGTAAATACATTTGATTAAAATGAATGAAGAGGGAGTCTGCAGTTTTGCTCATATGTTATGACTAACACAGTTTGGCTTTGTGTTGAATCTTTAATGAAGCTTGGCTAAAAATACTGTTGTCGATTCAATCAGCTGCTGTTATGCTTGTAGGACCTGTTATTCTGTAAGGAAGGATGAAACCTACAGGAGGAGGTGGAAATAAATGAGAGAGAGCTGATAAGTGATCAGAGTCCATGGGCACAAGGTGACATGTCTGCAATTTTCACACAGGTCACAGAGGCTCACCAACCCCACATCTCACCTTGTTCTGCCTCCCACCTACACCTCAAGTTTTGACCAGGAAGAACTTCTGTCATCCCACCGTCCTACATCAGTTCTCCTTTTTCAGAAAGGAACCACAATTCCCCAACACCCTGAACTTTGAGGGAAGGACCGTGCACTATTAAGGGTTGTATCACAGATGCCTTGCCTGACCGGGAACAAAAAGTATTTTGTCGAATGGTCATTCTCATGTACTGGGCTTTGGGGGCTTGGTTGACTTCAGACTTCCACTGTATCCCTCAAATAATTTTAAGAGGTCTCTTAGAGAAATGGCTCCAGCCCCTAGAGCCATTACCTCTGAGCCGTGAGAACCCGGATAAGTTATTGCCTCAGGTTTCTCACCAAGAATAATTCATAGCACATAATAGACACTCTTTATTTGTTGAACAAATGAATGAATGGCCCTGTTTCACAGCAGCTACCAAAGCATAGGTTTTGTTACTGAGGTTGAATCCTCTGATTGTGGACCCTCATGTTAAGAACTTCTGCTCAGGAATTTAGGAAGATCAAAGAGAATGAGAGGCTAGGTAGGCATCA
Organism: Prionailurus bengalensis; assembly: GCF_016509475.1. NCBI lineage: Eukaryota > Metazoa > Chordata > Mammalia > Carnivora > Felidae > Prionailurus > Prionailurus bengalensis. The sequence goes on from NC_057343.1 coordinate 212,401,614, forward strand.
GAAAGACCTGGGGAGCCACTCTCCCTGTGCACATACATATGGTTTAAGTCAGGCAGTTGTAAAACAAAAACCCAAGAGTGAGATCTCAGAGATCAGAGTTAAAAGAAGGACTGTAGGAGGGATGACAGGCTACAAACCATTTTCAGAAAAAAGACACAGAAACTCAGATTTTGCACAAGGGAGCTCCAGAATTGAGAAGGTGGCTCGTCTTGCATCCAGGTGTGCTGTTAGGATGAGTACTTGGAAGGAAAGTTAAGGTCAGGACGGGGGGTGCCTGAAGGATTCCAGCCACAAATGAGTGCACCTCCTCCTGATGTCATTATTTTAAGTGGTGGGTTCCAGGCCCAGAAGGATCTATAAATTGGGAGTTACAGGTACTGGGTATGTTACAAGTTCTCCCTGCAGTGCTCACGCCCTGCTCTCGCTCTTTTCCTAAGACTCTATGCTCAGCTAGGGATCGCGGGAAGAACAAGTCCTTTTCTGTAAACCACACGGGAGAGGAACTGTCAGTATCTACCTCCCTGCCTTCACCCTTCCAGGCTGGAGAAGGCTCAGGCCCACCTCAGATGAGTCAAATTCCCTCAGGAATTTGTCAAATTCCTGTCTTAGTTTTCACTGTGGTTTGCTGAGGAGATTTTGTTTTTTCAGTTTATTTATTTTGAGAGAGAGAGTGTGTACAGGGAAGGGGCAGAGAGAGCAGAAGAGACAGAATCCCAAGCAGGCTCTGCACTGTCAGCACAGAGAGCGATGCGGGGCTTAAACTCATAAACCATGAGGCCATGTCCAGAGATGAAACCAAGAGTAGGGCACTTAACTGACTGAGCCACCCAGAAGCCCCTACTGAGGAGACTTTTAAAAATTAGTATTGATAACTTGTTTCTCAAAGCAAACTCGACACCACCCTCCTAGTTCCATGAAAAATAAAGTCAGCTATCGTTAATGACTTTCCCATTTTTAAAGGTAAGTTTTTATATATGTATTATTTTTTGAGAGTGGGGAGGAGAAGAGGGAGAGAGAGCGTCTTAAGTAGGCTCCACTCTCAACACGGAGCCCATTGTGGGGCTTGATCTCACCACTGTGAGATCATGACCTGAGTCGAAATCAAGAGCCCATGCTTAACCAACTGAGCCACCCAAGTGCCCCAGGTTTTATGACTTTTAAAAGTTACCAAAAAAAAAAAACCACCTGGAGACATTGTCCTTGCCTTCAATTTAATAATAAGCCAAAAGATGTTTTTGAAGCAGCTGCTATGTTCCAGGGACTGTGGGTTACCAGGATGCACAGTGTGGATGGATTAGACTGATGCCATTAGAAGAGTTCATGGTCACAGAGGGAAAGAGACAAACCATCGTAAGTGTGGAGAGTGTTGCAATGGAAACCCCGGGGTGTAATGGGAACATATAATTTGGAGGTCTCACCTGAATTGGAGGTGCAAAGTGTAGTTGGGAAATGCTTTCTCGAGGAAGTGACGTTTAAATTTAAGAAACTTAAGTTCGCCTGAAGAAACCATGGTCACACCAGGGAAATAAAATGATCTCAGATACAGCAGAAGGAAGAAGAATAATGTGTTTATAGCAAAAGCAGATGCCTGACCTTACTAGTCTACAGGATTCTAAGCCCAGGAGAAGTAATGCATGCAACAGAGATGTTATACATGGAAACACGATGGAGATTCCTGAAAGCTATACAGGGAGCTAAGACTTAATGGGCTGGGAAATAGGGAGCCACAGAAGGTTGTAAAAATATGACATGATGAAATTAAGATTCTAAAAAGCAGGAGGTAGATTTGATTGACAGACAATAAAACTGGACTAAAAGAATCTGTCTGAAGTATCTATGTACGAGAGGATGAGGATCTAAATTATGGAAATAGAAATAGGTAAAATTAAAGGAAAAAAGCGTGTCATGATTAACTTGATTGTATATAAACCGAGAAACTCATTATGAGACTTCAAGTGCCCTGGCCAGTCAGTGGGTGGATTCAAGAGCCAGATTTGGAAGAAGGGGTGAGGAGAGCATGGAAAACTCAGGTTTGGACATTTTGAGTTTGAAATGTACTGTTATTCACTCTTCCTTGTTACAGCTCTCTGCGGCTTATTTTTTGTTTGACTTCCTAAAGACAACTTCCCTGAGGCACACTAAATTGTTGGGTAGGGAAGAGTCCCTTTCATGTACTATAAATGAAGTTGTAATTGCTCACAAAAGAAAACCAAATTTTGAGAACATTTTCTGAATATTTAGATTTCTAATTAACTAATTTAGATTTCTAAAATTAACTAATATTTATTGAGCACATGTGAGAAACCTAAATTGGGATTATTTTTGCCACATGGTAGTTCTTTAAATGCCAAGGAGAGCTGTTTTGTTTCATGTGGGGGTTGAATCATCTTTAATTTTGTTTTTGTGATGATCATTCATTGAAGTGCCCTTGTTTTTAGTGGAGAGACAAGGCTAAACTCAGAAATAATCTGAATTTGTGGTATAAATTATGAAGTTGGTCAGAATATTCCACTTCTTAAAAGCAAAAACAAACAAAGAGACAAGCAAACAAAAAGCTCAAGTGCAAAACAGGATTTACATTTAAACCAGGCTTTACCACTGAGATGAAAGGAATCTGTCTGAAGGATTATCCTAAAGCCTTCCTCCCTTCGGACAAGTGTGTAGTTTACAAATGTGTGGCTGAATAAAAAACACGGTGTTTAGCCCACATGATGGGCATTAGGTCTTTGTCCTATTTTCTTACATCTCAATATGCATTGGCTTCCTTTACTGATTTTCCCCGTTTCAGTTGTTGCTTTATGTTACTTATGTGCCTTTTGTTTTCCCATTTATGTCAGGGAGGTAGAAACTACTCACCATGCCAGCCTCACCTCCCTGCTGCAAGCAACTTCCTGCTCTCTGCTCACACATAAAGGCTATCTGGGGTCACTCTAGGACAGCTGGAGGACCCAGCAGTTCTATGCTCCCTATCTTTATCATGTTCCCTTCTAACTTGTCAGCATATAAGTCTATACTACACTGGAAAGTATAGTTCTCTCCTTCTGAATACTTTTTATTTTGAGATATCTTTGAGGAAAGTTTCTTATTCTTCATTCTTATTCTTATAGTTTATTACATCCCTTCATACATGTTATTGTTTCTACAAATTAGGTCTCTAAAGACCTCTACTAAGTGACAGTGTTGGCCAAATGACAATTTTCTCTTCTTAGGGTAAAAAATTTTTTCTTTTTTTTGTTTTTAATTTAAATTTTGGTTAGTATACAGTGCCATATTGGTTTCAGGAGTAAAATTCAGTGATTCATCACTTACATACAACACCAGTGCTCATCACAACAAGTGCCCTCCTTAATACCCATCACACACATAGCCCAACTCCCACCCACATCCCTCTGTCAACCCTTGGTTTGTTCTTTATCATTAAAGTCTCTTGGGGTTTGTTTCCCTCTCTTCTTTTTATTCCCTCCTTTCCCATATGTTCATCTGTTTTGTTTCTTAAATTCCACTTATGAGTGAAATAATATCGTATTTGTCTTCCTCTAATTGACTTATTTCACTTAGCATAATACATTCCAGCTCCATCCATGTTGTTGCAATAGCAAGATTTCGTTCTTTTTGATGGCCAAGTAATATTCTATTGTATATATATATATATATACCATATCCTCTTTATCCATGCATCAGTTGATGGATATTTGGGCTATGGTTTGGCTATTATTGATAATGCTGCTATAAACGTTAGGGTTCATGTATCCCTTCAAATCTTTATTTTTGTATCCTTTGGGTAAATACCTAACAGTGCAATTGCTGGATCATAGGGTAGTTCTATTTTTAGTTTCTTGAGGAACCTCTATAATGTTTTCAGAGTAGGCGCACTAGTTTGCATTACCACAAACAGTGCAAGAGGGTTCCCCTTTCTCCACATCTTTGCCAACAACTATTGTTTCTTGTGTTGTTAATAGTAGCCATTATGACAGGTATGAGGTGATATCTCATCATGGTTTTGATTTGTATTTCGCTGATGATGGGTGATGCTGAGCACCTTTTCATGTGCCTGTTAGCGATCTGGATATCTTCTTTGGAAAAGTATCTATTCGTGCCTTCTGCCCATTTCGTACTGGATTATTTGTTTTATGGGTGTTGAATTTGCTAAGTTCTTTATAGATTTTGGATACTAGCCCTTTATCAGATATGCCATTTGTAAATATCTTCTCCCATTCCATAAGCTGCCTTTTAGTTTTGGAGATTGTTTCGTTCTCTGTGCAGAAGTTTTTTTATCTTGATGAAGTCCCAATAGTTTATGCTTGCTATTACTTCCCTTGCCTTCAGGGACCTGTCTTGTAAGAAGTTTCTGTGACAGAGGTCAAAGATGTTTCTGCCTGCTTTCTCCTCTAGGATTTTGATGATTTTCTGTCTCATATTTAGGTCTTTAATCCATTTTGAATTTATTTTTGTGTGTAGTGTAAGAAAGTGGTCCAGTTTCATTCTTCTACATGTTGCCACCCAGCGTTCACAGCACCGTTTGCTAAAGACTGTCTTTTTTCCATCAGATATTCTTTCCTGCCTTGTTGAAGATTACTTGACCGTATAGGTGTGGGTCCATTTCTAGGTTTTCTACTCTGTTCCACTGGTCTATGTGTCTGTTTTTGTGCCCTTACCATACTGTCTTGATGACTACAGCTTTGTAATATGGCTTGAAATTCAGAATTGTGATATCTCATTTTGTTTTCCTTTTTCAGGATTGCGTTGGCTATTCGGGTATTTTTGTGGTTTCATGCAAATTTTAGGATTATTTATTCTAGCTCTGTGACAAATGCTGGTGGTATTTTATTAGGAATTGCATTAAATGTGTAGATTTCTGGAGTGCCTACATGGCTCAGTCAGTTAAGCAACCAACTCTTGGTTTCAGTTCAGGTCATGATCTTGCATTTCATGAGCATGAGCCCTGTGCCCACTTGGGAGTTTCTCTCACCCTCTCTTTCTTCCCCCCCCACCCCAACTTGTGTGTGCACACTTTCTCTCTCTCACTCAAAATAAATAAATAAATATATTTTTTTAAATGTGTAGATTGCTTTGAGTGGTGTAGACATTTAAACAATGTGTGTTCTTCCAATCTATGAGCATGGAATGCTTTTCCATTTTTTGTGTCCTCTTCAATTTCTTCATAAGTGTTGTATAGTTTTCAAGAATATAGATCTTTTACCTTTTTACTTAGGTTTATTCCTAGGTATCTTATTGTTTTTGCAATAAGCAAATGGGATTGATTTTTTGAATTCTTTTTCTGCCTCTTTGTTATTGTTGTAAGTGGGATGTTAAAGTCCTCTACTGCTATTGTATTATTATTGATGAGTTTCTTTGTTTGTTATTAGTTGATTTATATATTTGGGCTTTCAAGTGTGGGGCGTAAATATTGATAATTGTTAGAACTTCTTGATGGATAGACCCCTTAATTTTGATATAATACCCTTCCTCATCTCTTGTTACAGTCTTTGTTTTAAAATCTAGTTTGTCTGATATAAGCATGACTACTCTGGCTTTTTTTTGACATCCATTAATATGATAGATGGTTCTCCATCCCCTCACTTTCAATCTGCAAGTGTTTTAAGTCTAAAATGAGTCACTTGTAGGCAGCATATAGATGGATCTTTTTTTTTTTTAATCCATTTTGATACCTATGTCTTTTGATTGGAACACTTAGTCCATTTGCATTCAGAATGATTCTTGAAAGATATGAATTTAGTGACATTCTGTTACCTGTAGAATTAGTGCTTCTGGTGATGCTCTAGTCTTTGGGGTTTGGTCCTTTCTGGTCCTTTCTGGTCCTGTCTAGTCTCTGTTGCTTTTGTTCTTTATTTTTTTCTACACTTAAAGAGTCCCACTTAAAATTTCTTATATGGCTGGTTTCGTGGTCACAAACTCCTCTAGTTTCTGTTTGTCTGGGAAACTCTTTATCTCTCTATTTTGAGTGACAGCCCTGCTGTATAGAATATTCTTCACTGCATTTTTTTTCCCATTTATCACATTGAACGTCTCTTGCTACTCTTTTCTGTCCTGCCAAGTTTCTGTGGGCATATCTGTTTTGAACCTGATCTGTCTTCCCTCATGCATTAAGGACATTTTGGCCCTTGCTGTTTTCAGGATTTTTTCTTTGTCTCCGTATTTTGTGATTTTGACTATGATATATCTTGGCAATGGCCAGCTTTTGGGAGTTCTCTGTGCTTCTTGGATTTTTTTTTTCAATTTGCAATGGTATCTATCTATCTATCTATCTATTTGATTATTTATTATTTTTTTTTCTTTTATTGATGTGATTAATCACGTTAATTGTTTTGCAGATATTGAACCAGCCCTGCATCCCAGGTATAAATCCCACTTGGTCGTGGTGAATAATTTTTTTAATGTATTGTTGGATCCAGTTGGCTAATATCTTGTTGAGTATTTTTGCATCCATGTTCTTCAGGGAAATTGATCTATAGTTCTCCTTTTTAGTGGGGTCTTTGTCTAGTTTTGGAATCAAGGTAATGCTGGCTTCACAAAAAGAGTTTGGAAGTTTTCCTTCCGTTTCTATTTTTTGGAACGGTTTCAGGAGAATAGGTGTTAATTCTTCCTTAAATGTTTAGTAGAATTCCCCTGGAAAGCCCTCTGGTCCTGGACTCTTGGTTTTTGGCAGATTTTTGATTACTAATTCGATTTCCTTACTGGTTATGGGTCTGTTCAAATTTTCTATTTCTTCCTGTTTCAGTTTTGGTAGTGTATATGTTTCTAGGAATTTGTCCATTTCTTCCAGATTGCCCGTTTTATTGGCATATAATTGTTCATGATGTTCTCTTATTACTGTTTTTATTTCTGTTGTGTTGGTTGTGATCTCTCCTCTTTCATTCTTGATTTTACTTATTTGGGTCCTTTCCTTTTTCTTTTTGATCAAACTGGCTAGTGGTTTATCAATTTTGTTAATTCTTTCAAAGAACCAGCTTCTGGTTTCATTGATCTGTTTTACTGGGGTTTTTTGGTTTTGATAGCATTAATTTCTTCTCTGATCTTTATTATTTCCTGTCTTCTGCTGGTTTTGGGTTTTATTTGCTGTTTCTTTTTCCAGCTCCTTAAGGCATAAGGTTAGGTTGTGAATCTGAGATCTTTCTTCCTTCTTTAGGAAGGCATGGATTGGTATATATTTTCCTCTTATGCTGCGTCCCAGAGGTTTTGGGTTGTGGTGCTATCATTTTCATTGACTTCCATACACTTTTTAATTTCTCTTATCTTCTTGGTTAGCCCATTCATTCTTTAGTAGGATGTTTTTCAGTCTCCAAGTATTTGTTACCTTTCCAAATTTTTTCTTGTGGTTGATTTCGAGTTTCATAGCATTGTGGTCTGAAAATATGCACAGTATGATCTCAATCTTTTTGTACTTACTTAGGGCTGATTTTTGTCCCAGTATATTGTCTATTCTGGAGAACGTTCCAAGTGCACTGGAGAAGAATGTATATTCTGCTGCTTTGGGATGAAATGTTCTGAATATTTCTGTGAAGTCCCTCTGGTCTAATGTGTCATTCAAAGCCATTGTTTCCTTGTTGATTTTTTGATTAGATGATCTGTCCATTGTTGTGAGGGGGTGTTGAAGTCTCCTACCATTATGGTATTACTATTGATGAGTTTCTTTATGTTTGTGATTAATTGATTTATATATTTGGATGCTTCCACATTTGGTGCATAAATGTTTACAATTGTTAGGTCTTCTTGGTCTATAGCCCCCTTGATCATGATATAATGCTCTTCTGCATATCTTGATACAGTCTTTATTTTAAAGTCTAGATTTTCTGATATAAGTATGACTACTCTGGCTTCCTTTTGTTGACCATTAGCATGATAGATGGTTCTCCATCCCCTTATTTTCAATCTGTAGGTGTCTTTAGGTCTAAAGTGGGTCTCTTGTAAACAGCATATAGGTGGGTCTTATTTTCTTATCCATTCTGTTACCCTATGTCTTTTGATTGGAGAATTGAGTCCATTGACGTTTAGACTGAGTATTGAAAGATATGAATTTATTGCCATTATGATGCTTGTAGAGTTGGAGTTTCTGGTGGTGTTCTCTGGTCCTTTCTAATCTTTTGTTGCTTTGTGTGTGTGTGTGTGTGTGTGTGTGTGTGTATATTTTTTTTTTCATCTTTTCTTCCCCTGAGAGAGTCCCCCTTAAAATTTCTTGCAGGGTGGTTTAGTGGTCACAAACTCCTTTAATTTTTGTTTGTCTGGGAAACTTTTCATCTCTCCTTCTATTTTGAATGACAGCCTTGCTGGATAAAGAATTCTTGGCTGCATATTTTTCTGATTCAGCACACTGAATATATCCCGCCACTCCTTTCTGGCCTGCCAAGTTTCTGTGGATAGGTCTGCTGCAAACCTGATCTGTCTTCCCTTGTAGGTTAGGGACTTTTTTTCCCTTGTTGCTTTCATGATTCTCTCCTTGCTTGAGTATTTTGTGAATTTCACTATAATATGCCTTGCTGATGGTCAGTTTTTGTTGAATCTAATGGGAGTCCTCTGTACTTATTGGATTTTGATGTCTGTGTCTTTCTCCAGGTTAGGAAAATTTTCTGCTATTATTTGCTCACATAACCCTTCAACCCCTTTTTCTCTCTCTTCCTCCTCTGGGAACCCTATGATTCTGATGTTGTTCCTTTTTAATGAGTCACTGATTTCTCTAATTCTTAAATCGTGCTCTTTTGCTTTAATTTCCCTCTTTTTTTTCTGCTTCATTATTCTCTATAAATTTGTCCTCTGTATTGCTGATTCTCTGTTCTCCCTCACCCATCCTTGCCGCCACTGCATCCATCCGTGATTGCAGCTCAGTTATAGCATTTTTAATTTCATTCTGGCTATTTTTTACTTCTTTTATCTCTGCAGAAAGGGATTCTAATCTATTTTTGACTCCAGCTAGTATTCTTATTATCGTGATTCTAAATTCTGGTTCAGACATCTTGCTTGTATCTATGTTGGTTAAATCCCTGGCTGTCGTTTCTTCATGCTCTTTCTTTTGGGGTGAATTCCTTTGTTTTGTCATTTTGAAGGGAGAAAAGGAATTGATGAGGTAGAGAAATTGAAATTAAAAATGTTAAAAAATATATTAAAATTAAGAATTAAAAATTAAAAACACACTCACACAAATCGAATAGATGATGCTAGATCCTAGGTGTGTTTTGGTCTGGGTGTTGAAAGTGGTTTGACAGATTAGAGAAACAAAAAAAAAGGGGGGGGAGGGAAAAAAAAGGAAATCATTTGAGAATTTGAAAAAATGAATACACTGAAGTAGACTAAAATGATATGATGTGGGTAAAATAGAATTTGAAAAAATATACACAAAAGCAGAGAATATAGTAGGAAAAAATTAAAGAAAAATATTTTTAATAAAAATTAAAAAGAAATATGAATTTTTTGTTTTCTGTATTTAAGAATAAAGAAAAGAAAAGAAAAAGAGAAAAAAGATAAAAAAGAAAAAGAGAAAAGAAAAGAAAAAAGAAATCATTTCAAAATTTGAAAAAGTGGGGCGCCTGGGTGGCGCAGTCGGTTAAGCGTCCGACTTCAGCCAGGTCACGATCTCGCGGTCTGGGAGTTCGAGCCCCGCGTCAGGCTCTGGGCTGATGGCTCAGAGCCTGGAGCCTGTTTCCGATTCTGTGTGTCCCTCTCTCTCTGCCCCTCCCCCGTTCATGCTCTGTCTCTCTCTGTCCCAAAAATAAATAAACGTTGAAAAAAAAAATTTAAAAAAAAATTTGAAAAAGTGAATACACTGTAGTAGACTGAAATAAAATGATGGGAGTAAGATAGAATTTGAAAAAATTTAAATAAAAGCAAAAAATATAGTAATTAGGATTAAATAAAAATATTTTTAAAAGAAATTGAAAGTAAAAATGACGTTTTTCTCTTTCTGCATTCAAGAAAAAGAAAAGAAATGAAAAAGAAAGAAAACGGAAATTGTTTGAAAATTTGAAAAGGTGAGTACGCTGAAGTAGACTAAAATAAAATAATGGAAGTAAAGTAGAATTTGAAAAAATTACACAAAAGTAAAAAATATAGTAATAAAAATTAAAGACAGATATTTTTAATAAAAATTGAAAATAAAAATGAGTTTTTTCTCTTTCTGTATCCAAGAAAAAGAAAAGAATTGTAAAAGAGACAAAGGAAAAAGAGAAAAAAAAGAAAGAAAAAAAATTGAATAGATGAACCTGCTAAAAGATTGAAGTGGGACTGAAATTGCTTCGTTTTCCCCTAGAGGTCAGTCCATGTAGCTCTTTATAGTCCATAAATTAAGCCGGCGGTGAGGTTTGTGTTCTTGAAGAGCGAAGTTGGCCCAGTTGGGCGAGGCTTAGTGTAACAGCTACGGTCTCCACTAGATGGCGCTGCTAGACTACTGGGGTGCATTGCTGTGCTGCTCATAGGTGCGCATGCACATACACGGGAGCGATGAGAATGGCACCACCCAGCTACCCAGTCTGTTCTCCCAGATCAGCAATCCCGCACTGGTCCTCTGTCTTCAGCTCTCGTCCACTGCCCGCTTTTCCACTCTCCGTGACCAGGCCCCAGGCGGTACCTCTCTCCCAAGTTTTGTCTCAGATGCGGCTGTTTTCCTCTGCTCCTTACTTCCGAAGGACTGCGGCTTTGAGGGTCTCACTGAGCCACGGCTGAATGAGCAATGGCCGAATGCCGGCTGCACCCAGGAACACCTGCTGGACCCTGCTGTTGCCGGTGCCCCGAGACTGCAGCCAGGTGCCAGCCTGCCCCCAAAAAAGATCGCGAGACAGTGTAGCCTCAGCGTTTCAGGGATTATGGAAAATCGCAACACACATCGGGCACCAGGCTTCACCCTCAACGACCTTGCCCCAACACCAGTGAATGTGGCTGCCTTCTGAGGTCTGCTGGGACAAGGTGGCTTCAACAGGCTCTACCAAATGTCCTTCCAGCAGTGGAACCGCTTTTCCCTGTGTGGCCTGAGAACCTCCCAGACCCACTCTATTCATGGGGATTCACCTTTTCCACCAAAGCACCGCCAGGTATGGAGCTGTGGAGTTGCAGCCTTTGCGCTCCCCTTGTTTACAGTCTTAATGGAATTTAAACCCTCTCCTTTCTCCCCTTTTAGTTTAGTCCCTGAGGGTGTTTCCAATTTTCCACTTTCTCTCCAGCTGCTTTTGGGGAGGGGTACTTTTCCCATATGCTCCCCCCCCTCCCCAGTCTCTGTCCTCTCTCTGCCTGCAAAAGGAGTTCCCTACCTTTCGGGGCTTCTTGCTCCCCAAGTTCAGCTCCTCGCGTCGCGTACCTGCTGAATTCTGTGGTTCAGGTTGTGCAGATTGTTGTGTTAATCTTCCAGTCGGTTTTCTAGGTGTGTAGGATGGTTTCGTGTTGGTCTTGCTGTATTTCATGGACGCGAGACACACAAAAAGCTTTTGTGCTGTTCCGCCATCTTGGCTCCTCTGCTGTGCTTCTTGGATTTTGATGTCTGTGTCCTTCCCCAGATGAGGGAAGTTTTCAGCTATAATTTGCTCCCATATAACTTCTGCCACTTTTCCTCTCTTTTCATCTTCTGGAACTCCTATAATACGAATGTCATTATGTCTTGGGGCACCTGGGTGGCTCAGTTGGGTATCAGACTTCAGCTCAGGTCATGATTTCATGATCCATGGGTTCGAGCCCTGGACTGGGCTCTGAGATGACAGCTTGGAGCCTGCAGTCTGCTTCAAATTCTGTGTCTCCCTCTCCCTCTCCCTCTCTCTCTTTCTCTTTCTCTTTCTCTTTCTCTTTCTCTTTCTCTTCCCCTCCCTCATTCACATTCTATCTCTCTCTCTTTCAAAAAATAAGCATTAAAAACATTTTTTTAAATGAATGGCATTACCTTTTAATAAATCACTGAGTTCCCCAAGTCTGTCTTTGTGATCCCTGACTTTGTTTCTCTCTTGTTTTCAGCATCATTATTTCCCATAATTTTATCTTCTATATTCCTCATTTGCTCCTCTGCCTCATCTATCTTCGTTTTTATGGCCTTCATTTAGGTTTGCCTCTTGGTTACAGCATCTTTAAATTTCAGTCTGACTAAAATTTAGGTCTTTCATCTCTGCAAAAAGGGATTCTCTAGCCCAGCTATTGTCCTTTTAATCCTTTTAATCCTTTTAAATTCTAATTCAGACATCTTACTTGTATGTGCTTTGACTAAATCCCTGGCTGTCATTTTATCCTGTCCTTTCTTTTGAGGTGAATTCCTCCATCTTGTTATTTGGGAGGAATAATAATAATAATAGAATGAAATAAAAACTTTTAAATTTTTTAAAACTCGAATAAAGGAAGCTAGATCATAGGTGTGTTTTGGTCTGCTTAAGAGAAACTTGATAGAAAAAGGAAGAGAAAAGAAAAGATAAACAAATTGAAAATTTTTTAAAATTAAAAATTAATAAAATAAAATAAAAATAAAATGTTGCTCTTTCTGTATCCAAGAAACAAAAGAACAGAAAAAACAACACCACCAACAACAAAAACAGAAGCAACAACAATGACCAAAGAACAAAAGAACAATCAAAAAAACCCAAATGGAGCCAGATCCATTTTCCCCTAGAGCTGAAACTTGTCAGTAGTCTTGTCAGTAGATTAAGCTCCTGAAAGGAATTTGTGCTGATCTTCTGAGGCAAGAGCCTACGGCTCTGTTTCTCAGGCTGATTCACCCTAGAGGAGGTGTGCCTGGAGGGCACCAGGGGGGTAGGACTTGGTGTAATGGCTCTGTTTCCTGCTTGGTGGAGCTGTTTAGCTCACTGGAGTCAATAGTGTTGGTAGGCTACTGGAAAAATGGCTTCACCCCACTCTCTCGTGTCCAGAGTGGGGAGCTTAAGCCCTCACTGATGCGCAGTCACCCCTTCTGTGTCCCCCACCTCCGTCAGCTCCCTGCCTTCTTCCTGTCTGTGCCTGAGCTGTCCGTCTACCAGGCAGTGCCTATCTTCAGGGTTTGATCCCAGGCATGGCTATGTTTCAAAACCCCACGGTTTGGACCCATGGTGATTTGGGGGGGGGGCGGGTCTCAATGCTATGGCCAAGGCCAGCTTGTCCCAGAAAACAGTTGTGCCACCACCCAGTGGCAGTGGCTCAGAGTTCATGGTAAATTGCAGCACAGATCTGGCACCAGGGTTTGCTGCCTTCAGCTGGCATCTTTTTTCCTTGATGGCACCCCTCACATCTTTTGCCTGCAGAGAGGCCATATTGCTTCTGCCAAATGCACTCCAAGCAGGGAAACAGCTTCTCCCCGTGTGACCCTGGGGATCCTCAAATCACGCTGCCCACTCCTGGGGCTCTGCCCTGCTTCCTCACTGGAGCACCACCAGAACTGATCTCTGAAACCTCAGACTCTGTGCTCCACTGTTTATAAAACACTGGCAGTATTGAAATCTTCTCCTCTTTTTCCGTGTCAGTGGTTTTGGGAAACAGTTATCTTGTGCAGTCCACTGTAAGTTGTTCTCACTCTTTCTCTCTAGCTGCTTTAGGGGAGGGTGCTTTCTTGTGCAAACCGCATGCACTGTTCTCACTCCCCTACCCTGTCATTCTCCTCTCTGTAAAAATGGCTCCCTCCCCTCTGTGGCACCGTGGCTCTTTTCTCCCCCAGATCACCTTTCCACACCGTGTACCTGCTGTGTTCTCTCCTTCAAATTATGCACATCGCTCTGTTTATCCTCAGATCAATTTCAGGTGTTCAAAGTGGTTTGATTGATCTAGATATGTTTAAGGATGAGACAAAGCCAGGGTCCCCTTACTACTCTGCCATCTTAACTCTTCTCTTAGGGTAAACACTTTGAACTTCGTGAAAAAGATTGTGTACATACTTAATTGAAGCTCTTTACTAATTCGAAATAAGTCTTCCCAAATTATTAACCATTAATGAAGTTTCTTCTCTTCCTAGAAAGGATAAAGTATTTAATGTACTCTTGCATTAAAAAAATTCTTTTATTTTTTATTTATTTTTTTATTTTTTTAAAGTTTATTTATTTTTGAGACAGAGAGAGAGCATGAACGGGGGAGGGTCAGAGAGAGAGGGAGACACAGAATCGGAAGCAGGCTCCAGGCTCTGAGCCATCAGCCCAGAGCCCGACGCGGGGCTCGAACTCACGGACCGCGAGATCGTGACCTGAGCCAAAGTCAGACGCTTTACCGACTGAGCCACCCAGGCGCCCCAAAAAAATTCTTTTAAAAATGAGATATAATTAAGCATATAACTTAAGACATTATGTGAGTAATAGTCAAAAATAATCAGAATTATCAGACATAGAGAAGTAATTAGTAGTATAATTTAGTTCAGTGACTTTACTTTGTTCTTTGGGATAGCCATTGAAAAATTAAGAATTAGAAAAATTTTCATTCAGTAAATCTATATACATTTAAACAATACTACAATCACCTGTGAATTGCCGCTGGGTTCAGATGAAAACTGGAAGGGACAAAAATCACTGGGAAAATGTTAGCAGACCAAGAATAAGATAGGATGAAAAAAGAGACAATGGGGAGACACTGCATTGAAGAGAAAAGGGAGATATAAACAAAGAGAATGAAAGAGGAGTTGGACATGAAGGAAGCGATTGAACAATTTTTAGATGTTACTAGACTTTCACTTAGCATTGCTCTTCCCTGGGGGAGGGAGGAGGGTGTTTAGAAAGTGTTCACCCTTTATTTTCTCTGATTTGAAATAAGCAACATACTCATTGTTCTGCATTCTCTTTAGCCCTAACCCTTGAGATGCTCTGTTCTAAATCATCTAACCATGAAGTTGGGAAAATTATAGGATATGTCTGAAAACAACGTCTCAGCTAATATTCTCCATTGGGTTAGATTTTAGATCAATCCACTGAATACCAAATCCAAGACCGGTATATCCAGTAGGATGATCATTTACTCAACCTCTTCCCTAGTTCAGTAAACTATAGTAGTAAAAACAGTTGCTGCAATAATGGACATGATCGGCTATAACACAGTGTGTACACCTACACATACACCCACACACACCAAAGATAACTTTCTTCTGGGAAACTGGCAACATGTATGTTACTGATGCCAAGTTAACTATATCCTTCCATAGTTCAGGGTGTGTTCTCATACTCCATGCCTAGGACCAGGCTAAATTTTTGGAGTGGCCCCAAGAAACTATGGACGACAAATGTAAAGGAAAAAATATGTTTATATTTAGATGCTTATACGCTTGTCAATGTGTAGAGACAAGATTAAGACCTTCTGTTTGAGAAGAGACATTTAAATACATCTTTGTGGCTCTAGTAACATTAATAGTACAAAAAAGCTAACATATGTTGATGCCTCCATGCATGAGGTACTTGGCAGTTCACAAATCAACTTTTCTGTAAGGTAAATAAAAACTGCAAGTGTTTGCAAACTTTAAGTACAGTTTTTAAAGGAGCTATTACCTATTATATCTATATCAAGTCTTCCATGTTGCAGGTTCTCTGAAAAGAAGCAGTGTAGTAAAGTGGAAAGACACGGTCTTCTATTGCTGTAAAACTTAGTGGCTTAAAATGACCATTTCAGAAACGGACCCACAAATGTCTGGCCAACTCATCTTTGACAAAGCAGGAAAAAATGTCCAATGGAATAAAGACC
The DNA here is from genome assembly GCF_016509475.1 of Prionailurus bengalensis. NCBI lineage: Eukaryota > Metazoa > Chordata > Mammalia > Carnivora > Felidae > Prionailurus > Prionailurus bengalensis. The sequence continues at coordinate 212,417,232 of NC_057343.1, forward strand.
ATCTCTTCAGCAAATCGTGCTGGGAAAACTGTACAGCAACATGCAGAAAGGTGAACCTGGACCACTTTCTTATACCATACACAAAATAAACTGAAAATGGGTGAAAGACCTAAATGTAAGATAAGAAGCCATCAAAATCCTAGAGGAGAAAGCAGGCAAAAACCTCTTTGATCTTGCCCTTAGCAACTTCTTACTCAACACATATCTGGAGCAAGGGAAACAAAAGCAAAAATTAACTACTGGGACCTCATCAAAATAAAAAGCTTCTGCACAGCAAAGGAAACAATCAGCAAAACTAAACAGCACCGACAGAATTGGAGAAGATATTTGCAAATGAAATATCAGATAAAGGGTTAGTATCCAAAACCTATAAAGAACTTATCAAACTCCACACCCAAAAAACAAATAATCCAGTGAAGAAATGGGCAAAAGACACGAATAGACACTTTTCCAAAGAAGACATCCAGATGGCAAACAGACACATGAAAACGTACTTAATATCACTCATCATCAGGGAAATACAAATCAAAACCACAATGAGATATGACCTTACTCCAGTAAGAATGGCTAAAATTAACAACTCAGGCAATGACAGATTTTGGCGAGGATGCAGAGAAAGGGGGTCTCTTTTGCATTGTTGGTAGGAATGCAAGCTGGTCAGCCACTCTGGAAAAACAATCTGGAGGTTCCTCAAAAAACTAAAAACAGAACTACCCTACGACCCAGAAATTGTACTACTAGGCATTTATCCAAGGGATACAGGTGTGCTGTTTCGAAGGTACCCATGCATCCCCATGTTGCACTAGCAACAATAGCCAAGGTATGGAAAGAGCCTAAAGGTCCGTTGATGGATGAATGAAGAAGATGTGGTGTATATATATATATATATATGTATATATATATATATAGTATATTGTATATGCATATATAGTATATTGTATAAACATATACATATGTATATATATTGTATATATACATATACAATGGAGTATTACTTGGCAATCAAAAAGAATGAAATCTTGCCACTTGCAACCACGTGGATGGTACTAGAGGGTATTACACTAAACAAAATTAGTCAGAGAAAGACAAATATCATATGACTTCACTCATATGAAGACTTTAAGATACAAAACAGATGGACATAAGGGAAGGGAAGCAAAAATAATATAAAAACAAGGAGGGGGACAGAACATAAGAGATCTTAAATATGGAGAACAAACAGAGGGTTGCTGGAAGGGTTGTAGGAGGGGGATGGGCTAAATGGATAAGGGACTTTAAGGAATCTGCTCTTGAAATCATTTGTCACACTGTATGCTAAGTAACCTGGATGTAAATTAAAAAATGAGAAAAAAAATGACCATTTCATTCTGACTACCATTTTTGGATGAACTTCCGAAAGAGCTCAACTGTACAATTCTTGATTGGTGCCTGTAGTCAATTAAACAGTGTCCCCCCAAATTCTTATCTACCTAGAACATTAGTATGTAACCTTGTGGGAAATAGTATCTTCACAGATATATTTGGTTAAGGATCTCAAGAGGAAATCATCATGGATTTAGAGTGGCCCCTAAATCCAGTGACAGGTGTCCTTAGAAGGAAAGGAGAGGACACAGGGATACATACACATAGAGAAAACTACTTCTCTACTTGTCATAATGAATTCCTACCACATCTGTATATTAAGTGTTATACCATTAAAGCTTTCCCTCCAGCTTGTTGAGCTTTTTCAAGAAGAAAGGAAGGCTCAGGGGCTCCTGGTTGGCTCAGTCCGTTAAGCATACCATTTCAGCTCAGGTCGTAATCTAGCAGCTCCTGAGTTCAAGCCTTGTGTGGGGCTCTGTGCTCACAGCTCAGAGCCTGGAGCCTGCTTTGGATTCTGTGTCTCCCTCTCTCTCTGCCCCTCCCCCGTTCACGCTCTGTCTCTCTCAAAAATAAATAAACATTAAAAGTTTTTCTTAAAAAGAAGAAAGGAAGCTTTGTTTCTTGGTATCTAGGCAAACAAGCATTAAGAGCATGATGGGATGGGATGTAGGAAACCTTGAGTTTTCTACCTACCACGTGAAGGTTCATTCCTCCACTGCCACACCCTCCTTTTCCTGGTCCACTTCAAGCTTTTTATTCCTTGACTTTGCTTAGTGGTATATTCTTGGCTAATAGACGTAAAGTAGCAATTCTCCATCCCTTCCCACAATAAGTTGTAAGCATCAGTCAGTTTAGACCTGTACAGTCACAAAATATGTTATTCCTTATGCACTTCCATCATAGCAACTCTGCATCTGTCAGTTCTCAAGTAGGAACCTGGGTGTATACAGTTGGATGCTGTTCAAGGATGTCCCACAGTTCCAGGAGTTGTCTGTCTTTTTTTCCCCTCATATAATCCAGCTTTTTCCAAAATGGAGGCTGCTGGTTTCTAAAAGCCCAGACTGTGTCTCTAAACCACCTGGATTTGTAACTCTAGCTCTGCCACTGATCAGCTCTGTGTTCTTATGCAGATGACCAAAACTCTGTGTCTCAGTTTCCTCATCTGTAAAACGGAGATAATGCAAATGCCTACTTATACTGTTGTTATGAGAATTAACTGGTCAATATATGTAAAGTGTGTTAAAAGATATCTGGCACGTAGTAAGTGCTCAGTAAATGTTTCTATACAAGACAATGGTAGGTGGTTTACAGATCAATATTTTTTGGTAATTTTGTATATATTTCAATGCAGACCTGAAAAAAAATACTACCATATCAAACCTATAGCTTCAGATTTTATTGCTTAGGCTATATAAAATTGGAGGACCTACTGAAAAAGTATATTTTGTAAAGTAGCCTAGGTGATATATTGATATGGCAAAAATCACGAAGGTGGCTGGATGAATGACTACACTTTGGAAAACACTTCCCTAGTTAGAAAAGAACTAGAAACTAACACAGTAAATAGGCCCACTCTTTTTTTAAGTTTATTTTTATTTATTTTGAGAAAGAGAGAGCAAGCGGGGGAGGGGCGGGAAGAGAGGAAGACAGAATCCCAAGCAGGCTCTGCGCCAGCCAGATGTGGAGCTTGAACTCACGAACCGTGAGATCATGACCTGAGCCAAAATCAAGAGCCAGCCGCTTAGCCGACTGAGCCACCCAGGCACCCCAGACCCACTTTCTTTATACATTTGTAAATCACTATTGAGTGTGCTCTTGACTTAGACCCAAGGCATATATTTTGTTTTGTTTTGTTTGGGTTTGGTTTTTGGCTATGGGTCTCCACAACAGTACTGTGCACAGATTCCTTGCTCCCGTTTTCGGCAACGAGGCAATTCCCCTGAATTAGAATATTATTACTCTAAGAACTGGACATCTGTCCTATATTGCTGTTAGGCACTTTCGAGTTGTTTCATAACATAGACAAGGAGCAGGCTGACTTGGTTTCTAACCATTCTCGCCTTTTTTTTTTTTTTTTTTTTTTTTTTAGCTGTGTAACATCAGGCAAATGTCTCACTCTTTCTAGCTTTGTGTTTTCCTTAACTGAGGCTCTGACAACACCTCTGCTTCCTTATACGGATGTTCTATCAAATAACAAACGCTGTATGAAACCTTCTGGCAAACACCCAAAAAGAGCTGTATACACACAGATGTAAGTACTGAGAATGAGGCTAGTCTGTGAGAAACAGTTGCTAATGACACTGTTAGGGGATAACCTTCAAGATTCCTAAAGGGGATCATAGCATAGTACTCCAGCACGTAGACGGCAGAGCCCGACTGTGGGGCTCTGAGTGAGCTGTGTGCCTCCAGTTCCTCATCTGCAAAATGGGGATGATACTAATGTCCACCTTACAGGCGGTTTATGAATACTTAATGAGTCGATACATACAGAGAGCTTGGGACAATGGCTTATTCTTAGTATACGTTCAGTAAGTTAACTATTAGTTTCAAACCGCTGTATTTAGACACAACTGGTGAAAATTCTGAGCATTTACTGGGGTAAGTTTTGTTGAAACACGTACTCTGGATTCTTTCTTGCTGTGCACCTTCCAAGAAAATATAGCCTGTAGGTGAATTGAGGAAAAAGATTTTAAAGGACACATTGTATTTAATGTATATTTGTTTGTATTTGAGGTATAGGATTTATCCCAGTGAGTATTATTTTTTAAATGCCTAGGTTTAGCTTTATAATGTCTGGTGGTTAAGTTTTTACCCAAGGCCAGCAGAACTAGAGAATAAGGATCAAGCTGTGGGGCCTGGAATTGGGCTCCTGGGCTTGAATCCTACATTTATTACTTCCTAAGTGTTATGGCTACATTGGACAAAATACTTGAGCTCCCAAAACATCAGGAACCTCAGGTATAAATTGGAAACAATAAGTGCTTATCTCATGAGGTTCTTGAGAAATTTAAAGGAGGGAAGCGCTGAGAGCATTACACAATTGTCTGTTACTGTTATTATTGGATCTATTTGCACTAGAATCTATAGAACTACCTTGCAAGTTGCTCGCGTGGTGGAATTAGATACAGGGTTCAACTGTGCATACAGAAGCGTATATTTAAGTAATAACAGTATGACCCAGGCTCCAGTCTCTTGGTCTTGTTATGCCTCCATTGATGGGCTATCTCTACTGGGAAAGGTGCTCTGTGGGCAGGAGGAAACTTGAATGGACACAGCCCACATTTCTCTTTTCCTGCTAGAGGATTCTTTTACCTCACTACTTCAGTAAGATGCCAGGGACTCTGTGTTTTGTCTTCACTTGTCCACGGGTCATCTTGCTACTTTTTCATGTTCCTGCACAGCACCTTACTTAGGCTGCCTCCTTTTGAAGAAGCAGATAGTTATCTCAGGAATGTTTCCGGAGTTTTCCTTCAAAGTATGCAAAATGCTTCATGCTGTGGTATAAGTTTGGTGCCTGAGTGGTGCCTGAGTTTGGTTTGTTAAAATTGGGACTGGAGAATTATTGAATAGGTAGATGCCCCAGGCCTAACACAGTCACGGGGTGACCATTGCAGAAGCCCCAGGGAGGCTTGATGCCCTGTGGAGCCTGCCATCTGCCTTCCATTTCTGAGTCCATTGAAATCAATGATTTTAACCAGGATACGGTTATGAATTTCACAACCGTGATTTCAAGAGCAGTGCTGACATTTCAAAGTCTTAATCCTAGAGGGTCATTGAGAAAAAAATACATTCATCTTAAGCAAGCCGTATGTTTGGATCATTTTTAGGGTGGTCTGTACCTTACATCCAGGGACTTCCTGCACTGTGAACTGAAAAATTTTATGGCATACACTGGCCCTCGTGGAACCTTGTAAAACTAATTAATAGCAAGTGCTTCAAAATCTTCCCCTTTTCTGTGAGTCATGTGTTTGTATCTTGCTTGTGTAACATGTGATACACTCGGAGAAAAGACCCATAAGGACAGATTTCTGCCATGAGGGATGGGAAGGGATGTGGTTGATAAAATAGTGGCCACAATTAAGGCTAGCCACTATGATAAACTTTTAACCTAAATTGTCTTATCTAATTATCACATAATATGAAGATTGTATTAATCAAGACCTTAAAACATACAATTATAAGCCTTAAAAGGTTATTATTTCAATTTTAGTCCTGCTTACAAAAAAAAAATGTTGATGACCAGGGTAGCTAAGGAAATAGTTCTGGAATAGTCCAGTCTATTCTTTACCCACTTGGGCATCTAGATCTTAATTTCCTCAGCGATGTCTAGTCCACGTACTCCAAGTATCTCTTTCTCCCTCTGACAAATCTCTCCTGATTAACAGCAGGGCTCCAGTGATTGGCATGAAATCAGGAGGGCAAAGTACTTGAGAGTTTTGTCATCACCAGTGGGAGTAACTTGCAACAGACTTTAAATTATAAATAAGTTATCAAATCCACAGCACTGGATTTGCTCAGAAAGAAAACTGTTAACAGAACGTTCTGTTGAGAGCCCTGATATCTTTAAATTAGTAGGAGCTCTGCAGGGGTGTCCTTATGGTTCAGATGGAGTCCAGAGCCGTCAGAACCAAATCCAAACTCCTCCATCCGGCGTGGCAGGCCTTTCAGAACCTTGGTTCCTTCCACTCTTCCTGTGGCATTTCCTACCACACATCTAACCGACGTCCCCTCCTACCATTCTCTTCTATTTATATATTTTTAAATGGAGCACGGAGTAATTTTTATTAACACAAACTAACATATGAAAACATCTCTGAATATTTATTAAAAGAAGCACACACATACAGGATGTCGATAGAAACAACCAAATGACTTGCTGCTTAAGATTGAATCCATAGCTTATGCAGAAACTATATATTAGTTAAAGGGTATAGAAATGATAAAAAATAATCCTCATAAAATACAAAATGAAGACGTCAAAAATTTTGCTTAAACTGCTAGTTAATAAGGGAAGCGGTAACAAGTCACAACCCATTCAAAGAAGAATCTAAAAGGCAGACAAATATAAATGCAATTAAAAATGGTGAAATGGGGGTGCTTTGGTGGCTCAGTCAGTTGGGCATTGGACTTTGGCTCAGGTCACGATCTAATGGTTTGTGGGTTCGAGCCCTGTGTTAGATTCTGTGCTGATAGCTCAGAGCCTGGAGCCTGCTTCAGAGTCTGTCTCCCTCCCTCTCTGCCTCTCTCTCTCTCTCTCTCTCTCTCGCCCCCAGAAGTTGTAGACTAAGACAAAACTTAGACTAGACAGGGGCCAGGATAGAAGAGATGGAATCCAGACTTGGGCACCCTTGATACATTTCATGTGGGATTTATCTGTACAGCTTGTTAGCAGTTTGGAAAACCAGTTTGAAGGTTTTAGAATCTGGAATCCTGGGTTGAAATATTCAATCTAACATTGGCCAGCTCTGTAATCTCTGGCAAATTAATTAGTTTCTTTGAACCTTGGCTTTCCTTTTGTAAAATGGAGATGGCATTATAGTATTTAACTCCAGAAGCTCTTATGAGAAGTAAAATAGGTAAAGGATATAACGTCTTATCTTTAGAATCATTATCTCATTTAATTCTCATAACATCCATATGAGACCACTTTTTCCTCAATTTTCCAGACAAGACAACTGAGTATTGACCATAGTCATTGAGCTAGAGTTCATTAATTCATTCCTTTATTCATTCATTCCTACGAATATGTATAGAGGACCAGCGAGGTCCTTCACTAAGCCTTCCTTTCTAGTGGAGAGAAATGATGATAAGGGGCAATACACAAGTGAGAATTTTAAGAGCAATAACTGTAATGGAAAGAAAAAAACAGGTAACAGAAAGCTATGGAAAAAAAGAGGTGTGTTCAGAAAGGCCCCTAAAGCAGGGACATTTGAGCTGTGACCAGAATGTTACAGAAAAGCTTCAGAACAGCAGGAAAGTAGAGGGAGTAGCAAAAGCAAAATCAAGGGCATGGGCTGTTCGTTCATGGGTGCACATCAGGAAGCTGAAGTCTTAATACTTTAAAAGGGAGCCTGCCCCTCTGAGCAAATCTCTCCCAGCTTTAGGGAGAGCAGTGACCCTATGGCACTTGGCAGTCTTTTAGGATTATGATGTCCCTAGCTGCAACGTGTCATGTAGATTTAATATGTTTGTCATTCCGTGATTCCAAGGCGATGCGGGGACAAGGGGCATCAAAAGGTGAACGTGTCTGTCTAGTTTATTGCCAGGTGCTAACCTCAAAGGAAGCTCCCTGTCCATTAAGCTTCACTGGAGAGGAAAAGAGAGGAACAATCTGTTAGTGAGCAAAGCAATCCAAGTGATTATTTGGCTGCTGGGGCACCACACAGTGCAGTTTGTTCAGCCCTTTTGAGCTCAGACTGACTGGCTTACAACAGAGCAGGAACCAAAGTACACGGAACGCAGAATGTGGGTCTGTAGACCAGATGTACCTTGATCCGTGCTAGTTTCTGCCGCCACATTTCACGCCCTCTTGTGGCTCTGATTACACCAGTCCAAGATATCAAATATTTTGAAAACGATTAGACTTTGGGAGGGGATTTTGATTGGACTTGTGACCAAGGCTCAAACCAATCCATTAGTAATCCTCTCCAGATGAATCTGTCTTTTGCACGTTGTGGTGTGACACGTGGGGTAGGTCCCCAGATGGAAGAAAAATTCACATCTGAGTATGGAAAAAGGGGAGAATCAGAAGCCCCAGTGAGACCTCAATTGAAATAATCATATAAAATTATCATGATCATGGCCGCGGGGCTTACCGCACAGCATAGACCTTTACAGCATTCGGTCATGTTCCCAAGTGGAAAGACACATGCAAGATATATGCACCGTAAGTGGTGGAAGCACCTCAGAATTGCCGGCCTGCATGAACGTGAAAGTAAGATGTGTAAGTTGTACACCACCTTATACTAGGTGTGTTAGTTTCCTTGGGCTTCCTTAATAAAGTACCAAAACAATGGGTGGCTTAAAACAATAGAAATGTATTATCACAGTTCTGGAGGCCATACATCTGAAGTCAAGGTGCTGCCAGGGCCACGCTTCCCTTAAAGTCTCTAGGGGAGAATCCTTCCTTGCCTCTTCCAGCTTCTGGTATTTGCTGACAATCTTGGTGTGCCTTGGTTTGTAGAGGCATCACTTCAGTCATGTGGCTGTCTTCTCCCTGTGTGTCTCCACACCATCTTTCCCTCTGTGAACATCTGTCTCTGGGTCCGGATGTCCCCTTTTTATAAGGACACTTCATACTGGATTAGAGCTGCCCTAATGACCTCACAGTAACCTGACTACTTCTGTGATGAACCGTTTTCCAAGGAGGTCACATTCTGAGGTAATGGGGAGTTAAGACCTCAACATAGCCTCTCAGGAGGACATGACTCAACCCATAACACCAGGTCATGGTGCAAGCTGTAAGCACTGTCCACTTTCTAACCTGAGTTACCCAATCAGGGGGTGCAACGGGATAAGAGTGCCGGATGTAGAAAAGTGAAACGAGTATAGGATTCCCAGTTAAATTTGAATTGCAGATCAACGATGCATAATTTTTACTTGAAGTATGTTCCAAATATTTTATAAGACATACTTATGTCTAAAACATGTATGCTATTTGTATGAAACCCACATGTCACAGGGTATCCTGTATTTTATTTGGCAACCCTAAAACAGGCCCTTGGGAAGCTTCCTCCTTCTGGTAGCTTCTTGGTTCCATTCTACTCCAAGAAGACACCAGAAGCAATGTAGATGCTGCAGAGAACCCAGCCCTGGCAGTTCAAAGCCTTGGATTCCAACACCTGATGTGCCACAGGTGTTTGATTTGACCGAACAGTCCACATCTCTATGACTCAGTTTCTTCTCCAGTTAAAAATGAAATAAGAATATCTCTCTTACCTACCTTAGATTATCGTCGCGATGCTCAAACAAGATAAATGACATGAAAATGCTTCTCAACTATTCAGGTGCTTTCCTAAGTTGTTATTTTTCTAGCCTTGAATTTAGGAGCCTGAAGTTCTGCCTTATTCTGTGCTCTGAAAGCCAACTGTACAGATCAGCAGCTCGTGTGGGCGCCTCCCCTCCTACCGCTAGTAAATGAATGGTCTCCTTGGAGAACCACTGCCCTGGCTTCCGTGCTTCACCATAAAAGGCTAAAGAATTAGAATGAGAAATGTTGGCCATAAAAGTGACCCCCTGACATGATGACCAGGACATTTTGCTTTCAGACTTCTGCCCTAAAACAAAAGTTTTTCCATCAACACCTTCATGCATCTCTTTCTCTGGAGATGGCATTTGTGTCTGTGTACCAGTGGGTGAGAAATCACTTTTTAAATTTGGAGAAAAGTCTCATGTAAAAAAAAAAATAGGGAAGAAAAAGAGACCCTGAAATGCTGAATACTGAGATCACGGCCTTTCATGAACAATATGCAACCAATTTTGAAGAAAATTTTCAAGTGAGTACTGGAGTAATTAGTCACACTTGCTAAATAAACACTCAGTGTGGTTGCTATCAAAATGAAAGTCCATCATTTCTATTTTGACTCTAAGGGTCCATAATTAAGTAGGCTTGGCAGCTGTTTTAAATCCATGCACCTAAGGAGGAAAATTATATGCTTAATCCAGTAAGGAGATTGTGGTTTGTATTTTACATTTTGTCTCTGAGGGACTATTTTTTCTTAGCAGAAGGTGAAATATTTTCCTTCACTTGTTTGAAGCAAAGTGCTCTTGTCAGAATTTACAGAAATTATCATAACGTGACAGTAAATTTTAGTAGATTGTTGTAGCTTATGTAGCATTTCAATATGTTTGCCATTTTTTTCTGCTTTGATTATACTTATAAGAATTTTTAAATTTAAATTCAAGTTAGCTAACATACAGTGTAGTCTTGGTTTTAGGAGTAGAACTCAGTGATTCATCTCTTACATATGATACCCAGTGCTCATCCCAATAAGTGCCCTCCTTCATGCCCATCACCCCTTTAGCCCACCCCCCACCCGCCTCCCCTCCAGCAACCCTCAGTTTGTTCTCTATGGAATAGTCTCTTACGGTTTGCCTCCCCCTCTGCTTTTATCTTATTTTTCCTTCCTTTTCCCCTATGTTCATATGTTGTGTTTCTCAAATTCCACATATGAGTGAAATCATATGATATCTCTCTTTCTCTGACTGATTTATTTTGCTTAGCATAATACACTCTAGTTCCATCCACGTTGTTGCAACTGTCAAGATTTCATTCTTTTTCATCACTGAGTAGTATTCCATTGCACAGCAAAGGAAACAAAGGCACGGAAAACATTGCACAGCAAAGGCAACTGATGGAATATTTACCATTTTAATTATTCCCCTTAAATGTGCTCCATTTAGTCTCTAACTGCACTATATATAAGTGAAGCAGTATAGTGTCATTTCTGCAGTTGGACATTTAGGTGGGTTGCTGTCGAGTGTTAAGTCAATTAACTTTTGTTTGTTTGTATGAAATGCTTATTTTATTTGACAGCTATCTTCTGTTTCCTGTGAGACTGTGGTATACTATTAACAGTGTTCACAGTCTATAGCTCTCCTTGTAGATTGTGCGAAGAATGAATTCTATGAAATATCTGTCAAGCGGAACAATGTTAAAATATTTACGTTGTCTAGAAGAGCTAACACTTCTTGTTTTAACTGGAACTTTTATTTCTAGTTAAGATTTTCCTCTTTAATCTTATGTTTCATTCAGAACATAGTATTTTATAAGAGTCAGTGACTTTATAATAACCAGCAACTTTTTTTCCTGAGGTACACATCACTGGGGAGGAGCACAGCTACGGAGATGGGGAGTCAGTCTGTCCATCTTGCTGAGGGAAATTGGAAGTGGGGGGAACAAAGAGGCCTGTACCATTTCGGCTGTCCTGCCATGGACGTGGAACTGCCCAGCAGAGAAAACGATCGGAAGATGACTGGCATGCTGGATGCACCTGCCAGGCGAGCACATCCACTGAGGGGCCTGACAAGTGTCCACCATGTGAGAAGTCCAAGTAGTTTGTGCACAAGCCACGGGTTCTTAGACAATGATCAGTGGGTGTGGCAAACGACCTTCAGTTGTTTTTCAGACTAATCTGAATCCAGATATCTCCCAATTTGGGAATATCGAGATTTTTTTTTTTTTTAAGGTTGAGAAAGCCATTTTCCTGGTGTTTGCAAGTCTTCGGACAAATGGCTATGTACTGGGCCATAACGGAACTAAGCTTTAGGACTAGGCAGAGATTGATTACTACTAAATTATATCACCTTTCAGGGCACCTGGGTGGCTCAGTCTGGTTGAACGTCCAACTTCGGCTCCAGTCACGATCTCACAGTTCGTGAGTTTGAACCCCACATCGGGCTCTGTGCCGACGGCTCGGAACCTGGATGAAGCCTGGTTCCGATTCTGTGTCTCCCTCTCTCTCTGTCCCTCCACCACTCGCGTTCTGTCTCTCTCTCTCTCTCTCAAAACTAAAAATAAACATTAGAAAAAATAAATCACATCATCTTTCTAGAAGTGAATCATTACTATTGATTTTCACTTTGCCAAACTTCCCTTTTTAATCACCTACCTTTTGGAAAACACACACACATACACACACACACACACACACACACACACAACTCTACAAAGCACTAGTATGCTAGTGATCCTAAATCTTTTATCCCCATTTGCAACTAAGGGATGTGTGTCTCAAAGAGATGGGTGGCTTCCCCCGAGCCCCCACAATGAGTAAGTCTTCTTCCCTAAACTACCATGTGTCAATAATTCATTTATTAAAAATTATTTTTTAGAACCTACCACATGCCAGAGGTACGTGCTGGGATCAACTGGTGATCAGTCAAGAAATAAGAAATACATTGTCCCTACCCTCATAAGAGCCTGGGGTCAGTGATGGGAAACAGTTAAGTGAGCAATGGTGACACCGCATAGTGAGAACTTCAGTAAATGAGGCCTAGGCTATTACTGAGGGGTTGCTGAAGGCCCCACATCACCACCATTGCAACTGACACTTCTGGGGCACTTACTCCGTGGTATGCACTGTGTCATTGCTTTGCAAATATCATCTTTTCTATTGCTCATCCATGTAGTCGATAGATGAGAAAAATGAGACACAGAGAGGCTAACTAATCTATCTACGTCACAAAGAAAGGTATAGTCCAAATTTAACCAGGCAGTCTGGCTTAAGCCCACACACGTGGACTTCCACCTAGGTTAATTATAATCTTCCCGAAGAAAAGATTAAGATATTTAGGTTGGTAAACTAGCCACAGTTTTGTCCAGTGAGGCAGAAAAGGTTAGACTAATGATTGGTTTGAATTAAAATCTATTACAACTTCAGGGCACCTGGGTGGCTCAGTCGCTTGAGCGTCCAACTTCGGCTCAGGTCACGATCTCCTGATTTGCGAGTTCCAGCCCCACATCCGGCTCACTGCTGTCAGTGCGGAGCCCGCTTCAGATCCTCTGCCCCCACTGCCTCCCCACCCCTCTCCCATTCACACTCTTATTCAGATCCTCTGTCCCCCTTTCTCTATGCCTCCCCACTTACACTCTCCCCCAAATAAATAAATATTTAAAAAATAAAAATAAATAAAATCTATTACAATTTCCTAAACAAGTATGTTTCAAAACTGAAATAGAAACCAAATTTTATGGCGTTTCTGTGGCCAGGGCATAGAAATTATTTTAATATTCTAATTGACCCAGAGTTGAATCAAAGGATTTAGCTGCCATGCTCATGCCTTTATATTACAAACAGGTTTTAACCTTCTATAAATCAATCAGGAGGGTAGAAATCACCGAATGGTATCATTATGACCACAGAATACTTAATAGATGCAGCCTTGGAATTTTGTTGCGGGAAAACACCTAGGCTTCAACCCTATTTCCCCTCTCAAAGACTGGTCCAGACCCACGCTTGTAATGGCACTCGGAGTGACGTCGTTCCGCCTCTCTTTCCAGCCTCCTCAGTTTCATTTTTCACAACTTTTTTTTTTAAACTTCTATCCAGGAACATCATTTAAATTCCCAGTCCCCCTGGATTTAATGCTTTTATATACACTTATTCTTTGATTTGGTGCCCTATTTTTTTTTTTTTCTGGACATTAAGTAGGAATCTAAAATAGTGCCAGGAATCAAGGGTTAAAGACAGGGGGCAAAGGCGTTTCAGCAAGAGAAACACCACTTTGCTTTATTTTGCTTTGCAGTTTGGAAAAGGAAATTGCGTCGCTTTTGAAAACAAACGTTGTGAAATTGTAAACCATGCCATTTCTATTCTGGTCTTCGACTGAAACTGTCTTTGTGGCAGACTGCACAGAAAGTTCTGTCTTTAATCAGCCTCGAGCAATCTATGTAGAACATTTACCTCATTTCCAATAACACATAGGTTGGTAAACCAGAACCAGTGAAAATAAAATTATTGTAAAATATAATAAATACTCAACTAAATACAATCAGTACATGCTTTAGCTATTTGTAATGTTTTCTTATATATGCCCCCAAATCACAAATGTTTTCTTTTAATGTCGATCTCATTTGTATACTAAAAACACACTTAATATTCATGAAGACTTTTTAAAGTTGTATTTATTTTTAATTAATTAATTAATTCTTTTAGTAATCTCTACACCCAATGTGGGCCTCGAACTCATGACCCTGAGATCAAGAGTCACATGTTCTTCTCACTGAGCCAGACTTGTGCCCCAAAGAGTTTTTTTTTTTAATATTTCTTACCTCATGAGTTTTTAGGATAACTGGCCATCAGCCTATCTTCCCATTCTGACAAATACTTGAAATTACTGTCTATAATTAATTTGTATATATATATATATATATATATATATTTAAACTAAAAATATTGTTCATTTTGATTATTCCCTTTTTATCAAATTTTGCTCTGAATATCTTTTATCTTTCCCAAAGATGTGTATTGTTTGTTTGTTTTTCAAGATTTATACTTTCAAGGGCTTTAGAAATAAATATTCTACAAACTGAAATTTTTTCAAAGAAGCTAGAATTTCTGTTTATAATAGTAACATTGTGGAACAAAGTGCATGGTTTGTATAACACACCTTTCTAAAATACAGGTTTTTTTTTAACATACAGTGCAAATTTTGGAACTAATATCTTTTATTCCTAAGGTTATTTATTTACTTTCAGAGAGAGAGAGCTGGGGAGGAGGACAGAAGGAGAGAGAGAATCCCAAGCAAGCTCCACACTTAGGGTGGAGCCCAATGTGGGGCTGGAACTCACAAACATGACCTGAGCCAAAATCTAGCATCAGATGCTTAACCAGCTGAGCTACCTAAGCGTCCCTGAACTAATATCTTAAAGTCATATGCTTTCACTTTTGCATCAAGGGGGTGAAAGACCTCCTGGAAAAGCAGCTTGTGCCCAGTTCTGTTGGGTCTACAGGAAGGGTGGACATGGAGGGAGCATTCAAAATGGAATGGAGAACTCAGGGACAGAACAAAATTTATTAAATGAGCATAAAATAAAATAGAACCAATGGCAGAACAAGAGAAAGATAAGAGAACAAATGGAATAGTAATAATAATAAGTAAAAAGAAAAAGACCTTAGCGGATGTTTATTATACATCAGACATTCTTCTCAAATGTTGACGTATTTCAACACACTTAATCATGATACCAACTCATGGCGATCAGAAGACTTGTCAGTTTGAGCTACAAGTGCAGAAGGTGTTGAAACACAGTGAAGGAAGTGAGAGAGACACAACCAAGAAGAAAAGGTGAAGGAACCGGAGGGAATGGATGGAGGGAGGGAAGCAGAAGGAATCTGAAGGGAAGGCCGTTAGTGACAGGAAATGACTGGAAATAAGAAAGTCAGAGTTGTTTCTTTGAGGAAACTGGAGGGGAGGCTTGAGAGGACTGAAGGAGTTTGAAGCACAACACTACAGCAAACATGAGAGTGTCCCTTTATTGTGTTGAATTATGCCAAAGTCCTCTCCCTGTCCCCTCCCACACGTCTGGCCCTGCTCTGTGTCCAAGGACACCCAGACAGTGGTGAGCCTGACCTGGATCTCCAGTCACAGGCTCCACTGAGCCTCAGCGGCAAGTGGCAGGAGACAGGCCACCTGCAGCCAGTGTTATCAGGGGTTATTAAGAGGCCACACCTGTCAGCCCTTCGAAAAGGCTCATGCCCACCTGCTCACCGGAAGCCTTCTTTACATCCTAGCCTGAGAGAGTTGGAGTTAATTGGTAGATTTAATGCAATGTGTTGAATGGAAAGGGGGCAGAAGGGGTGGGGGCGGGGGGAGACACAAGCAGAAGATTCAAAATTGCAAGGCCTGGGTTTTAGCCCCAGTTCTAAAATCTGGTGGCTTTGGCCAAGTCATTCCTCCTCTCTGCCCCTTCATTCCTTCATATCAAACTGTGACTGTTGGAACATTCTCTGAGATTCGTTCCAGCTCTAATGTGGTATGTTTTCGAAGGCCTTCTGACGTAATGGATGTAAGCCTGTTTTTGACAAATAAAAGTTGTTATTGTTGATTCATTTGATAATAAGATTCTAGGTTTTCGATCCATACCACTGTGGCTTGAACTCTGAAGGGGTAAACTCAGGCAATGTGGTGAGGGGATTACTCAACCCCAACAAGTGGTTTGGGTGCTTGCAAGCAGGGACAGGCTGGCCCGTCTGGGTCATCCCAGCCACCTGCAGCATAATGCACCAAGAGCAGACTCCCACTCTAGTCAGATGCTCCCAGATCAGCATATGCTGACAATTTGCCACAGCAGAGCCATTTGTCTGAACTTAAAGTCTGTTAGCTGAAGCCTAATTAAAACTTGGCAGTTGCTTGGAAAAACAAAGTCATTCCATAATACTATCTTGTCATTGCAGAAAGCTTTAATTAGCAGGACTTGTAAAGAATGGGCCATCTTTCGGGCACCTGGGTGGCTCAGTCGGTTAAGCGCTCGACTTCAGCTCAGGTCATTATATCGTGGTTGATGGGTTCAGGCCCTGCATCAGGTTCTGTGCTGACATCTCAGAGCCTGGAGCCTGTTTCAGATTCTGTGTCTCCCTTTCTCTCTGCCCCTCTCCTGCTTACTACACTCTGTCTCTCAAAAATAAATAAACATTAAAAAATTGTTTTAAAAAAAGGATAGGCAATCTTTTCCTCAAGTGTGTGTTACCTTCAGTACTAGCTAAGGTGCTCATCTAGAATAATCCTTTGCTGGGGGTCTTTGATGAGACAGCTGTTCTCTCAGTGCAACTTTGAGGAATAACAGCTGGTAGTTTTTTCCTACCGTTGGGAGTAAGCAAAAAAATATTTTGCTCATCTGAAGGATGTATAGAAAATATCCAAATCATGTAATAACAAATATAACTCAAATGTCCCCAATGATTTCTATATCCTCTCTTCAGTTCTGCAGGCCATCTTCTTATTCTTAAGCATTTGGTGGGGTTTTCCATTCTACCAGTTTCCTGACCCCAAGGTACATTACACCCTGACCCCAGGGTATATTTCCGGTACATTAGTGCTCCTGAAAATTCAAAATCTTTCCCCTAATGGTTTGGTGTTTAAGACTCTGAATATAAAGTGATACGAACAGCACCCACCTGGGGTTTTCCAAGAATGACCTAGAGAGACTTGCCAGGTGAACTCTCAGTTCCTCTTTTTAGGCTGCACTGAGGCCTCTCTTGACCTTGGTAAGTTTTCTAAAGTAGTCATTGTTTTGAGCTATGGTTTAAAAGTTTCAACTTGAAGCGGATTCTGTAGTAAATAAGAAAGTAAAAATCACTGTTCTTGGGGCAGAGCGGTGATTGGTGGGTAACCTGTCCCCCTCTATAAGGCAGTTCAGTGGTTTAGCTCACTGTCCTCCTAGAGGTACCATAGTAATGAGGTAGACTGACTCTTCTAACTTCTTTCGCCTCATTTTGTCACTTAATCAACTGAAGATAAAAACATCATTTTGTCCCCCCCAAACAGACAGAGGCATTAGATTTGGGATATGGAATATGTTTCCAATGAACATGGCAGCTGCCATGGGTAGGGTAGTTTCCTCAGAAAGAACATGAAAGAAAGAAAGTGGAGGGGCCTCTGGAAATTTTCAGCAAGGCTAATGTGAGCACAGGAAAAAGGAGGGTGCTCTGAGGACAAGCCTAAAACTCAGATCTTGTTTGATAACCTGTAATCACTACTGGATCACATCTACACTCTGCCTGAAAAATCTGCTGTGTTGAGATGGAAAGAGGCCCTGAAGATGAGAAATGTGGATCTTGGGGCCTCTTGCTGAATGCATTCAAAACAATGTGGAACAAGGTAGAATGTTAGGATGTATGTTCCCATGAACTAGTGACAGGTAAAAATACAAGGTAAACTACCCCAGTTTGGTCTTTGATGCCTACCTGTATTCTTATTTATTTTTGTTTTGTCTTTTATATACAACCGATTGTTTGGAAGTTATATCCATCTAATTTTCCAGCATTGGAAATTATGAGAATGGTTCCAGACACATAAATCAATTGACGTAACTCTGCACTTAGAGCAAGACATAGCTTTCAGTTTTGTGTAGTTCACTGCCATTCCCATATTATATGAATTTTCAAAAATAAAGCTAAGGGCTAAATAATAAATCGATCTATCCAACCTCCAAGGCTACTCCAATACTGTCACCAAGCCTCAAGGGACCCATAAAGCAGTTATTCAGAGTGAAGCAGAGACCTAAGCTTCTAGATAAGGTATTGTTGAGCCAGTACATGACAATTTAGCAGAGGTACCTGAACTTTCTGTACGTGTAGGTTTTCAAAGGAAAATTATAAAATATCTTCCTTTCTATGTAACACCAACATATACTAGTATGACCATTTCTTACAACATCATTCCTACAAGGTACTGGAACAGAATAGTAATATTTACAAATCCTTTGGTTTTGGTACAGGGATATTTTTATTACTGGGAATATGAAAACACAATAAAAATTTGACCCTTCATTTAAGTCATAGCCCTATAGGTAAATATTTTGGACCGCCCACATCTATTAAAATCAAGTTTGCTGCTTCTCTAGATCACTCCTTCTATGGTAGCCAGCCTCCAACATGGCCCCAAAGATCCTTATGTATATGTGTTCACACCCTTGTATATTTCCCTTCCGTGTTTTACCAGGGTTAATCCAATAGGACACGGCAGGAGTGATGGTAATATTATTTCTCAGAATAGGTCATAAAAGACCTTGTGATTTCCGCCTCACGTTCTTTCTCTTGGATTGCTCACTCTGGGAGATGCTAGCTACCATTTTGTGAGAACACTCAAACTTCCTTACAGAGAGGCCCGTGTATGAAGAGCAACTGAGGCCAACAGCCAATGAGGAACTGAAAAGTCCTGCCAACAGCCACAGTAGTGAACTTGGAGGCAGAATCCTCTCACCTGGTCAAGCCTCGGGTGGCTGTAGTCTTGGCCAATATCTCATTCACAATCTCATGACAGACCCTGAGCTAGAATCAACCCACTGAGCTTCTCCTTAATGCCTGACTCATGGAAATTATAAGATAATAAATGTATATTGTTTTCAGCCAGTAGGTTTTGGGGAAACTTGTTATGCAGTAACAACTAATGTACTCTCCTTTCTGGTCTTAAATGATTTAAGATTGATGCTTTATCATTTATTTCTCTAAACCTATATAGTCCAAAGTTACTTCTTATGTCCTCTAAAAGTGCAAGTTCAGGAATTTCTTTAATCAATTTAAATGAAATGTAAGATCTTATTCCAAGGTCTTATGCTGAAAGAGCCTTCAGTCTCCTTAGCTATAGAGATTGTCCCACAAGGCTTTTCTTTGAGGATTGAGTCACACAAATATATGACTGAAAAACACTTATTTTGTTGACATAAATATAATCAAGATGCTAAATTGTGATTGAGGTAAGAATGAACGGCAATGGAAGTCACTTTAAATGCTTCATCCACTAAAAATCACCTCAAGAAATTCCTTTTAATGCTTTGCTTATTTAAAATAGAAAAATCTCTACCTTCTCCTCCATAAATTGTTAGAGTTAGCACTTTAAAAATTAAGTTTCTGAAGCATTTTTGAGTGTCAGTTTTCTTCTTATCTAAGACACAAACAGTTTGAGCACGACTCATTCACCCCCATGATTCCCTGGTAAATCAGCTGACTCTCAAGAAAGATTCTGTGGTTGAAAATCTGCTCCTGAATCTTGCAGTATTTTCCCAACATGTTGGTAATACCATATTCCCATTGACTTAAGATATCCTCAGTTGAGAGGCATGGCCCTGGGCCTCCAATTTTTAACCCTCTGTGCTGTATTTTACCTTGAAATCCTCTCCGTGACCAAGCCAAATTTATCACCTTGACAGTCCAAGCATCTCTTAACCAGAGGCCAATAACTTGAGGAGTCGCTCAGTGGAATCTTTCTGTGATTCTAGGCTGTTTACTAGAAACAAAGTGGATACACATAAATAACCAGCGTTAAGCTTTTTTGTGACTTTGTGAAATAGTTTGCAAATGAAAATAGATGGCTGTATCACTGAAAGGAAGATAAGAAAAACGCCAACTTATTTACATGCTTCTTTTTTTTTAATTAAAAATGCCAGTAACCAGAATAAGTTATGCGTAACACTTCTATTCATAATTTTCTTTTTGCCTAATGAAAGAGTCAAAGATAGAGAAAGGAAGGAAGGCCACAAATCTGAGCTGACATTTCAGCATCTAAGACAAAAAGAGACATGTCCAAACAGGTTAATGGCCTCCACATGCAATGCCAGTACACCCTGTGACCAAATAAAGAAGGAAAGGCACGCTTATGCCTTCAACAGTCTCTAATGTCTCTAATTGAAGACAATGGCCATCAGTGGGTTTATCCTACAGAGCTTCAAGTATTTAAAATCTAGGTTGTTTTTTTACCTTAATTTTATGCTTGATACTTTTTGCAACTTTCCCCTAGAACTTATTTATTCATTTTCCATCTAATTTCTGAGCATAGGTCATCTTAATCAGATTTTTAATAGCTTGTTCCTCAGAGAGTTAATTGCCCTTACAGTTTCACTAATCTAATCCTAATGAGCCCCAAGGACTCAATCTTCAAAAATGACATATTAATGATGAAAATATCATCAAAGATCCACACACTTTTAAGGATGAGAGTTCTGATCTAAAATGTGCTCATATGTGCCCATGAAACTAGACTCAGAGCACCGTCCAATGGACTCATCTGCAATGATAGAAATATTCCACATCTGCACTGTCCAGCACAGTAGACACTAACCACATGTGACTTTTGGACATTTGAAATATGGCTAGACTGAAGAAGAGTTTCTTCTAATTTTGTGTCATTTTAATTAATTTAAATTCGGCTACCATATTGGACAGCACGAAAAGAGTCTCATGAATTAGCCCATTTGGTCTTTTGAACTAGAAGCATTTTGAAGCTGAAAATGTCACAGCAGAACTAAATGGAATAAGATTCCATCTAGAAATGCCTAGTTTTGAGTCCATATGCTGTGTCCCAACATCCATGTAAACTGGGCAAATCTTTTTGATTGGTTCTCAGATGCATGGCTTTCCCATGCCTTTGAATGATATTTTCCTATGTGTGATTTAGGACACCCTCTCATATGTCCTGGAGAGGACTTGAGAGGTACAGAGATGTGGTTAGTGCTAAATCATCCATTCTTTGATGTTTCTGAAACTGGCTTTTATCCAAACCACCTTCCCCCTAGAATTATAGCCTTGTTTCCCTCATTTCACTAGTTATGAAGTAGATGCTCAAAACATTTGTGAGCCCTCCATTGTGGAAAAAAAAAAGACTCTGGTTTTTGGTCCAAGTGCTTCCCTTTCTTAATCAATAGAAAATCCTGGGGCACTTTTTTCACCCCTCTCACTCCAGAGAGGAAGCTTGAAAGCCATCAACAAAGGACAAACAGTCAATTTTTGCATGTTTCCAAAGGTAAGACATTACTGTATAGATGAGTGATATGTGCCTGCATATTTAAATACTCTGATCTTTTACACAGTTTAATATTTAAGTGGTGTCCATAGGACTAAACGTTCTGTGTGAAAACATTGATAGTAATATTTCACCAGATATATGAATGTATGAATTTAGATCTTCATGGGGCAACATTCCCCCTGCAAAAGGATTTCTTGCTTTCAAAAAGATCACATTCACTCCTTTAAATATGGTACATATAAATGTTTATTTACCAAACCCCATTTACTTGTTCTGTAATGGTTCTAGGTAACTAAATACTTACTTAATTGTCTCATTCGTCTGTAAGAACAAACCAAAGGGTAGACAAAGCAGTCCCCAAATTATAACACTGTTTTTAAGAACTCTGATTAAAGTCATAGAAATTCACACATCTTTATAAAAACAGAGCTTTTTAAAAATGACAGATTCTAGATTTTACCAAATATTTAGCTGGAGGGATATATTTTTAAAATGCATTCTTTTATCATTATTTTACTTATGAGTAACATCCACTTTTTCCTCTGCTTTAGAAGTGACTTTAGTTTCTAAGAAGAGAGCACAGCATCTGAAAAGTATTCTTGATTCCATTCTGGCAGGACTTGTCTCGTGTCCCATCATCTCTGATCTTCTCTTATCTTGTCTAAGACCAGGCCTGCAGGCAGGCGAGAATTCCTTCAAGCAAATAAAGGAACCCATTTCTTACAGTAGCCTGGTTAGCCTCCTTCAGGCTGCTGGGGTCTCCTGCCCAACCCTGGACCCTTGCCTAGAGCCTGGCCATGGTTTCCATATTGTTTGGCTTGACTTCCTTTCTAGTTGAGAACCTTCGTCTAGATTCCAACACCTATTTACTTTCATTTCCCAAGTTCTGACACATTGTCTTATCAGATGTAATCTTCTTCCTGCCTGGGTTATGTTTTCTAACTGTTGTTTCCTATCTTCACTGACTTCATAAACGTGAGTTTTTTGCCACCTTGACTTGTGTTTCTACATTGACTCTCTTGCTGTATTTGTTGATGTTTTCTGGATTTATTATAAACCTTAAATGCAAAAACAAACTGAGTCTCAGAGAAATGAAGTGATTTCCCCCAAGGTCACCCAGCAAGTAAAACGTAGGTCACTGGGTTTATGGTTCCAATTACCTCCCATCACACTTTCTGCCCCTGACACCTGGTAAGGTCCAGTGCTCAAGGCCACACTCTACACTGATAGGTGGGGAGCCCAGTCCTCCCACTGGCAGCCCAAAGCTGCATCTTTCCACACTATCCTCACGTCACTAGAGACACAAATGTGAAAAAGCAGAACACTATAAACCCAAGAAACTACCTGAAATATGCAAAACATAATGAAAAAACTGTTTGGATGTACAGGTCCTTGGGCTTAACAAAATCTCTGCATTGATTTATTTGTTATTAAGTAAGAATATTGTTACACATAGGAATGTTTCCAAGCATTGCTAGTAACGTAAAATACCTTTATAATTCAAGAGTAAGTTCCATTTCAACGTCTTATAATCTAAGAATTTAACTGAGAGAGATGTGGTGGTTGAGTAACTTATTTTTTTTAATGTTTATTTATTTTTGAGACAGAGAGAGACAGAGCATGAGCAGAGGAGGGGAAGAGAGAGAAGGAGATACAGAATCTGAAGCAGGCTCCAGGCTCCGAGCTGTCAGGACAGGGCCCAACGCGGGGTTCGAATTCATGAGCTGTGAGATCGTGACCTAAGCCGAAGTCAGACACTTAACCGGCTGAGCCACCCATGCGCCCCTTGAGTAACTTATTTTTAACCTGACAATAATGTCATCCATCTGAGTCACTAGAATTTATTATTAACTGATATATTTTAGCTTTGACATTCCGAGGGCAATTTGCTCTTTAAGAATGGACCAAACCTGATGACTTATGTCCTTTGGAAAGATGAGTCAGTTATCTGAACACTCTACCACTTGTTCTGTGGATATCTGAATTTGCCAATCTGAAGGATATGCTCCCTTTTACTTAACCTGACAAGCCACATACGAAAGAGAACGTATTCCAGGGGCAATACCTTGAATATTTAAGTCTGTTTGTATAGAAATGCACTAAACAGAGTCATAATATTCAGAATGGGATAATACACAACCTAAACCAAAGAATACTCCAAATGAGCTCACACATTCATTAGAAATATCTAAACAGTACTGAGCCAGGCTAATAGCTGATGTCATCTTACTAAATGGTGTGTAAATAACAGGCATGGTGGTGGAGGGAGGAATGGACTTTGAAGAAGTGTTCCAGAGGTTAATGGATGAAATGAAGAAAGTTTCCAGACATATTTGAGGGAGATGATATCCAAAATGTACTTCACAGTCAAATAGACGCTGAGCCTTTCTGAGTTCCACAGTTCCTGTATCACATGCCAGGGACAAAGAGAGACTGTGACAGTAGTTTTTGCTTTCTGAGTGGGTGGTTAAGTAATACAAAGAAGATAGTTACTTTATGCTGGGCTCCATTCAATCTGCGATCTGCTGCAGAACACAAGTAATCATCAAAAAGCCCATGTTTCACAACTGCTATTTTTGGCTTCTTTCATTATCAGAAGGCCAACCTGGTGTAAGCCAAGATAATCAGCAGATGGGCAGACCAACATATCAAAGGCACCCGAGTCCACTAAATGCAATTTAGTGGGAGAAAAAAACAAAAAGAACACCCAGGGAAGAGTCCTTTGGGCATCAGTCCAGCCCATTACATTGAGAAAAGGAAAAGAGCTGCTTTTAAGGGTCTCAGCCTTGGCAAGGTGGGCTGTTATTTCCGGCGCTGCTGTGGAATCAATCTAACCGGAAGTGGAAAGAGTCCTGCGGTGCTATGGCAACCACAGCCGCTGCAGGAGGGGAGGAGGGCCCCACAGGCCGACCTGATGGCAGACTGAGAAGGTACATTCTGGTGAAGGGGACCCTCAGGACCCAGTCTGACCCCAGTCCCTGGGACGTCACTTTTCCCCAGTGGCAATGCCCATTGGGGGAAGCCAGGCTTTCCTCCCCTTAGGAAAACAAGTCCTACCTGCAGCTTGGACACGCACACAACCCAAGGTGAAAGGGCAGAGGAGTATATTTGTGGCCTCTTTTTCACATGTCCCTTCATGTGACTGTCCAGCCTGAGATGGAGATGGAGCAGCAAGCGACATTGCTATGTGACAGTGACACACTACAGGACCTTTATTCAGAAACATTCTACGGGAGGGGCGCCTGAGTGGCTCAGTCGTTGGGCGTCCGGCCTCGGCTCAGGTCATGATCTGGCGGTCTGTGAGTTCGAGCCCCGCATCGGGCTCTGTGCTGACAGCTCAGAGCCCGGAGCCTGCCTCGGATTCTGTGTCTCCCTCTCTCTCTGCCCCTCCCCTGCTCATGCTCTGTCTCTCTCTGTCTCAAAAATAAATAAAAACATTAAAAAAAAAAAAAGAAACATTCTACAGGACCTCCTCCTCCACACGCCAAACACTGGCATGAGAGTCTGTTGCAGCTTTTCTTTAAGATGAAAAGTTTTCATATATTTTCTCTCAACTCTTCACATCCACCAACTTCGTCCCTCCTCTCTTTTCTCTCACCATGTTGCCACTGCCATCTCTCCTCACTAAGCTTAAGGTGGGGACAGTGATATACAAATTTCACTGGCCGGAATAGAATAAAATAGCTAACTGGTTCCATGAAAAAGGGTTTAACTCAGGAAGGCCAAAGGAGCAAGAACAAACCGTTGACTGGACTCTTTGTTAGTCCACTGCAGTGTCTCTCGATTGTCAATGAAATTTTTCTTTTTAAAAAAAATTTTTTTTCAATGCCCATTTATCCTTGAGAGAGAGAGAGAAGAGAGAGAGAGAGAGAGAGAATGTGAGCA
Organism: Prionailurus bengalensis; assembly: GCF_016509475.1. Taxonomy (NCBI): domain Eukaryota; kingdom Metazoa; phylum Chordata; class Mammalia; order Carnivora; family Felidae; genus Prionailurus; species Prionailurus bengalensis. The sequence continues at coordinate 212,442,441 of NC_057343.1, forward strand.
GGGGAGGGGCAGAGAGGGAGTCACAGAATCCGAAGCAGGCTCCAGGCTCTGAGTTGTCAGCACAGAGCCCAACGTGGGGCTCAAACCCATGAACGGTGAGATCATGACCTGAGCCGAAGTCGGATGCTTAACTGACTGAGCCACCCAGGCGCCCCTCAATGAGTTTTTTCTTATGTCACATTTAAGTCCCTTTGGTCTTCATTTTAATTCTTTTCTATCCCACCCATTCAAACTTGAGTGATCGTAAGGACCCACTGCCTTTATCTGTATCTGGCATCTCTTCATGAATTTCCCCATCTGTCTGAGAAGGTCACTGTTCTGTAATTATTGAAAAGTGCTAACGTATGGCAGAATACATCTCCTATGTAAGACAGAAGCTGCTACTTGTTCCTGAACAGTCATTCTTCCCTTCTTTATAGAACTTTCCATTTCTAATTGGGCACAAGGCCTCCTAGAGTAAATATCACTTCTCTCATCTTCCTGTATAGCTAGTTACAGCCATGTTACTAAAATCTGATCACAGGAATGTGAGAAGAAATTATGAAAGCACTTTCCAACTCGTGTCCTTGAAGAATAAGCCATTCCTACTTCCTCTCCCACATCATGCTGGTGCTAAGCCATTTTTAGACCATGTGGGCAAAGTCAACATCCTAGAGGTGACGGAGCAACATAAAAGTTTCCGATACTCTCATGGACAACAGCCACTCTACCAGCCCTGAACCACATAATTCTGGACGTTACATTTGAAGGAAATGAACTTGTATTTTGTTTAAGCCAGTGGTATATTGGCTGCTTTCACGCTGCTAAATCTAATAAACATGTTTATCCATCTACATTTATTTCCTGTATTTTACCAACCTGGCTAGAAAACTTGGGGGGTCTGCAGCAATGCAGATTCTATGGGAATTTGTCAGAGACTGCCTCAGGGTGCCAGAAATCTGACCCAAGATGTCAAAAATTAGCAAGGGGTGAGGTTGTAATGCAAGACACTAAGATAACAGTCCCCCAAATATAGGCAATTAAGATAAGGGAAGCCAAATCTGACAATCACACAAAAAGAGTCCCAAAGAGAGTATACACATGTTATCAGGCATATGGGAAATCTAGCACAGTGGCCTTGACAGGTAGTGTCAGGAGGCTGGGCAGAGGAATTCCAAAAGCTTCAAAGACCATAGCTACAAAGTGAAATGTGCAAACATTTTCTCTGCCCACTGGCTATAGGCTTCTGATACCTTTTATACTGAAGTGGTCCAGGCTTACTGATGTAGGTGCATCTCATGGTTCTCTGGTCTTAAAAGCACATAGCCTACATCCAAGCAGGAAACTCACTGCTGATATCAGAAAGGCAGGCTGTAATCTTCACAGTGAATTGGAGGCCTCACTGATAGAAACATAGACCATATGTTTCTGGAACATATGGGAGAGAACATCTGGGGTACCTGAATGGCTCAGTCAGTTGACCCTCTGGCTTCGGCTCAGGTCATGATCTCACGGTTAGTGAGTTCCAGCCCCCTATCAGGCTCTCTGCTGCAGTGAGGAGCCTGCTTTAGATCTTCTGTCTCCCTCTCTCTCTGCCCCTCCCCCACTTGCACTTTTTCTCGCTCTCTTTCTCAAAAATAAAGAAACTTTGAAAAAAATAATTCCTCCTATTTCTTTTTACTTTATTTTATATCAGACTTCCAAAAAATGCAAAATTACATCTGTAGCTCACATTATATTTCTATTGAATAGGGCTGGTCTAGACCCTGGGTTTCTAATACCTGGATGGAACTTTTGTTTTCCCAGGTGAGAGAAGGTTCAGAGTGCAGACATCTGATACCTGATTCGCCTCTCATCCCCAGAGTAGCATATAGCCAATTTAAGTCCAATCATTTCCTTTCCTTTCTTGTTTGATAAGCCCAAATATTTTGGTTAATGTAAACACTCAGCCATGGCAATGAGATTCTGTGCCCTTTCTCTCCTGAAGAGATAATTTTTGACCAAATTCTTGATCTCCTGTAAGTGTTATAAGGCAGTTTTAACCATTGAAAGTTGAAAAATCTATTTGATTTAGAGACATTGGAAAAATAGTAGGAGACACTTTTTATATTGGCTTTTCTCATTGACTTGACTAAATATTCATTGCAGTCTGTCCTAAAGCTATATCTCCTGTTAGCATAAAAAATGTGCCCTTACATGTAATACAATAGGGTAAGGAGTCTAGAAAAAATTTAAATAATAACCCTTTTTTTAAAGGAAGACAATTCTCTTTTCCTTGACTACTCTATCCTGAAAACATGAACAAAGCCTTTACAAAATGTATGGGGATCCCCTGATGAACCATGATTCCTCAGATTAGCAAACAACTGAACGTTTGGTAGAAAATTTGGAAACAAAGGAAGTTTAGGTAGGCAGCTTTACCAGACTGTATGTACATGATAGAGTTGATAAGTTTTAATAAATCTGTATTATTTACAGAAATCTGGAAGTGATTACTTCTGCAGTATGGAGTACAAGAGTTAATAGGCCTTTCTTTTCCCTTGGGGTGTCATCTAAACATCCTTCCCAAGTCTATAATGGCTGCCAATTTCCATGTTGAGTGGCCAATAACTCCTGAAGAAAAGTCCTTTTTTTTGTTTAAACAATCTATTAAGCAAAGCATTAAACAATACGTGAAACAAGCAAGGCTGTTCACTTGTGATTTTTCTTTTATGTGGGCTCCTTTAAACTTCCTGCAGAGATCTTTTTCTTTTAACCTCTGCTAAGCTTTTCTCAGATTTACCAAAAAAAAAAAAAAAAAAAAAAAGAAGTAAGACACATTTGGCTTAAATTAAAGAAATGGGGGTCTAACATGGATAGACCTTGAGTGTATTATGCTAAATGAAATAAGTCAAACAGAGAAAGACGAATACTGTATGATCTTACTTATAAGTGGACTTGTAGAAACAGACAATAGAATGGTAGTTATCAGGGGGCTGAGGGATGGAAGAATTGCAAAGATGTTGGTCAAAGAGAAAAAATTTCCAATTGGAAGAAGCTCTGAGTGTCTCATAATGCACAGCATTGTGATTATAGTTAACAGTACTCTGTCATACCAGAGAGCTGCTAAGAGAGTAAATATTAAATGCTCTAATCATAAAAAAGAAATGGTAATTATGTGACATGATAATGTGTTGGCTAATGCTATAGTGGTAATCATATTGCAATATATGCGTGTCAAATTTATACCTTAAATTATAAAATGCTGTAAGGAGGACAGGCAGGCCAGAAGCTGGATGCCCCCTCCCCCCGCCCTGCCACATACATACTTCCCACTCCCCCACCCCACTATGGAAAATAAAGTCTTTGGGAAATAAAAGACTAAATCAAGATACAGTACAGTCAGGGCAGGTCCAGCAACTGAGTTATCTCATCGTCCCTGGGTGCAAAGACAATTTCATTTGCCACCTTTGAGATGACTCAGTTACTCTCCCTGTTCCCCCTGCTGCTCCTGACCAACATGCATTCACCTTCCCTGCTTCTCAATGTCATCAAATTGATGCAATCAGGGACTCAAGTACAGCAGTTTTCCATTCTGTTTCAGTTTTCAGACCCTTTGCATTGTTATCCATAATCCTGTGAACTGTATTGGGAGTTGTTTCAATCATTTGTCGTTTTTGCAATGAAAACTATTAAACATGATGAAATAAAAATATTCTAGATTGTGAGCATAGCATGATGTACAGAAATGTTGAATCACTACATTCGCTGAACTAATGCAACACTGTGTGTCAACTATACTCAAATTAAAAAAAAATTGAAATAAAATGAAAAATAAATGTAAAAGTAAAGATTAATAAACTGATCTTTACTGAGACTGGGTGGCTCAGCCAGTTGAGTGTCAGACTGTTGATTTCAGCTCAGGTCATGATCCCAAGGTCATGGGATCGAGTCCTACATCAAGCTCTTTGCTGACAGCACAGACCCTGCTTGGGATTCTCTCTCTCTCCCTCTCTCTATGCCCCTCCCCTGGGCACATACTTATGCATGTTTGTGCTCTCACTCTCTCTCAAAATAAATAAACAAACCTTAAAAAAAAACATTAAACATGGCTTTTCACATGTAATTAGAGATGCATATAATTTAATGTGTTTTAAATCAGTTAAGAGAAATGCATGATTTATTGACAAATTTATTTTAAAGGATATTATATTTGGTTTTGATGAGTATAAAAATGTAGATGTAAGTTTAGTTGCTTTATTGCATTGAAATGGAGAAAACATGTTACTACAATCTTTAATTATCTCATTTTGTTTTACAAAAACATCAACTGCCCTATTTTTATACATCTGGTTTATTTCAAATGACTAGATAAGATAAAAGGCTGAAATTTTTCAATCACTTTTTTGTAAATAACTCATTAAAGATAAGGAAGTTATTTGCTACTACTAAATGAAATTCAAACCAAATTTGCATATGTTTTCCCTTTAATAAAGATTTTTGAAACATTAAAGATGATTTTATATGTATACACTAATTGACAAAAAGAATACAATTAATAGAGCTATTAAAAGTCATCTTGGGGGCACCTGAGTGGCTCAGTCAGTTAAAAGTCTGACTTCAGCTCAGGTCATGATCTCACGGTTCATGAGTTAGAGTTGGGCTCTGAGCTGACAGGTCAGAACCTGGAGCCTGCTTCACATTCTGTGTCTCCCGCTCTCTCTGCCCCTCCCCCACTCGTGCTCTGTCTCTCTCTCACAAGAACAAATAAACATTTAAAAAAGATTTTTTAAAAGTCATCTTGAAGTGAAATTGCAGATATATGGTCACTTTCATGTTACTCATTCAATTTTATTTCAAATTTAATACATTAATTCTTCCTGGCTTTAACTAAGGAGACCCTATAGGTATAAGTTAAATAATATACAACTAAGAATATACTAAATAATTCAAAATTCTATAGTGGACTCCTGTTTCTGATAATATGGCAGATTACATACCCTGAACTAGCCTCTCGGTGGTAACAATTAAAATCCCGAGGGAAATTTAAAGCATCATTTTAAATGCATTGCTGAGCTGTCAAAAACATAAGGAATCTGCTGGTCTCACAAAACAAATTGTAAGCAGGACCCTTAGTGGGTAAGTGATAAAGGCAAGATCAATTTTGCTCTGAGGGTATCTGCCAAACCATAAAGATTTGGGGCTTCCACTTGGAGTCGGTTGCCTGCACATGGTAGAGGAGACAGGAGGTCTCTAGGGAACTCTCTAGAAGAGTTCCACATAAACCTGGAACTTCAAAAGGTAGTACTTTCTAAGTGTTAAACAAATAATAAATGTTTACATGCCAAAAAGCACAGCATGAGAACATGCTTGTCTCCATCTGGGTACCAGATGAAGGAAAAATCTCCTGTAAGAATTCATTTTTCCAAGATGACTATCACACAAATTTTGGTTGGGATTTACTTTTTTTTTTTTTAAGAAATTATATTTATTTATCTATTTATTTTAAAAAAATGTTTTTGAAAGAGAGAAAGACAGAGTGAGAGCAGGGTAGGGGCAGAGAGAGAGAGAGAGAGAGAGAGAGAGAATCTGAAGCAGGCTCCAGGCTCTGAGCTGTCAGCACAGACCCCTACCTGGGGCTTACGCGCAGGGACCACGAGATCATGACCCAAGCCAAAGTAGGACGCTTAGAGCCACCCAGGCGCCCCTTTAAAGAAATTTTAATGTTTATTTGTTATTTTCAGAGAGACAGGTATGTGTGCACAGGGGGGATAGCAGAAAGAGGGGAGACAGAATCCCAAGCAGGCTTCAAGCTGTCAGCATGAGGCTCAAGGCAGGGCTTGGTCCCACAAACTGCTAGATCATGGCCTGAGCGGAAACCAAGAGTCAACACTGCTTAACTGACTGAGCCACCCAGGCACCCTAGGATTTACCTTTTTTATGCAGAAGTTTCAAGTGGAGAATTTAAATCAGGTGTTGCTGGATTTTGTTGTGGCGGAAAACTATGGTGTCCACCTGATATCCCAAGAGCTTTCCCACATTTCTCAGCTTCTTGGCAACTGGGCAAGGTCTCATGACTAATTTTGGCCAATCGGCCATAAGCAGATGAGACACAGGTTACTTCTGGACAAAAGGAAAGTAAGGCTGCTGAGACATGTCTAGCACTGTCTTCCCTAGCAGTGTTTACCAAGGTGGATATGTGTTCCAGATAAAGCATCTACAAGATATTGGAAACTCAGTTAGCCAGGATGGAGATCACATGCCTTGGAAAGCTCCCTGAATTTACAACCGACTTTGCATAAATAGGAAATCAACCTAAGCTATATTAAGAAACAGAGATTTGGGGCAAGTTTGTTATCCTACCTAATGTAGCCTACCCTGTCTGGTAAAGTACGACCGCCAGAGGACTAACAGAAGCATGTACAAATAATCTCATAAGGAACTCTACGCCAGGACTCAAAGAAGTACCACAGGAAAAAATAAAGAACATGAATAACCCATAGTCAAAATTCATAAAACACACACACACAAAAGACACAATGATTGAAATCTTGAATGAGAGTCCTCAAAAACTTCCAATATTTGAAATATAAAATACAAAATACAGAATAACATTATTATCATATTTAAAGAAACTAAAGAATAATTTGAAAATACAAGCAGGGAACAAGACACTGTAAATGCTAGGAAGATTAAAAATGAATTAAATAGAAGTACAAGGAATGAAATATATAATTAAAGTTAAATACTCAACGATTAAACAGAAGGCTAGAGCTGGAAGGTAATTGATAAAACTGAATATAGATCTAAATAATTTTTTTTACTGTTGGCTTATTTTTGACAGAGAGAGACAGAGCATGAGTGCAGGAGGGGCAGAGAGAGAGGGAGATACAGAACCCGAAGCAGGCTCCAGGCTCCGAGCTGTCAGCACAGCCCTGACGCAGGGCTTGAACTCACAGACCATGAAATCATGACCTGAGCCGAAGTCGGACGCTCAACCGACTGAGCCACCAGGCGCCCCTAGCTCTAAATAAATAATCCAAAATGCCACTCAGGAGAATATGAAAGGGAGGTTAAGAGGCACACAAGTGAGTGAGATGAACATAGATTTAATTAGAGTTTCAGAGAGAGAGAATAGAATCTTCAAAAACCAACATCCAAGGAAGTAATTACAGAATGTTCAAGAATTATTGAAATACACCAATCCTAAGAACCTGGAAGCCACTTGATTTTCAAGCAGGATGAATACACATAAATCTAGTCTCAGATGCATCATAGTGAAACTGCACAATACCAAAGAAAAAGAGATCTTAAAAGCAGCCAGAGATAATTAACAGCTCCCTGCCAACAAGCCGCACTGTCAGCTTACTCTCAACAGTAATAATAAAAGCTGGAAGGAAGTGGAAACATATTTATCCTGCTTAGAAAAAAAGTTCTAAGAATTGGGCACCAGCAAACTGTTAAAACTGAGGGGAAAATAAAAGCATTTTTAAATGATCGTAAACCTAGCGAGTTCACTGCCAAAATATCTCTTAAAAGGAAACTTTAAGGGGTGTACTTTAGCACAAGGAAACTACACTAGATGGAAGGTCTATGATGCAATAAAAGAAATAATATGCAAATATATTGGTAAATATAGATAATACTAACCAAATATTGATGGAATACAAAGCAATCAAAATTTCCAATGTATGGTAGCTAATGGGCCAAAATGAAAATACTGGACAGTAAGAGCTTATAAATTGCTTGGGGATATGAACAAAACTGGTCTCCGTATTATTCAAGAGAAGGGTAGAGATAAAATTTATTATATTAAGCATATATGTTAAAATAGCCAGGGTGGGGGACCTGGGTGGTTCAGTTGGTTAAGCATCCGATTCTTGATTTCAGCTCAGATCATGATCTCAAGGTTCAGCTCTGACAGCACAGAGCCTTCTTGGGATTCTCTTTCTTCTTCTCTCTCTGCCACTCCCCTGCTCACATGCTTGTTCTCCCCCCCACCTCAAAATAAACAAATAAACACTTTTTAAAAATAGCCAGGGTAGCTGCGAGAAGAATGGTTATAGAATATAATATATAACTTCCCAACAAGCAGAGAAGAGAAAACGGACAAAGAAAACACAATCTCAATTAACTGACCCAAAGAAAGAAAGAAAAGAAAAAGAAATCAAAATGGTACTAATATGAGGCATGTAATAAGGTAGCAAAAATTAACCCAAAGATATCAATATTTAGAAGAAATTACATGAATTAAAGCCTTGGTATGCACCCAATGGAAATGCTACTTCACAGAAAGTCATGAATTGAAGTTTTCTTAGCAACACATTCATAACAGTCAAAACCCAGAAACTTCTCAAACACTCATTTTACAGTAGAGTGAAGAAATTAATGTTGGCATATTTTACACAATGGCATCATATACGGTGATGAGGATGAACAATCCACAATTCTATATGACAAGATGGATAGATCTCTCAACCATATTGAGTGAAAGAAGACGGACATGAAAGATAAGACAATGTAGAGTTCCATATACAGAAAGCACAAAAACAGGCAAAACTAGTCCATGAGGTTAGAGGTGAGAACGGTGATTGCCCTTGGTGAGAGGAAGAGGAAGGCAAGACTAGAAAGGAGACAGGTGGGCATCTGATGAAGCATCTGGGTATTGGTTACACAACTGAGTCTACTTTGTAAAAATCCAATGAGCAATCTACTCAAGGTTCATGCGTATTTCTGCATGTATATTAAATTTCAGTAAGTCGTTTCATAAATCCAGGTACATGTTGTTTGTGAGGGACCTACCCATCACGTAAGAAAACAAAAATTAAAGATAAAAGATGGAAAAAGTGATCAGGTAATTAGTAATTAAATCATTAGAAAAAAATGTAGTTCAAGGCAAAAAGCATTCCTAGGAATGTAGACATTTACTGAAGAATTATATAAAAATCCTAAATCAACACAAATTAAAAACCAGAGTGAATGACTTTGTCAATATATTTGAAAACTTTGAGGGAAATGGGTGAATTCTATGAAAAATACAACTTGTTAAAATTTCTTCAAAAAGAAATATTTCTATATCCTTGAATTAAATCCGTATATAAAATCTCCCTAACACAAAATTACTGGACCCACATAGCTTTACTAGAGAATCGCATCATTCAAGAGACAGATAATTCCAAGCTTATACAAGTTCTTCCTGATAATGAAGAGAGAAAGAGAGAGGGAGAGAGAGAAAGAGAGAGTATGCCCAAACTCATAGAGGCCAGCCTCACCTTGTTATCAAATTTAATCATGAAGTACAACAAAGAAAATCACAGGACCAATCTCACTCATGAATACAGATGGAAAATGCTATGTAAAACATTAGCACACCAAAACCAGCAATAAATATAACAGGTAATATGTTACGACCCTGTTGGATTTACCCTAGAAAAACAGGAAACTATTTTGTAATTCACTGCATTAAAGAAACAAAGCATGATTGTTTTTCAACATACGCAGAAAAAAGATTCGATAAAATGGAAATCCATTCACAATAAAATCTCTCAGCATTAAGAATTGGAGATGTGCTCATCTTTTTTCTTGTTTTTTTTTTTTTTCACTTTTTGTTTTGTGTTTTGTGTTTGTTTTCTTGTCATCTAGACTTGTTGTCTGCCTGTCTCTCCCAGGATCTGGGTTCTAGGCGGGGCCAGGCCCTAAGAACTGCATTATCTAAGTGCCCTTACCCTCAGCTACATATTGAGTTTAGCTGATGTGAACAAGAAATTCATAGGTGAGAGAGGAAGATCGAGGTATTTTCTCCCCACAGGATGCTACATCTCAGGCCTCCTATGACCACAGCTCCTATCATGAAGCCACTAGTTCACAAAACCAGCTCTAATTTCATATACTAACAGCAGGTCTGTAGGAGACAAACAGCTTCAGGTTGGTTCCTCATCATCCCTGTTCATCTTGTAACACTGCCCACACCTACATAAGTCTCCCTTCACTCAATACTCTTCCAAATCCCACCTGATACATCATTAACCTGCGTTATGGGTCAAATTGTGTCTCCAATTCATATGTTGAAGTCTTAACCCTGAGGACCTCAGAATGTAAGCAAATTTGGAGATAAGTTATTTCAGGAGGCAATTAAGTTAAAATGAGTCACTAGGGCAGGCCCTAATCCAATATATCTGATGTCCTTATAAGAAGAGGAGACAAGGGCATAAACACGCACAAAGGAAAGACCGTGTAAGGCCACAGTGAAATGACATCTACAAGCCAAGAAGCCTCAGAATGAAACCAGCCCTGTAAACGTGGGTTTCACCTCATTTGTTTCCCTTTTCTCACGAATTACTGTCATGTGTACCTGCTGTCCAATGTCTAAAACTGGTATTCCGTACCTACTTTACTGCCCTCTACCCGCACAATTTATTTCTGTCATTATCCAATAACATTACTAAAAAGATGGCCTTGCCCATGCTGCCAAAGGATAATTAAGCAGGCATAGACCCTGCCTTGGAGGACTTGAAGCCTGATGTGGCCAGAATCCAGCAAACACCACAGGTTAAGCTGGCTAAATTCCCATGTCCCCAAATTCCTACCAAGAGCTTCTGGAAGTAGAAAGTCATGTCATCTCTGCTTCCAAGTAAAAATGCAATCACGGGTAGTCCTGTCCTGTGGACTGCAGTTACACCTGCAGACAAGTGTAGCTGAAAGTGAGGTTTAAAAAAAGGGGGGGGGGTAAGAGTGATTTGACCAAAGGCACACAGTTAATTAGCGGAAAAGTGAGTCAAAATCCATGTCTCATGACCCACAGTCCATCACTCTATGTTCTTCACTATTTTTCCTCTTTGACAGAGATAGCTGTGTGTGCTTACCTGTCACCTGTAAATCTGAGGGGTTAACAAATCATTGTTCCCTCAAACCCAGCATCAAGGTGACGGCAAGTCAATTCAATGCTGAGAAAATATTGGTATTGAATTACTGCCAACAACTGCCATGGTACTTAAGCAGGACTCAGCACAAGATACTACAATGGTTACTTGTGTCATCTCCCCAGCCCTCTAGAACTTTCTCTGGGGGGTAGGTAGTGGCAGTATAACTAGCGTTTAAGTCTATAGGTCTAAGCGAAGCACACTTAACTTTGTTTTCTTTCTCTGCCCCTTGCCGGCCTGTTTCCTAATATATAAAATGAGGATAATCAAAGTACCCCCATCACGGACGTGTTGAAGGTTTACATGACTGAATGCACTGAAGTGCTTAGCATTTATTCTGAATCATAAATGTTCATTGTCATCATGTTTTGTTATATTATGACAATATATGTATAGACCACCTTTAATAGTAGAGGCTGTGAGTGGTCTCTCCTTAAAAATCAAAAACAGCCCATCCTTGGATTTACCTCCATTTAATTTTGCTTAGGCAAAGCTCTGTAGAATCAAATAATTATTGTAGCACTAGAATATTTGGAACCCTCTTTATGCCCGGGCACTTGTGAGTATACACACCATAGGAATATAATGCTCTTTTAATTAAACATTATAAAATCTGTACAAATCTTGAAAGAAAATCAGAAAACTATGTGACACTCACGGTGAGAAACAACAAACAGGTCGACTGTAGACTGAATCAATTATTGCTGTTGGAGACACCAATTCTGTAGGGTTCCAATAAACTTTTTACCACCTGCTGTGCTTTTAATTTAAGTAAGCTGGCCAGTTTTCTTACCCAGCTGAAAAATCACGCAAAGACTATGAACTCAGACATCCTGTGTCGCTTGGATTATTGGGTATTCAATTACAGATACACGAAACTGCCTGGCACCTTCAAGTTTCCCTGAGGCCCCCGTCAGACCATGGTCCACGAATAGCAACCTGCAACTGTCCTTTTGATTCAGACCTGGTAATGGCTGCCAGCAACCTTTACAAATTCTGCATTGCCAGCAGGTATTTGTAAAAGACTGGCAAAATATGCTGTGTAGAAATATTGTGCTGTCAGGAATAGCCTTAACACCATTAACTTTGTGTGCCCCGAGCAACCACCTACGAATCCTTGCTGTTAAAGAGAACAAAAATGGGAAGCTATTTGTTAGGACAAAGCAGCCACCCTCCTGCCCTAACCCTTTTCTCAGCCACTTTAGGGGGAAACATGTGGACTGTAATTGCCTAAATCTCTAATGTAACCGACTACATATTTGGAAGAGAGTCAGGGAAGATAAGGGTTAGAAAATACAGGAGCAAAGAAAAGATTTTCCCAGTGGGCGTAGCTTAGGTAAAAAGTCAAATGAAAGCAAAACATTTCCAAACTAACTCCAACTCAAATTGCTACCAAGTTTTCTTGCTGCAAATGGGCATAGCCTTCTAAGAGTCATGTGTGATGTGAGTAACACACTCTGGAAAATATTTTACCGCTGCCAACATAACCAGGATATGAATGTTAGAGTTGAATTCTCTTACAGGAACGTTTACTAGCCTTTTTATGCAGTTTAGCATGAGATTGAATCAACATAAATGAAAAATACACATTAAGGGAATAAAAATGTTCCCCCCCCCCCGCCGCAAATTAACCAGATACCATTCAAAGGCAGAAGCTTTCTCTTCAAAATGGAAAGAAAAACTAGCCAGTTTGTTATTATCATTGTATTTATCTTTATGGATCACTGAATCAGGTAATGTTAGGAGAAGAAAAAAATGATCCCTTCCTCTTCCAAAGCCTTGGAAACACACAGCTTTCATTCTGATCTGCATTTTCTTTTCCAAGACTCTTGTTTTGTAAAAACTGTATTACGGTTTGTTTGCGTGTCTATGTACCGGGGTGTGCGCAAACACGCATATGTATGAGGGGTGATGGCGAATAATCGTAACAAACATTTATCGAACACTCTCTGTTTGCCAGGCTTGATGTGCCCTTCTCCTCTTGTCTTCACAACACTCATATAAAGTGGAGGCTACTTTCCATAGTTATTTCACAGGTGATAAAGGCGAAGAAGAACCTTCCTGAAACAATCAGCTCTTACAGGCATAACCGTACCTCACTAACACAGAATTTTATAAGAGTGTTTCCTACCTGGATGAGTCCCCCACTGGCCACCATAAACTCCTTTGAATAATTCAGTTCATGTGTCCTTGAACTTTAACAGGACCTTTACAGATTTATGAGAATGCCTGGACCACACTCTCTATTGAGATCTACACTTATATGTGTGATGGTTTATAAAGGTTTAAGGGAGTTTTATATACATTTACTCTTCTCTCCCCTAAGAATCGAGCGATGTCCCTTATCCACTGTGTTGAAGAGAAGAACCTGGCCTCTGATGCGTTTCAAACGTCCTCATGGTCTCCCCACCCCCATGCCTCTTCTGGGGAATTCTGCTTCTTGCCTCAGAAAACTTAAAATCACCCACCGTTCTTCAATATTTTGCATTCAGGCAACTACTCTGATGCACTGCATCAGTAGTTTCTGTGGAAGGTTCTGTTTTCCTCTAATTCATTCTGGACAAGACTGGCTGCTGCCTTTCCCGGTGAGCAGAAATGTTCATGTGATACTGTAGCTCTCTGCTTCTCTCTTGCCTAAATGTTTTTCTACTTGTGTCTTCTTTGGTGGCATATTCTCTTTAGTTTCTCCACTTCTCTGGTTCTCCACTTCTTTGGTTCCTGTGTGGAACCCGAACTGAGACCATCAGCCAGCACAAATACCTGCTCTTGAAGAACAAAGGTCCAGGTTTATCACTTTGTGCTCGTAGAGCAGCTTGTAGAGCAACAGGTTCATCCATGATTCCACATTTACAATCTTGAAATTGGCCAAATTACAAATTAAAAGGCTTTAGTGTTGTAGTAACTCATGTTACTAGGTTACGAGTTATTACGACACTAACACTCTAGGTCTCCACCAAAACGCCTGAAGTCTTCTCTTTAGTATTTCACTGTTAATTATTCTCATGTGAAAATGTGAGTGTCTTGGATATGCCTGAGAATGGTCTGGGCGATACAGTGCATTCCCTCCACAGCTCCAAAGGAGTGTGCTGTTGCATCATACAGAAGCGAAGGAAGAGGTTGGACCCTGTTCTGTGATTTCAGAACAAACCAGCTTTATTTAATAAGGAGAGAATGTTCTTCAATTGTTTCAGATCCAGGGAGTTGTAAAAGAAAAAACCATAGCCTTCAAGGAAACCTGGAAGAGGGAAATTTAGGATGTGTCAGTTATGCTAAGCCCTTGTCTCCCTTTCTTTGAAGTTCAAGTTCTTTCATGTTGACAGATGCTTTTTTGTGATATTGCTGAGCTTTCAGCCCTGGTTACATTAAACAATACAGATGCTTTGTTTATGTACAGTGTCTTTCATCAGGGCTCTTTCTGAGGCTTTAAATACATATCATTAATCCTCACAGCATTGTAGGCATGTCATTCATTGTAGGCATGTACTTCTTTATTCCTCAGACAGGAATTTAACAGTGTAGTTTAAGTGTTGATGTTCAGTATCAGACAAGCCAAGTCCTAGTTTCCTGACCATTTTCCGGCATAACGAATTTTTCTGTTTGGGTTTTTTTTTCCTCTTTGCCTTTAGATATCCTCAAGGCATTTCACCACATGCTTTTACTTTCAATTTAGTATGTATCTTTCTGAATACTTACTTCACCAACCTGAATTATATAGCTTTGCCACATTTGTAGTGCTCCCATTATTTCAAAGCCATTTTCCCCAAAATGAATTTCTGGACTACAGTTTGGACAAAAGTCCTAAGGGAATCATTGTAAATTTCACCTGAAATTTGTCTGAAAATCTTATTGAATGTAGATGGCTGCCCTTTCTTATAGTTAACATTTTCCAATGTGCTTCTAATGGACCCATTTTTTCTTTTCAATAGTTTTGGGCATTCTCAAAGAGTACACAGGTTGTAGAGAAATAAAGGCACATAATTCTATTTACTATTCGGTATGAAATTGCTTGGTTTTATAGTTTGTGAGTGCTGTTCTCTTCCTGCACCTTATTAAACACAGAGAGTCACCACCATATACAAACATATCTGCCATTAGCTTTTTGTCTGGAGCAACCTGATGTCTAGTTTAAAAATGAAAAGTCTAGACCTCTGTGTGAACTAAAGGATGGCCAACATGAGAAGGAATTCTACAGAAAACAGACGCACAGTTCTGTATGGATTGGAATGGGATACAGTCCTACCTTCTCTCCTCAGTTTGAAACTTGTTACCTAAATGTAACTGATGTGATTATGCACAAAGAAAAGTGGCTGCTTTTAAAGTACCTTGCATCCAAATGATATGACTCTTTCCACAACTGCCTGCACCTCTGTGGAACTCAGGCACAAATTTGGTGGAGAAATGGGTCAACACTCTTTGTGTGCCCTTGAGCCAACCACGATGGAGCCAGGACTCTGGGGTGGATACCCCACCTGGGTATCTGGACGGTCTCCAAAGTACCTCCCCCTATACTACATTGCAGAAGGCCCTAGGGGGAATCATAATCAGACATCTCTGCAGAGGAGAAGAGGCCCAAGAGAGGAACACTGATAGCTCAGTGATTGTCTGCTGATGAGCAGAATGGACCAGTATCCCACTAAATTCTCACCTTAGCCTCACATGCTTCTTGTGGCCTCCCTCCCTCTCCTAGCTATAATAAACATTGTTGTGCTGATGACCCCAATTCTGCGTCTCCTACCACTGGCCTCTCTACCAGTCATTTTGACTCTGACTTCTCACTGAATTGAATTCACAATCTCTCCTACACCTGCTCCTCCTTCTGGGGTCTGTATCTCAGGTATCATCATACTGTCATAGTTGTCAGAACCAGAAATTCTAGGGGTGCCTGGGTGGCTCAGTCGGTTAAGCATCTGACTTCAGCTCAGGTCATGATCTCACAGTCCGTGAGTTCGAGTTCCCCATCGGGCTCTGTGCTGACAGCTCAGAGCCTGGAACCTGCTTCAGATTCTGTGTCTCCCTCTCTCTCTGGCCCTCCCCCATTCATGCTCTGTCTCTCTCTGTCTCAAAAATAAATAAACATTAAAAAAATTAAAAAAAAAAAAAAGAACCAGAAATTCTATAGTGAGCTTTACCTCTCCCTCTCTCCCTCTCCCTCTTTCTCATCAACTCACCATACCCAGGCACTCACACACACACAAACACACACATGCACCTATGCTCATACACACACACACATACACACACACACACACACTCACTCACTTCTCCAAAGCCACTTAATAACTACCTTTCAAATATCTCTGAAGTCAAATCCTATGCTTCATCCCAACTGCCACCACATAGTTCAAGTCCTATCATCACTAACTTGGATGGCTGTTCTTAGTCTTTTGGTCTCTATCCCTGCCCTTCCCCGGCCACCTCTCCAGACGGGCCTTTCAATTGTATCTAGGTTTTTATAATTCCTCAAATATTGTCTTCTTTCTTTCTCTTACAGCTGGGCCTTCCCACGAGCTGTACCCTCCCTGGCTGGCACCTGCGACTGATCCCGGAGATCTTGACTTTGATGTCCCTGCCCTGATTCCCAGTCTGAGGACGGTTACCCTCTTTCGTGGTCCCTGGGAGGTACTGGAATGTCTCGCTTGCTGGTTTATACTTCCAGCAGAATGCAACCTCCAACAGCCCTGGGATCCAGCTTACCTTGGTCACCATTGCCTTGCTGCCAGGAGCACAAGGTTGGGAAACAGGTGGTGTTGGCAAATATTTATGTGCTCGGAGAGGAAGGGAAGAAGGAGAGTAGGGGAAGGAGGAAGTTAGAGCACAATCACTCTGCTTTGCAAATGTGTAAATAAGTATGTAAATGTGAATAAATGTGTAAGTAAATAAGTGTCTTGTTCTTGTGATAGAAGAAGAACAGGGAGGAAAAAAAGAGAGAAAAAAATAAATAGCTTAAAGTCCTGTTTAGTTGGTTTCTGGTGAATCAAGTTTTAAACTATAGATTCATGCTGAAAGTCTGAAGAATACTTTTAATACATAAGAGGAGACTGATGTTTAATAGGATAATATAGTGGAGTCTCTTGTAAAGTATATAACATCTATTTAAATTTTCTAAAAATCTAGACTTCATAAATAACATCTGTTTTAAGTGAGGTGTACCAGAAAACTACCTGACTACTAAAGTGGTAAGCTCCTCTAAGAGTTTTCCGGAAAACTCTTAGATTCATCACCTTAATAGAAAAAAATTATACAACAGGGAGAAAATGGGATTTTAATGTAAGCCTAATTAAAAAAAAACAGATCACATTTTGATAAGAGTATGATCTTTCCTATTTCCCATTTTAAATCCAATTCAGTGACCATACATTTGTGGGTCAATTAAGATGCTTCCAAATATTAATGCACAGATGTCTTAATGGCCAAAATATGTTGGCTGCTCGATACAAATGCTACCTTCTAAGTTCCAGCCACATTAAGCCTGGAAGACAAAACCAATTTTGATGGAATATTTTTACATTCATTGTTCAAAGTCAAAGTGCAATTTCAGAAGCTCAGACATCAATTTGTCCACTGTTTTTTCTTCAGTCCAGGTTATTCCTAATTTCTATGGTCATTTGAACAGCTTCTCTCTCGTAGAGAAAAATAAAGGGAGCACAGAGATCAAGAGATATAGGGCTCATGTGCACGCTTCTAGATATCTATTCCCTACTTTGGAGAAAGACAGATTTCCTGGGTTGTGGATTTAGGGCAAAATTAGCAGTTGAGATATTATTTCTGTAGTGCAAAGATGTAATGAAGCCCTTAACAATGCTGTGATCTAAAAGAGTAATTCCATTCTGGCCTGAGAGTTGGAGAAAGACTTAATTAGCTTTTCCTGTTGCTAATGCCAAGAGATCTATTGCCCAGACAGCAAGAAGCCAAGAGCCATGAGGTCTGCTGAATCTCACAGTTTCCTATTTGGATAGGAAAAGAGATTTATAAAGGCACAGTGTGCAAGCTACTGGGGAAAAAGGCCAGGCATGACGGACTGTGGTCATCAATCTTTGGACAGTCAGAATCAAAACTACATTTGTGCCAGAAAGTAATTATCCTTTTTACTTGGAATTTTTCCCTTCTTGATATACAGAGCATTAGAATTAGGTATTCTTCTAGTATTAAATAGGTAAGGTCATGGTAGGACCCAGTAGAACTGGGTAGGCAATCCAGTTTATTTCCTGCTACTGCCAAGCCCCAAATTTTCATTATGAAATTTTCAGGATGAAACTTTAATACTTGCCTCATTTCCCAGAGATTTATTGAGATTTACAAGTACTTTTCTTCCCTACTCATGTCTACTTGTTATGTCCTTTATTAGTTAATACACATCCGGGAACTATTACCCAGAGCTGCTTTACAGTTAATGAATTTTTGAAATAATTCTATCTTCTGCTGAAGAACAAATATAACCAAAATTAAAATGATAGTTCGTGCCTTTGTTTTCAAGATCTATGGCCCTGGACATAATTTTTGAATTCACATCTTTATAATTTTATTTCCCTTATCAGCATTCAATCTGCCTTAAAAAAATTCTCTAATTTTTTATACTTTTTCACTCCTAAAATTCTAAGGTACTTTAGCTGTATTATTTGTAGTATTTTTATGACAGAGAGTCAAGACAGTGTCTAATCTTTGCATCACAAACACCTAGAGCTGAAAATAGCTTGTAGTCAGAATTCAATAGAAATTTCAAAATAAATGCTTGATTGAAAGAATATATTATATTACATTATATTGTTTACATATCTTTCTTTCCTTGATTCATCTTTGGGTTCCCCACAGCTCATGGCAAACTGTAAGCTCAATAAATAATGATCAATGACAAAATAGGTAGTGATGTGGGCAAAGAAGCAAAAGTTGGCCCAAGTTCAAGAAACTTCGTCACTGTCTTTCAACTCTTTTTTTCTATCACTCTGCTAAGAAAGTGATAATTCCTTTGTCCCTTTTTAAATTCCTAAGACCCTTATGCAAGAGGGAGAAGTGAGCCTAGCAAGCAGCAAAATTAATAGTTGACTTTAAGAGAAAGTCAGAGCTTGGCAACAGGAGAATAAAGGTCCTAAGCATGGTTTGGTCCCACCATGAGACCACGTATTTCCATGGGAGCTCTGAGAAAGAAGCGCACGTATTTCCATGGGAGCCAAAACATGCTAACAATAAACGTATGACTTTTGTACTTTTTCTAAAATGGTCATAACTTAACTCATTATGTCTGCTCTTTTGAAGGAAAGGTGTTTAAAATCCCTAAGGGTGTCTCTGTACAACACTAGGAAAACTTTTCTTGTTTCTTCCTGTTCATGAAAGCATCCAATGTCATCACAGATGCTCCCTTTCTTACCTTGAACTGGCATTTGCAGCAAAGAAAGAAAACTTCTCTCCCACCCACTTGCCAACTTTCTATTCCTCCCTGGGGTGTGACTGGAAAGAGTAGGGGAGGAAAAGAAGAGTAGAAAAGAATCTCAGCGTTACATGTGATTTGGAGCCCATTTGAGTATCTGTGCATCACAAAGTCTCAAACTCCTTTATTAGGTTGTTCCTAGGAACTGAATTTCATCATCTATGGCCAAACATGTGCATATGTTGAGGGAAGGAAAGTGAAAAGCAAGTGTTTTATTAAGTGTTAGTCAATATATTTTAAAGGCCAGGAAGACTTTTAAATAAGAATCTCACCAGGAAATAAAAGATAAATGTGTCCTTTTGAACTTTCAAAAACCTCAATAAAAACTGAACAGAAACTTAGTCAACTTTGTCACTAATGATTTCTCACTGTCAAGTTTTCCATCATTGATGTGACCAAATTAAAGTTTTTCTAAATGCATAGGTCAGAGGATCACTTTGTTTTCACATATGACTCGAATCCAGGAAGTATAGAATGATTAACTAGCATGCATCCATGGAACTTACCAGCAATATTTGCTACACTTCATTATGATTTCTTAGCTCTTAAAAATGGTAAAAACAAAAAACAAAACAAACAAAAAGCCATGAAGCACCTGGATCACTCAGTTGGTTAAGGGTCCAACTCCTGGTTTTGGCTCAGGTTATGATCTCACAGTTGGTGAGTTCAAGCCCCACTTTGGGCTCTGTGCTGGCAGCATGGAGCCTACTTGGGATTCTCTCTCTCTCCCTTTCTCTGCCCTTTTCCTGCTCACTCTCTTTTTCAAAATAAATAAATAATAAATGACTTTTTTAAAAGGGATAAAAATCCTAAGTAAGTGATTTGAGGAAAGGATAGTCACATAACCTTAGGTAAGCCCAGTGCCCCTATACTCTGAAAGGAGGAAGAGAAAACCAAAGACTTGTTAACATAAGCCTGCAATGGACTTTGTTAAGAACATAAGAAACTTCCATATGACTCTTCAGCAAAAAAGACAAGTTCTTTCCCTTGATGCAGTTCCCCAGATTTATTCCATCTATGGAGCTGCTCCCTGGCCCACCACAGGGTAGGACCAAAGAAAAGAGGGCACGTGGAGTCATGAACACATGTTCATCAGGTTCTAAACCCTCCTGGGTCACCTTGGGAATTGCTATGGCTCCATCATATTAATAGTGAAGATTACAAACTTGTGTCTTACTTGACATTTTATCTAGCTCCATTAGGTCATATATGCACTAACATGTATTGAACGAATTAGTGATTATGATACCCACAATAAGAATTGTTTCCACTTATTGAGGACTTACTAAATGCTGAAGACAGTGCCAAACCTTTATGTGAATTCCCTTATGTAACCTCTGTATATTCCATGGGGCCACAGTCTCCTGGAGTCAATTTTCTTTTCATTATAGCCTTTCTGGAAAGTGATGGTCCAGACTGCTTTATGGTAGAAATAAGTGAATTAA
This sequence comes from Prionailurus bengalensis, assembly GCF_016509475.1. Lineage (NCBI taxonomy): Eukaryota > Metazoa > Chordata > Mammalia > Carnivora > Felidae > Prionailurus > Prionailurus bengalensis. The sequence continues at coordinate 212,463,185 of NC_057343.1, forward strand.
AATTTAATATTGGGAAGTTTCTTCATGGAAAATATTCTTTTAATAATCATGAAGAACAAAGGCTATAAAAGTAAAAATAGGGTGAAGGGACTTTTGAGGACATTTAGTCCAGTGCCCTAATTTTACAAAGGAGGAAAATGAGGTGTAGATTAAATTAGATCTGATGTCACAGTTAGCTGGTGACAGAGATGGTAGTAAGCCCCCCAGATGGGCAGGTCCCAGTAGGCTCATTTGTTATATTCTTTTACTATTCTCTTCAAGATTATTAGTGGTAATAAGTAGTGATTGTTAAAGCCAGAGGAGTCTCAGAACCTCAGTTTATTGCATCAACCCATGTCTCCAGGATACATGCAGTGACATAAACAGTCACAAATGCCGATGTATTGCTTAGTGAGGATTCTCAAGAAGATAACTGTGACCCAGATCAGTGGGTGAGAGAGGAATGAGGTAACAACTAGACTACACCTCAAATTTCCCACAAACTCTTATATGTGCTACTGATTTAAAAACACTTTTAAACCATGAGTCCCCATGAGAAGTTGTCCTTACAGGTGACCTTCCTTTCATCCATTAGTTGGATCTCCCCAGAAAAAGTTTTGAGAACCTGGCTTGTGTCCCTAGGGCATATCGCCTCTCTGGCCAAATCACTGTGTGGGAAGGAAGGAGTCATAAGTGGAGCCTGAGGTCAGAAGTCAGAGTGAGCTAGCCCTACAGAAGCACCATGGGCAATGCCCTCCAAAGAGGCCAACCTCCTGTTTCTCCAGCTACGAATAGCCAACCCAGGATGTCCTGCTGTCCTAGTGTTACAAGATTGGTTATTTCATGCCTGCCTCATCATATTACCGTAGCGCTACCTAAGTTTGGTTATCTGGGCATAGGAATCTTTAGCCAACTCAGAACAGAACTGGAAGGTGGCAATCCATTTTTGGAGAAAGAGAAAGTCCACAGAGCATTCTTACAAATGCAGTAAGGCTGGTCATCAAGTCATGTTCTAAAACAAGTTTTGAGTGTTTCCCTCTACCTCAGAAAGAACTATATTGTTACCTTCCCGGTTTAATGATTATCTATCCTGGTTTTGTTTGTTTGCTATATTTTTAAGGTTTTAAAGACCAACTTACTAATTTCCATAAGATTTATCTCATACACAGTCAAGAATTTTACTCCATACCCAACCCCAAGGCAGCTTAAGCTTGAAAGTATGCCTTTGAAACCGTATCATTCAACTCCACACTGCCTTTGTGTAGGTAAAACATTAAGAGAACATCAAGTTATTTCTTAATCGATGGTTGATTTTTTTAACAAGATGAACTTTAGTAAGGACCAAATAGCCATGCAACACTTCCCAGGGAGGAAATCGGAAGACACAGTTGTTGTCTTTGGCTCTGGTGGAGAAGCCTTAATTTCAGAAGTATCCACAGTTCTGATCTCTATATTTCTTTATTTTAACAATAAGGGTTCATAATTAGTTCATTCAGCCTGTGCATACAGTGTGTCCAACAAGATTCCTTCCACAATAGCATAGAGGATCCAGTCTTGATTTTAGCTGGTCAGATTTTTTCCTATAGGTCAAGTAATGTCAATTTTTTGCCATTATTTTTGCCAAAATGTCAATTTTACCCCATTTATTGCTGCCTACAGGAGGTATGGATTTAAAAAAAAAAATTCAAGACTACCCAACAGAAAATCCCTTGTAAGCTCTTCATCAGGCAGTTGTGTTTAGCACCTTGTTTTCTCTCTCAAGAGGAGTGATTCACACCCATGTGGCCAAAGGTTTTCCTGGAGTCAGACTCGTGATTAGCTTCTAAGCTCTTAGTGCACATTTGTGAAGGCAGAGTTCTGCCAGCTGAAATATTTCATTACAACAATTTGTTCTTAAGTCATATTAAGTATGTATAGAAAATCAAAACAAGAGTCATTGGGCCATTTGGCAGTCAATTACAAGAATGTTTACATAGAGGGTTGTGGTGCGGTCCCACAAAGCTTTCACAAAGGTCCTTCTTCCTTATAATATTGACTATACTGTATGATAATTCTGAATTCATAAAGGACTACTTTCAGTATCAAACAAAGTTCAAGTTGGAGTAACAATATAACAACCAGATATGAGATTAGCAACTGAGCTGAAGAAGGAGCAGGAAACCCATTATCAGTTTGAAGCCATTACTTGTTTTGCTGTTGTAATCAGTTAAATGTTCAAATCTTAAAATCCCAGCTTAAGACAAAAAAGTCTAATTCTTTCAAGTCCTTCAAAACAACTATCAGTTTTGTTTAAGGGAACAAAAGCAAAATACTTACTTCAGTAGAGAGAATTAGCCTTCCCTATTGATTCTATAATTTTTATTTGCTTCTTCAATCAGTGAATATTTATTGAAAATGCAGCATAGGCCTAGTACTGGACTGGGCCCAGTGAAGAAGAACCCTAAAAAATCTGCAAAAGGAAAGTTGAAAGAAACAGCTATGAACACTAGATAGGAATGTTCCAAACTGTAAAACAAGTTCACCTTTTTATGTTCACCTCTCTGCACACTGCCTGGATCCTCAAAGATTGATGTCCAATAAATTGTCACTGATAGGCTAAAAACTAAAAGCAAAGGGAGAAGAAACACTGTGTGTTCCTTGATATGGGAAGACTTGCCACAGAAAATTTGAAAGAATGGTTGAATGGGTTTTATTCTGAACCTGAAGATGCTGAAGCACAGAGCATTCAAACTGGGAGGAATAGTGAGGACAAAAGCACGATGTCCACACCTGACAATGATCCAGGTGTGTATAGGGCTGGAGTGGGCAGGCCTGGCCGGAGAGGATGACAAGGTCCAGAAATACGAGGATCACAGATTTGCCTAACAGAACGATAAGGGATGTTTTTATTTGTCCTTTTATACTTTAAAGTCCCTTATATTTTTCTGATCAGAAATGTATCAACTAAATCAACCAAATCAATGAAAGCGTTGGTTTAGGAAGCTGGATTTGGATGGAACATATAAGCGGCTTACAGCAAGTAGAGAAAAAAGATGATGTCATGGCTTTACGATACATTCATAAAATTTTTGACACTCCTTTCTTCACAAAGTGAAGCCTAATTCTCTCCCCTTGAATTTGGTCTGAATTAAGTGGCTCGTTGCTAACAACTGGAATATGGCAGAAAGAACAGTGTGTGACTTCTGAGGTGAGGTTATCAAAATTGTAGTTTCTGCCTGACAGTCTCTCTTGGACCCCTCGCTTTGGGGAAATCAGCCCCTATGTTGGGGACACTCAAGCTGCCCACTGGAAGGGCCTATCCAGGGAGGAAAATGATCCCTTTTACCAAGAGTTAGCATCCACCTGCCAAACACATGCATGGCCACGGTGGAAAAACATCCTCCAGGTCATCCAGCCTTCCGATGACTGCATCCCTGGGGATCTCCTGATTGCAGCTTTATGAGTCAGATCCTGAGCCAGACCCCTCAGTTAACTTAGTCTGAATTTCTGAGACAGAAAAACTGCAAAGAGAAGCTCAGGAATGACTTGTTACACAGAATTATAAAATTAGTGCAGACGGAAAGGGTAGCCTTAAAAAAAAAAAAAAAGTTGTCATAACCTAGGACTTGGAATGTGGCCCTGGCCATGAGAATGCTAAGGAATGAATAAACCCGATAGATTATAAGGGACAAGACTTAGTGGTTTACTGACAAAAGGAGTTGAGGGAAACAAATAAACCAAGATGACGCCAGAAAAGTATGAAGACGGTAGTACCCATGAAGGAAATACAGTAGGGAGTGGATGGGAGAAATGGCTTTAGGGAAAATCATCTCTTAATCTTGTAATTGTAAACAGCCAGACCAATGAGAATGATAAAATGTTGAATTTGGAAGATTGCATCGAGATTGGTTACTTAACAACTATCTCCTTTTATAGATAAAGCCAAGGCAGTCACACAGAACCCTGTGTTTAGAAGGGCTGAATGTTTGTTGGTTTAATGCTCTTCTCTTGCCCTCTTGAAATTCTCAATAATTTTTGAATATCTCAAAATTTTGAACATTTTGAACATTGTGTAGTCACTTCTCACGAGGCCAGCAAACAAAGTAGCTAGTGTCGTGTCCACTCCAGCCTCTCCCTGGTAATTCTGAAAGACTTACATGGTGAGTGTGGGGTAACCTGTATGTCACATGATCCAGAGTTCTGGGTAGCCATTTTCTAGGTGGTGAATCACCGTGATGGCAATTGGTCTGAGACCCAGATCTCCTTTAAATTGCTAACAGTGACATCCCCGATTTTCAAATGAGGGTTCTACTTCAGAGGAGAGGTGAGGTCCCCTTGAGGAGACTCTGTCACATTGGTGAAGGCTGAATCTACTGCCTGTAATATCGCATGATATCGTATGGTATGTCTTGAACAAATAGTGAAAAAAAATGACACATTCTTCTCCTCAATGAGTACTAGATCATGATAACTAAGCCACATATTTTGCCAGAACTAATATCTTTGAGCAAGAAAAAACTATTATTCAAAAAAAAGAAAGCCTTTTATTACAGCAAAGGATGTGAAGAGTAGAAATACAGACACTTACTCTTTTTTTTAATATGAAATTTATTGTCAAATTGGTTTCCATACAACACCCAGTGCTCATCCCAACAGGTGCCCTCCTCAATGCGCATCACCCACCCTCACCCCCACCCCCCCTCCACCAACCCTCAGTTTATTCTCAGTTGTTAAAAGTCCCTTATGGTTTGGCTCCCTCCCTCTCTAACTTTTTTTTCCCCTCCCTTCCCCCATGGTCTTCTGTTAAGTTTCTCAGGATCCACATAAGAGTGAAAACATATGGTATCTGTCTTATGAAATGTGGCCTTTTGTAGCAACGTGGATAGAACTGGAGAGTGTTATGCTAAGTGAAATAAGTCATACAGACACTTATTCTTGAGACATAACCTCTAACATTAAACTTATAAAAATAATAGTTCTATAGTGAAATGAATTTCAATCTCAGCATCCAACTGCTTCATATTTTTATTAGTAGTCAATGAGTCTTAGGTAGAGGTGTTTGAAACATGATAACTTTACAAAATATAAAGTATTTGTAACCATAATTTATTTCAAGACGACTGTGACTTAATTATTAATGTTTGCAGTGTCATTTATCAAGGAGTAGGAAGAAAAACACATAGATGCATCCAGTTACAAGAAATCATAGCAAGCAACCCTCTCTCTGTTTTAAGTAAAACCACAGTCCTTGCTTTTAAACACACAAAATTAAACATTTAGAGGTAAGAATGGTGAAAGGAAATGGGGCATACACACAGGGGTGTTTCTTTTATGTTAGAGTTATTAGTTTTTATAATTAAGTAATTTGGGTGGCAGAAGGGTTTTTCTCTCAGTTGCCCAGCATTGAGTGTTGCTTCCTACTCGATTAGTAGAAAAGGAATCCTGTTTTGCTCAAAGAACATGCAATCTTGCAATTTAATAAGCGTGGGAGCAGGGCATCTTAACCTCAGATCTGTGGACTCCCAGAAGGTCAATGGGACAGCAGGAGGGTGACGATGTCTCCTGAAGCTGGATGCAAAACATGGTGCGGATGAGGGTATGTTAAGTTTTTCTCTGCCTCCTGGAATGTGGGCATCCTCTCTGCCTGTCTCACTCTGACCTGGCCCTGAAGGCTCACCTCCCATCCTACCTCCTCCTAGAAGTCTTCTTCCAGCCACCGCACCTCCAATCTGCCCTGCTCCTGGGAAGATCTGCTACCCTTGGGTTTTTCTCATCTATATCATTCATCTTCCCTTTGACACCCTTTGATCTGATTTCCCAGTATATTGGGAGGTTCTGGAGGGCAGGTGCCATTTGTGTCTTCTTGCTGTTGTATTTCCAAAATAATGCACTGTAATGGGAGGACTTGTGTGAGTATTTGCCTATGTGATTGCTATTGAGAATGTCTCAGTCTTAGAGGATCTCCCTCAGCACTGTCCACATGATCTGAAAAACCTCCCCAAGTATCTCCCCTATTCATCTTGTTCCCACCTTCAGGCTAATAACCTCAGTAGATTATACTGGTGCTTCATGTTTCATTCCACATTTCACATTTCCATAATCCCATTTCCATTATACATTTATCTCTTCTGTATGGAAGGAGAGTTCAGATCTGGACCTGGGCAACAATATTTCTAAATACTGTAAGATTGTCTGATAAAATTTGTCTGAGGTTGTAGGTAGTATTTGCTTAGTGTCATTGAATAATAAAGAAATCTCCTGAATATGCTTGAATCTACCCCCAAAAAAACAGGTATTCACTAGAGAAATGTGCCTCCCTCTCCTTCAGTTACACCAAAATAAAAGTATTGAAGATACATAACATGAATGTAGAGGCCTTGCTTTAGATATGTATAAGGCACTCAGCATGTGTGTGCATAAGTGTATTTGCATACTTAATGCGTTTTTATACCATTTGTAAGCTATTTGTTCTCCACCTCTGTTGTAGTACCTATCAGAATCTGCTTTATCTTAAAACTGTTTACATACTTGTTTGTCCTCCCTAAATTGGACATTCCGGGGCACCTGGGTGGCTCAGTTGGTTAAGCGTCCAACTTTGGCTCAGGTCACGATCTCATTGTTCATGGATTCAAGCCCCACATCGGCCTCTGTGCTGACAGCTCAGATCCTGAAGCCCACTTTGTGGATTGTATGTCTCCCTCTCTCTCTGCCCCTCCCCCACTCTCTCTCTCTCTCTCAAAAATAAACATTAAATTTTTTAAAATAAAAAATAAAAATAAATAAATAAATTGGACATTCCAAGGTATGGAAGCCAGAACTCTTTTTTTACTTGGAGATATCCACCGGGTTGAGCATACACAGTACTTTGCATATGGAAGGTTCACAATAAATTTTGGCTTAATTTGAAAGAGGACATTCATAGTAATATTGCATATTAGGAGATATTCATTCAAGCACTACAGGCTTTGGCAAAAAAGCCATATCGAGTTCATGCTTACTTAAACTGCTCTTTCCAGGCAGATAATGAGTATCAGGGAGGTTGCGATTGCCTATCAGCAGAAATGGTGTTTCTTCCCACTTGGAAAACATGGCCAGTGTCACCAACATGGACAGTTGTAAAGCAGAGAAGACTTGGCGTCCCAGTGGGCTGTAATTTACTTTCCTCAATTAATGCGCAGGCAGGTTCTTCCCAAACGATTCCTGAAAAGACCGTGTGTCTCTAAACTGTCATGGACAGAGTTTTGTTTTAGATTAAAGGCCAAAAACGATGCTTTCTGGCTCCATTCTACCCTTTGGCCAGTTTTAGTGCAGTTAGGTAGCACATCTCTTGCTCCGCAGGAGCAGGTGCTGGTGACATCTGAGTCAGTTAAAGCCTTGGGTCAGGTTGAGTACTTTCATTTTCTGTCAAGCATCTCAGAAACCAACATCCCAATGCAAATGGGACCAGAAAGCACCTATAAGAAGCATAGATTTCTGATTGAAGTGCCTTCAGGAGGGGTCTGAGAACCCTCTTCCTTCACCCACAACCCCACGACACCTTTTCTCTTAAATCAAAGTCAATATACCGAACTCTTAAAAGACTTTTCTAATTATGTGAAATTTTCCTCCCAGTGAAGAATGGGCTTCTTTGAAGTTTATCTAACCACAAAAACCTTTTCATATAGATGATCTCTGGGACATAGACCAGGCAGAAGGACTTGGGAACCCAATAAATACTATTGTCTTTTCCTGATTTTAGGATACATGTGTCCCAAAGCACTTTATAAAACACAAGTCCAGCCACTTTCAAACTGAGGACACTATCCACGTACTGCAGAATGAGTAGGCTTTTCTATCCCTACTTCATTTATAAGGTTTACCCAATAAGTTGCCCATTTCCCATCCTGTCTCATCCAGGTAGTTGGCTGCTCAGGAAATCTCCAAGAGTATTTACTGGTTAAATATCCAAGATCAGTGTTCCCTTTCTAGGCTCCAACACATAAACTAAATCCACTCAAGGTATTTTTCTTCATCTCACACAGATCTATGTGGGATACTGTATAATTTTGAAGTGCCTGGCAATTACTGTCCATTTAACATCCAGCTACATTCTATTTAACTCCAGTTTACTGTAGAGAGCAAGACAGTAACACATCTGATTAGAGTAACTACTCAGAGGAATTAAGTTATGGGTGTCTCTTAACATACGCTTAGCCTGAAGAAAAGCAAAAGCAGCTATCCAGATGTCTCAGGAACTACCAGGAGATAAAACTTCCCCTTAGATAATGATAATGTGGGCTGTCATTCTGGAGGGCTCTTCTGCCAGAAAACCTATCACGCTTTGTGACTACGGGTGCACTTCACTCTCAGGCCCCAACTCCACATCACAAGTTGTAAAGATTGTTAATACATGGGGAGGCTCCCAGAAAGAATGGTGGGTCTACTTGGTGAATCTATAGGGAATTCATGGTTCACTCTTGACCTCAAAAAATGCAAATGAATAGGTAGTGACTCTGCAATGGAAATTAGGCAAAATGTAAGTTTATATTCCTTTCTCTAAAATTCCTTCTACCAAAATATATTATTTGGTATAAATTCAGAAGTTTTCCTTCAGCCTCATCTCTACCAGGTCAATGATGCTCATATTTCAGTCAGGATCACCTGCTTTGTTTGCAAACACCCAGGTTCCTAGGCTCCTTTTTAGAAGTTCTCAGTTGGTAGCACTGAGGTAGGCCTCAGAACAATCAGGTGTGGCTCCCCCTTCCCAAGTTGATTCTGCTGCAGGTGAGCCTTCTCTTTAAAGACACACACTCTCGGGGCACCTGGGTGGCTCAGTGGGTTAAGTGTCCGACTTCGGTTCAGGTCATGATCTCCTGGTTCGTGGGTTCAAGCCCCAGATCATGCTCTGTGCTGACAGCCCAGAGCTTGGACCCTGCTTCAGATTCTATGTCTCCCTTTCCCTCTGTCCCTCCCCCCTCCCTCTTTCTCTCTCAAAAATAAACATAAAAAAAATTGAAAATAAATAAAGGCATGCATTCTCAGCTCTAAGCCAATGGTTCCCAAATTTTAGCACGCATCAGAATCTGAACAAGGAGAATTTATGAAGACACAGATTTCTGAGCCCCATCCTCAGAGTTTCTGATTCAGTAGGTCTTGGTGGGGCCCAAGAATTTGCATTTCTCAGTCCTCAGGTGATGCTGATGCTGTTGGTCAGGGATCACACTTTGTAAACCACAGCTCTAGGCTAAATTAACATGTCTGTTCAATGCAACACAAAAAAATTCTATATTCCCAAAGCCTTCAGGGTCCCCTCAAACCAGTCCCCTACCTACCTTTCCGTTTTCATGGGAATGCCCACTCTTGAGGTACCTTATCACCTAGCCAACCCAGGCTCTTTGATGTTCCCTAAGGGTTCAGATGTGTTTGGGCTAATGCCTCTGCTTGTAACATGGAAATCCTATGTGGTTTGCAAGGCTCAGCACAGATGATCTTTTTGAGAAGACTTCCCCTACCTCCTCTAGTCAAAAGAATTACTCCCTCCTCAGCATCCAGAGTACCCAGTATTTAGCACGGTTTTTACCTAGTTGTTTATATCTGTCTTCTCCACCGAATTTTTAGCTTTCAAGAGTGGGTTTCAGACAATTTAGTATTCTCCCTGAAGTCTGGAAGAAAGCATGCTAGCAGAATTAAAACTGAATTGACCTACGGCCTTTAATAAGTGTGGTGCACAGATCTCTGAGGGTACCTGAGACCCATTCAGAGCTGGGACTAAAAGGTCAAAACTATTTTCATAATAATAGCAGCACATATTGCTTTTTTGCTGTTTTGATATTTGCAGTGATGCATGCCATAATGGATAAAAGTGCTGACACTTTAGTATAAATCAACACGGGGCCCACGCTATGTTAGCAGTCACTGTGTTCTTCACAGATATGCATTCACACGGAAAAATCAAAACAGCCAGTTTGACTTAAAAACATCCTAAGGAAGCAGAAAACTCTATTAATTTTATGAAATAGCAAGCCTTGAGTACAAATCTCTTCTACTGTGTGATGGAATGGGAAGTTCACATAAACACTTTTCTTCACACCCAAGTGTAATGGTGGGAGAGGAGAAGCACTTTTATGATTGTTTGACCAGGAAGCTAAACCAGCTGCATTTGGTGTTTTCAAAAAAACACCAGCTTTATTTGAAAGAAGGAATGACAAACTATGGCTATTCAGATTTAGGCATTTGACAGACACTATCTCAGAAATGATCAAAGTAAACCTGTCATGTAAAAAAAAAAAAAAAAAAGACAACCAACCAACAGCATTTGTTGCCAATGGCAAAATTTGAGCTTTCTGGGAAAAATTAGAAAATTCATCACTATGAGCTTGACAGCTCCCTAATACTTGAAGACTTAAGGTATTAACAAATGTGATTTTTTGATATCGTATGATGAAATGTGTCACCAATTGGAAGATGCTGATAATGCAGTGAACCAATAGTTTTGGTGTGACCAATGTGTGACATTACAGGGTCATGCACTCAAAGAAGACTCAGTCAAGGTGTAATGTATAACAACGCATTTTAGGGACACCTGGGTGACTCAGTCGGCTAAGCATCTGACTCTTGACTTTAGCTCAGGCCATGATCCCAAGGCTGTGGGATCAAGCCCCACATCTGGCTCTGTGATGACAGTGTGGGGCCCGTTTGGGATTCTCTCTCTCTTTCTCTCTGCCCCTCCCCTGCTCGCTCATGCACTCTCTCTCTCTCAAAAGAAACATTTAAAACAACAACAATGCATTTAATAGAAAAGACTCCCAAGAGGTTACTGATATGGTTTTAGATAGATTCCACATTACAAAAACACTTTGAAGGAACCTCTATTTGAGTTTAAGTGTAGTATCAAAGAACTACATCTATAATTATCTGAATAGACAATTTAAAATATAACAAATACTAAAACATCGTTTTCAGCTATGTATTTGTATGAAGCTAGCTTTTCTCCACGTACTTCAAAGTAACATATCAAAACAGATTGAATGCAGAGGCAGATATAAACCCCAGCTGTTTCCTTTTAATCCAGATTCAAAAGAAACTTAAAAAATGAAAAACAATGTCACTCTTCACACAATGGTTTTGTCTGAGGAATGTAACTTTTTTAATAAAAAAAAACAGTAGATATATTAGCATGGGATATATCTTAATTTTAGAGGAATTAATACATGACATTTTTATATATATTTAATTTCTAATAAGGTAAATATCTTCAGACGGAAATCCAAGCTTTTGGGGGTTCTCAGTGATTGTAAGAGAATTCAAATTTCCTGACACTGACACATCTAAAAGATGCCTCTTCAACCTCTCCGCACATCAAACTGTAAAAGACATAGGCTTGCCTTCTCAAACATATCTGATCGGGTGGCCTGCAACGAAATCCTGAAAGCCATGGGGTAGCTTTTGCCTTTGTTGTTTCTGGTGGCCTTTGAAGAAGAGGTGGCCGGGGCGCCTGGGTGGCTCAGTCAGGTAAGCGTCCGACTCTTGGTCTCAGCTCAGGTCATGATCTCACGGTTTGTAAGAGGGAGCTCCACCTCGGGCTCCTAGCTGACAGTGCAGATCCTGCTTGGGATTCTCTTTCTCTCTCCCTCGCTCTCTGTCCCTCCCCCTCTCGTCCACTCCCTCTTTCTCAACATAAATAAATAAACTTAAAAATAAACTAAAGAGGAGCGGGCAACCTCAGCTTTTCTCGGAGTCTCTCATCCACTCAGGCATCCTGTGCCTGTTTTCTGCTGAAACTGCAATATTTAAGTCATTACTTTTCCATTTCCAAACAAGCTGGCATCATATGTCTTGGTCTCACTGAGGAAGGAAAGGTGATATTTTCTACTACAGAATGTCAAGCTCCAATGCTGCACTCCAGTTACGTAAAATGTAATAGTCCAATGGGGGATATTGGAGAAAGTGTACACCAGACCTCTCTGTACTAATTTTTTTTTTTTTTGCGTCTTCTTGTGAATTTGTTAAAATAAAATGTTATTTTTTTTAAATGTCAGCATGCCTGGGTGGCTCAGTCGGTTAAGCATCCAACTGCAGCTCAGGTCATGATCTCGTGGTTGGTGACACAGAGCCCGGGATCAGGCTCTCTGCTGTCAGTGCAGAGCCCGCTTTGGATCCTCTGTCCCCCTCCCTTTTTGCACCCCCCCCCCACTTGCTCTCTCTCTCTCTCTCTCTCAAAAATAAATAAATATTAAAAAAATAAATAAAATGTTTTTAAATAAATAAACTTTTTTAAAATGTCAATCTCCAGCTAGCTTAGCTTGTGAGAGAGAGAGAGTTTTTTGCAGACCCTAACATTGCCATGTAGAAAGGGAGATCCTTCCTCGGCAAAGGTGCACATGAAAACCTTGTCCCAAGGTCAGAGATATATGTAGGACACAGATGCAGTATTTTTCAAGCCATTATGGGGAATGGATGGGATTTCCTAAAAAGTCTCTAAAAATATTTCCATGGACTTGGTCTTAACTTACATACTTAGCATTGGCTTCTGTACCAAGAAGTGAGAATAAGAGAAAGGGAGAGAAAGGGACAATGCAGAAAATGATAGGAAAGAAGAAAGGGAGGGAAGGAAGAAAGACAAGAAGGAGGGAGGGAGGGGAAAAGAAAGGAGAGGAGGGAGGAACGGAGCAAGGCATTAACTGAACATGGCCACCAGGTTTTAGGCACTGTTCTTCATATGCTTTCTCAGAAAAGGGGACATTAGGGCATAAAAGTGTTGAGTTAGTTTCCCACTACCAAATAGCCAGTAAGGGATGGTTCCAGGCTAACTCTGTCCACAGCACATGTTCTTTCCAAAAACTGTCTTGCCTCTCTTCCAAATGCTTGCCAGCTTTTAACAGTGACAGAATGAGGGATGCCTGGGTGGCTCAGTGGGTTGAGCGTCCAACTTCGGCTTAGGTCATGATCTCACAGTTCGTGGGTTCGAGCCCCGCATCAGGCTCTGTGCTGACCGCTTACTCAGAGCCTGGAGCCTGCTTCAGATTCTGTGTCTCCCTTTCTCTCTGCCCCTCCCCCGCTCATGCTTTGTCTCCCTCTGTTTCTCAAAAATAAATAAATTTTTTTAAAAAATTAAAAAAAATAGTGACAGAATTAAACAAAACAACTTCCACAAACTAATGCAAATCCTCAAATACTTTCACTCTGTGGGACACAGATTTATGTACATCACCTGAAGAAGGTCCAGATCCTTTAGAAATATATAACAGAGAGAGAGAGGATGGCCTAGCTACTATTAAGTAAACCTGTACTAGGTTTATCATAAAATCACCAATGATCAGTAGTTTTATTAAGCGTTGGTAACATCTATTGAAAGCAAGGTAATGCATGGAATTTTTCATTCCAGGGAAGACTTTACACTAATACTTTGATAGCAAGCATTTTAAAGGGCTTTTTGGGTGACAAGGAAGGAACATGGAGTTTTAGAAACATGTCTCTCAGATAGTTGTAATTATCCCCACTTACTAGCTAAGGAAATGACAGTCCAGAGAGATAAGTGATTTGCTCAGTCACATAGCTTGTAAGTGGCCAAGTTTGATGGCAAATCAAGATACTTTAACTCCCAAGCCACACAATTAATCTCTACATATTAGCCAGTGTTATAATTAACCATATAATGTTGGCATTATCTTAAATCTGGACCATTAGATATAATAATTAGAGACTACATAATTATATTTTAACAAGAGGTCGGTGCATACTACTATAATTATTATTATTATTCTAAATCAAATAAATTATTTTTAAGTCATTTGTAACTGAGACATATCCAAAATCACACAAAACACTCCCACCTACTATAAGATTGAAGTAGAATGTATTCTCTAATAAAAAAAACAATAACCAGCCACCAGTATGCACTTGGTATCTTTCTAAATTTTCATGTCACTATTATACCCATTTTGCACCCATTGTTTAGATGTGACTGAGGCACAGAGAGGCTATGCAATTTGTATAAGATCCTAAAATGAGTATATGAAGCTATGTTTCCAACCAGCGCCTGTGCTCTTAAACAATGAGATCTGTTAGTGCAAGCAAAACATACACATATGCATGAATGCACACAGACATACACACACATATTTAAGTTAAAAATACAGGAAGACACAAGACTACTGGTATGGACTCATCAAAAATGTCAATGGCATGGGAGGCAGGATGATTGCTCTAGAATAAAGATTAAAGACAAATGACAATCAAATGCAAAACATGATCTGTAAAGAGATCCTGGTCTGGGGAAAACACAAGATACACAGGACATTTGGAGACAATTTTGGAAACTTGGGTATGGACTGTATATTAGATAATATTATTGTGTTAGTATTAAATTTCTTGAATGTCCTTTATAGTTTTGTGGTTATACAAGAGAATGTCTGTGTTCTTCAATACTGCCTGCTAAAACATTTGGGGATGTAGTCTTGTGCTATCTGCAACTTTCTATCAAATAGTTCTGAAAAGGGGCGCCTGGGTGGCTCGGTCGGTTAAGTGTCTGACTTTGGCTCAGGTCATGATCTCACAGTCCGTGACCTCGAGCCCCGCATCGGGCTCTGTGCTGACAGCTCAGAGCCTAGAGCCTGCTTCAGATTCTGTGTCTTCCTCTCTCCATTTCTCCCCCACTCACATTCTGTCTCTCTCTCAAGAATAAATAAAGCTTGGGGCGCCTGGGTGGCGCAGTCGGTTAAGCGTCCGACTTCAGCCAGGTCATGATCTCACGGTCAGTGAGTTCGAGCCCCGCGTCAGGCTCTGGGCTGATGGCTCAGAGCCTGGAGCCTGTTTCCGATTCTGTGTCTCCTTCTCTCTCTGCCCCTCCCCTGTTCATGCTCTGTCTCTCTCTGTCCCAAAAATAAATAAACGTTGAAAAAAAAATTAAAAAAAAAAGAATAAATAAAGCTTAAAAAAATTAAAAAAATAGTTCTGAAAAGAGAAAAAAATATATATATATACACACACACAGCGTGAGAGATAAGGCAGAGTGAAATTAGACAGACAACATAGATATGGATACAGAGAGGGGGAGAGAGATGTATTTATGTTGACAGACACACATACACACAGAACGAATGATAAAGAAAATGTGGCAAATGTCAAGTAATTGTATGTAAAGATTTCTTCCTCCCCAAAATCTAGGAAGTATAACCCTTTTAGCTATTCACTCAAACTTTCCCTGGACTCCATTTTTCTCATATGCCAACTTGAATATAAATTTTATCTATTTATTTATTTAAATTCAAATTAGTTAACATATTGTGTAGTATTGGTTTCAGGAGTAGAATTTAGTGATTCATCATTTACTCAAATATATATTCTTGCAAATATAAATTCTTGCAAAATAACTCTCCCTTGAAATCCTGAACAGATTAATTCCATTCTCGAGGTTCTAAGCTCCCTCCGCCCTGAACAGTTCATTTTCTCCTGGCTTATCTCTCTTTAAAAAACTGCATTTTTTTCATGTCTCATTCTGGATGAGTTGACTCATTTTACTCACTAAGGTGCTATTAACCAAGGCAAGTGGTAAGAATGGATTATGGGTTCCTGGAATTGACTGCAGGGAGTAGTCTGCAGGACTTTAGGGATTTCCAAGATTCTCCCAGAAATGGAAACATTTAATAAAAGATCCATGTTTTTCACTATCATTCTATCTGCGTTCTAGTCTCTCATTTTCTGTTGGCTTTTTACCAACAGGAATAAAGTTGGTTTCTGACAGGTAGGGATACTCACCACTATACTAATGAGGAAGACACTAAAGTTGGTTTCTGAATTTGATATCTTGAGGCTTTGTTTTGGAAACTGTCTTCTGCCTCAAAGCACTTTTCTAAAATCTCTAATTTGAAGCTTTTGTGGAAAGGAAGGGTATTCACAGATATCATCTTGGGTACCTTTGCAGAATCTTACGTGTGGATCCTGAAGAAAATTGATGCAAATTATACCTACAGGTGATGAAAAGAGAAAGTATGTCCCTTATAAGACCTAATAGTGAGTTTTCAAAATATAGTCACCTTGTTTCTCGAACCAGTCAGCAAAAAGGGGAAAACACACATATCCTATTACTTCTAAATTTTATTTTTGCCCTTTGCTAATGACCATGGTGAATTTTACATCTTACCTTTGGTCAGTTGGTCTCTTACTTTCTCAAGTCATTTGATATTGGTTTCTTTGAGGTGTTATAAAATGAATGAGACAGAGGCCTGGAGGTAACACTGAGGACAAGCTTGTAGCAAGTGAACTTGCTTTTCAAAATGTGTGGAGTGTTGAAAACGGGTACTCACGGGGTCGCAATCACAAATCCACACAGCAGTCAGAAGGCAACATGAACAACTTGAAATGAGTCTGTACATAAAAACTCCCCTTCCCTTTAACCATTAGAATCTTTCCATGGGTTCCCCTAGAAACGCGGGGCTCTCTCAGTTTAACTTTTATTTTCTCACTTTGAATAGCAACCTGGACAAAGAAAAAATATTTGTCTAGTCCCAGAAGAACAATGAAAGTGAAATAATAAATAACAGCTGGCATGCGCCTGGCTTGAGGGTCAGGGAGATAACAGGGAGCAGAGGAGGGAGCAGACACCATGTAAGAGGGAAGCCACTGCTCAGAGTAAGGGGGCTGTCAACAGGTGGGAATGAGAGCCCTGTGGAGACATTGTTTGCTTTTTTTTTTTTTCAAGAAAAGCTGCACAGATACATTTTAGGGTAAAATCTCCCAACTTTTAAATTCCATATGATGCAGTAATCCCCCTCACTGGGTATTCACCCAAAGGAAACAAAAACACTAAAGATATATGCACTCCTATGTTTATTGCAGCATTATTTATAGTAGCCAAGCTACGGAAGCAGCCCAAGTGCCCATCAATAAATGAATGGCTAAAGAAGATGTGGCACATATATTCAATGGAATATTATTCATCCACAAAAAAAAAAAGAATGAAATCTTGCCATTTGTGACAACATGGATGGACCTAGAAGGGGTTATGCTAAACAAAATAAGTCAGACAGAGAAAAGACAAAAACTATATGATTTCACTTATACGTGGAATCCTCAAAAACAAAACCAACAAGCAGACTCTTAAATACAGAGAACAAAGCGGTGGTTGCCAGAGGCAGGAGAGGAATGCAGAGGTATAAACTTCCAGTTACAAAATAAGTCAGTCATGGAGATGAAAAGTTCAATGCAGAGGATATAGGCAATAATATTGTAATAACACTGTATGATAACCAGTGGTGATGACACTTAGTAACGTATACAATTATTGAATTATTATGTTGTACATGGGAAATTATATGATATATATTATAATATATAACATTATATATAATATATATAACATATATAACAATATAATATAATATTGTGCATTAACTACGCTTCATTTGAAAATCAAAATAATAAAAAAATTTTATTTATTTAAAAAAAAATTTTTTTTAATGTTTATTTATTTTTGAGAGAGAGAGAGACAGAGCATGAATGGGGGAGGGTCAGAGAGAGGAAGACACAGAATATGAAACAGGCTCCAGGCTCTGAGCTGTCAGCACAGAGCCCGACATGGGGCTCGAACTCACGGACCGCGAGATCATGACCTGAGCTGAAGTTGGCCGTTTAACCAACTGAGCCACCCAGGAGCCCCTAAAAAAAATTTTTAAAGCTCTCAATTTTTGAAAAAAAAGTACGTGAATTGCATTCAATTTCATTGCTTATGTTGCCATTTATAGCCTCTGCTTCATACATAAACAAAGTGACATTCTATCAGACATCGAAAACTGCATCATGTGGTTGGTTCAGATTGCAATAGCAGCATTAGAGATTTAATATAACCAAAAGTATAATTTCCTGGAAGATTTGTGTAGTTGATGAAAATGGCAGTAGCCCCCTTTTTAAAAGGGCGTTTGGGGGCACTTGTGTGGCTCAGTTGGTTAAGCATCTGACTTCGGCTCAGGTCATGATCTCACAGTTCATTGGTTCGAGCCCCATGTCAGGCTCCAGGCTGACAGCTCAGGGCCTGGAGCCTGCTTCGGATTCTATGTCTCCCTCTCTCTCTGCCCTTCCTCCACTCATGTTCTCTCTGTCTCTCTCTGTCTCTCTCTCTCTCTCTTTCAAAAATAAATAAACATTTTAAAAATATTTTTTAAATAAACATTCTAAAAATATGTTTTTCAAAAGGTATTTATAAGAAGAGTAAACATCAGGACAATTTTGAGAACAATCTCACTTCCAGGAAGAGTGTAAAATCCCATGACATTCAAGATCCTGTGGCCTTTTTAATTCAGGAAGACAATAAGACAACTGACTCAAGTAAAGGAATAATTCCCACTTGGCCTGAGATCATTGACCAACTTCCTGTTTAGAGCTGGATGATAGAGGGCGAGGAGCACGACTACAGAAAACAAATCACTTTCTCCCAAGTACAGTTGGGGATGGGTGCCATGAATCTCCACGGACAATGGTAGGGTCTGCCTCCTCCCTTAAACACTGAGCGGTGGTGTTTCAGCCGAGTAGAGCGTGCTGTTTGCCATGGCAGCCACCTCCTGCCCACGCAAAAAGCCCTGGCACACAGGATTTTTGCGAATTGCCTGCCCTGCCCTAGAATTATTAGACAACAGGAGACAAGGGGAAGAGGGCAAGGAGAAGGAACCTGCTACCTGCCCAGCTCCTCTCTTTCTCTCATTGTAAATCCTGAGTTAGAAAGCAGCCTCTGCTCTCCCTGTTCCCCCCCGCCCTGGGGAGCAATAGTTGGCTCATGAGTCCAGCCAACAAAGAGCCCCCCAGGTATGGGAGAAGGGCTGGAAGGGCTGGGGGAAGCCGCCGGCCATGGTTCTCTGGCAGAAGCTGGTGCCGCCAGCACCCACACTGCCCCGTGTCCCAGCTGTGGTTCAGCCCCTCTCAGCCTTCTTGGAGGCTCTTCCCACTCCAAGAGAGAGCAGCCTGTTTGATGTTCCATATGCTGGACAGAGAGAGAGAGAGAGTACATTCCCTTTGGAATTAGACAGAGAGAGAACAACAGATCAAATGATAATTTCCTACATTTTGCATCTTCCCCCCACTTTCTAGCTAACAGCCAGGGAGCTGATGATTTGTTCCTGTGAGTGACAAGATTTCAGTGCCTCTTCCCATCTTTGCTCGCAACAACCTACCCCACCCCAGCGACGTGCCTCCAGACAGGGGGAAGCTAACTGCTTGGAGGGCTGGCTGTAATAAAAACAAGCATGGGCTGGGAGCTCATGCATGTTGCAGAGGGGATCTGTGTTCCCAGCCTGCAAAAGGCCAGTTGCAAAGGTGCCAGATAACAAATAGGCCAGCGGTTCAGTAGAACAAAAATATTTTGTTCCTTCTTTCCTCTCCTCCTCGCCTTCCAGCCTTCCCCTGCCTTCCATTCTCCTCTCCTCCCCTCCCTCCCGTTCCCTTCTGTTTTTTCTCTCTCTCTCCCTCTCCCCCTCTTTCTTTCTCTTTCTTCTCTCTCTCTCCTCTCCCTACTCATGAACATTGAAATTAATGTGTTTAAGGGATTTGGAAGAAAACAGCATTTCAGGGGTCACCTGGGTGGCTCAATCGGTTAAGCATGTCAGGTCATGATCTCCCGGTTCATGGGTTTGACTCCCACATTGGGCTTTCCGCTGCCAAAGGATCCTCTGTCTCCCTCTCTCTCTGCCCTTCCCCCACTTTGTCTCTCTCAAAAATAAACAAACATTTTTTTTAAAAAGGAAAAAAAGAAATCAGTTTTTGGGGAGTGTATTTCCACTTCCCAAAGGGCTCATCCTGACCCCTCGGGTCCCAGCAAACTAGTGGTGTTTTGTTTTGTTTTGTTTTGTTTTGTTTTGTTTTGTTGACAGGCCCTACCCATAGCCACGCCCTACCTTGAGATGCAATTGAATGGAGGTCCACTGTGCCTGTGGTTGCAGCCGGGAATGTATTTCACAAAATTCCCAGTACCTCTTTGTGACTTGAGGTTAAAGACCAGCAGCAGCCAGGCGAGCACAGCTACGTTCTGTCATTACCAGCAGCCCTTACTTTGGTCCAGCAAAGAACTTGACGTTATGAGGGAGCTCTGCAAACACCTTCTAGAGGACAATCATTGGAATCACTGTTCTTTTAGAAGCACAGTCCTGAAGGTCTGAAGCCAGGAAAATGTCCTACACTTGTGTCTTTCTTTCTATACTTACATAAGAAGTATAGAAGAAGAGCGTAAATGACAAGCAAGAAGAGGGGCAGGCTCACAGAAAGCTCTTGCTTCCAAGCTGGAATGAGAAAGGAATGAAATGATAATAAAGATAATGCTTTTGAAAATCTCTTTGAGCAGGACTCCCTCGTGTCAGCATGTCTTTATGACTGTGTTGAAGGTAGCTAGTAGGCCAGGCAAGCTGCGGCTGCTTCATGCCGAGACGCGGACGGTAATGCAAGCCCATCCTGATAAACTGGGAGCAGGTGATCTGGCGTATAGGTGCTATTACTGAGGCCATTTGGTCGCCTGACCTGTCTCTCAGTCACCCACAGAATTCCAGATCCTTACAGTTTACAACTTGGCTTTTCAGATGTTTACAAAGCATCAGGTTTTTGTTGGCTCAGAGGGAGACCTGGCTGGAGGCTTCTGTTCCATGAACTAATTGTCAATGTCTAATAGTTGCTAGACTCACAGAGGTGCTATGATGTCATGGGCCTGCTTGGGCTGGGACCAGTTTTGTGACCTTGGAGATGCCCTCACTTCTCTGGCCCTAGATCCTTTAGTTTCTAAAATTAGGGGAGAAAATGTTTTTTCTTGTTATAACAGCTTTCTTGAGATATAACTCACACACCATAAAATTTACCCTTTTAAAAAGCATACAGTTCAGAGCTTTTTAGTATAATCACAGAGCTGTGCAATCATCACCACTATCTAATTTTAGAACATTTTCTTCAACCCAAAAAGAAACTATGCCACTTTAGCAATCAATCACATTTCTCCCTCCCCCTGGTCCCTGGTGACCCCTAATTTACTTTCTGAATCTATGGATTTGTCTATTCTGGACATTTCATATAAACAGAATCATACGTCCTTTTTTGTTTGTCCCCTTTCACTTAGTATGTTTTCAAAGTTCATCCATGTTACAGCAGGTACAAATACTTCATCCCTTTTTATGGTCAAGTAATATTCCACTGTATGGTGTATCACATTCTGTTTATCCATTCATCTGTAGATGGACATTTGGATTATTATAAATGGCTATTATAAATGGTGCCTCTATAAACATTCATGTAAAAGTTTTTGTGTGGACATATGTTTCAATTTCCCTTGGGTATATACTCTGGAGTGGAATTGCTGGGTCATATGGCAATTCTACATTTAGCATTTTGAGAAACTGCCAGTATATTTTTGGCTGCACCATTTTACATTACCACTGGCAGTGTTGAAGTTTCCAATTTCCTTACATCCTCAGCAACACCTGTCTGCTTTTTTATTTTAGCCTTCCTAGTGGGTTTGAAGTGTTTTCTTTTTGAAGTATCATTACATACAATATCCCATTAGTTTTAGGTGTACATCAAAGTGATTTGATATTTTTGTATATTATGAAATGATCGTCATGATCAGTGTAGTTACCATCGGTAACCATGCAAAATTATTACAATATCGCCGACTATATTCCCTATACAGTACATTACATCCCCACGACTTATTTATTTCATAACTGGGAGTTTGTACTTCCTAATTGCCTTCCCTATTTTGCCCTGTCCCCTCATCCACTCTCCTGTCTGATAACCAACAGTTTCTTTCCTAGATCTATGAGTCTGTTTCTATTTTTTTGTTTTTTAGATTCCACATATAAGTGAAATCATATGGTATTTGTCTTTCTCTGACTTACTTCACTTAGCATAATACCTTCTAGGTCCATCCATGTTGTCACAAATGGAAAGATTTCATTCTTTTTTAAGGCTCAGTAATATTCCACGATATATATATAGCACTTCTTCTTTATCGAATCATCTAGCAGTGATCACTTGGGATGCTTCCATATCTTGGATATTGTAAATAATGCTGCAATAAACATAGAAGTGCATATATTTCTTTGAATTTGTAATTTTGTTTTCTTTGGGTAAATATCCAGAAGTGGAATTGATGGATGGAATGATAGTTCCATTGTTAATTTTTTGAGGAAACTCCATACTATTTCTCGTAGTAGCTGCAAGGGTTTATATTCCTTCCAACGTGTATGAGAGGTTCCTTTTCTTCACATCCTTTCCAACATTTAATTTTTTTTTTGTATTTTTGATAATAGCCAATCTGACAGGTAGGAGGAAGTATCTCATTGTGGTTTTGATTTATTTCCCTGATGATCAGTAATATTGAGCACCTTTTCACTTGCCTGTGGCTATCTGTATGTCTTCCTTGGGAAAATATCTATTCGAGCTCTCTGCCCATTTTATAATAAGGTTGTTTGTTTCTCATATATTAAGTTGTGGAAGTTCTTTATATATTTTGGATCTTAACCTCTTATTGGATATATGATTTGCAAACATCTTCTCCTGTTCAGTAGGTTGCCTTTTCATTTTGTTGGTTGTTTTCTTCACTGTGCAAAAGCTTTTTAGTTTTATGTAAGTTCATTTGTTTATTTTTAGCTTTTGTTATCCTTAACTGAGGAGACTGGGCCAAAAATGTGTGTGTGTGTGTGTGTGTGTGTGTGTGTGTGTGTGTGTCATAGATAACTACCTATTTCATCTTCTAGAAATTTTATGGCTCAGGTCTTACATTCAAATATTTAATCCATTTTGAATTTATTTTTGTATATAGAGTAAGAAAGTGGTCTAGTTTCATTCTTTTGCATGTAGCTGTCCAGTTTGCCCAACACCATTTGTTGAAGAGGCTGTCTTTTCCCCATTATATATTCTTGCCATCTTTGTCATAGATTAACTGACTATATATGAGTGGGTTTATTTCTAGAATCTCTATTCTATTCCATCGATCTATATCTGTTTTCATACCAGTACCATACTGTTTTGATTATTATAGCTTTGCAGTATGGTTTAAAATCAGGGAGCATGAAACCTCCAGCTTTGTTCTTCTTTCTCAAGATTGCTTTGGCTATTTGGAGTCTTTTGTGGTTTCATACAAATTTTGGGACTCCTTGTTCTAGTTCTGTGAAAAAAACTTTTGGTATTTTGATGGGGATTGCACTGAATCTGTAGATGGCTTTGAGTAATATGGACATTTTAACAATATTCGTTCTTCTAATATATTAGCATGGCATATCTTTTCATTTATTTCCACTTATTTCCATTTGTTAATTGAAGAATTTGTCTTCAATTTCTTTAATCAATGTCACAGCTTTCAAAGTACAGGCCTTTCACCTCCTTGGTTAAATTTATTCCTATTTTATTCTTTTTTTTTTCCTTCCAAGTTTTTATTTATATTCTAGTTAGCTAACATACAGTATAATATTAGTTTCAGTATAGGATTTAGTGATTCATCACTCACATACAACACCCAGTGCTCATCACAAGTGCCCTCCTTAATAGCCATCACCCATTTAACCCATCCCACACCCACCTTCCCTCCAGGAAACCTCAATTCATTCTCTACAGTTAAGAGTCTGTTTTACAGTTTGCCTCTCTCTACTTTTCCCCTGTGTTCATTTGTTTTGTTTCTTGAATTCCACACATATAGTATATTCCATATTATATATGGATATATATCCATGGAGATAGATATATATATATATCTATATATATAGAGATAGATATAGAGATAGATAGATATAGATATAGATATAGATATATAGACATAGATACAGATATAGATATCACATCTTCTTTTTTTTTAATTTTTTTTCAAACGTTTTTTATTTATTTTTGGGACAGAGAGAGACAGAGCATGAACGGGGGAGGGGCAGAGAGAGAGGGAGACACAGAATCGGAAACAGGCTCCAGGCTCTGAGCCATCAGCCCAGAGCCTGACGCGGGGCTCGAACTCACGGACCACGAGATCATGACCTGGCTGAAGTCGGACGCTCAACCGACTGCGCCACCCAGGCGCCCCAGCACATCTTCTTTATCCATTCTTTAGTCAGTAGACACTTGGGCTGTTTCCATAATTTGGCTATTGTAGATAACGTTGCTATAAACATCAGGGCATGTGCCCCTTTGAATCAGCACTTTTGTATTATTTGAGTAAATATCTATCTAGTAGGGCAATTTCTGGGTCGTGGGATAGTTCTATTTTTAACTTTCTGAGCAACTTCCATTCTGTTTTCCAGAGTGGCTGCACAAGTTTGCATTCCTACCAAGAGTGTAAGAGGGTTTCCTTTTCTCTGCATCTTCACCAACATCGGTTGTTTCTTGTGTTATTACTTCTAGACACTCTGACAAATATGAGGTGATATCTTATTGTAGTTTTGATTTGTATTTCCCTGATGATGAGTGATGTTGAGCATCTTTTCATGTGTCTGTTAGTCATCTACATTTGTTCTTTGGAAAAATGTCTATTCATGTCTTCTGCCCATTTTTCAACTTGATACAATTATTTTCTTCATTTCTCTTTCTGATAGCTCATTATTAGTGTGTAGCAACACAACCAATTTCTGTACGTTAAGTTTGTATCCTGTGACTTCACTGAGTTTGTGTATCAGCTCTAGCGGTTTTTTGGTGGAGTCTTCAGGGTTTTCTACAGAGTATCATGCCATCTGCAAACAGTGAAAGTTATACTTCTGCCTTTCCAACTTTGATACCTTTTATTTCTTGCCTAAATCTTGTGACCAAAATGCCCAAACAATGTTGAATAAAAGCGGCAACAGTGGGCACCCTTGTCTTGCTCCTGATCTTAGAGGAAAAGCTTTCAGCTTTTCACCATTGAGGATGATATTAGCTGTGAGTTTGTCTATGTGGCCTTTATTTTGAGGTACATTCTTTTTTTTTTAAGTTTATTTATTTATTTATTTATTTATTTATTTATTTATTTATCTGGGGGCGGGGGGACGAGTGGGGAGGGGAAGAGAGACTGGGAGAGAGAGAATCCCAAGCAGCCTCCGCACTGTCAGCTCAAAGCCCGATGTGGGGCTCAAACTCACCAACCACAAGATCATGACCTGAGCCGAAATCAAGAGTCAGACGTTTAACTGGCTGAGCCACCCAGGCGTCCCTACATCCTTCTATACCCACTTTGTTGAGAGTTTTTTATCATAAATGGGTGATAAATTTTGTCCAATGCTTTGTCTGCATCTATTAGGATAATCATGTGATTTTTTATTCTTTATTTTGTTGATGTGGTGTGTCATGTTGATTAAGTTACAGATGTTGAATCACTCTTGAATTGCTGCAGTAAATCCCACGTGCTTGTAGTGTGTGATCCTTTTAACGTATTGTTGAGTTACTAATATTTTGTTGAGGATTTCTGCATCTATATTCATTAGGGATAGTGGCCTGTAATTTTCTTTTTCGTTGTTGTGTCTTTGTCTGGTTTTGATATCAGGATAAAACTAGTCTCATGAAATGAGTTTAGAAGTGCTCCTTCCTCTTCAATATTTTGAAATAATTCGAGAAGCACAGGTACTAACCACTTTAAATGTTTGGTGAATTCATCTATAATACTATCTTGTCCTGGGCTTTTGGTTTTCAAGAAGTTTTTAAATTGATATTTCGATTTCATTGCTTGTAATCAGTGTTTTCAGATTTCCTGTTTCTTTGTAATTCAGTCTTGGAAAGTTGTGTGTCTCTAGGAATTTATCCATTTCTTCTAGGCTTTGCGATTTGTTGGTATATAATTGTTCATAGTAATCTCTTGTGATTTTTTTTTCTGAAGTATCTGTTGTAACTTCTCTTTCATTTTTTATTTTATTTATTTGGGACCTTTTGCTTTCTTTTCTTGATAAGGCTGGCTAAAGGTTCACCATTGTCTTTTTAACTTTTCAAAGGACTGTTTTTAGTTTCATTGATTTTTAAAAATTTTTAGCCTCTATTTCATTTATTTCTGCTATGATCTTTATTATTTTCTTCCTTCTACTAACTTTGGGTCTTGTTTCTTTGTTTTTGTTTTTGTTTAATTCTTTTAGGTGTAAAGTTATATTATTTGAGATTTTTCATGTTTCTTGACGTGGGCCTATATCACTATGACCTTTGCTCTTAAAAGTGTTTTTGCTGTATCCCATAGGTTTTGGAAAATTGTGTTTCCATTTTCATTTGTTTCAAGGTATTTTTTGTTTTGTTCTTTCATTTCTTCATTGACCCATTGTTTGTTTAGAGGCATGTTGTTTAGGCTCCACATGTTTGGGTTTTTTCTAGTTTTCATCTTGTAATTGATTTCTAGTTTCATACCACTGTGGCCAGAGAAAATGCTTGATATGATTTCAGTCCTCGTGTGTTTATTGAGACTTGTTCTGTGATCTAATGTGTGATCTGTCCTGGAGAATATTTCATGTGCACATGAAAAGAACATGTGTTTTGCAGTTTTTGGATGAAGTCTTCTGCATACATTAAGTTCATATAGTTTAATGCATCATTTAAAGCCAATGTTTCCTTATTAATTTTCCATCTGAATAATCTATCCATTGATGTAAGTATAGTATTTAAGTTCCCCAATATTATTGTATTACAGCCAATTTCTCCCTTTATGTCTGTTAATATCTGCTTTATATATTTCAGTGCTCTTAGTTTGGGAGTATAAATATGTACAAATGCTATATTTCCTAATTTGAATGTATAAATTTATATGAATGTTATATCCTCCTCTTGGATTGACTCCTTTATCATTATGTAATATATCTTCTTTGTCTTGTTACAGTCTTTGTTTTAAAGTCTGATATTATTTAATATGAATATTGTTACTTCAGGTTAATTTTTGTTTCCATTTGTATGGGATATTCTTTTCCCCCTTCACTTTCAGTCTATGTGTGTCCCTAGATCTGAAGTGAGTCTGTTATAGGCAGCATAGAGATGGGCCTGAGTTTTTTTAATCCATTCAGCCATCCTATGCCTTTTAATTGCAGCATTTAGTTCATTTAGATTTAAAAGAATTATCTACAGGTATACATTTATTGTCATTGTGTTCATTGTTTTTTGGTTGTTTTTGTGGTTCTTTGTTCCTTCCTTCTTCTCTCGGTTCCTTCCCTTGTGGTTTGATGGTTTTCTTTAGTGTTATGTATAAGTTCCTTTGTCTTTATTTTTTGTGTCTTCATTATAGATTTTTGGTTTGTGGTTATTATGAGGTTCATATATATTGACCTATACATATGGAAGTCTATTTTAAGCTGACAGTCATTTAAATTCAAATGCATTCTAAAAGTAGGAAGCCCTTCATGAATTTGCATGTGATCCTTGTCCAAGAGTCATGCTAATCTTCTCTGTATCATTCCAATGCCAAAGTGAGAAATTGATCAGTGATTGTCAAAATGACAACCCAGAGTGAAAAGTACATTTTATTATAGGACCCACTATAAATTTAATTTATATATTTAAATTTAATAATTATAATACGTACATTAAATAACTGAAGTGCAACATTTTATGAAACAGTATTTACCCTTACTACCTGCAATATACTTCTTCTTTTCTCTGTCTTTATTGCTGGTGGTGACTCATTAAATTAATTTCATGACATGCTAAGTGGGTTACAACCCATAGCTTAAAATCTCTGATCTAGATCATTAATTCATTCAACAAATATTTATGCAACACCAACATGTGCCAGGTTGCCAGGTATTGTTCTAAGTTCAGCAGAGAATTAAATAGACAAAAATTCTTGCCCTTATAGAGCTCACGACCTAGGAGTGGGATTATATATATATGTAATATGTGACTTGTATAATATATCTCCATAAACTATAAGGTATGCCAGATGGGGTAGCAGATGTTATTGATGCCCCACCCAGAACCTGGAATATCATATCATATCATATAATTATTTTGGTGTGCTTGTTCTTATTCCAGGAGCCAAGATCTGCATGTTTCGCTTTGAGACATTTTCCAAAGTCACGGAAGGCTTATTTGCGTACCTTGGGTAGAAACAGAAATTAACACTCCATTCCCAAGAAGCCTACAGCCAATGACTAATGGAATTCAGTATAAAAGTACCCCAGCTTCTTCTCCACTTGAGTGGGGTAACTGGAGCATATCCCAAGAAACCACTTCTACTTGAATTCTTGGCACAAAGTCTACTTCTGGGGTAACTCAAACTGTGAAAGAAGATGATACGTGCTATTATAAGAAATAAATAAGAAAAGAGGTTAGAGGGTGGTAGAGGGTAATTTTAAATGGGGTAATCTGGGAAGGCCTCACTGATAAGAAATAAGTGATATTTGAAGAAAAGCCTAAAGGCGGTAAGGGAGAAAGATATGTGGATATGGGAAAGAGAAAATGTTTCAGACAAGGGGGACAGCAAGTGTAAAGTCCCTAAAGCAAGAGTAAGTAGACCAGTGCAATAAGCTAAATGTCTGTATCACCCCAAATACATATGTTGAAGCCTTAACTTCCAATGTGATGGTATCTGGAGGTGGGCCTTTGGGAGGTAAGTAGGTTAAAATGAGGTCATCAGAGTGTATTCAATGATGAGATTAGTGCCCTTATAATGAGATGAAGGGAGCCAGCACTCTTTCTGCCATGTAGGGATACAGCAAGAAGGCAGCCATCTATGAACAAGGAGGAGAGCTCTCCCCAGAACCCGACCATGTTGATGCCCTGTCTCAGACGTCCAGAACCAGGAGAAATAAATTGCTGTTTAAGCCACCCAGTCTATGACATTCTTTTACAGCTGCCCTAACTGACTAAGACAACCAGAGGAATGACAGCAGGAAAAGACAGGAGATTCATGGGAGAGGTCACAGACAGAAAAGTCACCTCTAAGAAGACACTTTTAACTTCACCATTTTGTTTTTCGACCATATATTACCAATTGAGGGTTATAACATCAGGAAACCTGATTCAAAAGTATACCATGTTATTTAAAGTCAGGAAAATGTGGTAATAGCAGGAAAAGAAGCTGAAAGAGGTGTCAGGGGTTGTGTGTGAACATTTTAAAACTTCTACCAACACTCATGTATGGTTTTTTTTTTTAAGTAGCCTTTCTAAAAAGAAAAACTAAAGTAAGCTTTTTATATCGACTTGCATGGCTTCCTAATATTAATTACATCTTATTGCCAGGATTCAAGGGTGCCCTCGGAGCTTTCACATTTTCTAATCCTTTTAATTGGCGGCTTATGAGTGATGCAATTGTCCTTTGGCATTAATGTTCTCATCTAAAAAAATGGGCCTATCAGCCTTGACTGCCACTGACACCATCATACCTATTTGGTAAACACTCATCCATTCTCTTAAGGAGGAGGAAGGGTCAAAAGAACAGTGAGAGAATAGAGGAGGTTGAGAAATAATTTTTGGGTTGTTATGGGAAGAAAGAACTACTTTTTTATGCTCACATTTTAGAGAAGGGAATTCCTTCTATGCTAATCCAAACAGAGGACTCATCTTTGCTTAAACTCTTTCGGTGATGGACTCCTCACTGCTTTGCAAAATGATCATTCCAATTCTCAGGCCCCATTGATGATATTAAAAGTTCTCCATTACTTTGAATTAAATTCCAAAGAACTTTCTAAGCAACTCGGAAGAAGTATCTCTTTCATGTGACAATCCTTTATATGACTGAATAAAACCAACCCACTTGCCTCGTTTTTCCTCCACCAAGCATCATCAGATCTATAGACATTCCACATATGGTTACAAGCACTTGAACACAACTTAGATGATTGACTTGTCAAAAATTATGCTAATCATAAATGTTACTGCACACCTAATGCTCCTCTAAGTGTTTTTACTTCAATTACCTTCTTTAATACTCAAGCAGTCCTATGAGGTAGGTACAATTACTATTCCTATTTTATAGATGGGGACAATATGAAACAAAGAAGTTAAATAATTTGCCTAATTACACATAATCAATAAGAAGTGGACCCAGACACTCAAACTTGCTAGTTTGACTCCAGAGCTTATATTATTCACTATCATTCTGTTCTACCACCTGTCAAAAGTTCAGAAATAACAGAAGTAAAACCAATGAACCACTGTTAATTGTGCACATACCAAAAAGAAAATTTGCAAACCAGGAACACTCAAACCAAAACATGGGAGGAGGCTCAAGGGTATATTGTTATAAAGCAGCTTATATCATGAGAAAGCAGTGATTTTATTATTTGCAGTGATTGGTTATAATACTAGAATTTTCTTAAAGAATGAGGAATTGATCAATGGTTATCTCATATCAACCTTGAGAAACAGTTTAAATTTACTTATGATTTTTAGAGACACAAGCAAAGAGTGACCCAGGTCAAATAAAAGCTAAATTCAGTTTTGTTTGTATGACTTAACTGGTTTTGTCTGCTCAAGGAATTTTCAAGGCAAGTATCTATTTGTTTTTTATTTTAACATACCTATCCACTAACAAACCCAGGGTTAGTTAGGAAGAGTCCAGACTAAGACTCAGGCCTTCTGGTTCCCAGTCCAATGCTCTTTTCACCATGTTACATTACCCTGAGTGTGGATATAATGCCCTGGGGAGAAAGTAGGGGGGTTGCCGGAGGGAGAACTGGATATAGAATTCCCAAACCCCAATCCCCAGAAGAACTGGGGAAATCCTTTGAGTTTTCACTTCTCTTACCAAAAATAACCTTCCCTATTTCTAAATTTAGTCAGAAAAATGCACATTGGCAAAGACAAAAAGGTAGCCTTGCTCTAGAAAAGACTTCTAAGATTCTCCCTAATTCCCACACCTTGGGCCTCAGTGAAGATGAAGATCAGGGAAGTTTTCACTTCAAACCAGGAAGGAAACAGTGGCCTCCAGCCACAGATCCTTGTCACCTGAGGCTGTTGAGATGGTGAAAATTCACTGCTGAAAGCTTCCTTTGTGTTTTATTTTCCTTCTTCCCCAAAGAGCTGAGAGGTGGAGTAAGGAGAAAGGGGTGGGCTCAGTTTATAAAGCTGACTATGAAAGATTTCATCAAGAAAGTGAACACTTAGGAAGGACACGTGAAGCAAAATCTCAGAGAATGAAACCAAAGAAGAACACAGAAATAACAATTATCAATAGTATTATCCTATGGCAGCAGCAGGACTATCTATTTAGCATGAAAGTCAGCTCATGTCATGCTACTCAAGGCCTCAGTGGTTTCCCTCTTCCCTCCCAAGAGGAAACTTAACTTCAGAAAGGCACTGCATAGTCCTCATTCAGAACTCTGCTCAAATTGTGTTTTCGAAGGGGCTCATCTTGACTCTCTGACTAAATTCAAACTCTCCCTATCTCACTTCTCTGTTTTACCTCTTAGCATATACCACTACCTAACATGTGGTTTATTTGTTTGTTTTTAGTCTCTTCTCCCCCAAGCTCCAGACTATAATGCCAGGGAAAACATCTCAGAATGAGTCTAATTTTTTTCCTGCTATAATCCAGCATATAAAACTGAAACTGGTAATGGTCGATGGATGGATGAATTAATGAATGAATGAAAAAATGAATGAACATGGGCACCTGGGTGGCTCGGTCAGTTAAGCCTCCGACTTCAGCTCAGGTCATGATCTCAGAGTTGGTGAGTTTGAGCTCCCCCACATCGGGTTCTCTGCTATCAGCACAGATCCCGCCTCAGATTCTCGGTCTCCCTCTCTCTCTGCCCCTCCCCTGCTTGCTGGCACTCTTCTCTCTCTCTCTCTGTCAAAAATAAATAACATTAAAAAAAATGAATGAATGAATGAAACTAGGAGTAAAAAAAGAAAGCACGTAGGTAAAGATAGTAACAAAAAGATGAATAATCTCAACAGTAAGGAGACCTGAAAATGAGGTTTGTCACCCAAAGATGGACAGGAAGATGGGGCAAGATGAGAGGAACTGATAAATCCTCAGTGGCTAAAAAAAGTAAGAATGTTCATCTTATCTGCAAACCCAACCGAAGGCCTATATTTTAAGAGCTCTTTCTCTCTAGTCTCACATACACAAAAATGATTCTGATAGCTTTTATTTAGTGAGCCAGACATATGATCTGTATTAGTTCCAGTCTTCACAATGACCCTGAGCAATGAATTATTATCCCTACTTCACAGATGAGGAAAGTAAAGGCAAAAGGCAAAGGAATTTATTCACAATAGCCAAAAGTTGAACACCACCCAAATGGCCATCAACGAATGAACGGATAAATAAAATGTATGTATATCTTTAACATAGAGTATTATTTAGCCACAAAAAAGGAAGGAGCTATTAATACATACTATGACATGGATAAACCTAAAAAAAAAAAAAAGAATGTGCTATGCGAAAAAAGCCAGACACAAAAAGTTACATACTGTATAATTGCATTAATATGAAATAACCAGAATAAGTACATCCATAGAAACAGAAAGCAGATTGGTTGTCAAGGACTGGGAGGAGAAGGACAAGGAATGACTGCTCAGTGGGGGTATATGGGCTCTTCTTAGGGGGTGATTAAAAGGTTTTGGAATCACCTAGATACAGGTGATGGTTGTACAGCACACAACATTGTGAATAAAATAAATGCCACTGTATTGCACACTAAGATAGTTAATTTTATGTTCACCTCAATAATTAAACTAAATTAAATCAATTAAATCAAAGGGTTAGCAATTTTCACAGTGTTAAAGTGAGTTCCTCAAGTTTAAATGAAAGGGCACAAAACAACAATAAGAAAGCATATGAAAGTATAAAACTCACTGGTAAAAGTAAAGATAAGGTAAATACACAATCCTGTCATACTGTAATGGTGGCATGTAAATCATTTTTTATTTTAATATAAAAGTTTAGAGGTAGTATCATGAATAACTATAATTATATACCTACAGATATTTGATCATGAAACGCAATATAAAAAGATGTAAATTGTCACATTGATAGCATATGGGGAGAGGTCAAAGTGTAGAATTTTTATATACTATAGAAATAATGTTATTAGCTCAAAATTAACTCATAAGTATAAAATGTCTTATATAAGCTTCATGGTTACCAAAAAGAAAATACCCATAAAAAATAAACAAAGAAAAACAAATTAAAGCATATTACTAAAAAAAAAAAAATCAACACGATACAAAAGGAAGAAAGTGAGAGGAAATGAGGAACAAAAGAACTACAAGACAGACAAAAAACAATTAGCATAATGTCAGTAGTAAATCCTTTCATATCAATAATTCCTTCAACATAAATGGATTAAACTCCCCAGTCAAAAGAATGGCAGAATTAATTTTTAAAAAGAACCTACTATATGCTATCTATAATAGACTCGTCTTAGATTTAAGGGCAAATAGGCTAAAAGTGAAGAGGTGAAGATATTCCACACAAATGGTAAAAACAAAACAAAACAGGGGCGCCTGGGTGGCTCAGTCGGTTGAGCGTCCGACTTCGGCTCAGGTCATGATCTCACAGTCCGTGGGTTCGAGCCCCGCGTCGGGCTCTGTGCTGACCGCTCAGAGCCTGGAGCCTGTTTCAGATTCTGTGTCTCCCTCTCTCTCTGCCCCTCCCCCACTTGCACTCTGTCTCTCTCTGTCTCAAAAATAAATAAACATTTAAAAAACAAAACAAAACAAAACAAAACAAAACAAAACCCACAGACATGGCCATACTTACATCAGACAAAACAAACTTTAAGTAAAAAACTGTCACTAAACACAGAGAAGGACATTATGTAATGGCAAAAAGATCAATTCATCAAGAAGATATAACAAAATTATATATGCACTTGACAACAGAGCACCTAAGTATATAAAGCAAACATTGACATATCTGAAGGGAGAAATAGACAATAACATAATAATAGTAAAAGACATCAATAACCCACTTTCAGTAATGGATAGGATATCCAGGCAGAAGAGCAATAAGGGAACAGAGGATTAGACAACACTACAGACCAAATAAACCTAACAGAAATACACAGAACAGTCCACTCAACAGCAGTAAAATACACATTCTCTTCAAGCACACGTGGAACATTTCCCAAGAAAGAGCCCATGTTAGGTCACAAAACTAGTTTTAGTTTCAATGTTAAGAATATTGAAATGGCATCAAGTATCTTTTCCAAAACACAACAGAAGGAAACTAGAAATCAATAACAGAAGGAAAACTAGAAAATTCACAAATGAAAGTGGAAATTAAATAACACACTCTTGACCAACCATTGGGCCAAAGAAGACATCAAAACAAAAACCAGAAAATTACTTGAGACAATTGAAAATGAAAGTGCAGCATACAAAACTGATGGGATGCAGCAGAATAAGAACTAGCAGGGAAGTTTATAGCGATAATCGCCTACATTACAAACAAAGAAAGACTGAAAAACAAAACCCAACCTTAAACCCCAAGGAACTAGAAAAAGAAGAAAAAAACAAAGCCCAAAGTTAGCAGAAGGAGTAAATAATAGAAATTAGAGAAGAAATCAATGAAATAGAGAACAGAAGAAAAACAAATAGGCAAAATAAACAAAATTCAATTGCTCTTAAAAAAAATAACAAAACAGATGAAACTTTAGCTAGACTAAGAAAAAAAAGAGAGAGGAGAGTCAAATACATAATATTATAAATGAAAAAGGAAATATTATACCTGACACCAGAGAAGTAAAAAGGATCATAAGAAACTACACAAGAGAACCCTTGTGTGCTACTGGTAGGAAGGTAAAATAGTGTAGTTGCTATGGAAAATAGTATGGAGATTCCTCAAAAAACTGAAAATAGGACTAACATATGATCCAGCAATCCCACTTTGGGTATATGTTCCCCAAATTAGTATCAGGATCTTTTTTTCATGTTTATTTATTTATTTTTGAGATAGAGAAAGTGAGAACACAAATGGAGGTGGGGGGCAGAGAAAGAGGGAGACGCAGAATCCAAAGCAGGCTCCAGGCTCCCGAGCTGTCAGCACAGAGCCCAACACGGGGTGCGAATCCACGAACTATGAGATCATGACCTGAGCTGAAGTTGGCCACTTAACCGACTGAGCCACCCAGGAGGTCTGTTATCAGGATCTTAAAGAGATATCTGAACTCTCGTGTTCACTTCAGCATTAGTCACAGTAGCCAAGATATGGAAACAACCTAAGTATCCAAGGAAGGATAAATGGACAAAGAAAACATGGTATGTACATACAGTGGGATGTTATTCAGCCTGTAAAAATGAAAATCCTGTTATATGAGAGAACATGGCTGAACCTGGAGGCTGTGATGCTAAGTGACATAAACCAGTCACTTATAATAGGTATCTAAAATAGTCAAACTCAGACGCCTGGGTCGGTCTTGAGCATCTGACTCTTGATTTCAGCTCAGGTCACGATCCCAGGGTTGTGGGATCAAGCCCTGTGTCAGGCTCCATGCTGAGTGTGGAGTCCGCTTGTGACTCTCTCTCTCTCTCTCACTCTCTCTCTCTAATTAATTAACTAATTAATTAATTAAAAATAAATAAAATAGTCAAATTCATAGAAGCAGATAGTAAAATGGTAGTTTCCAGGGGCTGGATGGAGGAGACAATGGGAAGCATTCTTCAATGGGTATAAAGTTTCAGTTATGGAACAGGAATAAGTTCTAGGAGATCTGCTGTACAACACTGGGTCTAGAGCTAACAATATTGTATAGTACACTTAAAATTTTGTTAGGAGGGTAGATGTCATGTTAAGTGTTCTTACTACAGTTTAAAATAAAATAAAATAAAATAAAATAAAATAAAATAAAATAAAATAAAATAAAATAAAATAAAATAAAAAACAAATATTTGCCATATATCAGAAACTTAATTGGGAACTTACCTAACAGTGTGTTCCCCCCATCCCTCCCCCAAAACATATACAAGATAGAAAAGAAGAAAGCACATAGGTCAAAGTCATTTTACTTCTGTATACAAATTGGGCATTTCAGGAGGAATACTTGTTTTACTCTCACTTGGGCTTTATCAAGTCGAACACTGAAGCAGCAGATCTTGTCAAAATACAAAGACAGACTTGGAAGGTAATAAGCTCTAACAAGCTCCCAGGTAATGCCAATGCAGCTGGTCTAAGGACCACACTTTGAGTAGCTAGACACACATACACTGGCCTAAAGAAACCCACGTGGCTAGTGCAGACTGACGACCACTGTATTTTATTCAGCGTGCTCAGTTTCCCTCTTCGAGTTTAGGACACATGGATCTTTATCAGTCAACAGGCCAGCTCTCTTCCTACTGCATGTCCACATGGAGAAAAATATTCCCATTTCCCATGTTCATACAGGCTCACTGTACTTAACCTAACAGTTTATTCACTAATGAGGGTTTCCTTGGAAGGAAGGAAACATTGTCTAATAATAGTAATGCTTTATATTTACACATGGTTTATAATTTACCAAGTGCACTCACACGTTAGGTCATATCAGCCTCACAATGATCCTTGGAGATAGAACAGAAGAGTGTATTATAAACCCATTTGATAGAGGCTAGCAGAGTGCCTTCAGAGTTGGAGCCATCAGGGAAAGCTTTTAGAAGAAGCTGATTTTGAATATGAAGATCAGGAATGTCTAAAATTTGGAGTAGGTGAAGACTGGGAGAAATAAAATTCCAAGAAGGAAAGATGGGATTCAAACACTATAAATATTTATTGAGCTACTACTCCAAAACCAGTAAGATCAGCAGGAGCAAAGATATTTTAATTTTATTCTGTGGGAAGTAGGCACCATTAAGAACTTTAATTCAGGGAGTGATATAATCAGATTCATCATGGAAGCATTTGAGTTTCACACAAGCAAGGCTGGTGAGAGTGAGACCATCCAGCCCAGCCGGGGGGCTACTGAAGGGGGAGAAGTAAAAAATGATGAAGGCATGAATTGAAGCATTAACAGTGAAACGGGATAAAGAAGATGTTTGTGGGGCGCCTGGGTGGCTCAGTGGGTTAGGCATCCGACTTCGGTTCAGTTCATGATCTCACAGTTCATGAGGCTGAGCCCCGCATTGGGCTCAGCACCTGGAGCCTGCTTTGGATTTTGTGTCTCCCTCTCTCTCTGCTCCTCCCCCACTCCTGCTCACTCTCTCTCTCTCTCAAAAATGAATAAACATTTTAAAAAATTGAAAAAAATATTTGTGCCTGATTGGATGTAGAATGTGAGACAAAAGGGAACATTAACAGTTGAAGTCATCAGAAAACATAAGGGTTTATATCTCAAGGACCATAAAAATGTACATGACCTTTGACTTAATTATGTCTCACTTAGGCTAAGAAATAAGAAAATAAATCCCTCAAAGGCAAATTTTTTTCCACAAATATGTTCATTATAGTATTATTTATAACAGTAAAAATTTGGCGGTGCCTGGGTGGCTCAGTTAGTTAAGTGTTTGACTTCAGTTCTGGTTGTGATCATAAATTCCAGCCCCTTCACTGGGCTCTTCACTGTCGCTGCTTGGCATTCTCTCTCTCTCTCTCTCTCTGCCCCTCCCCTCCCAAAACAAATAAATAAACTTAAAAAGAACTGGGGAACAACTTAAATGTTCATAATATGGTATGATTAAGTAATTATTATTATTGTGCAATAAGAGTAAAATTACATTATAAGATTAAAGAAAAAATTGAGGAAATTTAAAAGACCTAAATAAATAGAGACATAGTTTCTGGGTGGAAGAACTAATGTTTCAAGGATATAAACCTTTTTCAAATTAATAAATAAGTGAATTATAATGCCCAGGAAATTTTTTTTTAATTTGAACAAATTGATTCTAAAATTTTATGAAAAAAATATACGAGATTTATCAAGAAAATTTTAAAAGGAAAGACTTTGATAAAGTATTTGCATTAATTGGCATTACAATACGCTATTTTTACAATACAATTATCAAAATTGTGTATTATTGGCTTGCAAATAGGCATGTCAAACAAAACAGAATAGTGCCCAGAATAAATATGAATACATATGTAAATGTAATGTGTGATATTTATACTAGAAATCAGTGAAGAAATCATGAATTTTTCAACAAAGGGGAATGGGATAATTCACTATGCATTCAGAAGAAAATTAATCTAATATTTATAAATAAAAATATGTAATTATAGTTAAATTATATATAATTTGCATATTATACTTAATATATTGATATATTAATATATTAATATCTTACCTAATTATATTATAATGTAAG
Organism: Prionailurus bengalensis; assembly: GCF_016509475.1. Taxonomy (NCBI): domain Eukaryota; kingdom Metazoa; phylum Chordata; class Mammalia; order Carnivora; family Felidae; genus Prionailurus; species Prionailurus bengalensis. The sequence goes on from NC_057343.1 coordinate 212,501,228, forward strand.
TATATTATAATTGAATATTAATTGTATATTACATTTAGCAAATAGCAATATTTATATTTATAATATTTACAAATATAAGATATAATAACTTTAATATCTATAATATTTAAAAACAATTCCCAAGATAAAGATCTATTTTTTTTAAACTAACAGTATGAGAAGCAAAAAAGCAAAACCGAAAACCTAGAGCCTTAATAGAATATAATTGACAGATTTGACTAGTTGAAACTCTAACCTTACATGCAGTGAAATTGTCCATAAACAAAACTAAGGGAAACAGGACAGGCACAGAGAAATGTTTACAGTATATTTCACAAGGTGTTAACATGTATAATAGTAACAGAGACCTCAAAGATTAATTTTTAAAAATACAAACATACCAGAAGAAACATAGGCATATGATTGAACAGCCACAGCATGAAGAGAAATAATTCAAATAATAATGAACACATGGACTCAACCTCCCAAGAAGTCAAGAGACTGTGAACAAGAACAATAAGACACCATGTTTGCTTACTAGACTGGCAAAAACTAGATTGACAAAAGTTCAATGGTGGCAAGAATGTGAGAAAACATCCTTGGTAGGAGTGTATGTTAGTGGGGGTGTGTATTGTTAAATACTTGGGGAATAATTACCTACCCTGTGACTCAGTAATCTCACTTCTAGGACTTTTTTCCATAACATTTTTGGAGAGCAACTTGGCAGTGATCTATCAAAAGTGTAGTTCCCATTCCCTTTGACCCAACAATGCCACTTCTAAATATTTATCCTAAGGTACATGCAAAGATAATCATGGCAGGAATTCTGACGATGAAATGTTGAATTTACCAAAGGTCTAACAATGGAAGAATAGTAGAATAAATTATAGTTCAGACAGCCATTAAAAAAAAAAATGAGTTACCTTGGGGCACCTGGGTGGCTCAGTCGGTTGAGCGTCTGATTCTTGATTTTGGTTCAACTCACGGTCCCAAGGTCAGAGGATTGAGCTCTGTGTTAGGCTTTGCACTGAGTGTGGAGACTGCTTGGGATGCTCTCTCTTCTTCTGCCCCCTCCCCTGCTCATGTTCTCTCTCTCTCTAAAATAAAAAAATAACATAAAAAAAAAGAATGAGTTAAATCTGTAGCTAGTAACCTAAAATAAATAATTGCACTAAGCTTAAAGACAAGTCACAGGAACTATTATATTTTCAGTTTTAAAAATATTTGCATGTGCATAGAGAGACATGAATATATACATGTAGGAAGAGGATACATATGCCCCAATCCGTTAATGGTGGTCACCTCCAAAGATGAGATCAGATGAAAGAGGTCCTAGGAGGGTGTGTGATTTGGGAAGGTTGTATTTGACTTTACAAATACATACAGTTTTTAAAAAATTGTAAGTGTTTATTTATTTTTGAAAGAGAGAGAGAGAAAGTATGAGCAGGGGAGGGGCAGAGAGGGAGACACAGAATCTGAAGCAGGCTCCAGGCTCCGAGCTGTCAGCACAGAGCCTGACTTAGGGCTCGAACTCCCAAATCCCGAGATCATGACCTGAGCCAAAGTGGAATGCTTAACCGACTGAGCCATCCAGGCGCCCTTAGATACAGATTTAAAAAAAAAATTTTTTTAATGTTTATTTTTGACAGAGAGAGAGAGACAGAGCATGAGCAGGGGGAGGGGCAGAGAGAGAGGGAGACACAGAATCTGAAGCAGGCTCCAGGCTCCGAGCTGTCAGCACAGAGCTTGACATGGGGTTTGAACTCCCAAATCCCGAGATCATGACCTGAGCCGAAGTTGGACGCTCAACCGACTGAGCCACCCAGCACCCTGATACAGATTTTTTTTAACAGTGCTATGATGTGAGTGATTTTTTTACTCTTTTGGTATTTTTAGCATTTTTCTTTTTCTTTCCTCTTCTTTCTTCTTCTTCTTCTTCCTCTTCTTCTTCTTCCTCCCCTTCCTCCCCCTCCTCCTCTTCTTCTTCCTTTTTTTTTCCTTTTGAGAATGGAATATAGCCCTGGAAGAAGAAAGATGAAGAACCAAAGGCAAAACCCTTCCCATCCAGGAAGGAGGAGAAAGAAGAGAGGCGTGGCAAAAAGCAACACAATGAAGTCAGGGACAGAAAGGGTCTGGGGGGAGGGCAGGTGGTGAGAACCACGGAACCACAGCTTCTAGTGGAGAAAGGGAGAGATGCAGAAGGGTGAAGGCAGGTCAGGGACCAGCAGATAAGGAGAAGCATGGTGGGAGCCTGGATGCAAGCGGGGATTAGGCAGCCGTTTTTTACCCTGCCTGTGCATCTCTGGAAAAACAGAGAAATCAGGACCTAAACCTCTTGAAGTAGAAGCTCCTCAAGTGACACCAGACACAGTAGCTTTGAAACACTCATACGATTGCGGTGTGCAGCCAAGGTTGGGAACCACGACTGAAGGCATAGAAAGCATGAGTCAGGGAAGCTGAGGAGTGTAGTTCGTTCTTTCATAACGTCGGACAGATGCAGAAAGGAGGGCCTTATAAATAAAAGTTATTAGAACTTGGTAAAGTACCAAAAGGGTTGCCAGTGTCAAAGGAGACCTGAGGATATTATGGGCTAGGATGAAGAAGCCTATAGAGCAGAAAAGATTAAATATTTGAGGAAGGTAGAAAAAAGGGGAAATGGAAAAAAAAGAGTTTAATGATTCTAGACTTTGTTATTTGTCAGGCATTTTACATATGCTATCACCATTGTTATTCCTTTTATTGGTGATTAATAACCACTATTATTATTATTTTTGAGGCATATATTACTGCATCCTATTTACGGGGAGGCAACCAAAGCTTAGGAAAGCCAAATCGATAGCAAGGACTCAAACCCACGCCAAAGGTATTCAGCAAAGGAGCAAGGTCTTGGAGGCAGTGGGCAGGGATGGGCTCCAGGACTCAGCCGGAAGAGTGGCTTGAGGGAAAGGAGGAACACATCCACTGAGACAGAGATGAGACAGAGACGAGCTAGAAGGGAGCAGGCCAAAAGGGACCAGAGCACGTTAGTGTGGAGAGGAGGACGCAATGGTGGTAAAACAATTGTAGTGCAGAAAGTAAAGAGATTGTGGCTCGCAGCCAACTTCCTTCATCATCTGAGTAAAGCTGAGGCAAGGCAATTCACTGACGGTGAATTCCAGTGGTTAGGGACATTGTGTGTTGCACAACTGAGCAGAAAGCCAGTCTTGCCCTTCTCTCCCAGTGGGCTGTGCATTAGTCACTCAACAACCAATCTGTCACCTGCTGGAAGCCGTGAGCATGGGTGAGCTGAGCTGCCTGTCCCTGACTGGAAACCACAAGGAGGAAAAGCAAGGTCCCTTACCTTCTGAGAACTTACAGTCTGGAGTTACCCAGAGCGCTATTCTTTCACCAGCTATTAAAATGGTCTGACTAGAACAGCTCTAAGAAAACTAAGTGATCCTTTGCCTTGCAAAGGTTCTATAGAAATATTTTGTCATTGAAGATCCTATGTCACCCAGTGGTTTTAGAAATAAATAGGAGTTGCCTACTTTTATGGCCACCATGAGCGAACGTAAATGTACCTGGACTATCACAGAAAGCATGTGAAGACTGTGCCTGAAAGGTGCATCTCCCCCTAGACTCCCACCAAAGACCAGATGGAGTCTGTGGCCATGTTATTGGAACAGGAAGCACCAGGCGATTGTACTTATGCAGGTGCATCTGGACTTCCAGTCCAAAAGAATCACCAAAGCATCCTGGGGTCTTCAACATCTTCCTGAGACCTGGCAAGTGGCTGCTGAAGAATATCATTTGCCAGTTATTCCAGAGTGGCAGTAAAAGTGGCCCTGAAGGGGGAAAGCCCAGTGTTCCAATTAACTTTTATTTTTGAAACTCAATAGCCTTTGTTTAAAATATCTCTCTGGTACCCCTCTGGGTTATGAAAGGATCAGCTGCAGGATTAATCAATGGCACCAAACAGACATTAGCAACTCACTAACTGAGACATAACTATTTGATTCAGGCGGTTACTATTTATTTTGGCACTTTTTTGCAAGAGAAAAGGTGGCCGTCCTGCGTGGTTTTGTTATTAGCAAATAAAAAGACCCTGTTAGAAAAAAATAAATCCTACATTTGTGGAAAACAACAAAAGAGTGGCCCTACCACCTTTTCTGCGTTATACTCGGGTGGCGGAAAATAAACATAGCACCCTGGAAGTTTCAGCTTCGGGGTATCAAAAAAGAAAGCAAAACCTGCCTTAGGTCACTGTTTATTTTCTTTTGTCCCTTTCACTCTGACCCCTCCTTCTTCTCACGGAAGGGGAGATTCAACTCCCTGGAGCCCCCCCTCGAATATTGTCAAGCTGCTGTTCCTCAGAAATAAAGACATTTGACACGGAGACACTCCACATCCTGGCTGCCAGGAGAAATACCATCTTCGAGGTCATTCCATGTATTGAGACATTTGTTATTATTGTTTTGTCAGTGTATTTTCTGGTGCAGTCCCAGCGGAAGATGTGGGGCCCATATCACGCAAGACTAACGTGGGATCATCTGTTACTGCTCCGCGTCTTTGCTGTATTCCGGAGCCCCAACCCACCTCCCTCACCTTGTAAAACTGGCAGGCTCCGGACATTTTGCATGCTGAAGAAAATCACTGTTTTGCCTCCAGCAAGGAACAAGAATGTTGCAACACTGACTCCTCCTCTCATGAAGAAAGAGTGAACAAGTGCACCGAGTTGAGCTTCTCACAGAGCCACCGGGCTGGGGACGCAGGCGCCCAGCTTGGGCTCCTGAGACTCCAGTCTTCTGGACTTCCCCCCACCCCCGCTCCCGCCTCCGCCCCCTTCCCGTCTTACTCCCTCCTCACCCTCTGTCTGGATTCTACCGGCTGTTCGTGAAACAGCTTTGCACCCATTGGATCTCCACGTCCTTTTGCAGGAAGTGTTCACGGACTGTTACGGCAGACTTTGCTCCCAGGCAAAAGTGAGTAGACTGCGGCAGACGCGGGGGCTGCGGGTTCGAGGCCGGCGAGTTGGAAGGGTAGCGCGCGCGCGGCGCTCGGACTGCGGGTTCGAGCCCCGCGTGCGGCACGGACTGCTGCCCGGAAAGCGCCAGAACCCAGCCGGAGGCGGCAGAGTTGCTGCCCAGCAGCGGCCGCAGGTGCGAAAGCCGGGGCTCTGAGCGTAGTCAGCATTGCTGGCCCCCTCGGAGAAGAACTAAAAGTGCCCCCTCACCTTAAAACTGCACACATTCGGCTTCTTTGTAAGGCATCTTCGGATGCGCCCTGGAGAGTGAGTTTTGGCGTGAGCGTGACTCCGGGATTCTCACAATGTAAATTATTTACGTCAAACTGAAAAGAAAAAATAGCGGGAAGGGGAAGCGTCAAACTGAAAAGAAAAAATAGCAGGAGAGGTGATGCCCGCGGGCTGGCGGGGCCCCGGGGCGGCGGCGCAGCCTCCCGGGCAGCGGGCGGGGAAAGTTCGGCGCGGCCTGCACCTGCCCGAGAGGCGGGGCTCGCCGGCGAAGGCAGTGGGCGCCGAGGCAGGTGGGAGGCCTTCCAGCCGGGGAGGCGGCCGCGGGCCGGGCCCGCGGGCGGGCGCGCTCAGGTAACTGGGGATCCGGGCGCGGTGCTGGGGAGCCGGCCAGCGGGGCGGGAGTGCCGGCTCTTGGAGCAGGAAAACATCCTCGGTAGTGACCTCTACCTGCATCCTGGGGAAGCCGCCCACGGTGCCCTAATGACTAGCCATTTAGGGTTTTATATGATTGGGCTTGAAAACGGTTGCAAATAGTATTCTTAATCTGGAGCGATTCGTTTGTTTTCATTCATCAAGTTCACTGGCAAAGATTTGCCCCCAGTGTCATGCTCGGTGGTCAGTGGAGTGCGCCTCTGGCTGTGCAAACTTGGGCAAGGCACTAGTCCTCTCTGGGCCTCTGTTTTCTTTGCAACATTTAGGGAAATTAATCATTCCATATACATATCCCATTAAACGTTATATGTGTGTGTACATGACATATTTTATATATAATCATATAGAATATTAGCATATATTATACATAATATATATTATATATTTTAATATATCGTAACATATACAATTATATATCCTATAATATTTTATATATATAAATGGGGTAAATGTATTGAATAGTGTAAGGAAGAAGCAGATGAAATTTTTAATTTTAGTGATTCTTAAAAATTGGGAATCATGGGTCCTTTGGAGAATTATCTATGAGTTCTCCCCCAAGGGAAAAAATGTTCTTATGTACTGTACATAAAGTTTTGCAAGCAATCCCTCAAGGTTTGTAACTCTCCTTGAAGACCCTGCCTGAACCCCAGGCAAACATTCCTTTCCTTCCTTTTGAGGACATTTTGTATCAAGACCACCCAGCTAAACCCCTGCTGGCAGCTGGGCTGGCTAAGGAAGTAACAGCCTTCCTCTGGAGTCCGGAGTCAGCCTTGCTGCTGAAGGAGAAAGCGCTTCTGTCCTAAGTAAGCTCCTGGGACACTGTTTCCCAAAGGCTTCACCAACCTCTGCTTCCTGGGGAGCCCTCCTCACAAACTCTTTTAATAACTTTCCTAAGGTGATGGTCCTCAGCCCTAGAGATTTCAGTCCTACAAACAGCACTTGAGAGCCACCTGTAAAAGGTCACTGTCTGTCTCAAAGATAGCTCTTCAGGTCACCTAGCTGGATGCCAGAAAGTGGAGCCAAAGCTTTGTTTTGAAGGAAACAAAGTGCTGTTTTCTCTCCAGTGCGTGGTAGGAGTAGTGACAGTGTTCTTTTGGACCTGTGGACCTTCTTTTAAAGTACTGGGGACTCCTGTCTCGTGGGACCTGGGTCTTCCATTGGCAATGCCAGCAAGGTACAGCAGAGGACACGTGGAGCTTTGGAACCCCACAGACTGGGCTTCACATCTGGGCTCCCACACTCCAACAAGTTACTGAACTACTCTAAGCCTCACTTTTCCTGTTTGTGAAATGGGGAGCAATACTGCCTTTCTTGCACGGTTGTTAGGAAAATGGAAACTGAAAAATGGAAATGCCTGGTTCATAGTCAGTAATAAGCTGCTATTAGGAATATTAATGTGAGGTTATAAGTAAGTGTTAAATAGTTCCGTGCTTTTTTAGGACAGCTTACTTTCTCTCCTACGGGGCTTATGTCAGCAAAAGAATGAGTAAAGTCACTTCTGGTCTAATTATTCTCAGGGATGAGTGGTGAGTCTAGAATACAGATTTGGCTTCCCTGCTTCATCTTCGTCAAGCAGAGCACTCTGTGTTGCCCGCAAATAACATGTGTCCAGACTGGCATGGATTCTCGACCCTTCCTCTCAATTCTCTTTTGGCCCATAATCTTGAACGTGAAATGTCTAGCTCTCTGCTCTTAGTGACAAACACCTCAGCGTGGAGACTCGAGCGGCTTCATGGTTGCATCCATCTCCAGATACGCGAGAAACTGTCTCTGTAAAGAGAAATGTCTCCACTGTCATCGTTCACAGTGTGGGTCAGATAGCCAACTCAACTTATTCTCTCTGGTGTCTCTCCGTATCTCTCTTTTCCTCTCTCTCTTAGCTAGTTACCCCTCAGTTATAAGAAGCTGGATGACGTAGAAATGTGGGAAAGAAATGCCAGAATTTTAAAGGGCAGTTGGATCCCCTCCAAATAGCCCTTCCAAAGATCCATCAGTATATTGTGGCAAGGCAGTCTTGCATGCAAAGGTGACAGTATTGATATCTGCTGTCCCTTGAGCCATTAAGATGAACGAAGCGCTCTTCTACATCACCTCAGTTAATTCTCACAGCAACACTGCAAGGTATGCGTTATCATCTAAATCTTTACAAATACACTGAGGTTTATAAAAATTTACATTACTTGCCCGATCTGCAGAGCTGGTAAAAGGCAGAGGTGGGATCCAAGCCTGGGATCCCTGGACTTGGATCCCAGTTCTGCCTGACTTTGGCACTGATCTTTTCATACTAGGTTAGTGCTGCCACGCTTCCTGGCACCAGAAAGTTGCATCATGCCAACTGGGTCCCAACCCAGTTCCTTAGAACATTTAGGGCAGGAATAACCAAATCTTCTAGGTGATTGAAGTGGTGTGAACATATGCTTTGCATGAGATACATATTAACAGGCAGCAACAATGAAATCGCCTGTGAAGAATAATTTTCCCAGCCCTTTCCAGATCCAGCTGTGACACTCCAGTTAGGCAATACTAAACCTCAGCAGGCGAGGCTGGCTCTGGGCCACCAACTTCCTGAGCGACTCTTTTAGCTTAAAAAGAGCCCTGGAATCTCCATTCTCTGCTACTTTAAAAAGGAACCTGGTCACCCTTTATGGTAACCTCCCTGTATTAAGCATTTATTCATTGAACAAATAACTTGCTGAGCTCTGAAAAAGACAGACAAGGTCCTGTACTTGTGGAGCTTCTGTGCTAGAGAGAGTGACAGATAAGAGGCAGGTGAACAAATACATAAATAAGATAATTTCAGATATTAAGAAATGCTATGAAGAAGGTAAAGAGAGGCGGGGGCTAACAGGGCTTGGAGGCAACTTGAAATAGGGCAGCCAAGGAGATTTCCACAAAAAGGTCATTCTTGAACTTGAACTTGTATAATAAGAGGGAGCCAGTCTGATGAAAATCTGGGGAAAGGACTGCCTTAGCAGAAGAACCTCCAGGGAAAGATCTGGAAGTGGAATAAATGAAGCAGTAGAGGGGTGCCTGGGTGGTTGGGTCGATTAAGTGTCCGACGCTTGGGTTTGGCTCAGGTCATTATCTCTCGGTTTGTGGGAGCCCTGTGTTCAGCTCTGTGCTGACAGTGCAGAGCCTGCTTGAGTGTCTCTCTCTGTCCCTCCCTTGCTCGTGCTCTCTCTCTCTCAAAATAAATAAACATTAAAAAAATTAAGCAGTAGAGCCTCAAATATGAGATGTCCCCTTAGAAATCAATATGGATTTTATATAGGGGAAATTACTGATTGACTGCTTATTACATTCTTCTAGGCTGTGCTGTGGACTTAATGCATATGTTATTTAACCTTCCCAACAGTCTGGCAAGTTAGTTATTGTTGTCTTGCTTTGATAGTGGAAGAAACCAAGATCCATAGAAGGCAGGCAGCTGGCACAAAGTTACAAAGGTGATATTTTAAATCTCACGGTCTGTTTTGCTAGCACAGCGTGTGGCTTTTGAGATCATCTCTTCCAGAAGATAGCAAGGAGCTAACAGAAGGAAAGTATCAAAAGTATATTGGGCGGCTAAACGAGGATAGTGATTTCTGTCTGATGCCCTAAATTCCAGTTGGTGTGTCTAAAGTTGCACACCAGTGCAATCGTGTAATAACAGCAGCACTAGCCACATGTGACGATGAGGTACTGAAAATGTGATTAGTCCAAACTGAGATGGCTGTAAGTGTAAAACACACCCTACATTTCTTTAAGTTTATTTTTATTTCTTTAGAGAGAGAGAGAGAGAGAGAGAGAGAGAGAAAGCGAGCAGGGGAGGGGCAGAGAGAGAGGGAGACAGAAGCCCAAGCAGGCTCCGTGCTATCAGTGCAGAGCCCGATACAGGGCTTGAATTCACAAACCATGAGATCATGACCTGAACTGAAATCGAGAGTCAGGGTTTAACTGACTGAGCCATCTGGGAGCCCCTACACCCTAGATTTCAAAGACTTAATACAAAAAAAAAACCTTATTGATTTTCATATTGATTATGTGTTAGAATGGTAAGATTTTGGATGCATTGGTTTAGATGAACTATATTGCTAAAATTAATTTCATCTGTTTCCTTTCAATTTTTTTTTTATATTTTCATTTAATAGTACTGGTATAGACTAATAAGTTGACAAATACACGATAGGAAACTTTTCTCCCTTCTTCCTAACGTAATTTTTTCTCTAGTCTTGACCCAGAATTCTTCTGTCTTTCCCATCAGGTAAATCTCAAGACGCTTTCAAATATCCTATGACCAAAGGGTCGTTTTGAATATAGCTTTAGATTTACCTTAAAATCACTTCCAAAGACAATGTCTTTGTCATTCTGGAACCTGGTAAAATCAGATTAGGAGACAGCCAGGCTTCATGTTTGTGTTCAAAGACCATCAAATAAGTCATGTCACTGGGGTAATGAGTATCTCTCACTCTCTGTCCTTTTGCTTTAAAACAGCCTGTTCCGATTCTGTGTCTCCCTCTCTCTCTGACCCTCCCCCGTTCATGCTCTGTCTCTCTCTGTCCCAAAAATAAATAAACATTGAAAAAAAAAAAATTTAAAAAAAAAAAAAAAAAAAAAAAAAAAAACAGCCTGAACAATACACAGTCCCAGTTTCCAGAAGGACTTCCCCAAAAATATCACAGGCCATTTTGGTTTCTTTTGTCCATTAGCTAAAATGACCCTTGAATATCATGTCAGCAAAGTAGAGATATGATTTGTTCCTGCCATTCCATGTATTCCAGAGGGAAAGCAGTCAGATTGTGAAGTTGTTAGAGGAAGCCTCTGGCCTGGGATGTCAGAGGCCTGGATCCTATTTTTGTCTACTGGTTTGTGCGTTGCCCTCACCCTGCTTCCCCCAGCAATCCTGTAGGAAGTCCAGAGTTCATGAGATAATGTCACATAAAGTGCTCACGAAGAAACAAATGGACCATGGTTATCACTGAGGACCTGAGGACTGTAGACATTCATCTGTGGGGAAGAATTTGCTTTCCGTAGATTGAGCAAAGCACTATATGGAATGTTCTTTCAGGTATACGGTTAACATCTGTTCATTTTCACTTAAAACCTAAATCTGAGGGGGAAATGACAGAAGCTGAGCATACTCGAATTTTAGTGTATCTACATGAACAGCGACACATATTTTTCAGCATCTTCTAAGCCAAGAAGCCTGTATCAGACTCCATAAGGAAAATAACAGAACAAAACAGGTCTTTGCTCTGGAGGAGCATGTTAACTTGTTGAGAAGATGGGCATAAACAGGAGACACCAGGATCAATGTCAGGTAACATTCTCCAAGTGTTATAGGAATGAAACAGAGTTTGGAGATTCCAGAAGGCGGTGTGCCTGAGAAAGACGAGGTAAGAGATGGGCATTGAAGGACATAAAATTAGGCTAAAGACAGATGGAATGGGGACTGGGTATCAATATAACTTTTTTTTTTAACACCTCAGAATATTCTGGGTTTTTTTTAAGTTTATTTATTTTGAGAGAGAGAAAAAGTGTGTGTGAGCAGGGAAAGGGCAGAAAGAGAGAGAGAGACAGAGAGAGAGAGAGACAGAGAGACAGAGAGACAGAAGGCCCAAGCAGGCTCCACACTATGAGCACAGAGCCAGACTTGGGGCTCAAACTCATAAGCTGTGAGATCATGACCTGAGCGGAAATCAAGAGTCAGATGCTTAACCCACTGAGTGACTCCGGTGCCCCTCCCCAGAATATTCTAAAGTGAATATTCTGACGTAGAGTTGAAAACCACTGAGCAAAAAACACAAGGTTTTTATATCATGATCATGGGAAATAAAATTTAAAGGTTAATATTTTAAAGGAGATTAAATGGACAATCAGCATGTGTGGTCTTTCCGGAAATCTTATATACGTGTATATCTATCTCTGTGTGGTCTTTGGAATTCACATTTAATTGGTGTTCACAGTGATCGTACCCACTTGGGGGTAGCTAAAAGCTGTCACCAGCTGCCCATTCCCTTACTCTGTGTGTTTTCGCAGTGCCCCGTAGTTAATCCTGGCTAAGCGTCGGGCAGCTGGTATCCACAGTTTATTGTACCCACCAGACTTTGCATAAACGTTGCAAAGGGCTTTAGTATCATGCCCATTAGTGCCCCATAATAATTATTTTACAATAACCGGTAATCGTCCCTCACCTCTCCAACTTTACAGATTGGGAAATAGAATTTAATTCCTTGCCTTGGGCCTTGAGGCTAACTGGCAACAGTGGTAAAATTAGAATTCTCAGCCACTGAATTCCCCGGATCTGCTTCGGCTCCCAGAGTGAGTCTGTGCAGTCTCCAGCTGGTGTTAGAATACTCTGTCCTGGCAATGTTATTTCTTCAATGAATGAATCAGTGTTACAGATCAGTAGGTGAAAGATGACAAGCCGGCCCGAGCTGCAGTGCTGTGACGAGCGGCAGCAGGGCATAGGCGGCCACAGCGGTCGCTCGAGGTCGGCCACTACCGTCTTGGAGTTTCTATTCCCCTGCAGGTGTTGCCATGCGTATTACAGCTCCTCCGTTCCCACCTCTGCGAAGGGAAGACTCCTTAAGCCCCAGGGCTCTTGGGCGATTCCAGCTCCTCTCCTCTGAAACTCCTGTTTTCTGACAGGATATTGATTTTTATTTTGTTACACACCTGAAAAAAAGAGAAGAAAACCCAGCGATTTTTACAGCTCCGTTTTTAAAGAAGTCTTTGTATGTTTTGGGAACTTTGGGTTTACTGCCAGTAGTGAGGCCGCGAGGTCTTTATGAAAGGTAATGGGGAGAAGCTGGAGCCTTGACATTAGAGCCTCTTCAGAACAAGAAGATGGGTTAGTTTTGCCCCATCCCCAAATGATTGTTTTCTTTTTCTCTGTCTCCAAATCCATTACTGACTGGAAAACAATTTCCAATGTCTTCAAGTACAGCAAAAATCAAGCCTCTGAAACAGGCGTCCTCACCACCGATTGCTCATGGTAGTCATCTTGGGAGCTTTGAAAAATACAGATGCCCAGGCCCCACCCACAGAACCGTTGAATCAAGGCTCTGGGGATGGAACTGGGCATCAGTATTTATTTACAGTTGTCCAGGTGATTATAATGTGCATCAGTAAGAGCAGATCTTACTGCTCAGCTAAGATCCAAATCTTAATTACTTATTTATGTTTCTTTTTTTTGTCTTGTTTTAGGTCACATAACCCCAGAGAACCATCCAAACCATATTTGTGTTGTCATTCTACTCTTTGGGAAACATGGCTTCTAGAATAATATATAATAATAACAATAGTAATAACAATAGTAATAATTGGGGTACCTGGGCGGCTCAGTTGGTTAAGTGACCGACTTCAGCTCAGATCATGATTTCATGGTTCGTGGGCTTGAGCCCCGCGTCAGGGCTCTGTGCTGACAGCTCAGGGCCTGGCTCCTGCTTCAGATTCTGTGTCTCCCTCTTTCTCTCTGCCTCTCCCCCACTCACGCTCTGTCTCTCTGTCTCTCAAAAAAAATAATCATTAAAAAAATGAGAAAAAAAAAGTTTTCTACTTATCTAAACTAACTCCAAACTCAGAATGGCCCTGCATAGCCTCATGACTAAGATTTCTGTAAGTGCAATTTGGAAATCAGATTGCCAAAAGCTTGATAATTATGAGATTGGAAGATAAAGGTTAAGGTTTTCTGCTGCCCATATATTAAATTTCCCAATTGCTATGTTGATCTTTAGCAACACTTGCTTTCCTCTCTTAGCCATTTTAAAGCCAATTAACCCCATTCCTGTTCACACCCTTATTAAAAATATAATTACAGCAGTATTCTCCAGGGACTGTCATTGCATACATAGACTTTACAACGTAAATTGGCCAAGAACTAACTAGGTTGTGTAAAACCCTCTTGGCCCCGAGAGATCATTTGGGATGCAGAAGCTACCAGCCCCAGAGTAGGCTAGGTGAGTCATAAATTTTAGTTTGCAAAGAGACAATTACAAGTCACCCAAATGTAGAAGAAAAAACACAGGATACACAAAATGGTTGTAGAATCAATCTTAGAATATTTTCTCCAGGGTCGAGTTAAGTCTGTGGCTCCAGCCGTTCCCGGAAGGTTATATTAATGCCAAAAAGCAACCAGTGTTTTGTACTAGTTTTGGAGGGCAGGGGGGAAAGGAAATGATGCATCATTATACTTATCTGGAGTGTTAAGGTTGCAGCATCAGAGGAGAAGAAATTGTGAAGGAGGTTGCAGAGAGAAGGGTCGGCAAAGACCCACTGGTAGCCAAGCATCATGGACACTGGTAATTTTTTATTCGCTCAACTTTTATGGAGGGCCCGCTGTAGCCCAAGGCTGTTATATGCCCTGGAGAGAGAGCGATGAAGTTCCTGTCCTCATGGACTTTACAGTCCAGTGAGAGGAAACAGATATCCACATGAAGACACCGGTAAATAAAATCCAGTAAGTTGGTTGGTGCTCTGGGGACAAATAAAGTGAGGAGGGAGTAGAGTCTGATGAAGCTGCTTTAAATAGGATTATGGGAGTTGTTCTCTCTGAAGTGTTGGCATTGGAGCTAATACATCAGTGTTAAAGCAACACAAAGATCAGGAGGAAAGAAGGCCAGGTAGAGGGAACAGCAAGGGTAGCAGCCCTGAGGTTGGGAAAGATTTGACACTTTCGGGAAACAGAAAGGAGACCAGTATGGCTGGATCACAGTGACGAAGAGATAGAGCATCGGGCAGGAAAACAGCCCCGAGGGCCGGAGGTCATGGGACGGAGTTAGGATTTTGGTGCTTTAAGGAAGCCGTTGGGAGGTTTTAAGCAGGGGAGTAATGTGTTCTACATGGCACTTTAGAGACCTCTCAGGCTTCTGTGTGGAGAATGGAGTGTAGACTGGAAGCAGAGGGAGGACATGGCAGGTACAGGAGGAGGTGACAATGGATCAGCCAAGATGGGAGCAGTAGAAGGAGGATTGGGTTCAGGAGCAAGTTTGGAGGTACGGCCAGATGGCGGACCTCGTCTTGTCTGACATCATTTTTCCTGCCCTCTCCTGACTCAGGCCACTGGTTTTGAACCGAAATGGAATAATATCTAATGCTATTTGGAAACATTAGGGATTTTGACCTCAGCTTATTTAAGCAGAAAAAAATCAAATTCCTGTCCAAGGAGAAACTTGTTTGTTGCTTTTTACCACATAACCATAAAAATTTCATCTTATCTCATAAGAGTGTTTTGATGGATTCTGTTGTTGTTGATTACTGTGCTTTCCATAAGGGCTGGAAATATCACATTCACATTGCTAAAGTTTATCTTTTTCTGAGTGTTTTGACACTCTGGCTGCATTTACCGAATCCTTCCTGCCATCAGGCATTTATACACGGCTTCTTGCAGTTGGTCAGTTTCTTCATGTAAATGCTGACATCATAATAGCAAGCATTTAGCAAGCACTTACTACGTCCAAGGCATTGTTTCAAGAATTTCACATTTATTCCTCCCAGCCATCCTTTGATTAAGTGCCCTTATGATTATCATTTTATAAATGAAGAAACTGAGGCAGAAATAAAGAGGTTAAGTCATGTGTCCAAGCTCACACCGCTGGTTAAGTTGCAAAGCCAGGGTCTGCACTGAGGCTGGCTGCAGAGCACCAGGTTCTCGGTCACTAAGCTGTGCCGCTTTCCTCCTGTCTCCTTTTCTCTAATTCCTGTATAACTGAAGCTGCTACCTTCAGAGTCAGACTTGTTTCTCCTGCATAAACCCCACGGTACCACTAAGAGGTGCTTCAACAGGGCAGGGCTCCCTCGAACAGTACTGGAGAGGAAATGCCATAATTCAGAGGCTGGATGATTCAGCCCCTCTCCAGAAGGACCTCCGTCTAAACCACCTGCCATCTGACAAGGTGGGAGGGGAACCACGCACCCTTCCGGAGAGCTGGCTGAACAGAGTTGGCAACACCAGAGGACTCTATGAAATGCCCCCTCTTCTCCTCACCTCCTTTTCTGCCCACTGCTCAGAGTTCCTGTGTTGTGCCCACCTATCTGTCTCTTCTCAAAAGACAGAAGAAATCAAAGTTTCTCAATATGCTGTGCGACAAATTCTGGTTGCTCTCCAGGGTCATCTGAAGCTGGTCTTTAGAAACTAACGACAATAGGGGCGCCTGGGTGGCGCAGTCGGTTGAGCGTCCGACTTCAGCCAGGTCACAGTCTCGCGCTCCATGAGTTCGAGCCCCGCATCAGGCTCTGGGCTGATGGCTCGGAGCCTGGAGCTTGTTTCCGATTCTGTGTCTCCCTCTCTCTCTGCCCCTCCCCTGTTCATGCTCTGTCTCTCTCTGTCCCAAAAATAAATAAAAACGTTGGAAAAAAAAAAGAAAGAAAGAAACTAACGACAACAAAAGGATCATTAATTAATTTGTTACCACATTTTTGCTTTAGAGATGTTGTAGATTCTCTCCAGAGTTTCATTATTATATGTGAAATAATCCTGGGGAACATAGTAGTCCATACTGTTTTCTCTACCTTCCACTGCATATCTGCTTCCAGAAAATTCTCTCAAGTTACTTAGTTTTCCAATAATTAGGGTGAGTGTAACACACCTTCTTCCTTTCCTAATGATAGTATCAGCAATGAATTTAACAGAATTGAGGTTTATACAAAGAAATGCATTAAAATTTCTTTAATTCCATTAAATTCTTTAGCGATGATTGTGGAGGCAATAACTGTGATAACGCATCTTCTTTGCTGTAAGTTTTAACTTACTAAATATTTCAGTTAAATAGTTAAATAGAATTGCCATAGGGTAATTTTCTATAGAAATTGACACGCATCCATTGGAAGTGTTGAATTTATCTAATCAAATCATCAATCTGTTCGTTTAACTCTTTGGTTTTCAATAAAACTATTATTTTAAAGTGTTATACAGTATATGTTTAGATATTTCTTACGGTTGTATTAACTTCCAAATTCAAAACTATAAAGGAAAAAGAGAACTATAGTTATAGTTGCATTAGACTCTCGTCCTATTTAAGTTAGGAAGATTGCAATGGAACATCAGTTAATTAAAGAAAGTTTGAAAAACATTTGAAGTCTTTGAATATCCTCCAAATAGCTCAGGACCCTAGAAATAGCTTAACTTGAAAAAACTCGTCTTTGAACCAGTAAGGTAATTTCCTCCTTTTTTGGACAGTTTTGATGAAATATTCAGCAAAAAGTGAGAGTGAATATTTACCAGATGTGGATGTCTCCTGAAACCAAGTCATTCAAATATCAGAGCAGTGTGATGGCAGCTGTTCGATCATCAGGGTGACTCTGCCACGTTAGTCAGGGTTTGACTAGAAGAGTTTTATGTTTCTCTTAGCAAAGTTTTCTGATTTTACTTTTCAAAGGACATCACTGAAACCATAACACTATTCAGATCTGTGACTTTTAAAATTGTATTTATTTCTGTGCACAGTTTAAAATTCGAGGTACAAAAGACTGTTCGTTGAAAACTACTTCTCCTCTCTCCTATCTCACAGCCACCCATTGCCCTCATTGGCAATTGCTCTTTCTAGATAATTGTCAAAAATGGGCCAGGCCTGTATGAAAATGCACTATGAATATGAATGTGGGCTAGACGTCCTTTCTTTTAGTTATTTCATAGCTGTGATGCTGTGACTCTGTGAAGCTAGAGCCCACATTCGATTGCTGACTTCCCAGTCCTACTAGCACTGATTCTGCATGGGTACTGGAGCTCCCTGTCTAAACTCAGGTATATTATTCAGTGTGGCTAGTGGAGAATGAACAGTAGTATTTTGGAAGAAGGGTTCGGGTGACAAGTATGGAGGAGGAAATGAAATTACATGAGAGGCCCATGTATGGGTATTGGTAGGCATGCACTTTCAATGGCAATTTCATAAATCATCCAGATGGAGCCGTGAAGTGTCAGGGTGAGAGTCACCCCGCTGTGCCTTATTTTCACATCTCTACAGTCAGAACACCAAAACATACATTCAGCAGCTGCTGGGAGAATAAGACAAGATAAGTGTATGTATAACACTTGGGGCCAAGGAAGTACTCCGTTCATGGGAGTCGTTAGGCAAGAATTCATGACTTAGTGGGGAGACCGACAAGTGTACAGTCAGTGAGGCAAAATTCCACGGACATGGACTCGGTGTTGAGTCTGAGCTTAGCATGACTTCATGAGCCTGTAAGGCCCTCAGGAACCCTTGTGTGTGCCATTGGGTCCAGCCATTTCCCTTCCTTCTTGCACTTCACCAGCAGACCAACGTGCTGCTTCTAGTTGACAGCCCTTCTAAAAGAATTTGTCTTCTCCGAATACAAAAGCAGTATATTCCTTTCTGCTGGATCTGCTTCAAAGTTGTGCCACGAGGAAGGATCCATGGAAAGTTTGCTAAACTTCACTTGAGCCTCAGTCTCCTTATTTCCAAAAATGGAGATGATAATGCCTACATTCCAGGACTATTTCGAGGGTGGAGTACGATAATGGATGCAAAACACCTCATCTATGCTTGGCCCTCAAAATGAGCTTGTGCCCTTCTCCCATGACCGCGTATATTCCGATGGGTGGAGCATATGTCACACAGGGAAGAAAGGCTCGGGAATTGTAATAATTTGTTGATTTGGTGCCTTGTACCCCCAGCCACGAACGGTGTACTTTCAGGGCCATTCTCCTAGCCAGATGCCTAACTGGAGAACATGAGCCTTCGGAACCCAAATCTGATAAGTACTCGGGAAGACTCCTCAAGAGAGGCGAAGCTAAGAGATAAGCTAAATATACCTTCTCCAGTTGTCCTACATTTGATGCCAGCAGGCAAATCAGAGCCTGTTGGGCGACGTGCAATTCTGAGAAGCAAGGAAAGTGAAGAAGTACTTGTTCTTCCTCTGGGAAAGCCAAGGCAAGTGGAAAAGCTCCGAAATCTATTGTCCCGTTGCAAGCACGAGGAAAGCTGGAGATGCACTGCCAAAATCACGTGGCTGGTGAAAACACAGCTTCCTGCTCGTGGTAGAGAGCCTGGCTGACGACTCTCAGACTGGACAAAGGCCTCAATGGCCAGGGGCCACTCTGCAGGAACTGGGCCCCAGGCACCTCGGATTGAAAACCAACCTAACAAAGCGTGTCTGTTTCCACTTGTGAGAGATGAAATGATACGGGTTTTGTGGAAAGTCAGACGCTTACAAAAGCAAAATGCCTGCCTTCCTCCGGCCAGCCACATGGAAGGGACCTCAGACTCAGTGGCTGTGTGCCGCTGGCTCTGGGGACTGCTCTAGAAGGAACAATGAGGTTTAGAGGCTTGTTGTTATTCACTGTCTGATTCTTACTCTTTCCATTGATTTCAAATTCCTTCAACATAATTGTAACTTGTGGTATAAAAAGGAAACTTCCACTTGTGAACAAAGTCTCTAGTAAGAGTCCAATAACAAAAATCTACAGAAGACCAAAATAGTCTTTTGTAGTTACCAGCAGTGACCAGGGCTCCACATAGCCTGTGTTGTGTTGTTAAGGTAAGAATCGATCATGTCCGGGGAATACTGTGAAATGTAACGCATGATCAAAGTGTAGTGGCTTAAAAGGTGGTGGATTTCTTGCAAAATTGAAATCACATGTGGCAGCTTAGGGAGATCTTCAACTGGAACATAAGCGGTGCTTATGGATTCTCACCAAAGTTCTCAGGAAATGGAGTAAGAACTTGGCAAATACATGTGAGATGTAAAACCACTTCCCACAGTGGTATTTCATGGAGAAATGGGTGGCTCAGTCAGTTAAGTGTCTGACTCTTGATTTCGGCTCAGGTCATGATCCCAGGGTCATGGGATTGACCCCCACAATGAGTGTGGAGCATGCTTAAGATTCTCTCTCTCTCTCTCTCTCTCTCTCTCTCTCTCTGTCTCTCTGTCTCTTTCTCTTTCTCTTTCTTTCTCTGTCCCCCTCCCCCTCTTCTTCCACTCTAAAATAAAAATAAAAGTAAATAAATAAATAAAGTGGATATTGACTGGGACCTTTTCACTGATACTCTTTTGGGAGCAATGAATTTCAAACAGGACATGATTATCATACAACGTGATAGGTAGCTCTGATTATCCAAGCAGCTAGGGCATTGTTCAGTGGCAAAGCATTAAGCTTCTCCAGGAATCTCTTCTGTGTAGGTAGACGGCTGCTATGGAGACTGCCTTTTTGTGGGTGAATTTGCCCAGCAGATGGCAAACATTCAGTGGGAGAGGAAGGATGGTACCCGTTATTGCTGATGATGGTTGAAAATGAAATTAATGAATGTCGTACTTGGACTTGGTGGCTCAGTCAGAGCCCTGTACATGAAGAGCTCAATCCTGAGGTCTCAAAGTTGAGATCTTGATCATAAACTACCTTTTTCCTCTCGGTTTTGACAGAAAATTTAAATTCTCTAAGAGATGTTTTAAAATGTTTTGAATTTATGAATGTTTTAAATGTTTTAAAAATATGAAAGGATCTTAATAGTGCCAACCCCAAGATAGCGATTCCCTGCCTTCTGGCTGATACCAATTTGTCATGTGTGAACTACATTCAACTACAAATTCCACCTTTAATTAACAATGGTCTCTATATTCTGGGCGATACTGTCACAAGAGGGATCGAGGCAGTTGCCCACAAGTGAAAATTTGTCCCAGAATATACGTTTTGTTATGCAAAGTGGGAACAAAAATACCCAACGATGCACAGTTTTTCTAAGTTGTTCTCTTATATAACCACTTAGGCAACATAACTGTTGTGATTACCAAAGTCGTGTCATAATACATGTATACAAATTGATTTCACATCAGCGAACTTCACTGGGGAAAAAAAAGAAATCACTATTTCTGAAGACTATGACTTTGGTTTTTTTGTGGAAATATTCACTGCTAATATATTTGGTGTACAGGAAAGTGCAGTATTTTGATCTGAAAATCTGAAGCTGTGGTGTCAGTTCCAGCTGACCTTGTGACATCATTTCATATTTCTGAGTTTCATTTCCCAACAATTCCATGATTCTTTATTGACGGGGAGCTCAAAAATGGAAAGCATCAACAGCTAAATGCAGTCAGAAGCCGATTTTCTCCTCATCTTCCTAACGTTCAGGGAGCATCCTTAACTTGACTAACAAACCTCCAAAGGTACGATGGTCAAATGATAGGCAAGTACACATTTTTTAAGCCTTTTCCCATGATGATCAGGAATTGCTGCCCTAGCCAAAATCCTGCACCGGCCAAGGAGTGTTCACGTAGAAGAACTTATTGTATCCTGCTTCATGTGGACCTCAAATGTGAATAATGTTCGCATGTTCCTAATATATCTTAGACTGGAATCAGCACACTTCTTTTGTCAAGAGCCAGATAGTAAAATATTTTAGGACTTGTGAGCCACACAGCCGTTGTCACAGTTACTCAACTCTGCCCTTGTCAGACAAAAACAGACCCATGGCGAATGCATAAATGAAGGAGTGCGGCTGTGTTCCAACAAAACTTCATTATCAAAAATAGCCAACGGGTCAGATTTGGCCCCTGGCCTATATTTTGCTGACCCCTGTTTTGGACCTTCTTAATACTGCAGTGTCCATCTGTTGTCATAACACAGATTCAATTTACACTAAATTCTGTCCAACTTATTAATATTTTAGTTAATGTCATATAATACATTATGAATCTGTTCTCATACCATCCATGAATTTATCTGAATTTTTGTTTGATCTACTAAAATTTATACTATATTACATCATGAATCTGTTGTCATATCCTATGGAAATTTTTAAAAATCTTTGTTTATCCCAACAATATTGGGAGTCCATAACAAACACACCTTGAGGTAACAAGTATCTTAAGTTATCAAGTGGATGATGTAGTAAATTCTCTCCCCCTTCCCTAACTCTTTCTGATGCAAAGGGATTTTACATAATTACAGTATTGGAAATAAGTTTATTTATCCTATTCCTATCTTTCTTGGTATTAACCGTATCCTGTGTCAGCTTTTATCTTTGCAGACAGAATAGCTCTAATCTTCACAATTTGTGCTTAAATAGCCCCGTCTCCCTCATCTCCTAGATCATTATATGCCTCCATCACTGAGTCTCTGTGGGCTCTCTGGGTCCTTGAATTATAGGGACTAGACAGGGACAGAGTGTTCCAGGCTGGTCACATCATCTCTTCCTAATGCTGCCCCGTTGTACCTTTTGACTGCAGCAAGCAATAAACAAAGTAAAAATGTGAAAGTGGGGAAGAAATTGAGAAAGCCCAGAGGATTTTTGGAAGAGCAAAATGGACCACATGAAAAGGAAACATTGACTCTTGCGAAACGCTCTGAACTGGCTACTAATGCATTGTGTAATTTCTTTAAATCTTAGTTGTAACCACAATTAAGCTTTCTGCAGTGTTGAAAAATGAGAACAAAACTAATATCCTGGTTTGCCTAAGAATGATCCTGTAGTAATGTAGAGTGAAGAGCTCTGGTAAGAGTTTGTCTGTGATGGATACCAACCATGCAGAATTTACACAAGCCACGCTTCTGTGAGATGAGAAAATTTGGGACATTAATTTAGCACACGGGGCTAAATAGCTGTGAAGTGAGCTCTGCTGCCCAGACACGACCACACTCCTAATCTGGGAAAATCTACCTTTGTGTTGAATTCTCTCCTCTGCCTTCCTGAGCCAGTGGGAAATGTTAACCTGAATTTAGTGAGATCAGTTATAGAGGGACTGTGTTGGCATTAAAAGTCCTGTGCAAAAGGACTTTATATACACTTTCAAAACCTTTTTAAAATGTAATGTTATATGATAATCAATTATATGTATTCAAATTACAATTTATCACAGGGTGCCTTGGTGGCTTAGTCGTTTAAGCATTCTACGCTTGATCTCGTCTTGGGTTATGATCTCCTGGTTCTGTTTGTGGGATTGACTCCCGCATTGGGCTCTACACTGACAGCTTGGAGCCTGCTTGCTATTCTCTCTCTCCCTCTTTCTCTGCCCCTCTCCTGCTCACGCTCATGCTCTCTCTCTCTCTATCCCACTCTCTCTCAAAACAAATAAATAAAACTTTTAAAAAATGTATCATAGTCATCGTTAGAAGTAATCCTGCAAAATGTATGAAACAAACATATCAAACCACTTAGACACTATGCTAAGTGCCCGGGAAATAATAGTGAGCAGAATAGTCTCTTCCCATGTAGAGCTCATAGTATAATGAGGAAATAGATGTCAATCAATTTCATGTATGTTTGTAAGTATGGTAAGGACAACAGAGGAGAGGCATGTTATTTACCAAGGAAGTACCCCTGAGAAAGTGATGGTTGACCTTAGACCAAAATAGGAAGGAAGAGTTAATTCAGCAAAAGGAACAGCACATCAAAAGGCACCGAGACAGGAGAGAGCATGCCAGATGTGTGGGAATAGAAAAAAACTCAGAGTAACAAAATATAAGAAAAAGCTGGAGAATGAGAGAGAGAGGCCAGGCCACACAGGATCTTAAGGAGCAATAGGAAGCCTTTAAGGTGTTTGAAGAAGGGGGATAGCATGATCCTGCTGGTATTTTTATTTTATTTTTATTTTTTTATTTTAAATTTTTTTTTATGTTTATTTATTTTTGAGAGAGACAGAGACAGAATGTGAGTGGGTTGGGGCAGAGAGAGAGGGAGGCACAGGATCTGAAGCAGGCTCCAGGCTCCGAGCTGTCAGCACAGAGGCTGACGCGGGGCTCGAACTCACAAGCTGTGAGGTCATGACCTGAGCGAAGTCGGATGCTCAACCGACTGAGCCACCCAGGCACCCCCTTGCTGGTATTTTTAAAAAGGAAATAAACCATTCAACGAGGAAAAAAATAGTTTAAGGTTAATTTTTAATCTGTTTAAAAAATTAAAACCATCTAGAAAGAAAATTACTCCGGCTACTCTATGGAGAATATTGTGGAAAACGAGAGCCAATGCCTGTGCGTTGCTTAGAGGTTAAGACACTTGGCAAGAAAGATGGATAACAACAGTAACTTGCCTCATATGATTTTTAAATTCTAGCCTGGAAGGTGGCCCAAGCCTTTGTACCATCAAACAGTTAAGATGTTCCTTCAGGAATGTTTGGAAATGAATGTTTTATCACACAGTTTGACATCCATGAGTTTTAGACTTTGGGATCTCAGGCACGTACTTCAGAGGATGAAAAAAGAGATTTAATTAGCTTCTGTTTACAACTCACCAGCCATGACTTTCCTTACTGTCCATGTGGTATTTCCGTCTCTAGGAATTACTTCTAGCAATAAGCCAACTAGTTGGTGTATCCTCCAAATCTGGTCAATTCTGAACTTTGGGTCTTAAGTACCTTATTGGTCTTTGACGTTTTTTTTTATATGCCTACCTCTTGACTTATTTTGCCCCAGAAGAAGAACCTTTTCCTTTTTTTTTTTAAGTTTATCTATCTTTGCGAGAGAGAGAGAGAGAGAGAGAGAGAGAGAGAAAGAGCATGAGCAGGGGAGAGGCACAGAGAGACAGAAGAGAGAGAGAGCATGTGCATTTGTGCAAGCAAGAGAGGGGCAGAGAGAGGGAGAGAGAGAATCCCAAGCAGGTACCACGCCCAGCACAGAGCCCAACTCAGGGCTTGATCTAGTGAGAACGATGAGATCATGACCTGAGCTGAAATCAAGAGTTGGACGCTTAACCAACTGAACCACCAAGGCGCTCCCCCAGGAGAAGAACCCTCTTAGATGAATCAGGTCTAAGAAAGTTTAATTTTCTTTCATACTTTAAGGAGGTGGAAGAAAGTAATTTTGCATAGGAATATAAATGTTTGTGGGATGCCTGGGTGGCTCAGTCAGTTAAGCCTCCAACTCTTGGTTTCAGCTTAGGTCATAATCTCACAGCTTCGTGGGTTCAAACCCCACATCAAGCTCTGCTCTGGCTGTGGAGAGCCTGCTTGGGATTCTCTCTCTCCCTCTCTCTCTGCCCCTTTCCCACTGGTGTGCATGCTCTCTCTCTCTCTCTCACTCTCTCTCTTTGTCTCTCTCTCCCTCTCTCAAAAATAAATAAATAAAAACTTTTTAAAAAGAATATAAATGTTTGCTGTTCAGCATATTATGGAATAGGTCCCTCAAGTTGGTGAAGGGTTAGAAAAATGAATTTTTATATAGGCTCAAAATTTTAATTACTTTTTTCTGGCATTGTGGAATGGAATAAAGAAAATGAATATCACCATAATTCCACCACCTAGAAAAATATTACTGTTTAAATATAGTCATTTTTTTCTCTCATTTTTTAAAAAACATTAGCAATATGTATAAATTTCCAAAACCTTTTTAAAATGTAATGTTACATGATAATCAATTATATGTATGTCAGTGATTTCTGAAAACATGTTTTTTAACCCATCATAGCATTCCATCATAGCAATGTACTGATTTTGTCATTTTGATAAGTCTCAAAGAATGTTATTTTCATTTCTTTCATTACCAGGAATAATTTTTTCTTTCGTACATTTACCATTCTTCATATTTCTTCTTGTATGGATTCCCTTTTATGGCCATTATCAAAATTTCTATTTGTCTGCCAATATTCTCTTAATTTTTAAAAAATGAACTCTTTCTATTTTAAGGATATTGAATCTATTTTCTATAATAATATAAATATTTTACCCAATTTGGTCTTTGTCTTCTAATTTTATGTACAGTATTTTTGATAAGCATAGATTTTTATGGCTTGAAGGCTATCAGGTTTTTTCTATGTGATTACTTATTAGCTGTTCATTCAACAAATACTTGTTGAGGGTCATGTATTAGGCACTAAGCTACATGATGGGAGTAAACCAGAAAACAAGACAGAGATGGCTTTGTCTTTTCAGAGCTTATAGTCTAGTAAGGAAGTAAGACAAAAACCAGGCCAGTTTAATATAACACAGTATAAGCTCTGTGAGAGGAAGTGTAGGGTAGCATGAGTCCCATAATCTGGACGTCAGGTTAAGAGAAGGCTTCTGGAAAGTAGCAACTTTCTAGCTGAGAATGAAGAGACAGGGCGATGTGTATTGGGGCAGAGGAAAGCAGTATGTGCAGAGGTTCATGTTCAGTGACCTAAATGCTAGATATCCCATGCATACAACATGGAGTGTATGTGCCAAGGGGGAGGAGGGGAGTGATGGACAAGATATGAGCAGGAGCCCACTTGGGAGGCTGCTGTTTGCAGTAGTTCAGGAGAGAGATGATGGGCAAGGAAGGTGCTGACCATATTCACTGGATAAACAATGCTTCGGTTATGTATTAAGTTCTTATGCGTATCCTACTGGCCACTGCAGAATAAGCTATTTAGTTTTATTGTCATATAAATGACAGTTCTTGGACCAACACCATGCTGGTTTTGAGTTTTATGAAACATGTAAACTGGTAGGGCATATAACTTCTCATCACTTTTCAGTTTCAAATTTAATGTCAGTGTGTCCTGGGTAAACTCTAAAATGATTTTGGAAAGTTAGAAAAGCATATGTGTGTGTGTGTGTGTGTGTGTGTATGTGTATAAATACACATGTATGTATGTATGTGTGTATGTATGTATGTATGTATATGCATGTGTACACACACGTACACACACAATCTTCCATTGGTAACTGGAGAATGCATTAAACGTATAGGTCAGTTATGAAAGAACTGTCAATCTTTTTAATATTGACTCAGCCCATCAAGAAGCATTGAACATCTCCCCACATAATTGAATTTTCTTTTATATTCCTTGTTAAAGTGTTATAGTTTTACTCATGTAGGTCCTATACATTTCATGTTAGGGTTATTCTTATGTATCTTATACTTTTAGGCTCTCATTATTAATGGGTCTTTTTTTTCCATATTTTCTCTCTGATATTGCTCTCTGATAGGAAAAATACTAATGTACATATGATTTCTTTCTATCTATGTGACTCGTAATTAATTATAAGAATTTTTAGTTGATTATAAGAGTTTGTAATCATGGTGTCTATAAATGGTAATTTTCCTCCTTTCAATAGCTGCATCCAATTTTTATTTGATGTCTTATAACATTGATTATAACTTCTATTAAATAGTAATAGATAGTGAACATTCTGTCTTAGTATCAATTTTAACAAGAATGCTTTTTATTTAACATTTTGTAAAGTATATTCAATGAGAAATAATAAAATAAGCATGGGAAATGCTACAAATGAAATCTTCTCTCCCAGGGATTCATAACTTATATTCATATGTTAAGAGTCTGGGATCAGCAATAAAGAAACTAGTTCAACTGAGTTGAACAAATATTTCTAAAATGTATTTGACCACAGAAATCTTTTTCTCTCATTTGGAAAGTTACACCAATTATAACAGTTAATATTAGATTAATTTGATCTTTTATTTTTCTATTTTTGGGGGCACCTTATCTCTTTTTTTTTTAATCTACCTTTTGCCACATGGATGATGGTTTGGTTTTCTTTTATTTTTTCCAGTAAATTAGAAGGTAGTCATCCTCTTTTTATTTCTACAAGCTATTGCACTTAACGTTTTCCAAAACACTTTACCTGTATTTTATACTTAACCAGAGTCATGGACATGACCGTCTACTTTTATAATCAAGTTCATAATGAAATGGTATGCTTGAATGGCCATATCAAAGATGAGACGTTTAATCCATTTTACTTCCTTTCAACCATTTTCTCAATATTTGTAAGAATAAATTAACATTTTTTATTCAGGTTACTGTCAATCACATATTTTATATTACTTCTCTTTTGTGAATTATTTTATCTATTCAGCGATGTAATAATATTTACAATACATTTTTGCGTAGTTATATGGTTATCTGGTTTCTGTGTACATAGTTTTTGGCCTTTATACCATAATTTTCTTATTTTTGATTCATTTTAATTATCTCTCAGGCAGCTCAAAAGTCATTGTAAGTAGAACAAGGAGATAATTTTTTTTTGAATCCTTTTATTTACTTAAACAAAATTCTGTCTGCTTTCAACATAAATAGCAACTTTTCTGTGTATAAAATTCTTGTCTAACCATTTTTCTTGCTTTTTGCCTTTAGTCATGTGGTGGGAAAATCTGAGATGATCCCTATTTTTATTTCTAAGTTAGTAATCTGTTTTTCTTCGTGGAAGTGTATAGGTTTTACTTTGCAATTCAAATACTTTGTCATAATGTATCTAGGTGTAAGCTCTTTTTCTGATTTTCATAGGCTTGCTGAATCATGTCAGTTACCAGAGTCAGATCTTCCATTTGCACTAGGAATTTTTCCTTTTCTTAAAGCTTCTTTTATGATTTTGAATATTTTTTCCTTTATTCTCTTTTTTTAAATATGTATTTTCAAAATTTGGATGCTTTATTATAGAGAGATAATTTACGTCGAATGAAATACAAAGACCTCAAGCATACCCTAAGTTAGATCAGTTTGCCAAACTCATATATCTGAGTAACTCACATCCGTATCAAGATATTGAACATTCCCATCACAGAATTTCCTCATGCCGCTTCCCAAGTAATCCCAATACCAGATGCAACCACTGATCTGATTTCTATCACCTTAGATTGGTTTTGCTTGTTCTGAGTATCATATTATACATATTACATATTATATAACATATGTAATATTATGTATAATACTTCTTTTACGTATTTTTTGAGATTTATCCATGTTGTTGCTGATGTCAGTAATTCATTTCACTTATTGCTGAATAGTATTCTATTCTATGAATACCTTATGATTTGTTTATTGATCTTCCTATTTGTGGATACCTGGGCTATTTCCAGTTTGGTGCTATTATGAATAAAGCTGCTAGTAACATTCTTGTTAAGTTTGTTGTGGACATATTTTTTCTTCTTTTCTTTTCTGTTTTCTTTTTTTTTTTTTTTTTTGGATAATTCTGTAGGGGTAGAGTTTTGAGGTCAAAGACTGGGAATATATTTAACTGTTAAGAAACTGACAGCAGTTTTCCAAAGTGGTTGTGCCATTGTACATCCCTGCCAGCAGTTTATGAGTTTCAGTTGCTCTATATCCCTGGTGACATTTAGTGTTGTCACTCTTTCATTTTAGCCCTGCTGTTGGGTGTGTGGTGCTGTCTCACTGTGATCATTGGTCTCTCTTTCAAGAGTATAAATTAGCCCTAATTTGATTCTGTGCCCCACTTGATGTATCTACTATCTTGTATCTCATTTATTCCTTTAAAGGAGTACAATGTAGGGCTTCTATATTTTAGGGAGTGTCTGATTCTGTGTCCTAACATGTCAGTTTTGCCTCTTCCTGCCTTCAGTGGACTTATTAGTACTATTATTAATACTACCCATTTTTTGGTTTGCCTGTAATCCTCCTCATCTTACCCAGCCTTTTATCTCATAACAGCTACCTGTCTGCTTTCACAGGGTCTTTTTTTCTACATCAATTGAGAATGAGAAATAGTTTTCTAAAATTGTTTCTGAGATGATGCTTCAGTTTCCTTGCTATGTACTTTATCCACTGTCTGTGCTATTTATTTTTCATGCTTACTCATCCAGGAATGAAAGCCGATCCGCTTAGACCCAATATTTGTGAACACATAGAATGTGCAGTGTGTTCTGGGACCTGCTCAGTTTGTACCAGGCTATAAGTTTTCTGGTTCACAGCCGGAGGGCAGAATGACATGTCCTAGTTCAATATCAGCTTCTAACAGGAATGCTGCTAATGTAGTTTTGTGTATAGAGATAAGATCTCTTCCCCCACCGCCTATTCTCCTACTCTCAAAACAGGAAACACAAAAAAGGCATCTTTGAGATCTCTTTCTTCCAGGACTCTTCCTTCCTCCCCCCTGTAGTCTTTATTTGTTGGATACGTGTTCTAAGATATCCAGTGCCTGGTCTTGTAAAATCCAAATTCACTGTTTTCTGAAGGTTGAAACTTTCGTATGGATATAGAAAGGATGCCCTGCTGTGTTGAAGATGGCTTTAGTAGGAGGGTAGCAGAACAGTTTTCAGGAAAAGAGTGAACTATCTTCCTATCTTCTTTGAAGCCAACAGTTTGGTTTTGTTTTCAGCAGCAAATCATATGTTTGTTGGCAGTTGTGATTCACTTTTCACTGCCATGGGTCATGTTAGTCCCGACATTTCCTCCAGGTTTCTGACTATGGACTGACTGCAGGTCTTGGTTTTTTTTATATAGTCTAGATTTTTCCTTCTCCCTTTCCCTCCTCCACCCCATGTCTTTATAAGGAGTCAAAAATAGGTACTTCTTTCCAGAAACGTAATAAATGTCTTAAGTCCTTTTCAGTTGTAAGATGTTATCGTTCTATACACTTCCTCCATGAATCTTGGCTAAATTCTTCACTTATTCAAGTTCAAGTTTGTATGAACGACTACCATGTTTCTCTATTTTACATACATAGATAAATTCAAATACATGATGAACTCTCTATTAGTCTTTAGCATTTTGAAGTGCTATCTCACCAAGAAAACCCTTTTACAGGTGACCAAATGTCCTAGGGGAGAAGAGTGGCAGAAATCTAATTCATCATATTTTTTTATTTCCTTAAAATGGTGATTAAGTGTATGCCTTGAAAGATACGTCATTATCATCTCTGAGTGGCATCTGAATTCAAGTCAACTAACTTTTACTGAGATCTTGTGGTGTATCAGGAACCTTACTAGAAAGTAGATATATAGAGTTAGATAAGACGTGGTCTGTCGCATTGGGGAACTCAAGGTCTTCCTGCTACCTCTACCATTGTCATGTGCAGGACTAGTAAGTCCAGTCTTTGGGATTTTTGATGCCACTCATATTGTTTAAAAATCTTTTGACTCTCATACAAATATATATTTTTTTCTCTTAGGAGTATATTCTATCAGGAAAGCTTTGACCCTGGAATAATACCGCATTATTCCCTGGGAGTAATAAGATTGGTGAGGTGAGAGTCTTTGAAGAATAACACCAAATAGCACAGAAACTAAGACTGAGGTTTCAGTAGAGCTCGCAGGGTGTCTTGTAGGTACCCTTTGCTGTGTACAATGAAAATCCTAAACTCTGCTCCTTCGGGAAATAAGCCTGTCCTAGCCATAATATTCAAAACATAGCTGGACATTCATTCTATCATCATATGTAAGTGTATTATATGCTCTAAGCCCAGTATACTTTTCCATGTAGAGGTAAAACAACAAAGTTAAATTACAATCTTCTTCTGAAAGAAAACTTTCACACAATTAGCCTTTGAAATATATTCTCTAAAGTACCATGAAAACATTGTCCCATAAAACAGTGTTTCTAAGAAACACATATCTCTGCCTTTGATTTTTCTTGTCACCACCAATAAAAATAAGAGCCGTGTTGTCTTCTTCATGACCCTCAAAAAAAAAAAATCTTGACATTCTCAATCTTGACTTGCAACACCAACGATACCAAACAAAGATAAAGGTTGGAAGGGAAAAATATCAACTACCTGCCCAAAATATTTACTATAGCAATTCTGAGCTTTTGATAAAGACTCAAACTTCCCATGTATGTCCACTAGATGAAAAAAAGGAGTTTTGTTATTAGGAAACCATATTCAAGAAAGAAGTTGGTCCCACTAACACTTTACTTATGCCATGTGAATTATTGGTCTCTTTTACACAGATGTTTAACAAGTTCTTAGCAAAGCTGTGTTAGACTAGCACAGAGCCCCATCAAATCTGTACTAACAGTCACTGGAACATCGTTTAGTAGATTTCTGCTCTCTTTTATGCCATGAGTGGTGGACACTACTTCAGACCACAAATGGGCAGAATGGTGTTACATCCAAAGTTTTGGCGTGACAGGATGCTGTCTTCCTCCTTGTGATGATTCAAGACACAACATAATGATTCTGGTTATGGTAGGAGCTCAAGAAATCTTGGCTCATCATTTCTTTTCCTCTGGTGGGTTTTGCTGGTTACTCAGCAGAATGTCCTGCTGAGCAAGGCATCTTTTGTGGCCAGTGTCACCTCTGGCATAACCACATGTTTGATATCTAAAAGATATCTTTAACCATATTTTGCCAGGAATCCAACTTCTATAGCACGAGAGTCCATTCAGTTTTCTACTACCTATATAAAAGGACAGCTCAATCTTTCTGAAAGGACTGTTCTCAAACAAGGGAGCATTTAAGACAACATGTCAACAAGATGGCCTGGTAATTGATGCCCCTTTCACATCTAGATAAAATGTGTCGTTGGCTCAGATCCTCTTTTCTTCCCAGTGCCCTTTGGGAGCAGGATCTACTAAGGGCACAGTTGACAATGAGAAGCCATCAGTGACTTATAATATGTTCAAGAACAAGACCAGGAATGGGGCCATTATGCAGCCTCCCCTATTTGATTGTCAGAGGATAGATGCTCCCTTCACAAAGGAATCTCCACTGACATTTTCAGAGACACATAAAATAATTGGCACTTGAATGTTTTTTTCAGTCTTTCACAAGAGTACAGGAATGATCTAAAGCTATATTGTACTCATGTCATGTCTTTTTTTTTTTAACTTTATGTACTTATTTTGAGAGAGAGAAAGAAAGCACAAGTTGAGGGAGAGGGAGAGGGAGAGAGAGAATCCCAAGCAGGCTATCAGTGCAGAGCCCGACACGGGGCTCAGTCTCACAAATGTGACATTATGACCTGAGCCGTGATTAAGAGTCAGACACTTAACTGACTG
Source organism: Prionailurus bengalensis (assembly GCF_016509475.1). NCBI lineage: Eukaryota > Metazoa > Chordata > Mammalia > Carnivora > Felidae > Prionailurus > Prionailurus bengalensis. Next base: position 212,533,454 of record NC_057343.1, read on the forward strand.
AGCCACCCAGGCGCCCCTCATGTCATCTCTTTTGTTAGTATATCTTATATTATTAGTTTACTTTCAAACAGATGGCCTCACATATTTTTCTAAAGTAGAAAGAAGTCATGTTATGATCATTCTTAAGAGAATTGCCTAAAATACATTCGTTTAATCTCTCAACCATTTTCAAACTGCTGTTGCCTGCCCACCATGCATTTAATACACTATGTGAGGCACCAGTATGAAAAGGTGATCATTTTCTATCCTCAAGAAACACACAGTTTAGTGGAGGAGAGAACTGTGGTATAGTCATGGCAGGACCAGGGACAGTTACTGAACAAGCAGAAAGAGAGTAGGAGGAGATTCTATAGAGGAAACAGCAAGTCACATGTCCCTGACATTTGGGACAGTTGCAGGTCACCAGATGGGCAGAGCACACAGGAAGAAGTAGGAAGAGACAGCAAGTGTGGCTGAGAAAAGTAGATTGGGTCAGACTGTAAAGAGCTTTGAATATGGTGCTAAGTGCTTTCATCTGTGATTCAGGGGAGTCAGAGTTAGTAGAAGACTTGAAGTCAAGTCTCTTGATTCATAGTCATGGTTTTCTCTGCTAGATTACACTCGCCCCTCCAAACTCAAATGAACACCATGCTGGATTTGACCAGAGATTGTTCAATGGAAATATGTAAACTGCCTCTTAAAAGTAATCAGTAAATTCTCTTATTATTATCTCCATCTTATAGATGAGGAAACTGAAGCATAAAGAGTTAAGTAACTTGTCCAAGGTCATACAACTAGTTAGGTGATTGCAGGCAATCTGGCTTCACAGTCTTTAGTCTTAACTACAACACGTACCTCTTTTGATCTGCAGATCTTTATGCATTTGTGTGTTCTACTGATGTTAGCATTGGCAAGTAAGGGCTCCCTTCCAGAATAGAATTGATATCTGGCCAAGTTTGAGACTGAAAGGATGAATGTCTATAACACAGGTTGGGATCAGGGAATGAAAGATACCCCCTAGTCATGTCTCCAAATATCTTTTTCTTTACCCTTTCCTGACTATTTGAAGAAACCAGGCATCTGGGACTGGGCAGCCTCATCCTGTGAAAGGACAGAGAAGTACTAGAAGGATCTTAAAAGGATATTAACAGATTTGATGAGACCTCTGAAATACTACAAATACTGCAATTGTGTTTACTGCCCAAGACTTTGAAAGTTAAGGCCTGAAAATCTGAGAGAGAGATTTTGTGCCTGATTAGTATTGGTTGTTTGGTTTTGTTTAAATATTCATGGAGATACTGGCAAAGAAATTGGAATGTAAGCAGGAAAGACAGGCCCTATAAGTGTTTCTCTTTATGAAATGATATTAATAACATCCAAACAAGCCTTAGGGCTGTCTTCTTAGAGCTGTACTTACCAAAGGAGCAAGCTATCATTTTCCTTGGAAGCCTGAATGTTAAATATACTTTTACAACATGATTCAGATATTGTGGTTTTGAAAGTCATCTATTGTGTTTTGAATATCTATAGCTCTTCAATACCTTATTAGGAATTGGTCTAACAATGTAAAGAAAACTTTTAATTAACTGGTGTAGGACTTTCTCAATTTACAGTGGGGTCATGTCCTCGTAATCCCACATAAGTTGAAAATATTATAAGTTGAAAATGCATTTAATACACGTGACCTACCAAATATCGTAGCTGAGGCTAGTCTACCTTAAACGTGCTCGGAACACTTACATCAGCCTATAGTTGGGCCACATCATCTAACACAAAGCCTATTTTATAATAAAGTGTTGACTCTCTCATGTAATGTACTGAACACTGTACTGAAAGAGAAAAACAGCATGATCGTATGGGGACAGACTGGTTGTGAGCGTGCTGGTTGTTTACCCTCATGACGGTGTGGCTGACTGGGAGCTGCAGCTCCTCGCCACTGCCCAGCATTACTAGAGCTTCTAGTAATATGCGATATGTGCTATGTGATATGTGGGCTACCACATATCACTAGCCTGGGAATAGATCAAAATTCAAAAGTCAAAGTACGGTTTCTTCTAAATGCATATGGCTTTTGTACCACCTTAAAGTCAGAAAATCGTAAGTCAACACATCATTAAGTTGGAGACCATCTGCAACAACTATGAGAAGTAGTGATCTCCATTTCCCCAGAAGTGTTTGAGCAGAGATTGAATACCTTTTGGAGGGTGGTGCTAAGAAGGAATAAGAGTATGATGTCTGAGGCTGGAATAGAATGGTCTCTGAAGGTTCCTTCAGCTCTAACATTTTATGAAATAATTTTCAAGCATTGGCCTGCACAAATACCTTAGCATTCCATTTTGTCATACTCACCTGTTCCATATGGAAAAGGATATTCAGTCCACTTTTTGACAGTAGCTGAATCTTCATGTTCATTTTTATATCTCTGAAATTTTAGTATATGTTGAGCATAGAGATAGACATTATATATCTATATATTATATTATAGATATAGATATATACATATAGATATATAGATTTACATATCTTTGTGTGTATGTATATGGAGAATACGTTTAATGGCATTTCATTAATCTTCTGGCCGTGTTTACAAGGTAGAACACGAGTGGTATCTCTATGATTATATTATAGGTGAAAAAACTGGGGCCCAGGATTTTCCCACATCCTCCAGCCTCTGATGCTTATTTGGAAATAGCCCTTTGAATAGAGTCCTTTATTTTATGTGTGGATATTTTGTTCAGTTTTAATTACAATGAAAGCTCCTTAAGGAGAGGGACCATAGGAAATTTAGGTAACTTTCTATGGATTTTTTCTTTTGTTACCCTAGAATGCATTGTTCTTGATCTAAGATTTCTCCTCCTTACACATGGCTAATATTTAAGAAGCACATATTAAATTGAGTTGTCATACTAACTCTTTCCCAATCTCAGGTCAGAGCACAAGGGGACTGTGCACAACTTGTATCTGATGAGGTATCTACAAGTAAAAGCATCCTGACAACAGGGCAAATTTCAGATAACATGATGCTCCTAGTATCAAACAAGATAAATGTGCAAGGATGACTAAACAGGACTTCCCTCCATAAGTCAGCTCCTGCCTGAGTCAAATGATACATTTCTCAGAAGCATTTGCAAAACTGGATCCAGCTCTTGATGCCTTAGGGATCTGTATAAAGCCAAGATAACCACCAGATGAAAAGAATTGGTTTGTTTTCCTGTTGTGATGTTGAGAGGCAGTGATAATGGTTTGGCTAGACCCTACTGGAAAGTAAAAAAAAAAAAAAAAAAAAGATTCAAAGTCCTCTACTTGGAAATGTATAAGAAATCTCACTCAAGGATCAACTGCATATTTTTACAAGGTCATGGTTTTGCAAGAGACTGGGCCATGTTTTCCCAACTCAATGATTTCACTAAGAACTACGTGTCTTCTTAGAACTGCTAACATTTCTGAGGCATCTTGGTAGACACTAAGTCAAGTGAGCCCACTCCCCAGGGCCAGTCTGTGTTTGAAGCAAACACAGGCCTTATCTCTTGCCATAAAGAGTCATTTGCAATACTCATCAGTCATTCTCCAGCTTTTAACTTAGGTAAGCACAGATCAGCGTCAGCTGTTTTTCCTTTCTCTATTGAAATGCCCTCAAAACACTGACCTATGCCAACTCTGTGAAAATTCCACCTTTGTTTTTCTTGTCCAGCTTTATTATCACTTCCTTCCCTTCATCTTATCCCCTTGCTCCAAAGCACTGCTTGGTTGGTGTATGTCACTCTCATTATGGATTCTTAAGATGGGACCAGGAGAGTGAGCAATTGACCTTACATGTCTGTTTGATGCAGCTGCCCTGTGTCATAGAAATGGATCTCAGTTTTTAATCACTGTCATGAGATAGAAGGTTCTTCAGCAGCATACTTCATTGTCAAAATGTGGGAGAAGATGTAGAGAAGGTTTCCAATAGATGGATTTCTGCTCACTCACTCCTACATATCGTGTTGCCTCTTGCAGAGTATTTCCAGGGATTTGGTTTTCATTCCATTCTCATAGAAATTCCAGGAAGTATAGATTATCAGTCTCATTTTTCAGAGATGAAGAGAGCAAGGCAAAATGGTGAAGTGGCATGCCCATGGCCACGTGGCTGAGAAGCAGCCAGGCCAGGTCTTGGACATAGGTCTTCTGACACGTGTCATGTCCAGGGCTCCTTTTTCCTTCCCCATGACTGCCTTCCCACTTTCATGGAAAGAATCAAAGCCCGGATGGATAAATGACAACAATAGTAAAGTGAATGATTGGCTTTTTTGTATTTGCTGTGTGCTAGATACCGTACTCATAATTTTAGGTACATTATTGCATCTAGCCTTCATAGGGTAGATGAAGGCTATCATTATCCCCACTTAAAAAAGGAACTGGGGGGGCGCCTGGGTGGCGCAGTCGGTTAGGCGTCCGACTTCAGCCAGGTCACGATCTCGCGGTCCGTGAGTTCGAGCCCCGCGTCAGGCTCTGGGCTGATGGCTCAGAGCCTGGAGCCTGTTTCCGATTCTGTGTCTCCCTCTCTCTCTGCCCCTCCCCCGTTCATGCTCTGTCTCTCTCTGTCCCAAAAATAAATAAACGTTGCAAAAAAAATTAAAAAAAAAAATAAAGAAGGAACTGGGCTTCAGATAGCATAAGTGACTTGTTCAAAGTTGCCCTGGTTGATAGAGACAGAATCCATGCCCAGTTATTGAACCATGGAATTTGCTAGTTCCATAAAGCTAAAATTTTAGGGGGAAAAAAGCACGACCTTGTGAACAGAATCCTGAGCAAGAAGGATAGAAGATCTGAGTCTGAGTTCCAGCTCTGACTCTGTTCATCTGATGATTCTTCAGATTGTTTGCTTCTTATTATAAAATGGGACTGGTACTATTTGGCCTGATATCTCGCAGAGGAGGTCCAGTCAGGCCAGATATGCCTAGGGTCTCTCTAAGCTGGAGAGCACCATTCCCAGGCAAGGTATCATTCTTAGTGTTAGAATGAGGTCAGTAGCCCTGGTAACCTGACAGCTCATAGCACTGCCAGAAAGCCTGGGCTCTTCTCTTAGTCCCCTATTCCCTCCACAGCTGTCAGATCAGCTTGGTTAAGAAGACTTTCATTCTTACAGAATGTGTCCATGAGAGTATCTCCATTTATATTTATAAAAACTTATTAAGTGAAATTAAGCTGCCCTCTACCAAAGGTATGTTTTTGAGCACTCTTCCCCTGGCTTTGGGGCAAAACAATTGTCAGTCAACAAACTAGATACCGTCACTGCCCTGAAGGTGTTTGTATTCTGAGAATGACTAACAACCTTCTGTAACTCTACAAAACTGAGAGTAAGGCTTTCAGAGGGAAGGTTCTGGGGCAGCTTGTGACCAAAGCCAAGACAGAATTGAATTGCTCTTGTGTCCAAGCTTATTGACCATCATGAGAGCGGCCATTTACCAATTGCCTTCTATGAGACGGGTGCGTTAAGTATATTATTTCTCCCGATGGCCCCATGAAGTACTTCTGTCCCCATTTTGTAGAGGAACAAAGTGAGGCTCAGGGAGAAATATTCCCAGAGCTAGAAAGTTTTATACTGGTCTTCCTGGAGCGCCATCCATCCCCTTTTGCCTAAACAACTAGCCAGTTTCAAAGTGCCACCCATCCTCCAGGCCAGCCACTCCTTCCTGCCAGTCATCAACACTACTCAGGGCTTAGAGGACCATGCTGGCAGGAAAGGAACCTTGCATTTTCTAAAACGCACACCCCCACGTTGGGTTGGGTCTGGACTATGACCACTGACTTCCCCTCCCCCACCACCATCCCTACTTTTTTAGAGGGGAATTTATCAAAGCCTCTGTTTTTCTTGTATTCATTCAGTCCTGGCTCTCTATTTAGTTGTGATGATAGAGATAATATTTTTAGAAATTTTGATGCCTTGAAATACAAATTTAGAATTTATGGGGATTGAGGAAACTACAAAATGTAGTGGGAATTGAAATATACAAAATACTGACTTTCAGTGTCATTTACAGGTCTATGATCACCTTGTTTTGGAATATCAAGACAATAACAATTACATTGCTCATGTAATAAGCAGATTTTATTTAAAGAATTATAAAGGACAAAATGTAAAGGGGGGGGATAATATATTTGAACAACTTGGGTTTTTTTTTTTCAATTTTCAAGCTTTGAATGAAAGTTTTTTTAGAAAGCGTTAAAAATTCTCCTATATTTCAGTCTCTTTAAGGTAAACTTATAGCTATAAATGATGCCTCAAAAACCCATCTGTCATTATGTGAATCACAGGAAATTGGTGGACAGTTTTACTCCTAGTCCTGTAGTACCAAAGAATAGATCACAGCTCTTCCTTTCAGAAAATCACATTTTCATCCAGATACGTTATCTGCCTCACAGTCATAACTACTTTCACATCTGGGAGATCTTAAACTGAAAATGCCCACAAATCACACAGCCTGGCAGGGTAGGGGCAATCAGGAATAAGGGGATCCACACTGAATTCTGTCTCTTGGTTGATCTTGCATTTCTTCTATAGCATTTCTTTACATTTAAGAAAAGCCCAATTGTCTTATGAATTATATGAGCCTCTGTAATCTTTTGGTGAGGTTGGGGGACTTACAGCCACATTTCTATGCATTTTCCCTTGTTTTCAGGCTTTGAGGAAAAGAAACCCTGTTCAGACACTGGAGCTTCCTACCAAGGGACTCCGCTTTCTCTGTGGCCAGCTCTAGAGAACCAGAAATCCAGCCTGTCGGGGACAACCAACATCACAGGAAGAAGACACATAATCAGCTCCTTTGAGCCTTGTTGTTATTGTGGTGGTGGTTGTTATTTAGGATAAAATTCAAGGGGGACAGATCAGCTGGCTGCAGGGAAAGTTTTGCGTTTCTTGGCTTAAGCAGATCATTGGGCTAACAGGTTACCTGTAGAGAGAGTCTGCAGTTCACTGGGGACACCACTGTCAGATCTGTGGTAAACACAGTCTAAGTGACTAATTTTTAAAAAATTTTTTAAATATTTATATTTGAGAGAGAGAGAACGCAGGGGAGGGACAGAGAGAGATGGAGACAACAGAATCCGAAGCAGGCTCCAGGCTCTGAGCTGTCAGCACAGAGACTGATGCAGAGCTCGAACTCATGAGCCATGAGATCATGACCTGAGCGGAAGTGGGATGTTTAACCGACTGTGCCACCCAGGCCCCCCAAATGACTGATTTCATAACCTAAGCCAGGTAGGTGTTACAGGCTTTTTGGTGGCAGAGAAGGAGTAAAGAAAGAACAAAGACCAAATGGTGGAATTTAGTAATTAAAAACAAAGCAGGAAACAAACCAACAAAATTTCTTTCAACAGCCAACATATTTTCCTGTTTAGGGAACTGTCGTTTCCTACTTTAACCACAAATAACAAATAATAACATAAATTAAGAATAGATGGCCAGTCTTCTCAATAGGGGCAGGGAAATTAGACCCAGGAATTCATGAGCTTGTCTTTGGGGAAAGGAGGGAGGCAAAGAGAAGATGGAAATGCCACTGTCCGTTCTCTGAAATCGAGAGACTTCTGTAAGCTTCCAGCAGAAACACACCTTTTGTCTGATGCCAAGGAGACCCACAAGAGCTTACCAACTTTGCAGCTTCACTGGGGACTCCATACAGTCAGGGCATGATATAATAGTGTTCTGTTTGTGTACTTTGACAGGTGTAAGGCAACTTTACGAAGTTCATACTCTGCTAGGGCTGGGGACCAGCACAATGTGGGCAGGAAAAGAGAATCCCTCTGCGGGACAAGGTTTTCTCAACCCTCTGGCTCTCAGAAGGGCCCTGAGATGTCTACAGTAGGCATATCAAATCTGTCAGCACCATTGACAAATTCCTGAAGTGCATCTGTCTGTGCTCCATCCTCGAGGGAGCCGAAGGACGTTGCAAGAGAGATAGAAGGGCTGGCTAGAGAAACAGTCCCATGTACATCTACAGTATGACACCCAGGAATGCACCACCCATGTGAGCGCAGGTACGAGCGGCTGGTTTGCCCTCTTGCCAGAACGGGCGTTGCTCCTTTGGTCGCCCGGCCTGTCCTCATGCTGTTGTGTGCCCAGGGAGCATCCCCAGGGGCCGGTGCAGATCCAAGTTGGCAAATTCAAGTGGTAAGGAACCCCTGAACCTTGCCAAGTTAATCAAGGATGTGTGTTCAGAGCAGCACTTACTGGTGACAGAGGCTTCCTGAAAGGGGTGAGTCTCGGCCTAGCCGGAGAGTGCCGTCTCAGGTACAGTGCCAAGTTAGTGCACTGGTTTACCTCTAGTCCACACCCACATTTACTCCTTCTAGCTCCTTCTCTCCAGCCTCAAGACTGAATGTGTATGATGAGAGGATTGGCAGTCCTGGTCACAAGGGATAGACAGAAGCTGAGCTGAGGGGTGGTGGCACAGGTGCACACTCAGGAAGAGCTTAATCATTCATTCAACTGGGCTCTAACCGCGTCTTTAGTCCCAGATTTGAGCCAGGAGCGAGCCTACCCACAGTGAAGCCCAGCAGTTGGGGAAGCAACCAGAGGAAGAAGAGTTCACCTTCTGGCTGAGTAGCGTTCAAAGACAGAAAAGAAAAAAGCAAAAAATGATTATAGCTTTAAGCACTTGCACTGCACCTGTGAGTCCCTCCAAGGTCCTAGAGCAGAGCACGCAGGGAGAGCTGGCCTCTCCCTCTTCCTTTCTCGTGTGTGACTTTCTTCTTTAAATTTATTCATTTTTTTAATCTTTTTTTTAATATGAAATTTATTGTCAAATTGGTTTCCATACAACAGCCAGTGCTCATCCCAACAGGTGCCCTCCTCAATAAATGTATTCATTTTTGAGAGAGAGATAGACAGACCGAGCATGAGTGGGGGAAGGGCAGAGAGCAAAGGAGACATAGAATCCAAAGCAGGTTCCAGGCTCTGAGCTGTCAGCACAGAGCCCGACGTGGGGCTTGAATTCACAAACCATGAGATCATGACCTGAGCCAAAGTCAGACACTCAACCAACTGAGCCAACCAGGTGCCCCATGTGTGACTTTGTATTTCTCCTCATGACTGAAGTTCTTGGCAAATTGATTTACCTTGGATAAGAAAAGTTGGGGTCAGAAGAAGGTGGCTCCCAAGGACCTACACGTCCTTGCTCCTGAGACCCATTCCCGGGAGAAGTCTAGATTGGTCTCCACTTAGTCTGCTTGCAAACAACTGAAGTAAGTATCCCGCCAGTGGATTTGGGCTGCTACCCAGGCTCCCAGGTGGGAGGTCCATATCCCCCTCCTGTGCAGCAGTCCTCATGCAGTAGCCCCCGGGGAGTGAGGAAGTTTATTTCAACAGGAACAATTCTCTTGATGACACAAGTCCTGTGAGCTGAGGTTTGTTCTGCTTTTGCTCGTGGGGGTCCCAATTTACCCCCTGCTCTTTATCCACTTTCCTTCTAACCCCCTAGCGGATAGTATTGCCATCTCCACAGATAGTGTATCGCTGTCTCCACAGATAGTATGGCTCTTTCCCGTGCGAGACTCAGAATGTGATTTTGTAAGATGCTCCAACTAGGGCAGTCATTGCCAACCTCCTCAAAGGAGCAACAGGACTTCTCTTCTCCTGACTGCCATTGCAATGGCTTCCTTTGGTGGCCAGAGCCATGGACAGTCAGAACACATTAAGCACACAGAACACATTAATCTCTACTCTGATAAGCAAAACCTTGTTGACTTCTTTCCTGTTTTGCCCTCAAGGATGCAGAGAATTGTTAAGTGCATCCCACAACCCTGCCATGTCTCCTTCAGAAAACTTGGAGGCATCCTCCCAAAGGTGTGACGGTTTACTATGCCCAGGGTATCTTGTCATGCTAGGGTAGGAGGTAGATGAGAAAGCTTTGCCTTTCATATGGCCACCCTCACACCCAGCCTTCCTGGGTATCCTAATCCTTAATGCCACCAGAAGAGGGGTTAGGATGTTCCAGAAGAAAATGGTTGGCACAGTCGCTTAAAAGAGATTATTCTGAAGCTCTGGCTCAAATTTTATACAGCCATTTATTCACCTGGTGTTTACTGGGCACCTACTATGTGCTAGGGTTCTAGAGCTACAAGGTGGATGACAGATGCTACTACCACAAAGCCAGGGGAGTTAAGTCTCTGGCAGACCCTCATGGCCAGTGACGATTCTGTGATCAAGGCAGATATCCTTTGGTCCCAAGGAGGCTTTGCTGTGGGGGACTGCCCCCTTGTGCCCCCTTCTCCTGGTGGGAAGAAGAGATAAGGTATGAGGAACAAGGGTGCAAGGAGGTGCTTCTCCTGAGGGGATTCAGGTGCTTGCGAATTCCTTCAAGAGTTTCAGTTAGCCTTAAGCAACACAAAATGTGCTTGCCTTTCTATAAGCCCCTGTTCCCTGTGTGTGTCCAGTTTCTGAGTGGGCAGACAGCATGTGAATGAGAACTTTAAGAAGGTAGGACTATTCTTTCACTCTTTTTGCCTTTCTCTATTTAATGTCCTCTCTTCACTTTCTTTCCTTTTATCCTGCCACACTCTGGTCACCTTTCAAAAAGCTTAGTGGCCCCTCCCCGCCTACAGGATTGAGTTCGGACCTCTCAGCTTGCCCTTCCATGGCATGCAGTCTCAGTATGGGACTGTTGAATATGGCATCAGACTGACCATTCTCATGGTCTTTTTCAGTATCTGTATTTCACAGGGGCTGATGGGCTGCTTCTTCTGGGAACCCGAGGGTTAGTATTTTTCCTTGAAAATCAATTTTACTTACTGCATAGAGCCTGTTAAAGACAAAGGTCCTCTCTCCAACCCCGTACCCCCAGCCAAACCCAGTAGACCTATGTGAGCAAGCCTTCCCCTGACCCCAAGCTCTGACCCTTGGAACAAGCTGAAACAAAGTGCGCCCTCATGTTTTTCAGCAACAGGTTGTCTTGCCTGCCCTATCCCCATAACTGAACAGTGATTACAATCCTCTGTACTTTAGTATGTAGATAAATGATTAACAGTGGGCTGTACCTTTTCCCGAGTTGTAAAAGGATAACTGGTTAGAGTCCCAATGTTCTCCTTGTCAGCATAGGAAATGTAGGAGAAGCTATCATCTCAGGCTACTCGCCTCTAAGACTCATAGCTAACATGCGGCAGGTTCCAGCTGGGAATCTGAGTACGGTGACAGATGGCAAGAACCTCACAGGTGAGCCTTGGTGACTTTCACCTTTCTTAGTTTCGATCCTTTTCTTCCATCTTTCCCTTCTGGGATTGGGGATGGGCAGGGGACAGGGAGTATGACTAGGATATCAATGGTTGTACAAAGGTCTCTGTTTTGATAAGAAATGGACAAGGACACTGTGTGTTGACATAAAGACCAACATAAAGGCCCACTGCAGATCCCAAGTATTCCAGAGGAAAGTGTGGGTCTGGCATGGGCGCAAAGATAAAAAGGCCAGCATGATAATATACTGGCAAGATCACATGACACACAAGTCAGTCTTAGGGGAGTGGGAAGGGGCAAACTGGTGGGGTGGGGGGGCGCAGGCGGGGTAAGGAGTAAAAGACACTGGAGTCAAGGATGCATTGTCTTGATGTGGCGTTGGAAACATCTCCAAATCCAGCGGGAAGGTAGAGAGAGAGAGACACCAGCCAGTGAACTGTATGGAGCCGCTGGAGCCCGTCCGTGCCAGGGGCGAGTCTGGGTGATTTGGGGCCAAGGTGGTTTGTTTGTTTAGCAGGCATCATTCTTTAGAGCAGCCATTAGTTTACAGAAAAATTACAAAGAAAGTACAGACCGTTCCAGTGTCTCCCAGTCTCCCCTACATACAAATTCCTCCATCGTGAACATCTTGCATTAGTGTGGTACATTTTACAATGATGAGCCAATATGAATACATTAGTATTAACTAAAGTCTGTGGTTTACATCAAGGTTGACGCTTTGTATTGTACAGTCTATGTATTCCCCATCACAGGCCCGTATGGTATAGTCTCACTGCCCTAAAGGCCCATTTCCCCCAATCGTCCTTTCTCCCAAACCCTTGGCAACCCCTCATCTTTTTACTCTCTATATTTTGCCTTTTCCACAATGTGCTATAACAGGAATCATATAGCATGTAGTCTTTTCGGATCAGCTTCTTTCACTTAGCAATAAGTATTTAAGTTGCCTCCATGTCTTTTCATGGCTTAATAGGTGATTTCTTTTTAGCACTGGGTAATATCCCATCGTATGGGTGTGCCACGGCTTGCTTATCCATTTGAGCAGACTTTTCAATGAGTTACAAGGCAGAAACAAAGGAAAGAGCAAATGAGAAAGTAGAAAGAGCCATGAGAAGCAGAAGGCCTGGGGAAATGGAATAACTTGAGTGCAGAGGCCTGAACTGGCCTAAGGCAAGGTTCTCGGGACCCGTGCTCAGTGGGAGAGGCCAGCTCCTCAATGACCCCCTTCCCTGCTCTAACAGAGGGAAAGCATAAGGGCTGGAATGAGGCCAGCTTTGTTCTGAGAGCCCAACACATTGCAGGCATCCAATAAATAGTTGTTGAGCCATCTAAACTTCCAGAATCTTTTCTAAAGAGCAAGCTTGCCCAATCACCAGAAGATCTGAAGCTTCTGAAGCTGGCCAGTCATCTCAGGCGGGTCTCAGCTGCCCACTTGGCTGAGCCCCTCTTGTGCCCCGGGGTAGGTCAGAGCTTGCCTGGGTTATATGGAGCTTCCCTTACTTAATTCACCTGCTGCATCGGGAATGGATCTCTCTTGCCCCATCTTCATCTGCCTTGTGAGATGTTCTGTGGATATAGCCAGAGCCAGCTGTCGGGAGGCAGGGAAACCCAAGGGAGATTTGGGCCACGCTAACATGCCAGGTCAAAAGTCATTCTCGCCACAGGATCAGAATTACATTTTTCAATCCAAACACATGGAAGAAAAATTAGCCAAAACAGCTTCTGTAGAACAAGCAGGGTGATTTGGATGCTAAGAAACAGCTTTGAGGGGAAGATGCACCATGCCTTCGGCTCAGAAAAGATGCTCACATGCAGGAGGAAAGCCATAACATTTGCAGTCCGTAGGTGGGGGTGGTTGGAGTCCAGCCAGGGGAGTGCAGCTGGGTGCAAGGGGTATCCCTCCCAGGGATCAGGTAAAGCAGGTCAAAATTCGCAGGACAAATAGAAATCTGCCAGTTACAGATTACTACCTCGGTGGTGCCCCCTGAGCAAAAGAGCATGTAACTGAAGACCTGGTATGTTGGTGCAACATCATTGCTTAAAATCTGGTCCTGTCCTGGGGAATGATACTGGTGTTCCTTGCTACCCTCATTACTTTCCCTCAGTGTAATGAAAACGAGTCCAGAAAGACTAGGAGGGTATTTGGCTTGGGATCTGTTCCTATCCTACCCATTGTGCGTGCTCGTGTGACTTATATAATCAGCACGAGGATGGAGAGCTCTTGAGAATTTCTTATCTAAGAGAGAGAATGTACCAGCTACTTGGCCCAAAGACTGTTCTGAACCATGGGGCTCATCCTGAGACACAAGATGACTTCTTGTCCCCACTGTTACATAACTAGGGGAGTCAGGGTTACTGTAGATAGTTAATTAGACAGAGGGCATAGGTGGAGTGAGGAATAGCTGCCTTCCCAGTGTGAAGCACCAAAATGACCATCCCTGAAGAAAGGGGACCTGTCTATGGGGTGGGTGGCCCAGTGTCCATTCTGTATGTTCCCAGAGGGGGCAGCAAAGTGGCCCAAACATCTCCATATAACCAGAAACACAAGCAGAGGGGAGTCAAGCTCACAGCATAGTGTCAGCTTTGGGATCAGCTGGCCTCTCCTAATGCATTCGCATGTGGCCACTTCTGCTGCACCTGGCCAGTGTCTGGGGTGTTGCTTGCACATATGGACAAAGCCACCGCTAAGTTTTCTGTATCCAAAAATTCCTTTGAGGAAGATCATGCCTGTGCCTCACCACAATCTGTTTTCTTGGGGCAGCAGCTATTTAGGTGCTTTCCAGCACAGAATTTTCATCTTAATTTCTTGCTCATTTGCTTTTGTCTTCCTGTGGGAGGACGGCTCGTGGACATGCAGCACAGAGTGCACCATTTGGTAATGGTGGTGAAAAGACGGTGCTAGCCTCGGTTACTCTGCCCTGGGAATATGCAGCACATGCCACACAGTCCTCCTCCTCCTGCCTCCCACTCACGCTTTTCCTCCCTCACTTTCCAGATACTCTTTAGACTTAGCTCCTTCTGTCTTGGTCTGTGTCGTTCCTTCCCAGCCATTCTGTTTGCTAGCCACAGACATTGGAACACATTGAAAAATCCACCCGATAATGAAAGTAAAAACAGCATGGGGCCCAGAGCCCCCAGGAAATTGGGATGTGGTGGGGAGAGGAAGGCACAGAGCTGCGAATGGCATGCCAGGGCAGGTGCTGGCTCTTTCACAAGGAGCCCTGAATTTCTGGGGCCATTAAAGGACAAACATTGATGACAGAGCCCATGCCCTTACTGCTTATACACAATTATAGGTCACTCACTTACTCATGTATTCTCAGCAAATGTTGATTGAGCATCAGTTATACGACAGGGTAGGCCTTGAACACAAAGATAAATGAAATATAGCCCTTGTCCCCAAGAAGCTTGTGGGAGACACAGACACCTGGACCAACAATGGTGATAACAAGTGTGAGGAAGTCTGTGGTCCTAAAAGACACCCAGGCAGCGGGTCTACATGAGGAAGCCGGGAGCCCATCTGGGCCGATCTGGGAAGAAGTCATAAGGACTGGACATCTGAACTGAGTCTTGAAGGTAAGGTTGAGAGGAGGAGGGCACTAGATAGCATATTCCTGGAGGTGCCAGTGCAAGGGCAAAGGCACCGAGAAAACAGGAGGTAGTTGGGTGTAAAGTAGCTGGAGCGGCCCGAGTACACAGCCTGGGTAGAGTGAAACTGGAGAAGGCAGAGCCGGCCCAGGATGGAGAACTGTGGACCAGAGAGGTGTACAATCAGATTTACACTTACAGAAGGGAACCCTGGCAAAACAATGCGGAGGATAGCTTAGAGGGAGCAAGACAGGAAACACAGAGAACACACTGGAGGCCAATACAACAAAATCGGCTGGAAATCATATCCTCGGAAGCCTTTCTCCACACCTGCCCACCTCAGGTTTCCTGGGGCGGGGGGGGGGGGGGGGGGCGGGGGGAAGGCAAGCGGGAGAAAAAGGCCTTGCAGGAAATTCATTCGTTCATCCTGTTGTTTCTGTGCTGTCGGTGATTATAATGGCTGTGTTCTACAGTCACCATCGTGGAAGATCACCATCACATAAACATTTCCTTCTAGCCTCCAGAACTGTGAGATAATATGGCCTGTCGTTCAAGGCGTTCGGCTCTTGGTACTTTGTTACGGCAGCCCCAGCACACCGACACATGCGGGAAGTCCAATGCTCCTATATTACCCGTGGAGACGGAGGCACAGAGAGAGCCCTGCCTCCTTTGAGTGAGGAAGAGACACACCCTTGAAATCTCCAAGATCTCTCCGGGGCAAGTCCGGGTTACGTTCTAGTCTGAATGTTGGGCAGCCCAGCCAGCATTACAGTGTCACATTACAGGAGAGCCACGAAGCAAATGTACTCATTACGCCAGCACCGCCAGGTAGAAATATGAGGCACTCGTGTGCTGGGGAGAATGTTCTCCTGCTCCCAGTATTCTTTTTTTGTTTGTTTAAATAATTTATTGTCAAGCTGGCTAACATACAATGTATACAGTGTAGTCTTGGCTTCAGGGGTAGATTCCCATGATTTATCACTTACTTTCTATACCCAGCGCTCATCCCAACAAGTGCCTTCCTCAGTGCCCATCTCCCATTTTCCCTGCCCTGCCACACCCCCACCCCCATAAACCCTCAGTTTGTTTTCTGTATTTAACGGTCTCTTACAGTTTGTCTCCCTGTCTGTTTGTAACTTATTTTTCATTCCTTTCCCCCATGATCTTCCATTAAGTGTCTCAAATTCCACATTTGAGTGAAAATTATGATATCTGTCTTTTTCTGACTGACTTATTTCACTTAACATAGTACCCTCCAGTTGTCTGGTTTGGGAAGCAAGGTAATGCTGGCTTCATAGAATGAGTCTGGAAGCTTTCCTTCTGCTTCTATTTTTTGGAACAGCTTGAGAAGCATAGGCATTAACTCTGCTTTAAATGTCTGGTAGAATTCCTCTGGGAAGCCATCTGGCCTAGGACTCTTATTTGTTGGGAGATTTTTGATAACCAATTAAATTTCTTCACTGGTTATGGGTCAGTCTAAATTTTCTATTTCTTCCCAATTGAGTTTTGGTAGTGTGTGGGTGTCTAGGAATTTGTCCATTTCTTCCAGATTATCCAGTTTTGTGGCACATAAGTTTTCACAGTATTCTTTAATAATTATTTATATTTCTGTGGTGTTGGTTGTGATCTGTCCTCTTTCATTCATGATTTTATTTATTTGAGTCCTCTCTCTTCTTTTTGAGAAGTTTGGCTAGGTGTTTCTCAATTTTTATTTTTTCAAAAAATAAGCTCTTAGATTCATTGATATGTTCTATTGTTTGTTTTGTTTTTTTGGATTCTTTATGGTTTATTTCTGCTTTAATCTTTATTATTCCTCTGCTTCTGCTGGCTTTGGGCTTTCTTTGCTGTTCTGCTTCTAGTTCCTTTAGGTGTGCTGTTACATTTGGTATTTGGGATTTTTCTTGTTTCTTCAGATAGCCCTAGATTGCAATGTATTTTCCTCTTAGGACTGCCCTTGCAGCATCCCAAAGGGTTTGAGCTGTCATGTTTTCATTTTCATTTGCTTCCTTATGTTTTTTAAATTCTTCTTTAATTGCCTGGTTGACCCATTCATTCTTTAATAGGAGGCTGTTTAACCTCCATGCATTTGGAGGCTTTGCAAACTTTTTCTTGCGGTTGATCTCAAGTTTCATAGCATTGTGATCTGAAAATATGCATAGCGTAATCTCAATTCTTGTATATTTATTGAGCACTATTTTGTGACCCAGTATGTGATCTATCTTGGAGAATGTTCCATGTGCACTCGAGAAGAATGTGTATTTGGTTGCTTTTGGATGAAAAGTTCTGAATATATCTGTCAAGTCTATCTGGTCCAGTGTATCATTCAAGGCCATTGTTTCTTTATTCATTTCTGCCAAGATGATCTGTCCATTGCTATAAGTGGAGTATTAAAGTCCCCTGCAATTACTGTACTCTTATCAATAAGATTGCTTATGTTTGTGATTAATTAATTTATATATTTGGG
The DNA here is from genome assembly GCF_016509475.1 of Prionailurus bengalensis. NCBI lineage: Eukaryota > Metazoa > Chordata > Mammalia > Carnivora > Felidae > Prionailurus > Prionailurus bengalensis. The sequence continues at coordinate 212,550,685 of NC_057343.1, forward strand.
TGTTATCAAGTTGGGGGCATAAACATTTACAATTGTTAGCTCATCTTGATGGATAGACCCCATAATTATGATATAATGCCCTTCTTCATCTCTTGTTACAACCTTTAGTTTAAAACGTAGTTTGTCTGATATCAGTATGGCTACTCTGGCTTTCTTTTGACTTCCAGTAACATGATAGATTATTCTCCATCCCCTCACTTTCAATCTGAAGGTGTCCTCAGGTCTAAAATGGGTCTCTTGTAAGGCAGCATATAGATGTATCTTGTTTTTTTTTTTTTTATCCATTCTGATACCCTATGTCTTTTGATTGGAGCATTTAGTCCATTTACATTCAGAGTTATTATTGAAAGATATGGATTTAGTGTCATTGTGTTATCTGTAGGTTACATGCTTGTGGTGATGTCTCTGGTACTTTGCAGTCTTTGCTGCTTTCCACTCACAGAATCTCCCCTTAGGATCAACTGCAGGCCTAGTTTAGTGGTCATGAACTCCTTCAGTTTTTGTTTGTCTGAGAAAGCCTTTATCTCTCCTATTCTGAATGCCAGCCTTGCTGGATAAAGGATTCTTGACTGCCTATGTTTCCTATTCAGCACGTTGAATATTTCCTACCATTCCCTTCTGACGTGCTAAGTTTCAGTGGACAGGTCTGGTACTACCCTTATGTGTCTACCCTTGCAAGTTAAGGCCCGTTTGTCCCTAGCTCTTTTCAGAATTATCTCTTTATCTTTGTTTTTGCCAGTTTCACTATGATATGTCATGATGTTGACCTGTTTGGTTGATTATGAAGGGAGTTCTCTCTGCCTCTTGGACTTGGATGTCTGCTTCCTTCCCCAGTTTAGGGAAATTCTCAGCTATAATTTGTTCGAATAAACCTTCTGCCCCTTTCTTTCTCACTTCTTCTGGAACTCCTATGATACGGATATTATTTCATTTCATTGAATCACTTAGGTCTCTAATTCTCCCTTCTTTCCTAGCCCTCTTTTTGTCAGCTTCCTCATTTTCCATAATTTTATCTTCTATTTCACACATTCTCCCCTCTGCTTCTTCCATTCTTGTTGTCACTGCATCTAGTTTATTTTGCATCTCATTTATGCATTTCTTAATTCGTTGTGACTATTTCTTAGATCCTTGGTTTCTGCAGCAATAGATTCTCTGCTGTCTTCTATGCTTTTTTCAAGTCTAGCTATCAGTCTTATGACTATTATTCTAAATTCATGTTCAGATATGTTGTTTATATCTGTTTTGAGCAATTCTCTGGCTGTCATTTCTTCCTGAAATTTCTCTTGAGAATTCTTCTGTTTCATCATTTTGGCTAGTTTTCTGTCTTTTACATGTCTTAATATCTTATTATGTGTCCTGCATCTGCAAGTACTACTATATTAAAAAAGGGGTCATACCCTGTCCAGGGCCTGGCTCTTCAGGAGGTCTTTTTGGAGTGTGTTGTGTGCTCTCTGTTGTTGTGTCTCTGGTTGTTTTATCTCCCTCCCTCTGATAGTGGTGGTTTGGGCCTTCCACCAGGTGTGCTTTGATTTGTTCATTGAGGTAAATGGGAAAAATGAAAAGGTGGGAGGTGGAAGAAGCCTTATCCCATACAAAGAAAGAAATGACAGGAGAGGGGAAAAAGGACCAGGCAGAGTATCAAAGAAACTATAAGGCATAATCCAGAGAGAGAGAGAGGAAAATAAAGAAGAAAGAGATAACAGAAGAGGTGTGAAAAGAATAGAGCAAAAATGCCTGACTAAACAAACAAACAACCAGAACAGAGAAATAAAGAAAGAAGATATATATATTATATATTACAGATATAATCTATATGATATAATATGTATAATGTATATATATAATAAGAATTGACCAAAAATCAGATGAGAAAATGCAAAACGGCAGTACAGGACAGTTGTGTGTTGGTGCCTGGACCTGGTGGCTGTCCTGGTCTGGAGGAGAGGCCATCTGGTTCGGTCAGTGTCAGTCCTGCTCTAGTAGACAAACGGTTACCAGGCACGGGAGGGATGGGGTTTGGTGTAAGCGAGTCCCACCTCCACTGGGGGGCCACTTTCCTGTTCCCTGAAACCCTACCGTGTTGGTGATGGGGAGAAAAGGGCGACACCCCAATCTCTCCTCCCCTGACCAGGTGTCTCAAACCATGCTATTCAGGCAGCCCTCACAGAGCAGCAGGGTTGGCAGGCCGGTTCTGCTCCATGGTCTCCCGCACCTCCTAGGTGCTTGGCTGGGATTCAAAACCTGATGTCTTAAAGGATCCCACTGCCTGGGGACCGGTTCTGGGGCAGCACCACTCCACCCAACTGACAAATCCCCTCTGGCTGGTGCTTGCAGGGTCTTTTGTCCTTGGAGGGGTAATAAACCCTCTTCCCACAGTACTTGAGGGAGGGGACTGCTCTTTCCCCATGCGCCCTGAGGTTGCTACCGAGGCCTGGGCTGACTGCCCTTCCCTCAGGTGCGCACACACCATGGTGGCTCCAGTCCAGAGAAAGTCGCCCACCCCTGAATACTCTGATATTCATTCCTAAGGCTATTTGCAAAGTACAAACTGGCTCTCTCCATTTTTCTTGTTCCCCAGCGCATGCTCCAGAGAGGTTTTTCTCTTGTGCAAGTACAATCCCACACTTCTACAGCCTCTCCCTCTCTTCCTTTTGTCTCCCCACCTAAGGGGTTCCCACCCACCTCTGAGCCTATGCCACTTGTTTTATTTCTCCTGGTTTGCGAACACGTACCTCTTCCTGCCAAGCTGTCTCCATATACCTGTAGAGATGTTTCTATCACTCTGTAGCCTGGATTCCTGGAATTCCAAGTGTTCTGACCTCAATACTGCTGTGTCTGAGGGATGAGGGAAATTTTGGTTCCCCTACTTCTCTGCCATCTTAACTCCTCCCTCTCTGCTCCCAGTATTCTAAACAGAAACAGATGCAGCCAAATGTAATCTCGACTTTCCTCCTCCCCATATCCCTCCAGCCTTCACCACAAGGAATCAATAAGCTACTCTTTTTTTTTTTAACGTTTATTTATTTTTGAGAGAGAGAGAGAGAGACAGAGCATGACCAGGGGAGGGGTAGAGAGAGAGGAAGACACAGAATCTGAAGCAGGCTCTGACTCTGAGCTGTCAGCAGAGAGCCTGATATGAGGATCCAACCTACCAATGGTGAGTTCATGACCTGAGCCGAAGTCAGAAGTTCAACCAACTGAGCCACCTAGGTGCCCCACAACAGGCTACTCTTAGAATGACAAACACCTGGTCAGAGTGGAGACAACCACTCTGGTTCCTTGATAAACCTCTACCTCTCATTCCCAGCAGTGTGTACATATAAATTACACCAGCATCACTGCTCCGGCCAGGAGTCCCGGAATTAATCAATAACAACCAAATTCATAGTGATCCGGAACTAGATCTTGTTGCAAGGCTTGTACGTTTTCTAGGAGCACATTTCCATGAGGACTTTGCCCCCATTGGATTCATAATCAGGGCACAGGACAGAGAGACAGACAAATATCAGGCCTGTAGTTTCAGCTAGAAAAGACCCAAGCCTGAAACCTCAGGGAAGTCACTTGGAAGATTTTCCTAGGAAAGTGGACTTCCGTATTCGACATCTCAACCAAACGGGTGTTTAGAAAGAATAAAAGTCACATTATCTTAGAAGGAACTGGGGTAGTCTGGCCTGACTTGGGGATTATTTAGAAAGAACATCATTCCTTGTACAAAATATCTCTAAATGATGGTAAACTGTCAAGAAAATTTAATTTATTGCCTACATACATCCACCATGAAATTAACACATTTTGGAAGTTAGGTTGGAAGAGAGACGGGAATTCATTTTGTCCCTTCTCAGTGTATGAATCAGGCTTCTGAAATTACAGGACAGTCCATGTCTAGAGAGCAAGACTAATACCTCCTAGGTCAGTTTGCTTCCTGCCCAAGGAAATCTGAAAGCCTAGGATGCTTCAGAATGCCCTAGAATAGATGTTTCTCTAATGTCCTTCAGTTACCTAATTTTTCTTATGCAAAACAAAGCTTTCCTTTATTGCTGTAATACAGAGGTGGACCTAGGTCTAAATCATGCCAAAATACCATCCTTCTAAACTAATAGTGACCTCACAGTTGCTGAGCATTTATGATAGGTGTGGCACTAAGGTAAACTGAAGAGTGAGTCAGATGACTTACCTCATAGGTGCCTCCTGGATACTTGTGTTATTTGGAAGAGGGAATAAATACAGAGTGCTTAGAACTCCACTACTCCATTCTCCTCTGCACCCTCAGTGTGTCCCTGGTTTGGCCAAGTGAGGAAGGGAAGGAGGCAAGGTGCAGGCAGGGTTGATGTTATAGACACAATAGGTGGCCACATGTGGTGCAGTGGTCCCCATGCCCACGTCTGATTCATTCTAGTCCACCAGATTCTCATTTTCTTTCATCTTTGAAGTTTAAGGATGCCTCAGTTAAAGACAAATACTCTTCTGAGGCATACCATTTTTATCAGCCAGCCATTATCAGGAATTCTTTTACATCTTCCCGGGAACCTAAAAGAGCAAGGTCTTCCAGGTAAAGGCACAAGAAAAAGGCCAATCTTCTGGTGAGAGAGAATTTGGACCATAAGTAGGGGTGGTCATTTGACATCTTGTCTAATCCACTCCAACGTGACTTTTCCTGTAAGAATAAATTCAGGTCTTTTTGGAGTGCCTTCTTGCAGGTAGAAAAAATATTTGGAAAACTCTTATGCTCTGAATGAGTGAGTTGGCAAAAGAAGATGGTGGAGTGCTTCAAATACCATGCCTATTTTGTTTTTCCCAGAAACGTATCCATCTGTATTCCTAAGGTTTTGACATTCCACTCAGTTCTGGGTTCTTTGTCTAAAAGGAAATGATCACATGACCACATGTGTGTCTACAGCTGACCACAGATGAACCAATGCAGGACAAGGATTTCATTCAAACTCTGTGGACTCTCTTCATGTGTGAAGCAAAGGGAAAAACACACGGACCCCAAGGGACCCCATTTTCTGGGTCTTAGAGACCTTTGGTGTTGATTAAATTAAATGAATCAAATGTAATGGGATCCTTGGGAGAGAGTCAGGACCTGGGGTTAGTCCACATTTTCTCTCTGTGGAAGGCATGCCATGGGCCTGCTAGCTTTATTGGAAAACCCAAGGATTAAAGCCAGGATGTATCAGGAATCCTGTATTCAGTCCTGTGATGTACCTTTGACAAAGGGCATTGGCACCTTACAATGTGTCCAGTGGATGGCGACAAGGAAACAGATTGATGAGAACAGAGAAATGTGAGAGTTGGGATGTTGTTTCCCAGAGGAATATGGTGACTGTCTACTCTTTCAAGGACCGTCATATAGAAGAGGGAGGAGTATTCTTCTTCACTCCAAATAATAAAAGTGGGACCAGGGGAAGGCGAATTTATTCAATGGCTGGTTTCTCTGGCAATTAGAGTTGTCTAGAGTGAAGAAGCATTGTGTGGGTTGATGCTCTGCATGGCATTTGATGTGTTCATTCAGTGGCGGGGAGGAGTAGGGAGAGGAGGCAGGGAGGGGACACCAGTCAGGGAGTTTGAAGAGGGAATGCCTTCCCTTGGGTGGGACATTGGACTAGTTGTTGCTAACTGTAAAAATGATTTTTATAAGCGGGTCAACAATAAAGGTGTTCTACAAATTTAATTTCCCACAATAGCTATTTCATGCACAGAAAATCTGAGAAATATGGAAGCTAAGAAGATTGCCAGGTATTTTTAAAATGCTTTCTGAGAGGCCACTGAGCCGCAAAAGGCAGTGCACAGTGTGGGTAAGAGCATGTGCTATGAAGGCCAAGCCCACAGAGATTCAGATCCTGCCTCTGCCTTCATTAAGCTCCATGATCTTGACTGGGTTACCAAACTTATTTATGCCTTCACTTTTGTGGCCATGAGGTGGAAATAACACCTGACTCCTACTGTTGATATGAGTCAGTTACTGCACCTAAAACTTTGGAGCTCTACTTGGCACATAGTAAACGGTCAGTAAATGTTAATGATGATAATTACAGAAAGAGAAATCATCATTATTTCTTAAGTCCATAAGGGAATTTAAACAGCATAGCATTGCTTGCAACAAAAAGCATACATGTTCATGAGTGATTAATTCTGTGAGTGGAGTGAATGACAGCTAGTCCCATGAAGCAATGGAAAAATAGAACCTAGTGATTTTTGGGTAGTGAAGCCCAAAGAGAATGGAAGTGTAGCCGAGTCCCTGGAATTTCCCTGACTGTTTCATAAGACTGTGTTCTGGCTTCTTGGTTTCCCAAGAGAAATAAATCAAAGCTTCATCCAGATTACACTTCTGCCCCAGTGTTGACAATGCGGTAACATCTGGTTGCCAACTTAATTATCTCTCCCCTAAATATTTTTCTTATCACAAAAGCACCTGTAGGACCAGGGGAAAGAGGAGAAAAAGACACAAGAAGGCTTAGTTTCTCATCTTGATAATTGCCTGAGAGGGCTTACTAATTTGCACTGAGAGGGCTTTTGGGGGGTCTGGGAACCATTCATTCCAGTTTTGGTCCTTTGAATTTCCCAGGCTCTAATCACTTTACTCAGCTGGCAACTAATGAAAAGAAGAGAGAAAGATCTTTGAATGTTCCTCTCAGGACATATTATGCAGCTCTTGAGATTCTGCCTTCTTATTTGTCCAAATGAAATAGATCACTGGGAAAACAGCAAAAGTCTCTTGCTGTTGAGAAAAATGTTTTCCGGTCCCGGGAGTTACACTACTTTGGTCCTATGTGAAATAAGGCAGTTGTGTCCTAACACTAAATGATCAATTGCATGTGATGGATTGAGCTTATTTTTCATGCTCCCAATAAATACAGCGAAACCACAGACAACTCTGGGTGGTCTCTCCGGAAACTGTATGGTGCTAAGAACAGGAATTTAAATTGGTTCTGTTCTCCTTGGGATGTTTATAAAGCCAGCGTTATTAAAAAAGAAATACTAAGAACTATTCTGCTTCATTAGTGTGCTTTGGAGCATGATTCAGTGGTTGGGTAATATGTGCTAATCATCCATTTATCATACCTGTCTCCTAGGACTCTTCCAACTGCTACGTTCATGCCTCCCCTCAAATTTTGAGTGGGTATGACGTAGTAGCTAGAATCAAGTGTGAAATAGAAGTTATTTCTCCTGATTGCCTTGTTCTTTATTATTTCTTCCTCGTTCTTGTATTTTTTATGACACTAGCCATCAAATCTATCTGTGTGGTGATCTATCCATTACATAGAACATTACATAACTTAATTTGCAGAAGGAGAAATATTTCTGGCAACAGTATCACTTAACTTGAAGAGGCACTGTTTGGCCAGCTAACTATGAGACTTAGACTCAGGCAAAGTCAGTGCCCCAGTTTCTCTAGGTTAACATTTTTTTTAATCTTAAAAATAAAACTCTTATTCTGGAATAATTTTAAATTTACACAAAAACTGTAAAGATAGCACAAAGGATTCCCATATTTGCCCTTTATCCTGTTTCCCCTCAGATTATCATCTTACACAACCATGATACCTCTGTCAAAACTGAGTAATTAACATTTATATAATACTCTTGAATACTACTAAACTGTATAGACTTTAGTCACATTTTACCAGTTTTTCCATTTGTCCTTTTTTTCTGACCCAGGATCTAATTTAAGGTACCGCATTGCATTTTTAGTTTTATTATTGCATTTATGTTTTTTTTTTGTGGTAGGCTCCTTTCCCTAAGGAATAAAAAATAAAAACAAAACAAAACTCAAGGCAACCTGGCTGTACACATAAGTGACATCCCTCACGACCTTGTAACATGAGACCACTTAATCAGACTGCATCGTTGTGTGTTACCATATTTGGGAGACAAAGAAGTAAAAAAATGTATAAAAAACTATGCCACTTGGCTTTCGGGGCTCAGTTCTTTGGGTACAAACTCAGCTGAGCCATGCCAACACAAATAAAACTGCTTCTTTAAAAAAAGCGCCTCAATGTCACAACTCTCTATGCAGAAATCCTCGACATTTTCTTTTCAAATTTTTATTTAAATTCCAGTTAATTAACATACAGTGCAATATTGGTTTCAAGAGTAGAATTCAGTGATTCATCCCTTATATACAATACCCAGTGCTCATCACAAGGACCCTCCTTAATACCCATCACTCATCTATCCCATCCCCCACCCACCTCCTTCCATCAACCCAGTTTGTTCTCTGTATTTAAGAGTCTCTTAATGGTTTGCCTCCCTCTCTGTTTTTATTTTATTTTTCCTTCCCTTCCCCTATGTTCATCTGTTTTGTTTCTTAAATTCCACATATAAGTGAAATCATATGGTATTTGTCTTTCTCTGTCTCACTTATCTTGCTTAGGATAATACACACTGGCTCCATCCACATCATTGTAAACGGCAAGATCTCATTCTTTTTGATGGCTGAGTAATAGTCCATTGTATATATACATCACCTCTTCCTTACCCATTCATCAGTCGATGGACATTTGGGCTCTTTCCATCATTTGGCTGTTGTTGATAATGCTGCTATAAACATCGGAGAGCATGTACCCCTTCGAATCAGTGTTGTTGTATCCTTTGAGTAAATACCTAGGAGTGCAATTGCTGGGTTATAGGATAGTTCTATTCTTAAATTTCTGAGGAACCTCCATACTGTGTTTCTAGGTTAACAATTACAAACTGTTCTTCATTTGGTCTACATCTACAAATGTAGATGGTGGTTAAACTCAGCAAAATTTTCTTCACAAAACTTTCATTTGTCTGAAAGGTTTTAAACACCGATCTGTAAAGAATGCCCACAAAACCCCCTTGGTATGAGAACATGAAATGCAGGTTAGGTTCTCCTAGGTAGAAAATACGTCTTCAAAAAATTCAGTGGATGATGGTAGAACATGGGTCAGGTGTAGTGTGACATGTTCCAAGTCCACTCGCAGCCACTTGCAATAACTTGTCAAATCTACTTAACAATGGTACAAGGCCTTAAAAGTGCTGTTGGATTCCATGGAACATCTCCAGAAAGAAGAAGATGGAGAAACATTTAAATGTGTGTGGACAAAGGAAGAGAGCAATGCAGACAAACTTCTACCTTCTATTTGCATGCACAGAACCTGAATCGTCCCTGGTCTCTCCTTCCCTCCTGAGAACCTTTCTGTTTAAGAAGGATCTATTAGATACATTCCCCTTAATCATAAAAAAGGAATTCACTGGAATGGAAAATTTTAGCCTCCACTTTATTCCTTACTTCACAAAAAATTGCACTTAGTCTGTAAATGAGTTCTGATGTTAGAGAATTGGATGCTGCAAATTGGTATTATTAAACTTATTAAGAGAGAGGAAGGACTCTTTTAGAAGAATAGCACAGTCTGAGGGAGATCTCTTACTTAATAGGCATCTGCCCAGAGATGTTTCTGAACTTAACAGTTATGTTAAATACTTCAAAATTAATATAAGTGCACAGCCCTCCCCTCCCATATTCTTACTGAAATTAAGGATGCCAAATCATTCTTCTCTCATTATTACTTCACAGCAGGAAGGTATGGCTCCTCCTGCTATTAGATTAACTAGATTCTAATGCCTGACTAATTAATGTACAACAATGCCAGGATTAGTAAACATGACTTTGATTGACTTTAGCCCCTAATAAGACCACCTTTGGTTAAATAAGTAGAATGGTCAGTGGAATTCCCATGTAAATATTGTTGACTGGTGGTGGACATTCAACTACATGTCCTGGTAAAATTATCAGGACACATTTTCATTCCCATGAACCCTCCAGAATTGGGCCTTTTAGGATTTAACTGAATGTGTTGCTCATTACTTTTGTCGAAGGACATACTAACCAATCATATATTTTTAAATTCTTACTCTGTGCTATTGTTATCACAAACACTTCCAGTCTTGAACTGAGGAGGTAGGAGGTACTTGTCTTCAGAAAGAAATTAAATAACTGTTTAGAACCATATGAAACCAATGTCAAAATGATAAGCGTAGAGAAATGTGTGAAATTACTGTGTGACCCATCCAGGTTAATGTAGGCACTCCTTAAGTACTCACAATAGTAGATAGTTACTGATCTGCTCACTTGTGTATTATTGTCCCACTGTGCTGGGCTGGAAGCTTCCTGAGGGCATGGCCCATGCCTCAGCTATTATACCACCTGTCTTACCTAGCCTATAATCGGAAATCAGTAAGAGATTTTAGCATGGAGGAAGGTACATGGAGAAAGTAAATATGGAAGAATGGGCAAAACTCTAACAGATATGGACATTTAAAGGTTGAATGAACAGATGAGCCAAGACAGGAAGCAAGGATTAGCATGGCAAATATGTCCTGTAACTCAGCAAACATTTACAGATCCCTCTCCATCTGCTGCATATTGTGTGAGCAGTATAGGTACAAAGGTGAAGAAATATCATTCCCGTAGTCAGAGAAAAGATTTCAGGACCAACCTGGATGATATGAGGGGAGAGAGGGCTGCCAGGGATTAGGGGTGGTCAGGATTGGTGAGCTGTGAAGAATTTGGTGTGAAAAGCTGTGGGACCTTTGTCTTGAAGATAGTGAAAAACAGCAAAAAAATTAAATTAGGGAAAGTTAAAAAATCAATGGAAAGTTCCCAGAAGTTACCGTGATATCCTTGTTAGGAGAAGGTTTATTACTGATGGAAGCTTTAGTTGCACACACTGAGAGCTACAATCTCAAAACATTGAGAAAAATGAGATATATATTCACACAGGCAAAAATTTCCTAGGCTGGGTAATATTTGCACTTCTACTATCTGATTTTTATTTTTTATCAGTATATTAACATTATTAACAATGTTTTGTCATGTTTTTTTCATAAATATAACTTGTTTCGTTAAATATTGCATTCCTGAAAAGCTTTGGTGCATTGTTAAAATGTGGTTTTAATATATTCATAGAGAAAAATCTCTTCTAGCAAGCTACACTTTCATTTTATAATATAATTCAAAGGGATAATGGGACTTAGTCATACTAAGTTCATAGAGAAACTTTACTAGAGTTTATCTGTTCCGTGACACTTAGAGAGTCACAGTGTCATAACTAACATCAGTGACTAACCTGCCTCTTCACCATGATGTTTCCTATGGAACACGCAGTGAACATTTTGCATTTTGTATATGCAGCCCGATTTTAACAATGTGCGTTCTAGTTGCAGGCTAGTTCCGTCATAGGCTATGTAACTATCTTCAGACTCCATAAATAATGCAAACTACAGCCAGTGGCACAGATGTCAACTCTTAATAGGGAGTGTTTATGACACGCGTATTCAGTTTCTAAGGACAAGTGGGAAGAAAAAGAAGATCTGAAGGTAGAAATCCTCCTTAATATCATCTTTCCTGAAGACCTAGTTTGTAACTAAGTGACAAAAATCTGTATTTTAAAAGGTTAAACTTGGAACAATATAAAAACAAATAACCCAATTAAAAACAGGCAAAGGATTTGAATAGGCATGTCTCCAAAAAAGATATCCAAATGGCCAATAAGCACAGGAAAAGATGCTCACCATCATTGTTCACTAGAGGGAGACAAATGAAAAGCACAATGAAATGCCATTTCACACACCGGAATGGCTATAATTAAAATGACAGGCAATAACAAGTGTTGGTGAGGACGTGAAGAGAAGAAATTAACAGTTCACACTCTGCAGATGGACATATAAAATGGTGCAGCCATTTCAGAAAACGTCTTGGTAGTTCCTCAAGAAGTTCAGCATAGAGTTACCATATGATCCAGCAATTCCAATACCAAGTATATATCCCCCCAAATTGAAAACAGATACTCAAACAAATACTTCTACATGAATGTTCACAGCAGCACTATTACACTATTTAAAAGGAGAAAACAACCCAAGTGTCCATCAATAGGTAAATGGGTAACCAAAATTTGATAATCAGTACAATGGAATATTATTCAGCCATAGAAAGGAGTATTATTCAGCCATGGTGATTGATGTATGCTATGACATAGATGAACCTCAGAAGCATTATTCAAAGTGAAAGGATCCAATCACAAAGACCATGTATCTGATGATTTCATTTATATAAAATGTCTAGAATAGATAAATCCACAAAGACAAAAAGTAGATTGGTTGTGGCCAGTGGCTGGGGAAGGAGGATAGGAAGTGACTGTTAACATTACAGGGTTTCTTCTGGTGGTGATAAAAATGTTTTAAAATTGATTGTGATGACAGTTGTTCACCCTTAAGGACATACCAAAAACCCACTGAATTGTACACTTTAAAAGGGTGAATTTTATGGCATGTGAATTATTTCGCAGTTTAAAAACAATAAGGAAGGTAAAAAAAGGATTAAATTTGTAATTATTGACAGAATTTTTGAAGCCAATTTGTATGTAGTGAGATTAGTTCTTGGTTTGGGGGAAAGCAGTGAAAAAAAGTCGTAATTGGAAGAAGGTATAAGCAAAGAGATGGATGAGTCAAGAAAATTGGGAGAGAATTGGATGATAACAAGAGGCAGTCCATAGAGAGATGAAATTGTGGTTTCGGAGAACAATCAGGCAGATGTACATGGGGCCATGGTGTATATGTGTATGTATTTGTAATATATACATATACATGTGTGTAATATTATATAGCATACAATATATATTATATATTTTATTTTATTAGATAAATTTATATATATTTTATTATATATTATGTAATTATAATTATTCACCTGGAAAAAATTCTCAAAGAATATATCACCAAATGTTAACAACAATTGTCTCTAGTTCAAGGTGATTTAAATCCTTTTCTTACTTTTGCTTCACAGTCTTCTCTTTCTTTGTGTGCAATTATCATATAATAATTGAATAATAAGAAGAAAATGGGGGGGGGTGCCTGGCTGGCTCAGTTGGTAAAGTATGCAATTTTTGATTGCGGGGTTGTATGTTCAAACCCCATGTTGGGTGTAGAGATTATTTAAAAATAAAATCTTTAAAAGAAAAGAAGAAAGTGGATGTGGAAGGATGTTGCTTGAGAAAGTGTACTCTCTGATCAAACAAAGAAAATCAGAACAGTTTTTAAAGACCTACTGCAAAATAATGTCCTAGTCAAGGAGAGTTGTCTTCACATTAGGAGAAAATCACATAAAGTGGTGTCACTTGCAAAAAGATTGTCCCCCAGCACAGCCTCTGAAATGCTAATGCTTAGAAAACTTATTATCTATCATCTATCTGTCTATCTACCTACCTACCTACCTACCTACCATCTATTTTAAATGGGACATCTACAAGGCAGTTGACACTTAAACATAATGAAAATTCCTTTGCTAAGTCACAAGATAACTCTTTAAAATCACCATTAAGACTATACCACATGCCAGACCCTGCACCTGAGCTGAGCATATGCCATTGACTAAGTCAGACACATTCTTGCCGCTGAGCTTGCTGCTCGTCAGGCAGGAGCCAGGAAGAAGCTAGTCCAGGTAGGACAAGTCCACAGGCTTTGTGATGCTCAGGGTGGGGCTCTTACCCATAATTTCCAGTCTGAAGCTGGAGGGTAGAGACAAGAGTTCCATCCTGGAAGAGTTTCCAAAGCAAAAGCCCAAGGTGGCAAATTCCCAAACAGGTCATGGAAACAAAGGTCTGGTCAGACAGTAGGAGCCAAGATATGGAGCCCAAACGGAGTGGCTTGGATTTGAGGCAGAAGAAATGGGGTTCCCTGGAAAGCTAGGTGGAAGAAGGGAAGGGATGGTAGATGGGACAAAATGGCAAGGTCTCTGCATTTGTGACTGGCATCAGGCTAGACAGTGTTCACAGCAGCATTGTTTGCAAGAAAAAAACATGAGAAACAGTTATTCATCAACAGGAAGGAATGCATTAATTGTGGAGTTTGCAAATAATCACATTTTCTTTTTTAAAGTTTTTTTTAACGTTTATTTATTATTTTTGAGACAGAGAGAGACAGAGCATGAACAGGGGAGGGGCAGAGAGAGAGGGAGACACAGAATCTGAAACAGGCTCCAGGCTCTGAGCTGTCAGCACAGAGCCCGACGCGGGGCTCGAACTCACGGACTGTGAGATCATGACCGGAGCCGAAGTCGTACGCTTAACCGACCGAGCCACCCAGGCGCCCCACAAATAATCACATTTTCTGCATAGAAAATTAATGAGCCAGATTGGGATGTGGCAACATAGAAAATGAAGAGCAGCAAAAAAACAAAAACAAAAACAAACAAACTAACAAACAAAAAAACTACCCTTAAAAGGAGTGCATGTTAACAATTGCTTCTTTCCTTCACAGTTTGTTTGCTGAAGCATCAGTTGGAGTATCTTTCAATTAAATGTGGCACGTCTTTTTGAAGGGGTGAGAGGCAGAAAAGTTTCAGTGGCCAAAAATAAAAGAGAAACTGGGAAGAATTTAACTTCTGAACTAGAAGGTCACTCTTGCCAGAGGCTTTTGAGGAGGGCAACATTCTGCATTTTGTTTCCTAATGTTTTTCCTTAAATAAAGGGCCATGGACTTCACGCCAATCTTGTCACTTGATCTTCTAAATGATTCTGCCAAATCCCTTAGAAATGAGCTGTGTAGGGTCCAGCAGACGTGCTTTGGCTGCTCCTTCACCAGAAGGATGCTCCCTAGGGAACAGGATTAGGGCTGAGGAAGAGGAAAAAGTGGGTGATGAATGAATCCTTGTCCAGAATAATAACTCGATTTTCACTGTCTACCACCACACCACCACAATGAAGGTGTTCTAGATTGTAAGAGGTTCTCATAAAAATGAACCCACTTCTGAAAGGTATTGAATTTTATCAGCCAACATCTGCACAGATGTCCCTGGAGAACAAGATCTTGATAAACTACACTACAGATGGGATGGGGTTGTGGGAAAAGAAGGGCAGGAGAAGATTAGAGTAAGGACAAAAGGGGTGAAAAGTGTGGGGTATGAGGGTATAAGGGTGGGTATAAGACATGCTTCACCTACCAGACACGTTTTTTTCAAGCCTCATTGACCATCTTAAGAACAATCACAACAACAAACAAAACCCACAGAAACAAAAAATATATTTTTTAAGGAAAAATAAATCCTCAACTCCACAGCATAAGTATCAGAAACTTTCATCTTATCTACAAGTTTAAGGCAAAAATGAATTTATTACATTTTTCACTGAGGCAGAACTCCTTTCTTCTAATGTAACGACACTTTCCTTGGAACAAATAAAATCTCGTGCTGCTCCAGGAACTGGCAGGAGATTGGAGTTGCCTCAGCAAGTGCAGGGTCCCCACAGGATACAGGGCAATTTGAAAAGGGCTTGATGAAACTCCTCACAGAGGTGTGAGTAGAGAGTACTCAAGATGGAAGTCCGTATCAGGGCTGGTCATTGCAGGACCACCCACACCTGCAGGGGTGAGGGGCGGGAACTGTTCTACCTCCACTCCAGAGGGGGAGTTGTATTGAAAGGTCCACCTTGAGGGGAAGCAGTGACCTCCAGTCACCTTCGAGCAGCCCGAGGTGACCTCACAGCAAGTCAGCGGGGGGATAAATGCCCCAACTGCACCCCTTGTCTCTCTCTGTCTCCTGTGGGCCTAATTCAGCCTGGAAATCCGAAGGTAAGTGAACTATGGGTGCAGTCTAGACAGTGCAGGGAAGGAAGCAGCAGGGACACTCAGCGCCTGAAATTTGATTTGTGGCCTAATACATGGCCTATTTTAGTGAATATTCCATGGGCACTTGAAAAGAACATGCATTCTACAGTTGTTGGCTATAGTGTTCTATAAATGTGAATTGAGTTTTTAATCATGTTACATAAACTATCTCTCTCTATATATGTCCTTACTAATTTTTATTTGCATGTTCAATTTGATATGAGGATGGTATGTTAACTCCTATGTTTATGTATTTGTCTATTTTTCCTTTTATTTCTGGAAATGTTTGCCTTATGTATTTTGGGGTTATATAATTACATGAGTATAGATTTTTATTTTCCTGCTGAACCTGGATCCTTTTATCATTATGCAGTGTCACTCTTTTTATCTAATAATACTTCTTGTGTTAAATTCTACTTTATCTGATATTCGGTGTACCTACATTAACTTTCTTTTGATTAATGTTTTGATGGTGTATTTTTTTCATACTTTTATGTTCAACCTTTCTGTGCCCTTATTATCTTATAATTGAAGCATTTAATCCATTTACATTTAATGCTATTACTGAAGTATTTCAATTTAAATCTGATATTTTAATATTTGTTTCCGGGGGCACCTGGGTGGTTCAGTCGGTTGAGCATCTGACTCTTGATTTTGGCTCAGGTCATGATCCCAGGCTCATGGGATTGAACTCCACATTGGGCTCCACACTGAGCATGGAGCCTGCTTAAGATTCTCTCCCTCTCTCTCCCTCTGCCCCTCTTCCCTGCTCTCACTCTCTCTCTCTAAAATAAAAAAAATTAAAATACATTAAAAAAATTGTTTTCCTTTTGCTCATCTATTCTTTGGTCTTTTTAAATCCCTTCTTGCTTCTTTTAATATATTGATCAATGACGATTTTTTAAATTATTTCATGTTTTTTTTATTACCTTGTTAAGTAGGCCTCTGTTAAAATTGTTTTAATGGCTACCCAAGGGTTATAGCATGCATCTTGCATGTGTCATGTAATTAAGTGAATTACAGTCTACTTTGTTAATATTTTAATTCCTTCCTAGATAATGCAAGTAGCTTACAATAACTTAATATCATTTACAACTCCTTCAGCCTTTTCCATTACGGTTATGCATTTTGATTCTACATATATTGATAAAGCCATAAGATATTATTGTTGTTGTGTTAAATATTCAATATTTATTTGGATTTACCCAATATTTGCTTTTTCTGGTGATCTTTGTTCCTTCTTACATTACCATGCCTCTATCTGTGATCATGTTTTACTGCCTATAGAACTTCCATTAGTATTTTTTTTTAGTTCAGAGCTCCTGGCTGTGTATTTTCTCAGTTTTAGTTTGGGTTCACTTCTCTGTGGTCCCCTCATTCCTAAGTTAATGCCTCTCAAGACTCAGTCACCTTGTCAGCTCCTAGCCTAGTGAGACTGCCTCACATCACAGCATTTTATGCTAGTCCACATCCATTCCCTGCTTCAAAAATTGGCAAATGCCTCAAGTATAAAAGAGCAGAGGCCAATGTGAGAATTGACTCAGTGCACTTCCCTTATCTATGAGACCTTGGATTCCTCTGGGTGACTCCAGCCTTTAAAGAGTTGGTGACACATATATTTAAAAAATACATATATTTAATATGTATTATACCTTTAATATATATTTGTGTTATATTTATTTATATATATTGATATATGTATATACACAAGTGTATAGATATATGCATACATATATCTGTACTATATAGATATATATGTATAATATATTTTAATATATGTTATATATACAATTAATATAATATTTATATAGTATTATAATTTATATAATTAATATATTATATTAATTGTAATTACGTATGATTACATATTATATAGTATTATAATTTTATAATTATACTCTACAATATGTATTAACTAATTATAATATATATATTAATTATATAGTATATAGTATATAATAATAAATATAAAAATGAATATATATATTTATCTATACTATATAAATATATAGTTGTTGTTAGCAGTATATTAGTGTGAATAGTGTGAAACAAGCTACTCCATCTTGGTTAGAGGTAAGGTGGAACTTCTCACTCTAAGAATAAGGAGAAGGATTTTGTAACATTGAATTTACCATCCCAAAGACATTCTCAAATGTCAGGCTATATGGATTCCCAAGACTCTTTGGCATGCACACAAGACACAAAACCACTATTTCTTGTCATATGCTTAAAGGTGTATGATGGGAGCCCAGCTTAGCCACAAACCGCCAGATGATACTGAGATATCAATGATTACTACTCAGAAACAACATAACAAAACCAACGTAATCTACAAGGGCAAACAAACACAATCAGTTGAAGAGATTGCTACTTTTACTTCAGGGACTGCAAGAGTTCTATAATACAGCCATTATATTTGTGCCTTACAACTTGTGCTCATTGAAGGCCTCTTTTGAGAATCTTTAAGAATAAGTTGGCAAACCATAAGAGACTCTTAAATACAGAGAACAAACTCAGAGTTGAGGGGGCAGGGGCGGGGAATGGGTGATGGGTATTGAGGAGGGCACTTGTTGGGATGAGCACCAGGTGTTGTATGTAAGCGATGAATCACAGGAATCTACTCCTAAAACCAAGAGCACACTGTATACACTGTATGTTAGCTAACTGGATAATAAACTATACATATATATATATATATGGATATATATATATATATATATATATGGATAAGCCTACATACATGGCTTATATATGGATAAGCCTACATATATATATATGGATATATATATATATATATATGGATAAGCCTACATACATGGCTTATATATGGATAAGCCTACATATATATGTGTATATATATATATATATATATATATATATATATGGATAAGCCTAGTCCCATACCTATAAAGTATCAGAGCTTTGTCTCATATTTCTCTTCAAGATTAAGAGGAGGACACTGAAAGCTGATGCTCTAAACATCCGCAGTAACATCCCCAAAACTTGGCTAAATCAACACAAAGACTCACCCATCAAGCTGATTAAGTCACTTGGTTAACTCTGTGGTTCACTCTGTGGACTGCTCTAACTGAGCATGGGAGAGGAAGGAGGTTGAGAATAATCAAGATTATAGTTGAGAAAGCAAGATATTTCCCAGTTATTATCATGAATTATTTTCCCCAAGAATGTCTTTTATGGACGTTATTATTACAAAATTCAGTTGTCACCTTTTCAGTCCATGCTATCCAAAAAAAAGTTGGTTATAGTTGGAAATTTATCCCAATATGGAAAAGATTCAAGGAAACAATGGCGTATGCCAAACTATCTAGAATAACCCACCATGGAACACGACCATGAAGCCATGGACAAAAATTCATATTCATTGTAAAGGATTATTCTAAGACAAATAAAAAAGGTATGATTGTGGAGGATTCCATCTTAAAGTGTTCCAAAACATATCTTCTTCCATCTCAACAATCAAAGCTCTGGATCGTTATTTGCAACACATGAATGCTGAACAGTATTATTTCCCACCATAGCCCTATATGTATTGAAGTTGTATATCAGAAACTTGTGGATGGAAAACATTACTTTCAAGCAAATGACCATGTTGAAAAGGTTGTCCTGATGGAGATTGTCCAAGGGAGACTGACTATTAACACATTCTAGGTTTCTCTCTCTTGGAGTATGATTCCATTCCATGTTCACCAGGAGAATTTGGTTCTGCTAAAATATTCATGATACTGCATTGTCTTAATTTGTCTTAGGCATTTCCTACCATACCTTCATACAGATTAATCAGAGAGTCAATAGTACACAAATGCATGGGATGCAGATGTGCATTGCTGGTGTTTTTACTAACTCTTTGAGTTCTTGTTAGTTTTTTGTTCCTGTAGTAAAATGTTGCAATGATTTGGGCAGGGGGCAAGGTGGTTGTTGGAGGAAGAGAGGAACACGTGGAAGAAGTCATTCCAGAGTAGTTTTTTGCCCCACGAAAAGACTGTGACTAAAATCTCTTTGAGTCTGTAAGTCCTCACACTGAGTAGAACTGCTTGAGTAAGAACTAAGTCAGGACATGTGGGGTTTGTGAACGTTTTATAGGTCATCCCTTAACTGACATTTCAAACATAAATGTACAAAGTGGAGTCCTTATTTCTCTTTCCCTAATAAGTGAACCATCCTCAACCGAGACTCAATCCAGAGATTTATAAATTATCCTTGATTACACTTTGTCACTCCCTATATCCGTTCCAATTAGCTAGTCTTACTATCTTTACCTCAAATATCTATCTCAAATCTCATCTCTCTTCTCCAGTTCTACTGCTACCATGCTGATCATAAGATCATCATCTTTGAGCTGGGCTTAGTCCTCTAGTAGCCTCCTCCAGAAGCCAGATTCCACTGTTTCCATCATTCTTCCCCCCCCACCCCACCCCCCGCCTCTCTCTCCACTTTATTTTATACACAGTTGCCAAAGTGATCCAGAAAAAAAGCTATATCATGAATTAAAATTTTTGTAGCTTCTCCATGTACTTTGAATAGAATCCAAATCTCTAGACCCTGATGCATTCAGCCCCTATGTGTTCTGCAGTCTTCTAGAAGACTCCTTTTGCCCTACACGCTAGCCATGCTAACCTCAAGCAACTCAAGTTCTCTCGCAGTTCAGGGCTTTTTGCACCTGCTGTCCCCTGGTTAGAATGCCTTTTCTCTGGCTCTCAAGCAGTTGACTCTTCTCCATTCCTTATGTACCAGCTTACCCAGTTTATACTTATCCTTCCCTGACCACCCATTGATAAATTGCCCTTGGCTTCATTGGTTGTCACACCCCATTTACTTTCTCCTTGAAACTTACCATTGTCTGTAATTGTTGTGTTTATCAGCAGTTTTTATTTTTTAATAAAACAAGTGTCTATACTTGTTTCTTGTCTTGGCTTGAAATACATCTAGCTTCGTCTCAAACCTCAGCTTCTATAAGTAGAGGTCCTGGCCAGATATCTGCAGCATATGAATTGCCAGAGCCTCCTGACAAGTGGTAATGCAGTGTGCTGACATTTATTTGAGCAGTGACCAAGTCTGTCTGTTCATCACTATGTCCCTCATACAATGCTTCTACATAGTAAGCAATCAGTAAATATTTGATGCAGGTATTAATGAATGAATGAACTTCTCATTAATGCTGGAACCAAAGAAACTTGAAGTTTAAAAAGTTAAGAAGTTTTGGCACTTGAAGAACATTAGGAGATCAACGTAAATCTCCTTTGATATTGCTATGGAATCTGTGATTCCATTTACATGTATGATTTCAGGAATACGTGGGCTTCATGTAGTCAAATACATGTCGGACTCTTTGCCTTACACATTTGACTCTGAGAGTACCAACCTTGAACAGAACTTAAAGACAGCCCTCACTCCTTCAGAGCATGTTCATGTTCATGTGGCCTCAATGTCAGTTTATTTGGTCATTATCTTATATCCTAGCTCCTCCTCAGGAAGTGGTGTTCATCTGGATACATCAAGTCCCAGTGTTCAGGCAAGACAAATCCCACATCAATCTGGCAGGCTTGTCAGAAAGCTTAGGTCTTTGCTGTACAAATAAGAACAGGGAACCCCCAGTTGTAGAGGGAAGTCTGATCCAAAGAGACTCACTGGTAGAAAATATAGGCATGTTCACTCCAGGTGCCCATTGGAATATATCAGTGTATCTCTTCCCACTGACAGATGGCAATAACTCCAAAAATAGAGCTGGGTGGGGGATGGGCAAAATAAATGGGATTAAGAGTACACTTATCTTGGTTAGCACTGAGAAGTGGGTATAATTGCTGAATCATTACATTGTACACCTGAAACTAATATAACATTATGTTAATTATACTTGGATAAAAAAAAAACCACAGTGTAAAAAAGCTAATCATGTCAGTTACAAGCTGTCAAAATGGAGATGGGGTAGAGGAAACTGCCAGGTACTTGCAGATATTGAGCATATGGAGAGGTAGAATCTGAATCCGGTCCTACAACCAGCGTTCTCCTTGGACACGTCGCCCCCCTGGTTGGCCTCCCTTTCTTCGGCTGAGATATGAAGCCACTGGACCAGCTCGTCTCTTTCAGCTTTCTCAGATGTGACTCTTTGACTTGAGAAGTCTTGTATTCTAAAACTGCAATCCAAGCAAAAATATCCTCACAGGGTTCTATATGTCATTATATACTTACTGTTCTCATAGAGTTTCATAAAATAAGAACCCAGTGAAATTCATTTTTATGCTACTTTTGTATTCCTGCTTATTTTGAATAGAAAAATCCTTGTATACACTTCCTCAAAACATGGAAGAAAAATATAAAAAATGCACCCTGGAGGCCAACAAGCTTTTTTGGTTAAAGACAAGGTTGGGTCCAATGAATATGGGCTGCTTGCACTTTGTGGTTTGTTTTGAAAGCTAATCTTGAACTTAAACTCTTATGTAGTCTATCAGAAAGCTAAAGGAGATTGAAGTCTACAAAATACTGATGCTAAGATAGATACATTTTACTTCCTGCCGTACAAGTTGTAACCAGGACTTCTGTCACCACAAATGCTAATAAGCCTTTTGTTGCTGGGAAGGAGAAAATGTCAGCAGGTCTTGACTCAGCCATAAAAAAGAATGAAGTCTTGCTGTTTACAATGGCATGGATGGAGCTAGAGACAATTACGCTAAGTGAAATAAGTCAGTCAGAGAAAGACAAATACCATATGATTTCACTCATGTGTGGAATTTAAGAAACAAAACAAACAAGCATAGAGATAAAGAGAGAGAGGCAAACCAAGAGACAGACTCTTAACTATAGAGAACAAATTGAGGGTTACCAGAGGGGAGGTGGGTGGGGGATGGGTTAAATAGGTGATGGGGATTAAGGAGTGCACTTGTGATGAGCATCAGGTGTTGTATGGAGGTGTTAAATCACTAAGTTGTGCACCTGAAACTAATACTACACTGTATGTTAGCCACCTGGAATTTAAATAAAAAATTTAAAAATAAATAAAACTTATTAAAGTGAAATAAATATCAACTTATATTAAATATTAATATTAAAGTTAAATAAATAAACGTATTAAATAAGTTTAATAAATGTATTAAAGACCCAAAAAAAGGTCTTAAGACAAATATTAGAATTAAATGCCCAGAATTTGTCTTTATGCATGAGACTCACTGGTTAAGTGACAGCCATTTATTGTGACCATGTATAACGATCCACAGAAGAATATAATTAGGTGATAAATCCACAGCAGCTCAAGGTTTTGTTTTTTAAGTTTTTAACTGAAGTATAGTTGACACATCAGTTTATACATTTAAGTATAGTTGTTACATTAGTTTCAGGTGTATAACATAGTGATTGGACAAGTCTATACCTTATGCTCTGCTCACTGTAAGTGAAACTACCATCTGTCACCATACAATATTACAATGCCATTGACTATATTCCCTATGCTGTGCCTTTCATCCTCGTGAAGTAACTGAGAGCCTATATACCTCCCTCTGCCCTTCACCATTTTGCTCATTCCCCACCCCTCTCCCATCTGGCAACCATCAGTTTGTATTCTGTATTTAGGGGTATATTCCTCCTTTTTTTGTTTGTTTGTTAATTTGTTGTTTTCTTTAGATTCCACATAAAAGTGAAATCATATTGTGTTTGTCTTCCCCTGTGTGAATTATTTCACTGAGCATCATACCTTCTAGGTCCATCACCAGAACTCAAGGTTTTTAAAGCCTTGAAAAACTGGCTTTAAAAAGTGTCACCTGGAAACCTTCAAGCTTCCCTTTCTCACAAGACTTTTAGAGTAGGACTAGGGTCACCAGTGTTTCAAGGATCTCAAGGAAAAGGCTATTTTGCTTGCAAAACTATCCTCTGTGAAGTCTGATTTTCCAACATGGATCTGCACTGCCAACTGTCCTGGCTGTGGCAGGTGTTCATCAGCTAAATCAAGAGGAGAGTGGGGGCATTTATGCAGATAATCCCAAGTCAATGCTCACCCCCTCCCTCAGAAAATGGAAAGAAGCTTTCCTGATGAAGCAAGGAGTCTTTCCATTTAAAAAGAATTAATGGATCTTCTATGACTTATGCCACGATCAGATATTCCCAGGACAAAGCATTTGGTGAGCTGGACACCATTCAGCTAGTTCCTTCAGTTTTCTAGTGAACTTTGCTTCTGTAATTATGGCCACAGTTTTGAAAATAAAGTGGTGTTGATAGAGTTGAGACTTCAGGGATCAGAATGCCTCTGAAGAATGGTACCATATTCGTTTGTAGAATAATGATCCCACAGAGGTCACTTCCCTATCAGTAATCTGTGGTCATGCTGAAGGGACATCCAGACCATCTAGATTATCCCTTTGCAACCAGCATCAGGCCTCTGTGGGACCAAATAATTTCAGAGCTGTATTATACTAGGAGACAAGAGCAGGATAGCAAGGCCCCTACAAGAGTTAAATCACTTTCTAGGGTTACACAGGGAGCTAGACATGAAGCCAGGATGAGAATTGGTGGCTCTCTCATTGCATCATTATGTTCTCTGATGGCTTGCAAGGGAGAATATAATCCAAGCCTTGGAAGGTAGGTGGAGGTAAGCAAATTATTTTTGTAAGGGGCTGGATAGTAAATGATTTTGACTTCACAGGCCATATGATCTTTGTGGCAACTATCCAACTCCGTTATTGTAGCCAAGTACATAATGAAATTTGTGTGGCTTTGTGTCAATAAAGCTTTATTAATGAACACTGAAATATGAATTTCACATTTATCAAATGTCACAAAATACTGTTTCATCTTGGATTTTTTTTCAATTATTTAAAAATGTGAGAAACATTCTCAGCTCATGGTGGGCTGGTTTTGGCCTGGGCCAGGCATGTGCCTACTCCTATTGTAGAGTGACATATCTCAGCCCATGAGAGAACTGATTCTTTGTCTTGGGTCATACCCATCCCCTATGGCTCCATTCCATACCTCGGAGCTTCAGATCTCACTCATTTGTCCTCTGCAGAGGTGCTGTCACATTAGACTGTGAAGTTAGATCACTTACATTTCATCTCTGAATGCCTTATTTAATAAAAGTCATCCTAGGTTACAGGACTTACTCAGAAAAGGACGTAGAGGAAGAATTCCTTCTGGCAAACACAGACTTGACCACAAATGCCAGTTATATTGTCAGTGAGTGTTGGTGGTTTGGATCACACTTAATAACATCAGACAAAAGGGATTGTGAATGTTGCCTGTTAACATGGCTTTAGTGGAAAATACAGAAAATGCCCAAAACTCCTTGCTGACATTGCTGACTGCATGTTTACATTGAAAGGAAATATTTGGGTTTGTATGTAAATAACTGCCTCTAGAAATCTGCCACATTCCCTGGGTTGGTTGGAATTCTACTGTCCCATTCTTTAGACATGCCTGGTTTGTTTGCTCGCTTAACATAACAGCCAAATGTTTTCTTAAAATCCAAGGGCTTTCTCTGTTGCTGACACTGTTTGTTGGTATCAGAAGGATGGACAGCCCTCTAGGAACACTAGTTTTTTTCTGGATTGAGAACAAGCAGATGCAGGTCTGTGGTTTTTCGGACTTGGATGAGGGCCATAGGTCTAAATTAAGGGAATAATGCCTTTTTCTCAGTTTCCTTTCTTGACTGGAGTGTCCTTACAGGAAAAGACTGAGTCATGAAGGTTTTCTGGAAGCCAAGAGAAGGCTAAGACGTGTCACATCAGTTAGTTGCCTCAGTGGTGGCTTTTGGCTGGAGCCACCACAAATGAAGGGCTCCAGATGGGTCATTAGAGCTATAATCCAGACCCCTGCCTTGAGATATAAGGCCCTGAGAGCCACTAACTCTTACTGTTCTTGCACTTTTGTCACACATGACACTACCTCATGAGAATTACAGATACTGGTACAATGTTGCCTGTTGGGATATTTATGGTCATCAAGACTTCTTGGTTGCAAGGAATGGAACCCAACTCAGACTGACTGTACAAATATAAACACATAAAAAAAATAAGTACCATTCACTCAAAAGTCTGAAAAAAAACTATGGGTTGATCTTTAGTCATAATTGCTTCCAGTATTTAAGGAGCAAATATCATCTCTCCTTTCCTTTTTTTTTTTGTCTTTATCTCTGCGTTCATCTGTGTTGCCTTCATCTTCTGACAGACTTTCTCCATGTGGATGGAAAGCTGGACGCTGGCATTTCCAGACTCATAGGGTCCTTACAACTCACAGTCTCAAAAGGAAAGAGCCTCTCTCCCAGCATCTATTTCTGTCTCTGTGAAAAAACCTCACTTGTCCTTGCTTCAGTAATATGCTCACCCTTGGACTTAACAACGAGTATCAATGAATACTCTGGCTAGTGTAGGCCACACGTTCTCCTGTCTGGTCTTACCAGAATCATGTGGAGTGAGGAGGAGGAAGTTTTGATGAAAGAATGTGGGACAAACACAAAATGAAAAGCAATGCACTACACTAGTAAATTATTTGTTTGCATTTAGTAAAAATATGGTTTTCATAAGGAGTAAGCAAATCAGAAGCCACCTGGTGAATCTTTGTTCTTTTTCCATTCCCTGGTCTTCTTTGTTCTTTCACTGAGCTATGGGCTGAAGTAATACAAATGAAAAACACCCGATCTCGCTGTCAGTACTATCATGGTCTAGTTCAGGAGAGCAGCACATAAATGGCAACATGCAAGTTATTGCAGTAGGCTGTGATATTTGCTCAAGGTGCTGCTAATCCACTCACTGTGGGCCAAAGATGACAGGTATAAAAGAGTTCATCTTCCTCTGCTATTGTGAGGATTTAGATAGTGCACAGGCTCGGATGCCAATGCTATAATTACTGCCTTACAGAAGCCTGCCTTAATTCTGATGAAAGGATCATCATTTTCAGCACAACCCTCTGAATTCCCAGAGTGGAAAGCTAGCAAATATATGGCTTGCAGAGGGAGCCTCATACCATGGCCAGGACATAGCAAGAAAGTAATACATTTTTAATTAATGTTTAAGGGGAAATTAATCAGTAGATTCCTCAGCTGGGAAGAAGACATTAGAATACACAAAAAAAAGTATTTTTCGAGGCATCTGGTGGTTCAGTCAGTTAAGTGTCTGACTTCAGCTCAGGTCATGATCTGGCGGTTCATGAGTTGAAGCCCTGCATCAGGCCCTGTGCTGACAGCTCACAGCCTGGAGCCTGATTCGGATTCTGTGTCTCCCTCTCTCTCTCTGCCACACCCCTCCCCACCACCACCACCACCACCACCACCACCCCCCCCGCTCACACTCTGTCTCTCTCAAAAATAAATAAAAGTAAAAAAATTTCTTTTAAGTATTTTTCAAGGTTCCCTTTAAAAATTGCCAAAACTTACCAAAAGCGATATTCAGATAGGAAGACAGATGACTTTTCAAGAAGAGATATTGTAATCTCTAGGGAAAAAGAGAATATAATCCTCGGGATTTCACTGCTTTGGTTCTTTCTTCACCTTCTTCAGGCTTTCCCATGGCTCTCAAAGATGAGGCTATGTGTGCTCAAAATCGAAGCCTGAGGGTTTTGGAATCCCTGACTCCCAGGAGTAAAATAAGATGTTTGGATGAATGGGGGCCCACAATCCTGTCCAATGTAGATGTGCTGTGATCCTGTGCCCAATTTTCTGATCTATATTCTGAGCTTACATTGGATGTGGCATAAGCAACCCACTAAGAACCACCAAGCTCTGCTCTGTTAAGGCTTGAAGAGAAGTCCTCTCCCTGATGAGACAGCTCATCAACCAGGAAATGGTTAGTCAGACCAGCTATGATAGCATCTGCACCTCAGCCCCCCTGAAGTGTCCACAAAGTTCTCCCCAAATCCATGCCATGCATAGGAAGTCAAGAAGATACTGTATTGATAAAAATTTGCACTGCCAGTGAGAGTTCGGGCCCCATACTTGGGGAAGAAGTGCATATTTCAGATCCAAGATACTGCCCTCAGCCCAGCTACATGAAGTTCTATTTACAAAAGGGTAAAGGAATTGATGTTCTCAATACTGAGGAAAGCTGAGTCCAATCTACCTTAGATATCATTTCTTTTACACCAAAAACTCAATCAATAGATCATTGTCCCTGGATAACTGTTGTATTTTTTTCCAAGTTAAGGTTGTCTGTAAACACGGTGAATGTGGTAACTACATTTTATTTTAGGTTTTCATTTCCAGTAAGAGCACATATCAGGCTTTCAATACATATTTGTAAAATGATGGATGGATGGATGGATGGATGGATGCTACGTATGGAACTCACTTAGGGAGGCAAAGTTTGAACAGGTGGTGCAGAAGATTTGTAGTGCTATATAGTTTAACAAGCAAATCTGGCATGGAAAAACTTGAGAGATTTGAAACAATAGGTCTCCTTTGAATCTAGAGAAGACTTATTTCCAAAGTCTAGTCCAACGGGCTGTGACTCAAAACAAAAGCTTTAAAGGACCGTTTGCAGGAGAATAACATACTGTATTGATGTATCCAGGGACAGGACCCTCAGGCAGAACATTTCTCAGACTATTACATAGAACATGATATTGGCTTTTAATTAGGAGCTAGATCAGAGATGTAATGAGACCTCCCAGGAGAAAGAGGATAATCACAAGACTTGAGGAAGCTATGGTGAAAATCAGTAAATTAGTGCCATATAGGCATCTAATTCTTCCATATCTTATCCCACAGTCCACATGGCACTCCCAAGAATGAAGCATTAATAGCATTAACTCAATGAAGACAGTTATGAATAAACCAAAGATTGGGCAACAGCTGCAAAATCCTGGTTTTCACCCAATTTTCTACTTCTGCTCCAAAGAGCAGGCTATTTTATGGACCGGTGATAATTGCCCCACCTCTACCCTGAATCATTGTGGGTAAGTAACCCTTCTTGGACACACCTGATTAGTAGAAAATATTTATTCTCCTTCCAAATATTTTCAGTCCAAGCACCGTGTTTATATGAATTTCTCTAACTGGTCTACACCATCTCTACCTTTCCAAGCTAAACAAATTGAGTAAATAAATTCCAATTGCTAAAAGAGAAATTTTACCATACTCTAAGTTTTCTAGTCAACTCAGTGCTCTCTTTTTTTTTTTTTTTAATTTTTTTTCAACGTTTATTTATTTTTGGGACAGAGAGAGACAGAGCATGAACCGGGGAGGGTCAGAGAGAGAGGGAGACACAGAATCGGAAACAGGCTCCAGGCTCTGAGCCATCAGCCCAGAGCCCGACGCGGGGCTCGAACTCACGGACCGCGAGATCGTGACCTGGCTGAAGTCGGACGCTTAACCGACTGCGCCACCCAGGTGCCCCAATGCTCTCTTGAGTTTAAAAATCAGCCAACCAGGCAGATGCAATAGAAAGCCTTGCATCCTAAATCTTCTGGATCTAATGTTTGGAATTTGACTATCCAAAGACATTATGGTAGAGATAACAAGAACTTTGAAGTTGGAGAGATCTGTGGGCACATTCTCTATCTCCTACTTGGAAGTAGTGTGACCTCCATGAAGTTATTTCAACCCTCTGAGACTACAGTGTAAAATGGAAAGAATAGTAGGATTTTTTTTATAGCAGGCCCATAGGGTTAGTTAGATTTAAATGGCATAACACATGTAAAATGGTAGGTGCTCATTAGAGGATAGCCATCCACCACTCATCCATTCAACAAATGTTTATTGAGTATCTACCATGTGCTAAGGGCTGTTCTTAGTGCTAGGAAAATAGCAATGAACAACACTGTCAATAGAACTTACATTCTCTATGTAGAAGATAAACTAAACAAATATATGTCAGATGGTGATAAGTACTAGAAGATAAATAAAAAGAAAGGAGGGGTATTATGGAATGTCCATGGGAAAAGAAGCAATTGCAAATAGAGCAGTCATGGAAGGGTAGGCACACCTTTAGTATTTGCAGGGCTTGGGGGAAAAACACAGGTGAAGGAACACCTATGATATGTCTAACATTTGATCAATAATGAAATCAATTATAGATTGTCATTCCACCTTCACCACATACCTTCGTTGCATCTTGCTCAAGATCTTGGTCAAATTTGGAGTGTTAAAACCCTCAGAGCTCTGCACTAGAATCTGAAGTATCCTGCCTCTAGCCAGTGTCCCTCCCCATTCCCACCTGTTCTCTTCTCACCTCAGCAAGATCCTCTACCATGAGGGCTCTCAAAAACATGTGTGTGGATGCTCCAGCCCACAAGTCCAAGTTACACACACACACACACACACACACACACACACACACACACACCATTAATAGCTGCTTCTTCTCAGCTCTCCTCTCAGGCCTTGGAACATGCCTACCAGCAGCATGGTCTTGGAAGTGTGGTTGGGCTACTGGGGCAGGGAACTCTGGGTATTCAGAACGTTATGTAGGAGTGGGGAGAGGGAGGGAGCTCTCCATGGGCACCTCACTTTAGCCCTGCATATTCCTTGCCCCTCTGGGAAGGGATGAATGAGAGCAGTGCCCTCTAAAGTGAGAGATCGGGACAGTTGCCCTTCCTGCCTGGGGTAAAGGAAAGAGCTGGTGAAGAATCCACTGTCATGGTAATTTTGAGCAATGACCCAAAGGCATTGAGAGAGTAATCCGTGGAGGATATTTGGGGAAAGAGTATCTGGACAGTAGAAGTGGCAAGTGCAAAGCCCTGAAGTAGGAACATGTGTGGTGTGTTCCAGGAGCATTGAGGAGACCAGAGAAGCTGGAGTGGCTCAAGTGAGGGGATTGGTGATTTCAGAGAGATGTCTAGAGGTCAGATCCTGAAGAGTCTTGTAGGTTCTTATGATGACTTGGACTCTGATTTAAGCAAGATGGGAAGCCATTGGCAATTTGAATAGGAAGTGGTAGGATCTAAGTTATGCTTTAAAAAGAATCATACTGGCTGGTGCTGGAAACGACTGCAAGGGGCAAGGAGAGAGGCAGGGAGACCAGCCAGCCGGCTAATGCAAGTATCCAGGCAAATGGCGATAGGTTAAACCAAAGTGGTGTCCATGGGGGAAGTGAGAGGTTTCAGTTTTAAATCTCATTTAAAGGTAAAGTTAACTGGATTTGCCAGTGGGTTGCATGTGGAGTAGAAAGGGAGAAGAGTCAAGGATGATTCCAAGGCTTTTGGGTTTGAGCAACTGGAGATGAAGCCAAAAGTTTTATTTGCTTTGCTTTTTCGTAACATAGGAGTGAACATAATTATAAACTATATTACTGGTGGCAGCCAATACAAAGCCTCTGGATGATTTGAAGTACAACAAAAACCAAATGTAGTAATAAGAAGAGAGCTAAGCGTGTATTGTCCTGCCTAGATAAGCAATGTGTAAATCTGCACAAGTGTATTTTTTTTGTACACTAGTATTCACAGGTGGACAGAACTGTTTTCCAAATCACAAATCTCTTTGTTTGAACTTCATTCTGTGCCTTTAATTAAAAAGGCAGTACCTAAAATTATTGTGGTAGAGAGGCATGAACGCTTGGTCCTGCCATAAGTCCTGGGTGTGGCCCTTCCTAGCTTTGGAGTCTCTAGCAAGACCTTTAATTCTTTGAAGATTCAGTTCCCACATCTTAAAAATGTGGATGACATTTGGGGCGCCTGGGTGGCTCAGTTGATTAAGCGTCTGATTTTTAATTTCGGCTCAGGTGATGATCTCACCGTTCGTGAGTTCGAGCGCCACAATGGGCTCTGTGCTGATGGTGCAGAGCCTGCTTGGGATTCTCTGTCTTCCTCTCTCTCTGCCCCACCCCTGCTCATTCTCTCTCACTCTTCTCACTCTCTCTCTCAAAATAAATAAATAAACATTTTTTTTTTAATGTGGGTGACAGTTGCCAATTTCGTCAATTCTGAAACAGCATCCAGATCCCAGGTGTCATTAAATACTAATGGCATCCATTTAAGCCAGAGTTTAAACAAATATTTGGTCTTCCCCTTTTATAGTTTATATTCTTGTTTATTGTTCTTCCAGCAAGGAATATGAATAGTTAATAATGGGAGGTTTTTTTTTAGCTGTGATTTATATGATCAAAGAAGTAAAGCCAGTTAGCTCAATTGGTCATATTCTGAAATCAGTGAGGTACTCTTTTTGTGTGTGTTCACAAATTAGCTTCCCTCTGTTTCTTGGCCACACACTTCACCTGGGCTTCACAAATGAGTAGAATTAGTTACAATGTGAATCAGACAAAAGAGTGTAAATCCATCACTCCTGTTGAGAAAACAGCTCAAAAAACAAGCATCCCTGCTGGTAGCAATATTTTCTTCATATTTGAACCATGCAACCTTGAATCACCTGTGATGATGACAAAGAATAAATAAATACATACGTGAATAAGTAAAATATAGGAAGGACAGCATGAGATTAACTAACTATAAAATTTAAAATGTCTCAGGAAGGGGCTCCTGGGTGGCTTAGTCTATTAAGCATCTGACTCTTGATTTCAGTTCAGGTCATGATCTCATAATTGTGAGATTGAGCCCCATGTCGGGCTCCACAGTGAGCATGGAGCCTGCTTAGATTCTCTCTCTCTCTCTCTCTCTCTCTCTCTCTCTCTCTCCCTCCCTCCCTCCCTCTCCCTTGGCCCCTTCCCTGCTCGCATGTGTGCATGTATGTGCTCTCTCTCAAAAAAAAGGTAATAATAATAATAGAGTAAATAAAAACTAAAAAAGTAAAATGTCTCAGGAAGTACTTAGGGAGTAAATTGGTTGAGATAATATTTTCATAGCCTCCAAGAGTTTCTACACCTTAAATTGTTTGAGCTTCCAGGTTTAGCCCTCAGAATCTTTGCTCCCTCAAATGCAAACCAAGAAGTTGGACACTTTTACTTCAAAGAGGTCTTCCAGCTTAAGAAATCTGTAATTCTATGAATCTTCTTCCTGGAAACTGTTCCTTCCACTTGGCACAGTAAATATATTCACGTATATTTTATTTAATCCTAAACTTCAGAATCCAATTCGGTGAACTGTCATTACTTGAAGGTGTCAGCAAATCCTCTAGCATCTGAGAAAATTATTATCAAAACCAATTAAGGGACTTGTCAACCCCATGTGATTGATTTTGAAATCTGTCAGCAGGGCTGTCTCTGGAGGCAAGGAACCTCATCCACAGGCTTTGCTGTGGGTAAATCAAGCTGAGATGACACCTGGGATTTGGATACTGCTTCAGACTTAACCAAATGGGTGGTCATCATCTGCAGGTCCGGGGGACTACACAAGGACAAGGCAACTGGCTTCCTGGAACCTTGCAGAAATAATAGTGTGTGTGTGTGTGTGTGTGTAATGGGGTAGAAGGATGGGGGGCAGCTGGCAGTGACATGAGGGAACAATGGGAAGGGGAAAGACAATCACAAAAACAGCACCCCACTCTGAGCAAATGAAAGAATTTCTTAGAATGCAACACTGGCCATGCCTGTGAATAATTGGCTTGCAAAGCACTTCCTTCATTTGTTTGTTATATAAAAATGATCATTTCAGTGCTGATGATGAAAGCCCAGAAGGAAATTATGGCTTACTGGTTAGTTTTGCATATGGCTTTGGTGTAGAATAAAGCTTCATACATGGGGTTCTAAATCTCTGACCCACAGACCTGAACAAGCAGATTTGAGACTGGTTGTTATGTAACTTTTGAGAGAGGAATTCTCTGATGAGTTGGCCTCAGGAGCAAAATGAAGGGCAAAACTAGGGGACAATCCAAAGCCTTTGCCTAAGTCTAAATCACAGTTCTCTCGGCAAATTACCAAGAGGCCCAGAACTCCAAACACTACGCATATGGCTTTTGTTGGAGAGATTGCCAGCATTTATCTTTCTTATTAAAATATGATAATGACAACCACCCTTTATTAAGTGCTCATAAAATAGCAGGCATTTTATACACATGACTACCCATCCTCAAAATAATCCTTCAAAATGGCTATTATTCTTCCCATTTTAAAGATAAAGAAACGGAGATATCGAACAGTTATTAGCTAGTGACACCTGGGTGGCTCGGTTGGTTGAGCATCCAACTTTGGCTCAGGTCGTGATCTTGTGGTTCATGGGTTCAATCCCAGCATTGGGCTCTGTGCTGACAGCTCAGAGTCTGGAGCCTGCTCTGGATTCTGTCTGTCTGTCTGTCTCTCTCTCTCTCTCTCTCTCTCTCTCTCAAGATAAATAAGCATTAAAGAAAAAATTTTTTAGAGAAAAGTTATTAGCTCAAAGCCAAACAGCAAGTTAACAGAGGTGCTGTAATTTAATTCTGGGCCTTGCCAGTAGCAAGTTCTATGCCCTTTTCAATACCCTAGCTTGCCTCTGTCCAACTGTCTCATACTTGGCAAATGTCCCCATCACCCTAGTGTGTGGGTCCTTATACATGTCTGTCCATTCTGTCTGTCTCAGTGTTGTGAGTGAGATATGAATGACAGGACATCATTATATGCTTCATTGTCTTCAGTGTATAGCTGCTTCCTTGTTCTGGATCGGTTTTCTCCTTTGTTGGAATATTTATTTTGCCTTCTCTGCAAACTAAAAATATAAATTTTATGTTTTTTCTGGGATACATCTCTCCCAACACATTATGAATAGTGAAAATTGGCTTCAAATGTTTAATTAAGCTGTGAAACAGACCTTGCTCAGACAATACTTGCATTAGTGTGGATTCATGGTGTCTGCCCCTGGAGCTGGAGAACCTTCAGATTAAGCTAATCAGTACTATTGTTGTGTGCAGTATTGGCAATTTTATTCCATGCTTTTCCATTCCTGGCATCTGTGCTTGTAAATATAATGTGATATGAACTCCTAAGTTGTTCTAGTGGTTATGTTAAAATTTTCTGTGCTAATAATTTGGAGGGGAGGAGCAACATTCACTGAGAAGTGTCCCAACCTACATGGCAATATCAGAAGCTTGCATCTAACATAGTGTAATGGCTCGGGGCGCTTGGGTGGCTCAGTTGGTTAAGCGTCCGACTTCAGCTCAGATCATGATCTCACAGTTCGTGATTTCGTGCCAACAGCTCAGAGCCTGGAGCCTGCTTTGGATTCTGTGTCTCCCT
This sequence comes from Prionailurus bengalensis, assembly GCF_016509475.1. Lineage (NCBI taxonomy): Eukaryota > Metazoa > Chordata > Mammalia > Carnivora > Felidae > Prionailurus > Prionailurus bengalensis. The sequence continues at coordinate 212,585,337 of NC_057343.1, forward strand.
CTCTCTCTGCCCCTCCCATGCTCATATTCTGTCTCTCTCTCTCTCTCTCTCTTAGAAATAAACAAACATTAAAAAAATTAACATACTAATAGCTTAGGTGCTAACTAGTTCTGAAGTATCAGTCATTCCAAAATTTTAGTTTCCCAGTTTTCTCCATAGCATTTTATCATGTGTAAATATTTTCCAATATACCATTTGTTTTCTTGAGGTACAGAAAGATACAGTTATTTGCAGAATAAATATCGCCTGGATGAAACAATAAAAATTACTGTGCACCAGTAAATTAAGTTTATTAAGCCTTGCATAAATGAATGAGGTGCCAGGAATGTGGTTTATAGTTAAGGAGAATAGATCACACATATTAAGGCTGTATAACTTCCTCATTATGGTGGTATCATACAGGGCTCTACTACCAAAAACTGAAAATGTTATCTTTTATTTTGTCACTTACATTTCTTGGCTTTCAAAAAACACCTTTGTATTAAAATGGGCTAAATTATGGTGTGGCAACAAACAAATTCCATCAGTATGTTGCAGTTACCAATTGCTCTATGACAAACTGTCCTAACTTAGTGCTGTAAAATAACAATATATTACTGTGCTCGCAAATTCTATGGGTCAGGAAATCTGACACGACATAGTGGTGATGTCTTGTCTTTGCTGCATAATAGGTGGGGTGTTAGTTGCGGAGCACTCAAAAAGCTGGGGGGCCAAAATCATCTGGAAGTTTCTTCGCTCACATGTGTGGTGCCTGGCTAGGATAACTCAGACTAGCTGGGACTCTTCACAAGAGCACCTATGCGTGAACTCTCTGTGGGACTTGGGCTCTGTGATGGCTGGATTCTGAGAGGGAGCATGCAGACAGCAAAGTGTTCCAAGAGAGTTAGTACTGCAGGAGCAACTTTCTGGCCTTTTGGGGGCCAGTCTCAGTAGTCATGAAGTATCACTTCCCTCACTCGGATGAAAGAGGAGGAGAAATAGAGTCTACTTTCTGATGGGAGAAGGGCAAATTCACACTGAAGACGAGCATGTTGGATAGGTGATGCTGTGGGCCCTCTTGATCATCTTTGGAATCTGCCATCTGCCATGCGTTGGCTTACAACAACCAGGACCTATGTCTTGTTCAAAGTCTGCTGTGGCTCCAGGCAGTTCTCCAGAGTGGATTGTTGGCTTAGCAATCCTGGCTGCTGCTTCCATCCCACAGCTCCTCCATATCATTCATGATTCCACAACCATTGCCGCAGGGGAAGAGCGGCATGGACGATCACACACCAGTTTTCAGATACACCACCTGGAAGAGACATCTTAAGTCACTTCTACTCACATTTCATGGCTCACACAACCATGCCTGCATTCATTGGAGCAAGCACATGTGGCCTTCTTGTGTGCCCACAAAGAAAATAGAGCTAGAAATGCTGGCAAATGGCAATGGTGTATCACAGCTTTAGAGATACTGCCTGAATGGTGAAATCCTGTAATTCTCATCAGTGCTGGTTTCTGTACTTTATCAAATTAGCTCATTCATTCTTTTATCCATCTAACAAATATGTATCCAATGCCTACTACGTGTGACACATCACTAGTTAGTTCCTGGAAAGAATTCAGCTGCTTTCAAAAAGCATATAATTTTACTCCAGAAAACCAATTGAAATTTCAGTTGCTTTGTCATTGACTCCTTTGGCAGGGGGTCCCTCTCAGATCCTACACTTTCCTGTCCACTCCAAGGAATATGAAATAAGAATGTTTTCTCTCCTTGCCTCCCAGGATACTGATTTCATTATTTTCATACACTATTGTAGTCAAAACCCTTTTTATTTCAGTATTCATCACCTATCTTCCCGTTTACAGGCCTTAATGTCACAGCAGACCATTGGGGATGCAGCTCTAATTCTAGAAAACGCAGATGTGGCTATTTAATTAGACACTGCCATGGCAATAAACCGTGTGATAAATTAAATGGCTTTAATCCAGTTTAGAGTAATCATGCATTCATTAGTCTGACAGCCTGATTCCATTTGTTGTTGTTTTAAAACAAAATTAGGATAGCAAGGCTACAAACTGTGGATAAGTCTGGACAGAAGTCTCCTATTTTTAAAAAACAGAGCTTATAACTACATTTCAACAATGAAAGGAACGAAAACCAGCAGGAGCTCTGTTTGGGCCAGTTTGTGTCTCAGTCTTCAATTAGAAAATTGTGTTTCTAATGGGAAACCATAGGACAATCCTCACTCCCTGGTGAGAAAGAATGAAGAGGAAGAAATGAGCTCTGTGATAGACTGAAGTAATGATACTGTGTTTTTGTCTGGGTAGCTGTCTTCCTAAGTGACTTTGGGTGTGTAGAAAATCACTCTTAGCCTTGCTTTATCCATGCACCAAATCATACTATGGAATCTCCCACTGGAATATTCTAAATTATTAAAAACTTAGCACAAGTTCTTATTTAAAAGCAAATGATAGGAAGTATAAACAATGGAAATCATTGGAGGTACACACTAAAGATAACTTCAAGATGTGTTTAAGTAAATATATAGCTGGTAAAATTAAAATTCAGGACTGATAAAGCTCTTCTTGACCTTCAAAGTGTACCTCTTAAAAACTGAGAATAAACGGAGGGTTGATGAAGGGTGGGAGGGAGGGGAAAGTGGGTGATGGGCATGGAGGAAGGCCCCTGTTGGGATGAGCACTGGGTGTTGTATGGAAACCAATTTGACAATAAATTTCATATTAAAAAAAAGAAAGAAAAATGGTGGAAATGGAAAAACATTACATTAAAAAAACAAAACAAAGGGTACCTATAGTGACAAGAACCTTGTGAGAAATTGTATAAGAAACTTAGTGGTCTGCTGAGTTTATCCCAGTATCCTATGTGTATGCAGGCCAAAAGTGGATATTTATAGGATTATTGTCATAGCTTTTCATTTGCTACGGCTAGTTATATGGCTTCCTTAGGTCTTCTAAACTAGGTCAACCAGTCAGCCCTCAGGTCTCGCATACCATATTTTGCTGAGCCAAAAGGAACAAAGGGAGATATTATCGAAAACCACAAGCAAAACTGTCAATAGATACTCTGATGATAACTTTAACTTTTAATGAAACTTCAGGTCTTTTAAGGTCACTAAGATGTAAACTAAGCTGGACAATGATTATACTTAAAGGGAAGTGACTAAGCAGCACAACATTTTGAATTCCAAGAATTTTCGTTACATCATGGTAGGTAAATATCACCAACTTCACTTATTTGGTGCTTTGGAGTCTAAAACACTGTTTGGAGACTAAAGGGCCCCGAAATTGTACTTTTCAAGTTCACCTTCTGTCATTCTAAAACTTTTGAAGTCTTACCAGTCCTTAAAAACTAAAGAAACTCTGTATGTATGCTTATTTTTTAAGGATATGTCCTGAATCTTTAAAATTCTACATGTGTATGTACTTTTTAAATCCCCAAACATACATGCTGCCTATAATTTATTTCTTTTCCATGCTTAAGTACAAGTAATGGTATTTTTAAATTTGAAACTAGGAATTAATTCCATTATTTGGCAATATTAAATTCCTTTAAAATGTTAATTTAAAGAATTTTCTTTTTAAAAATCAAGGTTTGAACTAAATAGCTTCTAAAATCTCTCCCTTCTGTGAGAGAAGGAAAGGAACTAGTATTTGGGGAGCATGTACTATGTGCCCTATGCTTACATGCAGTATCTTATTTATTCCCCACAGCAACCCCATCAGGTAAATGTTACTATTCTTCTCTTACACATGAAAAACCCAACTTCCTAAAATTAAAGTTTGTCCAACCTGACATGAGCGATCAGCAGTGAAGGTGAACTTCCACTCCAAGTCTGTCCAGCATCCAAGCCCATGCACTGTCTCCCGTCCTCACCCCATCTCAGTTCACATGGTATTTAGCAGTAGACAATCACTATCTACCCCACTTAACATTCAGCATTTCTTTTTTTCTTTTTTCATCAAGAGAGGCTAGAGCCAAGCCCTCTACTCCCTTTACCGACATCATAAAGTTTCACTAATTCCTAACAAACATACAAACATACCAACAACAAAAACCCACGCCCTGGAAATTCAGGCCAAATTGAATGGCTAGAATATTATTAGTTTGTATAGGATAGTTGATCCACATCCAAACATTGCTAACACAAAGTGAAGTTGAAATTAAAGCGATTTTCTAAATAATTAAGGTCAAAATAACTGCTATTAAGGAAAAGACAATTTCACATATTTAAGACAGTGAGTTATAAAATTTTCCAACTAAAGTAGTGCTATATACTTAGAGAATTTAGTCAAAACACCTTTCCAAGTTTATTCCTTTAAAAATGAGTGGAAATAATTGCACCAAGAAGCATAAAATACCTAGGAATAAATCTAGCCAAAGATGTAAAAGATCTGTATGCTGAAAACTATAGAAAGCTTATGAAGGAAATTGAAGAAGACATAAAGAAATGGAAAAACATTCCGTGCTCATGGATTGGAAGAATAAATATTGTCAAAATGTCAATACTACCCAAAACTATCTACACATTCAATGCAATCCCAATCAAAATTGCACGAGCATTCTTCTCAAAACTAGAACAAGCAATCCTAAAATTCATATGGAACCACCAAAGGCCCCGAGTAGCCAAAGTAATTTTGAAGAAGAAGACCAAAGCAGGAGGCATCACAATCCCAGACTTTAGCCTCTACTACAAAGCTGTCATCATCAAGACAGCATGGTATTGGCACAAAAACAGACACATAGACCAATGGAATAGGATAGAAACCCCAGAACTAGACCCACAAACGTATGGCCAACTAATCTTTGACAAAGCAGGAAAGAATATCCAATGGAAAAAAGACAGTCTCTTTAACAAATGGTGCTGGGAGAACTGGACAGCAACATGCAGAAGATTGAAACTAGACCACTTTCTCACACCATTCACAAAAATAAACTCAAAATGGATAAAGGACCTGAATGTGAGACAGGAAACCATCAAAACCCTAGAGGAGAAAGCAGGAAAAGACCTCTCTGACCTCAGCCATAGCAATTTCTTACTTGACACATCCCCAAAGGCAAGGGAATTAAAAGCAAAAATGAACTACTGGGACCGTATAAAGATAAAAAGCTTCCGCACAGCAAAGGAAACAACCAACAAAACTAAAAGGTAACCAACGGAATGGGAAAAGATATTTGCAAATGACATATTGGACAAAGGGCTAGTATCCAAAATCTATAAAGAGCTCACCAAACTCCACACCCGAAAAACAAATAATCCAGTGAAGAAATGGGCAGAAAACATGAATAGACACTTCTCTAAAGAAGACATCCAGATGGCCAACAGGCACATGAAAAGATGCTTAACGTCGCTCCTCATCAGGGAAATACAAATCAAAACCACACTCAGATATCACCTCACGCCAGTCAGAGTGGCCAAAATGAACAAATCAGGAGACTATAGATGCTGGCGAGGATGTGGAGAAACAGGAACCCTCTTGCACTGTTGGTGGAATGCAAATTGGCGCAGCCACTCTGGAAAACAGTGTGGAGGTTCCTCAAAAAATTAAAAATAGACCTACCCTATGACTCAGCAATAGCACTGCTAGGAATTTACCCAAGGAATACAGGAGTAGTGATGCATAGGGGCACTTGTACCCCATCGTTTTATAGCAGCACTCTCAACAATAGCCAAATTATGGAAAGAGCCAAAATGTCCATCAATTGATGAATGGATAAAGAAATTGTGGTTTATATACACAATGGAGTACTACGTGGCAATGAGAAAGAATGAAATATTGCCGTTTGTAGCAACATGGATGGAACTGGAGAGTGTTATGCAAGGTGAAATAAGCCTTACAGAGAAAGACAGATACCATATGGTTTCACTCTTATGTGGATCCTGAGAAACTAACAGAAACCCATGGGGGAGGGGAAGGAAAAAAAAAAGAGGTTAGAGTGGAAGAGAGCCAAAGCATAGGAGACTCTTGAAAACTGAGAACAACTGAGGGTTGATGGGGGGTGGGAGGGAGGGGAGGGTGGGTGATGGGTATTGAGGAGGGCACCTTTTGGGATGAGCACTGGGTGTTGTATGAAAACCAATTTGACAATAAACTTCATATATTGAAAAAAAATAAAATAAAATGAGTGGAAAAACAAAATTTATGATTGATTCTCTGTTGTTTACTGATCTGTGTTGTAAACATAAAATATATTTGATGTATTTTTCTCATAAAGTTTTATGTTTTAGTATCTTTTTTTTAATTTTTATTTTAATTCCAGTTAGTTAACATACCGTGTTATGTTAGTTTCAAGTTAGTTTCAACACTTCCATACATCACCCTGCGCTCATCACAAGTGCACTCCTTAATCCCCAGGACCTGTTTCACCCATCTCCCCATCCACCTCCCCTCTGGTAACTATCTGTTTGTTCTCTATAGTTAAGAATCTGTTTCTTGGTTTGTCTTCCTCTCTTTTTTTTTCCCTTTGCTTGTTTGTTTTGTTTCTTAGATTCCACATATGAGTGAAATCATGTGGTATTTATCTTTCTCTGATTGACTTGTTTCACTTAGGATAATACTGTCTAGTTCCATCCATATCGTTGCAAATGGCAACATTTCATTTTTTTATGGGACACTTGGGCTGTTTCCATGGTTTGGCTACTGTCAATAACACTTCTGTAAACATTGGGGTGCATGTATCCTTTTGAATTAGTATCTTTGTATTCTTTGGGTAAATACCTAGTAGTGCCATTGTGGATTGCAGGGTAGTTCTATTTTTAACTTTATGAGGAACCCTCATACTATTTTCCCCAGTGGCTGCATCAGTTTGCTTTCCCACCAACAGTACAGGAGGGTTCTTCTCACTCCACATCCTTGTCAATACCCATTGTGTCTTATGTTATTGATTTTAGCCATTTAGACAGTACGAGTTGATATCTCATTGTAGTTTTGATTTGTACTGTCCTGATGATGAGTTATGTTGAGCATCTTTTCATGTATCTGTTGACCATCTGTATGTCTTCTTTGGAAAAATGTCTATTCATGTCTTCTGCCCAGTGTTAATTATATTATTCATTTCTGGTATTGAGGGTTTTTTTTAATGTTTATTTATTTTTGAGACACAGCACGAACAGGGGAGGGGCAGAGAGAGAGGGAGACAGAATTTGAAACAGGCTCTGCACTGTCAGCGCAAAGCCTGACATGGGGCTTGAACCCACGACCTGTGAGATCATGACCTGAGCCAAAGTCAGACACTCAACCAACTGAGCCACCCAGGTGCCCCTGGTGTTGAGTTTTATAAGTTCTTTATATATTTTGGATACTAACCATTTGTCAGATATATCATTTGCAAATATCTTCTCCCAATCCACAGGTTACCTTTTAGTTTTGTTGTTTGTTTCCTTTGCTGTGTGGAAGCTTTTCATTTTGAGGAAGTCCCAATAGTTTATTTTTGCTTTTGCTTCCATTGCCTCAGGAGACATATCTAGAAAGAAGTTGCTACAGCCAATGTCAAAGAGGTTACTGCCTATGTTCTCCTCTAGGATTTTTATGGTTTCAGGTCTCACATTTAGGTCTTTAATCCATTTTGAATTTATTTTTTTGTTTGGTATAAGAAGGTGGTCCAGTTTCATTCTTTTGCATATTGCTGTCCAGTTTTCCCAATACCATTTGTTGAAGAGATTGTCTTTTTCCCATTGGATAGCCTTTACTGCTTTGTCAAAGAATAATTGACTATATAGTTGTGGGTTCATTTCTGGGTTTCCTATTCTGTTCTATTGATCTACATGTCTATTTTCATGTTGGTATCATACTGTTTTGACCACTATAACTTTATAATATAATTTGAAGTCCAGAATTGTGATGCCTCAAGCTTTGCTTTTCTTTTTCAAAATTACTTTGGCTATCTAGGGTCTTTCATGGTTCCTTACAAATTTTAGGATTGTTTGTTCTAGGTCTGTGAAAAATGCTGTTGGTATTTTGATAGGGATTTCATTAAAGGTTTAGATTGTTTGGGGTAGTGTATACATTTTAACAATATTTGTTCTCCCAATCCATGAGCACGGAATATATTTCCATTCCTTGGAACCATCTTCAATATCTTTCATCAGCTTTTTACAGTGTCAAGAGTACAGGTCTTCCACCTCTTTGGTTAGGTTTATTCCTAGGTATCTTACTGTTTGTGGTGCAATTGTAAATGGGATTGATTCCTTAATTTCTCTTTCTGATGCTTCATTATTAGTTTATAGAAATGCAACAGATTTCTGTACATTGATTTTGTATCCTGCGACTTTACTGAATTCATGTATCAGTTCTAGTAGTTTTTTTTTGTGGAGTCTTTTGGGTTTTCTGTATATAGTATTGTGCCATCTGCAAACAGTGAAAGTTTTACTTCTTCCTTGCCTATTTGGATACCTTTCGTTTCTTTTTGCTGTCTGACTGTTGTGGCTGGGACTCCCAGTGCTATGTTAAATAACAGTGGTGAGAGTAGACATCTCTGTCTTGTTCCTGACCATAAAGGAAAGCTCTCAGTTTTTCCCCCATTAACGATGATATTAGCTGTGGGTTTTTCATGTATGTCCTTTATTATGTTGAGGTATGTTCCCTCTAAACGTACTTTGTTGAGGGTTTTCATCATGAATGGATTTTGTACTTTGTCAAATGCTTTTCCTGCATTTTTTGAAATAATCATATGGTTCTTATCCTTTCTTCTATTAATGTGGTATATTGCATTGACTGATTTGAGAATATTGAACCACTCTTGCAACCCATGTATAAATCCCAGTTTATTGTGGTGAATATTCTTTTAATGTATTGTTGAACTAGGTTTGCCAGGATTTTGTTGAGAATTTTTGCATCCATATTCATCAGGGATATTGGCGTGTAGTTCTCTTTTTTAGTGGAGTCTTTGTCTGATTTTGGTATCAGATTAATGCTGGCCTGATAGAATGAATTTGAAAGTTTTCCTTCCCTTTCTATTTTTTGGAATATATTGAGAAGAATAGGTATCAACCCTTCTTTAAATGTTTAGTAGAACATGCCTACAAGTGAATACAAAATTTCACTCTTTTTGTATTTGTTGAGACTTGTTTTGTGACCTAATATGTGATCTATTCTGGAGAATGTTCTGTGTGCACTTGAAAAGAATATGTATTCTGCTGTTTAAGGATGGAATGTTCTGAATATGTTAAGTCCATCTGGTCTAGTTTGTCATTCAAAGCCATTGTTTCCTTGTTTATTTTCTATTTAGATGATCTCTCCATTGATGTAAGTGGGATGTTAAAGTCCCCTACTATTTTTGTGTTATTATCAATTAATTCCTTTATGTTGGTTATTAATTGTTTTATATATTTGGGTGCTCTCATGTTGAGTGCACAAATATTTACCATTATTATATCTTCTTGTTGGATTGTCCCCTTTATGATTATATAATTCCCTTATTTGTCTCTTTTTATGGTCTTTGTTTTAAAGTCTAGTAGTATAGTTGACACACAATGTAACATTACTTTCAGGTATACAACATAGTGATTCAATATCTCTATAGGTTATGCTGTGTTCACCACAAGCATAGCCACCATCTATCCCCATACATTACTATTGCAATATCATTGACTATATTCCTTATGCTGTGCTTTTGATTCCCATGTCTGTTTTTTTTTCTTTTTAGGAGTTAAAATATGTTTCTCCATCTTTTTTCAGGGAAGTCAGTAGTGCTTTGAATGACTTCTGTGTTCTGATTCTTCTAAATTCTTGTTTAAGTTTGCCTCTCTGATTTGAAATTTATCCTTTATTACTGGCCCTGATTTTTACAAAAGGATTTTCCCCCAACTAACCCTGAATAATCATACAATCACAGCTTTTAGCTTTCATGAGTCCCATTACCATTTAGCCTCAGTTAATCACTGTCTCCCAAGACATAGATTCTGATTGTCAGCATCTACTTTGAGTGAAAAATGGTTGAAATGTTTACTCCATTTCATTTCAACACAAGAAAGAACTCTGCTTTTTAAAACTGTGCTTTAATAATTCCTGAAATCAGAATGATAACAGACCTCCATGAACCTGAGAAAGCATTTCATACTTCCAGAAGAGAGGAAAGAAGTGAAGCAATGGTGTTACTCAGGCACAGTTGGAGGAAGTGCCACTAGAGCAAGGAGTAAATGTCAGAGAAAGTGAGTGATGCAGGAACTGGCAGCAGAAAAGTCGGTCTCCTGGGAGCAGGAACATTTGTAAACCTTTCCCAGTTATGGCTGTGCTTTCTAGCTAGGTTAATATAAGGAATTGTGAAACAAAACTATATGAAGAATCAGTGATGTATAGTGAAACAAACGGGACTGACTTTTAATAGCTTGACAGATGGGGTACTGTTGGAAGGAGGGACTGGCATCACTATCCTACTCTTCTCTCCAACATCATTCTCCCTCTGAGTCCCCAGAAGTTTAGAGATAGGAGTAGTGTGTGTGTGTGTGTGTGTGTGTGTGTGTGTGGTGGTGATTGGAGGTTCTTTCCTATTCCCAGGCCATTAGATAGCTCCACTTCCCTCTTCTTTTTTTCTTCTCCAACTCCTTTCCAAAAGAGTAAAAGAAGCCTTTCCTTAGACAGGTTTAGAGAGACTAAATAAGTCCATGACCTAGATGTGCAAACAAAGCTGACTTGATTACCTGGTTAATTAAACAGTTGCTGTGTCAGAAGCACCACTCTCAGAGAAGCTCTGGGGTTGCCTTTCATCACTTTAAGCTTATATATTCTGAGGTGTCCATCCTTCCCAGCAAAGAGGAGAATTAAATGTCCACATTCCTAAACCACTAACAACATGTGCAATGCCCCACCCTGACCATGTGTGCCTGCCTTCATATTCTCAGGATGAGTTGCAATGATGGCACAGACATGGGGAAGACGTTGAGGTGTTCCCCAACCTTGAATCAGGAAATAAGCTTGCCATCCATATACTGAATAAAGTGGTGCTTAAGAAAGGCCTCTATTAAAGTGTTTCTTCTTGGGAATGTAAGGGCCTTTATGGGAGAACTTACTCTTTGATGTAATAAAACAATGTACAGATAGAAAGAAATAACAAAGATTAGAGTATAAATAAATGAAATAGAAGATATAAAAACAATATAAAAAATTTAATGAAACTAAGAATTGGTTTTTGCAAAAGATAAACAAACTTGACAAACCCATACATAGACTAATTAAGAAATAAAGAAAGATTCAAATAAATAAAATAAGGAGACATTACAAGTGATACCATAGAAATTCAAAGGATCATAAGAGACTACTATGAGCAATTATATACCAAACTACTGGATAATATAGAAGAAATTGATAAATTCCTAAAACAATACAATCTACCAAGACTGTATTATGAAGAAATATAAAGACTAAATATACATATAACTAGCATGGACATTGAATCAGTAATCAAAAACTACCAAACAAAGAAAAGTCCCAGACCAGATGGCTTCATTGGTGAATTCTACCAAACATTTAAAGAATTAATTCTAATTCTCACATTCCTCTAAAACATTAAAGAGAAGAGAACACTTGCACACCCATGTTATAAGGCCAGCATTACCCTGATACCAAAGCCACCTAAAGGCACTACAAGAAAAAAACACTTCAGGCCAATATCCCTGATGAGTGCAGATGTAAAAATCTTCAACAAAATACTAGCAAACTGGGGCACCTGGGTGGCTCAGTTGGTTAAGTGTCTGACTTCGGCTCAGGTGATGATCTCGTGGTTTGTGAGTTTGAGTCCCATGTCAGCTCTGCACTGACACCTCTGAGCCTGGAGCCTGCTTCAGATTCCATGTCTCCCTCTCTGTCTGCCCCTTCCCTGCTTGTGTTCTCTCTCTCTTAAAAATAAATAAATAAACATTAAAAAAAAATCCTAGCAAACTAAATCCAATAACACATTAAAAGGGTCATACACCATGATGAAGTAGGATTTATCACTGGAATGCAAAGATAGCTCAATAAATGCAAATCAGCTAATGTGATATATCACATTAACCGAATAAAGGATAAAAATCACATGATTATCTCAATACATGCAGAAAAAGCATTTGACAAAATTCAGCATCCTCTCATATTAAAAACTCTGAACAAACTAAGAAGGAAATACCTCAACATAATAAAAGCTATATATGAAAAACCCATAGCTAACATCATATTCAATGATAAAGAAAAAAAAAAGCTTTAATACTCGGAAAAAGGCAAGGATGCCTACTCTCACCACTTCTATCCAACATAGTACTAGAAGTCCTAGGCAGAACAGTTAGGCAAGAAGAAGTAGTAAAAGGCATCCAAATTGGAAAGAAAAAAGTAAAAATGCCCCTGTTTGCGAATGACATGATCTTACACATATAGGAAACCCTAAAGACTCAAAAAAAAAAATACTGTTAGAACTAATAAATGAATTCAGTACAATTGCAAGGTACAAAATAAACATACAAAAATCAGTTGCATTTCTATATAGAAACAGCAAACTATCTGAAAAGGAAGTTAGGAAAATAATGTCATTTACAATAGCACCAAAAAGAATAAAATACTTAGGGATAAACTTAACCAAGGAGGTGAAAGACTTGTATACTGAAAACTACAAAACATGGATGAAAGAAATCAAAGAACTCACAAAAAAGTGGAAATACATTCCATTTTAATGGAAGAGAAGATTTAATATTGTTAAATTTTCATACTGCCAAAGGCAATCTACAAATCCAATGCAATCCCTGTTAAAATTCCAGTAACATTTTTCAGAGAAATAGAAAAAAAGTTCTAAATTTCTATGGAACCACAAAAGACCATGAATAGTGAAATCAATATTGATAAAGAATTCTGAACAAAACTGAAGGCCTCACACTTCCTGATTTCAAAATATATTACAAAGCTTACAGTAATCAAAGCTGGTATGATGCTGGCATAAAGAGACATATTGACCATATAACTGAATAGAGAAACGAGAAATAAATCCAAGTATACAGAGTCAACCAATCTTCAAAAAGGGTTCTAAGAATATACGATGGGAAAAAGAGTTCCTTCAACAAATGGCCCTGGGACAACTGGATATCCACATATGAAAGAATGAAATTGGACCCATATCTTACAACAAACACAAAATTCAACTCAAAATGGTTTACGCTTAAATGTAAGACCTGAAACTATAAAACTAGAAGAACACAAATGAAAAGCTTCATGACATGGGTCTTGTCAGTAATTCCACAGATGTGACACCAAAAGCACGGGTAACAAAATCAAAATAAACAAGTGATACTACATCAAATTAAACACTTCTGCACAGCAAAAGAAACAATAAGCATAATGAAAGAGCAAAAGAGCAACTTATGGAATGGGAGAAAATATTTGTAAACCATATACAGTAAAACTTTGGATTGCAAGTAACTTGTTCTGCAAGTGTTCTGCAAGATGAGCAAGCATTTCTAATACATTTATTTATTCATTTTTATTTAAATCCAAGTTAGTTAACATATGGTGTAATAATGATTTCAGGAATAGAATTTAGTGATTCACCACTTACTTATAACACCCAGTGTTCATCCCAACAAGTGTCCTCCTTAATGCCCCTTGCCCATTTAGCCCATTCCTCCACCCAAAACCCCTCCAGCAACCCTTAGTTTGTTCTCTATATTTAAGAGTATCTTATGGTTTGTCTCCTTCTCTGTTTTTATCTTATTTTCCCTTCCCTTCCTCTATGTTCGTCTATTTTGTTTCTTAAATTCCATGAGTGAAGTCATATGAAATTTGTCTTTGACTGACTTATTTAGCTTAGCATAGTACACTCTTGTTCCATCCACATTGTAGCAAATGGCAAGGTTTCATTCTTTTTGATCACTGAGTAATATTCCATTTTATATATGTACCACATCTTCTTTATCCATTCATTAGTCAATGGACATTTGGGCTCTTTCTATAATTTATCTATTGTTCATGGTGCTGCTATAAACATTAGGATGTATGTGCCCCTTTGAATCAGCTTTTTTGTATCCTTTGGATAAATACCTACTAGTGCAATTACCAAGTTATAGGGTAGCTCTATTTTTAATTTTTTGAGGAACCTCCATACTGTTTTCCAGAGTGGTTGCACCAGTTTGCATTCCCACCAGCAGTGGAAAAACGTTCCTCTTTCTCTGCATCCTCGCCAATATCTGTCATTTCTTGAGTTGTTAATGTTATCCATTCTGACAAGCATGAGGTGGTCTCTCATTATGTTTTGATTTGTATTTCCCTGATGATGAGAGATATTGAGCATCTTTTCACGTGTCTGTTAGCCATCTGGATGTCTTCTTTGAAAACTTTCTGTTCATGTCTTTTGCCTACTTCTTCACTGGATTACTTGTTTTTTGGGTGTTGAGTTTGGTAAGTTCTTTATAGATTTTGGATATTAATCCTGTATGGGACATGTCATTTGCAAATGTCTTCTCCCATTCCTTCAGTCGCCTTTTAGTTTTGTTGATTGTTTCTTTCGCAGTGCAGAAGCTTTTTATCTTGATGAGGTCCCAATAGTTTATTTTTGCTTTTGTTTCTCTTGCCTCCAGAGACATATCTAGTAAGAAGTTGCTGCGGTTGAGGTCAAGGACATTGTTTGCCTGTTTTCTCCTCTAGGATTTTGATGGCTTCCTGTCTTATGTTTATGTCGTTCATCCATTTGGAGTATAATTTTGTGTATGGTGTAAGCGAGTGGTCCAGTTTCATTCTTCTGCATGTTACTGTCCAGTCTTTCCAACACCATTTGCTGAGGAGACTTGTCTTTTTTCCATTGGATATTCTTTTCCTGCTTTGTGGAAGATAGTTGGCCATACATTGTGGGACTCACAGTGGTTTTACATAGTATTAAGCTTTTGTTTATTATTTCATTCAGTCAGCAAACATTTGTTTCGAACCTTCCAGGAGGCAAGTACTCAGCAATATTTTGGAGAGGGGTTAACTAAGACCCCTGTCTTCAAGATGCTAATAATAGGCAAGGCAAACACATTTTCTCTGAGTTGAAATAGTGCAAAAATAATGGTGTGTACAAAGTAGAACAGACACATAAAGGAAATGATAGAAATGCTCAGAGTTCAAAAAGCCTTCTAATACAGGGTGTACACAAAAAGACTCTTACAGGGTGCATTTGACAAAAATGGGAAACCTCCAGAGATTCACCTACCCGAAAGTTCTAAGAACTTTGTCAAGTGGAGACTTGTTCCCTTAACCAGTAAGGAAGGCAGTAATTTACTGTGCTGTTGACATAATTTAGGTGTTGTCCACTCTTCCTGCCATGATTCCATCAAATGGAGGAGCAGATGCTAAAGAACAACATTTCTCTTCTTTTCTTTGTTTTTTTCTTTCAAAAATCACTCACAGGGCAACTGAATGCTCAAGCAATAGGTGTTAGAAAAAAAGAAGTAGTATCTCTGTGCAGTCAGAAAGAGTCTGTGCTCTGTTAACAGCATAACGTTTATGAAATCAATTTCCAGTACCTGCTGGATCAGGCTGATGTGCGAACTAGCTTTCCACGGCCCATCTTAATCATTCCTGGGTGATTTGCCAGGGCGGATATTTTATCATGAATACAAAGAGGATGAGAACTATTCTCCTAATATATTCATTACTTGCCACACCATGCTAGTAAATAATATGCATATGATAATTTGAGAGACATAGTGTTCCCATTGCTCTTTTTTTTTATTCTTGGAACTCTGTCTTTCATAAATGCTACAAAAATCAAAGGCAGAATTACCTCAAAATTTGATTTTACATTCCTCCTACTCACCCTTGCTGGTTCTCACACAACACACATAGTACATTTTTCATGTGGCCAGTGGTTTTAGACAGAACAGCCCCTTCAATTCATACTCTTACTGTAGAATGTTCTGGAATAGCTCCATGAAGACTCATTCATTTGTTGGCTTACAAATATATAGTAAGCACCTACTCTGTGCCTGGTATTATGCTAAATCTATGCTATGTTTACTAGAGCGGTGAGCAAGATGGAAACATCTGATTCGTGGGCAGTTGTTTTGGGGGTTTTTTTTCAAACTCTTCCAAAATCTGAGGCATCATATAAAGACAAAAGAGAACATGATATGAATTTTTTTTAAAGCTTATTGAGAGAGACAAAGACAGCGTGATTCAGGGAGGGGCAGAGAGAGAGGGAGTGAGAGACAATCTCAAGCAGCTCTGTGCTGCGAGCACAGAGCCCGATGTGGAGTTCAAACTCACAAAACCATGAGATCATGACTTGAGTGGAAACCAAGAGTCAGATGCTTAACTGACTGAGCCTCCTAGGCGCCCTGAAATGGATATTTTAAATAGATATGGATTAAGAATGAATGAGAGAACCCCAAAGCTCTTCAGGACACATTTCAGTGGACAGCCATGAGTAAATTGATAAGCTGATTGAGCATGATTGAGCCCATGGATTTGGGGAATAAAACCCCACTTATAGACTTGATTTTTTGAAAAGAGATGCATAGGTCAGTTTTCTTAGAAATAAGTGAAAATATAAGTGTGTTTTACTGAAAGTAGAGTTTAATTCATGTGTATTTAAACCATCAGTATGTTTTAGTCTTTGTGAACTTTGCTCAACCTCAGTCTTTTCATCTTCCTTAGGATATTGAACAAAATTATTTTTGTGGTACCTTACACCTCTAAAATTCTACCTTTTTAAATCCTGTCTTTTTCATAATGCTTTCCTAATCTCCATGGCTTCATGTGGAATTTCCCAATTTTGAACCTTAATATGGTAATCTGTTAGAATTGTATTACACTGTGTGCCATTGCAAACCTAACTGACAGGAGCTGAAGCAAATTAGGAGGTTTTTTTGTTTTGTTTCACTTTGTTTTTTTTCTCAGACATTAGAGTCCAGAGGTAGGTATTTCATGGTTGATGAAGTAGCCAAACAGTGGCATCAGAACCCAGGTACCTTTAGTCTTTCTTTGTAAGCATTCATGATCCAAAGTCGGCTGTTCAATACACAGCTTCAAGTCTGAGCTCAGACAAGAAGGGATATCAAGAAGAGCAAAACTCAAGGGCTGGGTGAATCATCTTCCTTTCAAAGCGTTTGTCTAGAAGTTCTTAGTGGCATTTGCTTAAATCTCTTTGGTCAAAATGTATCACATGGCCATCCTTAGGTGTAGGAGAAGCTGGGGAATGCTCTTGTCTTTGGTCATGTACACTGATGCGCTAAAACAAAACAAGGGTTGTACTGGTAGGAAAGGAAGGGGAAAGGGATATTGGATAGGCAGCTTGAATCAGTTGCTGAAGGTTATTCAGATATAATATTCAAAATATTGTTAAACAGGTCTGGTATAACCACTGACCAATCAGAACAGATTCTGGCCAGCATGCCATAGCAGTACATGCTAGCTAAATAGCAACCCTCCTATTTTTCTTCTTGGAGTTACAGTCATTGCACAGTTGGCTTCCCCTCCTTCCCCATGTAATAAAGCCTAAGTCCATCCCTAACAGGACTATACTTTGCATATATTTTTTATTTTCCCCAGGAAAGCAACATTTACCTAGGTAAGCATTCACTTTTGTTGAAAGGAGTTGAATTATTCATATTATAATCCAAAAATGAGATGACCAGGCAAAGAAATGTTCAAGTTATTACCATTACATTTCCCCAGGAATGGATGACCCCCAAGAATGGTGACTACATAATCCTAAATGCCAATTTAGTACAATTGACCATAAACTGGCAGATTGATATGGGCTTTAAGGGTTATTCAAATCTCTTACGACTATTCAAAAGTATTATTATAGACTTAAAAAAGAAAAAAAGAAAAAGCAGTTCTGCCCAAAGTGAAAAGCTACAGTCATAATAGAGGTTTAGAAGACCTTTCTCCTCATTCATTAGGTTGAATAGAATTAAAAAGGAGTCACCTCCACCGTGTTAAAGATCAAAGAGAGTCAGTCTTTTAATGAGTTACAACTGGTTCTTTCAGCCTCTAATAAACCTAATAGTGTATTATTTCTATTTTGCTCAAATCTTGAGTAACCATAATGCTCAGAGTTGGGGATGGAGAATTTTGCTTCATTTCATTTTCTTATAAACTTGACATTAACTCAAAAATGCACGTCTCAATTCGTATTCTTTAAAAAAAGTTCTATTTGTAATGTTCATGGTTTTATTTTCACCAATTACATTTTTTCAAGGGCTTTTATTTTCTCTACTCATTTTCATTTTATTTTTTGAGTATTAATATCATCCATTTTTATTTTTAAATCAGTTTAAATTTGCTTTGTTAATTAGAGATAATACCGTTTTTCAAAATTAAATTACCATAAAGAGACATTAGAGTGAAAAAATCATATGAAATTGCACATTTATTATATTTAGACAACAACATTCTACTATGTCTCATATTTTTATTTTTTATTTAAAAATTTCTTAATGTTTATCTATTTTTTTAAATATAATTTATTGTCACATTGGCTAAAGTGGGTAAAGTGTGCTCTTGGTTTTTGGGGTAGATTCCTATGGTTTATCACTTACATACAACACCCAGTGCTCATCCCAACAAGTGCCCTCCTCAATGCCCATCACCCTTTTTCTCCCTTCCCCCACCTCACCCATCAACCCTCAGTTTGTTCTCTGTATTTAAGGGTTTCTTATGGTTTGCCTCCCTCCCTCTCTGTTTGTAACTATTTTTTCCCCTTCCCTTCCCCCATGGTCTTCTCTACTCATTTTTAAAAGATGTTTCAGTTTCTACTACTTTTTCACTAGTTCTAATTCTCCAGTTTGTTTTCCATTCTATGTATTTCTTGAAATGCAATACAAGTATATCCAAAACTATTTGGAAAATTAATAGGCTATCAAGAAAAAAATATATGTGTGTAATATCTGATTCCCTAATTGGCTTTGGCAAGACCTATCTTTGAGTTATCATCTCCATTAAAACTTCTCTCAAGTGCAGATTATTCTATGGCATAACAAAGGTTAGAATGTAATGGGGGCTTTTTTTCATTACTTTAACCTGTTGCTTTGGCTCCTTTTAACATTTGAGGTATGTACCTACACCTGGCCCTCAAGGGAAATGTCTATTTTTTAGGTTCCTAGCTAGCTAAATTTATTAATAAAGTATGATGGGTTATCTTCTTTATACCATATATATTCAATTCTATGAACTTTTCAATACATTTTATTACCTTTGAAACTGGGGTACACCTTTAAATATTTGGCATATCATTAATTAATTAACAGATTTTTTTCTCAGCAGCAAATAAAATAATGGTAGCAAAAAAACCCAATTGATAGCTTCTCAAATATGTCTAAATAAAGTAATCTTTAACAGTATCAGTGTACTTTTAAGAATTTCTGAATGATCTAGGAACCTGTTCTGAACCATACAATTGTTTCTGACTGGGTACCATGTTGTATATGCTAACCCAAAATGAGGACTTTAAGTCTTTGAAAATAGGATATAAGTATATAGCTACTCTTCCTTTTGATTCTCTACCCAGATATTTCTCTCATTGATAATTTTTGAATTTCATTGACTTATGCCTAATGAAACCAAACTATACATCAATTTTAAAGTATATCTTATTTTCCATAAATTCCCAGTTCTCCTTCCATTTCCCACCCCCCCCTCATAGGCAAACAAGTTACTAAATAAGCAATTAAAAGTAAACAAGTTACTAAATAAATAAGCTGTCCATCTATTCAATGAGAATGTTGTGGTTACCATGATATTTCCTCCCTTTTTAATTGTGCTAAAATGCACAAAGCATAACTTTACTATCTTAACCATTTTGAAGTGCACACAGTTCAGTAATGCATTCACAAAGAAGTGCAACCAATCTCCAGAACTCTTTTCATCTTGCAAAACTGGAAATACTATAATATCTTTTAAATGTTTAGCTTTTAGCTACAAAACCCTTATGATTTTTGTCAGAACAGTTTCAAATAAGTCCTGAACCTCCAGCCAGAGGTTTGGACCTAACCCAGCCCAAATTAGACCACTAAATTTCAACATTTTTTTTCAGATTGTACTCTTTAAATGTGTGTCTGTGTCTGTGTCTGTGTGTGTGTGTGTGTGTGTGTGTGTGTAAATGGCTATTTTCATTCATAAGATGGGATTAAACATTTTAATATTTTAACACTTTAATATTTCAAAATGTTTCCTACTGGTTGGCTCCACTAAAAAGGAATATGTCCTTCCAATAAAAGAGCTGATACAATTCAGTAATTGCTTCCATGTTTCTTTTCTTGTCTTGCCTTGTTATTTAAGGAGTGTACATTTCTTTGAAGTCAGAGAATAGCTTCTCATCATGTGCACACAGATGTATCGATGAATCAGATAACTGTATCTGTGAAGGAGATTGGTTTAAAATACACGAACCACTGGAAAGACAGAAGTGTGTAAAACCATGGCTTTCTTGCTGGACTTTTAAAAGTCCTAGACCTCTGTGCTAGTGCCTCCAAATGGGCCTTAAGGTGCAAACAGGAGGCCAAGTGGATGGGACTGGTCGCATGCTCTTTCTTATCTTCTGCCTTTATTCCCTTTCTTTCTCACCAGAAGCCAGTCCACCCAAAAACTTTGACAGAAGGCTTGTGGGACAAGATAGCCAGAAATGCTGAGTGTGCTAAGGAAGTCGAGGGACCCAGACAGTAAGCAGCTCTGAAATTTGATTTCCCCTCTGTGCTTCTCATCCTGTCCCTCTCTCCTTCCTTTTGCTTTTCCTTAGCTGATTTCCCAAGGATAGAATTCGTTTGTTTTTCTGACCAAATAGTAAACAAGTATTTGTTTTCAGATTCTTAATTTTGAAAGCAACAGAATAGAACTCTTAAGGAAAAATAGCACAAAACCCTACACCACATTAAATTATAGTTTTCTTTATGTAGCCTTAAATAGATTGTTCTTCTTTGGATCAGTAGATTCAAAGGGAAAAAAAAATGTTCCTTGACCCAAGGTTATGTACATGGTTTGGGTGACTGGGACGCATCATCTCAACCTCAAGAAATACCTTAGAACAATGGTTCTTAAACTTTGCTCCACATTAGAATTCTAATGTTCCGGTGGTAGCCCCATTAAATCAGAATGCTTGGTGTCAGGGGAGCCAGGAATCCGCATGTTTTAAGGTTTCCTGGTGATTCAGATATGAGACAGATTTTAGGAACCACTGCCTTAGAGATTGTATTAATAAAGTCCTGATACTGGCTTGCTGCTGTATTGCCACTTCACTTTTCATCAAGAAGTGGAATGTGACAGAAAGCACATTTTTTTTTCAGTTAATCAAATTAAGCCCCAGTTAACTGACGTTGTGCGGTAATTTATTGCCAGGGGGCAATCACAAGGGTGCCTGCTTTAGGGAAAACAGTAGTCAGACTAGTATTTTGGTATCCTGTAGTCAAAATAATGTATTTATCCATGGACTTTTGGTTGTTGTTAGTTGAATCTTCAAACTTTGCAATTTGCTGTTTTAATTTACCCAGACGCAACTTTGGACCCTGGCAGTCTTCTAACTTATTCACCACCTTGTTCTCCAGAGTGTGTAGAGAGCAATAAACTCTCCATGGCACCGGATCTTTGTGTGATAATCCAAGGAGAAAGTACCCATCAGGACCCCTCAAGCAACACCTAATCATCTCAGTGAACATTTCAAGAGCCCATCCAATCCCAGCTCTATCTCGGCTTCCTGGTTTCGTTTCCATCTTCATATGTATAGAGTTTTGTTTTTTCCATAAACATCATTTAAAAGACTATAGGGCCTGGTTCTGAGCACATTCTATTTTGATGGTGAATTCTCCTAATTATTTGGCAAAAGCGAGAGCATGAGCTCATTGGAACAAGACCTTTTTGTCCTTCTGTCGAACTTGTGCTTTGGTAGTCCAGAGGTCCTCATTTGCTGGTGCACAGCCTTTAAGGAGAGAAAACAAGCGCTGTGAGCAAGGGATCTGACTTACGGCTGCTCAGACCCACAGGAAGAGCCTCACACACAACTTAATGATAGTCCCCAAAAGCGTGACAGAGTAGTAGAAAGAAAATTCAGTCTAGTTGGTCTTTATTGCCACAGAAGAAACAAGATTAAAATGCAGTTAATTGGGAGTTTAGTGAGCAGAGACAATAACCAGAATTAAATAATAGATTTGCTTACTAAGAAAGCCTGTGGCATCTCCATTCCTAAAGAGACAGTCTGCTATAGCATGGGGATCAGAGGATTGGGTCACAATCCTACCTTGGCCTCTAACTTGCCATATAACTATTCATGTTACATGACTTTTCAGGGCTTCAGTCTTCCCATCTGTCAAGTAAAAAGTTGAGGTGAGTGATCACCCGAGTCCTTTGTTACGTACTAACAGTCTATGGTATGTGAAAACAGGACATGTAGCCTTCTGTCTTGACTGGGTATTAATAGCAGTTGCTTATCTGAGTTTCTTTCCAACTGAAGAATTTACAGACTAATTCATTAATTTCTGTCCTGTTTTGAGTTGCAAAAATACAACCAGATCCAGATGAGATGATACCAAATAATAATTATTAATTATATTAGATCTGAAAATAATACTATAGTTATGTAAGAATAGAGTCACAATTGCTAGATGTATAGACTGAAATAGATAGGGATAAAGTAGCGTGATGTCAGGGATTTGCTTTTTTAAGAAATAAGAAAATAAAACAATGTATCCAGTAATATATTCAGATCTCACAACATAACTTTTGGGTTGGCAGCCTTTCTGTATATGGAGCCTATATTGTAGAAAAAGGAGTCAAGATCCTGGAGTATGTTGATGGTCTTGAGTGTTCTGGACATAGAACCAAGGGACTAAAAGCTTTAGAGACTACACAAAGCTTTTCTAAAAATTTGGGATGTGGAGGTTGAGTTAATTTACCTTTTTCTTTCTCTGTGTTATATGGATAGGTTGATAAACGAAGAAAGCAATTTCCCCTGAAGGAAATGGAAGCCCTTAGAGGTTTTAGTGACTTTGCTGGGAACACATACTAATGTGTGTGGCAACATCAAAGCCAGAAGGAAGATTGAAGGGTGAGGTTCTAGGACTACCTCTCTCCTGTACCTCCTTCCACTCCTGCTGGGGAAGTACCAATAGTATACATATGCTTTTGGCCCCCATTTGCCTGTGCGGTTTTTGCATCTGTCCAATATCCAAGTCTCCTTAATCATTCTTAAACCTCCTTCCAGTGGTTAGATCTCTCCTTTCATAGAAATTAACAAGATTTCATAGCAGTGAACTCAGAACGCCATCACTGGCTCCTTTTAGGACAGTTGCAACTTTCCCACTGGAGGACCAGATGCCATACTAGAATGGGACTGTGCTATGCCCATATTAGGCTGACCACATCCCACACTTTCTAACTATTTTCACTAATTAAAAATACTAGCAAGTTTTAAATTGATTCATAAAAGTACGAATTTATCACAGAAAAGATGTTTATATAAACACACCAGCCCACTCAGGCACAAACCATCTGTGTTAGTTTCTTAGAGTTTCCATAACGAAGTGCCAAAGCTGGATAACTTAAAACAACATTTATTTTCTTACAGTTCTAGAGGCTAGAAGTCTATAATCAAGGTTTCCACAGGGGCACATTCCCTCTCAGACTCTGGTAGAATTTTTCCTTGCCTCTTGCTAGCTTCTGGTGGTGGCCACAATCCGTGGCATTCGTTGGCTTGAAGGCTACATCACTCCGGTCTCTGCCTCTGTTGTTACATGTGTACATTATGTCTCTTCCCTACTTCTTAGAAAAATAGCAGTCATAGTTGGTTAAGGGCCCATCATTACCAGTATGGCCTCATCTTTACTAATATATCTCCAATGACCCTATTTCCAAATGAGGTCACATTCCTAAGTACTGGGAGACTTAACCATCTTTTTTAGGGGAATGCAATTCAACTCACAATATCATCCAAACAAATGATATTGTGAGAAGGTTTCCATCTGTGCCCTCTGTTGTGGCTAGGCTCCTGACTTTACACAGTTTTAGCACTAATCCCTCTTCTGTCTGGAAAGTGATTTTTGACAAGAAGGATTGAGAGAACAGCCCAAGCTCCATGGCCAGTGCCAGCTCCTTCAGAAACACACGTTCCATCCTGTGTGACATGTTCCATGGAACCCAGGTGAACTCAGGTGCTGCTAATGCAGTGATGGCATGGTAAACTCAAGCTTGCAATTGGAAGGATTCATGGCTCACCCCCTCCAGCTTGTCCTGCTGCATTGGCCCTCACCCCTCTCAGTTCCTCCCCTTCTCCTGGCTCATTCATTCTGCTTTGCTGAAACCACAGCTGCTTTGAATCTGGCCATTTTGGTTCTTTGCACATGAGCTGTAAACCAAATAAGCCAAAGGAAACAAATACAACCATCATTAACAAGCAAGTTATCCAATTATTGGGGTTCTGTTTTTGAGATGGGGTCGGGGGGGCAGTCGAGGCCTTGTATATCGCAAGGCAAATGCTAATCTGCCTGCAGAGTCAGCTTGCCAAGGGGTAATCATCAAACAGGTAGGGCTTCTTTTGAGTTGCACAGGCTTGTCATTGAGGATGTTCATTCAGATCAACGAATAAACCCTACCAAGCACCTTTAGTAAATCTAGCAAGCTTTGCCTTTGCCCTCTGCATTCTGAGGCGAGCATCCAAACTTCGTTTGGTTGCAGGTGCCCAGAGTAAGTCACTGGAGTCACTGGGCTTCTTTAGATTCTGGGCAGATTTCCTGGTGCCACAGGAAATTCTCTCTCTCTCTCTCTCTCTCTCTCTCTCTCTCTCTCTCTGTGTGTGTGTGTGTGTGTGTGTGTGTGTGTGTGTGTCTGTCTGTCTGTCTGTCTTTCTTGGTGAGGATCAGGTCTCTGGGAGATGAGGGAACAGGGAAAGTATATTTGCAGAATCCAATCATTGTACCCACTCTCACCCCACTGCTTGGCACATTACCTGCCTTCTGTGCAAGTGAAAAGGAGGTAAACTACTCTGCTACTGGCAGAGGATGGAAGGTAAAGGAAGAGGAAGGAACAAAAGGAAAGAGGAAACAGGTGTCAGAGTGGGAAGAAAACATTAACCTTGCATAAAGTGATCAAGACTTATATGATATAGTGATCTCTCAATGAAGGAGTGGATATAGCCAAGGTACTGGAATCTTTAGATATTTCAGGGCTTCCTGAAAACCAGTTAACCCCAACTTATCTTAAAACCCATTAAGCCCCAACTCCACATTCACCATGGTTGATACCTTGACTTTTGTATAAATCCTCCCTGACCTTGTTGGACCAGAGACACAGAATGCAGAGTTGGGGCTCTGTCAGAGTGGCACAGCTCCATGGTGGCTCATCTCCGTGCAGCTCAGTTAGGCATGCAGAAAAGCTGAGTGGAAAACAAGACTCCCAATATCTAAAAACTGGATTGGAATTTCTATCCAAGGGACACAATTTTCCCATTGACCTAGTTGCCTGTACAGCATGTGGAGCAAATCCAGGACACTCAAGATGAAAACACTTTTCCCTCAGTGCCTGAATGCCAACCATAATTTTTGAGTTCTCTCAACTGGCATCCCTGTTCTGGTCTAACTCCTGCTGTGGTGCCCGCTCTTGAAATTAAAGCTGCCTGCATTTCCACTACCATCATCCAGAAAGGAGAGGGTATGCCACCATCTTTTCTTTTCTCCTTCAGTTTTTATCTATAGTACTTTGTATTCATTAACAATAGCTCTGGTTCCCTTTGCAATCTGGAGCTTCAGAGGCTTTGCTTTGGGTCAGCTCTGATTTGGAAGACTGAATCTTTGGCAGTGAGGTTTTGGAAGAAAAAGAAAGAGAACACAGGATAGGGGCCAGAGATGGAGGCAGATTCGAAGGTTTGGCCTAAAAGTTGTACTTAATAGATGGAGGACCAATTATCTCTGGAACTCTGATTTCCCAGCAAATACTTGACAGACAGGTTACAGGTGAGGACAAGATTAATTATTAAGGCATTGTGGAGGTGGAGAGGGGTAGAGGGGAAGTAAATACTTTCATGTTCATCACTGTTTATCCAAAATGAGTATTGCTAATCATGAGGGCTGCTGAACATAAAAGAATATCTATTATCATTTTTGTAAGTAAGTAGGGGAAATAACACACTGACATTTCTTTTGAACTGCTTTATGTGATATAATTTATATACCATAAAGTACACCTGTTTCAAGTATACACCTCAGTGGTTTCTAGAATATTTACAGAGTTCTGCAACCATTTTCAAATTTTACTTTGAAAACATTTCATCGCCTCAAAAAAGGACTTAGTACATATTAGCAGAAAATTCCCATTCCCCTTTCTCCCCTGCCCCCAGCCCCGAGCAACCATGAATCTACTTTGTGTCTCTGTAGACTTGTCTTTTCTGGACAATTGGTATAAATGGAATCATACTATATGAGGTCTTTTGTGACTGGCTTCTTTCCCCTCAGATAATGTTTTTGAGCTTTGTCCATGTTGCAGCATAATATATCATTACTTCATTCCCTTTGTATTGCCAAATAATATTCCATGATTAGGACATACTACATTTTATGTACCCGTTCATCAATTGATGGACAACATACTATGTATTTCATTTCAAAGAGCAAAGTGCCATGATCTCTGTGATCTAAGTTGAACACCTTTTTACCTGCAGGTATGAGTTCATAAAACAGTTCCTGAACTTCAGGTCTTGGATTTAAGAGAATTTATTATTGATAGCAAAAGTGATTTGTATTTAAGTTTGTGGACAGTGGATGTTTGCAGGACAACCTAATGATAATAGTATAATAAGATCATGGTATTTCTAGTTGTGTTTTTCAGTATATTAATAGAGTCGATATATATTTTAAAGTATTCACCCCTCCCTTCTAATAAAATAACTTTGGAAGGTATGAAATCTTGCTAATTATGTGAACACAGAATACAGCACCTGCCGTATGTGTTCAGTCAACAATCTCACAGCTGAATGTGAGGTCGATCTCCAGAGCAGCCTGCCAGGGGTCTGTTGGATGCCCTCACCTGCCTGTTGTGTCCTTCTCTCTCCTTCCCTGCTACTGGCTTAGGTATGAATGAGGAGGCATGGAAAAGAGAAGGGGTAAGGAGCAAAGAGGGTTCCTCAGGTCTTAGGTGTTGCCCTAGGATCCATATTCAGGTAGTTCTTACCCAAGGTGACAAAACCCTTGCTGTCCAGTCTTCTTACATGTGGAGTAGTGGCCAGACTGTGGGCTCTGGAATTCTGGCATGAACATTTCCTATCTTTTGGATTCTGAGAAAGTACTTAACCTGTCTTGTTCCCATCAGCAAAGTGAAGATAATAGTAGTTCTTAATTTCTTATTTCCTCCAGTTGCTTTGAGAATTTCCCTAATTCCTGGCACATAACAAATGTGCAAACAATGTTAACCATTAATATCATTAGCATGTATTAATTACTTGCTATTTTCTAGATACTGTGCATTGAATCTCCACAATAATCTAAAGAGGTAGCTAACAGTATTCCCACTTAACAGATGAAGAAATTGAGATTCAAGGAACTTACGTCTTCCTGAAGGTGACATGGCTAGAAGGTGGCATATGTCATGTTTATATCTCTTTAAGTCTGGTTTAAAATTTTGTGCATATCATTGGACAATACCACCTGTATGCAATGTATCATGCTAGCCAATATGCTGTATGCTAGGACATAACCATAATAGTGCACACAAATTTGCTTTAATAAAAATGAATGATACAATAGGGCTACTTTGGAAAATGTCACCAAAACCCATGAGGAAAAAAAAACAGAAGAGCCCAAGATGAAGCTGTTGGAACAAATATAGGATCTAAGGAACCTCAAAGTAAAGCAAATCATCCAACTAGATGCTATGTTCTCCTCAGTCTGGGGAGCCAGGCCCCCTGGTTTATGGGACTAAAAGAAACTGCACATGACACCCTCAAGCTAAAGATTCCCATCAGCTAGGGAATTAGTCCCTTGTGCCCATGTTGACATTTCAGTTCTCAAATTAATGTTTTCAGATGTTCTCATTACCATCACCACTCACTGCCCCCCTCCCCAAACAACACTGTAAAATTAGTCTTGGGAGCAAAAGAGTAAACACAAGCACAGCTTATGATTCTGCCAAGTTCAACTACCCCTAAAAAAAGCAACATCTGACAGTCAAACAAACAACCAGATTGAAAAACAGAGGTGTCAGCATTGACACATGCTAATTATTTGCTACTCCACAAGGGTTATTAGCTACACTGCCTCAAGATTGAAGGAGAAAACAGTTCCAGGGCCAGAGACAAATATCATTTTGATGGTCCCCAACTGGCTGAAGTCACAGGAAAGCTAATACAGATTTTCTCCTAACATTCCTCTCTAAACAATCTCCCTGATTATACAGTATAAAGTAGAAACAATTTTAGCTACTAATCCTAAATAATCCTAAACCTTGGATACTAAAATCAGGAAATATTTATTCTCTTGTATTTGCAGGTAAAAAGGTGTTCTCAATTCATATTACCAAAATCATAACAATCTGCTATTTTAATTTAAAAAGTATTTTCTTTCCCCATTTATAGTATTAATGGCTTCAAATGCATAAAGAACCTTTTCATAAGCCCCCTCATGGGGATTTAGAGATCAGGAGAGAGGTAACATTTTTTTAAATGTTCTTAATATTGCGATCAATTGGGGATTATTTTTTTAAACCAATTCCTTGAGAATTCTGGATAAAGTCTTTTCATCAGTTGTAAGTTGTTTTTTATTGTCATTTTAATTAGGAGTATAACCCTGGCTTGTAGATGCTATAAGCTTCTTTAGGAAGATGGATTTGTACTGCGGTCTCTGAACTACAATAAACAGAAAGCCATTTCATTCAGGTCCACTACTAGTGGCTGCCTCATCCCTGCATCCAACCTATGGTTGCCCCAGTCACAATGACCGTTGGCCAATTTGTGCAGAGTCACATTTATGCCATGGCTGTTCACTGGACTGGAACAATTACTCTACTTTTCAGTGATCCCAATTTGGTATTGTCGTGCTTGTAAAATCCAACTGTAAACTCTACCTTTCCCTGGTAGTCAATCAAGAAGACCTGGACTTTGGTTCTTTTTAAATTATCAGTAATACACTTTATTTACTTTATACTCACTCTCAAAAGGATTTGAAGTAATGTGCTTTAGATATGGCTTTGCCAAACTGTGACCTTGAGCAGGTTGTAACACTCATAAAACTTCTAAACTTTCACAGCGTTTCACTATTATGAAGCACTTCTACATCCTTTCTCTTGTTAAAGTTATTACCCTCAGAGAATGCCAGTTGACCTATATGCTTCTGGTAAAGCTAGCAGGTGGAAGACACTTTAGAAAACAAGGGCAGTGGACAAATGCAAGGGTCTCCCTGTTAATCTACTGATGGTTAGGACTAGAGTTTCAGTATGTTGGTCCAACTTTGGCTTCAACTCTGGCCTCCGGAGAAGTTCCCATCCTGGATATTTGGCAAGAATGAGAGGTCAGAAATGCCAAGACCAGGAGGTCAGGGTGGATATTCTGCCAAGGATCCATACAAGGAACTTCTTGGAAATAAATGAATTTGAGGAATTTGGCCTGAATATCAGTAGCTACAAAAGGGCCTTGAGTTTTCCTAGCAGATGATTTCAGGAGTATCTAAATTCTGGATTTAGGGATTTATAGACTATAGCTTAAATTGCAAGCCTAGAGCCTAAGAATCATAGCATTTCAGAGTTGAAATAAGCCCTCTTAACTGTTCTTTCTGTCCTGCTCCTCGTCAGTAACCCCTCTAGGGTTTCATGTAGTCTCTGCTTAAAGAGTTTGTCTCCTACCAGATATCTCACTTCATGCTTGGGACACAATAATCATTAGACAATTATTTTTCCTTTCAAGCCCAGGCCTTCTTCCTTCTAACATGACTCATTTATTGTTCTCCCAGTAATGGGCAAGTGGGCTTTTATTGAACTCAAATCTGTTCCCATGTAATTTCCTCCAACTAGAAGATTTCTCTCCTTGTGACTTTGGATATATTTTCTCAGTGATCATAGCAACCCTAAATGATTTCCGAGACAACACACAAAGCCCCTGAGAATTGACACATCCTCCTTTTTACTTCCAACTTCTCCTTGTCTTCTGCATCTCTTTCTTTTCCTCTGATCCCCTTATAATTCTTCTGGAAATGAAGCATGAACTCAGAGAGAAGGCAAAGGGTTCCAGGGGAAAGACAAGAGAAACTTGGTTCAAGCCCTGACAAATTTCCACCTCTAAAGCTTTAAAGTAAATATTACTATTTACTGGATGGAGATGGGGGTATAATGATAGGATATACGTGGATATTCATTATAGATTGCAACATACTATAAAAGCTACGAAATACTTTAATGTTAAATTCTAAAAGACCTCAACCATCATGTAGTCCTGGCTTCTTGTTTTACACTAGAACATTAAACAGAGGGGAAAAGTGACATGTCCAAGGACCACAGCACTAGTTAGAGGCAGAGCTAGCAATGAAAGCCGGATTTTCCAACTCACAATTCTTTGCTTCTTCTACGGCCTCTCTGTTGAACAATGAAAATCCATAAGAATCATCCACACAGAGACCCTAAATAGTACCCCCACACATGTTAGGTGCTCAGTGACTAATGGCTGAAGAAATATATGAGTAAATGGTTGAAGGAATGACAGTAATTATTCACGATGATGACATTTTATAGTTTTCCTCCAAATGTCACTTCTATTTTCAATCTTTTTTTAATTTTTTTTCAATATATGACGTTTATTGTCAAATTGGTTTCCATACAACACCCAGTGCTCATCCCAAAAAGTGCCCTCCTCAATACCCATCACCCACCCTCCCCTCCCTCCCACCCCACCCCCTCCCACCCCCCATCAACCCTCAGTTTGTTCTCAGTTTTTAAGAGTCTCTTATGCTTTGGCTCTCTTCCACTCTAACCTCTTTTTTTTTCCTTCCCCTCCCCTCCCCTTCTGTTAAGTTTCTCAGGATCCACATAAGAGTGAAACCATATGGTATCTGTCTTTCTCTATATGGCTTATTTCACTTAGCATAACACTCTCCAGTTCCATCCATGTTGCTACAAAGGGCCATATTTCATTATTTCTCATTGCCATGTAGTACTCCATTGTGTATATAAACCACAATTTCTTTATCCAGTGAAGAAATGGGCAGAAAACATGAATAGACACTTCTCTAAAGAAGACATCCAGATGGCCAACAGGCACATGAAAAGATGCTCAACATCGCTCCTCATCAGGGAAATACAAATCAAAACCACACTCAGATATCACCTCATGCCAGTCAGAGTGGCCAAAATGAACAAATCAGGAGACTACAGATGCTGGCGAGGATGTGGAGAAACAGGAACCCTCTTGCACTGTTGGTGGGAATGCAAATTGGTGCAGCCACTCTGGAAAACAGTGTGGAGATTCCTCAAAAAATTAAAAATAGACCTACCCTATTTTCAATCATTTTTTAATTAGGTCTCTGTTAAGGAGCTTTGTGCTTAACACGGACCTGTGAAGATTAAATGGGACCACACATGCAAGTCCTGAAAAGCAGCGTCTGGCAATCAGTAAATGCTCACTAATTATTTGTGTTCTCTGTTTCTAACCATTTTTCTAAAAAGACTTATGCTGATGCCATCAACACTCACTAATCTGAAAATCACCTTGCAATCTATGAACCAAAGGAATTCTGCAACTGCCAGAGTAATACTTTGTATTACTAATCCCTGTTGGTTCCTACCTTGTACCTTTAACTAGGCCATCCACACGTGCCCCTGGCTGTTGACATCCAAAAAGACACACTTTCTTTCTCTGAACTTGTGTGTACTTAGCCCCTGACCTTTGGGCTCTGTCCCCCATTCCCAGTCAGGACTTGCCTGTTGGACCTGACAAGGTATTTGGCTTTACCTTATTTGACCCTTAGCGTTCTTACTCCCTCTCCTTCAATCTCCATCTCCATCACGGTTTTGGAATTTCCCTTGGTTCCCTGTACTCCAGGCATTCTGGCAGCTCTGTTCCCCCTAAACAAGGCCCTCTCCCTTGACCCAAATTAGTGTGTCTGCCTCTGCCTTATATACAGGTCAGACACTCTCTCTATTGAAGCATTGGTTATAAATATTGATTTTTAATACTTGGGGCTGGCAGGTGGATATAAGCTCTTCATATTTCTGTGTTTCAGAAAAGAGAAACAGAGGTATCTTTATTCCTTATTTTTTTCCATGTTTGTATATAAATTCTAGTCAGTTAACATACAGTGTAATATTAGTTTCAGGTGCAGAATTGAATGATTCATACATACAACTTACATACAACACCCAGCACTCATCACAAGTACCCTCCTTAATACCCATCACCTATTTAGCAAATCCGCTCATCCACCTCCCCTCCAGCAACCCTCAGTTTGTTCTCTATAGTTAATAGTCTGTTTCTTGTCTTCCTCTCTTTTTTCTCCCCCTTTGTGGTTTGTTTTGTTGCTTAAGTGCTTTTGTTTTTTTTTAATCATATGATATGTGTCTTTCTCTGACTGACTTCTTTCACTTAGCATAACACTCTCTAGCTCCAACCACATTGTTGCACAAGGCAAGATTTCATTCTTTTTATGGCTGACTAATATTCCATTGTAATCTTCTTTAGCCATTCATCCGTTGATGGACATTTGGGCTCCTTCCATGATTTGGCCAATGTTGATAATGCTGCTATAAACTTTGGGTACATGTATCCGTTCAAATTGGTATTTTTGTATTCTTTGAGAAAATCCCTCAATCGCTGGATTATAGGGTAGTTCTATTTTTAACTTTTTGAGGAACCTCCATACTGTTTTCCACAGTGGCTGCACCCGTTTGCATTCCCACCAACAGTGCAAGAGGGTTCCCCTTTCTCTGCATCCTTGCCAACCTCTGTTGTTTCTTCTGTTGTTGATTTTAGCCATTCTGACAGGTGTGAGTTGATATCTCATTGTAGTTTTGTATTTCCCTGATGATGCATGGTATTGAGCACCTTTTCATGTGTCTGTTGTCCATCTGTATGTCTTCTTTAGGAAAATGTTTATTGCCCATTTTTTAACTGGATTATTTTTCTTCTTTACTTTTGAGTTAACTGAACAAGCTCTTTCCATTCCTTTCCATATGTTGCCTCTGGTCTCCCATTTTAATAGTGCTCAGATTTGACTTGCCCTTGAAGAATGATTCTTGTGTGCTTTATTGGGTTATTTTCCTTTTGAAGGCTTCATACACCTATCACACACATGTATACACACTGCCATACATGATCTGTATCAGTTGCCAGAATTCTTTAAAATTTTTTTCATGTTTATTTCTTTTTGAGAGAGACAGAATGCAAATGGGTTAGGGGCAGAGAGAGAGGGAGACACAGTTTCCAAAGCAGGCTCCAGGCTCTGAGCTGTCAGCACAGAGCCCAACGCAGGACTCAAACTCAGGAGCTGTGAGATCATGACCTGAGCCGAAGTTGGACACTCAACTGACTGAGCCACCCAGGCGCCCCTCAGTTGCCAGAATTCTTGAAGCTTCCTTCTTAATCTGAGTGTATCTGACAATTCATCAAGACTAAAGTCTAAACTTGGGGTAATGGCAGTAAACAAGAAAGAGCTTTGGTAAAGTCACCAATTAGCATTATCCCTGAAGTTCTGGTGCGGATGAGACTTATTTATTATCTTTTTAACTTCTGTGCCTTCTGATACATTACCACTTAATATCTTCTTATTTAATAGTCTATCTACTCCTGCTAAATCCCAGCCAGAATGTCAGTTGCTTCAGAGCATGGACTTGATCTGTTTATATTCACAGCTCTATCTTCAGAACCCAAAACACTGTGCTTGACAAATAGCAGGCAACCAATCAATGTTTGTTGAATAATAAATGGATGAATGAATGAGTGAATGAATGAAAAGCAGAGTGAAGTTTTGGTTGGATCACAGCCTTGGGCATCAAAGAAATTCCTGTTCAAGTTTGGTGATGCCACTTTCCGGCTATGAGGCTTCTCTGAATTTCAATTTCTTCATCAATAAAATGGGGATGGTAATGTTACCTACCTCATAGGTTTGGGGGGAGAATTAAATAAGAGAATGCCTATTACTTTTTTAATTTATTTATTTAAATTCAAGTTAGTTAACATACTGTGTAGTATTGGTTTCAGGAATAGAACCCAGAATTTAGTGATTCATCACTTCCATATGACACCCAGTGCTCATCCCAACAAGTGTCCTCATCAATGCCCATCACCGGTTTAGCCCAGCCCCTACCCACCTCCCCTCCAGCAACCCTCAGTTTGTTCTCTGTACTTAAGAATCTATTATGGTTTGCCTGCCTCTCTGTTTGTATCTCATTTTTCCTTCCCTTCCCCTATGTTCATCTGTTGTTGTTGTTGTTGTTGTTGTTTAATTTATTTATTTATTTTGAGAGAGACAGAGATAGTATGAGTGGGGGAGGGGCAGAGAGAGGGAGAGAAAGAGAATCCCAAGCAGGCTCAACCCTGCCAGGGCAGAGCCACGAGATCATGACCTGAGCAGAAACCAAGAGTCAGACACTTAACCGACCAAGCCACCCAGGCGCCCCCATCTGTTGTGTATCTTAAATTACACATATGAGGGAAATATGATATTTATCTTTCTCTAACTGACTTATTTCACTTAGCATAATACACTCTAGTTCCATCCACATTGTTGCAAATGGCAAGATTTTATTTTTTTGATTGCTGAATAATATTTCATTATTATTTAATCTTCTTTACCCATTCATCAGTCAGTGGGCATTTGGGCTCTTTTCATAATTTAGCTATTTTTTATAATGCTGCTATAAACATTGGGGTGCATGTGTCCCTTCAAATCAGCATTTTTATATCCTTTGTAGTGCAATTCTGGGTCATAAGGTAGAAGATATTTGTAAATGACCTATTGGATAAAAGGTCAGTATCCAAAATCTGTAAAGAACTTGTCAAAAACTCAACATCCCCCCAAAAAATAATCCGGTGAAGCAATGGGCAGAAGATATGAATAGACACTTTTCCAAAGAAGACATCCAGATAGTTAACAGACAGATGAAAAGATGCTCAACATCACTCATTATCAGAGCAACACAAATCAAAACCGCAATGAGATACCACCTCACACCTGTTAGAATGGCTAAAATGAACAACTCAGGAAACAATAGATGTTGGCAAGAATGCAGAGAAAGGGGAACACTTTTGCACTGTCGATGGGAATGTAAACTGGTGCAGCCACTCTGGAAAACAGTATGGAGTTTACTCAAAAATTAAAAAGAGAGAGAGAGAGAGGGAGAATGCCTATTAAAATTCTTAGCACAGGGGCGCCTGGGTGGCTCAGTCAGTTAAGTGTCTGACGTCGGCTCAGGTCATGATCTCGAAGTTCGTGAATTCGAGCCCCACAACGGGCTCTGTGCTGACAGCTCGGAGCCTGGAGCCTGCTTCGGATTCTGTATCTCCCTCTCTCTCTCTGCCCCTCCTCCACTCTCTCTCTCTCTCTCTCTCTCTCTCTCTCTCTCAAAAAATAAATAAACATTTAAAAAAGTTTTAAAATTCTTAGCACAGTAGCTGCCATATTTTCAGAACTAGATAAATGTTGACTGTTACATCTATTCTTTTCAGTGAAAATCCGCAAATGTTGAAGCTTATTAGAGATAATTGAACTAATTTAATGACTAGTAGTTATGGCTGTACAGAAGACAAATTAGTTTCATTAATCTGTCAGCAAGATTTTACTTATAGAGCCACATTGACAAAACATGTATCAGTCACACCTACCATGTTTAAAACATTATACTAGGATTTCAGGAGTGGGCAAGACGCAAGGATGGATATGACATAGTCTCTTTCCTCTAGGAACATAAAATCTGGAGGACTCCCTATGTGTGCTGTACTATGCTACGTAAATAAAAATATGAGAGACTGTTGCCTCCCACATCATCTGACTGACTTTTTGTGCTTTGCAGAAAATTATTCTCTAACACTTAACCTTTTGTTTAAAACCTTACAATGAGCAACCCACTGCCTCATGAAACATATCACTCTACTTGGAAATGGTAGTCACCATTGGAAAGATTTTCCTTGAAATTTACCACAAATCTGCCTTTCTCTGGGGCACCTGAGTGGCTCAGTCGGTTAAGCATTCTGACTTTGGCTCAGGTAATAATCTCGCCATTTGTGATTTTTGAGTCCCACGTTGCGCTCTGTGCTGACCTCTTGGAGCCTGGAGCCTGCTTCAGATTCTGTATCTACCTCTCACGCTGCCCCACCCCCACTTGCATTCTGTGTCTCTCAAAAATAAATAAACATTTTTAAAATTTTTTAAATCTTAAAAAAAAAAAAACCTGCCTTTCTGGAATTTCTATACATTGATCCAACTTCTGCCTTCTGGACACACCCAGAAAGTTTTTTTTTTTTCCTTTATACATCAGAGGTTAGCTAAGTAAGGCCTACAGGCAAATCCAGCTACTTGTTTGTTTTTGTAAATAAAGTTTGTTGGAACACAGCCAAGCCTATTGGTTTATCTGTTGTCTGTGGCTGCTTTTGCACAATAACAGACTAGTTGCAATAGAGAACTTATGGCCTCTTTGATCTCTGCTGTATATGGCAGACCTTGAAACAATTAATATGTCTTCACTTAAAGTGGGAAGCCTAGAACTGTGCCTAGATCTCCGGGTGGGAGCTAATGAAGGCAGAATGAAGGCTCAGTATCACCTCCCTTGTCCTGGACACTGTACTTCTAATTATGTGGCCAGAGATTTGGTTGGCTTTTGACTGACACAGAATACTAGAGTGTATAAAGGACTCCATTTCTGAGATTATTTTCCCCAGGAGCTTCTGTTAAGTTATGCATCCCCACCTTGCAGTGGTGTAGCATAGTGTTAGAAACTATGCACAAAACTTTCCATCTTTCCAGCCTGTCCAGAGAAATCAGAAAACAATTTAGCGTATATTAAAGGGCTGTATTGGTCAGGGTCAGACAAGAAGAAGACGTTCTACTCAAGCTAGGATTTTTTAAGAAAATATAATAAAGAGACCATTGACATACCTGTGGGCAGGGTTGAGAGAACTAACAAGGGAATTTGTCACCACCCTTTCTCCATAAAGGTCAATGGGGAGGGAGGGATTTTGTTGGGACTCGTGGAAGCTGGAGCCATGGAAGAAGGGCTGCCCAACTGGAGCTGTGGTGGTAGAGACACAACCACTACCAGAACTAAGCTACGAGGAAGGTGGGGAGGGAGGGAAATATTTCCCTGATGTGCTCTTCCCCCACCCTCTGCTGCCATGGATGGAGCCCAACCTGAAGCTAAAGGGCAAGACAGCCACGCAAGTCACCCCCCATAGGGTGTGCCCCCATAGGGCACAGAGCAAGACTGAGTATATGCAGAAGTTGGCGCAGAGAATGACAAAAGCTAAATGATGTGCCAGGTACTTAATAAATGCTGAATGCGTAAACAGATGAATGAATGAAGTGAGCCCAAGGTCTGTTGTTCAATTAATGTTTGTTGAACTGCAAAATGAGTGGGAAGACAGTGATCTCCTTTATGGCCTCTTGCCTCAGAACTATCACTGGTACTGCTTGGCATTCCAGATTTTCTACCCCCAATGGAGCCTTTGTCCTGTGCTCCACTCCCTCTGCACCTTCCCTAGCCTCAGCTGACCACTTAGGGCTTCCTGCAAGAGTGTAAAAAGAGTCTGGATCCTTCTGAACAGACCTAGGACATTATCAAAAAGAGGGCAGTAAGTCCTGAAATTATTCTCAGAATTTTAAATGCATTCTAGAATGTTCAGAGTTTTATAAATTAAAACCAGGGGTGCCTGACTGGCTCAGTTGGTACAGCATGAAACTCTTGATATCAAGGTTGTAAGTTCAAACCCCACATTTGTTATAAAGATTACTTAAAAATAAAATCTTAAAAAAAAAAAAGAGGAAAAATTCAGCATCACTGTACTACATGGAGAGAAATTGGTGGCTTTCGAGAAAGCTGCCCCAGACATTTGTGTTACAGACTCTGGATTCACCAGACACCTCATTATCAAGTGCCTTGGGGCTGGCTGTTTGATGTTCAAGTGGCCTTCGTCACATCATAGCCTTCTATTGCAAAGACGTCTGGGCTCTCCATTCATTTTGGTAGTATCAGTAATGTTGAGATAGTGGGGTGTGTGTGAGAGAGATCCTCAGTGGCCTGCTTGTCATGTCCTCCTCCATCACCTGAGCATGGGGAGTATTCAGCACTTAATTCCTCGAAGGATATTCCTAAGGGTTCTGAATTTTGAAGACATAAAAATTATTTGAAGGCATTATTTGGTCTGCTACTCTAGCTAGACTATTTTATCAAGGAACGTGCAAGACAGGGTCGGGCACTAAATTAGGAATTGCTGTCCACACACCAAAGCAAATTTTAAAAAGTTAAGTGCAGACACGTATGGGCCAATTTTGTATCCAAGTCCTGAAATCGTTTTTGTTCTCACAGTGGTACAACTAGCAGTTGTCACCTTGTGCCCCACAGACTGAGGCCAGTTTCCAGAGTTTAAAATGTCCTATATAAAACCCAGGGCCAGATATATTGGAAGGAGCAAGGTGGGAACCGTGATCCGTGATGGGCATAGTCTAAGTGGGACAAGCCCATACCTGACAGCCCAATGATCAACTTTGTCCTCACCAAAAGTTAGTCACACTTTGAAAAGCATTCTTCTGCCAGTGCTCCTGTGTTCCATGAGATAGAATCAAACCTGAGCTTCATGTTGGAGTGGCCAAATGCCCAAAGTCAGCCATGGCTGTGATGAGACTTGTGAATAAATTTTACTCAAGGTCTCTAGGACCAAATTTCATAAAACCTATCCCAATTAGGATGCCTGTCAAAGTTTGAGTAACACCTAAAGATTAGATAGTGGTGCTGTATCAGTGTCAATTTTCTGATTTTAATCATTACACTGTTAAGGTAAGAGAATACCCTTATTCTTGGGAAAACACACTGACATATTTAGGGGTTAAGCGGCACCATGACTGAGGTGCCTGGCTGGCTCACTTGGTCAAGCATCTCACTCTTGATTGCATTCAGCTCAGGTGATGATCTCACAGTTCACGAATTTGAGCCCCACGTTGGGCTCTGCACTGATGGTGCAGAGCCTGCTTGGGATTCTCTCTCTCTCTCTCTCTCTCTCTCTCTCTCTCTCTCTCTGCCCTGCTCTCTCTCTTTCTCTCTCAAAAGAAACAAATAACTTAAAAACTTTTTAGGGGCGCCTGGGTGGCGCAGTGGGTTAAGCGTCCGACTTCAGCCAGGTCACGATCTCGCGGTCCGGGAGTTCGAGCCCCGAGTCGGGCTCTGGGCTGATGGCTCGGAGCCTGGAGCCTGTTTCCGATTCTGTGTCTCCCTTTCTCTCTGCCCCTCCCCCGTTCATGCTCTGTCTCTCTCTGTCCCAAAAATAAAATAAAAAACGTTGAAAAAAAAGTTAAAAAAAAAACTTTTTAAAAAGGGGCCTCATGACTGCAACTTATTCTCAAGTGATTCAGAAAAAGTAATAATTTGTGTATGCGGAGACGAAAGAATAAGTTAAATGTGGTAAAATATTTAACCGTTAGGGTATCTGAGTGAAAAGTTTATGGGCTTTTACTTTTTTATGATTTTTGCAACTTTTCTGTACGTTTCAAATTACTTCATAATAAAGTTGTCAAAAAACGCATTGCAAAAAACTAGGGCTGTCCTCTGCCTGTCACTGAAGTGCAGTGATGGTGGTCAAGCTGGGGCCATAGATTGAGTCAGAAATGATGTCTCCTCTTCTGTCATCCTCAAACTAAGATGAGTCATTTTCTCTTTCAGCTAAAGAACTCTTCTATTCATGGAGGTGAAAACTAAGGAAGGTTTCCACATGAACCCTGAAGGTAAGGGGAACTTGATCACGTGTCCTTCTGTCACATCACCCATCGGTCCTGCTGTCCATTTCAACCAGGGCAGGGACTCACGTATCTTGGCTCACAGAGCAAATAATTCCAAAACAGTCATCATCTACATGGTCTCATGCTGCTGTTCTCAAAGACCCTTTAATCTTCTGAGCCTGTCCTGCTCAGAGAAACCTTCTCTTTTTCTAAAGGTATATACCAAAAATCTCATATCTTTTATGAGAGATTTTTATTTTCTTCTTCTGTTTTCTGTACTTGAGAGATTTTCAACAATAACTGTGTTACTTTGAATATCAGGAAAAAGAAATATTATTCTTGTTTTCCCAAGCAGCTCTACATAAATTCTTGCCATAGCTTTCTGTGCCCCTCTTAGCCCCCTAATACTGTCACTGCTGCATGTCTCCTCCCTCCCACCTCAATGACAGACCTCATGGAAAGACTCATATGCGCCAGGCCCTGGATCTTCTCCATCTACCATTAGCAAGGGAAATCATTTCATGGCCCAATGGTCCCCTGAGTCCCAGGCACAATCTGCTGGCTTGGATCTCACAAGCTACTGGTTGCCTCTCCCCACCTACAATATCCTATTGCCATTTTGGCATCGGAATTAGGTAGAAGTATTTAACTCACATTTTCCCTCTTCATCCCAATTCAAATACCATGCCCTTATTCCATCTCCTTAGGATACCAGGCCCAGCTGACAAATCCATCATATGAAGTATTAAGACTCCATTTTACATATGGAGAAACCAAGCCATATGGCTTGCCTCTGTATCTACTACAGTAAAATGGGATCTAGACCCACTGAGACCAACGTGACTGTGTAACCCTGAGAATTCACTCTTGTCTTTCAGAGGAAGTTAAAGACTCTTGAAGATGTGAAACTGACTGGGCCATTGGTAGAAGAAACTTGTGGCCAAAATTGTCCTAGGATTTCCTGAGACCACCTCAGGATATTTACTAGTTTTCCAACATTGATAAAGTGATAGCCCTTTGAAGGTCATATGGCACTTCACTGTCAAAAGCCAAGCCTGAGCTTTCCATTTGGGCCAGAAGTTCTCAACTTGAGCACTGTTGAAATTCTGGGCCAGATAATTCTTTGTCATGGAGGCTGTTCTGCTCATCCCTGAGATCTCAGCAGCATCCCTAACCTCTAGATGCCACTAGGACACCACCCCCACCCTGCTTGTAACAATCAACAATGTCCCCAGATATTCCCTAAGGTTCCAGGGAGGACAAAATGTCCCCCCTAGTGATGATAATAAAATAACACTTCTAGACATTACCAAATGTCCCCTGGGTAGGGGCAGGGGGAAGCACAGTCTGCCCCATGGAGAACCACCACTGTAAGTTACCTCAGCCCAGCAAGAACTTCTGCTTTTCATACAAATGGACTTAAATTCATAGTATCTGGAATAAAATTAACAAAGACTTGCAGAAGGACCGCCATGAGTTGTCAGAATGAATGCTGTGGCACAACAGGACCCTATGCCATAATGTACCCTGCCCGGGAGTATGTGACAACATTGCAGCTGGTGAATCAACCTAGCCAGAAAACCAGCCTCTATGTGTTTCTACTTTCTGGGTTTCTGCCCCTTGATGCCAAATGCCTCATAGGATTTGTTTGAGTGAAACACAAGCAAAGGAGAACAGGGTAGCGCTGAATAATGTGAGTAGCCCTTCCATTCATGAGGGCAAAGAGATCCAGAAAAAGCACTGTGTAGCCTTAACTGTGTTGCAAAGCACCAGGGGGATTTGGCTGCTATTTTTTATTTTATAGACCACATTACTGCACTAAAGACTTAGTGATCTCCAGTGATTTCATAAAGTTTGATATTTTTCAACAAGTAGAAACCCATTCTTGGCAGTGGTTTGATGGGAAATCCCTTTTTCCATTCCTCAAAGAGTGTAGAGCAAGTGAGGCTGTGGCCACAGATTTACCCATGGTACCACATGGTGAACCAAGGCCCCAAGAATAAATCCCGAAGTACAAGTATTGGAATACAGTCTTCCTGCTCATCTCCAAGCATGCCTCTTTTTTCCCTGGCTGTTCTCTGTCCCCCACACCCACCTCTCTTTATCCTCCATCATTTATCCCACTGAGTGTTTGGTTTGAAAGGCTACCTCTGCTACCCATGAGTATCTGTGAAAACACAGGCAAGGATCTAAGAACAGTTGCACGGTTGTCCAAGAAAAGCAGAAATATGGCTCAGTTTCAGGGTGAGAAGAACATCCAGAAAGCAATGTTCTTAAAGGAATCCAGGGAGAAAAATCTCTCTAAAAGAGAGATTGCAGTTCCTGGCCAGGATTCCACCAAAAGTGCCACAGTCCATTTTGTGGCCTTTAATCTGGTTTTTGGTCTCTTTACCTTAATTATTAACCCTTCAGTCTTGTCCCAATGTGATCGCTCCCTAACA
This sequence comes from Prionailurus bengalensis, assembly GCF_016509475.1. NCBI lineage: Eukaryota > Metazoa > Chordata > Mammalia > Carnivora > Felidae > Prionailurus > Prionailurus bengalensis. Next base: position 212,627,587 of record NC_057343.1, read on the forward strand.
AGCTCTCCCTAGCAACCTCCTCCCAAGGGTGGAACAGAACGTCACTCTGACTGGCATGCCAGGTTCTTTTGCAAGAGCTTGGCATCCTCTGGGCTCTCCCCATTCCATCTCTCCCACATCCAGCCTTTTCCCAAGCTCCCATCTGCACAACTCTGACCTGATTGCAGTGATGGAGGTATTGAACTCCAGCCCCACTGTGTCCAGTACACTAGCCATTAGCCACATGCAGCCATTTACATGTAAATTCTTTGAAAATAACTTTTAAAACTCAGTTCCTCAGTCACACTGGCTACATTTCAAATGCTCAATAGCCACATACTCCTCTAGCCTGAGGCTGTTACTGGCAATGGGGAGTTCTGGAAAGGAGGTTCTGGAGAAGAAGCCTAAAATTACCAGTTGTGTAGGGAGGGATAGAAAAGAGTACAAGGAACAAAATTCCAAAGGGGAAATGAAGGGGGACCAAAGGAAAACTGGATATCCTTTGCCAAAGGCCCAAACCTAACCAAATATACATCTACTCCATCACAAAGCTCTCTATATTGACACTTGCAAATAAAGGAGCCACTGGGGTCGGCTTTGGGTCCTGCTTCCTTCATTGTATGGCCCCTGGATTCTGTGGGCTCCTTTTGAAGCAAGAGACAAAAGCAAAGGGGAAAATGTAACCAGCAGTGTCTGCCATGCCCAGTTATACCCAGAGCTGTGGATAGGAAGGAGGGGCTTTCTACCCCTCATCCCTGAAGCAACCTCCCCAGAGAAGCCCCTGTTTCCTCCACCAGGTCACATCTTCCCACTGTTGGCTTGCATGGCACCTGCAGAACTCCCTTAATACTTGTGTCAAGTACATGTAAGTGTTTTACTAGCTTCTCTCCACTACCAGACTAAGTACTAAGGGGGTTGTTTGAGCAAAACACCATGTTCTCAGGGCCCTGCCCATGCCTGTTGCACCATAGATGCTCAGTGAATATTTGTTGAAAGATGGATTGATAAGTGGATGGGTGGATGGATAAATGGATGTGTGAGTGTTCTAGCCACTACACTAGGTATACCCTGCCTTTTTCTGAAAATGCATTAAAAAGGGCTGAATTTTGGTTTTCCTTCTTCCTCCCCATTCTCACTTACTGGGTCTGTCCTGCGAGTATTTATTGTTCCACCCCCAATCCCAGTCTAATTCAAGGACCTTGGCCATTACATCTTTGATTGGACAACTGAGTTTTTGTTAAGAAAGGGCTTCTTCTGAGGAAAGCTGAGTAAAGGGGAAAGAAGAAAAAAGAGTGAATATAAGCCGCTAAGAGAGACAAGTAATTATCTTGCTGCATCAGTAGCTCACATGTTTTGAATGAAGAAGCAGGTTTGAAAGAACATATTGTACATGACTGAGAAGGGTTGATTTAATCCAGTACAGATGGGATGTGCTTGTATAAGAGATGGACCAAAGTGAGGGGAGATAAGGGGACTTGGGGACTGGTAGTGGTTTCAAGAGGTGGCAGAGATGCTCTGACTTTCTGACAACAGGCAAGGAGGTGGGGCTTTAACCCTTGCACCCATCTGCTGCCCCACCTCCCCACCACCCTTTGAACTTCCAGATCCTCCTACTTTACATACCAAGGATGACCAGAAGCTGAGGGGCCAAGGTAAAACAAGTGCCCAGCTTCTGAGAGAACCCTACTGAACTTCTTAAACCACCTGAATAAGATGACCCCACCCTTCTCTGAGGCTCTGAAAGAGTTTTCCCGTGAAATTGCCTGTCAACAACTTGTCAGAAGCTTAATGGCAAATAAAATATCCCTGGGTATTTTAAATAACCCTCAGGTGGACACAGTGATGGAATTCAGAGAAGTGGAGAGAATTCTTAAAAACAAAGGAACAGGCTGTGGGACATCAAGAACTGTTGTGGGGTGCCTGGATGGCTCCATCAGTTGAGCATCTGACTCTTGATATTGGCTCAGGTCATGGTCCCAGGATCATGAGATAGAGCCCCTCATGGGGCTCTGTGCTGAGCATGGAGCCTGCTTGAGATTCTCTCTCTCTGCCCCTCTCCCACTCACACATGCACCAGTACAGGGTCTCTCTCTCTCTGTCCCTCTCTCTCTCTCTCTTTGTCTCTCTCTCTCTCTCTCAAAAATAAATAAACATTTTCAAAAAGTTGAAAAAAAAAGAACTATTGCAATCACTCTTTACTGTTTGGTGGGAGACGGGGCTCATGCTCAACCACACACACTAACACAGGGAGATTGGCTGTCAGCAGCTGCTGAAACTTTTGCCACAATGCAAATAAGCCATTTCTGTATTCCCCAAGTGGGGACCTTTTCCATGTATTTACACCATGAAAGGACAGGTTTTTATTTGGAGATTGTTTTTGTGGTATTAAAATTTTTTATTGAGACTTTCCCCCCCTCAATTATAAAAGTAATAACTTTTTTTGTTGTTTGTTTTTAATTTTATTTTTTATTTTTTAAAATTTACATCCAAATTAGTTAGCATATAGTGAAACAATGATTTCAGGAGTAGACTCCTTAATGCCCCTTACCCATTTAGCCCATCTTCCCCCCCACAACCCTGCCAGTAACCCTCAGTTTGTTCTCCATATTTATGAGTCTCTTCTGTTTTGTCCCCCTCCCTGTTTTTATATTATTTTTGTTTCCCTTCCCTTATGTTCATCTGTTTTGTCTCTTAAAGTCCTCATATGAGTGAAGTCATATGATTTTTGTCTTTCTGGGACTAATTTCACTTAGCATAATACCCTCCGGTTCCATCCATGTAGTTGCAAATGGCAATATTTCATTCTTTTTTGATTGCCGAGTAATCCTCCATTGTATATATATACCACATTTTCTTTATCCATTCATCCATAGATGGACATTTGGGCTCTTTCCATACTTTGGCTATTGTTGGTAGTGCTGCTATAAAGATGGAGGTGCATGTGTCCCTTCAAAACAACATACCTGTATCCCTTGGATAAATACCTAGTAGTGCAATTGCTGGGTTGCAGGGTAGTTCTATTTTTAATTTTTTGAGGAACCTCCAGACTTTTCCAGAGTGGCTGCACCAGTTTGCATTCCCACCAGCAGACATTCACAGAGCTTCAAAGAAAAGGCTGGATTATAATGGGGTCTTTTAGGCAGTCAAGGACATTCAGAAATGCATTCCAGAAATCCAGGTGTTTATCAGCCCCTCTGCTTAGGCAAACCCATGGAAAACATCCCAAGCCATTTATATTTTGACTTGTAAATAAATTGGCAGTTAACATAACTTTGAGTGTCAGCAAAGCAGCAAACTTCCCTTTCAAATCATGTTGTTCTTGTGATAATATTAAAATTAATTTCTGTCTCTAATGGTGAGTTGAGAAGCATGGGAATGCAACAATAGGATGTCTGCCAGGCCAAGGATGACAATCATTGTGGATAATCTTCCAAGAAGAGTGTTACAAAGAAAATGAGAAATTGACTAACCTTTTGAATATTGACTTCTTAATCTTTTTTTCCCTTTGGTGGTCTCAGAGAGGGTTGTCTGGAAGACATAACATCAATTATATGTTGTGCCGTGAGGTGATGTTACTATTGTAAAGTGGTGAGTCAGCAATGACTTACCAGGTTCTGCCAGGCCAAGGTCATGGTGGCCAGGTATGCAGATATTTGCACAGGCCCACTCTACCTCTGTGAGCAAATACATTGGTACAGGAAGCCTAGCAACCAATTGAGAGCTAGACCTACTGTTTGTTATGCTAACGGTATGGTAAACTTATTAAGAAATATATGGAGAGATCCTTTTATAATTGACAATGGCACTCGCTTCTTAAGATGTTAAGCATATTTTAGCAGATTTTTCTAAGTGCAGCTGTCTTACTTTGGGATACAGAAACACATCAGTATTCAAAGCTCACTTATAAAGCAACCACATCTTTGTTAGCTTTGTTACCCATCCGTCTTTGAGTTCAAATTAATACACCTGAACAGCTTCATTGGAAGAATCAGTAGGGTCTCATATCTCTCAGTAATGGGAAGGGCTTGTTGATTAATGGGAAGAACATGTTGCACAGCTCAAGGTCAAGTGCTTTTTCAGTGGCTCTGTGAATTAAATAATGTATTATATGTGGCCTTATAAACTATTCGGTCAGTCATCCAACAAGTGCTGTTGAACACCTGTGAACATACAAATGTGACAGTGTGAGGGAGCTAAAAATGTAGAGGAAGCAAGACAGGTTACTCTGAGACTTTGATGATGGTATTCATGATGGATCAGCCGTAGGCCAGATGTCAGAGATTTCCCACTTATTTGTAGGCCTGCTGCTTGGTTAAATATAGTAGCTGCCATCTCAGTCACTACAATGCCCAGCCTCTTTGTATCTTGGAAGCTTAATAACCAAAGGTTTACTTGTCACCCAAGTCACAGTTCATTGGGCATCAGCAGGGGATGCAGGATCCTTCCATCTATTGGCTATCCTTGGCTCTTAGGACCTTTAAGTCCTTAATTTCATCTTCCTCTGGCCAGTAATGGGGGAGAGAAAGAGAGAGAATGAATGAGCAAATGAGAATGTGTGGAAAGTTTTAAATACCAGGACTAGATTAGAAGTACATCACTTCTGCTCACTTTCAGACGCCACAACTCAGTCACCTGATCCCACCTAATTACAAGGGCTTCAATGAGGTGATCTTTAACTATGTGCCCAGAAAGAAAAGGAGAATCAAATTTCTGATGGACAGCAGAAGTTTTTATCATTCCTGGGAATGGTCTTCCAGGATTCTGAGATGGTAGGGAAAAGTAAATAAAGAGGAAAAATGCTTTCACACATTCTTGAGAATTTCTTCCTAGGCATGTTAACTTTCTCAGGTATGCACGCAGCCTACTGTCAGTGCTTTAGATTCTCCCATCAGGCACTTGACCAATGCACTTCATCTTTCCAAGCCTCAGTTGCCCCATATAGAAAAGTGAGAGGTTGGGTCCGAATCTTTTCAAGCCCTTTTTCCTTTCATATCCAAAATTCTAGAACTTCTGCTATCCATTTTCTCCTGAGACAAATAAGCAGGGAGTCAGGAAGCCAATGCCACTAGGGCAATAATTTATTTTTTATTTTAACTTTAATTTCTGTTCTTACTTCCCAAGCCCAGGTTTCTAGAAATTAAAATGTATATAATAGGGGCACCTGGGTGGCTCAGTAGTTAAGCATCTGACTTTGACTCAGGTCATGACCTCACCGTTCATGAGTTTGAGCCCTGCTTCGGGTGAGCTTGAGCCCCAGTCTGACCTCTGTGCTGACAGTGCAGAGCCTGCATGGGATTCTATCCCTCTCTCTCTGCCCCTCACTCACTTGCAACCGCTCTCAAAAAAAATTTATATATATATATATATAATAGACAAGGTTGTTACCAATATAATAGTGATTTTTTATGGCAAAATAAAGTTTTGTGTGTGGGTGAATAGCACATTCACACACACGTATATAACACACACAAAGGTTCCTCTGTGAAAAAATAATCTTGTTTGAACAGTCTTGCAAAACATATTCTCCTCCTACTCTCCTGCCCTGTGTTAGTCAGTTTTGTAGTGATAACATACCGTACTATTTCAGTGGCTTACAACAACATTTGCTTTTTGCTCACTTTATGTAAAAACAGAGGATCTGCTGTGGGCTGGCAGTGGCTGTGCTAGGATGGGATGGACTCTGCTAGGCTTATCTAGGTTCCACCTGTCTTCTCATTCTAGAACCCAGACTAAGGGAGTAGCCACTATCTGGGACATCCTGAGGGCATGTGGAGAACAAGAACAAGAAGGCCTAAGCCAAATCATGCAATTGTTTAAGACTTCTGTTCACACAGCAAAAACAATTACAACCATTCACGTTCCATTGACCAAAGCTTTCCACATGGCATTGAAATGGGATGTGTGTTCCTCCCACAAGATATAGGATTATGTTCAATGACAATGGATGGCAATATGCAATCCTGTGACTGTGAGAGAGAAAATATTTGAGGATTATAATCCAGTCTGCTTATACTCCCACTACCTCCATTGAAGTTCTAAATGCAACACTTTTCATGGAGACGAAACCACTGTACCTCCCTCCTTCTGTGGTGGAAAGTTCTTGGGTTAGAGACAGTTAGGAGGGAGAAGCCACCAGCCCCAGGGAAATAGAGGGATTAGCTAGTCCTCATTATAGGCTGGCACTGTTTTAAGCTCATTGCCAAAAGTGACTCATCTGATCTTCATAACAGCTTTATGAAGTCGGTCCTAGTATTATTCCCATTTTACAGAAGAGGAAACTAAGGCACAAAGAAGTTAAGTAAGTTGCCTGTGAACACACATCTCGTGAGTGGCAGAAACAGGATTCCAACCCAGATGTTTTGGCTCCAAAATCCCTGCTCGTAAACACAATGAAGGGAAGAGAAATTGATGGTTCCGACGCCATGGGTGAGCTGGTTGCTAGTAAGCTATGCTTTTAGGGGAGACATAATAATAATGTCTGAAAGGGGCAGACATTATTTCAGTAAGACATTGCAAGTATGTTTTTCAAAACATACCAAAAAACTGGACATTCTTGGATCATTGGGATATAGGCCACTGTCCTAGGCACCATCCTGCATAATCTCTTCTCTCATGGAGTATACACATTAGTGGAGGGAGACACACTATTGACAAATAGCTAAGGAAAAAATATCATAGGTCATATGATATTAAGTGCCATGGAAAACAATTAAGCGGGACCAGGGAATGAAGAATACAGAGCAGTGCTGGAGATGGATTGCAATTTAAAGATAGTGGTCAGTGCAAACCTTGCTAATGTGACATTTGAACAATGGTACAAAAGAAGTAAGGGAGATCAGTGTTTGATGAATGAATAAATGAATGCTCAAGCAGATCTAGCTATCCCCATGAGCCTTAAAAAAAAAAAAGGATTATTTATTACTTTACATACCCACCCAAGCTATCCTCTCCCCTGGTGTAACTCAAGCTCCTCTTCTCTCTCAACTGGCTGTGGCAACACCCATTCCACCAAAGGATTTCCTACAGGACAGAAGGGGATATTGGGAATATGCAGAGGTCATTGTTCACATTGTTCTGGGGCGGCGGGGGGGTGGGGAGGGTGGGATGAGAGGAGAGGGGTTGATTTAGGTTGTTGTTAGTACATCTAATATTGCATCTCAGAGAAGGCTGAGCATATTTTGCTCAACGAGGTAGTGAGCCAGATACAAAAACAGATGGAGCTAATAGAATTACTGATCAATGAGCAAATGAGAGAGTGCGAAGACTTTGGTGGTGTGCAGAGATTAACCTGACTAATATCAAGACTGCAAAAGGAGAAGAGTATTTGCTTTCCTGCTCTCCCTCTCTCTAGGAATGAGAGGGGTCCGATCAGGAGGAGCCAGGACGTACAAAGCAACCATCCCCCCAAGAACTTTTAAGAAGTTCCAGGGGCACCTGGTGGCTCAGAGGTTAAGTGTCCCACTCTTGGTTTCGGCTCAGGTCGTGATCTCCCAGTTGGTAGGTTCGAGCCCTGCATCGGACTCTGCACTGACAGAGTGAAGCTTGCTTGGGATTTTCTCTTTCCCTTTCTTTCTCTGCCACTCCCTTGCTCATGCTCTCTCTCTCAAAATAAATAAACTTAAAAATTAAAACCAAGTTCCTTATGTGGTCCTAATGGAAATCCTGGATTGAAAACCACTGATTTCTGTGTAGCAGCTATATAAAACACAATCCACAATTTATGGTGTTTTTTTAAAACGTTAGTTGATAGATGATCTCAAAAGAAACTAATTACCGTGAAAATCAGGCCAACGTTTTCCACCATCTGTCCAAAGCGTGCCCTTGTTGGGGAGGATTGCAACTCACCCACATGTTATTCTTGCCTTCAAGCCAAGCAGGCTGCGCAAACACAAGCCTCCCTCCAGTCTGAGATGCTGCTGGGATGCTGTAGCCAGTGAGTGGAAGTGGTGTAAGTAATGCCTCCAGCCATGGGGATGCATTCAGCGCTCTGCTTATTTTTTTTTTAATGTTCACTTATTTTTGAGAAAAAGAGAGTGCGTGTGGGAGAGGCAGAGAGAGAGAAGGAGACAGAGGATCTGAGTCATGCTCCTCGCACTGATAGCAGAGATCCCAATGCGGGGCTCAAACTCACAAACCCTGAGATCATGACCTGAAATCAGCTGAAATCGGATGCTCAGCTGACTGAGCCACCCAGGTGTCCCCAGCGCTCTGCTTTATTAAAGGGACTCCAGTGCAAAGGCACATGCAGGACAGGTGGCAGTTTACAGGCGGCAGGAGCCAGAAGAGCTTTCTATCGAAGCCCCTGTATATGATACCAGTCCCAGGGTCCGCTCCAGCTTAGACAAACGCAGCCTCTGCGGATCATCTGCCTCTCACAGCATGGCACATGCCTCCTGCTGGATGCATCTTCACAGAGCACAGTCTTCACCAACTTCTCCCCGGGTGGCACTTCTGGGAGTCCTGGGAGAGGAGGGAGGGAGGGCATCTGTAATCAGAGGTGGGCATTTTATATCGGTCTCTGTATTGTTTCTAATAGCTTTCACACAGCCATGATGTTCTGACTAAACTGCTGGGCTCTCATGGGATGGTCGTTTTATGTAAAACTAGTTCCCTTGTGGCAAGTTCCAGAAGTTTCCCACCAAAGGATATCTCACAATAGGGAATAAGATGGAAAACTGAGAAGCGATAAAATGTGAACTGGATAATTGCAGTGATAAAAAATAATAATAATGGATGGTCACGTGAGCAAGGGCCCTGCTATGGAAGTTCACAGGCAAATGTGTAAATATGTTGTCTGGGCTCTGGACAGATAAACATGCGGGCACACGTTTGCATGCCTTCGTTTCCCACACTCAGACCGGGGTTCCCGAGCACTACTTCTCCAGCTTTGTGGGTCTGCCTCAAAGAGCCGCTGCCATGTTCTCCTTAAAGCTTCTTCCCTCCTCTCTCAAAGACAGAAGACTAAGCTGGCTCCACATCTGGTGCATCTGGTGTTTGATAACACTAACATAGGACCTGTTCTCTTGTATGCAAAGTGTCATCCCATATCTTGGATTCACTTATTCATTCTACAGGCAGTCACTGACCGTTGACTTTGGGCAAAGTTTACATAATGGTCTTAATCTTGAGCCTTAATCTCCACCTCCTGATGCTCTCCCCACCCTACACAAAGTATGTCTTCTGGTTTCCAAACTAAATGTTGGCATTCTGTATTGGAAAGATGAGTGGGACTCCTGGAAATCAAAGCGTACCTATGGGGTTCTCTCCCTGTTATTTTAGCCTCAGGCCATGAAACCCCGGTGGAACAGCAGGTAAAGAGACCTGGCGGGCAGAGAACCCCAACCAGGCAGACCCCAAAGGAGGCACCTAATACATTTCCTAACGCTAAAAACAATGGATCAATGCATGTAAAATTTGTTCCCAAGAAGTAAATCTTTTTACATTTTTAGGACAAGAGAGACATTTGAAATTTGATTTGCATTCAAGTCAGGAGATGTGGCAGGCAGTGTCCTAACCATTTATGGTGGCAGACTCAAAATGAGGGGGGGAAGGCAAGAGGATCTGAGGTGCTCAGAGCTTCCTGACCATCTGAGACTTGTTTTTTTTTTTTAATTTCCTGTATTCTTGTTCAAAGTTTCTTCTTAGAGTTAATAAACTCAAAAGTGTTGAGACTTGAAATTGATTCGTATCTGTACAGCATTCTTAACTGTGAAAATACTCTTTACTGGGTATCTAGTAAGCTCAGAAAAATATAGCAAGTGGATGATAGGTTTTGTTCTAATTTTTTATTAGTGTAAAATGTAAATATATAAGAATGTAAAATGTAAATATTCAGAATAACTTACTTGAAACACATTTTACCCAACAAAACTCATCAGGTAATTTGTTCTTATTTACTACTCTTTTCATTGTTCCATCCAATTTATATGCTGCAAAATTGTGGGCTTTTTCTATTTCATCCCTTTTTGGTAAAAAAGGTAAATATATCCATTTAAAATCAGGAGCTTCATCAAATTTTATTTTTAATTTCTTATGTCTTTTATTCAATGTGCTTAAACCAACCAACCAAAAAAACAAAAAAACCAGTTCACCCATTTTTCCCACCCCCACCCCTCCACCTCTGGCAACCACCAATCTGTTCTCTACATCTAGGAGCTTAATTTTATAGATATAGATAGATGATAGATATATTAAAAAAAATTTTTTTTCAACGTTTATTTATTTTTGGGACAGAGAGAGACAGAGCATGAACGGGGGAGGGGCAGAGAGAGAGGGAGACACAGAATCGGAAACAGGCTCCAGGCTCCGAGCCATTAGCCCAGAGCCTGATGCGGGGCTCGAACCCACGGACCGCGAGATCGTGACCTGGCTGAAGTCGGACGCTTAACCGACTGCGCCACCCAGGCGCCCCTATATTTTTTTTAGATTACATATATAAGAGAGATCACACAGTATTTGCCCTGCCATGTGAGTTTTGATCAGTCTTAACAAAATCCACAGTTTGCCAAAGCCTGGAACAACTCAAATATCCATCAAGTGGAGAATGAATAAATAAGTTTATTTATGGTCTTTCATTCAATATGACATTAGGGAAGATAAATAAGATGCAGTGAAAATGAATTTTGTAAAATGACAAAAATTATAAAATTTTGTAAATTTTCTAAAAGGGTAAGTCATTCAGCATTGTGGAATTAAAGAAATTAAAGAAGCCAGACACACAAGCTCAGAAAAGGCATGTTGTGTGATTCCAATTCTATAAAGTCCAAAAGTAGGCAAAAGTCAACTGTGGTGTTAGAAGTCAGAGGAATGGTTTCTGTTGAGTGGGTAGAGATTGGGAGGAGACGCTAGGGGGCCTTTTGGGGTGCTATTAGTGGTCTATTTGTTAACCTGGTTATAACATGGGCATATTCACTTTGCAATAATTCATTGAAGAGAATACTTATGATTTGGGCAAATCTTATGTGTGACAGTCTTTAAAGAAATCCAAATCTTGAATTGGGCCCTACTTGTATCCATCAAGAATTGAGCTTGCCATAGCTACCTAGGTCCTCAGAACAACTGCCTAGCATGATGATCCATTTCTAGAGTCAGGGGAAGTGAGTCAAAATTCTGAATAGAACACTGGGGCAATAGTGGCAGATGAGGCAGGCCAGGTTGGGTACTGCACTCAGGGGATCACCAGGTTTTGGGGAGCAAGTCCCACAGAGCGGTAGAGCTGAAATCCCCTGCATTCAAGATTGGTTCAGGGGCTAAGTAGGGCAGAATATGCAGATGGTGAGTACACAGTAGGTCTACCAGTGGATAGACAATGGGGAGTGGTGCATTGGGAACTGAGAGCTGTTATTTTTAACTCTCAGGGGCCACATGGCCTCCCCTCCTATGGTTCACCTTTCCACTCTGGATAGTGGGATCAGCCCACACCATGGAACTGTGGCCCTGATTTTCCATCCAGGGAGAGTAGGTCTTGTTTCTTAGAAAGGCAAGCTGTGAGGCCTAAATTTCCAGACTTTTTTTTTTCCAACTGTTGGCGTGTGTAGAAGAGACTTGGCTTAATGGAAGAGGGTGATGAAGGGAAGCTTTCAGAAAACATGGCCTGGACAGCATCAGCATTGATGCAGAACAAAAATGAGGAAGAAGGGAGATTTTGTGGAGATCATACCACCGTGGGACATAGCATTGTGGGAAAGTATATTTGAATAAGATAATCGGAGGTGGGAGAGCATGAAGATGGGGTGGGGCGTGGTCTTTGAGGATTCAGAAGCAAGGCAGCTGGTCATGGACAACGTGTGGCTGACTTCCTACAAACCTGCTCTTCATTTCCAAATCTTGAACTTTTATTTTTATTTTTATTTTTTGAGGGTTTTTTTAAATATAATTTATTGACGAGTTGGCTAACATACAGTGTATACAGTGTGCTCTTGGTTTTAGGGATAGATTCTCATGATTCATTGCTTACATACAACACCCAGTGCTCATCCCAACAAGTGCCCTCCTCAATGCCCATCACCCATTTTTCCCTTTCCCTGGCCCCACTCCATCAACCCTCAGTTTGTTCTCTGTATTTCAGAGTCTCTTGTGGTTTGTCTCCCTCTGTTTGAAACTATTTTTCCCCTTCCCTTCCCCCATGATCTTCTGTTAAGTTTCTCAAGTTCCACATATGAATGAAAACATGATATCTGTCTTTCTCTGACTGATTTATTTTACTTAGCATAATACCCTCCAGTTCCATCCACGTTGTTGCAAATGGCAGGATTTATTCTTTCTTATTGCCAAGTAGTATTCCATTGTATATATAAACCACATATTCTTTATCAATTGATGGACATTTGGGCTCTTTCCATCATTTGGCTATTGTTGATAGCACTGCTGTAAACATTGGGGGTACATGTGCCCCTATGAATCAGCACTCCTGTATCCTTTGGGTAAATTTAGTAGTGCTATTGCTGGGTCATAGGGTAATTCTATTTTTAGTTTTTTGAGGAACCTCCACACTGTTTTTCAGAGCAACTGCACCACTTTGCATTCCCACCAACAGTGCAAGAGGGTTCCCATTTCTCCACATCTTCACCAACATCTGTTTCCTGAGTTCTTAATTTTAGCCACTCTGACTGGTGTGAGGTGGTATCTCAATGTGATTTTGATTTATATTTCCCTGATGATGAGTGATGGTGAGCATGTTTTCATGTGTCTGTTGGCCATCTGGATGTCTTCTTTGGAAAAGTGTCTATTCATATCTTCCGCCCATTTCTTCACTGAATTATTTGTTTTTCAGGTGTTGAGTTTGGTAAGTTCTTTTTAGATTTTGGTTACTAACCCTTTATCCGATATGTCGTTTGCAAATATCTTCTCCCGTTCCATCGGTTGCCTTTTAGTTTTGTTGATTGTTCTCTTTGCTGTGCAGGAACTTTTTACCTTGATGAGATCCCAATAGTTCATTTTTGCTTCTATTTCCCTTGCCTTTGGAGACTTGTCAAGCAAGAAATTGCTGCAGCCGAAGTCAAAGAGGTTGCTTTCTCCTCCAGGGTTTTGATGGTTTCCTGTCTCACATTTAGGTCTTTCATCCATTTTGAGTTAATTTTTGTGTAGGGTGTAAGAAAGTTGTCCAGTTTCATTCTTCTGCATGTTGCTGTCCAGTTCTCCCAGCACCATTTGCTAAAGAGACTGTCTTTTTTTCGTTGGATATTCTTTCCTACTTTGTTAAAAATCAGTTGGCCATACATCTGTGGGTCCAATTCTGGGTTTTCTTTTCTGTTCCATTGATCTATGCATCTGTTTTTATGCTAATACCATACTGTCTTGATGATTACAGCTTTGTAGTAGAGGCTAAAATCCAGGATTGTGATGCCTCCCACTTGGTTTTCTTTTTCAACATTACTTTGGTTATTTGGGGTCTTTTAGGTTCCATACAAATTTTAGGATTGTTTGTTCTAGCTTTGAGAAGAATGCCAGTGTAATTTGGAGGGGAATGAATTGAATGTATAGATTGCTTTGGGTAGTATTGACATTTTAACAATATTTGTTCTTCCAATCCATGAGCATGGGATGTTTTTCCATTTCTTTGTGTCTTCCTCAATTTCTTTCATAAGTTTATTCTAAAGTTTTCATCATACAGATCTTTTACATCTTTGGTTAGGTTTATTCCCAGGTATTTTATGGCTTTTGTTGCAACTGAAAATGGGATCAATTTCTTGATTTCTCTTTCTGTTGTTTCATTATTGATGTATAGAAATGCTACCGATTTCTGTATATTGATTTTGTATCCTGTGACTTTGCTGAATTCATGTATCAGTTCTAGCAGCTTTTCAGTGGAATCTTTTGGGTTTTCCATGTAGAGTAGCATGTCATCTGCAAAAAAGTGAAAGTTTGACTTCTTCTTTGCCAATTTGGATGCTTTTTTATTTCATTTTGTTGTCTGATTGCTGATACCAGGACTTCCAACACTATGTTAAACAACAGTGGGAAAGTGGACATCCCTGTCGTGTTCCTGAGGAAAGCTCTCATTTTTCCCCCATTGAGGATGATACTAGCCATGGCCTTTTCATATATGGCTTTTATGATGTTAAGGTATGTTCCTTCTATCCCGACTTTCTTGAAGGTTTTTGTTAAGAAAGGATGCTGTATTTTGTCAAATGCTTTTTCTGCATCTATTGACAGGATCACATCGTTGTTATCCTTTCTTCTATTAATGTGATGTATCACATTGATTGATTTGCGAATATCAAACAAGCTATCCAGACCAGGAATGAATCCCACTTGATCATAGTGAATAATTCTTTTAATATGCTGTTGAATTTGATCTGCTAGTATCTTGTTGAGAATTTTTGCATCCATATTCATCACGGACATTGGCCTGTAATTCTCCTTTGTAGTGGGATCTCTGTCTTGTTTGGGAATCAAGGTAGTGCTGGTTTCGTAGTATAGGTCTGGAAGCTTTTCCTTCCATATCTATTTTTTGGAACAGCCTGAGAAGGATAGGTATTAACTCTGCTTTAAATGCCTTGTAGAATTCCCCTGGGAAGCCATCTGCCAGGACTTTTATTTGTTGGGAGATTTTTGATAACCAATTCAATTTCTTCACTGGTTATGGATCTTTCCAAATTTTCTATCTCTTCCCAATTGATTTTGGTAGTGTGTGGGTGTCTAAGAATTTGCCCATTTCTTCCAGATTGTCCAGTCTGTTAGCATATAATTTTTCATAGTGTTCTCCAATAATTGTTTGTATTTCTGTCGTGTTGGTTATGATCTGTCCTCTTTCATCTGTGATTTTACCTATTTGGGTTCTCTCTCTTTTTGAGAAGTCTGGCTAGGGGTTTATCAATTTTGCTTATTTTTTCAAGAAACCAGCTCTTAGATTCATTGATCTGTTCTATTGTTTTTTTGGAGTCCGTATTGTTTATTTATGCTCTAATCTTTATTATTTCTCTTCTTCTACTGGCCTTGGGGTTTCTTTGCTGTTCTTCTATTTCCTTTAGTTGTGCTGTTAGGTTTTATATTTGGGATTTTTCTTGTTTCTTGAGATAGGCCTGGACTGCAATGTATTTTCCTCTAAGGACTGCCTTTGCTGCATCCCAAAGGGTTTGGGCCATCATGTTTTCATTTTCATTTGCTTCCATATATTTTTTTAATTTCTTCATTAATTTCCTGGTTGACCCACTTATTCTTTAGTAGGATGTTCTTTAACCTCCATGCATTTGGAAGTTTTCCAAATTTTTTCTTCTGGTTGATTTCAAATTTTGTAGCATTGTGATGTGAAAATATGCATGGTCTGATCTCAATTCTTTTATATTTATTGAGAGATGTTTTGTGACCCAGTATATGATATACCTTGGAGAATATTCCATGTGCACTCAAGAAGAATGTGTAGTCTGCTGCTTTTGGATGAAAAGCTTTTGTTCTGAATATCTGTCAAGTCCATCTGGTCCAGTGTATCATTCAAGGCCATTATTTCTTTATTGATTTTCTGCCTGTATTATCTGTCCATTGTTGTAAGTGGAGTATTAAAGCCCCCTGCAATTACCATACTCTTATCAATAAGATTGCTTATGTTTGATTAATATATTTGGGTATTTAACGTGGGGGGGGCATAAATATTTACAATTGTTAGCTCTTCTTGATTATCAGACCCCATAAATATAATATAATGCCCTTCTTCATCTCTTGCTACAGTCTTTACTTTAAAATCTAGTTTGTCTGGGGGCGCCTGGGTGGCGCAGTCAGTTAAGCGTCCGACTTCAGCCAGGTCACAATCTCGCAGTCCGTGAGTTCGAGCCCTGCATCGGGCTCTGGGCTGATGGCTCAGAGCCTGGAGCATGTTTCCAATTCTGTGTCTCCCTCTCTCTCTGCCCCTCGCCCGTTCATGCTCTGTCTCTCTCTGTCCCAAAAATAAATAAACGTTGAAAAAAAAATTTTTTTTAATAAATAAATAAATAAGTAAAATAAAATCTAGTTTGTCTGATATAAGCATGGCTACTCCAGCTTTCTTTTGACTTCCAGGAGCATGATAGATGGTTCTCCATCCCTTCACTTTCAATCTGAAGGTGTCCTCAGGTCTAAAATGGGTCTCTTGTACACAGCATATAGATAGGTCTCATTTTTTTATCCATTATGATACCCTATATGTTTTGATTGGAGCATTTAGTTTATTTAACATTCAGAGTTATTATTCAAAGATAGGGATTTAGTGTCACTGTGTTATTTCATGCTTGTGGTGATGTCTCTGGTCCTTTGTAGTCTTTGCAGTGTTCCACTCACAGACTCCCCCTTAGTATCTTTTGCAGGGCTGGTTTAGTGGTCATGAACTCCTTCAGTTTTTGTTCATCTGGGAAATTCTTTATCTTTCCTATTCTGAATGACAGCCTTGCTGGATAAAGGATCTTGGCTCCCTGTTTTTTCTATTCAGCACATTGAATATTTCCTGCCACTCCCTTCTGGCCTGCCAAGTTTCAATGGACAGGTCTGCTAGTACTCTTACGTGTCTACCTTTGTAGGTTAAGGCCCGTTTGTCCCTAACTGCTTTCAGAATTCCCTCTTTCTCTTTGTATTTTGCCAGTTTCACTATGCTATGCTGTGGAGAAGACTTAATCCTGTTAAATCTGAAGGGAGTTCTCTGTGCCTCCTGGATTTGGATGTCTGCTTCCTTCTCCAGGTTAGGGAAGTTCTCAGCTATCATTTGTTCAAGTAAACCTTCTGCCCCTTTTTCTCTCTTCTTATTCTTCTGGAACTCCTATGATACAGATATTATTACGTTTCATTGAAACACTTAGTTCTCTAATTCTCCCCTCATGGTCTAGTATTTTCTTATCTCTCTTTTTCTCGGCTTCATCATTTTCCATAATTTTAAACTTCTATTTTACTTATTCTCCCCTCTGCTTCCTCCATGCTGTCACTGCATCTAGTTAATTTTGCACCTCATTTACAGCATTTTTAATTCATTATGATTATTTCTTAGTTCCTTGATCTCTGTTGTCTTCTATACTTTTTTCAAGCCCAGCTATTAATCTTATGACTATTGTTCTAAATTCTTGCTCAGATATATTGTTTATATCTGTTTTGAGCAATTCTCTAGCTGTCATTTCTTCCTGGAATTTCTTTTGAGGAGGTGTATTTTGATTTGTTCATTGAAGTAACTCTGGAAAAAACATTTTTAAGGTGGGGGGGGGATGGAAGAAGCCTTATCCCATACAAAGAGAGTAATGACAGGGATGAGAAAAAAGAAAAGAAAAAAAATTAACCAAACAGAAAATCAGAGAAACTATATGGCTTAATCCACAGAGAGAGAGAGGAAAATAAAGAAGAAGTAAATACAGAAGAGGTGTAAAAAGAATAGATTAAAAATGTCTCCTTAAACAAACCAACAACCAGAATAAACAGACTAGAGAAGGGAAGAAATAAGAGGAAGAAAAGGAAGAAATAAATATATATTTTTATGGATTTATATATATAATTGACCGAGAATCAAATCAGAAAATGCAAATCCACTGAACCGATATCTGATGGTTTCTTGGAATCGGTGGCAGTGCTGGTCTGGAGAAGGGGCCATCTGGTTCAGTCAGTGTCAGTCTTGCTCCAGTAGATAAGCAGTTACCAGGCACAGAGGGGCATGGTTTGGTGTAGGTGGGTCCCGCCTCCACTGTGGGCCCATTGTCCATTCCCTGAAGCCCCACCTTGTTGGTGATAGGGAGAAAAATGGCAACACCCCAGTCTCTCCTCCCCAGACTGGGTGTCCCAAACCACTCTGTTCAGATCATCCTCACAGTGCCCCAGTTTTTTCTGCTCCACAGTCTCCCAAGCCTCCCAAGCTCTCAGATGGGATTCAAACCCCAGTGTCTTAAAGGATCCCCCTCTGTGTGCCCTGTTCCTGGGGTTGCGCCACTCTGCCCAGCCAGCTGACAAAGGGCCTCTGGTTCCTCACAGTGCCACGTGGACACGAGCAGCACAGTTCGTTCCATGTCTAGAAGGATCCCGCTCTGCGTGCCCTGGTTCCATCCTAGACAGCCAGATGACAAAGAGCCTCTGGCTGGCGGGTGCCTGGAGGGTCTTTTGTCCTTGGAGCAGCTATTTGCTTTCTTCCCACAGCACAGAGAGGATTGCTGTCTCTAACTGCACCTCAGACTGGCTACAGAGCCCGAGGCTGGCTCCCCTTCTCCCCAGGTGCACGAATAGGCAGCTGGCTCCAGTCCAGAGAAAGCCCCACAGTTAAAAATTGGTTCTTTGCCTGTTTTTTTCTGTTTCCCAGTCCATGGTTTTTTTCTCTTGTCCAAATACAATCCTATATTTCCACAGCCTCTCTTTCCCCTCCTTTTGTCTCTCCACAGAAGGGGATCCCTTCCCTCCGTTCTTATGCCACCCTTTTTATCTCCACCAGTTTGAAATCACGTACCTCTGGCCCGCCACGTTTTCCCTGTGGGCCCTTTGAGATGTTTCTGTCACTCTGTAGCCCGGATTCCTGGAATTCCAAGTCTTCTGGCCTCAATACTGCTGTGTTTGAGGGACAAGGGAACTTCAGGTCCCAATACTTCTCTGCCATGTTGACTCCTCTTTCCAAGTCTTGCATTTTTAAACCACAGTCACACCTAGGGAGCTAGTGAAGAGTGAAGCCAGTATAATTGTCTTTGAACTGAACTGACGTATGGGGCTGATGTTTTCCTGTTTGGAATGCATCCATGTATTTGGAGCAATTTGCCCCTATAACTATCTCTAAAAGCAGGCTGTGGACCCTCTTTGGGTGTTCCAGCCCCAGTTGGGATCCATAAGGAGGTCCTTGATCAAGATCTTGCTTGCAGTGGGGGCTGGGAATGGGTGCATGGGAGGGTGGCTTAGAGAAACAAAAAAACAAATTTATCCCTAGACTAGCATCTACCAGACATAAAAGTATGCATAGTTCTGGAAAAAAACACAGTATGTGAGCAGGGTTAACATTAAGCATGGCTCCCTTAGGTTAGCAGCTGTGATTTCCTTGCCATGTGAAGGTGTACTTTCCCCACTGTGTTTGCCCTGCTGGGAATAAGGTGCAGGATGAGTTGAGAAATTACTGATGAAGCACAGTGACAACACCGCTAAGAGTCTGTCTAATTCCCTGGCGTGGGGATTTCAGGGCAGCAAAAAGTGAGTGGTGGCTACTAACCAGATTCCAAGACAGCTGAGGAAATCCCAGAGGAAATGAGTTTGTTTGTTTGTTTGTTTGCTTGCTTGCTTGCTTTTCAGTTCGTAAAATACTTCCTGAAAGCATTTTTATAGGAAAACTTTATTTAAGAGAGTTTCTTTGAGCCTGGACCAGCACATGGAAGTATGAGCATTGGCAATATCTACTCCTACCCGCCCCCACCTTGCCCTCCCCATCCAGTCATTTCTTTTGCAAATCACTTGGAGCCTTGACTTGGCAGAGCTGTCCAGACAGCATCTGACCTTGCCTAAAAATTGTGATTTATAGCATGCTGATCTCAAGCATTTTAATGCAATGCCCCAAAGAGCAGAGAAGTCTCAATAAAAGGATATTCTAGAACTTCTTCAGTCAGTGGGCCAAATCCCATCCCCAAGCCAGGATGAGATAGATCATCAGATCTCCAAGACAAAAGAACTCTTCCAGGGCTATATGGACCTATTGAAGCTGGATTTGTGAGAGCCAAGTATTGTGAGAGCACAAGTAGGCCCCGCAGCCTGACCGTCCTGGCTCCATGCCTGCTCGGGGCGTGGCGTGCTGCTCACGCGGGTCCCTTGCTCTTGTCCCCACTCTCCCTGCCATAGAAGGAGGAATTATTGCACTGTCCGTCACAGACTGTCTGCAAATAAAGCTGATTCTCAGAGGCGCTCAGATTTACTACATTTCACTCTCCCAATGGCATGTGACTGACCATGTGTTACCCCTCTCTGTACTTCAGTGTCCTCACTTGTTAAAAGGGGAGGTAATAGTCTGTGCCACTCATGGGGCTACTGTGAAGGCTAGATGAGGTGCAAATGATTACAACACTTAGCACAGTGACTGTGCTCCAGACATGGTAGGCATGATTATTCCCATCATGAGCCTCTAACCACTTGATTTAAATTAAATGGCCTGAGGAGGCACCTGGCTGCTTCAGTCAGTTGAGTGTCCCATTCTCGATTTCAGCTCAGGTCACGATCTCACGGTTCATGGGATCGAGTGCCACATGGGGCTCTGCACTGACAGGCTAGAGCCTACTTGGGATTCTCTCCTCCTCTGTGCCTCCCCCACTGTCTCTCTTACATGCTCACACGAGCATGCTCTCGCTCTCTCTCTCTCTCTCTCTGTCTCTCTGAAAATAAACTTTTTTTAAGTTAATTAATTAAATGATCTGAGAGCTTAGATGGGGCAGGTGGTTTAGAATGTGCAACCTGGGAAGGAGGAGGCATTAGGAAGGAATCCTGGAAGAGTAACTAGAAGGTCCCCAAAGAATGACATGCTGGCTGCCTCACAGGAGGCCATTACTAAACCAAGAGCCCCAAAATAAGAGGGTTACTTGATGGTGCCTAGGTACCCCAAATATCTGCTGTCACTAGGATTTCCACTTCCCAGTATGCCTCGTAGGGAATGGTATCAGATGGAGAAAGCCTTCTAGAAGTTGTCCCTTAGATGGTATCCAGCTGGTAGGTGGGGAACCCCCACTCTGGCCAGGAGGAATGGGGGAAGGCTGGTCTTTTCAAGGCTCATCAAACAACACTCAGCCATTTCAAATGTCTCAAGACAGGCAGCCTTGCCTCTGGACGGTCTTCCCTTGATTACAAAAATCATAAAATTTAAAAGAAAATATATGCCATGTGTTTCCAAGAATTTACACTTAGTTCATCAAATCTTTTGTTTTCTGAGAGTGTTTTGGAGTCCAACAAGACTATTGAGGCTTTTTCAAATGTCTTTTAAAATGCTTTTTTTTTTAAAAGAAGGACATTAGAAGGCTTTGAAATTTGTTCCAAGAGTAAAAATAATAATATTAATAATAAATTGCTCAAAACTCTCAACTCCTGCAGGTTCAAAATTTACTTAATATTCCAAAACCAAAAGACTTACGGGGGGTTGTCATTTCTTGAAAGAGGAAAAAGAAAGAAGCTCACTGGAGTTCACTGGGTGGTTCTCAGTTGTGCCCATGGCCCAGTCGACTTCTTACTTAGCTTACACCTTCAGAGGAAGCCCCCCTACCTTGGCATCAATGAGGGCAGGTTAAAGTCATACTGAGGGTACTTACTGAGTATACTTGGCTTTTCAGCCTGGCTTATTTTTGACTGGTGGATCAAAGCCCTCCAAGAATGGCTCTCTTGTGGGGCACACGGTCTGTGTCACATAACATTGGTGGTGTATTGTTAGGTGAGCAAAGAGTGGAAACAGAACAGTTTTTCTTTGAGGTGTGTGTAAATGAGCGGCTGCCAAGCAGCTGCCCTTGAACGCTGTCTTCTGGTGACCTCTGGTGGTAGAATTTGTCCTAGCATGTGTACATGTATGCTTCTGAGCCAAGCCATCCAACCATGTTACAATTTTCCTACATTCCTTTCCTGCTGTTTTGTCATTCATGTTAGGCAAGGAGCAAGAATCAGTTGCAAACACCCAGAATAAAGTGGTGCATGTGCCTGACCAGACTGTTAATTTCACAAAAAGTTGCCTGGTGCCTTGTCTTTCAGTGAAAGCCTGATACATTTCCTGTAGAAAGAGAAAAGAAGCTAAAATGAAGGAAAGTGTGGCATCCACAATTTTCGTTTTGCTACTTTTTCTCAACACCAGACTCCTGAATGGTAAGTAAGAGACTGTCCTGCTCTCTTTAATTCCATGGGGTGTTTCTTGAGAGGGCGGAGAGTCCATATAGTCCTCTTGTACTGCAGTTACAAGAAATAAAAGTGTCAAAGTGATTTGCTGCTATTAATTTGCAGTATTTTTTGGTATTAAAATTAATGCAGAAATCAATGCAAAGGAAGCAATGCGGTGAATGCAAAGGCATGTCCCTATGTTGTGCCTTCTGTCCTCACTCTGGGAATGCAGTGAAGCCGCTGTATGAACAAGACCAGAGGCTCGGTCCAGCTTTCCAGCTACTACTAGCTATATATGGAACCTGGAACCAATCACTCAATCTCTCTGGGGTTCTGCTTTTTCAAAGTGAGGATAATGATGTTCCCTCCACCTCAGATGAAATAATGTATGTGGAAAATCTTTGAAAAAGTGTAAAGAGATAACAGGGATTGCTATTACATGGTCAGAAACATATAGCCAACTCTGTTGTCTGTGCCCATGGGAGAATGAAGTTCACAGAGCCAGCATGCTGGTAGGTACATTTCGGTGCCGCCACCTCTGGGTATCTTTGGGTGTGGATACTTTTGTATATACTTCTGTGTATTAACTTCTCTATGTGTATCTGATTGCAAATGCTTCTCTGTGTATACCAATGTAAGTATACGTCTGTGTGTGTACCTCCATGAATGTGTATATTTCAATGTGTGTACCTGCCTGTGCTCTCTGAGTATGCATATGCATGTATGTCTTTGGGGGCGGGGGGGGGTGTGCATGTGTGTGTTTGTGAGGTGGGCTCTATGTGGGTATTTGTGTGTACCTGTGTGTATGGTGCCTATGTGGTTTTCCCTCTGTGTGCACTTTATAAGGATAGTGAGACAGTCCATTAATTTTCACTGTGTCCGCTAAAGTGAATGAAAGGAACATTTGACTAAGCATAATTTCACAGCTGTGCTCTCCTCTCTTGAGTTTCCTAGAAGTACTATGAATAACCAGTGACATGTAGAAGAGATAAGCTTCCAGAGAGAAAAAGGACAGTAGAGATCAGTATAATCCATGGGGAAACTTGAAGTGCTCAAATAAGCATCAGTTGCCTTAATTGTCTTCTGAACATACTCATTATTGAGCCATAGGTTTGGGGGGGGGGGGAGTTGGTTAATAAACCTTTCTGTCCCACACACTCCTTCCCACCCACAACAAAACACAGCAAACAAATTGTTTCAACCTGTGAGATTGTCTTGAAGAAATTTTCCCTGGAGGACGAATGATGTTACAAATATCGGCAGACCTAAACCCAGGCTGGCTGGCATGGATTCCGAGGTTTTCTGTAGTTCTTTGACGGTTTTCAGGGGGACTGGGAGCCACAGGTAGCTCGGCTCCCACTGACATGATTAGCCCAGTGTCCTCTGCCCAGCCTATGCACCGCATCATGTCATTCCATGAAATTCTTTCCGGCTAGTTTTGCCTGGTACCCCTTCTTCCATGCCTGTCCTCCTCCGACTTGCCCTTTCTGATCTGGTGCTCAGCAAGAAATTCTGGCCCAGGAGCCAGCCAGCAGGAGGGGGGTGGGGGGTGCGGTGGGGAGGGGACAAGTGTGAGAGAAAACAGAGAGAACCCTACCCCCCACCCAGTTGCTGAGACTGACACCTTTTGAAAGCTCTCCTCTCTGCTGCTGACTTTCTCCACTAAGCTCTAGCTCAGGCATCCAGCTTGGGGAAAAAGGAGGATTAGCTGGGGTTCTGTGAATGGGCACGGTGGCACTCCTAGCCCAGCAGCACAGGGCAAACTCCCAGGGCCACTCTTTCCCCTCTTTGGACCTGACAGAGAAGGAAGAGGAGAGGGGGCAAGCTCACCAAGAGCTTTGGGGATTAAGCAAGTAAAAAACCCCATTCTCTTGACATTGTATTTTCCACATCACCTCATTCAGACCTTCTAGCTTCCAACTGGGATTAGACACAGCTCTTGTATAATAATGGTAGCTGGTAACCAGGAGGGCAGCTCTCCACTCCCTCACCTCTTACCATGCCTCCCACCCCCAAAAGGGTCATAGAACTGCAAGGAAGCCCTTTGCCACTCACCACAAAAAGACCCAAGGGAAAGGGGGAAAATATAAGACAAAAGGAACTAAAAAACAAGATTCGGAAATGGGGCTGGAAGAATGAGGAGACAGAGGGTGAGACTGGGTCAGAGGTCCAAGCCAAATGGAATCAAAGGAAAATGAAGGCCACAGATTGAGTCAATGGTGTGGGAATGGCAGAAAGATGGAGATTTGTGAGCAGATGAAGTGCCAGAGAGCCCTGTTTCAGCAGAGTGTCCCCAGGATGCTGGTGCCTGGGGGAGAATTCTTTCCACAGTCACCCTTGTACTGTGAGATGGTGTCAGTTTCATAGACTCTGGGATTGAGGAAGGGCCACGTCCTCTTCAGTCCATGTGTACCCTTATAGTCAGTCACCAATCCCAGTTAGTTTCTTACCTCACAGGACGCACAAGCACAGGACACACACACAAACACACACACACACACACACACACAGAGCTCTCTCTCTGTCTCTCTCTCTCTCTCTCTCTCTCACACACACACACACACACACAGCTCTCTCTCTGTCTCTCTCTGTCTCTCTCTCTCTCTCTCTTTCTCTCTCTCTCTCTCTCTCTCTCACACACACACACACACACACACACACGCACAGCTCTTTCTCTCAGTCCTGCCAACATCTGGGCAGCCCACAGAGAAATGTTGCCGGATGCTGACACTTTGGCATTTCTGAGCAACCCACCCCTAGGCCTGCTCACCCCAAGAGCTCATCACTGGGCTGGTCCCACGAATCTGCTTCTGTCACCAGCAGGATGGTCGAATGGTTGAATGCACCCTCATCTTTACTTCAGATGCTTCTGGCTTTTTCTAGGACAATCGCCTCCTGGAAAACCTGAGATCCTTAAATGTCGTTCTCCTGAAAAGGAGACATTCACCTGCTGGTGGAAGCCTGGGGAAGATGGAGGTCTCCCTACCAATCACACACTGACTTACCACAAGGAAGGGTAAGTTTTCTTCTGTGCTATCAACCCACATGACCGCTCTCAATCTCCCGGCCCAAAGAACACTGGTTCTGAGTTAGAATTGCCACACTTCCTTGGGTTGACACTAGTAAGGCTCCTACCACTGGGGCAAAGAACTTACTGTTCATGTCCACATTCTCGTGTTAATATCCTTCAGGAGCTCCCTAGATGCGCATAAGCTCTTTCGCCACCCCAGAAATATAATACGGCATTGTTTCCACTGCCTGTCTGAAGCTTAGGTTGTAGCCCAAAGTCACATATGAATCGTTCCTGAGTGCTCATTAATTTTAGATGCTTATCTGTAAACCTTGTACCATGTGTCATTTGTCTTTTAGTAATTGTTACTTTTGCGATATAAGTGGATTATCATGTAATCCTTAACAACCATGGTAACGTTAGGTTTTCTAACTTGTTTTGTGACCAAGTAAAGAGCCCTCAAAGCAAAGGAAGGTAAGGACTTTTCCTTAGCGTTTGCTGATCCAGGATCCAGGATTGTCCAGGGGGTGTATTTGGAGCTAAGGTTTCAGTGAGGGCTGAACAAGGTCATCTCCAGGGGAAGATTTTGTTTTACTCATAATGAAACCTTTCTGGAAATCCCGGGAAGGCTGTAGTCCTGTGATTGCAACAGCTGGCCCACCTCCCAAGGACTGCACTTTGTTGGACACAAAGCTGTCATCCCTTCTGGGACCCAAAGGAGGGTACATGTAAATAGATTTCGGGAACTCACACGGGTGACCGAAATCAAATACACCTTCACACCTTGTGGCGGGTCTTGCAGTGAGGCTGTGAAGTCTAAATGTGAGCAGCCCAGTGAGCCACCTGGTCCTGAACTCTCTCTTTTCTGAGTCACTTGCCTCTGTTGTTGACTTGGTGCAGTCTGAAATACACCGACATCAATTTGTATCCTCTTTCATCTTTTGTTAATGAAATGTGACTCAACACCTATGTGCAAGAAATGCCGCGTGTGCACAACCCGCAGGGTGTGTGTAAGGGGGAGAGTCCCATTTCCTGAGATGGCCCAGTGGCCATTCTCTGAGTAGAGTGGCACCTTGGCCGTTGAAAGTGCAAGTGTTTATTGGCAAGGGGCACAAATCACAAAGCCCACAAAAACCTGCCGAAGGGAAGTGACGGTGAGAAGCAGGGTCGCTGGGGACCTGATGTAACCCTTCCACCACCATCCCCAGCACCCTCTTTCCTGTCTCACTCCCAGCTGACATAGGCAGGACACAGATGTTGGGGGAGCCATTCCTTAGCTCTGGTATTTGCATTGGAACATCTGATCCTCAAAAGCCAGTGTTAATGATCTATTCAGAAAAAGACTAAAAACTAAAAATAAATAAATAAATAAATAAATAAATAGGAAAAGAAAAAGACTAAACTCTTTTTACTACTTTCTTATTCACTGCTAATATATCACTCATTGCAGAGAGACACTCACACATGAATGTCCAGACTACACAACCAGTGGCCCCAATTCCTGTTACTTCAACAAGAAGCACACCTCCATCTGGACAATGTACATCATCACAATAAATGCCACAAACCAGATGGGAAGCACTTCCTCGGATCCACGTTATGTGGACGTGACTTACATAGGTAAGGGGAAGGGCGACAGGTAAGGAATTTGTTACTCCGTTATGGATTTGCCAGTAGTCAAACTCAGTGTGACTCTTCTTGGCTTTTGCACGCGTCCCACAAAAGAAAGATGAGAAAATTTACAATACCCTGCTCAGCTGAGTTTTTCAAACCAACTTTAATTGAGTCATTCATAGCAGTAGGACTGGCCCTCTGGATCCTTGTGTTTCTGTGCTTTCCCTTGACCCTTCTTCCCATCCTCTTGCATCCAGAAGGAATGTTCTATCTATGCTTCCCTGCAGCCCTCCTCCTGCAACCAATGTCCCCTTCCCTCTTATTTTGTCCCTCCCAAGGGAAGACAGAGCTACCCCACAGAATAGCAGCTCTCAGGAGGTGTTCATCTGCTTCTGTATCCAAGGAATTACTCCAACTGACTTGCCCCAGATTCAATTTTCAGTATATGTGTGCTCAGCAACTGGAGCCATTATTTCAAAAATAAATAATTTGGGGAGTGAATACTTGAAGAGCAGTCTGAAGGCCAAGATCACAAGCACAAAGTTTGGAGAAGTCATTAGCCAAGCGAAACAAAGCCAACCTGAGAGCTGCTTCTTGCTTTGCATGATCAGCAGTGAGCTACGGGACAACTAGGCATAACTGTAGTGGCCTGGATGGTTTAGCAAGGGTGACAAAGGGAATCTTAGGACAAGAGATGGCTTGGCCAGGCCTGAGTTCAGCCCTCATCTTGGGTAATAATCTAGGGAATAGCTAATTAGGCTCATGGTTACCCAAGTCTTCCTGATTTACCTACCACCACTCAATAAGGAAAATCGGATTAGGGTTCTCAAGTGTTCACTTGCATATATATCATCCCATTGGTATCGTATCAGTGGCTTATCCTTAAAAACTAGAAAAGCTTCCAACACCAACTAGTACATACTTGAAAATTTTCTTCCTGCAGCAAATCATTGGAATGAGCATGGGCTGGGAACTGAATTCGATCTTAGTTTACGAAACTCAGAAACTTCCACTGGCAAGTAGGAATAAATTACATTCTAGTCATATAAATTACTTGAGATACGAAGCCTTTAAGATGCTAAGTGCCAACTCATTCCTTTGTCGTGGGCTTTTTCTTACATTTTTAACATTTGAGGGCAAAACAGCAAAAACAAAAGAAGTTCTGAAATGAGCAGTTGCTATAATGAGAGCATTCACAAAAAAATGGAATCACTAAAGAGTAGGACCTTTAAAAAGTGAAATCAATGAGGGCATCGATTTCACATGGGCTCTGGAAAACAAATTCTCTGGTGAAAAAAGTGTTGGGCCGTATTTTCCAAAACAATGGAAGGAGGGTTTATGGACCACTCCTCCTATGGGGAGGGTCAAACCCTCCTATGACCTTACAGCATCCAGTGCTGGTAACAGGCCATAGAAGTTCATTTAAAAATCAGTGTGCACTACAGTACATTTTCTATCAGCTGGAGTCTCATCCAGTGATAACCTGCAGTACAGAATGACAATATTGGCAGATAATGTCTCAGAAATAGATTGTGTTGTTGTTGATCTTGTTACTGCCATTGAATAATATTTAGCGATGTTGAAGACACTTGAAAGGAGCGATTCCCAACTGGCGGCTGTTTTGCCCCCCACAGGATAGTTAGCAATTACAGGAAATATCTCCACATAGTGCAACCTGGAAAGGAGGGTTGAGGGAATTACTGATGTTTAATGGGCAGAGGCCAGAAACGCTGCGAAGGCTCAGCATCCTACACACACACCCCACTGCCAACAAAGAAGGATCTGGTCCAAAATACATAATGCTGAGGTTGAGCAACTTTGCTTTAAAGGATTCGTCGTAAACATTTTGTTGGCAGTTTTGTACAAATAGTTTTTGATCAGAGGCGTTTCTCAGTATTATGTTTAGCTTAAAACCTTTGTAGATGATGTTTGTTTAGTAAGTACATATCATCCTTTCAGGAAGTACAATCACCCTTAGTTATTTACTTAGTAACAAATAAGCATTAGGATTGGTGGCAAATTTTCCAGAGTTCACTTTTTTAAGTAACTGTAGATTATAATGCCAAAACACTATAGTTAACACGCACATCCCAAACCTGGCATGGCGAATTATTTGAGAAGGTAATAAATGAATAGAGAAAATATTACTGACCAGCAGGACTGAGATTAGGGGAAGACAAGTTGGTATCCAAGGCACCTCACTCTTAAGGAGGGATTCACAGACCTGTACTTAAAGGAACCTCAGAGTAAGTGCCTCCTTAATTTTTTGAGACAGAGTACAAAACTCACCTTTGTACTCATTTTAAAATGTTCAATCCAGTGGTATTGGTTCATTCACAGTGTTCTGCAATGACCATCACTATCTAGTTCCAGAATATTTTCACCACTCCAGATGGAAACTTCATACCCATTAACCAGTGACTCTGGATTTCCCACTCTACCCCAACTCCAGAGCAATCACTAATCTGCTTTCTGTCTCTATAGATTTGCCTATTCTGGAAATTTCAAACATATGGAATCAGATAGTATATGGCCTTTTGTGTCTGGCTTCTTTCACTTAGTCTAATGTTTTCAAGATTCATCTATAGTCTAGCATATGTCAGTACTTCCTCCCCTCTTATGGCGGAAGAGTCTTCCGTTATGTGAATATTAACCCATCATCAACTGATGGATGTTTGAGTTGTTTCCACCTATTGGATGCTATGAGTAGTGTGCTATGAACACTCAGGCAGGAATTTTTGTTTGAGCACCTGCTTTCTTTTTTTTGTATATGAAATTTATTGTCAAGTTGGTTTGCATACAACACCCAGTGCCCATCCCAACAGGTGCCCTCCTCAATGCCCATCACCCACCCTCCCCTCCCTCCCAACCCCCATCAACCCTCAGTTTATTCTCAGTTTTTAAGAGTCTCTTATGGTTTGCCTCCCTCCCTCTCTTTTTTTTCCCTTCCTCTCCCCCATGGTCTTCTGTTAAGTTTCTCAGGATCCACATAAGAGTGAAACCATATGGTATCTGTCTTTCTCTGTATGGCTTATTTCACTTAACATCACACTCTCCAGTTCCATCCCCATTGCTACAAAGGGCCATATTTCATTCTTTCTCATTGCCACATAGTATTCCATTGTATATATAAACCACAATTTCTTTATCCATTCATCAGTTGATAAATCAGTCCATAAATCAGTTGATTTAGGCTCTTTCCATAATTTGGCTATTGTTGAAAGTGCTGCTATAAACAATGGGGTACAAGTGCCCCTATGCATCAGCACTCTGTATCCCTTGGGTAAATTCCTAGCAGTGCTATTTCTGGGTCATAGGGTAGATCTATTTTTAATTTTTTGAGGAACCTCCACACTGTTTTCCAGAGTGGCTGCACCAGTTTGCATTCCCACCAACAGTACAAGAGGGTTCCCATTTCTCCACATCCTCACCAGCATCTCCTGATTTGTTCATTTTAGCCCTTCTGACTGGCGTGAGGTGATACCTCAGTGTGGTTTTGATTTGTATTTCCCTGATGAGGAGTGACGTTAAGCATCTTTTCATGTGCCTGTTGGCCATCTGGATGTCTTCTTTAGAGAAGTGTCTATTCATGTCTTCTGCCCATTCTTCACTGGATTATTTGTTTTTCGGGTGTGGAGTTTGGTGAGTTCTTTATAGATTTAACTAGCCCTTTGTCCGATACATCATTTGCAAATACCTTTTCCCATTCCATTGGTTGCCTTTTAGTTTTGTTGATTGTTTCCTTTGCAGTGAGCACCTGCTTTCATATCTTTTGAGTATATACCTAGGAGTGAAATTGATTACACGGTAATACTATATTTAAGTTTCTAAGTAACTTCCAGACTTTTTTGTACAATGACTATACCATTTTACATTCCCATCAGCAATGTATGAAGGTTCCAACTTCTCTAATGTTCTTCCCAACACTTGTTATTTTTCAGTTTTTGAATTCTAGCCATTCTAGCAGGTATGAACTGCTCTCTCATTGTGGTTTTGACTTGCATTTCCCAATGACTTTTGAGCATCATTCCTGTGCTTGTTGCTCATTTATGCCTCCTTAAATTTTACATCTTTCTTGCTTCAACCTAACCTCAGTTCTTCTTACCAGCACCTGATACCAAATGCAAAGAGTCTCATAACCATGGTGGAGTGAAATAGTAGAGAAAGCTGCCTTTAAGTCATATAGTTCTGTGTTCAAATGCTACTTTTACTAAATATGTAGTTTCTTTCATATCTACAGTTGAACCAGACCCTCCTGTGAACCTGACTTTGGAATTAAAACAGCCAGAAGACAAAAAACCATATCTGTGGATGAAATGGTTCCCACCCACCCTGGTTGATGTAAGATCTGGTTGGCTCACACTCCAGTACGAAATTCGATTAAAACCCGAGAAAGCCACTGAGTGGGAGGTGAGTCAACTAGAAGCTTTTGGAAGGAACCAGGTCCTTGGCAAAGTTGAAGCCCTCACAGCTGAGAATAGATGATTCTTCCTCATTATTGGGCAACCATGTTGCCCTCTTGATGCTGATGTGACCTAGTCAGATGTGGAAGTGCCTTCTCCCCTCCACTGGGATTGATGGGAACTCATCTTCATAGCTCTCTAGGGCTAGTTCCTTGCACTGAACATCCTCTTCCACCAGATTTCCAACCCACTTCCCTCAGGATATCTTAGATTAAGACACTCGTGAGTGCACCTACATGGCACTAAGTAGGAGGAAAACAATCTCAGTGTAACCACTCCATGGTCAATGGTATTTTTATTCACTTTCAGATACTTCAATGTAAAGAAATAATACTGTAAATTATAGGCTTTTTAATAGTTCACTCTAAAATATTTTTGTATATGTCTCTTTCAAAAAGGGAACATTTGATTTCACTCATATGTGGATTTAAAGAACAAAACAAATGAACAAAGAAAAAAGAGACAAACAAAACAACAGACTCTAAACTACAGAGAACAAACTGGTAGCTGCCAGAGGAGAGGTGGGTGGGACATGGGTAAAATAGAGGGAGTCAAGAGTACACTTATTGTGATGAGCATTGACTAATGTATAGAATGATTGAAACATTATATTGTACACCTGAAACTAATATAATGTTGTATGTTAAGTATGCTTAAACTTAAAAAAAAAAGATACTCCAAACCCACTAGCAATGATAAAATTTTTAATGGGAGCATTTCCAAACATAGCCAAAATAATAGGATCACACATAGAAAATTAATTAAAATTCCTTAATATCATTTAACAGCCAGTCCATATTTTAATCCCCCCCCCCAATTGCTTCAAAATGTCTGTAGAAGCTAGTTTGTCCAAACCACAATCCACTCCAAGAACACATATTGTTATATCCTGGTTGTTATATCCCTTTGGTCTCAACGTGCTCAGGAGACTGGGCCCCTTGTCCCATAGAATGTCCTACCTTCTGCATTTGTCTGATGAGTTCTCTGTGAGGTCATTTAGCTACTTTCTCTGCCCCTGTATTTCCTGTACCCAGACCATTAGATCTAAAAATCTGATTATTCAGGTGGAACAATTTTCAGCAAGAGAACTTCAGAGATGATATTATTTGCTTCATATTGCATCATACAAGGAGATGGAAATCATCTGGTCAACCCACTGTACCTGATGCTAAAACTGACTCTGGGATTAGAGAGATGACAACCTGATCCCTTGATTGTAAATTTATGTTTCATTTGTACACTATTATTTCAACATACTGAAGGTCCCGTTCTCTTTCATCTAGTAGTTTTATACCAACTGGTGAGCCTTGAATCAATGAAGTCATTAGGGTTTACAAAATAACAATTTTCCAGTTTTACTAAATGGTTGTCTTCCATAAAGTGGAATTTAAAAGGGGGTAGAGGATAGGAGGCAGAATATTTGCCTTTCTGACAGAGAGCTCCAAATGGAGAGACAGAAAACCCGTTACTTTTTGTGTGAGCAAAGCAAGGAGGAAAATATGGGCTAAGAGGGTGGAATGGTGAGAACAGATATTTCTTTAGAAAATCTAGTTCGTTGGTCTCAGTTCTCCAACAGTCAGTTATCTAGAAGAAAAGTCTATGAAGAAGCATCACACAAGTTAGAGTGACTTCCTTGTTTTCCTTGTTTCTCTATAGACTCATTTTGCTGGGCAGCAGACTCAGTTTAAGATTCTCAGCTTATATCCAGGACAGAAATACCTTGTCCAGGTTCGCTGCAAGCCAGACCATGGATTTTGGAGTGAGTGGAGCCCAGAGAGCTCCATTCAGATACCTAATGGTGAGTGTGTTGGCTCCCTTTTGCATACACTCTGAAATATTTTTTAATGATTTATTGATTGATTGATTGATTGATTTGATTTTTGAGACAGAGAGCACATGTGCACACAGGAAGGGGAAGGGCAGAGAGAGAGGGAGAGAGAGAATCTCAAGTAGCTCTGCACTGTCAGCATAGAACCCCACGTGGACCTCAAACCCACTAACTGCAAGATCATGACCTGAGCTGAAATCGAGAGTTGGACACTTAACCAGCTGAGCCACCCAGGTGCCCCTACTCCAAAATATTTTTAAAACAGAAAGAATTTAGTAAATTTGCATGTAATAACAACTAACAGAGAAACTATGTTAAGCCTTAGCCAGAAAAATAAGTAGAGGTGGGTTTATCATCTCTCCATCCAATACAAAGACTTTGAAAGTGTAGCACTGCTCTCTGGGTCACTGTCAGTGAAGACCAGTTTCTAGAATAAGGCTGCAAACATAGGCTTGGCATGTCTCAGAGGGCTTCATGCTCAGTCATTCTGTCCTCCCCATCTACCCTATCCCTATAATTTGGTCAAGGTCATCGTCTAGTTGTCCCCAAATTTGTAAAGTTACGGTATGCCATCTCAAAGGCATGAACCCAATTTTCAGTCTGTGATGTCAGTTACATCTTGGTCTCTATGCAGAGGTACAGTATGTAAAAGGCACTCAATTCCAAGTGCCATTAACCATGGGAGCTTCTGCTCCACAACAGAATGATTCATCTTCCATTTCTAAAGTGTGTTATGGTTTATGAACCATAAACCATACCAGGGTTGGAAGATTTGGGCCCTTCCAACCCTCTCAGGTATTCAGAGAGAATACGATTACCATCAGGAATTAAAAGTGAGGAAACTGAAGCTCAGTGAGGTTAAAGTCTTACTCAGAACCACGTGACAAAGCCTACCTCTGCTGACAACTTGCCTGGCCAAAGTATCAGGGCTTTCATTGGCTTGGCATACTGGAAAGAACACTGAACTGTGGGTCATCAGATTCACACATGCATCTCATTCAGCCCTCTCTCTTATTAAATAAATAAAAGCACCGGGTTTGGAAGCAGAAGGCCTGAGTTGCAATCCCGACTACAATTTTATAGTTTACATGCTCATGGGGAAATCACTCTTCCAGCCTCCGTGTCGTCATCTTTACATACAAGACAATGTATGTAAAAAGCTTAACACCATGGATGGCTTTAGTAAGAACTTAGTAAGTGACAGCCTTTATTATTATTACTGCAACAGATCGTGTGACCTTGAATTTCCTCCTTAAGGATCAAATAAAATAATATGTAAAGGGATTTTGAAGTTTATAGAGTAATGTGAAATATACACACTATTAAAATTTAATAATAAAAATTAAACCTGTCATCGATGCTACTCTATTTGGATTGCTGTTCAAATCAAAAGAGGTGTAGGTAAGGGGAGGGGGACTCTTTTGTTTAAAACTTGTGCTTATTAGTTTTGTTTGTTTGTTTTTAATGATGCTTTGATGTGATCAAAGCTTTCTGACTGTTTGCTTTTTAGATGTCACCATGAAAGATACCATTGTGTGGATCTTTGTGGCTGTTCTTTCTGCTGTCATCTGTCTGATTATGGTCGTGGCAGTGGCTTTGAAAGGCCACAGGTACTTTACTGTCTATCATCCTTCCTCCCCATCATGGTTGTCAGGGATTGTGGCAAAAAATACCATATAAAAATAGTAGAAACCTACAGATAATTCAAGCACTTCATTTAAGCCATTAGCTGCAATGTGTTCACCCACAAAAAAATCTTCT
Source organism: Prionailurus bengalensis (assembly GCF_016509475.1). NCBI lineage: Eukaryota > Metazoa > Chordata > Mammalia > Carnivora > Felidae > Prionailurus > Prionailurus bengalensis. The sequence continues at coordinate 212,661,989 of NC_057343.1, forward strand.
ATCAGTGATAGCAAAAGTAGCAGAACGGTCTCCTTTGAAGCTGGTGCTCTTTCCATCAGACTGAGGCTCCCAGTTATGAAATAGTAAAAATCTTCTAAGAGCAACTAAAATCAAGAGAAGCAAGAAATTCAAGTAATCCACTAATTTCAGAATCAGCATCCTCTATTAGCCAGAGCTAATTGTGATGCAAGCCCTTAAAATGATTGCCTTCACCATTGATTGTTAGTCTCGTGGAGCCCCAGGAGTCTAACTCCTATCTACCATAGTCTGTAGCAGCTATTTGGAGAGGATACTAATCTTTCAAAAATCACAAAGTGAGAAGGTGAGTCATCTATTCTTTTTCACAAATTATTTTATAGCATGGTGACCTGCATCCTTCCACCAGTTCCTGGGCCAAAAATAAAAGGATTTGATACTCATCTGCTGGAGGTAAGTGGCAAAAGTGGGGAATGTAGTATGACCCTCTGCTTTGCAATGATTACCTTTACACATGCACACACAATTCCCATCTGTTCAGCCTGGCCAGCTCAGTCCCTGCCCAGCGGGTCCCTGCTCTTCAGCAAGTGTGTTTACAGAAAGCTGTGTGGAGGCATGAGAGTACTTACCTTTGGGAGAGAAAGCCAAAAAAACATGAAAATACATAATAATGCTTGCTAGGTCTACCAGGTGTGTATGCTCATAAGCACAGAAATAAACATTTTGCACAATCAATTAAGAAAAAGGGTAAATGTCTTACTTAATACAAAACAGGGACCCACCACCACCTCCCTTGTCATACGTGGGCTAAAGCTTTCACTCGAATGTTCTTCACATGATTGCAATATCCTGCTGTAATTGTTGTTCACTTTGAGAGCGTTCAGTCGAAACTGGATCAGTACAGTGGGCTCGTGTTTGCCAGGCCCTGCCTGGACTGATTCAAGATGGAATTAAATTCAAGTGTTTTGAATAAAAAGAGGGGTTACATCATTTTAAACTTCTGTCCAGATTGAAATATATAGTTTCAGTTGGACTCAATCTTAACACTGTTGTGTCTAAAAGCAATGATCTGCATTACATCACTTGACCCAGCCACTGTGAGACCAGCAATGCAAGAATGTGATAAGTGAGTCCCAGAGAATTTGGCTTGACTATACTCAGTTTGATTGCAAATATCGGGGAAGGAATTAGAGCCCCAGAATTTGGGCTCCTGGCCCAGTGCTCTTACCCCACTATCTAGTCTCTAGTACTGACCTTCATAGAACCAGCATGAACTTCTCAACTAAGTAAATTAACGGCTGTCTAACTTGAAATTTGACCTTATAGCCACAGAAATGGAATAATAAAATAACTACTGTTTGGGTTACAAAAAAAATTTGTTTTCACATTCTTAATCACAGTACCCTGATCTTCAAAAGAACTCCCAGATAGGTACTATTACTTCCATTTTACAGATGGAGAAAGTGAGGACCATAGAGCAGCTCATCCAAAGTCAATACCCTTTAATAAGGGATAGAGTCAAGACTTGGGCACCAGTACCTGATCTAAGTCAAGGGATCAGGAAGAAGAGTGGGAAAGAAAAGGAAGCCAGAAGAAGAGGAAGGGGAGAAGGAGGAGAACAAAAAGGAGGAGAGGGAGGAGACTGGAACAGCAAGGAGGGATGAGAATCTGCTTACTACTGCCAGACTCCAGAAGGTGGTGGACTTGGTTAGGAGGCCAGCAACCAGATCTCAGGGCCAGTGGATCCCAGAGCACTGAAGCCATGCGTGAGCACTGTGGATTTCATGTTTCAGAAACCTCTTATTTGTTAGGCATGTGTTTATTATTTGTGCATATACTACCTGCCAGTTGAACTCATAATCATTATGGCTTAGGGAGAAACTAAGTTAAAATCATGAATTGACTGAAAGAAAACTATGAGGTGAGTAGTAGCCCAGGAGGTGGTTATAAATAGCCTGGTACACAAACATCTAACATTTGGGAAATTCTGCTAGGCCGTTAGCACATCCCACTTGCCCGTAGTCATGACCACTGGCTTGGCTGTGATGTCGACGTGGAATGTCAGGAAGCTAACGACCATCTCTCCTTGTGTCTGTGTTTGAATAGAAGGGCAAGTCTGAAGAACTGCTGAGTGCCCTGGGGTGCCAAGACTTCCCTCCCACTTCTGACTGTGAGGACTTACTGGTGGAGTTTTTAGAAGTGGATGACAGTGAGGACCAGCAGCTGATGCCAGCCCTTTCAAAAGAACACCCGGGTCAAGATAGGAAGCCCACACCCCTGGACCCAGACAGTGACTCTGGCCGGGGCAGTTGCGACAGCCCTTCCCTTTTGTCTAAAAAGTGTGAGGAAGCCCGGGCAAATCCCTCCACATTTAACACTCCTGAGGGCATTGAGAAGCCAGAGAATCCCCAGACAAATGCTACCCGCACCTGGGACCCCCAGAGCACAAGCTTGGAAGGCAAAATCCCTTCTTTCCCTGCCAATGGATCCAAATCTTCAACATGGCCTTTACCACAGCCCCCCAGCCATCCCAGCCCCAGATCTTCTTACCACAACATTGCTGATGTGTGCAAGCTGGCCATGGGCCCAGCAGGTGCATCGGCCACTTTGTTGGACAAAACAGACACACATGCTTTAAGATCTTCAAAAAATGTTGAGACTGGAGGGGAGAAAGTGGCAGTTGAGCAGAGGGCAGTGGAAAGCTTCCATTCCAAGACTGACCAAGGCACAGCATGGCTGTTGACCCTGGAGAAAACCTCTTTGATCTCTGTGAAACCCTTGGATTATGTGGAGATTCACAAAGTTAACAAAGATGGAGCACTATCATTGCTCCCAAAACAGAAAGAGAACGGCAACCAGACAGACAAGCCCAGCACTCCTGAAACCAGTAAGGAGTATGCCAAGGTGTCCAGGGTGATGGATAACAACATCCTGGTGTTAGTGCAGGATCCGCAAGCTCAAAACCTGGCTTCATTTGAAGAACCAGCCAAGGGGGCTCCACCGCCCCTTCAACTGAATCAAGCTGAAGAAGACCTGGCCTCCTTCACGTCGGCACCAAGCAACTGTGGACTCCAGCAGGGTGGGTTGGATTACCTGGATCCCACATGTGTTATGCACTCCTTTCAGTGATAGCTTGATTAATGGAACGATTGGTTAAAATGTGACTTCTTTTCAGGTAACACTACAGAGTACAGGAAATGCACTCTCCTAGAGAAGGCTCGAGAGCGTGGTTAGATTGACACTATACAGCCCACAGTTCGTTTTCATGTTCCATTGTCCACCAGCTGCCTCTTTCTCCAACAGCTGATTCCAGAACAAATCGCTTTGCTTCCCGTGATTTGTACATTTACTTTTTGCTATTAGTTATAAAATTATGTGTTCAATGAAATAAAAGCGCATCGTTTAGTATTCTCGAGGGACAGTACCGACAGGTATATCCTCTGGAAGAGACTTTCACAGTTTGGTGTGTGACAAAAGGAAATGAGAGAGTCACGGTTGTTTACCACAGGAAGATGACAGGTGTGAGAGACAAATGCCATGAAAACCACTGTTGAAAACCAACGAACCTTTGCTTGACCTTTGTTTGACCTTTACTTGACCTTTGCACTCCTCTCTCGTTTTATTAGGATGATCCGAACACATTTAAAGAAAGAATGCATTCCAGAACACCTGACAAATTGTTTACATCAGTTCCTATCACCTTAGTGATACATTGCCAATATGCAAGCCAAAATGATGCCTCCAATTTTTTCTTAAAATGGTTTGAATTTATTAAGCGTGGGTTTTCCCCCCTAAATTGTATTTTATCCTAAAGCCTCTAGAGAATATAGTTTTGGAAAATGGAATTTTCTTACATTACAGGTAAATGAGTTTCATGTGGTAAATTCTTCTAAAATGTTTTCCTGTTTCATTTCAGCACACGAGATAATTTAGTAAACCCCCTAGTCTTCTGTTAGGTAAAAAAAAAAAAAAAATCCAGAAGACTAACGTTAATTTAAAAGATAATCACAGCAGGATGCTAATGGAAATACTGCCTTACTGTACATATGAATTCTACTTTAATAGAAACCCATAAGTTTCACAATGTATTTTTGAAGACTATTTTTCTATCACTTAGGTAAAATAAAAGACTATTTTCTATCTTCCCAGTACAGCTGTTTACGTATTTAATGCGTACAGTATTTTCTGCTATGAGGTTATAATGAGCATTTGCAGTACATAGTAGTATATGCAGCCCCTGTTTGTGGAGGAAAATGCCATCCCAACCCAAAGCCCATTGAAGATTACGAAGTGAATGATTATATTCAGTTTCCAGCATAGTATGGTGTAGTTTATCTGATTCGTTTTTTATCTCCATGACACTTGAAACAGTCGCCAGCCTAGAGTTTTAGGGCTTTCCACAGACCATAAATTACTTCTGTGATTTAGGGCTTGTCTGGGCTTTCTGCTCTTCTCTGGGTGAATATTCATAAAACCACCATGAAAAGGTGAGTGGTGACCTCTCACGTACTGTTTTAGAGAGAGGGTTTGGTTTCGTTTGGTTTGCTTCTGAGAAATCTTGGGCAGCAAAGAAAATTTAAGCCAAGCCAGAAGTTAGTATCTCTCTGAAGTAGATCCATTTGCGAAATCTTGGCAGAGGAATAAAGGTCAAGGTGTGGAAGTAAGAATCTCCAAGTCTGCTCCAGGGGCAGCCTTCCCAAGAGCAGTCCAAAGCCTGACCCTCCATTTTGAAGAGAGCATTCATGACTCATCAAAAAGCCTCCCTCTGTTTTTCATTTCACCTGCTGGCGGACCCATTCTCTGTTCACTCACTAGCTGGATATAGTCAATTTGAGCTCACCTCTATGAGTTCAGTATTCCACCCCAGCAACCCCATGCTCACTGGAAGTGGACTCCGAGGTGGCCGGATGTTCGAAAGTGAACATGTCGCTAGCTTTCAGAATTGCAAAAGTAAATAGATCTGAGTTCCTCTTCTCCCAGTATAGAATAACAAGAAGAGTGAAGGTATCCTGTGGGAAAGTTGCCCGTGTGCATTCAGTCCTCTAGGTCCTTGCTACTCAAAGTATGCTTGGAGGACCAGCTAAATCAGCATCTCACCTGGGCGCTGCTCGGAAATGAAGAATCTCGGCTCCTTTGCCCCAGACCTACAGAATCAGAATCTGCCCTTTACTAAGATCTCAGATGATTCACATGCACAATGAAGTTTGAGAAGCACTGCCCTAGGTCATCATTTCCACTAAAGGTTATATTAGTGCATAGACACAATCCTCTCTTGGAAATACATGTCAAGTCTAAATTGCACTGAATGACACTGTTCATAAGGAGAAGGCATACTTTCTGAAAAATCCATTTGGGGGTTAAATTTACATAATGATAGAGAACGACTTGCAAAGTACACACAACTCTAAAAAGGGCATGGGAATAGGGGCGCCTGGGTGGCTCTGTTGGTTAAGCATCCAACTTCAGCTCAGATCCTGATCTCACCGTTCATGAGTCCGAGCCCTGCATCAGGCTCTGTGCTGACAGCTCAGAGCCTGGAGCCTGCTTGGGATTCTGTGTCTCCCTCTCTCTCTGCCCCTCCCCCTCTTGAGGGCGCTCTCTCCTCTCTCTCTCTCAAAAATAAACATTTTTTACAAAGTGTTAAAAAAAAAAAGAGGGCCAGGGAATATATTCCACCTGGGAAGCACTCTGCCAAAGACTCTGCCCTTCAAACCTAGTCCAGACCAAACTTTTCACAAAATAGTCCCTCCTTCTCTAAACTGTGTATCATGACTCTGATAGTTTGAAAATTCAAAACTGATCTGTTTTGACATACGATTCGGCGTGTGTGAAGAAAAAAATGTTACGGTTAAAGTCTCCACTTGAATTAAATCCCTAAAATACCCCAATTAGCCACTCATTAAGTAAAGCCAAGGTTACAATTCTCTGGTCAATTAACACTCTATTTAACTAAGTTTCTTTTTTTTTTTTTTCATCTTGTGGCATATTTTCTATCAAGGAGACAGCCAATGCAATGGAAGGATGCAGAATGGGGGGGGGGGGTCTTGTCCTAATAAGGTTGCCTTAGAACAATTCCCTATTCTGGGCCTCAGTTTCCTCTGAAGGACATGTTGGGCAAACAGTCTCTAATATCCTTTTAAACTCTGGCTTCTTGATTCCATGACTCACTGAATACTTTCCAGCAAGATAATTTAACCAACGCCTTGATCTTAAGTAAGCCACCAAACAATCACCCTTCATCATAGAAATATAAGTACTCTTCAGTGATGTGCTTTTTTCATTTCCACTTTTAGATCATCAGTTGCAGGCAGACTTAACATATTGCACACACGTTATAAATTATGTAGGTACAGAATCATAGTCTAAGATAATGTGCAAATATATGTGAGAGAAGAACCATAAGATTTTTTAAAAGACATATTGAATGAGGCTCTAATTTAAAAAAAAAAAAATCTTTTACAGAATCAAACTATGCTTATTTTTTGCTGAGTCCAGCAGCCCCAAATCTCTTTTCTTATATCTGACTGCTGATTTTTTTTTTCCTTTCTGATGAACTATAAACCACTACTGCGAGGTTGGTTTAAAGAGCCATATGCTCTGAATTATAAAAAGTCATATTTTTGTAAAACAAACACCTAAATATTCAAGTTACAAAGCACATGGAGACAGGTTAGTTAATGCGTGTTTTTTGGAAGCTTATAACCCAAACTCCAAAATGTGCTCTCGTCAGTTTTAACGAACATGTTTAAAGCATCTCAATGTGAGCACAGTTATTATCAGGGACAGCTGCGTCCCTGTCCATTCTCCTAAGTGCCTAAGACCAATCCTGGTAGGCGGGTATGTACTAAAAACTTGCTTTCACTGGTTTGGTCCAAAGTGGGTCAATCCCTTACCACCTGTATGAGGTGAAAGGGTTTGACCTTTGTCCCGTAGGACCCAACTGAGTTGGAGAATCCTGTGAGTTAACTCCAGGATGCAATTTGGCTGTGGGGAAATATGGCTCTTTCTTGAGGTTCTCCACCACTGTGGTCACTTGCAGAAAGTCCTGCCTTTATTCATTTCCCTATCTCCTTAGTGTAGACAAGAAAGAAACAGATTTGTACATATTTTACAAAGTGCCTTTCTTTACTTTTATTTTTAAAATATTTGTTTTCTTTTTGCAAGAAAAGTGTATTGATTGGAAAGTAAATTTTACTTGTTTTCTGTAAATAACTGGAGAAACCAGAAAGGGAATGACAGAATGGTCTAAGGTCCAACCAGTAACTGGTGGATTTAATTTATTGCTTAACTGAATTACCACAGAGCTGATGTGAATAGTGCAACTTACTTTGTCTGATAAGAAAGTGACTCTGGCTAGGATTGGGGGATATGCCTGCCACCCTGTGATTTAATACTCTTCAATTTAAAAACATATTGAGGGCGTTTGGATGGCTCAGTCAGTTAAACATCTGACTCTTGATTTTGGCTCAGGTTATGATCTCACAGTTTGTGGGTTCGAGCCCCACATGGGGCCCTGTACTGACAGTGGGGAGGCTGCTTGGGATTCTCTCTCGCTCTGTCTCTGCCCCTCCCTCACTTGCACGTGCATTCTCTCTCTCCCTCTCTATCTCTCAAATATTTTGAAAATAATAAAATACTAATAATAAGAAGAAAATTAAAACATGTTGATATGCTTTTGAACGGCTTTGAATTGCATGCCTGGGCCTGAAAAGGACAATGCATGCAGTGAAACCTTGCACACATGCAAGAAAAGTAAATGACTCTGGATTACCATCCCCGGTGTTGCTAACGTGCATTTGTCATTGATGAAAGCCTCATGTGTACTTCAGTGAACGAATTCCTTGTTCTGCCTTTTTGGCTTAAGCACAATAGTATTGTTGCTGAATAGTGTGGGCGGAGCACCCAATTTCCAGGTCTAGGCCACCTTGCTACCACTAAACAGGCTATGTGACCTTTTGCAAGTCCTTTAAACTCTAGCCATCAATTTCCTGTTAAATAATCAAATAGACATTCTCTCCCTAGGCTTGTGTATTTCAGTTGGTGATTTTTGGTCTGAGACCATCATGGTATCTATTCCAATGAAAGGAGAAAAATAGAAAATAGGACATTTCCAGAGGTTTAGGCATCTCAGGATTCCACAAAATGCCAGCCATAGCCTGCTAAACGCAAATTTTACTGGACAAAGTAAATCTGTAATCTTTTCGGTGTTCTGAGTTTATAGCTAAGAGATATCCATAATTCACAACACCATATGCCCGCCACTGTCTTGTCCACCTCCATTCCTCTGATTTATGCTCTGATCTCAAGAAGCACTGAGACATGTAGAGTGGACAGACATATTCTGTTTATGCGGCTGTGATCAGTGAATGGAGAGACCCTTAGATCATTGTATTCTATTCGTTAACTTTTTACCTGGTCCTGATTAAATAAAAAAACGACAGTGCACCCTAAAAACCTTTAGGTAGTGAAGTAGTAATATGAAAAATAACCTTTACGAGTTCTGTTAAATTATGCCTCACCTGGATAAACTTCAAAATACAGTCTGAGTTAAAAAAAAATACAGTCTGAGTTTTTCCTTGCAAATTTCAGATCCTGGAGAAAATAAACCCTGTAATTATGTTATCTGAAATCAAAACTCTCTATGGCAAAGATACCTCTGAAAAATAATTTGTTTTCTGACATTTCTGATAAGATGATTTTGAACTTTTAAAAGTAACTACCCCCCCCTTCTTGTCCTACTGTCCTTCCTTCAAAGCTGCTTATTGTTTAGAAATGAAAGATATCACATCTAATGCTTTGACTGTTTTTCAGTAGCATATTTAATGTACTTGTCATGTGACATTCCTGAATTTAAAATAACTGTTATATTATTTTATATTATATTGCTTTATGTGGTTCAAAACTGTATGATGCATTGAAATATATACTCCTTATATTGTGAAACTCATCATGTAATACAGATGAAAATAATTATATAATGACTTATAATCTATCCTTATGTATTTCAATATGATGGTGTCTGTAAAACAAAACTGAAACAAATGTAATCATATATTTCTGTTGAGACTGTGAATGTACTAATTTTTTTCTTAAGCTTTGTCTGGAATTAGTATCATATGCCATTGTACAGCTGGTCTGGGGTGTTAAGTGTTTAGAGTACAATTCAAACCCTTTAAAAGTCAACCCTCAGCTTTGCTTCATGTGACTCCTGATAACTTCTTGAGTGTTATTTGCATCATGAGGCTTGCTTTTGTGTTTGATTATTCATTTTAAACAATTTAAACAGTTTCATGTGGAAACCACAGCAATCTAGAGCCAGCATGTTGTGTGATCTGTGTCTTATGTAAAGCCATATTGAAGCAAAGACTATATAATAGTAAAAGGTTCCATATTTTCAAGGCTATCACTACCTCCACTTTTTCTCTTTCCCTAGAAAATACCAAGCAAAACTCTTCAACATGAGGTGGGAAATTCAAAGTGATTGTTACAATAGTTGCTGGGGGGTTGTTTGGGCTTGATTTTTTTATAGGAAAATATACCTTCTAATTCACCACTTTGTAGTTTTATGCTAGGTTTTCTCAATAACCATTTTTACATTTTATAAAAACTGGCTGGCAAATGAAGACTGAAAAGAATATTTAGTAAGTCCCCAGATGAAAAACCAACAAAACCATAGAGTGCAGATTTTTTTCCTAACAATGAGTCACCTCAAGATGGTTACCCTAAGCCATGGTAATGATATTTTTCACAATTTTATTTTCCTAATGCCCCTAGAAATAAATGTTGTCCTTATTTGATTTTAGCCATCAAATATATTATGGTATGGGAAAAGTCAGCCATATATCAGAAATAGTCTTCTTTTTATTTAAAAACATTTCTTGATGTACTTATTGTAATGACTACTTTTTTGTCTTTTTAGCCTTAAAGAATTATAGAGGACTATAGGCTGACCGGTCTTGCATTTTTAATTCTGTAAATCTTTGGTTATTGCACATTGTACTTCCTGTTTTCATGGATTTATTCATTTGCCTCCTTTTATTTTGAGGGAATAACATGGACAGTTAAATCCTTGTCAGTAGTGTGGGAGATTATGCTGCTATTGTCATAATATTTTCGTTTTTTCTGCACGCCAAAAATAATGCTTGCCAAACAAAATCTTAGACATCCCAGCATAATATGGTCATTATATTTATATTCCTGTTATTGACAATACCTAGTTCAGTGCCTGGCTCAATAAATGTTTATTTCCCTTGCCTACCCTTCCTTTATTTTTATTTGACATGGAAACAAGCAGAATAATATGTGTGTGTCTGAAGCAAATTTCTTGAAGCATTTTTGCTGCTAAGGGATCTATAATCTGGAAATTGTTGGTATAAATTGGACCAAAACAACTTTCCTCCTTTATCCTTATCCTTCCATACGATTGCAAAACATAATTTCCTTCCTTCACCCCATCACTTTCACATGAGAACCTGATAAAAATAGAGTGACACAGAATGAGGAACGTGGGGATCAAACCAGAGAAGCTCATTTAAATATTGTGAAATAAAGGAGAGACCAAACCATTTTTTTTAAGAATGGGATCCTTTTGAATGGTATGATTCGTCCACATTACTAACATCGTTTTGGACAAAATCCATTGGATTAAATGTAAAATGATGACCTGTTTATTTTTCACGGATCTATATCTAAAAATCTTCACCTACTGTTCATACTTGTGTTAAGAATAATGAAATAGTAAGGGGGTTGGCTTTACAGATCCTTCTCTGCCTCCTAGTTCTTTCACACAATGTCTCACAGGAGCAATGAGGAATTTTTTACACGAGTATCATGCTCTAAAATGACTCCCATCAAAGAACCACTGACTATCCCATGTTTATGTTGATGCCATCTGCCTTTAGCTCTTGGGCACACTTTTACTTCTAAACTGAAAAAATGTGGAGTGTCCCTTACCAGACACAACATTCATATCATTAATAATGAGCTGGAGAAGAAATACGGAGCTAACTTCCCAAGATTACTGTTATGTGTTTCCCGAAAGAAAACAAATTATATATGTTCAGTTCTTGCCAGAATCACATTTGAAACCTTAACCTCACCAAACTTCCTACAACTTACTAACCAAGTTTTATACATTCTAAATCTTCCCTATTTTTTACACACTGAGAGTTACAGCTTCCATCTAGTAGCAATCTTGAAATGTTTGGGGTTGGGGGTAGGGAGGACTGGGCAAGAATATAGGAAATGGGGTTATTGAAAAGGCCCCAAAAGGGACCTCACTGGCCAGAGAAAGCATTTACCTCTGAGAGTCCCTCCAAACCACACAGGTGAGACTGAACCCATCCTTGGTATTGGAAAAGTACATTCTACTTTGGAGGTCTTGACACCCGTATTGGAATTCTTTTATCTACAACCTCTCCTACCCACCGTGCCGCATCCCCTGACTTCTGCTGGCCACACAAGTATTAACCATTTTCCTCTTATTATGACCAGGTTCACATAAAACTTAGGCTGACAAATGGACTTGAAGTGCAAATATTATTGCGGATGTGACAAATTTTTTTTAGAAAAGGCTAGAAGATATCAGTCAAATAAAACACCATGTGGGTGTTGGTTGGTGAACACTCGTTTAAGAAAAGGGAGCTTGGGAATTTTTATTACTGTGTTGATAAATGTGTTTGAAAGAATTTGTAAATGTCACAGGGACTTTTTAAGGTGACACACACTCACTCCATAAATTATTAAACATTACAAGATGAGCTTAGATGACACTTGCTAGTAGCTTTACTTTATTTGATCAGTTTTGAGATTGTTCGTGAGCTTGGGAAACTTTTGATGTTTTTTTCTATCTTCAGAGCAATTCCTTTGGCAGTGGGAACCATGCTTAGTTTAAACGGAATCGATAAATTACTTTCTGAACAATGGTTTTGGAGGGTCTTTTTATATACATGTGAAGCGTGTTTTTTTATAAAAATACAACTTTGAGAAGGTTTTTCTTTGCTTCGACAAACTTTATTAGGACATGTTTTTTAAGAGAAGAAGGAAATGGCATGCAAGGCCCTTCTAGAGATAAAATACATACAGATGCTGAAATATTTGTCTTAGAACACTGTTCAAAGGCATTTTTTCGGGCATGCCTTTTATGCTGGTCTTTCAACACCTTCTCTGTTTTGTTTTTGTTTTGTTTTGTTGTCACTAAATCTAAATCAAAATGGACATCTTGCTCCCAACTCAGCTAACTACTACTCCTCCCCTTTACACTGCCCTCAAGTTCCCCTAGTTGTCACCCATTTGCCAGCTGGGAGCCTAAAAAATGCAAATAGGCTTGGAAGCTCGCAGAAGTTCCTTGGGCCTTCTAGGAACAACCAAGAAACACCCAAAAACAGAGTTCCCAAATCTGATATATGATCAGCTTTCCCAAATGAAGCATGAACCACAAATCTCAGTGCCAAACATCCAAATTTTCTTTTGTTTGGTTCTTCCTACTTCGAGTTATCCTATGTCTTCACTTAAAACTTCAGTTGCAATTTAATCTTCCGTTTTTCATCTCATATTTGTTGCATAAAACATTTCACACATGCTTGAAAATTCCAGAGGGTGGAAAGTTTTTGTTATCAAAAAGAGTCTTTGATTTACCAACACCCAAATTTCACAAATACTAACATTTTACCAGATCTGTTCCATACCTTAAAAAAAAAGAGGTAAAACATCACAGATGCAGTAGTTCATATCTTAATAATCAAATTCTCTCCCTCTTTCCAGTGGCAACTACATTCCTACAGATGTCTATCCTGTCTGGCATGTTAAAAATGCATTTTCCTTGAATATATGCACCCATAGAAATATATATATAATTATTGTGGGTTCCTATGAATTATTTTACACAGGTAATAACATATGCCGTATGCATGTTGATTTTTTCTTTCAGCATTGGGTTTTTGAAATCCAAATAGCTCCAGTTTATTGGATATATACACAGGGTTTTTGTTAATCCCCCAATTAATCAACTTTTCATTTCCACTATTATAAATGGCCATGTAAGAACGCATAAGAGACTCTTGAAAACTGAGAACAAACTGAGGGTTGATGGAGGTAGGAGGGAGGGGAGGGTGGGTGATGGGTATTGAGGAGGGCACCTTTTGGGATGAGCACTGGGTGTTGTATGGAAACCAATTTCACAATAAACTTCATATATTGAAAAAAAATAAAAAATAAATAATAAATAAATAAATAAAATGGCCATGTAAGAACATTTTATGCAGGCTTCATTTTTTTAAGTATTTGCCATATTTTCTCTAGGATATACATCTAGGAGTGTCAGTGTTGGGTCACATGGAACACACACCTTAACGTTTTCTCACACTTGACATATTGTTCTCCAAAGCAGCTGTGCCAATAAATATCCCATCAGCAGTGCAGATTCCATTTTTTCCTTAATCATTACCTGAGGTTGTCAGACATTTTAATTTTGACAACTTGATGGGCAATAAAGGATACATTGTTGCTGTTTTAACTTTCACTGTCCTAATGAATTCCCTCAGTATCTGAATAACTCATCCTCTACCTGCTTATCTTTTATGCCATCTTTTGTCATCTGCTCAGTTTCTCCATTTGTCTGTCTCCATATGTCTGCATCTGGACCTCTACTCTGCGTCGGTGGTCGGTTGATCTATCCCTGCCTTGATGTTCCCTGTTTTATTACTCTAGTTTTATGCAATCCTGTTATCAGGGAAATTAATTCCTACACTTCTCTCTCTTCTTCAGAACTATTCTGGCTATGCTCTCGGCCATTTATTCATTATGTGAATTTTGAGATAAGCCTATCAACTTTTTTTAAAAAATTGTGCCGGGAATTAGATTTTATTCATTGAATTTATGTGTTAATTCTGGGAGAAATTACATCTTTATAATATTGTGTCCTAATGATGAACATGGTTTATCATTTCATTTACTTTGGTCTTTAGTAACACTTTATCCTATCCTTCATAAATGTCTGCATGCGTTTTAGTTGATCCATTCCTAGACACCATATAACTTTTGTTGCTATTGTAAATGGTATCTTTTTAAAAATTATTGTATTCTGAGAAGTTGTTGTTTATATATAGAAACCACAGATTTTTAAATATTGATTCTGTATCCTGAAACCTCATTGAACTCTAATCTATTAGTTCTGGTAATTTGTACTTTTTCTTGGATTTTCCATTTTTATTTATATCATCGGAATGACACAACTTTGTTTCTTCTTTCCGTCTTTATACCTCTCATATGTTTTTCTTGGTCTGTTTCTTGGAGCTGGATTTCCAGTATAATATTGATTGTAGTGGATATTCTTTCTTATTCCTGACTTTAAAGAGAATTTTACTAAAAGTTTGCCATTAAGTATAGGGTTTCCTGTGTATTTTTGCAGACACCCTTAGATAGATTAAGGAAATTCCTTTCTATTCCTGATTTGCTAATAATTCCATATCTTGAATGGGTGTTAACACATCTACATCTACTGATACCAATTTTTTTTCTATATCTACTGATACAAAAATGTGGCTTTCCTCCTTTACTCAGTTAATATACAAATTATTGCAGAGAATTAATTTGGAGAAAATTCTTTAAAGTCAAATTACTCTCACATTCTTGGAGTGAATTCTACTTCATCACGGTATATTTTTACAAAGCGTGCTTCATTCATTTCATCTCTTTTGCTGCTTGAGATATAATTTTCTGAGGTGATTTATAAGTAAGTCAAAATCTTCTAGGGTTATAGAAATTCCTCTTTCTCCCTAGATGTCCATCCACTGATGGATGGATAAAGAAGACACACACACACACACACACACACACACACATACACACACAAAATGGAGTATTACTCAGACATCAAAGAGAGTGAAATCTTGCCATTTGCAGCAACCTGGATGGAACTAGAGTATGTTATGCTAAGTGAAATAAGTCAGAGAAAGACGAATACCATATTATCTCACTCACATGTGGAATTTAAGAAACAAAACAGATGAACATAGGGGAAGGAAAGGAAAAATAAAATAAGATAAAAACAGAGAGGGAGATAAACCATAAGAGACTCTTTTTTTTTTCTGAAATTTATTGACAAATTGGTTTCCATACAACACCCAGTGCTCATCCCAAAAGGTGCCCTCCTCAATACCCATCACCCACCCTCTCCTCCCTCCCACCCCCCATCAACCCTCAGTTTGTTCTCAGTTTTTAACAGAGAGACTCTTAACTATGGAGAACAAACTGAGGGTTTCTGGAGGAGGGGAGGGGCATGGGGGATGGGCTAAATAGGTGATGGGCATTAAGGAGAGCACTTGTTATGATCACTGAGTTCTGTATGTAAGTGATGAATCACTAAGTTCTGCTCCTGAAACCAATACTACGCTGTTAACTAACTTGATTTTAAATAAAATTTTAGAAGAAAATCTTTGTAATTTTATCAGTTTTTGTTTTGAGGGTATATTATTAGGTGTATGTAGACTTAAATATTCAATCTTCCTAATGAATTATCTCTTTCATTGTTAAGTATGATATCCTTTATCCTGAATGATTCTTTGTCTCCTTTTTTGATATTAATATTGTTCCACTAGCTTTCTTTCCACTGGTTGATTCTCTGGTGGGTTTCTTTCAATTTTCTTACTTTCATTTGACCTATGTCACTATGTTTTAAGGGCATCTCTATGAACAGCATATAGGTAGATTTTGTTTTCCCATGTTATTTGAGAACTTTTTCCTTTAGGGGATAAGACAGTTCCTTTCGGTCTTCCAATGCACCCTTCCTTCGTTTTTATTTTGCAATGTGAATCAATTTGCCATTTGCAATTTAATCAGCCAATTTTGTAATAATAATTATAAGAACGGGAGGCAAATAAAAGGTCTTAGTTAGATAATGCACTGTATCTGAGGGCTTAAGTTTAAGTAGGGGTGGCTCTTCTCCCAGTCAGGAACGACCACTGTCACAGCGAACCAAATTCCAGCTGTAGCTGGAAGAGACTCTTGCTCTAGTTGTGACTTTCAAGGGAATGAACAATCTGAGAAGTCCAGTGGCTAAGTGGCCTATGCAAAAAAATGAGAAAATAAAAACTGTCTTCCATACACATTTTACCAAAAAGAGATTAATTTGGTTGCTCAAGAGCCTCCTTGTAAATACGAATCTTCCTCAATTATCTGTCAATCACTTGACCATACCCATTACTGAGCAACACTTGATGAGCATTGTGCTTGGCACTATATCGGGATACAGGAAGCGTTGTAAGTGTTCTCTCTGCCCTCTTGGGCGTTACAGTCTAGGCGGGCAGGCTGGGGTAATCACAGTGTGTCCAGCTCTCCAGACTGACTTGGAAAAAATATTAAGCCTCAGGGGGCGTGGGTGGCTTAGCCGGTTAGGTGACCCACTCTTGATTTCAGCTCAGGTCATGATCTGGCAGTTCCTGAGTTTGAGCCCTGTGTTGGGCTCTGTGCTGACAGTGCAGAGCCTCCTGGGGATTCTGTTTTCCACTCTCTCTGCCTCTCTCTTTCTCTCTCTGTCTCTCTCAAAATAAATAAATAAGCATTAAATAAAAATTAAATAGGGGAGCCTGGGTAGTTCAATTGGCTGAGTGTCTGAGTTCAGCTCAGGTCATGATCTCACGGTTTGTGAGTTCAAGCCCCCCAATGGGCTCTGTGCTACAGCTCAGAGCCTGGAGCCCGCTTTGAATTCTGTGCCTCCTTCTCTCTCACTCTGCCCCTCCCTTGCTTGTACTCTGGCTCTCTCTGTCTCTCAAAAACAAATAAATTTCACATTTTTTTAATTAAAAAAAAATAAATGATTGAATTTAAAAAAATACGAAGTCTCGGGGCGCCTGGGTGGCCCAGTCGGTTAAGCGTCCGACTTCAGCCAGGTCATGATCTCACCGTCAGTGAGTTCGAGCCCCGCGTCGGGCTCTGGGCTGATGGCTCGGAGCCTGGAGCCTGTTTCCGATTCTGTGTCTCCCTCTCTCTCTGCCCCTCCTCCGTTCATGCTCTGTCTCTCTCTGTCCCAAAAATAAATAAACGTTGAAAAAAAAAAAATACGAAGTCTAATAATTCCAAATGAACTTGGTCCAAAGAGTTCTTCCTCCTAAATAAGTTAAAGACTTGGACTCTGTACCATTTTTCAAGAAAATCAGCGTTGCATGAAACTCTAAGGGTCACAGTATGTGAGCACATCTCCACGCAGCTATTCTCCTCGAACACAACCATCTCTTTTCCTTCATTCTGAGCATTCTGAACATGCCGTCACCATGAAATGAGACACCTGAAATATGAGATTTCTAGTAAATTGGATTTATCTGAAATCCTTCCAGAATTTTCCCTCCTCTTCAATTCCACGGCTCAAAGATCACTTTGCAAGAGTTGTTATTTATCCTCAGTCATTCTCAGGGACCCTGCTGTGTCATTGGATCAAAGCAAAGTTCACTCACAGTTAACTGATAAATTGTTAGTGAAACTGTGCACAAAAAAACAATCCCCTACGATTATTAACTGGACAACCGAATTTGTCAAGTTAATAATTTTCCCCCTTACTTTCCCATAATTTCCAGATTATTTCCATAATTATCAATTATCTTTTTTCAAGAGAGATTCTAATGTTTCCCTAGCTGATAATACATATTCTTAAGCTTCAAGGTAATTCATTATCTGAGAAATAGTGATGGCAAAACCCTCTTAACTGACGTCCGGCTCCTCCTATTGACCAGTCATGTAAACTGGGGTTGTTCCTCACCTTTCTGATCTCATTTATGATGGAGAAAATTATACTAATTTGCGTGAAGGGAAGAGAAGAAACAGACTCAGGGCACAGGTCTCTTAAAGTCCCTGATAAGTCAGAGGCAACATCTGTTGAATACTAATTTTGCCTGTGAACCTCGGGTAAGATCTTGAATTGCTATTTCAAGGGACACCCGGACAGACGGTGAAGATCTGAGGGAGTCTAAGCTTGTCCCTCCCCCCAGCTTTCAGATTCGGTGGACATCACTGTAAGTCTAAAGTGATCCAAAGACCCAACATCTTGGAAAACATTCTTGTGCAATGTTAGTTGATGACATCTAACTGGAGTGCATTTAAAATGGACGTACATTATTTTTTTCCTTTTTTAATTTTGTTTAAATCCAGGTTAGTTAACATGTAGTGTAATAATGGTTTCAGGAGTAGAATTTAGTGTTTTGTCACTTACACATAACACCCAGTGCTCATCCCCACAAGTGCCCTCCTTGTGCCCATCACCCATGTAGCCTAACCCCCCACCCACCTTCCCTCCAGCAACCCTCAGTCTCTTCTCTGTATTTAAGAATCGCTTGTGCTTTGCCTCCCTCTCTGTTTTTATCTTATTTTTCCTTCCCTTCCTTTCCTTCCCTTCCCCTATGTTCATCTGTTCTGTTTCTTAAATTCCACATATGAGTGAAATCCTATGGTATTTATCCTTCTCTGACTGACTTATTTTGCTTAGCATAACGTACATACATTCTGACCTAGAAACCTCTCTTCAAGGATTCATCCCAAGGGAAAGAAACAAAACAGTTAGTTTAGAGCACAAGATTCTACACCCCAGGATGATGCAGAAAACACAACTGTCTGTCAATAGGGACTCACTAAGCAAAGTATACAGAGACTTCCAGTTTCCACTTCAACATGTAAAGAGCTTGGAAGTGTCACCACCACCCTGACAACAGGAAGCTGGACAAACTGAAAGCCAATGGCTTTTCTGGAGCCCATTGGGGAAGGGAAGTTGCCGAGTGACCTGTCACTGTGAAATCTAGGGATACAGGCAAACCCTGAAAGTCACAGCCTAGACCTTCTTTACCTGGAGCAGCAGCCACTGGAGCCATTACTGGTAGAAACACCTCACGCAGTAACTTTAACAAATTGCTGGGGGCTGAGGGTGGACCAGCATGAGAGTGAGAAACTCGCTGATTGCCAGAGTCAGAGTACGACCCCAAAGTGCTATGAGCCGTACCTACAGTAGGAATATCACCAGGCTGTCTTAGTGAAGGTCCCTTCATCGCGCTGGCTGGGGAAGCAGAAGAGTAACCATTGTGAAATATGTCCAGAGACTTCACTTTCCCAAAGACCTAGTCTCTGGGGGAAACGGCTTGGACAGAGCCCTGCATCAGCTGCGAGAAGGGCATCTCTCCAACTCCAGCCGTCTTTCTGCTTCCTACCTCACCTAAGGGAGGAAGAAAAGAACACAGCCAAGTTTTCAGCTGCCTCGAGAGAGTGTTGTTGAGAGCATCTGGGTGGGAGACCTGAGAGATGGAGATTCTAAGAAAGAATCCAGTGAATCTAGTTAAGGCCCCTATGTAAACTTCCAAGACTCCAGAGGGTAGAGGTAGAGACCTACTGGTCTCGTGGCTGCCACCCAGGACAAGCCTCTTAAGTGACCCCCCTCGCATCAAACATGCCACCTAGAAATCTGGAGCGGCCTGCCTCTTCCATCAGTCTGTCCACGCCCTCCGCATACAGGGGCTAGTTTGTGAACCAACACCTTTTCCCCACCAAGCTCCACCTGCCCTCGTTGCTGTCCCCACTTGTCACTGCCATGCCCAGGCACACGGGCTCCTGGGCCACAGCGGTGGAAAACCTGGGAAAGAGATACTTATAGCAGCCCGGATGGGTCTTAAAAAAATAACTGTGAGCGAAAAAGAAAGCATACATTTAGATAAACTAAAAGGGCCTCTGCTGCAAACATTATAGACATTTCCCAAGAGTACAAAGCAACAGAAAGACATATATTAACCCCATGAAATAGTTGCCCATGGAGATTCAGGGCGGGGTCAGCAGGAGTGCCAAGTGGGAATTTTAGAAATTGAAATACAATAAAATTAAAACACCCTAACTCCTCAGCTCTCCCCTTCTTGCCCTATTCAGATGCACAGTTGTCCAGGGCCTTCCTCACTATTGGGTTCCCTTCTCCTTCCCTGGAGAGTGCCAACTCCCTTGGCTTTTGTCCTCCTTCTCTTCCAGGAGAACCCCAATACCAACACCCATTTCTTTACCCACTCCATGCACATCCTCCTTCTCTCTCTCTCTTATTCACACCCCTCATTTCTCAATCTCTATCCCCTCCAACGATACCTTGAGCCTTCCCCACAGCCACCACCACCCTCACAGAGAGACGTGTGTCCTGATGAGAACCTGCTGGAACACAAAAAAGTAACAAAACTAGTCCCGAAGACCTATACTTTGTCTGCCCTCCTTCTTTCTCCTGTCTCCCACTTCGTTTTCTTTTCTCTGCCCTAAGGCACCGGTGCCTGCCCTGGAAGCTCTGGGGCTTGGCCCAAGTGAAGGCAGCAACCGCTCCAGAACCCCCCTCGAGCTCCTCCCCTTCTGTCCTAAACTCAAAGTCCATCTGGCCAGTGAGCAGTTCGAGCCCTTCCCCCAACCTGCTTCCACAGGTACTGGCTCCCTGGCTGGGAGGGAGGACTCCCGCTGGGAGGCACTTGCTGAGAGCTTTGCACCTGCAGACCTCCTCTTCCAGGATCCCCAAGATGTGCCCTTCCTTGAGCCGTGAGTGGAAACCAGGGGCACAGGGGTGAGCTGAGGGTTGGCAAGAGGGGCTGGGCTGGGCTCAGAGTCTGTGGCCTGGGATTCTGGGATTAGGCCTGCATGGGGGCTTGGATTCAGGCCATCTGACAGAGCGATCCTTCCCCGAGCAGCCCCATGCCCCCTGTCCATGCCCAGTATTTTTCAGGGCCTGCTCTTGCCCTGAAATGAAACCCATGGATAATAAAACCCAACTATGCACAATTTCAGAATGAAAACAATGAGGTATTTTAGCTGTAATATAAAGAAGAAATGAAAGCAATTCAAAATTAAGCATTAACTGCAAAATTAACAATTCAAAATTAAGCATACTCAAGGATGATGACTTCAAAAGACATAAAGCCTCCTCATGAATGTCCACCATGCCCCAGGAGGTAGTATCACTGCCTCCAGCACCCACCTACAGTGCCTAGCCTGCGGGGAATTCTCTCTCTCCCTCTCTTTCTCTCTCCCTTGCCTGCACATGCTCTTGCTCTCTCTGTCTCTCTCTCTCTCAAAATAAATAAACTTAAAAAATAAATACATAAAGGTTACCTAATACACTATGCAGGA
Source organism: Prionailurus bengalensis (assembly GCF_016509475.1). Classification (NCBI taxonomy): domain Eukaryota; kingdom Metazoa; phylum Chordata; class Mammalia; order Carnivora; family Felidae; genus Prionailurus; species Prionailurus bengalensis. The sequence goes on from NC_057343.1 coordinate 212,683,082, forward strand.
ATAAGGCATAGTTAGTACTTTAATAAATCACCTTAATGTTCTCTGAACTATGTCCATTGTGTATTTTCAAATATTCCTTCCTTCCTCTTCCCTCCCTCCCTTCCTCCCTTCCTCCCTTCCTTCCTTGCTTCCAACATGATTTTATGTATTTCATTCGGAGCTCTCACTCCACCGTCACATTCCATTCAGTTAGGTGAACCAATGACTGAATCGACCTGCCTTGACTGTTTAAAATCTAGGCTCTTCTTTATGCAGTCCTTCTTCCCAACTCTGTCTCCACTGCCAGCCTACTATCAGAGTTGCTATAGGTTTGGAGTCAAGAGAGCTTCCAGCCTTCTCAATGGGCTGCTCCAATTGTGTAGGCAGGAAAATATGGGACTGAAGGAGTGAAGGGAATTTGAATTCGTAGAAACACTCGGTCTATTTTGTGGCCGTTTCAGAAGAGTAATTAATGGAGAGAGACACAATGAAAAGCTTTTCAAAAGGTGAAATTCTCAGAAAACTTAAGGTGTTATTTTTTTCTCATTTCTTTGCTGGCTAGCCAAAAGCCGTTTGTTTTTAAAGCAAGAGCAAATTAATGACATTAGTGATTATTTAAAGCAGAAAAGTGAATGGGATCTCTTTGAAAGAAAACATATTCAGAGCTTTTCCTTTCCAGCTTCATTTAAAACACAATTGTTCATTGTGTTTCTCAGGACTGTGACTTCACAGCCACACAAAACACCAACATTTCATCTACCGATTCAGACCTTTATGCTGAGTAAGAGACATCATTTTCTCAGCTCTCTCCACATGTAATATTATCTTGACACTGACCTTAAGTCTTCAAAATTAGCTGTATTCTTTTCCACAAGGTTTCTAGACGTTTCTTCCCACTGTGATATTCTTTAACTCTATTGTCCCATCCCACTGCTATACACAGGTCAAGATCTGTGCTGGAAAGGAAGGGCGAAAGTGGCCAATGAATGAGAAGAGAAGTAGGCTGGGAGCCTGAAATTTGGAGTTTCACTCTTGTTCCGCAGCTAGCTAGCTTGGCAAACTTAAGCAAATTAATTTACCACTTGGGTCTGCCTTCCTCGTCTAGAACATAAGCATTTTGATGACAAAAACCTGAGGCCCCTTCCAGCCCCAAATATTAAGTGATTCCTCTGACTGACCTCATCTTTGCTTTGCCACGGTCTGGTCTTGGGTCCTCATGGTCTTTGTGTTGTGTTCGGGAGGAAAGTCTTTGTGTTGTGTTTTGTCTTGCACATCGCTATGCACACATTTGTTATTATGGGACACTGCCTGGTGCCTGACTCTCCTGATTCTCTACAAGACTAGTCAACAGACATTCGTTCACTGTTTATGGAGAGCCAACCTGGTGTCAGGAACTGAAATTGGCACCAGGATTCAGGCACCAAGCAGCTCAAAGCTTAGAAAGCACCTCTATTGACACGATATATTCGATCCATGCACCACAGTGCCAGCAGTCTGACCAACTGAAGAGAGAGATTAGTCCACCTGGCAGGGTGTGGGGGGAGATTGTGAGGGACCGCAGTGGGAAAAATGATGGCTTCTTCCAATATCCCCCATGATTTTTTTTTACTATAGTTGAAAGAAATTCTCCTTTTTTCCTCCAGAAAATGTGTTATTGAGATACCTTGGTTTTTAAGTCCTAACTAAAGGTCGATTAGAAGTATTTTTTAATTTATTTTATTTATTTATTTTTTTAACGTTTTTATTTATTTTTGAGACAGGGAGAGACAGAGTATGAACAGGGGAGGGTCAGAGAGAGGGAGACACAGAATCTGAAACAGGCTCCAGGCTCTGAGCTGTCAGCACAGAGCCCGACGCAGGGCTCGAACTCACGGACTGTGAGATCATGACCTGAGCTGAAGTCGGCCGCTTAGCAGACTGAGCCACCCAGGCGCCCCTGAAGTATTTTTTTTTAACTAAGAAATAAACGAAATTGCCTAAGGGTCTTGATTCAGATAACTTAGTATAGGTGATTTTTACAAGCAGGCTAGTTTGCTGTTCAACTGTGGGCCCTAAGTTCACTTTACCCTTAATAGGTGCTTTCTGGACGTCTGTGACCAAGCTTGGTCTCCACACAAAACCCAGAATGCCTCCATGTGACTTCACACCTGAAAAATACCAGGTAAGAGTCAGAATTTTAGGGAAACCCAAGAGGGTGGTTCTTCTTGAAAGGGCAAAATTGTTTCCTCAAGAAAAACCCGCCAAGGTCCTGCCTGCCGCTTAGCCAGGGCATCCTAGGTATTCTACCTACAAGTCACTAGGAGCATCTGAACCCTCTTACTCTGCTCCATGCTGCTGCATGAATGGGTGTGTGTGTGAGAGACACAGAGCAGAGACTGAGCGACCTAGAGTATGAGAAAGAGACGATCCATCTGTATCACAAGGACACAGATGTAGACACACACACACAAATACATATATCACATTTGTGGTGCCACAGATTTGCTTTTTAAAATGTTCTAGGGGCACATGTGGGGCTCAGTCAGTTAAGTGCTTGACTCGTGATCTCAGCTCAGGTCACGACCTCACAGTTTGTGAGTTCGAGCCCTGCATCATGCTCTCTGCTGCCAGTGCGGAGCCAGCTCCAGATTCTCTGTCCACAAACCCCTCTCTGCCCCTCCCCACTCTTTCTCTCTCTCTCTCTCTCTTGCTCGCTCTCTCTGTCTCTCTCTCTCTCTCACACACACAGACACACACACAGACACACAAATAAATAAAAACATTTAAAGACATTTTAAAAAAATTTTTTTTCAACGTTTATTTTTGGGACAGAGACAGAGCATGAACGGGGGAGGGGCAGAGAGAGAGGGAGACACAGAATCGGAAACAGGCTCCAGGCTCCGAGCCATCAGCCCAGAGCCTGACGCGGGGCTCGAACTCACGGACCGCGAGATCGTGACCTGGCTGAAGTCGGACGCTTAACCGACTGCGCCACCCAGGCGCCCCTAAAGACATTTTTAAATATAATTTATTGTCAAATTGGTTTCCATACAACACCCAGTGCTCATCCCAACGGGTGCCCTCCTCAATGCCCATCACCCACTTTCCCCTCTCCCCCCCCCCCCATCTATCCTTAGTTTGTTCTCAGTCCTTAAGAGTCTCTTATGGTTTGCCTCCCTCCCTCTCTGTAAGAACATTTTTAAAAAGCAAAATAAAATATTGCTCTGGGAGCATCTGGGTGGCTCAGTCATTTAAGCCTCCAACTCTTGATTTCGGCTCAGGTCATGATCTCACAGTTTCATGGGTTGGATCTCCACATCAGGCTCTGCACCGACAGAGCACATCTCTCATCCTCCCCCACTCACTCTCTGTCTCTCTCTCAAAATAAATAAATAAACTGTAAAAATAAATAAATAAAATGTTCTGATTTTGATTACCTCATATGGCACTACGCGATCTGACCTTCACGAGTCCTTCCCTCCAAACTAGGAAGTTATAATTTTGCTCTCAGACTAAGAAATATCAGGCGCTCTCATGCTCTCTCTCCGTCTATCCACCCTCCCTTCCTCCCTCCCTTCCTTTCCATACCCTTTATTCTACATGACACTCACAGATTAGAAATTGTAGATTCAGCAGTCGGGACGGGCCCACAAAGAAGAGCGGTATAGGAGAAAGTTTTGATAATTAAAGACATGAACACCACCAGTGCCTCCTTTGTTTATTCTCAAAAAAAACTGCAGGGAAAAAAAGAGTCAAGACATTACTGCAGACATTTACTTCCAAAGTCTTTTTATTTTATTCTACAGCTAACAGGAATTCAAAGACAAGACTTTCCATTTAGAGGTAGAATATTTCAGCCTCCTTCTTCCATGTATGATCTAGAAAGGGATCGAAGGGACACATTAATAATGTCCTGTACTTGAGAGAAAGGACCTGGGGCAAAGAGGGAACATGGGGCAAATACAGCCACTTGTGGGCACATCACAGCAGCCTAATGCTCAGTCAGTAGAGAGGCAAGGCACACGGCATGTGACCTGCTGTTGACCTTGTAAGAAATGTGGAGCTCTTAAGGAAAAGGGAGATCTTAAACACTGAAATCTTGCCTTTTCGCAGTCCCTCGCCTATGACCGCGTCCTGGAGGTCCACAGGCTGCATCTTCCTCCTGTCCCGACTGCATATTTTCCGAAGCCTTTGCTGCTCCACCAGGGTCACATGGAATGGCTATTTGACCATGAGGGAAACAGATACCTGGATTGCTTTTCTGGGATTGTCACCGTCAGTGTTGGTCACTGCCACCCGTGAGTGTCCTCAAATTCCAGTCTTTTTACTCCAGAAGAATATATGGAGTACAGGCTAATGCTCATGTTCGTGATCCAGAACTCTGGTTAAAAATTCTCTCTCCTTAGGCATATCCCAGTTTCTAGCTGACACGCTCCCTGCTATTTCCTGGGTAACAAAAAAATCTTCGCACCGCACTTTCTGTTTTCTTGACAAGGCAAAGGTTATTCATTCCCAGGCAGCATGGCGTGTACCACGTGATGGGAGCATTGCTGTGTATGTGTGTGTTTGCCCTTGCTAGAAACAGCTTCCCAAAGAAAGGCAACACACTGAGGAATAGGCAGAAAGAAGGGAAGGGAGGCAGTTCTCAGAGAGCCATGGGGCAGGTGTGTGGGGTGTGGGGTGATGAAATGAGAAATCACTTCTAGCCTAAGGCTCTCCATCACCCCTGACTGATAGATGAGGCAAGAAAGGATGGTAAGAGAAAGATGGAATCAGAGCTGGAAATTTACATTAGAAACATATGGATGCATCAATCCTAAGATTCTCTGGATCTTTGGTCATCAGTGCACCCACACAAATGTTCTCGGCAGGGTCTTCTGTGGTCCTCTTGGTTTTGATGCCATTATCTCATTTTAATACCTATTTTTCTCTTGTCTTTCATAATCTGACCAACAAAACTCACGTGAAGCGGAACCAAAATAAAGCAGCAAGCCAAAATGAATTCAATAAGTTTGGGTCCTTCTGTCAAAAGTAGGAGCAAAGGGTCTTCTGGAGACTCTGTTGGGTGGTAGGAGTGAGTTGTAATCCCAGGGTCTGGCCTCACCAATTCCTCCCACAGCCTTCCTATTTCTGTCTCCAGGAGTCACTGGTCCCATGCGAGGTTCTAAGGAGCATGTAAAATAAAATTCTGGTGCAGTCTAAAACATACAATAAACACACATGAAGGAAGGAAAAGATAAAGTAGTGAAACGTTTTACACGTTCTCATGAATAATGTTGGCATCGTCCCCGTTAGTCCACCACTCACTGCTTTCATGACCTCTGTGCTTCTCCTGATCTCCCTCTGACCCTGAAGCTTGCCCTCTGACCCCCTGACTCAAGGGGCCCCAGCCTCTTCCCTTCGCCCTCTGCTATACCCTCTTCGTGCATTAATACTCTGCCCATAGTCTCAGCTCCACCCCTTTCCCCCATCCTGATCATTTTGTGACATTTTCAGCAGCCTCCCCCAACTCTCTCTTTCATCTTGCTCCCTCGCCAAGCTACTATAATAACTCTAATAAGCCCAGAGTGGGCATTAAGGCGCCCCACATTTCCTGCAGCCTCCAGGACACCCCCCCACACACACACCCCATGATACTCCACCATCAGCTAAAATCCAACATTAGCGCCAAATCCATCAAACCCTCTACTATAATATTTCTATTTCCATATTCATGTATTCAAAGTGCACAAGTGAGCCTCCTACCATGTGAAGGAGCTGGGCGGCCACTGGCTGCATGTCTCAACTAATCCACGAGTTTCCCCAATGTTACAGGCAAGAATGGTGAAGTCATCTTTGACTCTTCCCTGCCCAGAGGCAACCTGATACTGAGATCTAGCTTTCCCTCCACTGAAATGCCTCTCCTACTGGCCCCTACTGGTTCCCACCAAGCCCAGTCTCTAGAACCTCTCTTTCTGGCACACCTGGAAGGCTACCTTGTCCTCATGACTGGATTCACCGTTACCAGTCTTACCCTTTTCAATCTACCCTCATGGGGCTCACATATTTACTTTGCAAAAAAACGCTTTCGTCAATTATCTGTTAACTGTAAGAGTTCATTGATTGTCTGCAATTTTCTAAAATGAGTCATAAAACCCAGACCACAGGAGAAGTTAGTTGGTAAAGGGCCCCATGAAAAAATAAATTTTAAAAACCCTGTAAACTCCATCTCCCTCCTGGGGAGAAATAGTATGTATTTGTCTAATAAAAGCACTGGCAAGTCCTGCAGTAAAGAAATCTGTTTGAACTGGTACTTCTCAAAATCACTTAATCATTATGTATTTAACCACTTCACTGATTCTTTTTTGAGAGAAAATTATTGGTAACAAACAGAACTGGTGTGTACCTTTAGCCATTGATGCCCTTTGGATCAAGTTTAAACATCCTGGCTTATGTTTTCAAGGCATTCCTAGTCAGGTCCTACCTCTCTATGTACCCTAAGTTCTTACTATCCCTCAACGCCAACCTTCTGATCCTTCACAGGATATGGTTTCATAGTTACAAAGCGTTCATCCAAAGTGACCACTATTAGGAAGCAGATATTGGAATCTCCTCTGAAGGAAGAAGGCCTGCTCTTGTATACATGTGTTTGATGTATCTGTAACTCTCTAGAAGAATAAAATGAAAAGACACCTGGGCTTAGATATAGTCCTCTTTAGTTTGGAAACTGTTCAAAGGGCATTTAATAAGAAATCCTAATCAGAAGAGAATCTATGTCCCAAACTCCCTCCTAAAATAGGACTTTCTTTTCTAAAATCTGTAAGGGATAATCATTTGGTCTCCTTTTGAACACTTCCCTTGGGGAAGACCCCATTACCTTTCAAGGCACCCATCCCATTGCCAGACAGCTCTACTGGTTACAGTTCTTCCTCACATGTGGATGAAACCAGCCTCTTGAAACTATTTGAGAACTAGCCATAGATTCAGGGTCAATGGCTGGTGTGTGTGTGTGTGTGTGTGTGTGTGTGTGTGTTTTGGAGGAACGTGCCCACTGGTTGCGTGGGGAACTCAGCTCTTGTGTTTATCCAGGAAGGTGAACGCAGTGGCACAAAAGCAGCTTGGACGCCTGTGGCACACAAGCGCCCTCTTTTTCCACTCTCCAACCCATGAGTTCGCAGAGAAGCTTTTGGCACTTCTTCCAGAGCCTCTAAAGGTATGATGATCCCAGCTTAAAGGAACAGGGGTCTCATGACCCCATGAGAGCTTCCCAAGGAAGCAGGAATATGAACAGGGAATTTGGTCCACGAATCGAACATCTGAAATAGTGAGCTAATAGCCATTTCTGAGAGCAATCGAGGAGAAAGCGGGAATTATGAATTGCTGGTGAAGCCAGCCAGTGTTCACTCATCACCTCCAAGCCTCTGCCTCTTCTCGAAGTTCTCCTCACTGCCACATCTCTGCAAAATCACTTAGCAGAAGCCCCAGCGCTCCTTTATGGACACTCTCCTCTATGTTCCTCAAGAGTTTTACATCTCTTTGCTCCAGGGCTCCTCTACAAATTCATTTGTATGTCTCCTGTTATAGAGTGGAGCCAATTTTTTTATGTTTATTTATTGATTTTTGAGAGAGACGAAGAGAGCACTAGGAAGGGAGGGACAGAGAGAGAGGGAGAGAGAGAATCCCTAGCAGGCTCTGGGTTATCAGCGCAGAGCCCAACGTGGGGCTAGATCTCACGAACCACGAGATCGTGACCTGAGCCAAAATCAACAGTGAGACACTTAACCAACTGAGCCACGCAGGCACCCCCAAAGTTGAGCCATTTTTTGATAAAATTAATATCCTGTTCAGTTCATTTGCTCTAAGATGCACTTAGACATTTTTTTGCTAAACGAGATGTTTTTCTGCATCAGAAATGACTGGTTTTTAACTGAATTGAGATATTAAAATGTCGGCCAAGATTTGCACTTCAGGATTCAATAAGTTAGTATATATATAAGAATATACATAGTACCTGTAGATATATATAATATAGATGTATAACATGTAAATATAGTACTATATATAATATATGTATAGTGCCCAGTACCTGGTATTGGCTTTTCTTACTATAGCTTCTCTATCTACTTCACCCTCTGCAAGAGATGAAGAAAGCTGGGCTAGAGGCAACCTAAGTCTAGCCCAGTCATGCTCACAGAGGCGCAGAAGCAGGGACATCAGCAAGGACACAAGCTCATGCTTCCCAGGCCCCGAGCCCGGAGGACCCAGTTCCCTTCAGTTCTCCCCTTTCTCTTAGCCAAGAGGAGCTGCGTGTTTTGTGTGTTCGCTTGTTTTCTCAACATTAACACACACCAAACAGACAAGCAGGGACATCCTCTGAGGCTACAGGACCAGGGACCCTGCCTTGTCCAAGCCTTCAGAACCCTGTCAGGTGGTTGTGGTTCAGGAGCTAAGCAACCCGGTCCTCAGATCCACTCATCCACTAACCACTACATACCCTTCAGCGGGTCTCCCCATCTTGGCATTTTGTAGAGCATTGAATAAAGCCAGTGAAAGTCGAGAAGTTTCACAACTGGGACAATCCTTAGCCAGTTTTGTATCTCTAGCACTTAGCAGCTGCTCACTGAAAAGCTGTAGAATTAATATAGTACTTGAGTGATAGAGCTGCTTTTCTGAAAGGAACCCTCCTTCCTAATTAGAAGCTGGGACACAGTCTTAGAAATTTTGAATTAATTGGGGAAGAAGGACATAAATTAATGTATGAGGACTTGTGTCTTCTGTTTCCCTCCAGGTCATTTTCTTTGTGAACAGTGGCTCCGAAGCCAATGACCTAGCCATGCTGATGGCCAGAGCACACACAAATCGCACAGACCTTATTTCTTTCAGGTAATCACACCTTGGAATATTCAACTTTGATAACATTGACTTACCCTGATACTAAATGTGCGTCTTTAAAATATAGCATGGGGAAGGCGGAGGGGCGCTTTCCCGGGAGTATCATTCGGATTTTAGAGCAGTATCAGTGAAATTAATTTTATGACTGGATAACCCCATCTAAACTGGCCTCATTCAAGGTAGGGATCCCTGACTGGGGTAAAAAACAGCTTGGAGTACTACTTATGGCATAGATCATCTGATAAAATTAAATAGATGGTCATTTGACAGTTTTTTGACTCTGAAGGCATGGTATTGACCACGATATATGCCAAGTGGTGAATAACTGGTCTATATGCATAGATGCTCACGGCTCTACCATATGACAGTGGACACATTTTCATCTCTGCTTATGATCATGAGCCCTCTACTTACTTCTTAGTGCCAGTGGCACAAAATTTTCACCTTTTCTCCTCCCTAAGTTCAGAGGATACATATTGAACCTGTATATTTCTACTTCTCTGGGTGACTTTTGAAAATTGACAACGTAACAGATTAATTATAAACCCTTGATAGCTATATTAGCATTAAAAACAATAGAAAACTTAGCATTTTGTTTGCAGTTTCTTCCTTTGGGTAATTTTATATAGCACCTTTTTTAATGTTTATTTATTTTTGAGACAGAGAGAGAGCATGAGATGGGGAGCGGCAGAGAGGGAGACAGAGGATCTGAAGTGGGCTTTGTACTGACAGCGGACAACTGATGTGGGGCTCAAACTCACGAACCATAAGATCACGTACTGAGCCAAAGTCTGATGCTTAACTACCTGAGCCACCCAAGTGCCCCTGTATAGCACTTTCAAGCATTATCTTTTAATAAGGTTTATGTCAGAGGGTGACTTATAGTAAAAGTACATGGAATGAAGAGATAGTCCCATTCTTTTACCTGTCTGGCCATAGATTCTGTCTCATTTCCAAAGAAGATCTGATGACCACAGCACATCCAATACTGCACATTCCATATAATATGCCCCATAGTAACTATAGGCATAAGGAAACATTTACTGTCAAAGAAATATGGCAATAAAAAATGTGACTGATGTTTTACCCAAATAAACCTCCCAGAATATACATGTCCAGATAAGTATTGATCTATTCAAAGTGGACATGTGTTGCTAGGGTTCAACACACAATTGTGTCTCCTCTTTCAAGATAGATGACCATCCTTTTGAATAGTCTTAATAATCCTAAGTCCTCATTTAAGGGTGATTTTGATTTGAGAATTATCAAAACCCATTTGAAGCCAAGACGGGTGATCAGAATGATTTATACTAACTGTGGTAGTTTCAGGTTCAAAAAGAAACAAAACCTGTGTTGTTGTTTTTTTTATACACCAGGTAAAGTGGCTTATGAGGCATTTGCACAACAGCGACATCACAGAACAAATATTTGGTTTCTCAAGGTGACTGCTTAAAAGAATAATACTCATTGAATATAATTCCGGACATGTTGCTAAAAGATGAGTCTCTTTGCTTAAGAGTGACTAAGTAGGGCAGATGCCAAGGTCAGAGTTCTTGCCCAGATACTCTCCAGATCTTCCTTTCACAATTTCATGTCTATGACACCATCAGAAAAGACAAATAAGTAAATTCTCCTGGCATAGGCTCAGGAGGTTTCTTAGAAATCATTGGAGTTACACATTAATGGTGTTCTATGTTGTCTCCATAGGCTTCACGGATCTTCTCTTTTGTCCTACACAATAGTCCACAGGCCAGCAATCAAAGAAAACTGAACCTGACCCCATCTTCTCACTGTTTCTTCTCTGCAGAGGTGCCTACCATGGGTGCAGCCCATACACACTTGGCTTGACAAATGTAGGGTCCTTCAGGACGGAGCTCCCCAGTGGGCTGGGCTGCCAATCAGTGAGTTTTGAGATTTTGGTCTGGTTTCTCTGAAGTCTGCTCTGCACGTGGTAGGACCGATCAGATTTTCCCAGTATCAGGATCAGAAACGCATATGAAGAATATCATTCATCAGAGGCCAAATTTTACTTACTTGAACCAAAGCCCCCTTGGAGGAAACCTTTAGTAGAAAGGCCTTCAGACTCTGAGCAATTAATTATAGGGATTTTTACAACTCGTTTTGCTTGAAAATAAAATCAGGTAAACCGCAAATGAATGCATTGAGATTAGTTCTCAGAGCCTCGAATGCATAAGATTTCTACAGAGCCATCCTTGTACTCACCTTTTGTTCTCACTTGCTGTACCCACCTGAACATCAAATCAGATACCTAATTATTCCTATTCTTTCAGATGCCCTTACCCATATAACTCTTGAGCAATTTGTTTCCAGGCTGGCACTGCAGTCAGTTTCCTTTGTAAAGTGCCCACATAACTGGTTTCTAAGAAAAAATTATCTTTTCAAACCAAAGTATTAGGTTTTTGTCCTAAGTGGGAGAGGAGTATGGGAGGAATCTCAATATCAAATTAAGAAGCGCTCCTATCCTGACTGGTATCATATGTGTCTTGTCCTCACAGTTTTGCCAAATGCCTTCTTTTGTCATTTGCAGACAATGTGCCCAGATGTTTTCCGGGGCCCCTGGGGAGGAAGCCACTGTCGAGATTCTCCAGTGCAAACAATTAGAAAATGCAGCTGTGCACCAGGTTCAACTGGGCAGGGAGCGGGGTGCGGGGTGGCCGGGAGGGTGGGTAATGAAACCGAGAAAGGCCGAACCGTTACTCAGTGAACAGATTTGAACCAATGGAAAAGGGAAGAGCCAAAGGAAACAAAACTGGAAAGCAAGGCCTCGTAGCGTCAACATGCATCATGCCTACTACCGCTGTGCTCTCTGGCTGTGAGGGGAGCATCTCTGGCCATCAGAGCCAAGCTAAACAAACTCCCACTTGATACTTCATTAAAGGAGTTCCGTCAGCTCTGTTAGCAATAGCCCTGCTATCAGCTTGAAAAGAGAACAAGGTTGGTGGGATTGTTTACCAATTCCCAACGGAGGAGGGGGAGAGGGAAAAGAATACTTTCAGCCTTTTCAAAACTCCAGTCAGGAAGTTCCCCCAAGGGACTCAGAATGCCAGCCAAAATGAGGACATCTGTCAAAACTTAAGGCCATTGCCAAAGTCTGTAGACATCTCTGGCAAATGTTTTAAAGGCATTCTCAAAAGGAGAGTTCCCATTTACCAACCGCATTTATATTTGCATTCTCTACCTATTCTTACCAGAGGGGAGGGATGGAAGCAGCAATTCTCTGCTAATCAGCAGTCTCCCCTGTGCTTGTCGGCACAGTTCAGGACCTCCGAATAGCTGCTTCTAAGTAGTGCTGAAAGAAAGAGCTCAATGCTTCTGCCCAAGACGCTTAATGGAACAGTTTTGAGTCACTCGGGTTGAAAAAATGCAAATGGAAGTCTTAGAAATCAGCTTTGAAAGGAAGAAAGAAGATTCACAGTCACCTTAAAATTCAGATAGGATAATGGCAAAATGGAGACAGGGGGATAAAAGAATGAGCATTGAAATAGGATGCTGTGGTCACAGAACTTAAAACTCTAAGGAAATTTAAAGCTGTATTAAAAGAAAACCCTCCCCTCTCCACTTTAAAAAATCAGGAAGCCAAGGTCCACACCTGAGAGGCAGCAGAGCTAGGACTTGACCCCAAGCCTTCTGACTCCAAACCACTGGTCCCTACCTATGGCCACCCCTGTTCACTGGCTTGCCAGCAGGATGAACCCAGGCTTAAAAATAATTCCTGTTCTGGCCAGGATTGAGGGGACCCACGAAGTCAGGAGACCTGGATTCCACTCCCAGCCCCAGCTGGTTCAGCTGCAAGCAAGGGCTCCATCTGTCACCTCGGCTTTCTCATTTGTAAGATACAGATGGCAGCAGCTGCCCCCAACCCGTCATTACAAGGCTTCATGAGATCAAGAGAGGAGAGTTTTGGGTACAGAAAGGCAGATAATAGCAATACCAAGGGTACCTGTAGAGCCAGACCCACATATCCTACCTGGATGGCATCGAGAACTAAACTCAGTTTCATGCACCTCATCGACCTCAATCTGACCACAACGCGGGCAGCAGAGAGCCTAGCAAGCAGAAGCACTCAAGAGCTGGCCATCTCCTTCCCTCCCTACTCTGTGTCCCTGCCTTTCTCCATCCTCTCTGCCTCCTCCCTCTTCGAGGCTTTCTCTGCTTAGGCCAATTTGAAAATACTAGAACCCCATGGTCATCTCTCCAGTGGCCTCTGGAGGCTTAATGATAGTGACAGACATACCCTTCTGCTCCTCTGAACTGTTGTCTTTGGCATATCTGAAGTCAGCTGTTTTCTTAATTCACATCCTCAAGAGACACAACTGAAATATGTATTCAAACAGAATTGCAATACAAAAAGAGACTTCGCACTCCTCCAGGGCTTTGGGGAACTGCGTAGTGTTTGGTCTTTGTTGCAAAAAGGTGTAGTCACATGTTTGCAAATGCAACCCAGCTTGTAAAGTACTTTGAGTGTAGAAGATTCCGGTTCTCCGTTCCTCTTAGGGTGCGTTCACTGGGCGCTTACAGGTACCAATCTTGGTGGAAGTTCTTTTAGTTCAGGATTAGGTCATCATTGGCCACATGGGCATAAGCAGGAGTCCAGGTTGTGAAGTTGATATAGATGTTTCTGTGGTAGATTACATCACCTTCCTCTATCCCTTTGCCGGGATTTTGTCTTGCCAAGTGTTCATTCCGGGCCCTGAATTTAGGACGGAAGCTGTGATGACATCCACCTCCCAAAGCCCACTGCCCCACAATGCCCCAGACCTCGTCCTCGTCATGTCATTGTTCTTCACCTTTTGCAAGATGAGCTTCCTTTTCCTGAAACATTGTTCTTCCTTGGCTCTTCACTCTATTTAACTGTTTCTATACCACCAGCTAAAATAAAAACTCTCCATCTCCACTCAGTTGTTTGAATGGTATACGGGGAACATCCACTCCTTACACCCTTGTTGTCATGGTGATGCCACCGCACCAGGTCTCTCTCCAGAGGCAGCCTGACCTGGAGTTACATCAATGAGCTCAGGAAGTAAATGTGAAATGAAGTAAACAGCTGATTACAGGAGGTGACCCCTCTTGTCACTGAACTCGTGGGCAAGCGGGGGACAAATCATGAAAGGTCTATCACAGGTTCACGCAAAGCCTGCTCTCAGTTTGGTTTTGGCCAGATGTCAGCCATTGGGGTTGACTTTGCTCCACGCTCCCCCCTCTCTCCTTACAGATGGGCATGCTAAATTTCCAAATTATTTCTTTTCATATGTGATCCATCCTTTAGAGTCATCCCAGGTTCTCTGCCTTTCTTAATAAAAACTAAAAAATGGACTCCCTACAGGCGTGGGTTTACTTGTCTAGTATATCCTCTCCTCAAGCAACATAAGCGATGCTAAAAATGTGCTTTCTGGATTTGGTATCCTTTTCCTTCCTTCTTTCTTCACACTTCCAGCCCCTAATTCCAACTAACCTAGCCATGCGAGTTTTCCCAAATATCACATGTACCTTAAAACATGTTTGGGGCCAGGTAGTGTTTTTTCCAGTTTTATTTATTTATTTTTTTCAATATATGAAATTTACTGTCAAATTGGTTTCCATACAACACCCAGTGCTCATCCCAAAAGGTGCCCTCCTCAATACCCATCACCCACCCTCCCCTCCCTCCCACCCCCCATCAACCCTCAGTTTGTTCTCAGTTTTTAAGAGTCTCTTATGCTTTGGCTCTCTCCCACTCTAACCTCTTTTTTTTTTCTCCTTCCCCTCCCCCATGGGTTTCTGTTAAGTTTCTCAGGATCCACATAAGAGTGAAACCATACGGCATCTGTCTTTCTCTGTATGCCTTATTTCACTTAGCATCACACTCTCCAGTTCCATCCACGTTGCTACAAAAGGCCATATTTCATTCTTTCTCATTGCCACGTAGTATTCCATTGTGTATAAAAACCACAATTTCTTTATCCATTCATCAGTTGATGGACATTTAGGCTCTTTCCATAATTTGGCTATTGTTGAGAGTGCTGCTATGAACATTGGGGTACAAGTGCCCCTATGCATCAGTACTCCTGTATCCCTTGGGTAAATTCCTAGCAGTGCTATTGCTGGGCTATAGGGTAGGTCTATTTTTAATTTTCTGAGGAACCTCCACACTGCTTTCCAGAGCGGCTGCACCAATTTGCATTCCCACCAACAGTGCAAGAGGGTTCCCATTTCTCCACATCCTCTCCAGCATCTATAGTCTCCTGATTTGTTCATTTTGGCCACTCTGACTGGAGTCAGGTGATATCTGAGTGTGGTTTTGATTTGTATTTCCCTGATAAGGAGCGACGTTGAGCATCTTTTCATGTGCCTGTTGGCCATCCGGATGTCTTCTTTAGAGAAGTGTCTATTCATGTTTTCTGCCCATTTCTTCACTGGGTTATTTGTTTTTCGGGTGTGGAGTTTGGAGAGCTCTTTATAGATTTTGGATACTAGCCCTTTGTCCAATATGTCATTTGCAAATATCTTTTCCCATTCCGTTGGTTACCTTTTAGTTTTGTTGGTTGTTTCCTTTGCTGTGCAGAAGCTTTTTATCTTCATAAGGTCCCAGTAATTCATTTTTGCTTTTAATTCCCTTGGCTTTGGGGATGTGTCGAGTATGAGATTGCTACGGCTGAGGTCAGAGAGGTCTTTTCCTGCTTTCTCTTCTAGGGTTTTGATGGTTTCCTGTCTCACATTCAGGTCCTTTATTCATTTTGAGTTTATTTTTGTGAATGGTGTAAGAAAGTGGTCTAGTTTCAACCTTCTGCATGTTGCTGTCCAGTTCTCCCAGCACCATTTGTTAAAGAGACTGTCTTTTTTCCATTGGATGTTCTTTCCTGCTTTGTCAAAGATGAGTTGGCCATACATTTGTGGGTCTAGTTCTGGGGTTTCTATTCTATTCCATTGGTCTATGTGTCTGTTTTTGTGCCAATACCCTGCTGTCTTGATGATGACAGCTTTGTAGTAGAGGCTAAAGTCTGGGATTGTGATGCCTCCTGCTTTGGTCTTCTTCTTCAAAATTACTTTGGCTATTCGGGGCTTTTTGTGGTTCCATATGAATTTTAGGATTGCTTGTTCTAGTTTCGAGAAGAATGCTGGTGCAATTTTGATTGGGATTGCATTGAATGTGTAGATAGCTTTGGGTAGTATTGACATTTTGACAATATTTATTCTTCCAATCCATGAGCAGGGAATGTCTTTCCATTTCTTTATATCTTCTTCAATTACCTTCATAAGCTTTCTATAGTTTTCAGCATACAGATCTTTTACATCTTTGGTTAGATTTATTCCTAGGTAATTTATGCTTCTTGGTGCAATTGTGAATGGGATCACTTTCTTTATTTGTCTTTCTGTTGCCTCATTGTTAGTGTATAAGAATGCAACTGATTTCTGTACATTGATTTTGTATCCTGCAACTTTGCTGAATTCATGTATCAGTTCTAGCAGACTTTTGGTGGAGTCTACCGGATTTTCCATGTATAATATCATGTCATCTGCAAAAAGCGAAAGCTTGACTTCATCTTTGCCAATTTTGATGCCTTTGATTTCCTTTTGTTGTCTGATTGCTGATGCTAGAACTTCCAACACTATGTTAAACAACAGCAGTGAGAGTGGGGATCCCTGTCGTGTTCCTGATCTCAGGGAAAAAGCTCTCAGTTTTTCCCCATTGAGGATGATGTTAGCTGTGGGCTTTTCATAAATGGCTTTTATGATCTTTAAGTATGTTCCTTCTATCCCGACTTTCTCAAGGGTTTTTATTAAGAAAGGGTGCTGGATTTTGTCGAAGGCCTTTTCTGCATCGATTGACAGGATCATATGTTTCTTCTCTTTTTTTTTATTAATGTGATGTATCACATTGATTTGTGAATGTTGAACCAGCCCTGCATCCCAGGAATGAATCCCACTTGATCGTGGTAAATAATTCTTTTTATATGCTGTTGAATTCGATTTGCTAGTATCTTATTCAGAATTTTTACATCCATATTCATCAGGGATATTGGCCTGTAGTTCTCTTTTTTTACTGGGTCTCTGTCTGGTTTAGGAATCAAAGTAATACTGGCTTCATAGAATGAGTCTGGAAGTTTTCCTTCCCTTTCTATTTCTTGGAATAGCTTGAGAAGCATAGGTATTATCTCTGCTTTAAACGTCTGGTAGAACTTCCCTGGGAAGCCATCTGGTCCTGGACTCTTATTTGTTGGGAGATTTTTGATAACCAATTCGATTTCTTCGCTGGTTATGGGTCTGTTCAAGCTTTCTATTTCCTCCTGATTGAGTTTTGGAAGAGTGTGGGTGTTTAGGAATTTGTCCATTTCTTCCAGGTTGTCCAATTTGTTGGCATATAATTTTTCATAGTATTCCCTGATAATTGTTTATATCCCTGAGGGATTGGTTGTAATAATTCCATTTTCATTCATGATTCTATCTATTTGGGTCATCTCCCTTTTCTTTTTGAGAAGCCTGGCTAGACGTTTGTCAATTTTGTTTATTTTTTCAAAAAACCAACTCTTGGTTTCGTTGATCTGCTCTACAGTTTTTTTAGATTCTATATTGTTTATTTCTGCTCTGATCTTTATTATTTCTCTTCTTCTGCTGGGTTTAGGCTGCCTTTGCTGTTCTACTTCTATTTCCTTTAGGTGTGCTGTTAGATTTTGTATTTGGGATTTTTCTTGTTTCTTGAGATAGGCCTGGATTGCAATGTATTTTCCTCTCAGGACTGCCTTCGCTGCGTCCCAAAGCGTTTGGATTGTTGTATTTTCATTTTCATTTGTTTCCATATATTTTTTTAAATTTTTTTTTCAACGTTTATTTATTTTTGGGACAGAGAGAGACAGAGCATGAATGGGGGAGGGTCAGAGAGAGAGGGAGACACAGAATCGGAAGCAGGCTCCAGGCTCTGAGCCATCAGCCCAGAGCCCGACGCGGGGCTCGAACTCACGGACCGCAAGATCGTGACCTGGCTGAAGTCGGACACTTAACCGACTGCGCCACCCAGGCATGACTGAAGTGGTTCATTTATGCCTTTACAACTATCCTCGTCTCTCTGCTCAAACCAAAGTACAGGTTATTCTGAAAGAAAGTTCACCCATCAGAAATTTATACCCTCATATCCTGTTTACTGTATTGTAAAAATTCTAGTCAATTTACTCATCGGATATTCTTTTTTTCTGTGCTCTTCCCATTCTTCTGAATGTCATTCTCACGTCTTCAAATGCTATGTTTTGCTTGTTTGTTTGTTTGTTTGTGGTTTTTATTGTTCTTCGCAGACTGCTGCCAAGCAAGAGACCAGTATATTGAACAGTTCAAAGATACTCTGAACACTTCTGTGGCCAAATCAATTGCTGGATTTTTTGCAGAGCCAATTCAAGTGGGTATATTGACCTTAGACGCTAATTGGGCTTAAATTATCAGAGAATTTTAATTCATACATTCATACATTCTAGAGAATTCCAAAGTATTTAAGTGACCATTGCCGTGTCTCTCTCCAAATTCAATTCATTCTCTCAGTCCCCTTGAAAGAGAAGGGCCCTGATTTTCAACTGACCTTCAAAAACTGTCTCCTGCATTGCCCGGCTGAAAAGATAGATGAAACTATTGAATTCCTAAAATTCTAAACAAAGGGAAACCCCACCAATGTTTAGTTGCTTTAATACCCACACTGCCCTGGGGTGATTTTCTTCAGTGTTACCAAATCCCCTTAATCTACTTTGTTTCTAATCTCAGAAGAGAATAAACATTTGCATCCTTTTCCCAAAAGGCTTGGCATAAGAGTAATGGCCCCTCTCTTCACACATTGTTGGAACAGTTCTAAAGACCATTTTAAAAATTGCTAGTATTACTAATGCTAATGATGATAATGACCTTTCTTTCTTTCTTTCTTTCTTTCTTTTTTTCTTTCTTTCTTTAACTCTTTTCAAAGGGCTATGCTGTTGTTATAGGACTCCTTGGTTTGGTCTTTTGCAGGGGGTGAATGGAGTTGTTCAGTACCCAAAGGGGTTTCTAAAGGAAGCCTTCAGGTTGGTGCGAGAGCGGGAAGGCGTGTGCATCGCGGATGAGGTGAGTGGCTGTGGAATAAGTGTGGTGTAGGGCAGCCAGGACAGGAAAGGCATAGGGAGAAAACCTTTTAAACCTTCCTCTGCAACCCAAGATAATGAAGCTTTTGCTAATTGACTGGTTGGTTAGTAGATTAACAAGTATAGACCTTTAACAAGCACAGAACTTAAATATCCAAAATGAAGTCTATCAAATAAGTGGCTAACAGGCACAGCTGATGCTGTCATCACAGGTGACATGCTATCAGTCAACACACTTTTTACATTCCCATCACGGATTGCATCAGGGACAGTTCAAAACCCACATAGAGAACTTCACCTCATAACCAAGTTTTCAACTTCGATTTGCCAAAATAGTATAAACCAGCCTAACAGCATTCATCTTAATAACAAAACTTGTGCAGCACTGGGGATCCAAAAATCCAAAAACCTAGTAAACAGTTTCTGGTAACTAAAAGCTCAGACCCAGATTAAGTGTTGTGTCCATGTTTGTACAAAGATGGTGAAGATGATGGCCGGCAATGATGACACTGAAGAAGAAGCGGAGGAAAGGGAAGAGATCAGAGTCAGAAAAGCCACCATTACTTGAAACGTTTCAAATGATTTTGGATCTGTTTCCATCAGGTGCAAACGGGATTTGGAAGGCTGGGCTCTCACTTCTGGGGCTTCCAAACCCACGACATCCTGCCGGATATTGTCACCATGGCTAAAGGGATTGGAAATGGCTTTCCCATGGCAGCAGTTGTGACAACTCCAGGTAGAGCCTATGGGCAGGCTGCATTTGCTTCTGGGTTTCCTGTAACCGTGACGGCAGAAAACACGGGGTTGGGAATTTCTGTGGGTTGAAGACAGCGATGGGAACTACACGTGCATTTCCCTAGCAATGATCATGAGAAACAGCCTGTCAGACTGTGGAAGGGATGGAAGAATCCCAGCCCTTTGTGCTCTTGCTGTAGGGAAGATGAATTCTCCTACCCCCACAATGAAGCGCAAGGTTCTCACACACTGACAAGGTATCAGCAACCGTACCACAAAAACAAATCCCACACAAGAGATCCTTTTTAACCAGCCTGGACTAACTGTGAAATTTCCAGAGGAGTCTTATTCTGAAGGAGACTCTTCCTTGGCCTAACTACGCCAATATGTTATAAACTCAAGGTCCAGAGTGACAGGTTTCTGTTTACGTCTCATCAACAAAACAGACAAATGCAGTACAATCTCACTTAGCCAGAATATTCTATAAAGCGAACATAAGAATGAGCCATATTTTCAATGTTGGTGAGGTTTTACAGAAAATGGTTTTTATGAATTGTTTATTGTTAAAAATCTTTAAATTGTTCCGTTTTTCCACCAGTAGTATCCGCTTCAGCGATACTAAAGGATAATTAAGTACCCTGTGATATCTCGCTGTTTTATTGAATGAATAAAGGTATGATACTGAGTCCAAGTTGGTATGCTCGCTGCCTGACAAACCAATCATTTGAGTGGCCGGATGTTGGGGTCAGAAAAGCCAACAAACTGAGAGGATGGTGGCTTATCATCCTAAAGAAATTTCTCCCCTCGGGTCAATGTTCAACTTCTTGTTTGTTAGCAAAAGAAGGAAGACAAAGGTGACTGATGTCTATAGACATCTGAAGAGGTCTTATAACTCTTTGCCTTTGGTCATTTTATCTTTGCCTACAGGAATCTGGTCATGCCATTCCTGTAAATCTTGAACATAGCATAGTCATTTCTGTCTGCACTTCCTTATCTCCTCAAGTGATATAGGTTTCCAGTGAAAAAACAAAAAAGGAGTCTTTGCAAATCTCAGCTATAAGCAAAATTCCTTCTATGATTAACATGCCTACTGGCAGAGTGAAGCAGAAATTTCTAAGATACAGGTTACAGCAGCAAGGGGAATAGAAACAACATGGAGTCAAACATGCTAAGTTTCTCCCTGTTCTAGGTACTAAAATGTGGATGTAGAAAGGGAAATGTAATGAACCAAATATATGCTCACCCTGAAACAATCCAGGAATTATGTTACTAAAACCTCGATGCGAGGTTTTTTAAAGATTGAAACCAAGAGTATAATACAGAAAAGAGGGTTACCAAATGAAGGTCCCATGTAAATTCCCATAAATCAAGTGTTAAAGTACTTTTGAATTCACACAACACATTAAAGATTTTGTTATCACACTTCTAATTCAGTAAATAAGCAATTTTTCCTTATCCACAGAGTAAGTGGATTGGTCATCTGGGGCTACCATAACAAAACACCACACGCTGAGGGAATTAAACAGCAGATATTTATTTTCTCATAGTTATGGAAGCTCAAGTCCAAGATCAAGGTGCCAGCAAAGTTGGCTTCTGGTGAAATCTCTCTGGCAGATGGCCAACTTCTTGCTGTGTACTTGCAAGTCCTTTTCCTCGGAGAGAGAGAGAACATGAGAGAGAGAGAGCGCTCTGGTGTCTCTTTTTCTTCTTATAAAGACACCAGTATTATGAGGGCCCCACCCTTATGATTTCATTTAACCTTGATTACTTCCCTAAAGGCCCTATCTCCAAATACATTCACAATGGGAGTAGGGCTTTCACATAGGAAGAGGAGTCGGGGGCGGGGGGGGGGGGGGGGGGGGGAGGGGGCAAGGACACACACATAATTCCATTCATAACATCCACTATCTGGTGAATGAAGAATGAATTGGATTCGATGCCATGAAACATATTATTAATATGACATGATTGTAAATATAATTCAAGTGATGTGGTGGGAGATTATAGATAGGAATGTGTCACTCTTTGTCCACTTTTCATTCTCCCCCTCTAGAGATAGCCAAGTCTCTGGCTAAATGCATGTGTTATTTCAACACCTTTGGAGGGAGCCCCATGGCCTGTGCCATTGGATCAGCCGTGCTTGAGGTATGTTCCAGCAGCCACGTCATTCCTCTCATTTCACAAAATGACTACTTCAGCACCAGAGACACATTATCCAAACTCTATGACATCCCATTATTAACGTGAAGAGTTCATTACCACTCCACAAATTTAGATTTCCAGTTTTTATTCTGCCCCTTCACCCCCTTTTTAAGATCTATTTGGGATGCTTGAAGTATTAGATACAAAATAATACATAATACATCTCACATGCCTAGGAAATATAAGAAAAGCTAGCTAGCTGGTAACACTGACATTTCCTTTTTATATTTCTGGTATTTGATGGATAGTTACCAACTGCCATCTTTGACTTCAGGCTAATTTTGGTCCTTTTCTTTATATATTCTTCCTTCCTTTTTTTGTACAGTTATCAGCTGAAAGACTAACAAGAAACTGAGTTTTATGGGACAAACTACGTAATTTTAGCTGTTGTTCAGCCCTACGCCATTGATTTTCCCTGGTATCTTATCTGTTAAGTGCCCTTGCTGATATGCACAACAGCACTTGTTTAAGAAAGTGTCAGGTATTACTGGAAGAATATCCAAGAAATGGGTAACAATGGTCGTTTGTGGGTAGAGAAATTTGGTGGCTGGGGGACAGGGGTCAATGAGAATTATTCTACTGATTTTTTAAAAATTTTTTAATGTTTATTTATTTTTCAGAGAGAGACAGAGAGACAAGTGCGAGTGGGGAAGGGGCAGAGAGACAGAGAGGGAGACACAGAATCTAAAACAGGCTCCAGGCTCTGAGCAGTCAGCACAGAGCCGGACACAGGGCTCGAACTCACGGACCGTGAGATCATGACCTGAGCCGAAGTCGGCCGCTTAACCGACTGAGCCACCCAGGTACCCCTCTACTGATTTTTGAAGTAGGCACATGATTCACCTATTCAAAAAATTTTTAAGTATTTTTATTTTGTTTAAGTATTTTTAAGTAAACATAAGTAAGTAAAAGCTTCCCTTGCTAATTAAAAAGTATCTTCAAATACGATAAAATCACAAAATGAGAAAGTACAGTCAGGAATGTGTCATTGACTTCGTTTTGTAGACATTGCCAACTTTTTAAAAGTGTTGTGTCACCTTGACCAGGTAGAGAGGGTATAGGTGAACAAATAGGTTAAAAACATCGAGAGTCATGGATTCATGCAATTATTATCAGCTAAATCTAGATGTAGTATATTGTGGGTAGTCAAGAATCATGGTCTCTGCCATGAGTGGAAGTAGGTGAAAATATTTTTATATCTTCAGGGCCCTCACAAAGCTCCCCTCAGCTCATGAGGCCTAGGCCCTGTGGCAGGACAATTGGGTAATGACAGCCTGTGTCTGACTGAGGGCTGACGAAGCAAAGGTCAGTAAACTCCCAGTGGGGCAAGAACCTGTGACATATCTTTCCTCCGAGAGTTTGTCTTCTTAATCACTGTAGCCCAGTTCTCAGCGAAGCCTGGCAATAACGAGCCTCAGGATTATGGAATCTGTGTTATACACTGCATTGAGAAATGTCTTTTATCTTTCCTAAATTTATAAAATTAAAAAAAATCATTTAATTGAGAGAGTGCAAGAAGAACTCAAAGTGACAGGGAGAGAAAGAGAGAGAGACAGAGACAGAGACAGAGAATCTTAAGCAGGCTCCACACTCAGTGCAAAGCCCAATGTGGGACTTGATCCCATGACCCCAGAACTTTGACCTGAGACGAAATCAAGAGTCAGACCCTCAAGACAGAGCCACCCAGGCACCCCTATTCTTTCCTAAGTTTTTAACCACCCCTGAAGATGAGAAGGGTTTGGGGAAAGTATTCCCCATACCAAGACTCTTTTGCACCTTACAGCAAATCTTTTTGTAGTACATGGCATGGTCACACTAGACTTTGGGTTCCATTTGTGTGGTCAAGTTTCCATAAAGTCATGCACATCTACTGTTCTGTGTTTCTCAGTCAATCTAAAACTTTTTTTTTAAATGCAAGGCCACTTGGGACTTTTCTCTAAACAGGTGATTAAAGAAGAAAATCTACAGGAAAACAGTCAAGAAGTTGGCACCTACATGCTACAGAAGCTTGCTGAGCTGCGGGATGAATTTGAGATTGTCGGAGATGTCCGAGGCAAAGGCCTCATGATAGGAATAGAAATGGTGAAGGATAAGGTAGGTTTTGATCTGCTGTGCTCTCTGTGACTTCTTGGGGACAGCAAGAGTTAAAGTTGGAAGCATGGTCACTACAAGGTCACTTCATTCATTCTCAGGGAGAGAACACACAAGGCCAGGGACGCTCAGCAAAGCCCATCAGAGATAAGTAGGGAGTACAATATGCTAGCACATCGTCAAGAGTTCTAGGGGAGTGAAGGAGGGCATTTGGAACAGGGAGCTGATATTTTTCCTGCCAGAGTAGGCAGAGAGCATTGGTGATGACTGAATATTTAGAATTAGACATATGGGGAAGGGAGGAAGCTATCTGGGAAGGAGCAGGTGACCCGGAGAGTTCATGGAAGTAAAGGAGAAGGCCAGGAGTGGGTTGTGATGATGGTGTGGGGTGAGGATGTTAAGGATCTATAAGGTTTTGTGTTTGTCTGTTTGTGAATATTTTTCAATCTCCCAAGTCCCAGGCAGGGTGTGACTCTCCGATGACATTCCCCACTGTGACCTCAAACTCAATATAGCAACAACTGTACTTAGCATTTTCCCCCGAACCAGTTATTCCTCCAAGTTCACTGTTTCTGTTTCTCACCCTCCACTCTTCTCCCAGTTCCCCAGCCTCCATGCCAGAAAATAGCCTGGGACTCCTTCTCTCCCTTGTTTCTAGTGCCAAGTCCTGTTGATCCTTTCTTGACCATGTTTCTCAAATACTTCCCTGTGTCTCCGTTGCTTCCCCTACAACCCAAGTCCCTCCCCTCCATAAACACAAAGTCTAGACTCACTGAGGCAAGCAACAGGGAGAGAATCTTAGCACCAAGCTGAAGAGTCAGACTAACCCCTTTTCTAGCCTTCTCCTAAGTGGCTTCTTGCTATTTGGTCTTAACACAGCATCCTAGTTTAGGATGGTTGATGCTCAATTATTTTAGGGCTTACACCAGACCATGGATATAAGACTCTTCCATTAATGCCACACAGTGGGGCCAATACAAAGCTGGAATGTTTAAACAAGATTTTAAAGCCAAGGGAAGACAACAGCAAAATGAGAGTAAAATGAGACTCAGCCCTCTGGCTCCCAGGTCACAGCATCCTTATCTTCACCTTGTGTCCCAGTCAAGGTCTGTGTTAAGGCTCAGGGGAATCCATCCCAGGCCCCAACCGAGGACTCCCCTCAAAGCTATCTATGCTCCAAAGTCCAGACTCCACAGAGGAAAACCCAACAAGAGGGGAAGTGTTCTTCTCTTTCCCACTGTTCCAAATCTAGCTTCTGTGTGCTCAGAGACTCATGAACAAAAAAGTTCATCAGGACTTCACTTGTCATTGTAAAACATAGGAATCCTCCTAAATGGCCATTGATACAGTCCAAGCTAAATTATGGTACATCCATCCCACAATAGTGATATATGTGTGACATGGAAAAATGTGCAAACTCTATTATGGAAAGAATAAAATAGGCTATCCGATACTATCTATTGAATGAGTTATTTTTCTCTTCCTCTGCCACTTGGTAGTTTTAAGCATGGACTCTGAAGGCAGACCACCCAGATTTACATCCCAGCTAGTCTATTCCTTAGTTCCATTCAACGCCCGCTCAATGCCATTCACTTCCCTACATCCAATGTCACCCAAACTGTTCTCCGAGCATGGACTGCAAGACTCTCCTCTCTATATCTACCTATGGAAATCTTAGCCTTATTCAAGATCCAGTTCTTCATCACACCTCTTCCCTAAAGCTTGCCTTTGATTCTCCCCTAGACAGGGGCTCCAGGCCTCAGAGAATCCCTGTAGCATCCACTGCCTAAAAATCTCATTTGAAAAGATCTTTCAAACCATGTATTTGTTGATTTGGTTTTCATGTAGAAATACCTTCTTTTCCTAAGTTATACACTTTTGAGTCCAGGAATCATGTGGATTATAAGTCTTTTCAAAGTGTTTATTGAGTGAGTTCTGGTCCTGCAACACTTCAGACTATATTCATGTAATTAAGTAGCTCAGAACTTGCCTTAACACTGTCCACTGTCCACCAAAACTAAAACCCCATTTCCTGCTGGTGAGGACATAAATTAGTAGAGCCCTTTAGACAGAAATTTGTGTCAATCAGCATTATATATATATATATATATATATAATATGTATATACACATATATATATTATACACACACACACACATACATATATATTATATATATATTACATATATATATATATATTATATATATACACACACACAAGTTAGCCAACATACAATGTAGTCTTGGCTTCAGGAGATTTCCATGATTCATCACTTACATACATCACCCAGTACTCATCCCAAGAAGTGCCTTCCTCAATGCCCATCACCCATTTTCTCCAACCCTCCAACCTCCTCCCCCACCACATCAACCTTCAGTTTGTTCTCTGTATTTAAGAGTCTTTTATGGTTTGCCTCCCTCCCTGTTTGTTACTTACTTTTCCTTCTCTTCCCTTATAGTCTTCTGTTAAGACTTTCTCAAATTCCACATATGAGTGAATCATATGATATCTGTCTTTCTCTGAATGACTTATTTCACTTAGTATAATACCCTCCAGTTCCACCCATGTTGTTGCAAATGACAAGATTTCACTCTTTTTCACTGCCAGTAGTGTTCCATTTATACATTTACCACCTCTTCTTTATCCATTCATCAGTTGATGGATATTTGGGCTCTTCCCATAATTTGGTTATTGTTGATAGCACTGCTATAAACACTGGGGTACATGTGCCTCTACAAATCAGCACTCCTTTATCCTTTGGCTAAATTCCTAGTAGTACTATTGCTGGGTCGTAGGGTAGTTCTATTTTTAATATTTTGAGGAACCTCCACACTGTTTTCCAGAGTGGCTGCCCAGTTTGAATTCCTACTAACAATGCAAGAGTGTTCCTCTTTCTCTACATCCTTGCCAACATCTTTTGTTTCCTTAGTTGTTAATTTTAGCCACTCTGACTGGTGTGAGGTGGTATCTCAATGTGGTTTTGATTTGTATTTCCCTCATGATGAGCAGTGTTGAGCATATTTTCATGTGTCTGTTAGCTATCTGGGTATGTTCTTTGGAAAAATGTCTGTTCATGTCTTCTGCCCATTTCTTCACTGGATTTGTTTCTCGGGTGTTGAGTTTGGTAAGCTCTTTATTGATTTTTGATACCCAATGTGTCATTTGCAAATATCTTCTCCCACTCCATCGGTTGCCTTTCAGTTTTGTTGTTTGCTTTGCTGTGCAGAAGCTTTTTATCCTGATGAGGTCCCAATAGTTCATTTTTGCTTTTATTTCCCATGCCTCTAGAGACATGTCAAGTAAGTTGCTGCGACTGAAGTCAAAGAGATTGCTCCCTGTTTTCTCCTGTAGGATCTTGATGGTTTCCTGTCTCACATTTAGGTCTTTCATCCATTTTGAATTTATTTTTGTCTTTGGTGTAAGCAAGTGATCCAGTTTTATTTTTCTGTATGTCGCTGTCCAGTTCTCCCAGCACCATTGCTGAAGAGACTATCTTTCTTCCACTGGATACTCTTTCCTGCTTTGTCAGAGTTTAGTTGGCCATATATTTATGGTCCATTTCTGGATTCTCTATTCTATTCCATTGGTCTATGTGTCTCTTTTTGTGCCAATAATTTACTGTCTTGATGATTACAGCTTTGTAATACAGGCTAAAGTCCGGGATTGTGATGTCTCCAGCTTTGGGTTTTTTTTTTTTTCAACATTACTTTGGTTTAGGGTCTTTTCTCTTTCCATATAAATTTTAGGATTGTTCATTCTAGCTCTGTGAGGAATGCTGGTGCTATTTTGATTGGGATTGCATTGAATTTGTAGATTTCTTTGGGTAGTATCGACATTTTAACAATATTTGATCTTCCAATCCATGAGCATGAAATATGTTTCCATTTCTTTGTGTCTTCTTCAATTTCTTTCATAAGCTTTTTATGGTTTTCAGCAAACAGATCTTTCACCTCTTTGGTTAGGTATATTCCTAGGTAGGTATCTTATGATTTTTGGTACAATTGTAAATGGGATTGATTCCTTCATACCACTTTCTGTTGTTTCATTATTGGTGTATAGAAATGCAACCAATTTCTGTAAATTGATTTTATATCCTGCAGCTTTGCTGAATTCATGTATCAGTACTAGCAGTTTTTTGGTGGAGGTTTTCAGGTTTTCCATGTAAAGTATCATGCCATCTGTAAAGAAAATTAACTTCTTCTTTGCAATTTGGATGCCTTTTATTTCATTTTGTTATATGATTGGTGAGGCTAGAACTTCCAACTCTATGTTAAACAACAGTGGTAAGAGTGGACATCCCTGTTGTGTTCCCAACCTCAGGGGGATAGCTCTCAGTTTTTCCCCATTAAGGATGATATTAGCTGTGGACTTTTGATATATGGCTTTTGTGATGTTAATGTATGTTCCTTCTATCCCGACTTTCTTGCGGGCTTTTATTAAGAAAGGATGCTGTATTTTCCAAAACGCTTTTTTCTGCATCTATTTACAAGATCATATCATTTTTATGTTTTCTTCTATTAATGTGATGTATCACATTGATTGATTTGCAAATATTGAGCCGGCCTGGAGCCCAGGAATGGATCCCACTTGATCATGGTGAATAATTCTTTTAATATACTGTTGAATTTGATTTTCCAGTACCTTGTTGAGAATTTTTGTGTCCATGTTCATCAGAGATATTAGCCTGTACTTCTCGTTTTTTAGTGGGGTATGTGTCTGGTTTGGGAATCAAGGTAATGCTGGTTTCATAGAATGAGTCTGGAAGTTTTCCTTCCATTTCTATTTTTTTGCAACAACTTGAGGGAAATAGGTATTAACTCTGCTTTAAATGGCTCATAGAATTCCCCTGGGAAGCCATCTGGCCCAGGACTCCTATTGGGAGATTTTTGATAACTAATTCAATTTATTCACTGATTATGGGTCTGTTCAAATTTTCTATTTCTTCCCTGTTTAAAGTTTTGGTAGTGTGTGGGTGTCTAGGAGTTTGTCCATTTCTTCCAGATTGTCCAGTTTGTTGGCATATAGTTTTTCACAGTATTCTCTAATAATTGTTTGTATTTCTGTGGTGTTGGTTGTGATCTTTACTCTTTCATTCGTGACTTTATCTACTTGGGTCCTCTTTCTTTCTTTTCTTGTTGTGATCTCTGGCTAGGGGTTTATAAATTTTGTTTATTCTTCCAAAAAACCAGCTCTTAGATTCATTGATCTCTTCTGTCGTTTCAGATTCTATATAGTTTATTTCTGCTCTAATCTTTGTTATTTATCTTCTTCTTCTGCCCTTTGGACTTTCTTTGCTGCTGGCTTTCTAGTTCCTTTAGGTGTGAGGTTAAGGTCTGTATTTTATACTTTTCTTTCTTCTTAAGATAGCCCTGGATTGCAATGTATTTTCCTCTTAAGACTGCCTTTGCTGCATCCCAAAGGATTTGGATGATCATGTTTTCATTTTCATTGGCTTCCAAATATTTTTAAATTTCTTCTTTAATTTCCTGGTTGATCCACTCATTCTTTGTAGGATTTTATTTAAGTTCCATGTATTTGGGGGCTTTCCACATTTTTTCTTGTGGTTGACTTCAAGTTTCATAGAGTTGTGATATGAATGCATGCATGGTATGATCTCAATCCTTTTTTGTTGAGGCCTAGGATGTGATCTATTTTGGAGGATGTTCCATGTGCACTCGAGAAGAATGTATATTCTGATAATTTTGGATGAGAAGTTCTTAATATATGTGTTAAAACCATTTGGTCCAATGTGTCATTCAGAGCTATTGTTTCCTTATTGATTTTCTGCCTAGATGATTTGTCCATTGTTGTAAGTGAAGTATTAAAGTCACCTACCATCATGGTATTATATCTAATTATGTATTTATGTTTGTGATTGTTTTATATATTTGGATACTGCCACATTGGGGGCATAAATATTTATAATTGTTAGCTCTTCTTGATGGATAGACCCCTTAATTATGATATCATGCCCTTCTTCATCTCTTGTTACAGTATTTATTTTAAAATCTAATTTGTCTGATATAAGTATGGCTACTGCAGCTTTCTTTTGACATCCAGTAGCATGATAGATGGTCTCCATCTGCTCACTTTCAATCTGCAGATGTCCTCATGTCTAAAATTAGTCTCTTGTAAGCAGCCTATGGATGGATCTCCTTTCTTTATCCATTCTGATACCCTATGCCTTTTGATTGGGGCGTTTAGTCCATTTAAATTCAGAGTGATTATTGAAAGATATAAATTTAGTGTCATTGTGTTATCTGTAGATTTTGTGTTTGTGGTGATGTCTCTGGTCCTTTGTGGTCTTTGATGCTTTCCACTCACAGAATCCCCCTTAGGATCTCCTGCAGGGCTGGCTTAGTTCTTGTTTGTCTGGGATAGTCTTTATCTCTCCTTCCATTCTGAATGACAGCCTTGCTGGATAAAGGATTCTTGGCTGCATGTTTTTCCTATTCGGCACATTGAACATTTCCTACCACTCTTTTCTGGCCTGTCAAGTTCAGTGGACAGGTATGCTACTACCCTTATGTGACTACCTTTGTAGGTTAAGAAACTGTGACCCTTGTAAGTTAAGGCCTGTTTGTCCCTAGCTGCTTTCAAAATTCTCTCTTTATCTTTGTATTTTGCCAGTTTCACAATAATATGTCATGAAGTTGACCTGTTTTGTTGATTTTGAAAGGAGTTCTCTGTTCCTTTTCAACTTGAATGTCTCTTTCCTTTCCAAATTAGGGGAGAGCTCATCTATAATTTGTTCAAATAAACCTTCTGCCCCTTTCTCTCTTTCTTCTTCTTCTGGAACTCCTGTGATAGGGATATTATTTTTTCATTGAATCATTAGGTCTCTAATTCTCTCCTTGGGATCCAGTAATTCATTTTCCCTCTTTTTCAGCTTCATCATTTTACATAATTTTATCTTCTATTTCACCTATTCTCTCCTCTGCTTCTTCCATCCTTGCTGTCACTGTGTCTACTTTATTTTTCAACTAGTTTACAACATTTCTTAATCCATCATGACTATTTCATTAGGTCTTTGATCTATGCAGCAATAGATTCTCTGCCATCTTCTATGCTTTATTCAAGCCCAGCTACTAGTCCTATGACTGTTATTCTGAATTCTTGTTCAGATACATCGTTTATATCTGTTTTGAGCAATTCTCTGGTTGTCATTTCTTCCTGGAATTTTTTTTGAGGAGAATTCTTCCATTTCAAGATTTTGGCTAGGTTTCTGTATTTTACGTGTTTTAATAGCTTGTTATACATCCTGCATCTGTGAGTACTATTATATTAAAAAGGGGTTGTATATTGTCCAAGGGCTGGCACTTTAGGAAGTGTTTTTGGAGTGTGTTGCATGCACTCTCTTGTTGTGACTTGGGCTGCTCTATCCCACTGCTTGTGATGGTGGATTGTTTGCATCTTCCATCATGTGTTTTTTGCTTTGTTTGTTGAAATAACCCTGGAAAAAAGGAAAGGGGAGGGGGGACCTTATCCCATCACAAAGAGAAAAATGAAAGGGGGAGAAAAAGACCAGGCAAAGAATCAAAGAAACTATAAAGTTTGACCCAGAGAGAGAGAGAGAGAGAGAGGAAAGTAAAGAAGGAGACACAGAAAAAGTGTAATAATAATAGAGTAAAAATGCCTGATTAAACAAAAAACCAGAACAGAGAAAGAAAGAAAGAAAGAAAGAAAGAAAGAAAAAGATAGGTAGATATTAAGAATTGGCCAAAAATCAAATCAGAAAGTATGAGCCTGATTCCAATGGGAGGAAAGAAAAAAAAAGAGGAGGGTAGAAAGAAAAAGAAGGGAAAATAGAAGAGAAGGAAAGAAAAGAAAAGAGGAAAAAAACAGACTAACGTGCAAAACCACAGGACAATTGTCTGTTGGTGCCTGGAACCAGTGGCTGTGCTGGTCTGGAGGAGAGGCCGTCTGGTTTGGTCAGCACCAGTCCTGCTCTAGGAGATAAGTGGTTACCAGGCACGGAGGGGTGGGGTTTCATGTAAGCAGGTCCCACCTCCACTGAGGGCCGCTGTCCTGTTCCCTGAAGCCCCCCGTGTTGGTGATGGGGAGAAAGATGGCAACACCCCAGTCTCTTCTCCCCGGACCAGGTGTCTCAAGCCACATTGTTCAGGCAGCCCTCACAGAATCGTGCAGGCAGGGGCTTGTCTTGCTCCACAATCTACAGCACCTCCCAGGCACTCGGCTGGTATTGAAAACCCAATGTTTTAAAGGATCCTGCTCCACGAGGACCTGTTTCTGGGGTAGTGCCACTCTGCCCATCTGACAAATGGTCTCCAGTCCCACAGTACTCAAGGGAAGGGACTGCTCTCTCCCTGGGCACTCCGAGTTTGCTATTCCCCTCCCTGTCCCGGGCCCACACACGTGGTGGTGGCTCTGGTCCAGAGAAAGTCAGGCACCCCTGAAAACTCTGATCTTCAGCTCCTATGGAGGTTTGCAAAGTAGAGTAATACAGAGAAGGCTCTCTCTGTATTTCTTGTTCCCCGGTCGATGGTGTGGAGAAGTTTTTCTCTCGTCTTAACAAAACCACAAAACCACAATCCACAGCTTCTCTTTCTCTCCCTTTTGTCACTCCACAGAAGGGGTCACCTCCCCTCCATTCCTACCCCACCTGTTTTATCTCTTCCAATCCGCATACGTGCACCTCTGCCCTGCCAAGCTGTCTCCATCCACCTGGGGAGATGTTTCTGTCACTCCGCAGACTGTATTCCTGGGTATTCCAAATGTTCTGACCTCAACACAGCTGTGTCTGAGGGAAGCAGGAAGCCCAGGTCCCCCTACATCTCTGCCATCTTAAGTCCTGCCCCTAAAAATCTATCAAGATTTTAAATATGCCTTTTGAGCTGGCAATTCCTCACCTAGAAATATGTCCTGAACAAATACTCACAGAAGTGTGTGAAGATATAGACGAGCAGGGTTGTTTGCAGGACTGTTTACAATCATAAAAAAAATGGAAATGACATAACTGTCGAATGTTAGACGATGAAACAAATTACTCTGCCAAAGAACTCAAATACTAGGTAACCTTTAAGCTGAGGTCCAAATAAAAGGACATGGAAAGATGTCCATGATATATTGTAAATTGTAAAAAGCAAATTGAAAAACATTATAAAGTATGACTTCTTTTTTTTTTTAATATGCATAGGGATGTATTTGTGCAGAGAGAAAAAGAGTCTGGTTCACATGAAATTATCAACAGGAGGTGAACCTAGGAGGACGATTGGGGGAGTGGAAGCTCCATTTTTCCTTTATGTACTTCCATTCTGGTATAAGGCTTTATTCTCCATAACCATGGATTACTTTTATAATTACTTAAATGCTGATTAACAACAACAGCAACAAAGATAAACATGAAGCTACATTCCACACCCAACGAGAGGTCCGTTACTAACATTCCCACTTGGTTATCAAGCAGCTGGGACATAGGCTTGAGCAAGGGGCCTGGGCAGGCTGTTCTGGGCTTTGCCGCAGAGTTTCCAGCCCTGCTTTTCTCTGCAGCATGTGTACAAGATGTTGAGTTAGTCATAGCAGCTGAGGCCAGGGGATGAGAAAATGGGCAAGGGAGCAGGGAGGGGGGCTGGCCCAGTCCAGAGGCTAAATGTCACCTATCCAGATCCTCACTAGCCACCAAGGCCCCACCAGTCCAGCTTCCCCGCAGGAAACCTTTCCAGAGGGTGCTGAGCGCCCTCTGACCTCCCATTATTCCCACACCACGTCTGCCCACTTTATGGCTCTCACAGTTTACCTCAATTATTTTGTCATATTTTAGTCTTCCCGGTCTACTAGATGAGAACATCAGCGACAGGCAGGAGTGCGTGATGACATTTCAGGATCGATGAGAAGATCCTGGCCTTGTCCCTGATCCCAGGTCCTCATTACTAGCACTCTGCAAGTTTAAATATGATTTTCCTTATCTTAAAGCTTTGAGTCAGGCAAAAACGTGAGCATCTCCGGGAGGTGTGGCCTTACTCTATGCTGGGACACTGAGACTTAACCAAGAATGAAGGTTTGGGGGACAGTGCGGGGAGGGGATGTGTACCGAACTCTGGAGGTAGGGTGGGTAGGAAGCCCCGAGGAGCACAAAGCTGGGACCCCTGGAGGGAGCTCTCCTCTGCCTCACAAGGATGGCAGGAGCTGGTCCATGAGCCAGGATCAAGTCTCATGCATCTGAAACCAGAGAACGAGACCCCTGCTGATGTCTCACCACAGCCGTGCTGCAAAAGAGAGACCCGCGGCGGTGGCCGTGCTCAGCACCCAAAACAGGATCACAGCAGTGATTCCCAGGGTGGGCACCTGCTGGGCATTTTACAAACCCAGATGCCTAGGCCTGCCCCAAGTCTCCTCATCCCATAGGCCGAGCCTGAGCCCCGAATGTCTGTGGTTTGAAAAGGCCTCCAGGTCAGGCAGATACACAGTCAGACTTGAAACGACTAAGTCAACAGGAGGCATTTGTAATCAGGCTCGGAAGACAGACACATAGAAAGGGCACCGGCCCCCACCCCAGTGCCACCAAAGCGGTACTGGCCTGTCTGGACCCCCAGGGAGAGACCAACTTCAGATGCCTGGTAACCTGAAAGAGCTTCTTGCCCCCCACCCCCACCCCGAAGTGCTTACCTTTCCTAACCCTGGGGGATTAAGTGTTGGGGGAGAAAGAGCAAATTCCACAAGCCAGGGAGATGAGACAGTCTTCCCACCCCAGCTGCCCAGGCCAAGCTGTGGCCCAGGGAAGGCCTGGATTGTTCCTGCCCTGGTATAACTTTGGAGCCATCTCCTGGACTTTGAAATGAGCCCTTTACATGAGCAAAACAAAGTGAAGAGTTGAGAATAAAGCCCCCTCCAAATCTGGCTACGAAAGAACCAAGCTCCCGGGATACCCGTTAGCAGAGCCAAGAGTCACTGGCCATCTGCATTCGCCTTCAGTTTTATTTTTGAGAATTTGGGATGAATTGGAATCAAAACTAATATTTATTGCTTGAGTTGCTTTTGTTCTCTCTCTCTCTCTCTCTCTCTCTGATAGATGATGTCTTTAACAATTCAAATCCAAATAGGAGATATTTTTGTTTGCAGATAGGTCGCCAACCACTTCCCCAGGAAGAAGTAAATCAAATCCATGAGGACTGCAAACACATGGGGCTTATAATTGGCAGAGGTGGCATTTTTGCCCAGGTAAGAGAAAGACCGGTCTTTACCTACCCCTTTAGTTAGGCGTCTCCCTGATGTCCCAGTGCTGGTCACTTGGCTTCACCACCCGGCCCCACTTCCTCTGGGCACAAAGCTCGGTATTTTCAAGAGAAAAGTGCAGGGAGGCCTTCAGACCACTAGAGGGCGCTGTGTCCAAGAGGTTTCATTATGGCAGCTCTCCGAGGAGGGTCTCACAAGGCACAAAAAGATGCACCCGCAAACCAGAGGATTTCCAGTATAGGTCACAGTAGAGTCATCACAATCATGCAATAACTAGTTTGTCTCCTGTACGAATTGGTTCTAATCCTGTAAAAGCAAGGCTAGTCCTTCTTAACCCAGCCTTGGGCTCTGACTTTGAGGACCCTAAACCTACTGGGACATAGTGGTCACTGTGCCCAGGAGCAACCTGAACGTGCTGGCCCAGGTGACCCTGCTGGACAGGTGGGGGACCACACTGGTTGGGTCCCTAATGAGAACCCAGAACCTGCCACTCGCA
Source organism: Prionailurus bengalensis (assembly GCF_016509475.1). Classification (NCBI taxonomy): domain Eukaryota; kingdom Metazoa; phylum Chordata; class Mammalia; order Carnivora; family Felidae; genus Prionailurus; species Prionailurus bengalensis. Next base: position 212,718,720 of record NC_057343.1, read on the forward strand.
GTGCCCTTCACCCTGAGGCTGGAGACGCAGGGACCAGCTCTCCCTGCTTGCTTCCTGGAAAGGCCAAGTACAGCCCCAGTCAGGTGTGGGCCCCTGGTGTGACCCTGCCCCGTGGGCATGCTCTGCTGCTGTCACTGGAGCCCTCTCCCAAATCTCTTATACCAGCGGGGCCCTCCCCCTGACGTGGTTCCTGGGCAGAAATTTAAGATTTAGGGTAGCTCTTGCTCCTCCCTTAATTTGTTTTTGTCCTTTGTCTTCTTTCTTTCCCATTTTCAACATCAATCATTCTTCCCAGTTTCCCTGCTCCATTTCTACTTCTCTCTCTAGTTCAGTGAACACTCTTGCCTCCTACTTCTCTGAGAAAATGGAAACTCTTAAAGAAGGTCTCTTTGTAAACTCATCTGTCCCCACCTCCATTTTTTAAATTTTTTATTTATTTTTGAGAGAGAGAGAGTGTGTGTGTGTGTGAGCAGGGGAGGGGCAGAGAGAGAGGGAGACACAGAATCCAAAGCAGGCTCCAGGCTCTGAGCTGTCTGAGTGGGACTCGAACCCATGAACCATTAGATCATGACCTGAGCACAAGTCGGAAGCTCAACAGACTGAGCCACCCAGGCGCCCCAGCCCACATCCATGGTTTACTTCCTTTCTGGAAGATTCGGGGAATGAGGAGTCTCTCCTGTTCAGATTTAGATCTTCTACCTGTGCTCTTGACCCTTGACACTCTCTACCTTTGTTCAAGGGGACATCACTGTGTTCTTTTGTGTCTATAAGTTTTCCTCAACTTCCCCTGAAGCCTGTTAAGAAATAGCCCCCCAAAAAAGGCCATCAAGCAAAACCAGAATGAGCACTTTTGCTGGGACAGTCTTGATAACGTTTTTTTTCCTTGACCTGGTCACAAATATTTTTCTGTACAGATCAGAGCAATTTAATGATTAAAAATCCTAAGACCTGTAACTTATCAACATGAAACAACTGTTTACCTACTTAGTTATTTCTTAGTTATATGGAAAACAATTAAGTGCTAGACAGCAGTTGCTATGCTGGATACGAAAGTTATAATGATAAATAAGATCCAGTCACTGGAGCTGGCAGGAGAGAAAGACATAGAAAGAGCAAATTACAATACAATGTAGCAAGCTCATGGACAGCTATAGAAAGGGGTATTACAGGAGGAAAGAGAAGGGACTCCCAGCCCAGACTTTCTAGCTAAGCTGAGCCTGCGTTACACAATGAGATAAACACTCAAAGCATGTATAGAAACATTACAGAGGGCAAAGAGCTACGAGGGCACTAGTGTGATTGAAGCAGAAGGGAGGCAGTGAATGGTAATAACACAAAGCCTTAATGCTTGTCACTCTTAAAAACACTTTGCATTGACACAGCGAATGTTCTCAACCAGCCTATGAAAGAAATACTATTATTCTAATGTGACAGATGAAGCAAAAGAAGCACAGAGAGGTCAGGTAAATTACCCCAGTCACACAGCCAGTGAGTGGCAGAACCAGGATCCAGACTCAGGCGGTCTGATTTCTGAATCTTTGCTCTGAGAGAAGAACCCAAGGGGGCAAGCCTGGGGCCTTGAGTCGGGCGGGGGGGGGGGGGGGGGGGGGGGGGGTGCTGATGGTGCTGCTTGAGCTCACCCGTAGTGGAGTTGTGGTTTTAAGGTGGCAAGAATGAATGCAGCTTTGAACATGCTGCCTTAAGACAGGAGGACCTTCCTGGAGAGACCTTTTACTCTGCCTGCCTCAAGTATTTGTCAGTGGGCTGCAGGTTATAAGGAAATTTAATTTTATCTGCCATTTTCTCCTGCCTTTGTTTCCCATATCACATGACCCTCCCCTCCATAGCGAGGTGGGGGATGAAAGCAAGAAGGAAATGGTAGATAAAATCAAATTTCCTTATGACCTGCAGCCCCCTGACAAATATTTGAGGCAAATACAGAGTATTCTCCAGGAACTCCTTAACGTCTTAATGCTAATGATTTGCTAGAAGGAAAAACAACCTTAGCTTGACAATAGCAAGGCCCCTGGCATCTTCAGAGTCCTCTTTAGCATATGAAAGTCTTCTTGGAAACCTTCTTTTTTGCCTTTACCTCCCCCAACTCCATAGTATGTAACCAGTCACTCCTCACAAGCCCAGCGCAGCTCTTTCTGCCCACGGTCCTGTCCCCGTGCTTTAATAAAATCACCTTTTTTGCACCGAAGACATCGCAAGGATTGTTTCTTGGCTGTCAGCTCCAGACCCCCACCAACGCTTCAAAACCCCATCACTTGGCTGGAGTGCTGTCAGAAAGTTGACAGAGGCAGAGGCCAGACTGCAGTGGGTTGGGATGGAGGGCAGAGTGAAAAATAGTGGCCAATAAGCATTAACCAGTCTTTTTAGTAAGTTTGGATGAAAAGAGACAATAGCATTCGTATGGTAGCTAGAATGGGGGGGGGGGGGGAGTCGACAGATTTATATCTGGTGTGGTTTGAATTTGTGTTAGCAGAGCTTTACATCTGCTTGTTTATAGGCTGAGGAGGATTGAGAAATTGGAGATTTAAGAGAACGGGATGCTTGAGACATCGTTGATGCGGGAGCATAAGGCAAACTAAAGGAAAAGCACAAGCTAGCACACACCCCACCCCCACCCCTCAACCCCACCCCGCAGGTGGGGTACGTGTAATACTCCTCAGGAGCTCCTGGCTGCCAGAGAACAAAGGAAAGGACAGAAAACAAATGGTTAAACTGATAGGGTCTCCATCAGTACTAATATCTTAGTACAATTACAAAAAAGGGGGGCAATCTTATCAATACCCTAAAGTCCAGGAACCCCCCCCCCCCAGTGTCTTAATGTTAATGCTTTGCAGGAGGAAAAAACAACCTCAACTTGACAATGGCTAGGCTTCCAGAAATCTATGAGCCTTTAGCATATGGAAAAATCCCTTTAAGAAACTTCCTCTTGATTTTACCTCCCCCAACTTCACAGTATGTAACTGGTCATTCTTCACCTTTTTGCACCAAAGATGTCTTCAAGAATTCTTTCTTGGCCGTCAGCTCCAAACCCCACCATCACCCAAAACCCCATCATCTTCAGTGCAAAACGAGTGGTTTTATTAAAGCACAAGGAAAGGACCCATGGGCAGAAAGAGCTGCACTGGGGTTGTATAAGATTTTCTATCCTGTGGAGAGGAGGGTGATGTTAGGGCTCCAGGGAATTGAGTGTATAGGCTTCTGGAGTTTGCTTTTTTTTCTTGTAAATCATTAAGACAGTTGCAGACTGAGGGAGACTTACGTGCTGCCAGACTGTGATATCTATCAGTTAACCACTTGGTTTTCCTTTTCTTTTGTTCTTGCCCAGTCAGGAGTGCCTGAGGAAAGCCACACGTTGTGCTTTGCCCTCAGCTTGACTTTTGCTCCCTCAGCATTTCCTCCTGAACAATTCTGACCCTTAAATCTTTACGGTTGTTGAAGGCGGAAGGTCTTATCTTCTGTAACTTCTTCCTGCTGAGTGGGAGCATAGAGACATTTCTATCTACAGGTCAACATTGGTCAGTCAGAGAATGTATAGGAAAGTTATGAAGGACAGAGGCAGCTGAATCCAACGTGGGCAACATACATGAACCTCCTTGAGTAGAAAGGATCATCTGTTGGCTTGAAGATATTGTAGCGATGGGGTCTTGGCACCAGGAAGGGAGACATGGGAGAAAATAGCATACCATAATTAAATAACAAAAGGCACAAATAAGAGTCCTTTGGTAGTGGACAAAAATCCTCTTCCAGTCCAGGAGTATAACCAATCATGAAAGGCAAGAGAGGGATCATTTAAAATGCTAATTTGAGTATTCATGTCAGTTAGAAACCCAGAAATATTTTTGTGACAATCTGGAATGTATATAGAGCTTTCTGTAGCTATGAGAGCACGAGCTCCCCCTTGTGCAGCAGTTAGAACATCTAATGCCATTCTGTTTCGTAGAACTGTTTTATGCATTTGGGTTATTGCAGTGTGTAATAATGTAATGCTATTTTGAGAGTCATTTGAGGCTTTAATTGTGTAACAGTTCATGTTAGCCATCATATAGTCTCTGTTTTGTTTAGTAAGCAATCAGGTAATTAATAAGAGGTGCATTTTATAGAAACAAAAGAAAAATATAGGTTAATGCTTGGAGCAAATTACAAGCCCAGTGTCAAAGTCCCGAGCGCTGCCAGTGAGATGTTTAGATGTAGGCTTGAAGCGTCCTCACATGGAACCTGATGTAGGGCTGGAACCCATGAACTGTGGGATTGTGACCTGAGCCAAATCCAAGGGTCACACACTTAACCCACTGAGCCACCCAGGCACCCCATGAATTGTTCTTTTAGTTGTATGGCCCTGGGGGGGGTACATAATACGACCCAGTAGGGGCCTTCCCATTTCAGATTTAAGTCTCCCGCTGTATTAAATTTCCACACTTTTAAATAAACCATATCCCCTGGGTTTATATGGGGTCAGTTGCTCGTTACTGTCAGATCAGGTTTAGGGAGGATATGGTTTGCATATTCGTTTAGAGCTTTATTCATTAACCTGGCTTCAAGCGACTAATTTAATAAAGCACTATGGTCTTTACTTATAGGTCTATAGTGAAAAAAAGGCCTTTCATATATAACTGTTGGGGGAATCCATCCCATTTTCCAGTTGTTCAAACAATCCTATGCCCATGGGGTCTTGTTATTATCCTCAGAGAATGACAAGCAAGAAAATGGTCTGTCTGTGAGCTATTGTGGCAGTTTCTTTGAAATTTACCTCAAGTTGCCCAGCATCAGTTCTTAGGGCTTTTAGGAAAAAGATAGTTTTAGTGTTTAATGACTTTAAGTCAAGAGAATAGAAGAAGATTAGAAATCTTAGTTGGAGAGCCATAGCCAAATACATGAGGAAACCAGAAGAATTCAGGATCTAGTCTAGTTTACAATAAATAGTGTTAAAATTTAATATCTACGGAGATGTGTTATTGAGACATAATTTTTCTCTATAATTACCCTCATTTTCATATATAGCAAAATTAAGACTAATTTGTTTGTAAAATGATATACACAAGCTCAGCAAGTACAGTGATGGATCATAAAGATCTTTTAAAATTTGCTTTGCTGGAACTTTTCGTAAGGAATCTCGACTGAACTTTTAGTAGCCCCTCTAGGCAGAAGCCAAACCAAATACAGGCCATCAGACAGGACTGCAGTACCTGCAGATGTGGGCAAATTCCTCTTCTCGAGGTCCCCAAATATCCTGAGGTTCCTGCACCTGCCAGGAAGTGACCTTCTTTACTCACCTGGTGAGGCTGCTGTAAGCAAAGTATCAGGCCAACATTTCAAGGGGATTTATGGCTCCTTGTTTCATAAAGTCAACCTTGGTTCCTTAAAGCTGTCTGGTCACAGCTGAGTCTATGCATGGATCTCAAACATGACATTCCAGTCAAAGTCTGGATAAAATGACCAATGTATCCAGTGGTGTCCTGTTACAAGGAGAACAGATGCTTATTGAACTTAATGCAAATAACTGTGATTTTGCCACGGAAGAAAGAATACTCAGAGACTTTTTGAATTTCAGAGGGTTCAGGTAGAAAGAAAAGTTAAATGCTTCAATTTGTTTACAAAGGAATACTTTATCACACTTCTATATTTCATGGATATCTTAAGAGAAAGTTTCCTTAGTCTGGAAGAGCAAACGTTAGAGAACCAGCAATGTTTCAAACCAGAGTCACAAAACCTATCAATCACCATCTTCTTCATTTCATTTAGTTCCATGTTACTAATTCCTACTCAGTTTGAATGCAACTTTTAGTTCTGGAAATTCTTACCCATTTTAGTTTTATGATCTTAAAGATATTAATATCACACCAAATACGTAAACCAGCAAATTAACACAACAAATAAAGTAAGCCTAATTGGGCAAAAAGACTTCCTTTACAATTTAAATCTTGGGGAAGTTTGTTTAAAAAGCTCAGAAAGAAAAATAAATAAATAAATAAATAATAAAATGAAAAGCTCAGAAAGAGGTTTTTCGGGTTTTTGTTGTTGTTATTTCAGTTCAGAGCCCACTTTAGATCCTCTGTCCCTTTCTCTCTGCCCTTTCCCTGCCTGCACTCTCTCAAAAAATAAAATAAAAACATTAAAAAGAAAAAAAAAGAATTTCTATCCTGTGGAGGGGAGGGTGATGTTAAGGCTCCAGGAAATTGAGTCTATAGGCTTCTGGAGATTGTCGTTTTTCTTTTAAATCATTAAGACGGTTGCAGACTGACGAGACTATCATCAGTTAACTGATCTCTATCAGTTAACCATGTTTTCCCTTTCCTTTGTTCTTGGGCAGCCAGTAGTGCGTAGAAATGACACATATATCCCACCTGGGGAGAGAGGGTTACAGGGTGTTAGTTTGTGCCTTTCCCTCAGCTTGCCTTTTGCTCCTTCATCAGGAGTATCCAGGGCCAAGGGCACAGGCAGAAATTTTGGAGTTAAATAGTAAAGACACCTAGTTCTGTTCACCTTCAGGTGGGGATGGAAGAATGGATGTGGGAGCAAACAAGTTTATAGAAAGATCTTTCCTGACAGCTTCTGAGAAGCATGAGGCAAGGTTGTCTATGAAACAGAGTGAGAGGCGTAGGAGTTGGAGAAAATTGAGAAAGATGATAAAGGTTTAGAATGGGGAAGGAAGCTGACAGAAGACCAGAGAAATTTCTGGACCAGCAGAAGTTGGAGACTGGCAATCTAATGGTGTCAGTCTCCCCAGCAGTAAAGTTTTCTCCAACACTTCCCGCCTGCCATGTTGGAGCCGTGTGGTTCAATCACAGCTTTGACCAAGGTTGGAACCTGTGTGTGTGGGTGCAGCAGCAGAGGGTGGGGTGCACACGAAATGAGGGGGCAAGTGAGAAAGTAGTTCCAACAATCAACGACACTGGCTGGGCAGGAAAAGGGAAGACACTGAATGGGGCAAAGACCTGAAGCTATGGAGGATTAAGGAGACTGAAGTTTTCATGAAAAGGATAGATGTCATGGGAGTCAGAAATTGGGTTATCCCTGGCAAAGAGGAAGCTCGCAGCACTGGCTTTGGGTGGGAACTGATGCAGAGATGAAGTTTCTTGGAGTTGTGGCCATCAAGAAAGTTTGTAGGGCTGTATCCAGGACATGGAGGTCACCCTCATGTGCCTGCAGAAATGGAGTGAAGATCGGTGCCTAAGGCCTCAGTGAAGGAGGTAGAAAAACCAGGAGGTGAGCAGATGACAAAAAAAAGGAAGAGGGGCAGAGCCAGATGGTACCAGAATTTTTATGAGACTAAAAGATGAATGGCTTGGGTATGGCATTGGGAAGGAAGGAGACCAACCCAGGAGGGAAACACAAGAAATGTCATAAAAATAAGGTTTTAGATTCTTAGCTTGGTGCATTTTCTCAGAGTTATATTTGATTCTAGGATGATCTGCTGCTCTATTTTCCTTTGTCTCCCCAGACCTTCCGCATCGCGCCCTCGATGTGCATCACTAAACCAGATGTTCATTTTGCAGTGGAAGTATTTCGATCTGCCTTAATCCAACACATGGAGAGAAGAGCTCAACAAAATTCTTAAAGATAAAAAACCATAAGCTTCAAGAACTTCCCACTTATGTTCAAGGGTTAATTTGAGGAATTCAATTATATAATTGGTATATGTTGTCCAAGACATGGTTGACTGACTACCAACCACATTTGTTACCAAAGCCCCTATTATCTAGAGAAATCTGTTCTTCAGGAAGAGATCTCTATCCCTAGCTCAGAGAATGAATCTTAATTAGTTTAGGTTAGTAATGGTAATTTAATTTCATTTTGCCAGCAGTTGGTTTATGCATGACATCTGACATATTTGGGGACAATAAATCCTGGAGAAAAGTATTTTGATGGACATGACTCCAGGCAAAGGTTTCTTTATCCTTCATTCTTCATCATCAGAAGACATGTCTTCTTGAACTGGGCATCTTATGTCATGATGGAACTGCTCAAATCATGTCAGCCATTTTCAGGCCATGAAGACAAAACTTCTTTGCTAGGGTTGGAAGGTAGAAACAAGCCGAGTCTAGGGGCGCCAACATTGGCTCAGGTCATGATCTCACAGTCCATGGGTTCAAGCCCCACATCGGGCTCTGTGCTGACAGCTCAGAGCCTGGAGCCTGCTTCAAATTCTGTGTTGCCCTCTCTCTGCCCCTCCCTTGCTCATGCTCTCTCTCTCTCTCTCTCTCTCTCCCTCAAAAAATAAACATTAAAAAAAATTTTTTAAGAGAAAGAAGCTGAGCTTTTAGTAATGTCAATGAGCCACTGACTTAGCCAAACCTAGATTCTTACCTTGGACCTTCTTGCTATCTGAGATAATAAATTCTTTGTATTGCACAAACATTTTTGATTTAAGCTTTCTATTATTGTAGCCATAAGCATCCCAAGAAATGATGCAGAAGATATCCTAGGAAGATAGCCATCCCCTTCGTTTTTAACTCCATTAAAATATTTATCAGAGCCTTCTTCTCAATTTCCACTTCCATTCCCTCACCCTGAACTAAACCCTTGTTACTCCTATTGCAATAGTCTCCAAGACCAGAATTTTCCAAACTTTAGTCATTAGAAAATGCGCATTCATCATGTTTTTCCTCCATATGTGTAAAACACCTGACTTAGAACTGATAGTAACCTTTCTATAGTAAGAACAAATGAGAAATCAGTACTACTTGTCATAACTGGAAAATAATCCTACAAATAGAATGAACACAAAGCAATGTAATTCAGTTTTAGCAAAATGCAATTGCTTGCAGATGTTCTCAGTCTGAGGCTTGTTCTCTCTTTGTTCAAAAGGGAGATTCAAGAGTATTTGAGGGCTGTCAAAAACTGCTGGCAAACTGATATGCTTTCCTTAACACAAACAGGAGAGGATCTGCAGAACTGAAAGGAAATAACTTTCTCAGCATGCATAGATGTTTATCTGAGCTGTGTCCAGTTGGATGCCATGTTCTAGTAACCTACCCCCTGAGGTATCTGTTCTGCTAACGCATCCTATACCTCGCTGCCAAATTTGTCTCCCTTGGTTATTGATTTAAACATGGCATCCCCTTGCACAGAAACTTCCAGTTGCTCCCCATTGTTTCCTGGATAAGATCAAAACCTCTTTAACAAGGAGTTCAATTCCTTCCTGTATCCAATTTCCAAACAGAGCAAACGTTTTAGAAATGCTCTGTTTTGAAAAGTGGAAAGGTCATTGAATTGAGAGCCAAATGATCTGAATTCTAAACTCAGTTCTTCCACCACTTACTTATTCTAGATGACCTTGGGTGAGCCTTCTAACCACTTTTTGAACCTCATTTTGTTCCCAGGCATATCAACACTTGCCCTTCCTACCTCCTGAGTTGTGTTGTGGATCAAGTAAGCTAATGAATTAAAAGCACTTTGTAAACCCATGAACTATGCAAATAGAAATTCTTCCCTTCAAGCTACATTTCTCGTCTTTCTTTTACTACAATATCTCCCAAGAGTAGTTTTTGTGCTTCTGTTATGCTTCCTTGCCTCCTGGCCATGTCTCAACAACTAGGATCTCACTCTGCTTCTCATTCCTTGGAAACTGCCTCTCAAAAGGCCATCAGTGACTTTCTTATGACCAAAACGTAACGTTTCCTTTCAATGTTCTTCCTAAACAACTGCTCTTTTATTTATTTATTTTTGTAAGTAGGCTCCACACCCAATGTGGGGCTTGAACTCACAACACTGAGATCAAAAGTCATATGTTCTAGTGACCGAGCCAGCCAAGCACCTCACAACTGCTCCTTTTTGAATAGGATTTTCCTTGGCTTCTGCAGTGTGGTCCTTCTGTCTCTGATGGCTCCTTCTCAGTCTCTTTCCTGGCAACTCCTCAACTTCAAGGTTCTATCCCGGGCCATCTCTTCTTCCATGCTATACTCTCTTCCTCCGAGTACCTCATCTGCTTCAGGAATTTCACCTGTCCTGACTATGCTGGTGACTTCCAAATATTCATCCTTAGGGTCAACCTTTTTTCTGAGCCCCAGCCCAAAGATTCTAGCTGTCTGGATCTTCATTCGGATGTCACAAGGACCCTTAAAATATATCAGGCATAAAATACATTGAATATCTCTCCTCCAGTGAAACCCTGGATTAATTGTACCATTTTGTCTAGGGCTCACAATTCAGGGCATTACTTTCCACCAAGTAATTTTTTTCCCCCTTCATATGACTGAGTTTAGTGAATACATTCTCCAACAGCTTTTTCAATATGTCCACTTCAACCAAAACTACCTTAATTTGGGCCATCATCATTATCTCCTCTAAACTACTTAAACTACCTCCTAACTGGTATTCTGGACTCCTTCCTAATCCATTCTCTATACTGACACCAGAGTTACTTACTTAAAGGATAAATATGTTCACATCTTTTACCTCTTGAAGACTTTGAGGGTTCCGTATTGTCCATGGAACAAAGTCCATACTCCAACTATTATGACATTAAAAGGCCTTCATAATTTGTCCCCCAACCACCTTTATGCACTTTACTTCTGTTCTTTCCATGCTATGCACATCAGTTCTTTGCTCCTATAGTTCACTCTACCTGGTAGGTTCTTCCTCTCTTCATTGTCAATGGAAATTATGGGGTCAAGGAGTTTAGAAAAAGAAGCCAAGACTTACTTCTTTGTTCCTCTTCAAAGCCTTCTCATTTTCAATATTCCTTCTCTTTAAAAATAAAGTAAAAGGGAAAAACACTGAAAATAAATTTATAATAACCATTTGGGAATTTAGCAAAACATGAAGAGGAAACAATAAAACACAAATCCAAAACAAAGCAAACAACCAAAACAAAATGTTTCATGCTCAAGCCCAGGTCCCTGCCAATGCCAAAACATCCTCTCCTGGAAGGAATGGGCTAGAGAGATTTCGTCGTTCAGATAAATTCATAGAACACATTCCTTGTGGCTTCCTGAGTCCTATAGGACCTTGTGTACACTGTTACTTTCTAACCTCCTGGGATCACTATAGAGTAAAAGCCGGCTGTGGAATTCTGCCAGGGAGCAGCGTTCTGGGTTTCGCCTCCTAATAATGAGAGTTTCATGGCTCTATCTGAATGCTTATTGATCAGGAGAAACTGCTCCTCTTTTTTTTTTTTTTAAGTTTATTTTTTTATTTCGAGAGAGAGAGAGAGAGAGAGAGAGAGGGCACATGCAAGTGAGGGAGGGGCAGAGAAAGAGTGAGAGAGAGAAAATCCCAAGCAGGCTCCAAACTGTCAGTGCACAGCCTGATTTGGGGCTCAAACTCAGGAGCCGTGAGAGCATAACCTGAGCTGAAGTCAGGCTTTTAACCAACTGAGCCACCAGGGCATCCCAGGTCCTCTTTCTTGAGGAGCAGGTGGGGATTTAAGATGTACAAGCCATCAGAGGAATGGAGCAAAAAGGGCAAAAATTATGCCCTTACAGCACGTATGGTCATTCATCCCTTTCACTAGTTTATAAACATGATGGATTTCTACTTCTTTCCATTTGGAGCCGTGGGCAGGAGTTTAGCACCACCATTTTCCTCCCTTCCATTTTCTGCTCTACCCACAGGAGGTGGGAGGCAAGCCAGCTTATATAAGGCAAGGAACCCACATTCTTGCCAAGCTCTTTTTTACTTCTTTACTTGTTAAAATGGTCTAAAGTGAAGATAATGAACACTCAGCTCAAGTAAACTTTTTTCCACACAAGGAACATATTGACAGTTAATCATGTGATCAGAATATAAAAGTAAAAGGCTGGCAGCTGTTTAAAAATTCTTGAAATGCCAATCCACTCAGAGGAGAGTAATTAAAATAATTTAAAAAAAAAGACCATGTTACATCAAGCTTTGGTTATGCCACTAATAACAATTATAAAGTGATATAAAATAACACTTATAAAGAGACAATACAGTCACAAACTATGCTCTTGGTTTCGTTATAAAACTCCATTTTTTTACATCAGTGTAGTTTTTAACTTCCAAGTAATTCAAGCTCACCTCAGAAGGTGTCTCTAAACCACAGGAGGACTGAATTCTTCTTCTACCTTTTCAATCCCACTTTCTTGTAGAGAACAACAAAAGCATAACAGAGAACATCACAACATTCGCTACTTTGTCATCAGAATGTCAATGCCAGAACATCTTAGTCATCATTAGAAGCAGGTTGAAGGCTACTGAGCTCTGCATCCACCCTTGCTCTGGGTTACTTAAAGCAGAAGGCTCACTTCCAACAGGGCACAAGCAGTAAAAATGGGCCATTGCTTTGTCCCTTTAAAATGGGCACAGTACAATCCAACTCCACAAAATACCTCAACAAAAGCGAAAGGTCCACCGAATTTCGTAAGAGTGAAGACACAGAAACAAAGTCTTCATTATACCAATTCAGACGTAGGGAGCATTTGGTAGAATTGGAAGTGTCATTCCGCATTACATGACGAAGAGCAGCCATACAAAGAGATGTCAAGAAAACCGTCTAATTAAGAACTGGTTTGGGAGGGTCATTACGGACAGCAACTAGTGAAAACAGAAACTTTTAATTGGTCGGAACAACATGATGCAACGGAGTGAGTCTGCGTACTCTCTGCTTGATTTGTTTCCAGCAAATTCACCTCTCTAAGCGGAAGCTTCCTGTCTCCAAAGAGAATAATTAACATCGTGGAACCCTTAAGAGGAATAAATAAGAAAATACACCGGCATCTGCTCAACTAATATTAACTCTTTCCTTGGCGTCTCTTTCCTTTTGACACTGAACTTCCTTAGCTGGTGCTTGGGCTAATGTCTATTCTTGTGTATACAACTCATGTCCCTTACTAGACTCTAAACTACTAGAGCCAAGGCAGAGTGACCTTGTCTTCTCCATCCTCGTATATCTGCCTAACAGCTCACCTTACAGAAAGGCAAAAACCAACTCCCCTTGGTGCTGTGTGCATTTTATCCACAGATGTTACAATGTCACCAACAGTTTAAGGCAGCAAGGAGCCCATCTGAAGTAAACGATGAGTCATCTGATACGGGCTTGTGTGTGTGTGTGTGTGTGTGTATTAAGAAACCTATATATTTAGGTTTATCTTCTTAAACATGTGGAATATATAATTGGAAACATATATAACATAGAGAAATACGTATTTGGAAATATATTATGTCAGTGTAGAATTTCAGGTAATAAAGTACCTGTGAGTATTTTAGAAAGAAAGTCGCCCTGGGGTGCCTGAGTGGCTCAGTCAGTTAAGCGTCCGACTTCGGTTCAGGTCACGATCTCGCGGTCTGTGAGTTCGAGCCCCGTGTTGGGCTCTGTGCTGACAGCTCAGAGCCTGGAGCTTGTTTCAGATTCTGTGTCTCCCTCTCTCTCTGACCTCCCCCGTTCATGCTCTGTCTCTCTCTGTCTCAAAAACAAATAAACGTTAAAAAAAAATTTAATAAAAAATAAAAAAAAGAAAGAAAGAAAGTCTCCCTTTGATGATTGGGAGAAGACCATAGTTTCCACAGGAGGAATCAAGATGATTCCCGGATACCTTCCCTTCTTTGTTTAAGGTGTGTCCCAATTCTTAGCCTTCTCAGGTCCCCAACTCACATCACGGAGTTCACACTAGTCTCCCCACTCCCAGGGTTTGTGCTCACCCTCCTGTCCTCCACCCGCAGTGCTGCCCTCCTCCTGAGCCCCGAGGCCTCACTACCTAACACCTACTCATCCATCACAGAGACCACATGCATGTTGATGGTGGGTTGTTATTTCACAGAAACCTTTACCCTGCCCCCCCACACACACCTCAAGCATCCATGTCCTCTAGGATTTTGCTGCATGAATTGTTTATTCTCTGCTGGATTTTCCCCTTCTACATTCTTCTCCTTCCTTCCCCTCAACCTTTAAGTGTGCTTCTCTCTCCTATTAAAAAAAAAAAAAGAGGGGCGCCTGGGTGGCGCAGTCGGTTAAGCGTCCGACTTCAGCCAGGTCACGATCTCGCGGTCCGTGAGTTCGAGCCCCGCGCCAGGCTCTGGGCTGATGGCTCAGAGCCTGGAGCCTGTTTCCGATTCTGTGTCTCCCTCTCTCTCTGCCCCTCCCCCGTTCATGCTCTGTCTCTCTCTGTCCCAAAAATAAATAAACGTTGAAAAAAAAAACAAAAACAACCTTTCTGCACTCTTCCTAAAATTATGCTGCTGGGTTGCTGCTCCGTCCCTTCCTCACCTCCCACCTCCACTTCCTCAGTGCCCTGCAGGCTGCCTCCCAGATACCTGTTCTTATAAATGTTGCCGGTAACCCCTGTGATGATTATTCTTATGTGGGAACTTGACTGGCCATGAAATTTCCAGATATCTTATAAACCCTTATTTCTGGGTGTCTGTCAGAGTGATTTCAAAGAGGTTAGCCTTTAGATTGGTGGACTGAGGAAAGCAGATGGACCTCCCAAGCCTGGGTGGACATCATGCCATTTGCTGAGGGTCAGAATAGAACAAAAAGGTGGAGGAAGATTGGATGTGCCCTGTCTCTGTCTGACCACTAGAGCTGAGACATTGATCTCCTCCTGCCCAGCATTCTTGCTTCTCAGGCCCTCAGACCCAGACTGGAAAGTGCAGCTTTGGCTCCTCTCCTGGGTTCTTGGGCCTTCGAAATACAGCTGGCTTCTCTGGGTCTCCAGCCTGCACATGACAGACTGTGGGACTTCCCAGCCTCCCTAATCATGGGATCCAATAACTTATAATGAGTCTCTTTCTGGATTTAGCTATATATCTATCTGTGTAGATATATGTATACATATAGAAAATCTGTCTACATAGATACATTTATATCAGCATATATAAATATATACATATATCTATATAGATGGATATATGGTTAACTAGCTAGATCCTATTGGTTCTGTTTCTCTGGAAAACCCTAATACAACTCCTTACCTGCTAAATTCAACAGAATGTCTTCAGCCTTCACCTTACTTGGAAGCTCTGTGGCAGCTGAGACTGTTGGTCACATTCTTCTAGAAATTCTCTCCTTCCACTTTTTTTTTTTTTTAATGGCTCCACACTCTTCCATCCTCTTACTACCTCTTGAGTCTTTAGTATTCCCATGCACTGGTTTTTGTCTAGTTTGCTTCCAAATGCTGCTATATCCCGGGGATTTTTACCTTAAACTCTTATCCCCCCCCCCCCCCCCCCCCCATATACTTTATCTGAGTGATTTCATCCAAGATCCATGATCCATGATGTCAGGCTTTTTACTATCTAGATGCCAAGACTCCCAAACATGCCTCCAGGGAAGCCTTCCCTCGGCTTGCAGCCTCTTGCTGTCAGGGGCTCCGTGCGCTTTTCTCCCTGGGTGGGTTCCTCCTACATTCACTTCCTCCTCCCTGGTGTGTGGGCTCTCCGGGCCCCAGGGGGTGTAAGTTGGTCCAGCTGGCTTCTCAAGTGCTTGGTGCCTGTAATTCCCAGCCTACCCCAGCCAGTCCTAACCAAACTTTTGATTCTGGCTTGCCTCCTTGCCATCCCTTTGTGCTGCCCCCTGCACCTGCTGGCTACATCTTCTTCACTTCCTCCAACTGCCCTGGCTCTGGCTGTCACGGCTGGTTGGGAGTTTCATCACTAGCCCTTGGTACACTTTGGGCCTTCTTTGTCTTGCTGTCTGTTCCCTTCCTTGTCATCTTGCCCAGCCTGCCAGCCATTCTCATCCTCCCCCATGCAAGAGTTAAACCATTGGTTGTTCCTGTTATCTAACTCTTTCTCTGCTCTAGCTAAAAGTCCCAGTTTGCAGGCATCATTGATTGCCACTTGAAGCAAATTTTTAAAAAGCAAAAGGTAGGAGGAGAGCATGGAAATTATGCCAGAAATAAAATATTTTTAGGGTTTTTTTTTTTCTTCCTGTGATGGTGCTAGGGGTACATCAGTATAGTAAGTGAACTTTAGCAGAGGTGTCATTAAAAACCATCATTCCAGCTAGTTCCATTCGGCACCGCTACCCACCAGGACCTGGCACAGGGGCTTGATCCATGCTCTCTGGGTGGTTCTGAGTCAGTTTTCCCCGACCTGGGCCTCAGGGCCCTCTTTATTCTTAGGAACATCTCTGGAGTCAACCCCTACACCCTGGGAGCTGCCTCCAGTAACCCCCCTTCTTCCTTCTTTGTAGCAATGTTCTACCCTCCACCTTCTTTTTAGCAGGGAGCTTTTTCCCTTCCCAGGAGCACTGCCTTCCTCTACCTGCACACCTCTTTTTGTATTTCTTTAAGCAGCATCTTTACACCCAGAATCAACTCATCCCTTACTCTTCTAACCCTTCCAGAGGGATTGCAGGGAGAGCTGGTAGGTTGGGGTACAAGGAAGCAAGACGTATTTTCTTTCAATCCTTTTTTTAAAATGTTTATTTATTTATTTTTGAGACAGAGAGAGAGAGAGAAAGCACAAGCATGCCCAAGCAGGGGAGGGGCAGAGAGAGGAAGAGACAGAATCCCAAGAAGACTCCACAGACCTGTCAGCAGGGAGCTGGCCTGGCATGGAGGTCCACGTTACGATCTCCCAAACCCTGAGATCATGACCTGAGCCAAAACCAAGAGTCAGATGCTTAACTGGCTGAGCCACCCAAGAGCACTTCATTCAATCCTTTTAGTGCAACAAAGGAACCACAGAAACAGTTTAGTTTCTGTATTAAAGTTTTGAAGATTCAGATTTTGCCACTCTTGAAAATATCTTTCAGAAATGTATGCTTTCTAGGTGCACGATTTTAAAGGAATATATTTGAAGAAGAACAAAGTTGAAGAATTCACATTTCTTGTTTTCTGTACAACTTATTACTAGCATGAAGACACGTTTTTTGACCAATATAATAGAATAGAGAGCCCAGAGAGAAACCTTCACATATATGGTTAATTAATTCTTGACAACGGTGCCAGGACCATTCAATGGAGAAAGGGTAATTTTTTCAACAAATGGTGTTGGAGATACTGGATACCCACATGCAAAAGAATAAAGCTGGACCCTTTCCGTACAACATATACAAAAATCAACCCAAAATGGATTAAAGACTTAAACACTGAGCTAAAACACTAAAGATCTTAGAAGAAAACACAGATAAAAGCCTTGATGACGTTGTATTTGGCAATAATTTCTTGGTTGTGGTAACAAAAGAAAAAATAAATTGGGCTTATTCTAAATTCAAAGCTTTTGTGCATCAACAGCACTATCGAGAGAGTGAAAAGATAGACCACAGAATGGGATAATATGTTTGCATATAAGATACCTGATAAGGACTAGGTATCAAGAGTATATAAATAACTCCTACAACTCAACAACAACAAAACAAACCAATTAAAAAATGGGCAAAAGGGTGTGCCTGGGTGGCTCAGTCGGTTGAGCATCTGACTTCAGCTCAGGTCATGATCTCGTGGTTTGTGAATTTGAGCCCCACGTCAGGCTTGCTGATATCAGCCTGGAGCCCACTTCGGATAATCTGTCCCCTCTCCTTAGGCCCCTCCCTGACTTGTGCTCTCTCAAAAAAAATAAATAAACATTAAAGAAAGTTTTTTAATGGGAAAAGGACTTACCTAGACATTTCTCTCAAGATTATATATAAGTGGCCAATAAGCACATGAAAAAAAAAAAAGCTCAAGATCACTAGTCATTAGGGAAACGCAAATCAAAACCACAATGAGATACTACTTATACCTGTAGGGATGGCTATTATTTAAAACACACACACACACACACACACACACATGCACGCACAAAGAGAAAATAGAAAGTATTGGGGAGGATATGTAAAAATCGGGAACCTTGTACATTACTGGTGGGAATGTTTTCCATTATGCAACCAGTGTGGTAGCTCCCCAAAAAGTGAAACACAGAATTACCATAGGATCCAGCAATTCCACTTCTGAGTATATATCCAAGTGAATTGAAAGAATTGTGGAACCATGTTTATAGCAGCATAATTCGTAATAGCCAGAAGGTGGAAACAACCCAAGTGTTTTTTGGATGAATGGATACACAAAACGTGGCATATGCATACAGTGGAATGGTGTTCAGTCTTAAAAAGGAAGGAGATCCTGTCACCTGCCACCACCTGGAGGAAGCATGAAAACATTATGCTGAGTGAAATCAGCCAGTCACAAATGGACAAATATTGCATGGTTCCGCATATGTGAGGAACCTAGACTAGGCACATTCACAGAGCTAGCAAGTGTAAAAGAGGTTACCAAGGGTTGGGGGAAGAAGGAATGGGAAATGACTGGTTGCCAGGTACAGAGTTTCCATGTGGGATGATGAAAATGGATACATGGAGAGCAGGGGTGGTTGCACAACACTGTGAAGGTGCTTAATGCCACTGACCCGTGCACTTGGAGGTGATTAAAATGGTAAATGCTACGAGTTTAAACATTTTTGAAAAGAATATGCTTGTGCATAGGGGACATTTCTTCCAGCAGGCACAGAGTCAAGGATTAATACAGAGATTTGTATTACATAAAGGAAGGCAATGACACAGGGATTCGGCTGCTTTAAAGCGAACAGGACTCACTTCTCCGTATCTGGGTGAGAGATAAACATTCACTGAAGCACAGGTAATTCATGCCTTCTCTTTATGTATGGGTTTCTCAGTACCACACATTTGGTCTCCAGTGCCTTTTGGAGCAAGGAAAGGTACCAAGACACATATAAGTAAATGGAAATACCAGCAGTGACGCCGGATCACTGTCCACGGAGCGCCATTGCCAAAGTAGGGGACAGTCTTTTCCCTGAAGCAAGTTCTCTCATCTGGAAAATGAGTGGGTTGAACTAGATAGATAAACTTGAAGATCTCTATCAGCTCTAGCATTTTGCGGCTCCCTGAAACTTTTAAGAAGCAGCAGATACATTGAGAGGGCTTTGGCATAGCTTTTCCTGGAAACAGAGCTGAAGGGAGTGTTTTTGAAGTGTCTGAGCTCTCTGATTTCCGGGCATTGTTGCAGACTTGCTCAGCCCCAATGTCTAAGGTCTCCTGGAGAACAGGCAGGTTTCTAAGTGGCTGTAAGGATGATGATGTGGGCAGTTGGAAAGTGAGTCTCACAGACCTGGGAATATGGAAGACTTTCTTTCCTCGAAGGCATCAGTAAACGCCTTAGACTTCCCTTAACCACTTGAAGACCAGACCTAGGCTTGCCTCAGAGCAATCCTCAATAAATCCGTACTGATTATGGTTTCTCCGCTTTCTACCAGCCAGTCTGCTCTTAGATTACATCGTTTTCCATCCCGTGATGAAGTGCTGATGGCACATAAGGAAAGTGTCAGGCGTAAATGATAAATGGTTAGGAGATGGGGAGATTTTGCTTAATAAGGTTGCCAGGCATTAGAAAAAATAACAGTGACGTTTTAGATGTTAAGGCTTCCACAGGAGTAATAAACCAACTCCTAAAATCCCAAAATAGACTATTTAAAAATCTATAATGCTATTATCAGACCCTCCTCCACACATACACCCCGAAAGGGTGATAACGGGGAGAGGGTATTACTTCATTCGTTCATGAGTTGATGCTGTTGTAATACTGACAATGACTAAGAATTACACTTAAGGTTAAATTTTAAAGAAAATAAGACCTGGGTCTGAGAAGCTGAAGTATCCATTTGGAAATGGATGAGGGGATCAAAAGAGGCAACACCCCCTCACTAAGTATTTCTGCTGCCTTGGGTTGTGCAATATAGACTGACTTCAGGAGCAGGCTCCTTGGCAGTGGTGAATGGAGTGTACCCTTCCAAAAGTTCCATTGTTTGGCTCTGGGGGAAGAATGTAAGTATCAAATGGTAGAGGAGCTCAAAGGAAGAAAAACTTACTCTGACTGAGGAGATAGTAGGAAAGCTTCATGGAAGAGGAGTCACTTAACATTGTTCTGAAGCAATGTGAGGGGAACCAGGGGCTCCTGCTCTGGGCCCTCAGCCACAGAGGGGTCCCGGTCTGGCCTTCCTTTGGACATGCTCCTCCCTGGAGATCAAGGGATCTACCAGGCTCTGAAGTTCTAGGCTATAATCCACATACCCGGTTCCCCAGAACCCCGACATCCCCTGCACAAATAGCTCCAAGCTCATGTGCGGGGTCTACATGTGTCTTCTCCTAGGGCAACTGGTTGCAGGGGTTTAGATGGAACGTGGACATGAGCACTGGGATATCTGCACGAAGCAGGACGGAGCTGAGGGTGGGGAGAGATGGGGATGAGAGGTCAGGGGTCAGGTCTCCCAGGCCACCAATCTCTGGTAGGGAATGCGGGAATGAGGAACCTGAGAACTCAGAATTTGATCCCAAGGAGCACGTGGGGGGCTCGGTTGAGTGTTAGACTTTGGCTCTGTTCATGACCTGGCCGTTCATGAGTTAGAGCCCCACATCAGGCTCACTGCCGTCTGCCCAGAGCCTCCTTCAAATCCTCTGTCCCCCTCTCTCTGCCCCTCCCCTGCTTGCACTCTCTCAAAAATAAACAAACATTAAAAAAAATTTGAACCCGACCTTTTGGGTCACTATACAGTTATAACAGGGTAGGAGGATAAACCATATTTAACTTAATAGTTTGTTAGCTTGATTTATAATTTTGAGACCTATGGCGTGTGGGGCCCCATTTGTTCTCCTCCCTCAGGTGCCATAAATTCTAGGGTGTGCCTAATTATAAGTGCAAAAGGCACCCTTGGACTTCTGAGCCTTAGGGGGAACCCACTATATAGCATTCTTTTTTTCCAACTGGGTTCTAAACCAATTGAGAGAAAATGGACCAAAGCAAATGAGCATCAAAATATCAGCTTTGTTATCCATCAGTTGAAGGTGCATGGCAACAATGGCTCCTCATTGACGAACTCCAGAGTGAGTCAGAGACCATCTATCACAGCGGCACTGCACGCCCACCCCTGCTGTGTGAGCAGAGGCTTCACCCACTTGCTCCCCTCACCATGGGACTGGAAGACCAGACCACTCACACTGCACAGGTACACTGGCCAACCCAGAGAAGAAGAGCAGAGGGCCAAGGTGCCAACCCTTCTGCCAAACCCTCCAAAGAACCACACGTTCTCCTCCAGGGTGAGGACAGGGGCAGAGAGAAGCTGGACAGTTTCACTCAGCAGGACTGGGAGATTAGTGAATCCCCTACACTTGCCCTAGTATAATGCTGCTTTGAATCTGTCTCCTACAAAGAACAGGAGGGTCTGAAAAAATTATTAGGAAGCTGGTAAATTTCAAATTTCTTTAAAAAAAAAAATTGGATGCTTCCCTAATCCCAAAGCTGCCTGTGATTTCACATTAGAAGGGCCATGTCAATTCTGACAGAGGAAAGGCATTCGATCCTGAGCCTGATGGATGACACTAGGCTAGCACAATGCTCCTGGCTTGGATAGTCAGGTTTTAATGGATCAACTTCTCATCACGTGCATATAGGGCAAGTGAGGGTCTGTGCTCTGCTGATGGAGAACAGAGCAGTCTCCTTAGATGGTTTTGTGTTGTGTGAACTCAGCCGAGCTCGGCTCTACTGAAAAAGAGTACGTACAGGAATCATCCCATCAGTACAGCCTTGAGCGAAACCACACGAGGACTCGGCATGTGCTACATCCAGAAAACGCTCTGCTGATGCCCATCCGTCTTCCACAGACTGTAACACAGTGAGTGGCCAGGGCACTGTTATCACGTTCCGCTTTCTCTATGTGTGCTCTGCATTTGCTTGGAATCCAGTTTGGGAAGTATTTCTGAAGCAGGTCCTGTGGTTCCAGCGCTATGTCAGGTACAACAGAAGACAGAAAAGGAGGACAGAGCCCCTACCTGCCCTCAAGGAGTCTACAGTCTAGTTGAAGCCCAAGACTCAGCAGCCCAGGGCAGTCGGGCTTGGGCTGAGTGCCTGGGGCTTCCTGCCTCGCAGACATTATCAATGGGCTCAGTCTCTGCAACCGCGCCTTGAGTCAGGTGCCTGTGGTAGGCAGGTAACGCGCCTGCTGCCCCAAAGGTATCTGTATCCTCATCCCTGAGCCCCGTGAATATGTTTCCTCATACGAGAAAAGGGACTTTGCAGAGGTGATCGAGGATCTTGAGGTGGGAAATCATCCCGGGTGATCCAGGCAGGTCCGTCATTACAAGGGTCCTTGTAAGTGGAAGAAGAAGATCAGAGTCGGGGGGGTGACAGCTTGCTGCTGCTGCCTCTGAAAATGGTAAGGGCCACGAGCCAAGAACGCGGGCAGCCTCTAGAAGCCAGAAAACGCACACTTCTTTGGGGCCTCCAGAAGGAACCAGCCCTGCCGATCGATCGATGCCTTGACCCCAACCCATGTAGGCCCCCTGCAGACTTCTGGCTTCCAGAACTGTAAGAGAAGAAATTTGGGTCGTTTGCAGTCACCAAGTCTGTGGTCATTCATTACAGCAGAAGAGGAAAGTAATAAAATACCATCACCCTCGTTTTACAGGAGGAGAAGCTAGAGCACAGTGAGCTTAAGTATTTGACTCAAGGTCACACAGCCGGTGAGAGGCAGTGCTGGGATTCAAGTCCACGTTCCCTGAAGCACACGGGCCTCCACGCAGTAGAGAGCAGTGCAGTGAATTACAGAGTGGCACGAGGGCAGCGAGGGTCAAAGTAAAACAGACATTCCTTGGCTTTTGCACATGCCTGTTCTCGCTGAGGATCCCAGGGAGTTGGTGGATATTTCCAAAGCAAAAGGGCTTCTGAGTCTCCAGTAGGAGGAGAGGGCCCCGGTTTTCTATGTTTCTGGGATGCTCAGCCCCCGCGCAGGGCCGCTAAGGACGCCGAGCTGGAGTCCCGGGGCTGGAGGTCACCGTAACTGCCCCTTGTAGTGGCCCCAGGACGAGAGAACTCAGGTCACACTTCTGCCTCCTCATAAAATGGCAAAGAAATCGAGATCCAGAGAAGAACGCGTGCTTTGAGGGCGATCTGGTGAAACATTGGTGAGTAAATCCATGCTCCTTAGGGCACGGCAGGGGCAAGGGAACCAGAATGGAAACCAGGATTTAATAAGCATCTCTGCCAAGCACTCTGCTAGGCCATTTGTATATGAGATTTCATGAGGTTCTTTTAGTTTATTTCTTTATTTTGGGAGAGAGTGTGTAAGAGCAGGAGGAGGGGCAGAGAGAGGGAGAGAGAGAATCCCAAGCAGGCTCCGTGCTGTTAGCACAGAGACGGTTGCAGGGCTCGAACTCAAGAACCAGGAGATCATGACCTGAACGGAAATGAAGAGTTGGAGGCTTTACCGACTAAGCCACCCAGGCGCCCTGAGATTTCATGGTTTTAACCACTAAGCCATGACATAACATTAGTCACTTCTATTTTACTCTAAAGGAAACAGGCTCAAAGCTCTGAACTAATGTCCCATGGTTAACAAACCTCGTAAATGAAATTCTAGAGCTGAGATTTGAACCCACGTGGATCTAACACCTCCACCCTCCACCCTGATCGTAAGTGGAGGGAAGAGCTATCCCTACCTCTTGGTTTTGAGGTACCTCAAAAGGTTCCTCACATACCTGCCTTCTCAAATGGCCACCATGTCTGAGGATTTACTCACTGTTCTCCAGGAAATGAGGAGGGCGTGATCCCTGGGCAACAGGACGAGGAGGGACCCAGGAGGGAGATTCCAGGATTTGGGGGCGGACACCAGATCCTGCCTGAGGGTGTTGAACACTGGAACCAAGGGGGCCCAAGTTAATGGTACCTGCAGAGGGTGGAGAGGAGAGCCCCATGGACATCTCTCCAGCCGCACAAGCTTCTGTCGGGGTGACCAGATTGCAGAACACACTCATCTCAGCCAGTAAGTAGCTACGACTGGGCATCCCCACCTTGCATGAGGGGATTTCTCCTCAAAACTCCTTGCAGTGGTTTGCAATCCTCATCTGTGCTACCTTTTCAACACACAATTCGTGTCTGGGGAGAAAGCAGATGCATGCAGTACCGAGCTTTTTTTCAGCTGTTTAGTGAGCGAGGACTTTGAGATCACCTGGCCCCTCCCCAGAGGACCCAGGGGGCATCTCCGGCTGCTTTGGCGGCAAAGCTTCCTGAGAAGTGAGACGGCTCCACTTTGCACAGACTGATGAAAGCAAAACCACCAGGACCTCAAAAGACGTTTTCAACATTGGCTGCCATGGGTTTGCTTTTTGTTCAGGGAAGGTAACCAAGAAAGACCAGGAAGAAACAGATCAAAGCTGGACACGATCAAAATATCTCATCATCCGCAAACCATTAAGAGACTCTTAAATACTGAGAACAAACTGAAGGTTGATGGGGGGTGGCGGGGAGGGGGAAAGTGGGTGATGGGCATTGAGGAGAGCACCTGTTGGGATGAGCACTGGGTGTTGTATGGAAACCAATTTGACAATCATTATATTTAATATTAAAAAAAAATAAACTCCCCAAATATCTCATCATCCATGTTGATATCCTGGAATTACACTGAAGCCTAAATATTTGGTGTTGGATGTGAACATGGTGGGAGGCTGCTGTGAGGGTCCAATACTGCCCTGTCACAGTTTGCTGGTCACACCGTGTCACTCACCCTGTTCCCAAAGGCCAACTGCGGCTGTCATAGTGGGTGCATCCAGAAAGCAAGGACAAGCCTATTTGATATACAGAAGAAAATGATGTCTCTCAAAACATTTTCAACTCTTTCGGCTCAGTTTATGTTGAAGATGTATCGTGGACAGTTTTAGGGTTTGACCTTGCCATATTGACAAAAGTTATTCATTCTCTCATGCACTACGAGTAGAATATAGGCAGATTCAATTTTTGGAGAAGGCAATCGGGCAGTGCTGATCAACGCTTTAAATGGGTAATCCCTTGGGGCACCTGGGTGGCTCAGTCGGTTGAGCCTCCGACTGTGGCTCCGGTCATGATCTTGCCTTCTGTGAGTTCGAGCCCCGTTTTGGGCTCTGTGCTGACTGCTCAAAGCCTGGAGCCTGCTTCCAATCTTGTCTGCCTTGGTCTCTGCCCCTCCCTTACTCGTACTCTTTCTTTGTCTCTCAAAAATAAACATTAAAAAAAAAATTAAAACCTAAATGATCAATTATATCAACCATATATAATCATATATCATTCAGTCTTGAAAGTGATAAGGATATATAATAGTTGACATAGAGCATGTGCACAAGCAGAAGGGAAGTTATAAAACAGTATCTAGGGGACAAGTTCAGTTGGTTTATTTTTCCTAAGTATCTCTACGTGCTTAGAAATACTCTTGGGAGGATATATTACAATGTTGGTATGTGTGGGACCTCAGGGGACATTTGTCTTCCTTTTCGTATTCTGGACCTTCCGCAAACAGCATTTCATAATTCTGTTGTTCAAACACACAAGTTTCAAACAAACACAGAATCAATGTTTGAGAAACCGTTGCTCCTTACTGAAAACTGAAGGTCAAGCTCCACAACAGAAATAGGCCAAATTGGCCCTGACAGTCTTGGCCGCAACACGAGCGCAGGACTAAGACACTCAGCAAGTGCTTCCTACCTGCTCCCGGCACATTGGAACAGAAGGATAGTTCCGGGAATGAAGGACAGAGATGTCCTCCGCACTAGGTTGCCGGGAAACAGAGCTTTGGAGTGAGCCCGGAGTGGGGATGGGTGGAGTGGTGCCAGCTTGCTCTGGCCTCCTCTGGAAGTGCAGGTAGAGAGGCCCAGCCCAGGCCCCCGCTGTCACTCAGGGTCGGTCCCGCGCCCCGCCACAGGCATCCTCCTCTGGCACTTCTGACAGGCAACTCTGTTGGAAATTCCGCTTCAGGACACACCGAGAATATGGTTACCTTTGGATTCACAAAACTAGGAGTTCTTATTAAATTTGAATAGAGGTACCTCAAGAGAGGGGAGCCTGGGTGGCTCAGTCAGTTAAGCGTCAGACTTTGGCTCAGGTCACGATCTCGCGGTCCGTGAGTTCGAGCCCCGCATCGGGCCCTGTGCTGATGGCTCAGAGCCTGGAGCCTGCTTCGGATTCTGTCTCCCTCTCTGTCTGCCCCTCTCCTGCTCATGCTCTATCTCTGTCTCTCAAAAATAAATTAAAAAATGTTAAAAAAAAAAAAAAGCACTTGAAGAGATGTATAGATACCATGTCACCCAAATGCTAAGAGGATCTTTCCAATTTTAGAAATCGTTAGAAGCTTTCTCTAAGTGACATCCAAATGATTTGTAGTGCAAAGGATAATTTGAGCCTTTTCTATTTTCAGAAGGCACCCTGTATCTGAAAGGACATTCATGATGTTGGGGCCCTGAGTGGCTTTAATGGCAAAGTAATTATCTGTATACAAATGTGCTGCGCCTTCCAACGTAATTAAATCACTGATCCTCAGGACAGTTTCCACTGATGTCACACAACAGCACTGAAATAGCAAATTGTCAGCTTCAGCCTGTACAGATTTTTTCCCCATTAGGCCAGAAAGAGTTTTAACATATACAGTAGTACTTTTCTTTTTTAATACACTAGAGGATCGATACAATCATGGACTTCTCTCCACATTACCACTTCATTGTTTGGATTATTTCAGAAATTAAAGACAACAGTTAAAGCAAGAAAACGATTTTTTTTAATGTGTATTTACTTGGGGGTGGGGGGCAGAGAGAGAGGGAGACAGAGAATCCAAAGCAGGCTCTCTGCTGACAGCAGAAAGCCCAATGTGGGGCTTGAGCTCACGAACCATGAGATCATGACCTGAGCCAAAGTCAGATGCTTAACCGACTGAGCCACCCAGGTGACGCTAAAGCAAGAAAACTTAAAGCAGGTCATTGGAAAGTAATGGTTAGCAGATACTGAATGCCTAGGATGTGCAGGCGTGGTGCTCACCCCTAAAGCTTTAACCTTTACAGTTCTGCAAGGTTGGTCTCATCCCTAGTTTACGGATTTAAAAAAAACAAAAAAAAAAGGCTTAAAGTGTTTGAATAGTCAACTTGCCCAAGGTCATCTAGTTAATGCTGGCATTGGAATTTGATCTAAGCCCTTCCAGAGTTAAGAGCCCATGTCCTGGCCACTGTTGAAGTCATACCTCTCATTTAGGTGACCGTGCACATGCCGAATCAGTCAGGGCTTGAGTCACCTGTGACCCAAAGCCCCAAACAACAGAGGCTTTTGTAACGTGGGAGATTTCTCTGGGGTGCAGAGGTAGGTAGTCTGGGGCTTAGAGAGTCCCTCTGAGGCGTCAAGCTCCTGTGCTTTAGTTGCTCTGCCCCGGAAGGACTCGTGGTCCCAGACTGGGCTTAGAGCTCCAGCTGCTACCTCTTCCTGTAAGCCCGCAAGAGGAAGGAATAAAGACATCCCACGCCTTGAAGGGCGCGTCCCAAGAGTTGCTCAAATCACTGGCCAGAACTTACTGACATCTAGCTGTCGGGAGGCTGGGAAGATGATCGTTATGTGCTGGGTGGCTTTGTGCCAACGAGATATCAGAGTTTGAGGGAAGAAGGGGACTGAGAGGCTGTAAAAGCCTCTTCCACCATGTGCTTACAAAACATGCCAGGAGTAAAATGGAGATCTTAAACCCTTCCTCTCCCCTTTCGTGAAGGTGTATTTTCTGCTGGCCAGAAGGGAAACATTAACTCAGAGTTCTGTTTGAAGTATTTCATGAAAATCGGCTTAACAAACCCTCACTACCCACCATCCAGAAATAACAAATGCTAATATTTTCCTCCAGATCTGAGAAAAAAAGGACTCAGATGAGGTCCCTCCTACTGCCACACCGATTCCGTTCCTCTCCCTTCTTTCTGGAGGCGATTACTTTTCTCATCAGTGCTTCCCAGCGAGGTTTCTCTACTTTCTCTTCATAGACAACAACAGTATTTTTTAAAACTTTATAAATGGCATACGTTTCATCTTCTGATCGGCTTATTCTCACCCAACATTTTTTCCACAGCTAGCCACTGATATTACAGATCAAGTTCCCTCATTTTAACTGCTCAATTGTTTGCCCACTTATAAATAGGCCTCAGTTTACCCATTGTCTTGTTCATGGACATTTAAGTATTTTAAAACAACTCAGCTGTGAGCATCCATGTAGTAATAATGTGCCCTGTACACACACGCAAGGGTCCCTGAGTACTGCTCCTCAAGCTTCAAGGGGGGTAGGAATCCCCTGAGAAATCTTGTTAACAACAGATGGTCACACGGCAAGTCCTGGGCGGAACCTGAGAGCTGCACTCCAGGGAGAGTTCCCAGGTGAAGTCCACACTGCAGCTCTGTGGACGCTGAGAAGGGAGACTCTAGTTATGTGCCCAGGGTCACAGAGCCAAGGGTCACAGGCTATCCATATCTTCAACTTTCACAGACATCATCGAACTGAATCACTTTTACTTCAGAAGAAATCAATTTTCATTTCTTCATCCTAACATTCAATCTTGATCTTGTGAGACTTTTTGCCTTCTGCCGGTCTGAAACCATGAAACAAAAATTAAGTCATAGTCCCCTGGTTATCAGTAACGATGATCATCTTTTCATATTTTTAAACTATTCAAGTTTTTTCTGTTCAAATTTTTATTCACTTTTCTAATGTGGTCTCGGTGTCATGTGAGGACCCTGGGGATTCCAGACTGGCCCCCAAGGTCCTTCCTTTTCCAATTTCCGACCCATGTGAAGCTCCATTTTCTTCATATATTTTAACCAAACACAGAGCAACAGACTGACTGCAGAAGCCAATTTGAGAATCCGGCCGTCTTTCATTAAGCTAGACAAAGAAGTTTGCAGAAATGTTAAGCCAATTTCTCTCATTAAACTTCGAAAGTTCTTTTTCATAACTGTAAGTTCATAACCTGTACTATTTTTAATACTTTAAAAATTCTTCTAATTTTTTTTTAAACAATCTTTTTTTTAAAGTTTATTTATTTATTTTGAGAGAGAGAGAAAAAGTAGGAGGGGCAGAGAGAGAGGGAGAGAGAGAGAATTCCAAGCAGGCTCTGCACCATCAGCACAGAGCCTGAGGTGGGGCTTGAACTCACAAACCATGAGACCATTACCTGAGCCAAAACCAAGAGTAGGACGCTTAACCGACTGAGCTACCCAGGCACCCCTTCTATTTTAATTTCTAGGAGAGTAAGTATCAATAGATAGAACCTAAACACACACACACTCTGTGGAGTTCTCAATTTTTAAGTGTGTGAAGAGGTCTTGAGACCAAAAAAGTTTGAGAACTGAGGTATTAATTAATACATGGTTGTCATTTGCTCACTGATTCGTAGGAGGGACTTTTTCATGTATTCTGGATACTAATCCTGTCACTTACACATATTGCAAACAACTTCTCCCAATCTGAGACTTGTCTTTTTACTCGTGCTGCCTACCATTCTACAAAGAGCTTTTATTTTGATGCAGTTCTATTTTCCCATCGTGTACTGTTGCTAAGTAAGGATACTGCTCCTATTTTGAAACAGAAAAAGTCTCACTGGGCTTTCTAGAGAACCCCAGCTTTGGTGCCACTCAATGAATTACGGAGAGAATATGGGATCTGCCCTAACCCTCTCTTCACAGAACCCGCATTCCATCCATCTTCCATACCTCAACTTATTTCAATCAAGGTGATGGTTACCACTGACCTTTAATGAGATCAATGTAAGGTACGTGCTCGTGTATTTTAGACTATTCTGTTTTCCTTCAGACAAATGAAATAGAATGTCTATGATTCACCAAAAATAACCTTTTACCTTCAGCATAATACATGTTGCTGTTTTCCTCTTCAGAAGTAGATTAGTATATAGGAAGGACATTCCCATAAAATTTAATACACATTTAATTCAACTAAATTTAACCTAAAAAGATTTAACGCATTTAAATTCAACATTCTATATAAAGCTTTTGTATTTAGAAAGCACTTTCGTAATACTATCTTATCTGCCCTTTGTAATAATCCTGTAAGATAAATGGAGACAATACTATGCTAAGAACTGTTAGAGATGAGGAGAAAGAAATTCGGAGAAGTTAAACAACTGGTCAACATTACATGCATAGGACTACAAATGAGCTCTAACTTTTAATCACAGCTAATGAAGATCCTTTCAAAATCTGGTTGAGTTTTGCCAATCAGAATAAAAGTGGCAAGTAAGCCCTACCAACCCTCACATGAAGCAGAAACCGAACACCTGCATGGTGGTTACAAGTGAAAGCAAGGGAAGTCTGAAGGGCATTTATAGGGCATTTCAAGAGGACTTCACATTTTTAGTGTACATGCGATCAGTATGTCCTCCTGCTCATCAATATTCCTATTCATAATTACAGCCAATCCACCTCGTTCTGTTAGAGGAGGGGGGCATGTTTTCAGATCAAGCCTGGAAGGAAGAGCTCTCTGACCTGGCTGCTATTCTCCCTGAAGGGACAAGAAAAGGACAAGAAACGTCAATTAGGAGAAGTTAGTGATAGAAGTTAGAAACAAAAAGGAAAAAAGATAATCTACTTATGTCTCTAAATGAAGAAGGAAACAATTAAAAATTAAAATACAAATGCATATTTTCAAGTCAAGCACACAGAATGATTGAGCTCAATACTATCCCATGAGACTTTCAGGAAAGTCCTTGCCATCGGAGACTCAGGTTCTAGAGCTCATGCATAATTGAAGATTCCTTCATTTGAGGATTCAAGGACATAAGGAGAGAACTTCGCT
This sequence comes from Prionailurus bengalensis, assembly GCF_016509475.1. NCBI lineage: Eukaryota > Metazoa > Chordata > Mammalia > Carnivora > Felidae > Prionailurus > Prionailurus bengalensis. The sequence continues at coordinate 212,749,251 of NC_057343.1, forward strand.
AAACAGAAAGTATATATTTTAAGCTAGTGAGTTCAGAGTTACTCTCAAGGCCAATTAGAAGAACTGCCTACTTAATCCATCCTCATCCTAAAATCTGGCTCATTACTGGTCTGTATACTTGACCACACTCACTTTCAACAATTCTCCAGATTTCCTTTGAGTCAATATTCATCTTTGCTATAGAATTCATGGCATAAATATCAGCCCTATGAAAAAACTTTTATTAAAAAGTGTCTTCCATTAAATGATGAAAAAAACAAAATTAAAAACTTTTGAAAATAGTGAAAAAACAAACCCCAAGGCAGAATATCCTTTTTTAAAAAGTCGGTATAAAATCTGAACATCCACCACCTTGATCCATAATGCTTCAATGGCTGTCACTGTGTCAAAGAAGGAAGCAACATCTTCATTAATTTGCTTCCACCTCCACAATTTAAATCAGAGCAAAACACCAAAGATATATCTTACTGATAATTACCTATAAAATCTCAAAATCAACAGTGACACCTTGAAAAGGTATTAGTCTTGAAATATAACTATGTATGCTCAATTTGTTTCTACCTATCACTGTCCTTGAAGAAAAAAATACAGTAATCAACAATAGATTATTTAGAAATAATTTGAAAGTCAGAACTGGAGTCATGTTATCAAGTGGGAAAAAAAACTCTATGATGATTTGAAAACAATCTGAGTCTTTGACAGATCATGAAGTATAACAATACAAAAGCATTGAATCATGTGAAAATACTATCTGAATTCCCAAAACAAAACAGAAAGGAGCATCCGTATGTGTTAAAATAATTTAATTCTCCCTGTACATTTCTGTTCACATGAGCCAAGAGAAATCAAGAATGCATACTTTACAATATTTACCTGTTTTGAGACATTCAAGTCAATTCAGATGGCAAAGTAGAATTCAACCATTAATGAAATGTTTAAAAATATATATATTAAACGAAAAAATGTTTTTACAAGATAAAAAATAATCTTCCACAATGCAATAAATTGCAGATCACTGAAATTTTAACTGTTTAGATGATTTCAGTTCAGTTTTTGGTTTTAAAATCTAGAAACAATCAAAAAGAAAAAGTGTTGACAGAATTTCTATCTGTTTTTACGTTTCTCTTTCTTGCTTCGACTACTTGTTACACTGTTTAAAGAACATGATGAAGGTGCTCTCGCATGACCTGTGGCCTTCAGATGGTCAAAAAGTTTATTCCGGGATGGAAATTCACTATGGCAGGTTGTACAGCTGATAAGAACATCACTCTGAAGAGAGAAAAAAATACATCAATTAAAGTGTTATTACCTGAGTGCAGTGATTTATGTTTTCAAGTTGAGATTAAATATCAAATAATTCAAAATAAAGAACTTTTATCAAAATGACAGCCACCAAGACAGGCTTCCAAAGAGGCAGCTGTTCTTAGAAGTTAAGTCCCATCAGCCAGCACCATCAACTTTAAAGAGTCCTGAGACATTCAATAGCATGTACCATATGGACCAGATCAAGGTTTTAGATTTCAAAGTAATGGAAAACAGAACAGTAACTGTTTTAGTACAGTTTGGTATTTCCAATGTGCTTTTTAAAGAAAAACAATGACACACCTATCTATACATTCTACATCCACCAAGAAAAACTGTTGATGGATCCACACCTATATATACAGTAGGTGCAGAAGGGTTCACCAAATACTTATGTCTTTAGAATTAGAATTAAGAATTTAGATTACTTAAACAAGGTCTACTGAAAACATGTCAATATGACTTTGACCTACCACTGCCTGTTGTTCAGCAGGTACTTTGACAGATTTCTTCATATCTTTGGCTTTCTTTCCTTTGGGTTTAGGAGCACTGGAAAATAAATTAAAGAATTCTGTAGAATCTAATAATAACGTTTCCCTTTTTTTTTTTAATGTTTATTTATTTTTGAGACAGAGAGAGAGAGCATGAACGGGGGAAGGTCAGAGAGAGAGAGGGAGACACAGAATCTGAAACAGGCTCCAGGCTCTGAGCTGTCAGCACACAGCCCGACGTGGGGCTCGAACTCACAGACCGTGAGATCATGACCTGAGCCAAAGTCAGACGCTCAACCAACTGAGCCACCCAGGCGCACCAATAACATATCCCTTTTAATTGCTACCTTGCTCCCAAGAAGATTCAAAAGAGTGACATGCACTTTAAGGGCTAATTCACTAATTTTTATGGCCAACCTAATTAATTTTCACATCTCAAATGAACTGCTTTAAAGAGCAAATTTAGAGATCACATGTGATGTCAAATTTGAGGAGGGAGTTAAGATGGTAGAGTAGTATGTAGATCCTGAGCTCGTCTCATCCCCAAAAACAAAAAACTAGATCAGCAACAAACCATTTTGAACAACTAGGAAACTGATCTGAGGATTAACACAACAGTAACGTGAGCCACAGAATTAGGCAGGTATGCATTGCGGAGACATGAATTGGGGAAGAGAAAAGCCGTGGAGCATAGGGAGCCGTTTCTGCAGAGAAAGGACAGAAAGGGGGAGAGTGTGGCACAGCAGTATCGTGCAAAAAAAGCACTCCCCCGGAAGCAGCTGGAGAGAAAGAGAGAGTGAGAACACTCGCAAAGGACTGAACAGGAAATCTGTTCCCCAAAATTACTGACGGGGAGAAAGAAGGGGGTTTCAATACCATTAGGGTTCTATAAACAGTGGAGCACAGAGTCTGAAGTTCCAGAGCTCAGTACCTGGCAGTGCTCAGGTGAGGAAGCAGGGTGAATCCCCAGGAGCAGGCAGCAAGGTCTCAGGGGTCTCGGTCCCATACAGGGAGAAGCGGGTCCCCTGCTTAGAGAGCATTTGGTAGAGGGCATACGGCCTCCACACAGGCAAAGGTCCCAGCAGACCCCAGAGAACAGCCATATTTGCTGGTATTGGGACAAAGATGCAGAGTACAGTGAAACCTGGTGCTTGCTGTGTCTTGTGATTTGCCACAACCTCTGAACTTCTGCTGCTGTGCCATCACATGAATGTCTTCTGGGATAAGCCAGCACCCAGCCATTCCTCAGCAAGACCCTGCTTAGTGTACAGGCTATTAGAAGGTTTCATAGTTTCAGTTCTAGGGGAAACTAGATGTAACTTCATTCGGGTTTCATTTTGTTTGCTGGTTCATTTATTTGTTTTCTTTGCTTCTATTTTTGCTTAAATTCTGTGTTTTTTCCTTTCTTTTCTTTCTCTTTCTTGGATACCGAAAGAGAAAATTTTATTTCAATTTTTTTACTTTATTTTCTTAAATTTATTATTCTATATCATTTTCTTTACTTTATTATATTTTAATTTCCAAACTTTTTCTTACATTTTTTTTCCTTTCCCCTTTTTCCCTATTTTATCAAGCTTCTTTCAACATGCAGACTGAAACACACCTAAGGATCTAGCTTCCCTTTATTTTTCTTGTTTTTAAATTTTTCAATTTCAATGTTTTATTTTATTAATTTTTTTTCTTCTTCCAAAATGACAAGATGAAGGAATTCACCCCAAAAGAAAGAACAGGAAGAAACGACAGCCAGGGACTTAGTGCAGTTAATAAGCAAGATGTCTGAACTAGAATTTAGAACCACGATAACAAGAATACTAGCTGAGGTTGAAAACCGCATAGAAGAAACCAGAGAATCCCTTTCTGTGGAGATAAAAGAAATAAAATCTAGTCAGGCCAGAATTTAAAATGTTATAATCAAAATGCTATAATCTTGAATGGATGCCACAATGGCAAGGATTGACGAAGCAGAGCAGCTTCACCCAGAAGCTTCAAAGAGCGTACTCAAAAGGAAAGCTACAGACCAATTTCCCTTATGAACATGGATGCAAAACTTCCCAAGACACTAGCAAATTGGATCCAACAATACATTAAAAGAATCATTCACCACAATCAAGTAGGATTTATTCTTGGGATGCAGGGCTGGTTCAATATCCGCAAATCAATGTGATACATCACATCAAAAGAAAGGGTAAGAACCACCTGCTAATAACAGCCTCAATGGGGAAAAAATGAGAGCTTTCCCTCTAAGGTTAGGAACACGACAGGGATGTCCGCTCTTGCCACTGTTGTTTAACATAGTGTTGGAAGTCCTGGCCTCAGCAATCAGACAACAAAGAAACAAAAGGCATCCAAATCAGTAAGAAGGAAGTCAAACTTTTAATTTATTCTTCACAGATGATATGATACTCTGTGTGAAACACTCAAAAGACTCCACCCACAAACTTCCAGAACTGATCCATGAATTCAGCAAAGTCACAGGATATAAAATCAATGTACAGAAATTGGTTGCATTTCTATACACCAAGAATGAAGCAGCAGAAAGAGAAGCCAAGGAATTGATCCCATTTACAATTGCACCCAAAACCATAAAATACCTATGAATAGGGGTGCCTGGGTGGCTCAGTCGGTTGAGCGTCCGACTTCAGCTCAGGTCACGATCTCGTGATCTCGCGGTCCATGAGTTCGAGCCCCGCGTCGGGCTCTGGGCTGATGGCTCGGAGCCTGGAGCCTGCTTCCGATTCTGTGTCTCCCTCTCTCTCTGCCCCTCCCCCACTCATGCTCTGTCTCTGTCTCAAAAATAAATAAACGTAAAAAAAAAAAAGAAAATTAAAAAAAAAATACCTATGAATAAACCTAAACAAAGAGGTGAAAAATCCATACACTGAAAACAATAGAAATCCTATGAAAGAAATTGAAGACAACACAAAAATATGGAAAAACATTCCACACTCATGGAATGGAAGAAAAAGTACTGTTAAAATGTTGATACTACCCAAAGCAATCTACATATTCAATGCAATCCCAACCAAAATAACACCAGCATTCTTCACAGAGCTAGAACAATCCTAAAATTTGAATGGAACGAGAAAAGACCCTGAATAGCCAAAGCAATCCTGAAAAAAAAAAAAAAAGCAGGAGGTATCACAATTCCAGACTTCAATCTGTATTACAAAGCTGTAATCATCAAGACAGCATGGTACTGGCACAAAAACAGACACATAGATCAATGGAACAGAATAGAGAACCCAGAAATGGACCCACAGATGTATGGCCAACCAATCTTTGACAAAGCAGGAAAGAAAATCCAATGGAAAAACGACAATCTCTTCGGCAAATGGTGTTGGGAAAACTGGACAGCGACGTGCAAAACAATGAACCTGGACCACTTACACCATACACAAAAATAAACTCAAAACGGATGAAAGAGCTATATGTACGACAGGAAGCCATCTATATCCTAGAGAAGAAACCAGGCAACAACCTCTTTGACCTTGGCCTCAGCAACTTCTTAACCGACTGAGCGACCCAGGCGCTCCAGCAACTTCTTACTCAACACGTCTCCAGAGGCAAGAGAAACAAAATCAAAAATGAACTACTGGGATCTCATCAAGCTTAAAAGCTTCTGCACAGCAGAAGAAAACAGCAAAACTAAAAGGCATTGATGGAATGGAAGAAGATATTTGCAAATGACTTATCAGATAAAGGGTTAGGATCCAAAATCTATAAAGAACTTACCAAACTCAACACCCCAAAATCAAATAATTCAGTGAAGAAATGGGCAAAAGACATGAATAGACACTTTTCCAAAGAAGACATCCAGATGACTAACGGACACATGAAAAAATGCTCAACATCACTCATCATCAGGAAAATACAAATTAAAACCACAATGACATAGCACTTCACATCTGTTAAAATGGCTAACATTTAACAACTCAGGCAACAACAGATGTTGGTGAGGATGTGTAGAAAGAGAAACCCTTTTGCACTGCTGGTGGGAATCCAACCTGGTACAGCCACTCTGGAAACAGTGTGGAGGTTCCTCAAAAAATTAAAAATAGAACTACCCTACGACCCAGCAATTGCACTACTAGGTACTTATCCAAAGGATATAGGAGTGCTGATTCGAAGGGGCACATGTACCACAATGTTTATAGCAGCATTATTGACAACAGCCAAAGTACGGAAAGATCCCAAATGTCCATCAACTGATGAATAAAGATGTGGTGTATATACTATACAATGGAATACTACTTGGCAATCAAAAAAAAAAAAAAAAAAAAGGAAATCTTGCCATTGGCAGCAATGTGGATGGAATTAGAGTGTATGATGCTAAGCAAAATTAGAGAAAAGATAAATATCACATGATTTCATTCACATGTGGAATTTAAGAAACAAAACAGATGAACACAGGGGAAGGGAAGAGACAGATCATAAGAGACTTAAATGCAAAGAACAAACTGAGGGTTGCTGGAGGGGTGTTGGATGGGGAGATGGGTTAAATGGGTGAAGGGCATTAAGGAGGGCACGTGTTGGGATGAGCACTGGGTATTATAGGTAAGTGATGAACCACTAAATTCTATTCTTGAAATAATTATTACACTATATGTTAAGTAAGCTGGATTTAAATTTAAAAAATTAATTAAAAAAAAAGATGTGAAAAGTTGACACAAACATTAACGAATTTACTTAAATCAGTTGAAACACAGCTGAAACACTTTACCGGTTTGTGTGGTTCGTCTTCTTCCTTTTCCTACAGCTACAGCCCTAGCCCAGGCCTCTGTCCTGTGTCCCTCACTGACACCCCCTGAATTCCTAAACCCCCAAGTGCACTCACCGCCCCTTCGCTGCTGCTCTGGTGTTCAGCATTTGCAACTCAGGCTCCCACTTTACTGGGTCAATTGAACCCTTTCTCATGGTCCTAGACAGGGACCTGAGGCTACTTACTGTTCAGATCTTTCCTCAAGGAATAAGAAATTAATTCTCTGCTCTAGAGGAACAGAGGATGGAGAGAAGAAAGACAAGGCAGGAAGGGGAGGACAAGGAATGCTATCTCCCTTGAGAAGAACCTTCCTCTGGCAACCACTAAGACCTTGTGCAGCACCACAATTCCAGGGCTCCTTCCAGCAGGAAGGCCCCAGGCTGCGGTATAAATCCTAATGACCTGCACTGTGGGGCCAGACTCAGGAGGACCACCGTGAGCATGAAGACACAGTCAGCGATGCTGCAGGCAAGCAGGGTGCGGCCTCATCAGGAGCCTTGTTCTCACTTGAGTGCCAAGGATTACAGATTCGGGACAAAATAAGACCTCAACAGGATGAAAACTGGATCAAAGCGACTTTCTGATTTGGGCCATATTGCTGAAATGTCCGTGAGCCCATTCCTCCAGTATCCTCTTTCCCACATGCTGCACCTGATTGTCTGGGTAACGTGGAAGTCACGGATATACATGATCTACTTCATAACTGCGGGTGGGATGTTATCTGATCTATGAGAAGGCATTCTTACCACCAACGTTAATTAGAAAACACCATCAACTTGACTTACTTTTTAGCTTCACTTTTAGGGTCATCACATCGTTCAACAGTCTCAGTGGCACTGATGTTTTCTTGGGGACTACATTCGAATTCTTTGGCATGGTCTTGATTTAAGTTGGTATCTTCTGACTCAACCTTTACTCCTTCTCCAGTTCCATTTTCATTGAAATTATCATCATAATTCTAGGTCGTAAAACATATATGCATTACAAAATAATAATCCCAGCTTCTTATGTTGCCAGTTACAATCAATTATAAGGTCCTGTGCACTCTGGAGGAGCATATCTTCAGGAAATAAAAAGGAGAAACAGCTAGCAATTTAAAACATTAGGGATGAATGATGCTGGGGTTGCTCAGTCGGTTGAGCATCTGACTCTTGATTTCAGCTCAGGTCATGATCTCATGGTTCATGGGATTGAACCGACAGTGCTGAGCCTGCCTGGGATTCTCTCTCTCTCTCCCTCTCTCTCTGCCCCTCCCCAGCTCGTGCTCTCTCAAAATAAATAAATAAACTTAAAAAAAAAAAAACCAACACAAAAAACATGAATGGTCATTACAGCAATATTAAACTAGGGAAAAATTGGAAACAATCCATATGTTCATTAAGTGAATGGTTGAATATATGAAGGGAATGATGAAGCTCTTAAAAAATCACATTTGCAAAGTTACCAATTCAATTTTGTAGAAAAATACAACCTATTAGCAAAAATGTAAAAGAGAAAATTATATATAATGTCTGGTTATAATTTAATTCAATAGTAAGTAATATCTATAGGCAGAATTAGGGATGATATTTATCGTTTTCTGGTATCCAGATGACCTGCAATGAGCAACTATTACTTTTCTTTGAGAGAGAGAGACAGAGAGAACAAGCAAGTGGGGAAAGGGCAAAGGAAGACAGAATACTAAGCAGGCTCCACACCCAGCAAAGCCCCATGTAGGGCTTGATCTCATGACTGTGAGATCATGACCTGAGACAAAATCAAGAGTCAGACACTTAACCGACTGGGCCACCCAGGTGCCCCAACTATTACTTTTATAGTTATAAAAGAAAGAAGAAAAGAAAAAAAAAACAAAATAAGCATTATAAAAAAAGACAAAATTTGGCAAACATATCCTCACTAAGTGCAACTGTGCTTTGTTTTTTCTTTATTCTTGACTGAGACAGAGAAAGAAAGAGAGAGAGAGAGAGCGCACAATTGTGGGAGAGGCAGAGAGAAACAGAGGGAGAGAGAGAAAATCCCAAGCAGGCCCGGCACTGACAGCACAGTCCCATGTGGGGCTCCATGTCACAAACAGTGGGATCATGACCTGAGCTGAAATCAAGAGTCTGACCCTTAACTTGACTGAGCCACCCAGGCACCCCTGCAACTGTTTTTTTGTTGTTCTGGTTTGAGGCAACATTTTGCCACATTTGCTCTCTCTTATCCCTTCCTGCGGGTCTCTGAACACACACTTTCCCCCACCCCAGAACTATGAAAGTAAGTTGCAGGTGGATATCATGACACTTCACCATGTATCTTGTAAGAACAAAAACATGCTCCTACATTTCCACACTACCCTCTTCATACTGAAGACCTTAGCGCTGATGGTATCTGCTACATAAGCCATATTCACAACCCAATAAGGTCCTTTCCTTGTAAGCCCCAACAGGGGCTAGAGTCCAGGACCACACGTTGTGCTTAGTTGTCGTATCTCTTTAATCTCCTTTACTCTAGAACCATAGCCCTACTTTTTTTCTTTTCTTTTCTTTTTTTTTGGTCGTTCATGATATTGACAATTGGATGGCTGCTTTGTTCCCACAGTTTGGCTTTGCCTGTTTCCTCATGATTAGACTCAGGTCACACATTTCTAGTAATAATATTACTACCAAAATGTCTACTAAGTAGAGTTCAAGATTTTTTTATCTTGTAGTTAATTTTGTCTTTAGAATGTGTCTCATGGGGGCGCCTGGGTGGCGCAGTCGGTTAAGCGTCCGACTTCAGCCAGGTCACCATCTCGCGGTCCGTGAGTTCGAGCCCCGCGTCGGACTCTGGGCTGATGGCTCGGAGCCTGGAGCCTGTTTCCGCTTCTGTGTCTCCCTCTCTCTCTGCCCCTCCCCCGTTCATGCTCTGTCTCTCTCTGTCCCAAAAATAAATAAAAAAACGTTGAAAAAAAAATTAAAAAAAAAAAAAAAAGAAAATAGAATGTGTCTCATGGAGGGTGTCAGAGTACTGTGTTCAAAAGTTACTTGGGTTCCTCCTTTCTGCCAGCCAGGGCCATTTGTTCACATTCAATCTCAGTTTTCTGGGTTTTCTTTCACAATCTTGTTGGCTCATGCTGTTTTCTTTTTCTGACCATACAGAAAACTTTTCCAGTCTGACGCCTCCTGATTCTCTGTATTTGCTGCCTCCTGCTCTTCAATCTACCAGTTCATGTCTCTGTGCTACCCTCCCATCAGAAAGAACTGCAAAAACATCAGGAAAAATACTACATAAAACTAGGTCTGAACTGGGGCTTTCTTCCTGATAGAATGAGAAATCAACACGAGGTATTGGTATAAAGAAACACAGCTTTGGAGAGGAAAAATGGGGTAGTAAACAAAGCATTTCCATTGGTAAGAATATAAAGATACGTGTGTCTATTACGGCAATCTATAGGACTTAGCCTTCATGATTCAAGACAAGGTAGGTTTGGTTTAGGTATAAATTCCTCGTTTTGTCCTTATTCTAGTAGTTTTGGCACACACAAAGGCCAGAGGAAGTGTTCTAATAACTGTAATCTTTGGGTGGAAGATGAGTCATTTTATGAAGGAACATACAACTTGCTATGTGGTTTTATAATTGAAGCAAAAGTTCCAAGTCACAAATTTTAACAGTGATTAATTCACATGTCACGTATCATTTTTGGAACATAAAACAAAAATTTTCAAACATATTACCATTTAAATAGATAAGCCAAATCTAAAGTTTTATGAAAAATTATTAATGTGTTAACTAAGTTTTCTTAAAAATATTTTTAGCTTTTGGGGCGCCTGGGTGGCTCAGTTGGTTAAGCATTTGACTCTTGATTTGGGCTCAAGTCATGATCTCATAGTTATTGAGTTTAAGCCCCACATCGGGCTCTGCACTGCCAGTGCAGAGCCTGCTTGGGATCCTCTCTCTGCCCCTCCCCCGCTTGCACTCATGCATTCTCTCTCTCTCTCTCTCTCTCACTCTCAAAATAAATAAACATTTAAAAAATACATATTAGAAAATATTTTCAGTTTTCAAAAAGAACTATAACATTTAAAACCTAATATAAACTAATAGAATTAGATTATATTAAAATAGCATAGGAATCAATTCTATTCCCTTTAGACCCACCAAGTATCCTTAGTAAAATGGACAAGCCCCCATTTTATACATCCCTAGGACTGTTACGCATATGTAACAACATAATAACCTTTTATTTTAAAATATTTTTAAAATGTTTATCTGAAAGCGAGAGTGGGGAAGGGGCAGAGAGGGAGAAAGAGAATCCCAAGCAGGCTCCACTCTGTCAGCTCCAAGCCCAATGCAGGGCTCAATCTCATGACCATGAGATTATGACCTGAGCCAAAATCAAGAGTCTGACACTTAACCGACTAAGCCACTCAGGTGCCACAGTTTAAAAATATTCATAAGAGAGATTGGATTTAGATGTCAGGTGTGAAATATTTAAATGATTTAAATTTCTGAATAATATTAAGAAACATTTTTTCAAGAATCACAATCATTACACATGTCTAACCAAATATTCCTTTCACAAAATTTCACTTATGTTGTCGGAAAAAGAAACTTAGATATACAATAACCAAACCTCAGATTTTCACATATTTCTGGTTTTAATTGTTGTCCTCATCTAAAAACCCAGTCATCAAACGTCCCAATATTTTTTAAATATGATCATTCAGCTAATTACTATTAGGGAATTAATTCCACTTGACAAATTTTAAAACACACTGACACAGAAATTAAGTAAATTAGCTACATGCATATTAATGGAGAAAAAGGGATGACAAAAGAAAATATTTTCAATTCCCTTCAATCCATTTTATAACCAACAAAATGATACTGAAAGTCCCTCTCCTTAAAGCAGACTCTACTGAGTAAACAAAAGCACTCTATCTTTAAATTTGATATTCAATAAAACTTTTCAACATACCTGTGCTGGTTTCTGTTTCTTTTTCTTCTGTTTTTTAGAAAGCCTGTGAACAAATATGAATCAAAACGTCAAATACTTAACTCTGTGACTACCTGCTAAATGAAAAAAAAAAAAATACTACAACACTACTGATACAGAGAGAAGTAAAATACTAAAAGTATTTAATACTATAAGATATTAAAAAGAAAACATTCACATTATCATTTTAGAAAATTGTAACAGTGGTTCCACTGACAGTAATTAACATGTCAATTACCTAGGTATAAAACTGCTTTTAACCGTCAAAAAATATTCTATATAAACTATTCTTGACATCATGCTTTACCCATTTCAATTTTGTAAGTTCCCCTTAAGTAGAAAAACATGTGGAAAATATTAGCATAACAGAATAACTTCTTTCAGATAAGACAGCATTTAAGTGCAATCTCATCTCTAACATTATAAGTATGTTTAATAACATTTTTAGAAGTACTTTTGTTTTGGTGCATCTTCTAGATCGTCTTCAGAATTGGCATTCAACGGATTTTCATCAGTTTGAGGTCCTGAGAAATTTTCTTCCTCCTCCTCCAACTGTTGTTTTAACAAGGCAACCATTTCCCGATGCTTCTTTGATTTTTCATGATTCCTCATGCTGAAATAACAATCTGTTGTAAGTGACTGCAAGAGAAGTCACATGTGCCCAAATATGTGGCTGAATACGTGCAACCACGTTAAAATTTATTTTTCCAAGTAAGTAAACTATTGGTGATACCGGAGAGAGAACCAGAAAGACCGTGTCAGGACCTGTCAGGCAGTAGTTGTTTTTTCCCTGTATCCAGTATTTCCCCTCCAGCTGTCCTTCTATCTACAGATTTTCTTCAAAAAAAAATTTTTTTGGGGGGGGGGGGTCAAATTCTATTATTTTAATTTTCCAGTCCTTAAGATTCAAGTCTTCCCCACCATTTCCTCCTAATCACCGAGTATCTGCCAAGCACTGACACGTTCCAGAGCGTGCTGTGGGCTTCGAGAGATCCTGGGAAATTATAGGACGACATTCAACTTAAAAAGGAAGGCCCCTTGGGTTATGACGTGAAGGCTTGAAGTACAAGAGTAGTTCACCTCCTTTTGCTTTTATCAGTAACTGTCTTTCACCTCCTCCAGAGGGCTCTCCCTTCTCACTCCTACCATCCTAAGTGTGAGTTCACACACACCTGTCCTCCTCTGCCTAAAACTCCATGAGCCATGTCTCTTTCAGTGCATCTGTGGACCACTAAGTAACACTTCACAAAACTGAGTTGACAACACTGAAGTACCGAGTTGTTAGATGAACAAGAAAAGTGGGAAACTATGTCACTATCAACTTCATCTCATTTGTTCAGAGTTACGGTTTTCTAGTTTGAGTTGCTACTCTTCCTATCCACTAAAATTTCCCTTCAGACCATGTTTCCTTGGAGAAATTGGAACATCTTGTACCAGAAGGTAAGTGCTCAAAAGAACGCCTGGGATGTTCTTCAAGGAGCCACCTTGAAGGAACTCTCACTAACCACATCTGGAAAAGTTTGAGCATGAAAAGTACGGTAATAAATTATAAAACATTGAAAAAAATTCACAAATTCATACTGATAATAGACAGACAGAGGAAAGGCAGGGCTCTTATTATAGCAGAAGACCAAATGAGGACTAATAATATAGCAGGAGCACTGGTACCAGAAAAGCCCCCTTTTGGGACCATTACGGTGGCAACTGGTACAAGGTAAAATCATCAATGAATGCCAAATCTAGAAAATTGTGATGAGGAGCAATATATTTGCCTAACTTTAATCGGTTATTTTTGAGAGTGGGGGAGGGGCAGGAAGAGGGAGACAGAATCCCGAGCAGGCTCTTCAGTGTCTGCAGAGACTGATGCAGGCTCGAACTCATGAACCATGAGATCGTGACTTTAGCTGAAGGTCACCAACTGAGCCACCCCGGTGCTCAGATACTTGCCTACTTTAAAGTATCTCAGATAAACATCCTATAAGGTAAAATCTATTGCAAGGGAAAAATACACTAACTCTACAGAGTAAAAATTAGACAATGCCTGGACTGGGTGACCAAAATCATTACCACAAGGAAGGCTAGACAGACATCATATGCCTCCAGAAAGGAAACCCTGAGAGCAACACAACATGTCTATGTGGTATTCCAGCTGGAGATACACAACTTGAAACTAATCATGAGGAGACAAACTCAAGACGATAAATACTCTAATAAAAAAATATTTTAAAGGGCCAGTATACTGCAGTAACAATGGCATAGACAAGGGAACTGGCCCAGATTAAACAAGACTAACTAAATAAATGCAACACATGATCCTAAACTGGATTCTGTGCTGAAGTAGAAAAGAAACTGTACAGGACACTAACACAGATCTACTGCTGAAAGTGGAGTACAGGCCAGTAAAGGAGAGGGAAGCAGTATCAATGTTACAAACTTCCTGAAGTTGACAGCTGTACTGTGATCACGTAACAGAATATACTTATTCTTAAGGAACATGTACTGAAGTACTGAAAGGTAAAAGAGCATTATGGATGTAACCTGCTCTCAAATTAGGCAAAACCTGTGTGTGTAGAGTGGGGAAGGGGGGAGGGGGGGAGAGAAAGGGAGAAAGGGAGGGAGGGAGGAAGAGACTCGTTAAAGCAAATGGGGCAAAATGTTAGCAACAGGTGAATTGGGTGCTCTATATCTATTCTTGCGACTTGCCTGTAAGTTTGACATTATTTCCAAGTGAAAAATAACTTTTTAGGGTGGCTCAGTCAGTTATGCGTTCGATTCTTGATTTTGGCTCAGGTCATCATCTCACGGTTTGTGAGTTCGAGCCCCACGTCGGGCTCTGTGCTGACAGCACCCAGCCTGCTTGGGATTCTCTCTCTCCCCCTCTCTCTGCCCCTTCCATGTGCTCGCTCTCACTCTCAAAATAAACTTAAAAAAATTATCTTACAAAATCTGTTTACAAAAATAATTTTCCAAATCTCCTCACTGCTGCTTTTGTTTTCTTGCTTGTTTCTAACTCTCCTGCCCTTGCCACTTCTCTCACCACTCTACCATTTCTCCCTTCCCTCGGGGTTACACACCAACACCCTTGATGACCCCACACCACCACTGCCATCCTTTCGTCTCCTTTCTCCTTCACTGCGTGTGTTTTGTTTCTTTGTCCCTTGCTGCCTCTACTTTCATTTTCTGCCCTGGTCCCCCCCGCCCTTTATAATAGAATCCTTTCAAACATTTCTCTTTTCCTCGCTGTTCCCCAAAGGCAGAGTCCTTCCGCTTCAGCAGATATGGTCTAGGCAGGACACGTTCCTACGTTGGCAGCAATGGCCCGCACAGGAGCGTGAGGGCGGGAAAGGAGTCTGCCCACAACAGCAGAGATTAGCTTTGGTCTAGATTAGCTTCTGGTTGTCCGTGTGACTATGCCTTCTTTGTCACAACAAGCAACATTTCTTTCTGGAGACGCATCCATGTTTTAAAAAGCAGCTATTACACAGGAATACTGGCGTGAATGAGAATCAGTACAACATGCTTAACTGCTGGTACAGATCCTTCTTCCTCCTCTGTTAGACAGAAACCCCCCAAGAAGACATGGGAGGGCTGGTGTCCAACTGCCACAAGCACTTTCTCTTTAGGACTTTCAGAGTTACACTTCACCCTCAGAAGAAAAGGGGAGTTTAAAGATATTAAACGTACGCCTTTTCCGTCTTGAAAGATTTGTCACACGCTGGGCAGTAAAGGTCATCGTACAGCTCAGCATCCTCGACCTCATCACTGTCTCTACCTACAAGAGGGAAGCCGGCAGTAAGAATCCTGGCTGAGTAGAACACAGATCTAAAACATCTCTTTAGTAACGATCTAACATCACACACAAATTAGAAACTGCATTTCCGGAGACAAAACAATGTTACTAGCATTTGATTACTATCTATCTATCTATCTATCTATCTATCTATCTATCTATCTATTTAGAGGGTGCAAGAGAGAGTAGAGAGAGGGAATCCCACAAAAGGCAGGGGAGGAGTAAAGAAGGGGAGGGGGGGAGAGAAAGAGAGAGGGAGAGAGAGGGAGGGAGGGAGGGAGGGAGGAAGGGGTGGAGAGAGAGAGAGAATGGGAGGGAGGGAAAGAGAAAGAAGCAGAGGAAGGGAGGGAGGGGGAGGGGGGAGAGAGGGGGAGGGAGAGAGAGAGAGAGAGAGATTGGGAGGGAGGGAGGGGAGGGAAAGAGAAAGAAGCAGAGCTCACCTGGGGCTCATGTTATTTTTTTTTTAACCCAAAGCCGGGCACAAGCTCACCCAAAACAGAGCTCAAATTCACCAACCGTGAGATCATGACGCGAGTCGAAGTCAGATGCTTAACTACTGAGCCATCCAGTGCCTAGGATTTGATTACCTTTTAAAAGCAGCCCTGAATTATAAGGGAAGGCTTCCAAATAAACCATTTTATCTTTCAAGTTCTTCTCACAAATACACTGAAAAGACTCAAAATCTTCTCAAAGTTCTCAGTATGAGCTAAGTTCAGAAAACCAAATGCCGCTTTCATGGTTTTACCACAAAGAAGTTTTTTCAACAAAGGTTTTTTAGTTTACTTCTTGAGCAAGATTTGATGCAAACACATTTATAACTGTAACCTACTCTTAACTGCTTCAATAAACTTAAGCTTATAACACTCCATCGTTATTTGACAGGCTGGTCATAAAATAGCATATTACATGTAAACTTTAGCATGTCCTTACACTCTGTTTTTTCATAAGCTTAGGGCTTTATTACAACAAATAATTACTACCAATACAGTTCGCAAAATCTAAGCAACTATAACACTGAATTCAAAGTCTTTGAAAAATCCCATAATCTATCTTTATAAGGAATAAAACAAGTAACTTGACTGCCACTGAGATCAATAAATGAGATCATGCAATGAGATCAATAAAGATCCCAAGGTACTCTTCTATAGCCTACATTTTGATTCTTTATATATAGGTGATGTGAATATGATTTTGAAGGACATTCTCACTGAAATCATAAATTATCAAAACACATCCTAATATTAACATTTAGTAAATAGTATTATTGTCAATTCCCTGTACCCTTTCAATATATCGTGTAAATGAAATAACCTTTGATTAATCAAATATTTAATGAAGATTGTTGGATTTGAAGTCAAAATCTGGATCTGTAAATGGCCATATGTTCTCAGGCCTATGTCCTAGCTTCTCAGTCTTAGTTTCCACTTCAGTAAAATTGCTATCATTTTATGAGCAAAACGTACATTTAAAGGGTATTGTGTGAGGATCAAGCACACTCTTGTATATAAAAGCACTTCAAAAATTATAAAATTCTACCTAATCATGCCACCTCACGTTTATAGACTGCTTTACAATTTTCAAGAGACTTTCACACATACTACTTCTAAGTCATTAATAAAACATTTCATTTCCTGATCATTTTGAGTAAATAAAAATCCACCATTTTATCATTTGGGCTACCCATGTGTAGGTAAGGTGAAACTGACTAAGCTGTGTGTAGATCATTCCACGTTATTTCTCGTGGAGCAGCTAGAGACCATGCGGAAGGTCAGGTACTCTCAACAAGGCCTAATCTTGCCTTTCGCGGCAGTCACGTCCCTTGTGCTGTAACGAGAGAGGCATAGAAATGACACACTACAGCACACCAGGGGGAGACCCTCAACAAAGTGAGAAATGAGAGGAAGAATTTATATAGCTCACAGAGGCTCCTGTACAACATTAGTTTTTCTGGGAAGAGTTGATGTTAAAACTTGACCTACTGCGAGCTTCCCTGCAGTTTTTAAGTAACCAGCAGTCACACCTGTCACTGTGCCCACTTGGCAGATCATGTATGCAGTCAGAAGCACAAACTGTTCAAAACACGGCCAGAAAAGAGTTTACTAATCAAATTATAGGGATCGGACTACTTCACTGGACTACCTTTGCTTGGCCTATACTGGACTGTTTTTCATCTGAATTATCCGCCACCTTTAAAAACTGGAAGATGTCACATAAAAGTCCGGATTTCCAGCTCTGCTTAAAAAGCAGACGGGCATGAAAACACCAGCCACAGCTGACTGGAACTCCGAGGTCTCCAGGTTTGCATCTGTTCTCCTTTCATCCGCGCATAAAAACATTTACTTTCTAAAGTTTCTTAACGAATGAAGTTACCGTCGTGCCCGTCTCTGAGCTCAGGCCCCTCCACTTCGTCTTCGGCTGAGCCGTCTCCAAACTCCTTCTCGTAGCGCGCCTCCATCTCCTTGAGCTCCCTCTCCAGGTCGGCCGTGGTCATCCAGCTCTGTTCCTTGTACTGGCCAGCCAGTCTAGACACACAGCATAGTCTCTCACTCAGAAGGCGGTCTGCACACGGTTCTACTTGCTCTTTGGGCTGACAATCCATCCCCCAGAGAGCTCCTTCCTCCCAAGCCGTCAGCGCTTCCACACTTTTAAAACCTGGGCTTAGTTCCACGGGGGCAAAGTCACTGATCTGTTCTGTTATGTGCTTATGTGATTCAAACTGCTTATTAGATGATGGGCTTTGAAACCTAGAACTCTTAGCAAGTTATTAAAAGTCTTGAGGTACTTTGAAATTCTAAGTGTCAAGTAAAGTGCTAATTTTCCAAAGATGAAGGGTGGGGTGGGTAGAATTGGAGAAGTGAGTAATTTTTAGAAGAATGCTCTGGACCCGATGCTCTCGCGCTAACTCACAAACTTTACAGGCACAAGAATGAACTACATATCTGGAGTACACCGACAGACACAGCATCGCAGTGGGGTGCAAAGCCAGGGCCCTGCACAGACTTCTCGGGCCCAATTCCTGCCTGGGTGACTTCCCGGCTATGGGATCCTGGACCTCTCTGCCTCGCTCCCTCAAAGGAACGAGGATCAAAACCAGAACCTACTTTGCAGATCTGCTGTGAGAAAAGAGCTTAGAACAGGGCCTTGCACGGAGCAAGAATTCAAATTAAGAGTCACTATCATTACATCTCACAAGCGTCTGCAAAAGATCTGAAGAATAAAGGGATTCAAAAGAAATACATTTTCATGGTAGATGAAAAACTGTCAACACTAGGATTTAAAAAAACAAGACGAAGCCAGGATGACGAGCTGGCCCCCTCTCCCCCTGGAAAGCACCCGTCAGGTCTGGCCCCACACCTCTGCCTGGAAAGGGCCCCGCCACGCATCCCGCATCCCGTACTTGGCCTGCTTTAGCTTCTGCTGCCGCCTCATCTCCTCGGCCTTCCGCGCCTTCTCCGCGTTCTGTTCCTCCACGAGTTTCCGATGCGCCTGCACTCTTTTATCTCTCTTCCGGATGAAAGCTACCAGCTGGCGCACAAGCTCGTTCTTCTCCTTCCTTGCTTTGTCGCGGATCTTTTTGTTTTCTTTTTCCATGGCTCGCTTCTCCCAGCGGTTTGAAGCTTGTCGTGTATCATATTCTTCTTTCCAAGCAAAGTTCTTTTGAGTGCAGAAACTCTGCCAGTAAGCGTAGAAAGGATGGACTACCTAGAGACAAAGACAACAAGTCAAATGCCGTGGTGTAAGATTTTTTCCTTCAGTGAGGCAGCAAAAATCAGTGACACTAAACATCTTTTTCATATACACAATATCACTACTAATCCATGGAGAAAACAATCCTTTTAAGGCTTTACAGAATAAATCCCTCTCCAGAACAAACTGAAGGAGGCAATTAATGGGATGGGACCACGCTCAATAAACAGGGAAAAGTAAAAACGGAGGCTGTGAGGGAGCTGAAAGCCCCTCCAGAAGGAGAGAGGAAGAAAGTTACAGCACAGGACCCAGAACTAGGAACCCGTCTTTTTAAATAGAGGCAGGGGGAGACACTAATAAAATGCTAATTATAAAATAGCAATGCAATCTTCTTATACCGTGTCATAGTCACTCTGAGAGTCTCCAAAAGTTGGGAAATCCTCCATATCCTCTTCTAACACGGATTCTCGTTCTTCCTTCGCAATCATTTCAAAAACGTTACGATACACCGTATAAAAGCCCTAAAAAACAGTAGCAGAAACACAAATTCTTAACACTTTTCTGTCTGATCACAGAATAAGATTTTATTTTTTTTTTAATTTGTTTTTTTAATTTGTTTTTTTCAACGTTTTATTTATTTTTGGGACAGAGAGAGACAGAGCATGAACGGGGGAGGGGCAGAGAGAGAGCGAGACACAGAATCGGAAACAGGCTCCAGGCTCTGAGCCATCAGCCCAGAGCCTGACGCGGGGCTCGAACTCACGGACCGCGAGATCGTGACCTGGCTGAAGTCGGACGCTTAACCGACTGCGCCACCCAGGCGCCCCAGAATAAGATTTTAAAATGTAACATGAAAGGGGCGCCTGGGTGGCTCGGTCGGTTAAGCGTCCGACTTCGGCTCAGGTCATGATCTCGCGGTTCGTGAGTTCGAGCCCCGCGTCGGGCTCTGGGCAGACGGCTCAGAGCCTGGAGCCTGTTTGCAATTCTGTGTCTCCCTCTCTCTCTGCCCCTCCCCTGTTCATGCTCTGTCTCTCTCTGTCTCAAAAATAAATAAACGTTTAAAAAAATATATGTGAAAAAAAAAATAAAAAAATAAAATGTAACATGAAAGGGCCCCTGGGTGGCTCGGTCGGTTGGGCGTCCGACTTCGGCTCAGGTCATGAGTCTCGTAGTTCATGGGTCTGAGCCCCACGCAGGACTCTGAGCTGACAGTGTGGAGCCTGCTTGGGATTCTGTCTCCCACTCTCTCTGCCCCTCCCCGACTCATGCACGTGTCTCTCTCAAAATAAATACGCTTCAAAAAGACAAAGGGAATTCTCTTTATGTTTGAAAGTCTTGTGCTTGATACAAAATTAAGAGTGAGTTCACTTATCTTACCTTTTCATCATCTCCATAACCAGAGTAACAGGTAACAGTGAAATAGTGAAGCAAATCTAAGCTGTCATCTTGATATTCTCCATCAAGCCCACCTTTCAGTAGAGCCTCTCTATGATTATCATACCTAAACAAACAAATTAGCATCATCAGTGAGTGCTGAGTAAGAATTCAGAAGGACTCCTTACTCTGAAGTAGGCCAAATATTATTATTATACATTTTATTATGTCCAGTCCACAACTGAAAAAAAATTTTTTAAATACCAACATGAAAAGAATAATCTTTCACAAAACTGCTGATTAAAACTATGACTGCAACTTCCAATATGCCGCAGGCATTACACAGTACTAGTCCATCCGAACGATGGAATTTAACAAGCCAGGGAATTCCCAGGACACTCCCAGAAAAGCAGCTGCATTTTACTAAAGTCAGCACTGGACATAACCTGCTCTATAGACTCCTTATACATTCGTGATCAGATCTACCACCAACATCGACCAGAACAAGACTCTTTGTAGGGTTATGTAAACAGTCTAGGAGCTTCACACACACACAATCACTGTTTATGATAACTCTGTAACGTTAGTTCTTACCCCTAAAGATAGAAGAGGAAATTGAAGCTCAGCGATATTTAATAACTTGCTGTCCATCATCACAAACCCAATAAGTGGCAAAGCTCAGGCCTCCTGCAACCGAAGGGCTGTGCTCCCAGCCACAGTGCAGCCAGGCCTGCAGGCAGCAAGACTGTTAATAGGGGCTTCAGAAGAAAGGACAAGAGAGTCCTTAGGACAAGGAGGAGAGCACAGAGCCAAGGAAGTCAGGAAAGAATTTAAGCATTCTCTAAGGCCAGATCTCCAAATTCTTAGGGAGGAGAAACATGTAGGAGATTCTCTCTGATTTTTATATAAAAGACAATTTGTGACGATTTTTCTTTACAGCCTTTCTCCCTGACAGCCAGCCGTGCGCTGTACGTTTTTTAACACACAGAAGACTCCCACAACAGCACCGAACCCCCAGGTGCTCTTCGGAACAGCAGGCTCTTACACAGTTACGTCGGGGCTTAAAACCTATTCCTTTGTAGCAAAGAGTTCATCAAGGATCTGAAAACTCAACTTTAAACACAGAAATTCTTGTATCAGGTCAGCATAAGTAAAAGTATCCATCATAGATGTAGTAGCTTAACTCAATTTCTTCATATGAAGTAGTTCTTAGAGAAGCCTTGCAATTCTTGCATTGACACGTATGTGTTTTTTCAGGACAAGTCAATATGCTTGTCCAACACCAGTAAGTTTGTCACACACCAAAGAGATCCCATTTAATGAGAAGTTACGTCACCGGTATCAAAGTCAAATCCGTTTAATATTGCCAAACTTTGTCCCATCACCCATAAAATGAAATCACCTCTAAGGTTCCTTCAACCTTAATACTACATTTTATATAACGAATAGCTGAGAGACGCCTCAGAACACACCGAAACATCTAACGTCCACGTCTATATGTGATGTATTTTTTAAATCCTCTACTGATCACTCCTTCCAAGAAAACACACTAAGATAAGAGGGACAGTGTGACGCTCACCATGCTCTTTCCTGAGGGTCACTCAACACGTCGTAAGCTGCTTGGATTAACTTAAATTGTTCAGCTGCTTCTGCGGCATTATCCAGATTCTTATCTGTTAAAATAAAGTCACAGATATTTAGACATCAAACAAGTAGAGGACAGTATCTGAAAGGGACCTCTTTCATCACAAATGTCATAAACAGATGAGGCGTGTACAAAACAAAGGAAAACAACCAGGGAAAGGCCAAGAGACCTGGGGGAGAGTTGATAATCAGAATCTGTGAGAAGTATCTACTTGAGTGGAAATTTCATGCTTTCCCCTCAGCCGTGGTGCATCCCTGAGTACTCAAACTGGATAGCCACCAGCAGAAAACCCTGACTAGTACACATTTTTAGAAAAAGCAAAACATATATATCAAACCAGTTACAGACAACTTACTTAGTATTATGTTTACTCTTCACACTGTTTTTCTTTCTCATCAACATATATCAAAATAAACCTCATAAAGCTTTAAAATATATATATACTAAATATTCTTCCCTTAGCTGTGCTTCCTTAACTACAGAATTCAGGGAACATCTTTGCCTCAGGGAGGTGGCCAGCTTGTAAGACGGCCCCCAAGGGCCCCCAAGGATCCCCAGCTCCCGGCATTCACACCCTGTGTAGTCCCCTCACAGGTCACCAGGGGTGGTCTGTGTGACCAACAATGGGCAGCAGAAAGGATGACAGCATGGTAAGTTACTTCTGAGATTAGTTTAAAAAAGACTGCAGTTTCCATCTTGGACTCTTGCTCTGTCTTGGGTCACTCTGGGAGTAGCCGGATCCCACAGCATGAGGACACTCAGGTGGCCCACGTGGAGAATGGAGGCCTGTGGCCCGTAGCCAGCAAGGAAAGGAGGCGTGCCAATACCATGTGAGATTGAAAGTGGGTTTTCCCACTGAAGATATGACCTCATGAGAAACCCTGAGCCAAAACCACTAGCTAAGCCATTCCCACACTCTGAACCTCAGAAACTGAGTCCATGATGAACATGTTTGCTGTGTCTATTGTTTTAAGCCCTAAGTTTTTGGTAATTTGTTATGTAGTAACAGATAAGTGATATGCTCAGGAAGTTAAATGTTTGAATCTACTATGAAGCATTCCAAAATTTCATAAGCTACAACTCAATACTTGCCCTCTAAGACTGGAGGAAAAGTGTGATAGAAACATACTCCCTACGAAGAATCTTGCAGCCTTAGAATAAGACCTTCGAGGACATCCTGCCTCTTCTTTTTAGGTACCATCACACTGGTGCCCAGTCCTTCAGGTGGTATTCTGCTCAATTATCACTGACGATACTTTCTCAAATGCACCAATTTGCCACAGCTCTTCTTGTTAAGATACTTTTTAAAAAATGTTTATTTATTTATTTTGAGGGAGAGCATGTGGGTGCAAGTGGGGAAGGGGCAGAGAGAGAGACTCTCAAGCAGGCTCCACGCTGTCAGCACAGAGCTCTACGAGGGGCTCAAACTCATGAACTATGAGATCATAACCTGAGCCCAAACCAAGAGACAGACACTTAACCAACTGACCCACCCATGCACCCCAAAGATACTTTAACACAAAAAGTTTTCCATATTATTTTAGAATCACAGCCCTGTTAAATTGGAAGAAAAAAAAATCTCCATCCCTGCAGCCTAACTATAAATGAAAAGTAATATGATGCAAGTCTAAATCCCTTTCCACAGTGTAGTCCATCTGAAGACAGTCAACAGTCATCTCATAGTCAACCTTCTTCCTGCACAAAATATTCCCATTTCTTAGGGCACACCACAATCCCCTACCTCCAATGCAGTTGAAGACAGGCACCAATAATCAAGGAGCCAGTCATTACTTCCTTTTCTTCACACTACTTTTAATCACTACAGCTCATTGCATTAACCTTCGGTGACATCATTACCTCATGCTGAATTTACAGCTGACAATGTTTCAAGTCTTTTGCATATTACTGACAAGCCAACTAACAACTATATAATGGACTTTTTAAAATTCAGATATAGCTCAAGAGGCGCCTGGGTGGCCCAGTCGGTTAAACGTCTGACTTTTAATTTTGGTTCAGGTCATGATCTCAAGGTTCAGGAGATTGAGCCTGAGTCAGGCTGGCATCAGGCTCCATGCTGGGATTCTCTCTCTCCCTCTCTGCCTCACCCTCACTCATACTCTCTTTCTCTCTCTCTGTCTCTCACACACTCTCTCAAAATAAATAAATAAACTTAAAAAAAAACAACCACTCAGATAAAGCTCTTAATCCATTCTGTGGCAGGCACCAAATGCTGGATCGTCCAACACCTCTCCCCTTTCCTCTTGCAGCCTCTACTGTGGAGGCTGGATAAGCGAAAGTACTTACTTTCCCAGCCTCCCTTGCGGCTAGAATGGCCCTATGACACAGATCCGACCAATGAGATGGCAGCAGAAGTCTATTAGTGTATTTTCTTTCCTTCCTCTTTCTTCCTGTCTTGCATGTGGACATGATGTTTGGTGCTTCAGCAGCCATCTTGAGACCACTGAAACATGAACCACTGAAACAATGCCAGCAGGAACCTACCTCCAAGCCTTCTCGCAGTAAGGCAGTGAGAGAGTGAGAGAGAGAGAGACAGAGAGAACCTTCTTAATTTTTTGTAAGCCACTGCAGCTAGGTTTTCTGTTATTTCCAATGAACACAATAAAACCTTGGATGGCAAGTAACTTGTTCTGCGAGTTCTCATCTACAAGATGAGAAAACATTTCTAGTACATTTTAACTTGACTAACGAGTGATATCTTGCAATACAAGTAGCACATGATGCCAAAGGTCACATGAACACAACTGAACCAACGGTTTCTGAAATTCGCTTTAATATAGGAGTGCTTTGGATTACAAGCATGTTTCCAGAACAAATTATGCTCGCAAGCTAACGCTTTACTGTACTACCAAATTCGCTTTAATATAGGAGTGCTTTGGATTACAAGCATGTTTCCAGAACAAATTATGCTCGCAAGCTAAGGCTTTACTGTACTACCAAATTCCGTTTTGTTATGGCCCTGCTGCATCAGGTTTTAGGTAACACAGGACACTCAGTGCCCTGTTGTAATTATTTTAAATTTTGATTACCACTCTGCGAAAGATACTAGTAGTTGTCTACCCCATATCTAGTCTCATCTTCTTTCTAACAAAACCCTGATTTTGTTCACAGTGGTAAAGTACCCAGTTAAAAAATTCACCGCCCCAGAATTTCTTGAGGTTGGGGATATCAGGTTTAGCCAAGGAGATATAAACACATGCCTACCAATTGAAACTTCCCAGGAAAGGTTTTATTTTCCCCATGAAACGAATGGGCTTTGGTGGCATTCACTTTTTGCCCTTAACGCAGCCTAAAGCCAGGATATAAGGCCTACAGGTGATGCTGAGGATTGAGGCAGAGACTGCTAGTTCATCCCCTTGTCCCAGTAACAAGTGAACCCTGATTTTGTGGTGGGCATCTGGTCCTGTAATAAAAACTCCATTTCTCAGTCTCCTTTGAAGCTGGGGCAGGACCGTGACTAAGCTGTCGTTGAACACGTGTAAAAGTGTTCTATGACAGCTTTTAAAAGTCTTCCTTGAAAGGCAACTGGCAGGCACTCTCTGTCCCTGCTCTCTCCTGTCCTCCTCCACTCTGCTCTCTGGGATCCCCAACTGCCACCCTGGACAGCAAGTGAGGGCCCACCTACGAGCGGCTGAGCAGAGTCCACGGACCCAGTGGAGGAGAACCGCTCCATGGCAGCCTGCCTATCTCAGCACCTCTCCGCGAGAGAGCAACAAACTATCTTTGAGGCTTAATTGCTTATACTTGGTGCGAGCACTCAAGCCTTCTGGTCAGGACCCTGGAGCAGGTCTTTGAAGGTTTCATCAAGCAGCCGGGGCTACCAAGCTGGGCCACCGGTGGATTCCTTGCTAGGTGAGAAAAACAAAACTACTTGGTTTAGTTACTGCAGCCAGCCTCCCGTCACACGCAGCTCAACACAGTCCTGATCTGCCTTCAAGGGGAGAGTCCAGCTAAAAACGCTCATGATTTCTACATCTTCATCAAATCATTCATAAACTTTTTGTCAGATAAATAAAAAAGCACAGTCCAAATTACAGAGGGGTGGCAGAAAATGCCAGCAAATAAACCTTCCCACATAAAACAAAAAAGGTGACTGGGGGAGGTAGGTGGGTGGTTCTTCTTCACCTTTTAATCAGTACTGTACTTTGTTGTCCTGTTTCTTCCCACTCCCTTCCTTCCTCCCCCAAAGAAATGTGGAGAAAGCTCAAGCTTTTAAACACATGAAGTCCGTCAATGCACCAGCTGAAAATAAGATCTAACCCCTTACTGAAGCATCTTTCTTAAATATTTTTTTCAGTCTGTCATATGGCTTTTTATTTCACTTAAATATACCTGAAAGGGTTGACCATGTTAAACTGGGATCTAAAATTAAAAATGCAGTAAGTTAAAAAGCAATAATAAAGAAACAGAAAGCCCACATTTATTACTAGCCACATGCAAAGGCCACAGGCATTGCAAATCCAGCTGAAAAAGTTTAAAAGACATTCTCACACTATTTGTGCTTTTCTCCTGATCCCCTGACACTCTCTTCTATTCCCTCCTAAACATTTTTACAGTGCCTTCCAGAAGATTTCATGGATTGAGCCTTTTACGTCCTGCCTTGACGGAGGCCAGGCTCCCTTAAAACACCACTTCCCCGTAGGCTTCCCTCTCGGGCCCCTTCAGCTGCAGCCCTCACAGGGCAGGGCTGGTGCTGGAGCCGCATCCTCCTGGTTCCTGGCCTCTGGTCCTTTACTCATCTCCGAGGGCAAACTAGCATTCCTTCCAGACTATTCACTGGCCACCACCCACCTTCTTCCCCTTCTCACCGTCCAAGCAGCTCTCAACCCCTCCGCCACTTAACTCACTGAGAATTCTGGCACTTGGCTCGATTTCCATCCCCAGGTCCCATCACCATGGGTCTTCAACGTACCTTGACCTTCTGGTCTCCCTACCTCCAGTCTTGCCTGCTCCAATGTACTCTCTCCATAACAGCCAGAGAGATGCTCGAAAAACAAAAACCCCTGCTTCCAACTCTTCAGTGGCTTCCCAATGCCCTGTGGTGAGAATCCAATCTGCCTAATCCAGTTTACCCCAACCTCCAAGACCTGGCTGCTGGCCACCTGGCCATGCTTATGTCTTTTCCCTTCCTGCACTCTGCCATGCTTTGTCTTGCCTCCCTCCACCTGTATTCCCTGCTTTCTGGTGTTAGGTCTCACCTTAAGGTCCCTTCTTCAGAGATGAACATCTATCCCACCCATAACAAACTTAGTCCAGGTCATGTATGTGTGCTGATAAGCATCTTCTATTTGCTCTCATGTGGCTCTTATCTCACCAGACTGAAATTGCCTGTTTTCCTGTGACTCCCTGAAGACTATAAGTGCCGGCAGAAGGCAGGGACCATTCCTGTCTCATTTACACAGTAAAGTGCTCAGGGCAGTCATCTGATAAAAGCCTTCCCTTCACTAGGCAGTACTGTGCACCCTGAGAATTATTTTCAGTTGCTCAATTAAAAAAAAAAAAAAACAACCCAGAAGAAATTACCTTTAACAATGAAAAATGAGCAGCCTTTCACCTTGAGGTACAAATCATTCTTTGAAGAAAAGTCCATACGTCAACCTCAGAAACATCTAACATGGGACCTTGCTCATAGAATGAAATTAAACATTTGCCGAGTGACGAACTGAACAAATTAACAAGCCAGCACAGCAAAGTATATCAGAATCATGTATCTCCTGGAAGAGTATGTATCCTTTAAAGGTATAAGCATCTTCAAACCAAGAGATATTTAGGATGCTATGACTTATGATGGCATTCAGAGAAGATATTCACATTTAGTTACTAACTGGTTTGGTTTCAAAATAGTTAACTGATGTTTTTAATAACATTTGCATACTTCTTCCTTGCACTGATTTCCAACTAATCACCAAATCTGGTCATTTTTCCTTTACACCATCTCTTCGACCCAGCCCTGCCCTTCCCTCACACTGATCCCCAACCTGGCTTGGGCCCTTATTTGTCACGGTGGACTCTTAACGGACTTCTGTCTCTCTTTAATCTACTCAGTTCCCATCACAGTACCTCCTCAAGGTATCTTAATAAAATCAGCTTCAACCCTCCATTATCGAAAAACAATTTCACAGTCCTTAGCCTAACATTCAAGACGCTTTACAATCTAATCTTAAAACTACTTTTCAAAAACATCGGAACACTGTCATCAAAATGTATGTATTGGGTCACAAGCATTAATCCTTTCTCACACTTTCCCAGCCAGAGAGTCAAGGAATTCCTAACTTCTTTCTAATTCCTAATTCAATTTCTGATGACAACCTCTATTACTCTAAGAATATGTTTCTATGCTGTTTTTGTATTTACTAATTTTGGATATAGCTACTGACTTCCTGCTGTAACAAACGTTTAGCTTACTTCTTCCTTTCCAATACACATGTTTAGCTCCTCTGCGGGTAATCATTACCATTTTAAGTAACAAACCCATACCTTGATTTCTTGTTCCACCACCTACAGACATTACCTTCCGACTCTGAGTCCCAGGCCCTTCTTTCAGCTCTTCTCCCAACCCATATTTTCAGATTTCCAGGAAACACTGCCTTCGGTCAAACCATCCCCTGGGCCATCTTCTGTCCACCATGATGCTCTTCCTCTTCCCTCTACCGTTAAGTTCACTTTTCCCAATTCCATTCCTTTAGGATCCAGCTAAAATCCAGGCTTCTGTGCCAACGGGAAGCCTCGCTGCCTCTCAAGACACAGTGAAAACTCCCTCCCCTGAATCCCTGGGGCATTTGTAAGTTGTTCTATCAATCCAACTACCAATTGTGTATGTTCTGCTGTTTGGTTTGCACTTGTAGTTGCCTTTTCCTGGCGTAGGGCATATTTTCCCAGCAACACTCTTGAAGTCTCTTAGCATTTCAGAATCTTACTATGGTGACCTGCATGTACTGGAGACTATAAATGCGCTTACTGATTAGTGCTAATGTGTAAACCTCTTATAAACCTCAAAAAGCTGACATTCGACTACAGTCTTAGTTTCCCAGTCTGTAAGATCAGATTACTTCACAAAGGTCACACAGGCCTGAACTACCACCAAATAAAACATACAAAGGAGGGGCGCCTGGGTGGCGCAGTCGGTTAAGCGTCCGACTTCAGCCAGGTCACGATCTCGCGGTCTGTGAGTTCGAGCCCCGCGTCGGGCTCTGGGCTGATGGCTCAGAGCCTGGAGCCTGTTTCCGATTCTGTGTCTCCCTCTCTCTCTGCCCCTCCTCTGTTCATGCTCTGTCTCTCTCTGTCCCAAAAATAAATAAACACTGAAAAAAAAAATTAAAAAAAAAAACATCCAAAGGAAACATACTTCTAAGTACACATACAAACTTCACTAGGGAAGACACCCAATTAAAACTCAATCTGCAGAACATCCAAAGTGGAGTACAGGGTTTGTACTTCAACAGCTTACTTGGAGAGGAAAAAAAAAAAAAAGGCACAGCTATTTAAAAGACATTTTACTAGTTTGTCTAAATTTCAATGAGGGTCCATAAATTACACGTGGGTAGCTGGGACTCCGTGATGAAGTTAAAATCCAGCTAGCTGAGCGGCCGGGACTCAAGCAAGGGCCAAGCCAGAGAACCCACGACTCCTCTTTCGGTGGTGTTGGCGAAGGGGTGAGAGGAGCGGGTGAAGTCGGTACAATGTTGTCCTTCCCATCAGGTGGCCTCGCGGGAAGCGTCGGGTGGGGTGGGGGGGTCTGGGAGGGGACGGGGTGCTGGGGGCTCCAGCGAAGCCTAGGGTAGAGGGATGCATCCACTGAGGCGCGGAGCGGACGCCCAGCGAGAGGAGCACTACGCAGGGGCACCTGGCGGGGACCGGGCCGGTCTCCAGGACGAGGGAAGTTACAGGTTCCGTAGGTCGAGACTGGCCAGGGTCTCGGAGTTATTCCGGGGAGAAGGGTGGGAAGGGTGGGAAGGGTGGAGGGGCTTTTGCGAGGGCTGCGGCGGTTGCGGAGTAGTTACCCGGGTGCCATTTCAGGGCCAGCTTCCGATAGGCCTTCTTGAGCTCCTCTTCGCTGGCGTCGCGCCGCACCCCTAGCGCCTCGTAGTGACACTTCATCGCCCGACCGGGCAGGGGGCTGGGGCCGGGGCCCGGGGCGGGGCCGGGGCCCGGGCCCGGGCCGAAGTGGTGGCGACGGCGCTGCTGATTCTCTTCGGCGGCGGGAGTCCGGCGCCCGCACCGGGCCAGCCAGCGAGCGCGGCGGCGGCGGCGGCAGCGGCGCCGGACGGCGGAGGCGCGCGGCGGCGACAGGCGGCGCGGGCTGCGGCACGCGGGCGCAAGGAGGGGGCGGCGCCGGCGGCCGCGGCTCCGCATGGGCGGGGGGAGGGCTCGGTTCCGGGAAAAGCTACGCGAGAGGGAGGCGGGGCCACGGCGGGTGGGAGGCGGAGCCGCGGCCGGATGGAGGCAGGGCCACGGCAGGTGCGAGGCGGGGCCGCGGCGGGATGAAGGCGGGGCCGCCCGCAGGTGGGAGGCGGGGTCACGGTAGGCGTCATTGTGAGGGGCACAGAAGGCGGTCAGTGTAAGGTGCACCTACTGGGCAGCCCACCTGAGGGCTGACAGGAGTCTGATGGGATTCTGGAAAACATCTTGTTTTCTGAAGATAATTTCTCAGCAGAGCCTGTTTTTACAGATGAGGCAACCCGGGCTCTAAGTAGTCGAGTGACTTGCTCAGGCCTCCCCAACTAATCAATGGCTGGATTCAGTTGGATGGAACACCAGGTTTTTTAACTCTTCAATTCTCTTTTTCAGCTGCCAATTATCGCAATCTCTAACATTGTTCATCCTGACCCACATGCAGAGAAATAACAGTAAATATAAGCCTTAAACTGGAACAATGTGAGAGAGCACCAAGACATTTAAGTAACACACCAAATGTTTTACCACCAGTATGGATAAAATTGTGCTGACCCATCCATCCATCACTCTTTAATCCTAACTTTCTGGCTTCTCATCCTACATTTCCAAGATTGGTAAAGAATGCAGTTAAGGGATCGTATTTAACCAATTTTTGTTAATCCAACCGGTACACTATTACAGGATGGACGATCTGTACAATTGTTCCAATTTGAGGTGTCAAAATAGTACCGTAATTGTCATTAAAATATATTGGTGAAATATATACACCAACATTATTTCATTGCAATGTGGAATGTTTACATGCATCAGTTGTTAGGCGTAGATTTTGTCAACCATGTACAGTTAGAGAAGGGGGTGGCTCTATTGCTAAGATCTATTGTACAAGGTTGTCCCTTGCTTAATAGCCTGCCCCCCTGCACCTTATCAAAACAAGCCAACCCTAAACCTCATTTTCCCCACACAGTCCAACCAACCCACACTCAAAATTCATACTCCTGCCTCTTTTTCAAAGAAGGAAGATACTATACAGCCTTAGTTTGTAAGCTGGCAATGGAGAGGGATTGAAGAGTTTCACTACAGGGAAAAATGGAAACTTTCCCCTTTGGAGAATGGGACTGGGGGCAAGGAGACAAAAATTGACACAGAACTTTTTTCTTCCTCCGACTACATCTGGCTTTGCTTCAACCTGCCATTTATTTGCCTTTCTCCTCCTGAGAGAAGAGGGATGTTTTTCCTGTAATATTGTATAGAGATGTAAAGACAATTACACTGGATATAAATTTGTTTAAAGGATTACCTTTATTATGTAAGTTGACTTCTAAATGAACAGGACTTGAGAGAGGAATTCTCATTCAAATGAGGCACCCACATAAATGACTGTGAAAGGTAATTTGGGATAGGAAAATATGTAGAAACTGATAATCAAACTTGTTAAATGGAAATTCCACTACAACTCTAAAACACCTCCAAAAGTGTTAAAAATTTGGGTCTTCACTCAAACTCCGAACTTGTTGAGCCAGTTTTTCTTATAACCTATAATTAACTTATTAGGATATGGGTGTTTAAATTCAAATCATGAATACAACTTCTTTTCATCCTGGGATATATTTAATTGCCTAAATAAATAAGATTCCCCCCCCCCCCCCCCCGCACTTAACCAGATTTAGCCTTCATTAACCACACGCAAGTATTTAAACTGAACCTCTGGGGGGCGCCTGGGTCAAACATCTGACTCTTGATCTCACGGTTTGTGGGTTCGAGCCCAACACTGGGCTCTGCGCTGACAGCCTGGAGCCTGCCTGGGATCCTCTCTCCCTCTCTCTCTCTCAAAATAAATTAACAAAAAAATATGAACCTCTGAATTACCTGTTTGATTTAGATTTCAAGATAGCCTAATTTAGACTATTTCAAAATAAAGTAGCCTAATTGCACATTCAAGACGTTCCTTTGAAGATAATTAAAAAATGAAATATAGTGGAAATCTGTTTGTTCTGCCTAGATTTAAAATACAGAACAAAATTAAAATACAAGTGAGGAACTAGGAAAGATGTCTAGGATAACCTTGCTGTGTAACACCTTTGACAAATTAGTAAAAGAGAACTACCACACAAAAACAAGGTTAGTCACAAAATAAAAACCAATACCCAGCCAAAAAAAAGGTATTCCTTTTTTAACCTACCAAATAACAAAAAATTTTCCCTGTTGTCCAGGGTGAAAGTAAATAAATGAACACTAAACTTGGTGAAGTACAGTATTTAGGGGAACCACAAGGTCTTAATGTTGCAGGATGGTCAAACAGCTCTTTCATAAGGGGAGAAACTTAGATGTTCTGCTGCCCTCTAACTACTGTTCATTCCATTTTTCTTCCTGCTAATTTATTAAGTAATTTATACCCACTGCTTCTAAATTAAATCTCTAATCCACAAAATACTTTCAACACATGTATTAACCCATTTGATTCTCAAAATCTAAGAATTTTAATTGTATTCTTTCTTGAGGTGAGAAAACAAGATCAGAGATTGGCTTTTCCAACACCTCATTAATTGAGACTCGGTGACTCCAACTTCAGTTAAGATGCTTTCCTTACCTGCACTTTACCATCTAAAACTAAGCTCTCAAAGTGCCTAATGCATTGTTTTACAAGTAATAATGACCCAATAAATCTGTTTCAATTTCAGCTTTGTTAACCCCCAAATTTTAATCCAAGACAGTAGGCCTAAACCTTAAGTGTGCTAAATTTTTAGTAATACCAAATAAGCTTTGAAAAAAACCCCAGAAATTAACTGACGAGTTCTGGGGATATTTAGAAAAAACACACACACACACACCACTGAAGCCACAAATTTTGATTTTTCTTTGTCTTACATGCCACACTAATAAGACATAAGGTAGTCCTGGATAATAAAAGTATTTACACGTTGAATACAAAATAAATACAAAATTACTGAAAAGTTAGTTATCCACTGATTCATTTTGTATTCCCACTGTTCATCTTCTGTTTCATTTTTCTTTGCCTTTTGTAAATCCTTTTCTTTCTTGCTTTCAAATCAACTTTTGGCTCTGGTTTTACCCACTGTATTTCTATTGGCTTTTCCTCAGCTGGTATAACAAAAACATCTGCAGTGGGATCGTGTGGAAGAACAGTCTTTGGTTCCTTCTTTTTCATTTTCTGTGCATCTTTCACCTGTTGTTTCTCTTTGTATTTTGCAGCTGTGATGGATCTTATGACACGCCGATGCTAATAAACAAAAAAATATCATCAGACACTTTCAAACTAAAAATAAACATTATATACGGTGAGGACATTCACTTGTGAATCGTATTTTCCCCTTCACTCATGTCATTAAAAAAAGTAGTAATCTGCAAGGCTGTATGCAGCAAAAAACAAATTAAGTTTCATGGTTTAACAGAAATCACTTGACAGAATTACTCTGGCCAGAGTTCCCTGGGCACTGAGAAACCACTAAACAACAAAAACAGCTTACCATGTTTGGGGACTGGTAGTGAGGATTTTCATATAGAGTTGGTCCTCCAAAACTTCCCTGGAAAATCTTTATCAGATTTAAGACGAAACGAGGTCCTATTTCTACAAGAGCTGCATCTTCTTCTATGATCTTTAATACAAAGGAAATATTTCATTTTGGTTTGGATATACTGTTCCTAAAAGTTACCCTGGCTCTACCCTCATTACAAATATGCCTAAAAGAAGTGAAAGCCAATTAAGGTAGAAGTGAAAACTTGGCCAAATTATCAGTATTTTCTGAAATATATTACTAGGTACTGGTAATTGTCATGGGAAAATATTTACATTTTTTTCAGCGTGTTCTTTTAAAATTGAGTAATTTCAATTTGGTCTTTACCTGGCTTCTCACAATGCACGTATTCTTGAAAAACTGTGGTTAAATCAATGTTTAAAATTGCGACCACTATAACAAAATGTATTAAAGCACCCTATGGGGGAACCCTTTTAAAATTTAAGCCAACCCCTGAATTGTATTTATACATCTAATTCAAATTAGATTAAGAGGTATATAAAAGGACACATGTCCAAATTTATTTTTGAATGGCGGCTGATTGTCAAATTCAGAGGCAACTTCTGAGCTACAAATACTAACAGTGTTGGTTCAGGTATGTGTCCTCAGAGGTTAAGGGGATATGTTTAACTTACACTGCAAGGTATCCAATAGAACAACAATGCAGAAAACAGCCTAGGTTTTTACTTTTTTTTTT
Organism: Prionailurus bengalensis; assembly: GCF_016509475.1. Taxonomy (NCBI): domain Eukaryota; kingdom Metazoa; phylum Chordata; class Mammalia; order Carnivora; family Felidae; genus Prionailurus; species Prionailurus bengalensis. The sequence goes on from NC_057343.1 coordinate 212,783,898, forward strand.
TTTAGGGGTACCTAAACATCATCAGTTGGTTAAACATCCAACATCAGCTCAGGATCTCATGGCTCATGAGTTGGAGTCCCCACGTTGAGCATTCTGCTGACAGCTCAGAGCCTGGAGCCTGCTTAGGATTCTGTGTCTCTTTCTATGTGTCTCTATGTGATAAATAAACATTTAAGAAAACTTAAAAATTAATGAAAATAAAAACAAAATTATTTTTGAGAAAGAGGGCACGGAAGCAGGCAGGGCAGAGAGGGTCTGAAGCAGGCTCTGCGCTGATAACAGCAAGCCTAATGTGGGGCTCAAACTCATGATCCATGAGATCATGACCTGAACCAAAGTCGGATGTGTAACTGACTGAGCCAATCAGATAACTGGTTTTTAATGTTTTTTATATTTTGAGAAAAAGAGTAAGCAGGCGGAGGGTCAGAGAGAAGGGTGGGGAGACAGGATCCGAAGTGGGCTCTGTGCTGATAGGCTGACAGCAGTGAGCTGGATGCAGGGTTCAAACTGGGAAATCATGACCTGAGCCGAAGTCGGACCCTCAACTGACTGAACGACCCAGGTGTCCAAAAAACTAGCGTAGGTTACTTTCAATGCTGTCTGAAGTGGTCTTGCTGTTCTTTCTACCTCTCCACTTTTCTGCAGACTTACCATCCTGCCAAACTCCTGCTTCAAGACTTCCAGAGTCACCTCTGCTAAAACACTGTATGATTCATCTTATAGTTCTCATTGAATGAATTCGACAGGGATCATGTTTTTCGAAGTCTTAACACCCTCTACCCCCAGATTCCAACCTCTGGAGAGAAACTTTTATTTTACTGAATATATAGTTGCTTGTTAGAAAAACCTTACTCCATAACAACTGATAGCCATGTAGAGAAGTATGAGACAGTAGTTAATTGCTACAAGTCTGTGGGAGCAAAAAGCTATTTAAAACAAAACGAGTTAGGGGTGCCTGGGTGGCTCAGTCGGTTAGGCATCCGACTTCAGCTCAGGTCACAATCTCGCAGTCCATGGGTTCGAGCCCCGCGTTGGGCTCTGGGCTGATGGCTCAGAGCCCGGAGCCTGCTTCCGATTCTGTGTCTCCCTCTCTCTCTGCCCCTCCCCCATTCATGCTCTGTCTCTCTTGGTCTCAAAAATAAATAAACGTTAAAAAAAAAAAAAAATGAATTATTATTTACATTTTCACAAACATTATATATCCTACTTCATTTCAAAGTGTAACTAAAAATTAATTAAAGCTAACCTGAAAGTTCCGAAACCATATCCTATTATCCAAAATGGTGAAAGTAAACACATGGTCCACAAATGGCTGGCTTTTGGGATGATACCGTGGTGTACTAAAGATCTAGTAAAAATAAAAATAAATGATATGTCAGTTTCTTATTCTGCCACATTCCATGTATGTTTTAGATACCTAAATTAACAAAAAGTCCAAAGGAGACACTCATTTATATTACTAAAAATACTTTCTAGAAAAGATAGTTACCTGAATTAAGAGTTCTTTTAACAGAGCATAATGCGGTAATTCATCAAAAGCCTATTAAAAAAATAAAGTGAACATATTATTTGACAACAGTGTTTTGTTTAAAATTGTGGATTTTTAAAAAATTTTAACTCAATTACACAACTATATCCACTAAAAAACAACCATGCAGAGTAAGAAAATTAGACCTCATACACTAAATGAGATACTTACAGGGTCAAAAGACAAAAGGGGCCGAGAACCTTTCAAACAGTTTCCAGTCATCTTTAGTTCAGCTAGGGTATGAACTAGAAAAATTATAACAAATAAAAACAGTTATAAGCTTAGCACAATTATTCCAAAAGAGCATTTTCAATTTTTTCATTAAAAAAAATCTTAAATGGAGTCAACTTACTATTTTGAACGAGGAATTTAGCAGATGGTCCATGAGGTGAATTTGAAAGCCTGAAAAATATGGAGTTTTTTCAACTAATTAGAATTTAGAATGTAGTAAATTCTTACTACCTCATGGTTTAAAAAACACCGTAACATGCTTGTAATATCCACACATTTAATTTTCTTTAAAAGTTTTGACTTTCGTGAAATCAAATGAGTTTGCTTCATCCCCTGGCCCAGTCTTTTTCTATAAAAGACTGAAAGAGATATATAACCTAAGAGATGCAAATAATCCATTTACAAGAACAGTTCCACCAAAATCTTACTTAATACATACTCTTACCACATATAGAGATCCTGTTTTTTCTTAGCTTCAAAATAGATACATTTATTGCAGTTTTTCATTTCACAAACCTAAACAAAGTATAGAAAAATGAAATAGACAATAAAAATGAGAACCAAAGCAATTCAATGCAATTAATATCTAGACTCCTCCAAAAAACTTAAGCAGATTAATAGGCTACAAAGGTCTAAATCTAGGTAAATTCACCAAAACATCCATTTAAAGTTCCTCTTAGGTATTCTGCCTAAAGTAAACTAGATACTCTGGCCTCTTCTCTGCTTACTGACAACCTCTTCTTCCGACCATACTCCCAGGTGCAGCCTACAAAAAGTAAAAAAAAAAAAAAAAAAAAAAAAAAAGATGCCCTAGGGATAAAGCACACTACAATCAGCCTCACTGATCTTAGGAAAATATGGTCCTTAAAGAACCAAATACATCCTTTATAAGGGCTATTTTTATTATTATTATTTTTTTACTTGAGAGAGAGAAAGAGTGCATGTGTGGGGGAGAGGGGCACAGGGAGAGAGTGAGAATCTTAAGCATGCTCCAGCTCGGCACAGAACCTGATGTGGGGCTTGATCTCACAACCCTGGGATCGTGACCTGAGCCGAAATCCAGAGTCAGACACTGAGCCACCCAGGGACCCCTGTGATGGTTATTCTAATTTTTTTAAATGTTTATTTATTTTTGAGAGAGAAACAGAGTGAGAGCAGGGTAGGGGCAGAGAGAGGAGACACAGAATCTGAAGCAGGCTCCAGGCTCTGTACTGTCAGCACAGAGCCTGAAGTGGGGCTCAAACTCAAACCGTGAGATCATGACCTAAGCTGCATTTGGGACGTTTAACCAACTGAGCCACCCAGGTGCCCCTAGTTATTTTTATTTTTAATTCTTCAGCATTTTGATTTGAAGCTCAAGAAATTTAAGATTTTTTTTCCTCATCTGTACTCAGTTTTGCAAAGTCACTAAGGGACTAGTGAAAGGGAGAAATACAGAAAACCTATTTCAAGTTGAATTAAACTTCAACATCCTGAAGGTTTATATTACTGTATTATTCATAAATCAATATACATTCATCAACTCTCAACTACTTGAGACTTTTAACCTAACAACTTAAAGTGATAGGTCCAATGCTTTTGTTTCTTATTGGTCTTAGAACAATAACACTAAGTTGGTTGTTTTCTAGTCAAGCCTCAGTTACTGGAAACTCATACCCTGTTTTTTTTTCCACCTATCTTCACTTGGAATTATACTTGTTCATGAACTGAATCCCCCATTAGAATGTGAGCCCCAGTGGACACAGAGGTGTTGTTTTGTTAAACAGTTTCCACAGCACTAAAATAATGCACTAGAATATATAGCAGAGGTTCAAATATCTGTGCTAAATAAGCGTTTCTAATAGGAAAAGAAAATTATCTGAAAACACTTCTAAATTTTAAAAAATTTGCTTAAAAATTTAAGCTCAGTATCTTCAACAATACTTGGAAAAGTAACCTATTACTAACTTATAGTATCTTAAGAGCAAATACCACGTGTTTCACTTTTAATACTGGCAAAATACTTTTTTAAAATGTGTGGTTTTAAAAATAATTAATGAATTTTTAATTTACTCTGTACATGTTGACAGTTTTTTTTAACAAGCACTTACTGTGAATTTAGCACTGTACTGTACATGATAAGAAAAAAAAGGGTAAGATAAAATCCTTGTCCTCCAGAAATTTCAGTATGTTTGGTGAGATAAGACAAATATATGAATGATTAAGAAATATATATATTGAAGCACTAAACTGTGAGATATAGACAGTGAGTATACAAAAATTTGTAAGGCAGATTATTGAAGAGTTAATAAAATTTGAGTATCTTTTACAAAACAATTTAAAAGTCACTGAGTAACAGAGTTATTCTTTAAATGAACTATCTTCAGTGTTCCAAAATATTGTTCCTAGTGTTCCTAGAATATTTTACTTGAATTACTATCTAAAATTACCTCATTAATCACAAATAACTTGTCTTTACGATCCATTTTCGTATCTAAAAAAGAAAAAATAAGATTTCAAAGTTAATTAAAACAAATTGCATTCTTTCTAAAAAAGTACTGTTTTTACAATCGTCAGTTTAAGAGATTTTATTAATTAAAAAAAAATTTTTTAAATGGTTTTATTTTTGAGAGAGAGAGACAGTTGTGAGCAGGGGAGGCACAGAGAGAGAGGGAAAAACAGAATCTGAAGCAGGCTCCAGACTCCGAGCTGTCAGTACAGAGCCCAACGTGGGGCTCGAACTCACGAACCATGAGATCATAACCTGAGCCAAAGTTGGATGCTTAACCAACTGAGCCACCCAGGCTCCCCAGACTTCATTAATTTTCAAAATTATTAGACCTAAAAACACATGACCATTTAAAAAATGTTCACTTTTTATAAAAAATGACTAATTAAAGATAGTCCTCAAGGGGTGCCCGGGTGGTCCAGTCGGTTAAGCGTCCGACTTGGCTCAGGTCATGATCTCACTGTTTGTGGGTTCGAGCCCTGCGTTGGGCTCTGTGCTGTCAGCTTGGAGCCTGGAGCCTGCTTCGGATTCTGTGTCTCCTTCTGTCTCTGCCCCTCCCCCACTTGTGCTCTGTCTCTCTCTCTCTCTCTCAAAAATAAGTAAATGTAAAAAAAAAAAACAAAATAATAAAATAAAATAAATTAAAAAAAAGATAGTCCTCAAGAATCATAAACTATGACCTAAGCAGTGTTTCTCGTCAACTTTACATATTCTTTAAGTCCCTTTCAAATAAGGAAACATTCTCACAAAGACTATGTTCTAGGATTGCAGTTTAAGGAACATTCACTGAGGAAACTAAAATTTGAACTGAAGAAAATTTTTCAGTCTTGAATCACAGTTGTCAAAGGAGATGGATTGAAAAAAGAGTTTTACATCATCACAGAAAAAAATATATAAATCAATCTCTTATTAGTTTTAGAGATACAAAGATGTAAACAGCAGTAATAGCTGTTCTCAGTTTGAGAAACAGTTGTCGAAGGAACAAAGCTATCACCTAGAATTAGAGCCAAAAGCTCCCTCCGACACAGACACAAAAGCAGCCGTATGGTGGTACTGCCACACTTTTTTTTTTTACAATTTTTTTTGAGAGAGAGAGAGAGCACAAGTCGGGGAGGGGGCAGAGAGACAGGGAGACGCAGAATCCAAAGCAGGCTCCAGGCTCTGAGCAGTCAGCACAGAGCCCGACGCGGGGCTGGAACCCACGAGCTGTGAGATCATGACCTGAGCCGAAGTCGGACGCTTAACCGACTGAGCCACCCAGGCACCCTGGTACTGCCACACTTCTAAGCTTAAAACTTCACTTGACTGCAGGATACATCATTGCCAAAAAGAGTATCTTGGCATTTAGGAGTAGGCTGAGCCCCAAATTAAAGGTGCTTCAAATCCTACTCCAGTCCATTAACTTTTTAATAAGAACAGTTTTTTTTTTAAGTTTATTTATTTATTTTGAGAGAGAGAGAGAAAGAGTGGGCAAGGGTGGCGCAGAGAAAGATAGGGGGAGAGACAGAATTGCAAGCAGGCTCCGCTCTGTCAGCACAGAGTTGGACACGGGACTCGATCCAACAGCCAAAACCAAGAGTCAGATTGTTGGCTTAAGAGAGTTGGCTTAACCAACTGGGCCACCCAGGAATCCCAAGAACAGTTAGAAAAAAATGCAGATAGCAATACATGGCAGTCCTGAATTATTTAGAAGGACAAACCAGCTTGTAACCTCTGAGAGCATTACAATGAAGGATCCTCGAAAAATGTTTTGATAATTAATACCAGGATATCTAAGAAAGTGAAGGGAATGTTTAATGAATTTTGCAAAGAATTTCTAACAAAATGTTCATTGGAAAATCCTGTTATTGAAAAGATGAACTTCTGAGGCGACGTAGTTCTTTACCTGATAAAACTGAACAAATGACAAGGTTGAACAATGATTGAAAATAAAAATATATAAACATATAAGAACTTTTAAAATGTAGGATATAAAGGCACCTGCTTTAGAATGAGGCATCAACATCCTCAAGTCTTGCATTAAATGTCTTGTTCTGAAATTTATTCCTCTAGAAGAAAAGATAAGAATCCGTTCCTTATTTTTCCACTTGCCCTAAAGAAAAAGAAAATGTGAAGATTTTTAAATCTCACACTGAACGTACCTTGTTTGTTTTTTCAAAGATAGTTTTAAAAGTATCCAGTTTTTAAGTACTCTACTATCCTCTAATGTATCCATACCACATGCTTACTTCTGCCTCTCTCCCATGTGTGTAATTCAGACAGATGTTTCACTAGAGAATCTTTCCACTGCTGAAAGCAGAATGAACTCTAGTCAATATTTCTTTCACAAGAGAACTTTAGTATTAACTCAATATTTACCAGGTTCCTACCAGGAGTCAGGCACTGTTCTTATGTGAGAAGACAGTCAACAAGCAAGCAAATCAGTAAAGGCATGGAGGCAAGAACAGCATGAAATCCTTAGGGAACCACAACATATCTGTGATATAAGACAGAAGTGGCAAAGCATCATGGCATCATGTGATGAGGCAAAAAAAGGAAACTTAAAAGTCCCTGTTTTATCTAACAGACAAAATTTGGATCCTCTATCTAAAGAAGCAAGCTAAAGGTAGCTCTTGGTTCTAATAAAATAATACAGCCAATGGAAAAGTTAACTCCTAAAAAAACAACAAAAAAAGTTATATATGGCAAGTAGAGAGACACTATAACATTCATAAAAAGCTTCCAGGTAGCAGACCGAACAATCCTGACAATCTCTCAGTGGTATTCGCCGACCACGGCTGCCTCACAGAAACGCTTTCTCTGACTTTCTTCATTTTTGGTTTTTCTTCTTCCATGTCTCCAGTTCCTCCTCCTGACTCTAAAGATTCCTAGTCCTCTTTTTATTTTTGTTCTCTCCAGGCCAGAGTTCTCATAATCATTCCATAGCTTCAATCGTCAAATCTATGGAAAGGTAAGGAAATCTCCCCACTGCTAATAATCCAAGTATTTGACTTAATACCTCAAGTTCAACTCTAGGAATACTAAACCTTAAATACAGTAAATTTCTTGTTTATTTTTCTGATGATGCCACCATCATTTCCATCCCCCAAGCTTTAAATTATCCATTTGCCCTATTATCCTATATCATAAGCACTTCTAAATGCTGTCAATTTTTCCTTGCAACAACTCTTAATCCCTTCCCTTTCACAGTACCCTCATTCAGATCCTTATCATCTTTTTTTTTTCTCTGAGTTTAACACTTTTATTACAAAGACATCCCTTAGGTTACAGAGAATTAACTTAGAAGTATTGAAAAACACACCAAAAATGTGTGTATTGTAAGTAGAGCCACTACTGTGCGACCTTAAGCAGATTGCTTCAGTGTCCTGAGCATCATATTCTCAACAGATCCTTAACACCTTAAATCTCCTAAATGCTAGCCTTTCCAGACAGGTGTTTCTCCAATTGATACGGGGGAACTATAGCAACAGCTTAATCTTTTTAAAGCACTGGTTCAATCACATCCTTAACCTCCCTGGATTTTCTAATCAAACTCCAAAATGACATCGCTATAACACTAGATTATAAAATATATTTTTTACCTCACTATGCCCCAAATCAACCCTACCTTTCAGTTAATTTGGCTTTTTTTTTTTATTTTCAGCATTTTCCCTCCATTTCACTGCCTTTGATCATTCATTTTTGAATAATGAATATTGAAATTGTGCCTTCACTTTGAGATCCAGCTCAAGGGCTAAATCCTTCACGACCTCGCTGTTCTAGAGTAAAAGCAACCTCTATCTTAAGCACTTCCATACAATTTTTCATATTATGGCTCAGATCATAGATAACTACCATATTCCTTTCCAACTGAAGGAGAGTGAGAGCATTAACATTTACTGAAAATCTTCTAGAAGTCCATCTTATTCTTCACAAAAAGTAAAACACATTTTCTTCCTCTTAATTTACAGATGAGAAAAGAGCTCAAAATGAAGCCATGAGTTAACTGCAGCGCTAGAATTTAAATTCGTTTTTTATCCCTCAAAGCTAACTCCTTTCCTAGTGCTTGCCACCACCGTATGTGGTCATTTATCACCTACTACCTGCTAGGGTACTAAGCTAAGGGTTAGGAAAGTAGACAAAATCAAAACAGGAATAAATCAAAGACCATCTTTGTCTCCACAGTATTCGATCTAGCTTAAGGAATGGAAGTTAGGCCCAACAATTGTGTTCACCATCTTCTGAACACAAACCATGGACTTACATGAATTAGTTTCTCTCTAAACTCCCAATACTTCAGAAAGGAGTCACATTCTAATTTAGCAATCCCAAAGCTAACATATTAGTTTCGTGCACGCCTGACATATTACAAATTTGAATGCAAAGAAAAATTCATTGTATCCAGTCTAGTTTTCATCATCCCTTAAGAGTTAAAGACTTGATCACAGAAGTCAAAGTCAATATCCCAAGGACATGAACTCTTCAAAAGACCGCATAACAAGCTTCAGGGTCTCCGACTGACAGTAACTAACGCAGAATGAGGGAATCCTAACCACTGGAATAAATATACTCAAAAGCGAGAAATAACTTTAAGGAAAAGTAATACCACCCGCAGGGGGGGGGGGGGGGAATGGAATTACTAGAAGAGAATACTGAGGCTGAGTACCCCGTAAGTCGCCTCCTAAGAACGGGTAAGTGTTCCGAAGGCCACCCACTTCCCCAGCCGGCCGCCTCCCGGAGGGCGGCCACGTGCACGAGCTAGCTGTAAGCGCGGTGCCCTGTCCGACTGGGAGGTGAGCGGAGACCGAGCTCGCCTCACAGACAGGCAACTCCGAAATCAGCAGGGCTCTCGTCAGGTAGACAGCCCCAGGGACGGCGCGCAGAGCCGCAGCTGCAGGTGCAGCCAGGAGGCAAGCTTCCTCTACCTTGCAAACGGGGCCTGGAATACGGTCTCTCTCCTCTTCCTTCGTCTCTTCTGCCACGTCGCGCAGCTTCGCTGGCTGCTTGGCATCTTTCTCGTTCCTTTTTGGTTTTTTCGCCTGAACAGCCAAGCCTCCACGCCGCTTCCTCTTGGTCGCCGCCATCTTGCCCGATGTCCTTCGGTCTCGGCTTTCCTTCCGGCTCCGCCGCTCGCTCCCCTTTCCGATCTCTATGATACCGTGCGATCGGCTCTGCAGTCCCCCGGCTCTATGGTACCTCTTTCCGGTTTCTCGTAACGCACTCGCGCCTCTCTAGGCCACCTCTAGCTCTGTGGTGACGGTGGCCGTAGTGGCTGTCTGGTCTGAAAAGAGTGGCGGGAGCCGCTCTACTCCCTCCACACCTACTCGGGAAGCGCGGCTCGCTTCCCCCTGGCTGCGGAGCGCTGTCGGACGCCCGGACCCCGCCACAAAGGTAAGGTTTCCGCGCCTCGGGGGCCGGAGGATCTTCCGAGAAACTGGGGCCCGCCCCCCATCGACTTTTCTGTTAGGGGCAAGGTTGGGGGCGCCGGACAGCTCAAACCCGACTCTGCGGGGACACGCAGCCCCAGCTTGGCGTGGCGAAACTGGCCTCAAGTAGAACTACCGTGGTAGTTGCCTGTTTTCTCTGTTTACAACTTTTCCTGTGTTACTGGCCCCTTACTAAAGACGAGGAAACCGTAGCGTAGAGACAGGTGTAATTTCCCCCAGAGTTACAGAGAGTTACAGTGACAGAGGTGGGTCCAGTCCCTGTCCGGCCGAGTTTAATACCTAGGCCTCTTCCACCTCTTCTCAGCGCAGGTTGACTTCGCGAGCCTTGTGGGCATTGATCCGGAGTTTTATTGTCGAATCTCATCAGGTGTTTCGCGATCCGCAGCAGCAGGTGTCGGCACCGGGAACGTCCCTTGGGGCCAGATGTGCAGTGGACATGCCCTTCCTAACTCCACAGATCCAAGATGAGAATGATTACAGCTTAGTGGCCAGCCTTGACAACGTTAGGAATCTCTCCACTGTCTTGAAGGCTATTCATTTCCGAGAACACGCTACCTGTTTCGCTACTAAAAATGGAATCAAGGTTACAGTGGAAAATGCAAAGTGTGTGCAAGCAAATGCTTTTATTCAGGTATGCAACCAGGTATCTTTAAGCCTATGACATACGATATAATTCACCCAGTTTAATGAATACCACAGGGTTTAACAGGCATCATTTAAGTTAGAGAACAGTGTATTTGAATTCTTTCTCCTGGCAAATTCTTTTCTTGTTTTATAGAGATAATGGTTAGTAATAATAATGTCTAAGTTTTACTAAGCTAAACTATGGGGCAGGCACTATTCTGAGTGTTTTAGATACTTAACTCATTTAATATAGTAGTTCTATCAGGTAGGTTCTGTTATTATTCCCATTTTATGTGTGTGGAAACTGAGGCTCAGTTTAAGTAATTTGCCATCAGTTCCAGAGTTGGCAAGTCGCTGAGCTGAGCTGAGCTGAAAGCCCAGACATTTGTTTCCAGAGTATATGCTCTTGGCCACTATTTCGCTTTTCCCTTTTTTTTTTTTTTTTTTAATTTTTTTTTTCAACGTTTATTTATTTTTGGGACAGAGAGAGACAGAGCATGAACGGGGGAGGGGCAGAGAGAGAGGGAGACACAGAATCGGAAACAGGCTCCAGGCTCTGAGCCATCAGCCCAGAGCCCGATGCGGGGCTCGAACTCCCGGACCGCGAGATCGTGACCTGGCTGAAGTCGGACGCTTAACCGACTGCGCCACCCAGGCGCCCCCGCTTTTCCCTTTTATTGGTGATAATAAAATGTTTATTCTTACAAAGTAATATTTTTGCGGTTCAGATAGCATTTCAGAATTAATCCAGCGTTTTTTGAACACCTAAATGCACAGTGTGATGTCAGGTATAGGGGGATAGATATGTTTTCTGTCCTCAAAAGAAGTTGAAAACTAGTATCACTTACGCATTATCAAATGTTTGGCTATTTTCCAAATGACTTTAGCCCTATTGATGGGCATAAAAATGAGACAAGGGGGTCATGTGGATGATAGTTTAGATCCAAGAAACTAGATAAAGGACCCTTCATAAAGTTTTGCATGGTACTGAAATCACTGTTACACTGTTAACTACTGAGTAGTATTATTCTAATGGATAATAGTTGAAAAAGCTTAAGATGTTTTTCTTGGTAATCAGAAATTTTGATGGAATTAGCATAATATTATTTTTAAAACATAAAGTGAACTATAGAACCTTCTGAGTTTTCATTAATACATATGCATTTTCATATTTCCTTTTTTTTCACAGGCTGGAATATTTCAAGAGTTTATAGTTCAGGAAGAGTCTGTTACTTTTCGAATAAATTTAACTGTCCTTTTAGACTGTTTATCTATATTTGGATCAAGTCCTATGCCAGGTGAACCATTTTATCATTATAATGACACAAAAGCATTATACAGAATAATCAGAAAATACAGGAAAAATCATTAGAATAGAAGTAATAAATATATCTTAGAAATTGCAAATTCATTTTTTATTGGTCACAGTCACGGATTCTAACTTTTCTAGCAATATTAATAGTAAGTGTGCTATGGGTCTTTACATATTTGCAAAAATATTTACATTAATTTTTTTTTAATTTACAAAGTTTTGGGGATTTTAAATTTGAACTGGCCAAGAGGAGACTGAATATGTCTTAATTATCTTTATTTAACATTGTGAAAACATGTGAAACATGTATTGCTTCTTTTCCCTAACTTGTTCAGAATTCGCACAGTGTAGTGGCAGGGAAAACCAGTGCTCCTGACTTCCTAATTTACTCTGTTCAAAATTTGTTTGCTCTTATTTCCTTAAGCCCTGTTCATAAATTGTCTATTTTCTGAAATGTTTTCTTTTAAAAATATTTATATATTTTATTGTTGTTAGGAATAGCGAATTCAGTTGCTATGGATATAAGACTATAAGGAAACATCAGAAGAATGATTTTCTTTCATAGGAAAGGAATCTGGAGATAATCTAGGGAAAATTAGGTTGTGGTTCTCTAGAAAATGTATTTTTAAAAAAAATTTTTTTTTCAATGTTTATTTATTTTGGGGACAGAGAGAGACAGAGCATGAACAGGGGAGGGGCAGAGAGAGAGGAAGACACAGAATCGGAAACAGGCTCCAGGCTCTGAGCCATCAGCCCAGAGCCCGACGCGGGGCTCGAACTCACGGACCGCGAGATCGTGACCTGGCTGAAGTCGGACGCTTAACCGACTGCGCCACCCAGGCGCCCCTAGAAAATGTATTTTAATTTTATACCAACAGTTCTATCATTGCTAATTATCCATTTTTCTAATGCAGCACTCCCCAGCTGGTTTCTCATAAAAGCATCTGCTAACCCTCTTCTGTACTGTGGCTCTCCATCCAGTAAGGGAAAGGAGCCTAAGATGTCCAGTCGTATTCCTCCTCTGCTCTAGTGGTTTGCAGTGTTAAAACCCACACCACCATTAACCACCCTGTCTTTTTTTCCTGATTTGATCTTAAAATTTGTGGAAGTGTACATAATATCTCCCAATAGAATACATTGACACAACGAATACACTGACATTATACTACAGGCAGTACCAAAGCAGTCCACTGCTGCGTGCACATGTTGAACCTTTAAGAAATAGCATAGCTTATTTGGCAATAAGTCTATTACTTGTAGTATCGGTCCATGTAGATTCTCCATCCTGAAATCGTAGAGCTATAAAATCAGTAAGCTGTTTCTGAGGTGTTTTTGGCAAGCTGGAAAACAATTTCAAAGAGTTACATTATATTTTGTTCTGGTTCCCCATTTTGTTACAGTTATTTTTCGAATTGTCTACACATAACTGTCATCAGTTATCCAAGATACGATCCTTTCTTCTAAAGAAATACATATGTGCTAAAAATTGGGCAGAATAAAATAATCTTCAGGAGTTTCATGTGTCATTTAAGGAGAAGCTGAACCTGTACTATAAAGCTAAGCTCAAACTTTGATTTATTTCCATTGCAGGGACTTTAACTGCACTGCGGATGTGTTACCAAGGTTATGGTTACCCTTTGATGCTCTTTCTGGAAGAAGGAGGGGTGATGACAGTCTGTAAAATCAATACTCAGGAGCCTGAGGAGACTCTGGATTTTGATTTCTGCAGCACCAATGTTATTAATAAAATTATTCTGCAGTCAGAGGGGCTCCGTGAAGCATTTTCCGAATTGGATATGACGAGTGAGGTCCTACAGATCACCATGTCTCCCAACAAGCCTTATTTCAGGTGCTTGAACACAGCACAATTATAGCTCATGTGGTCTGCTCCGTCTCCCTACTTACACATTTACTTATGATGCAGAACTTTTATTATCCAGGTTCCTAGAATTTTCAGATCTTTAGAGAGCTTTTACTCTTATTTTTACAGATCAGGAAACTTAAAGGTCCAGGAAGATGAATTCAGTACTTAAAGCTTCATAGTGTTGGTTTGTAGATCAGTAGCCCAGTCTCCTACTTCATAAACTAATGGTCTTTTCATTGTACTGTTGTAGGTCAAGTTACATCATGAGGAAAATTTGGGCTTAAACTTTTGGAAAAGGTGTTTGTATCATTTAGATCTGTTTTTCTTTCCTTTCGAGTTAGTACAGGATGCAAAAGGAAGCAGATGTTTTCTATACATGGTTCATTCACTGACTATCAGTCATCTACTGTGTGCATATTCCCCTGTTTAAGCACTTTGGAAAGGAACAACTTAAAATCAAGTTGAAGAGAAGATATGTGAAACAGCATAGAAGGAACAGAATTGCATGCCATTTAAGTACCAAAATAATGCACAGATTCTTAACAGAACATGAGTTCTTAGGGATGATTGGTCAAGGTAATCTTCCTAAGGAAGAGCAATTTTCAGCAGTAATATAGTATCAGAAACTCTCAAATTGCTCCTGATATTTTGAACCAACAAATTATGAAGTTTTCAGAATTAAAATAAATTTGGAGAGAAGATTTAAATATTTCTTCTCTTTTGAAATACATAAGAATATTAAAGAGTAAAGGAGCTAAATACATACAGAATGAGACGTATAAGATGTTCTTTTTACATCTACTCTAGAAGAACTGAAGGCCCTTATCATGACATTAGGCAGTTAAAAATTTGACTCAAGATTGGTTAAAATGTTAACCAAAATGGAAATCAATGAAACCCTAAGCAGTGACATGAATTAAAATTCTGGGCACTTTTACAGTTTATTTCAGAGGACCACCATTTAAATGATGTCTCAGCATAGTAACTGGATGGATCATGGTGTCATCATTCATCTCTGGTATGGGAAATAACTTGGTGGGGGGAACTGGGAGTTGAAATTTCTTTCTGGATTTGTTAAATTTGAGGCACCTATGATAACTAGGGAGTAGTTGGACATAGGAAGTTCAGGAGATCGGTCTAGACTGGAAACTTAGATTTGGGAGTCAGCATCATGGCTGGGTATGGACGAGATGCCTCAGAGAAGGAGGTTACATCAGAGGAGCAACAAGATGGAACCTGGGGAAGACCAGCACGTAGGTCTGTCACTGTGCTCATGTAGCACTTACCGACGTGTTAACCCTATAGCAAGTGATCAATAGATTCTTGCAGATTAAATAAACGTATAAACATTTACAAATTGTCTATACACAAACTGCTGATACCACCAAGCAAGAAAAGCCATGAAACAGCCTGAAGATCAGCGTAAGAAACAAAATAGGGGAGCCGTAATTTCTGGCTGTGGCAGTAGAGAGGGAACAGGACCTCGACTTGCAGATGAGGTAGATCAGGGCCTTCCATCACTCTTCAACTCTCTTGTCCTTTTATATTATTTCTTTTTTAATGTTTATTCATTTTGAGGGGGGGGGGGGGCGGGGAAGAGACAGGGAGAGCAAAAATCCCAAGCAGGTGTTGTGCTGTCAGCACAGAGCCTGACTCAGGGCTCTATCTCACGAACCATGAGATCATGACCTGAACCAAAATCAAGATGCTTAACCGACTGAGCCACCTAGGTGCCCCTATTTCTGATTTAAGGATGTGGAAAAGTGAGTATCAGAGTAGAATTAAGGCAATGAAATTGAGGCAAACACCCCTGGATTCCTTTTGTGATTGATATTTTCCAAAGCTGTCTATTAGTTGTTAGTTCCCCCGTACTCCCACCTCATCCTGGAGGAGTCTTTATTACTGTTAAGTGTTACAATGTATTGTCAGCATTTGTTTACATATCTGTTTAACTCTGCGGATTAGCTTTTCAAGGAAGTGTCTTTATTGGGATCCTAATGTGGCTTATTGTTGGACCAGTGAATAAATGAGTTGCTCATTTTTTTTTTTTTTTTTTTTTTTTTTTTACTGTAGGTTATCTACTTTTGGGAATGCAGGAAGCTCCCACCTTGATTATCCCAAAGATTCTGATTTGATGGAATCATTTCAATGTAATCAGACCCAGGTCAACAGGTCAGTTCTTAATATATTAATCAGGAAGGTGAGGTTTAATATCATGTATCTATTAAATAAATGTTAAAACTTTCAGTTTGTTGCTAAATGTGTAACATTCTAAAGCTATAAATAGTAGGGTGCTAGAGGATTTGGGGTTGTGAGAGTGGATGACATTTTTAAAATGAAAATATTAGCAAATTGGACAAGTATTTGATTTTATTCTTACATTTACTGCTTGTTAGTTCTGGGATCATTTTTGTCCTTCACTTGGAGTTAGGAGCACTGCTTTAAGTGTGTCCAAATAACAACAGCTTTTTATTTACTCCTCTACAGATACAAGATTTCTTTACTGAAACCCTCTACAAAGGCATTAGTCCTATCTTGTAAGGTGTCTATTCGAACAGATAACCGAGGATTCCTCTCATTACAGTATATGATTAGGAATGAAGATGGACAGATATGTTTTGTGGAATATTACTGCTGCCCTGACGAAGAGGTTCCTGAATCAGAGTCTTAAGTATGGCATTCGCTGTGATAACTATCTTGACATTCATGATCTGTCACATTCTCGTTCTGGGTATAGTACTCTCCAGAATACTGGGTTTTCTGAAGGGAAGAAGCATGGAGGAGATAGGAACAAGGTCCATGTACCCTAATAGTTGCTGTGTATTTTGTAAGTAAATGTTTTCATGTAGTTGTAGATTAACCAGTACTGGACTGGACTGTGGTTCTGTCTTTTGAACTCATGGGACTCATTTTGAGCCAAGATGAACAACTTATTTAAGTAGGACACGTCAAGAGTCTAAAAATGTAAAATTTGGTGATTCTGTACCTGAAATGTTCTTTTATTTACTTACCATTAGAAAAAGCAGCATCTGGGCACCGATTATTAGTTTGACTTCCGGACTGTGTCTTAACGCGGTGGTCCTCAGAGTATGGTGCCTGGACCGAGAGCATCAGCAGTACCTGGAGACTTGTCAGAGATGCTGGAGGGTGGCCAGCCGTCTGTAGCTTCAGTCATTTCCCCCAGGAAATTCGATGCATGTTCAAGTTTGAGAACCACTATTTTGAAGGATACGTTTATTTTTTTGCATTTATAGCATTCAATTGCATTGAAGTGAATGCTGTTACATGTGATTTCTTCCCAAATGTTCAGAAGTTTATGCTTTGCCAAACAAGTGTGAGTAATTGTATGATTTACCTTTAAAGTATACATTTTAAAGAAATCTATGAACAAGATATAAAAGTCTTCAGAGTTACAGAATTTCTTCTTGCTCTCAGAACTGTTCAGTGCAAGAAGTACTGTAGTAAGTACTTAGATACCTTCTATTTGCTTATACGCGTCTCTCAACCAAACCAAGTGTAGAAAACCAGTTATCAAGTGATTTTGCACTTTCTTGGGTCATTTTCAATTAATTTTTATGGCATGTAAATATTTAATAAAATACAATACTAAAATTACCTGACTTGTTTTGTAACAGAGAAATATATAACCAAAATAAAGGTCCGTACATGTGGTAACAGCTCTGTGTGGGGCAGCACTGTTGGCCTTTGTGGGTATGATAGTTCTTCATAGGAAAAAACATCCCACTGCAGGATTCATTTAGCCTCCCTGGCCTCGGGCCTCACTAGTGCCAGTCATTGTGACCTGCAATTCTCCCCCCACCCCAATAAAAATGTCCCATGTTATTGATGGCTAAGAACCATTGAATAATATTCATCAAAAGGGTATATTTGGAATGCCTACCTTAAAATAGGCCACTTGGCATTAGAGGAAATTGGTTTGGAGAGCAGTTCAGCAAGAACTTCAGGGAAATGATCCCCCAGAACAGCTGTGGGCACTGTTCCCAGGCACAGGGGCTATTCTGGTGTGTAGCCCAGAGTGACTACCTAATAACTACGAAGCCCCCCAGTAATCTCAGCATGCTAGCTGGTTACAAAAAGTGGAGTTTTGTAAAGTATAGTATATGTTCAAGAAGTAAGTGAATGAATCTACATCAAGAACAGAACAAATCTAAAAGATAATTATGAAAATATTTAATCAGTCAGCATTTCAAGGACTATAATTTTCCTTTATTTTTTAAAAACAATTTTAAGTTTATTGATTTATTTTGAGAGTGAGAGAGCAAGTAGGGGAGGGGCAGAGAGAGAGAGAGAGAGAGAGAGAGAACCCCAGGCAGACTTTGCACTGTTGGGGCTCAAACTCAACATCCATGAGATCATGACCCGAGCCGAAGTCAGACACTTGCCCACCAGAGCCACCCAGCTGCCCCCTATAGTTTTCCTTTAAAATAGGGCAGTTACTTTTGGTTTTTGTTCACTGGTACGTCCTGTACCTAGAACGGTGTCTATTCAATAAATATTTGTTAGGTGAAAGAACCTCCATTTCAGATTATCTTTTAGCATTTTATTAATTACTATTTAATTTCAGTTACTTAGCTCTGAGTTGATCTTGATCTGAAGTATTTTTTAAAAGTTGAACCTGTGAAGAAATTAAAATGTATATTGGTTCAGTAGGGAAAGATTGACATTTTTGCACATTTAAGATCGTCATTTTAGCTGCACACATCTTTAACTATTTAGAGTTCGTAAGCTAATGAGTGTAATTCTTTCTACATCACCCACCAAGGTACTGATTTAATATAGAATTTCCTATTTAGTGGTTTTTCTTTGACCTCAGAATTTACTTTGTACAAGTTCCCTTGAAATTCCAGCAGGGGGAGTGCTTCCTCAGGCAGACTGGGACATTTTGGTGACTACAAATTCGTTTCATGTGTCACACACAGAAAAAATATAATCTTATTTTGAAGGCCTTTAGTTTTTCCTTTTTGCAGTTTATCTCATTTTATTTTCATTGTGCTTACTAAGGGAATGTGTAGTTTTTTCCTCCATTTTTAATGTTTTTCCCCGTTTGATGATACTGTGCTTCCACCTGCAATTGATGAAATGATTCAAAATAAAAACGATTTTTTGAATTCTGTTTTTCTAATAAAGTTAAGTCTTATAACACAACCACTTTCATAAGAAGCCACAGAGTTTCTATGGTGCATCAAGTAGTCCTAGTAAGAATTGGTTACAGTCGCGGAAAGGGCAGCATGTGGCATTCTTCACAGTTCAGGGTGGGGAATTTTTCAGAACAGGGTGCTCCCTTCTTCCCTTACCTTCTTCACACTGACTTCCCCTTGGCCCCACCTGAAACGAAAACTACAGGGTCCTGAGAAATTGGGGAAATTGTATAACATTTTTTCTTTTCCTAATTGTGTCCTCGGTAGTGTTTTCAGGCACAAGTCAGGTTACACGCACCCCCGAGGCCACCAGCAGCTCCAACCTGGACTTCCCACGCCAGGAGTGGACAGAGATGCCGTAACAGACAGTTGTTCCCAGTGCTTCTGCTGTGCTGTCCATGTCTCAGCCACCGCCAGAGACTGCGGTAATTAGTAATATTTGAAGTAGGTTTTATTTTTGAAATTAATACTTTGTTGATCAATATAAATCAATATAATAGTAGCGGCTCTCATTGGTAAAACTAGAGGTATTCAGGACATGTGACATGACTAAATTACTAAAGAGTAATTCCCCACCTTTGCATGAAAAGGACATAAGAGTCTAGTGAGGCTTGTGACCTGGACATTTAGACTTGGGGCCTGAGGCTTGACCCCTAAATGGTCTGGCTTCCTGCCACCTTGTCCAAGGATTTCTGGCTTCTTCTTGCTAACTAAATTAGGACAGCCTCACTTCTGGAGCATTGTCAAGTCTGCAGACCTTTCGTGGGAAGTGGTGGGTGAACCACCAAAACAGAAGTAGGGCTTCACTGATCTTAGGGAGCAGTTTGCATGGGCATTTGCATGCTTGCTGATAAATGTTTATTAAAGTCCGTATGTGGGGCAGTATGATCTAGGCTTGATTTTTTTCTTCTTTTTCTAATTTGGTAGAGATTGTAGGGAAATAGCTAACCCTCATCCACCTCAAAGATTTTAGTTCCTGTTAGCTAATTTAAAAAGAATCCGAAAGTTGTGAATGACCTTGTTGACTCAGGTCTGTTAGGAACATCAAGTGTTTGGGGTAGATTATCCAAATTGCTGGTTCCCACTGAATGAATTCAGAAAGTAGCTTAGTTCTCATCTACAGTTTTCCAAGAGAGAATGTAACTTTACATTAGGTTTTACTGTGTCGAACATTTCCAAGGTGGTTTCTTAAACTTAAGGATTTCACAGAATACCAAAATTTTAAAACTTTTGGAACCAACATAAGTAACAACTTACTATTTTCTCAGATCTGAGGATGTTAAAACCATAGCTACCATTCATTATCACCACCATTTCATTAAACATTTTAACATCAAAATCTCAGAAAATGGACTATTAGTAACCTTACACTGACAATAAACACTGGATATATTTAAATATTTAAAACTAATTTCAGATGCAATATCAAGATCACACCGTAACATTTTATTTTACAATGTTAACACTTTATGCTATTGTTTTATTGATACAGGTTTGTCAGTCTGGAGATCTTAAGACTTTGGGGTCTCCCAAAGTAGTAACATTTTAAAAACTTTTAGTGCCACACAAAATAGAGTCCAAACGGCCACTTCTGTCTGGTACTTTGGTTTTTATCACAGTCATTGTCGAAAATCCATTTTCGTCCGGATATGTGAAAATGGAAGCAACTCTTCTGAGGCTGCTTTAGTCAGTGCAGAATATTCTAGGTAAGGACAGCAGGCCCATCTCCAGACAGGGCTAAAATTAGCAACGACAGACCGGTGACCAGTTGATAAGCACTGCAGAAAAGGTCAGTGGGATATAGCTGCCTTCAGGCAGGCCTGCAACCTGAGACCTTGGTCCTGAGAGCTGAGCTGAAAGCATTCAGAACACAGCCGCCAGGAGGAAGCCTTCCAGTCTACAGACCAGGCACTGACTCGCCACTCACCACCATACCTTGGCTACTGGTTGATCATTAGGTTTTACAGACTGAGCAAATGACTGAAATAAAAAAATAATTTTTTGCATGAAGAACCAAAATGTAGTCCCCTAAGCACTAAGTGATACGGAGATGTTAGAAGACGCTTGGATCCCTAAAGACACAGTCTTTGAACTGCATTAAGTCAGCTCAGGTAACAGAAACGATGAAGAGAGAAGTAAGTTTTTTATTTTGTAAAACTCACACGAATCCGATTTTTCTTTTCTCCCTGAATATGTGAAGAAGACAGTAAGGAATATTTGAGATTTGAGATTGCTGTTTTCTTTTCCTAGATACACATTTGTTCAGGAGGTAAGGACTTTTTTTTTTTTAAACAAACCTGGTTAAGATTCCTTCCAAAACAAGCCTTTTTAATCCAGTTTGGGGTTGGGGGCAGCATAATGGGGTGGAAAGTAATCATCTGTGACTCAGGAAGTCAGCTTTATAATCACCCAGCTGACCTTGAACAAATCCATCTCTCTTGTCCCTAGTTTCTTCATTTATAAGAATCAAAGCCCTCTCTGACTCTAATATGGCATGAGACCAGGGCAAATGTTTTCAGGAGATCAAACGTTTCTTCACAAGGCAGTTTTAGTGACCTGAAACAAGTTATGACTAAAAGTATTTCCAAACAGTATATTAAAATGGTCACCAATAAACTACTTAGGTGTTGCAGAATCTTCTTTAAAAACCAAAACTGAAAAAAATGAAATATGAGTTATAAAAAGGGAAATACAAAAGGTATTAGAGTCCCCAGTCATTAAGAAACTAAAAGCATGTATCTAAAAAAAGATTTCTACACTTGCCCTGTCCTTGCCCCCCCCCCAAGTTATAGATCCGAATCCTGCTTTCTAATGGCTCTTGAGTATTTTTATCTGTAATGCTGCTGCTAAGTAGACTTTCTCCCCCGCTTAGAGTTCTTAGTTCTGCTTTTGATCTGCCATTGTTATCAGTGTTGATAAATATATCTTGTGATCCAGAATTTTTGTTATCAACAAGGTTGGCTTTATTGTTGGCTATCCAGTATAGAGGTTTTCTCTTTACTGATAACAGAAGACCTAAAGGAAAGGAGACAAACATTTGTGCATTTTATTTTGTTCTTGCCTCTCTTCCAGTTCCAAATCACTGCTTTATTGAGCTAGATGGCTGAACTTCAGTCTGAGGCAACTATTTCACCATGTGCCCATACCCCTAAAATGTTGACTCTTCTAACAGGCCTCTAAAATGGTACTCGAGTCTTGGGTTTTCTCCCTGAGGAGCAGGAACTCTTCCTTTGACACAGATGGCAGCTAAGGATATCTAAGATACTGGGATTGCTTTTAATCACAGCTGAAAAAAAATGTACCTAGTTTAGGGTCTTTTATATTGTTCATAATTTTCAGGGGATCTCTTCTCATGAATACACAGATTTTAGGGCCTAGGGCCCTCTTAATTGCTACACAGAGGATCTATCTTCCCCATTTCCAGCCATTAAGAGTCCCGTACACCGATTTCCTAATATTGGAGAAGCTGGGCTGGAGTTAGAAGTAATCTGGTCCAAAAGAAATCTGGTCCAGAAACCTGGTTTCTATTAAGTGTTCTTCAGTCATCTCCTATTTAGACCTCAAGCCTGCTAAGTGTGGTTTTCATGGCCCCTATGTGACTGAAAAAAAATATTTGTTCCACAGAAATACGAGATACAAAATTTTATGAGGCTTTTTTTTATATTCAAGTTCCACTATTTTATATTCATTCTCTACTACTGACTGCATAAAATACAGAAAGCTATCTGGCGCTTTAACTTCCTTCTCAGTAAACCAAGAGATAATGTGATTTCAGATCTGAAGAAGAAATAGGCACAAATTAAGTCAATTGCTCAGGGTCTCATAAAACCTGAGGGGGCCAAAAATCTGAGGGGCCTCTGCTAGGAATAGGAACTCCCATCCCACTCCAATCATAGGAGTCAGAAATCCGCCTGGGCCTCTTCACCCTCCTGCCACAAGGTGGCAGGATTCTCCTGGCCTGAAATCTCCAGGTCACTGAAAGGACACTGACTTCCATCCGTTGAGTATACGTTATCTTCTTTGGATTGGAGTAATTGTATCAGACTGTCGTTTCCAAGGGCTGATAAGCTCCATCCAGCTCACTTTTGGGATGTTAACCAGTGAAGTGTTTTCCACACCAGCTTGGTGTGGTAGCTTTTTACCAAGAATAGTTACTAGCCCCTCTCTCCTTGTGCTGCATGCACCAAATGTTGTAGCTAGAAGATAATAAACTTAAAGAAAGCCCAGGCTTCAGTAAAAACAAAAATAGATGTTATTTGTTACATGATTACTATGGGGCCAGGCACCCTGCTAACCCCTTTACATACATTTTGTTTTCACGGCAACACTAAGAGACCTGTGTTCTTCTCACCTCCATTCTATGGTGAGCAAACCAGGATTACATGCGGATAGAAAGTGGTGGTTCTGGGGTCTGAACCCAGGCTTGTCTGTCTCCGGAGCTA
Organism: Prionailurus bengalensis; assembly: GCF_016509475.1. Taxonomy (NCBI): domain Eukaryota; kingdom Metazoa; phylum Chordata; class Mammalia; order Carnivora; family Felidae; genus Prionailurus; species Prionailurus bengalensis. Next base: position 212,806,972 of record NC_057343.1, read on the forward strand.
GCTCTTAACCACCATGAATCATACAGAAAAATTAGTTCACAGGGATGCATTGAAGTCATGGTTTCTATGATCAGATAAAATAGTTCATTGGTGAGATAGTCATGTTCACAGACTTTATTATGTCCTGAAGTGGGGCCCACATTCTTTGCCAAACTACAAAAGCATTCTTGTACCCTCAGTTCAAGCATGTGCTACACCCCTTGCTCTTAATAAAACTAAATCTTAGATAGTTTCTCTACTTTGGTTCTAAAGGCTGTGTTTTATTTGCCAAAATTTAAGTGATCATTTTCAAAAAGAAATCAGGTATATATGAATACAGTGAGTTGTTGTTGGTTTTTTTTTTAATTTGTTCTCAACATGCCAATAGGGAAGTTTAGTATTTGAAAAGTTCTGAGAAGTCCGGGAAATGAATGTGTCACTTCGTTTATCCTAATTTGTTTTTTCCTAAACTGAACTGCCATGGAGCCTTTCCACCTCCTCCCTGTGGCCAGGGCAACATCCCTTGGAATCAGCAACCCTTGCAATGCCCTTTAGGAAATGCTGCCTTGTATGGCAGCCATGAAGAACTTACCATTGCTTTGATACACTCTCCTCTGTCATGCCTTGGTGCCTTTGCATATACAGTGCCTTCGTCCTGGAATGGTTTCTCTTCTCCACCTGGATGAATGGCTACTTGCCCTTCAAGAAACAACTCAGATGTAACGCTTCCTAGGAAGTCTTTTTCCAGCTTTCTTAGATTCTGTCTCCTTCCCACTCACACTGCATTGCGATTTCTACTACAGGACTCACTCATGTTTCCATTATTTCTTCATGTTTGCCTCTCCTACTTGACTATTGTCTCAAAGGAATGACCGTGGTGTATTTATCTTTATTAGCACCTGCATCTCCAACTATACTTAGCACTTAGTAGTTGTTCACAACATGTGTTAAGGAAGGAATAAAGATGAGGAAACTGAGACTCAGAATGTTTAGGCAATCAAAGTTCACATGGGTATTTCATAGCAGAGTTGGGCCTCAAAGAATACTGCTCTTGTCTATGCCTGAATAGCAAATTTGTGGCAGTTCAGCTCTACCCCCACCCATGCCCCACAGCAGACAATACTAATAAATTAACTCCACCAAGCTCAGCCTTTTGCTCAAGAAACCTCAAGCATCGCTCTAGGAAAACACTAACAGAGCTGGCCCATGCGATGAAAAATACTTGATCTCCTTGACCTCGTCCACACGGTATCCTCCAATCAATCTATTTTTGTGGACATGGCAGAGTGCTGTAGATTGCAGAATCCCTCCTCTGTTCTGCTAAAGACAGGGTACTCTGAACTCTCTGTCACTTAGCAGCCTCTGTTCCTCTTCGGGGGGGCCCTGGGGTGGGGAGCTAAAGGTGCCTAAATTTTCACTGCTCCATCTGCCCCAATGCCTCCAGCCCTCCCCGGCGTCCTGATTTGGGAGAGCTCCTGCCCCTTGGCATCAGTATGCGAGCGGATTTGCCCCTCACCGACTCACACACCGATTTTGCCCAAACACTTCCCCCTCTAATTTTGTAGAGGCAGTGTTGGAATATTTACTGATAAATGATAGGAAAAGAAGATAAATGCAGCAGCCAGGAAACCAGCTTATGGAGCATAAATTTCATCACTGAGGCTTATTTGGCTGACACAGCACATCACCTACTCTCCTCCTCACTGCACTTCTCTCTGGAGATAATCTCCCCAAATCCTACTTTCCTTGGCTTTCCCTCCTTAGTCCCTCAGCCCAGAAGAGGCTGTTCTGTTTGGTTTACATGACTGAGAGGGCAGGAGGCCACTAATCGATTAATAGGCATTCCTTCTTGGGGCGCCTGGGTGGCTGAGGTCATGATCTCATGGTTTGTGAGTTCAAGCCCTGCATCAGGCTCTCTGCTGTCAGTGTAGAGTCCACTTCAGATCCTCTGTCCCCCCACCCCTCACCCCCGGCCCCTCCCCTGCTGGAACTCTCTCTCAGAAATAAAAATAAAACATTTTTTAAATAGGCATTCTTTCTTTCCCCTATTGTGAAAAGGATGGTTTTCCTTGCGCTTCTGTTGGCTTCTACATCTTAAGACCCATCAAAAGTAATATGAAAATAGCTTGTGGGCATGTGGCTGTCCTAGAAACATTTAAAAATAACAAAAATGAAGTTGATGCACCATACTCTCAGACTTCCAATACATCTGGATGAAAAGCTAGAGTTGTAAAAGCAGCTAATGTTTATTGAGCAGCTACCATAAGCCAGATACGGTGCTAAGTGCTTTAGGTTAATAATCTCAATTGCTCTTCATTATGTTTCATATTATAGATACTATTCTAGGCCTCAGGGGGAACTGAGGCTTAGGATAACTTGCCTAATGACACGTAAAAAATGGCAGAGGCTGGATTCACACACAGGTCCATCTGACTCTAAAGTCCATGACCTTGACTATTTAATATTCTTCTAACAAGTCGAACTGTCCAGTATTGGAAAGGGCCACTTTGACAGGTAATGAGCGATTCCTGATTTGGAGAGGTGTTTAATCAGGTACTGGATTACCGGAGTAATCTCAAAAATCTGCTCTACCAGTATAGCTCGTTCTAATGTCTGTGATGATTCCCTATTTGCCAGCATTATGGCTTCTTATGAGTCCTCATTCTCTTATCATCAGTGTCATCATCACCTCTCGTTAGCACATACGATGTGTCAGGCATCCTTCTGAGCAGTTTTACTTACATTAATTTATTTAGTCAAAACTACCCTACAAAGTAGTTATTAGTATTATCCCCATTTAATAGATAAGGAACCTGAGAAGCAAAGTGCCTTGTCCAAGGTCAGACAACTAATAAGTCACAGAGCTAGGATTATAACCCAGGCATCTGGCTGTAGTACATTACACTGTCTCTTACTGTTTGATACATGTGCCATACTTTTTAAAAATTTATCTTTTTTATTATCATAGATATATATTTGTTGTAAAAAAATGTCAACACAAATATATAACACAGAAGTTGAAAGTCCCGCATAATCCAATGTCTCAGAGATAATTACTATTACCTTCACTAACCACACATTTATATATTTATTTATGGGTTATACTATAGACAATGCTCATTAATATGTATTTTTCATGTTTTTACCCCTAACAATTTATCTGCAATATTCTTCCATAACTCTTCAAAGCTCTACTTCATGCTTTTTAATGACCATATTATACGATCATAAACATGGACCTCGTTATATTGATCATAAACATGCACTGGTGTTTCTACTGGTGGACATTTGAGTTTTTTCTACTGTTTTGATATTATTTTAAAAAAATCTACAAGGAAGGCAGAAGACCCTCTTTCTGCATTACCCCCAAATAATACAAAAACAATAATTAGAATGAACATTTCAGGAAGCTTACTGTGTGTCATACATTAAGTAAAGCACTTAAAATAGAATGCTCTCAGGTGCACCTGGGTGGCTGAGTCAGTCAGGCATCCAAAACTTGATTTTGGCTCGGGTCATGATCTCACAGTTTGTGGGATCGAGCCATGCACTGGGCTCTGCACTGACAGCATGGAGCCTGCTTGGGATTCTCTCTCTCCCCATCTCTCTGCCTCTTCCCTGCTTGTGCTCTTTCTCTCTCTCTCAGAAATAAATAAATAACCTTTAAAATAATAGAGTGCCCTTATTCACATTTTTAAGATGATTTTAAATTTTTTAAAGTAAACTCTCTGTGCTCAAACTCACAATCCCGAGATCAAGAGTCAAATGCTCTACAGGCTGAGCCAGCCAGATGCCCCTTCACACTTTTTTTTTCCAATGAAGAAAGGAAGACATAGGAAGTCTCACTGCAAATGGGAAAGCTCAAATTTGAGCCCTGTTTTGATTTCAAATCACACTGCATACACACTTCTAAAGTAAGTGTAAGTGTTCTTTCTTAAGTCTTTTCATTTCACATTTACATATTCCATGAGGTTCTTATCCATTCCCTTCACTTCAGAATCTGTCTCCTTGAGCTCCTGGTCCATTCAGCCCATCAGACACTGCCAAGTGGATGCACTGTGGGCACCTCAAACTTATCCAAAACAGAAATCATATTCCTCACAACCCCTAGACATCCTCCAGGATGATCTCCACTTGTCAACACTATTTCATTTAATAGCATGGTCATTCACTCAACTGTCCAAGCTAGAAACTTCAAAGCTGCCTGTGACTCCTGCCTGTATCACACCCCACATCTAACTGGTTCTAAGGCTTTGTTACAAGAGACCACAAATTGTTTCTCAATCCATCCTCTCCACCTTCCTCCTACTAGGGCTTTAGATAATTAAGCCTCCTGACACCTCTCCCTTACACTGTTGCATCTGTTCGTAACTGATCTCCCTACTTCTAATCTCTCCCTAGGTCCCATCTCTTCTTCCATTGCTGTCAGAGGTAATGTTGTAAACCTAATAATTGATCATGTCATATCCTGCTTATCTTCTCAGTAGTAAGTTTTAAACTCCTCAGCAGGGCACATAAAACATCCCATAATCTCACCCCAATTTATCCTTCCAAACTCATCTGCAGTATATTCTTACCCATGTACCTTAAACTATGACCACCCATGATCACTTGTGTTTTCTCAGAACTATCGATTATCTCCATGCCCCTATGCTTTTGTTCATGCTACTTGAAATGCCCGCCTCTGGCTTCTCTTCTACCTGCTGATATTTTACTTTTCTTTGAAGACCCAGCACACTGCCCCCAACGTACACACAGTTTCCACCCTTGTCTCTAGCCTCTCAATTTATTACTTGTCCTCTTTGTTTACATTTCTGTTAATGCTTTACTATAGACTAGTAATCTGGTCACATGTGTCTGTCTTTCTGAAAGGACTCAATCTTAAACATATTAGTATTTCTTGGGGCGCCTGGGTGGCTCAGTTGGATAAGCATCTGACTTCAGCTCAGGTCATGATCTCACAGTTCATGAGTTCAAGCCCCACATCGGGCTCTGTGCTGACAGCTCAGAGCCTGGAGCCTGCTTCGGATTCTGTGTCTCCCTCTCTCTCTGCTCCTTCCCTGCTTGCACTCCGTCTCTGTCTCAAACTGAATAAACATTAAATTAAAAAAATATATATTAGTATTTCTAGTGCTTAGAAGGAGCTTCATATGTAAAAAATTAAAACTGGAGTTCATTTGTGATTTAGGTAAAAGACTACACTGCCTCAAAGTTCCAAATCTGAGATTTTCTGTGCCTTTCTGATACACTAAAATCTTACTTGAGGATTGCAATGATCATTTAACCTTAGAATTAACTCCGATTTCAAGGGCCCATTTCTGCTTTCACTTCTTTGCAGAGGCTTTAAAAGCCAAGCATTTGGGCTCTTGGCAATGAACGCCCAGTCGAGTGTTGTCATTGGATTTCCGGAGGAGGTGGGGTAAAAAATACAAGAGCACATCGGAAAACTAGCGGGGCTCCAGAACATCTGGGATTGATTATTCCAGTGAGTTGCTCGAGCAAGGAGAACAATTCTCGTACTAGTTTTTTTTGACATCTGGGCTTTGGCGGCTACCCCTATGGCTTTCTCAGCAGTTCTTGAGGAGTGAGATATGGCTTGTTTCAGTGGAAGAAAAACCTCCAGTGACTCCACTTCTACAGCAGAGGCCTCCAGAAGACCCTTTTCCTCTTACATGGATTCTCTTAGCAGGCCCAGGTCTTCTTGTCATTTACACAGAGAATTAATCTCCCCCTACCCAGAGAAATTCATCCTACCTGGGGTCTGAATTAGGTTATACCACCCCCCTCCCAATTCCTCTTCCTCCTATGATTCTTTTCGAACCATGGACAAGGAACAGTAAAAGACTGGGAGGAGAAGCAACCTCAGGCTACTCTGGAAGTGGATTCACTCCAGCTCCTGCAAAGTGCCTCTTATTAAATACAAGCTGAGTAGGACTTTAGTTCCAGTTCTGAGGGAGAAGGGGGGGGTGAAGGGTGTTTTGCTAACATTTATTGAGCACACACTCTGCCAGGCACTGTCCTATGCATGTTATATACATTATTTTATTTAAAACTCGCAATGATTTACTACGGTATACTATTATCTGTAGTCTAATGATGGAGGAACCGAGGTTCAAGGAGGTTAAATGATTTTCCCAAGGCCACATACTTAGTAAGTGGCAGGGGCAGGTTAAGTTGACAGGGATGAATCCTTTCATCCCATCACGGGGTGAGATGTCTACTCTTTACGCATTACTCCTAATGTAAAATAATAATAGCTGCATGATATACAAAAGCTTTTTATTTAAACATTCGGACCTATTACGTCTAGCACATCAGAGAGATGATGGTGATGATGATGATGATGAAGGTGATGATTCCAACATTCATTGAGCATTGAAGACCTGCCAGGACCTGATCTAGGGGTGCTGTATTATATGTGATCTTATTCTCAGAAAACCCACTTTTTGAGGAAGGATTATTACTTTCTTGATGAATATACAGAGGCCGAGAAAGGCTAAGTAACTTCACCTAGGTCAGAGAGCTGAATGTTGAAGCCTGAGTTTTAAATCCGGACAGCCTACCTTCAGAGTGTAAGCTACAATGCCTACAGGGAGCACATTCTGGAGTTAGAGAGACCTGGTTTCGAATCCCAGCTCTGCCTCTTCCTGGGTAAATTAACTTGAACATATCGGTCCTCAGTTTCTCTGTATGTAAAATGCACCTCTGGAGACTAACCTGCTAACCAGGTGTCTCCATATATATTCTCAAGTACATGAGAGTCAGAACCCCTATTCTATAGGAAATGGAAGTGCATTTTTGAAATACGATAGAGGTAGGTTCAAATCTTACTACTTAATACTTACCAGCTAGGTATTTAAAAAAGATACTCAAACTTTCTGATTCTCAGTTTCATCACCTGAACATGGGAGGCAAAAATACCTACCTAATAGGAATATTTGTGGGTTAGAAATAGTAGATGTATTTTACAATGCCAGGGAATTGGAAGAAGTTCTACGTTATACTCATTATTTAAATATCGTTATGGCTCTCGACCAGGAAAATATACTTTCATACGCACCAGCAGGTAGGGGGCCAAGTTCCCCATTTACCGTCCTAACACAGGCATCACTAGGGAGGCTAGAGAACCCCCTTCTGGAAGGTGATAAAACAGGAGACAGTCTTCTGTTGGGCCTACTTTAGGTGTGGCTCTGACTCAGGTAGGTGGGGATATGATGGGCTGAATGTGTTCTCTCTGCTCCTCTTGTCCCTCACCTGCCCAGCTTGATGAGAAAGGTACCAACTGTGAGCTACCTCCAGTGAACTACAGTCAGGGTCCTGACTCTCGCTCCACAACAATGCCCCCCCCCCGCCCCTTTATTAGGCTCTAGGGGGAAAGCATGTAGCCGTTAGAGTCACATTTACTTAGATCCAAACCCTCTGTCAAATGAGAGCTATCATACTGAGTATTTGTGAGGATTAAATTCTTTATGAAAACAACTTAGCTCAGTTATAGGGGCTTAGTATATACTCAACAAATTTTAATTTTCATCTTTCTTAGAAGAGAATAATTCAAGGTCAACGTCATTCTGAGATGAACACAAAGATAAAGAAGGATGCAAGTCTTCACAAAACACTCTTTTAGCTTAAATTCTAAATATTTAAAAAAAGATTCTCAAGAGCCTCTTTTTTTACTAATTTTAGAGCTAATTAAATCCCCCCAAAACTTGTCTTATATTTAAGGACCTAGATTTTATATATTCATTGAATATATTCATTTACTTTGAATATACTCAATTGAACATATTCATTTACTTTGAATACCTTGTCACAGGCTAACAGCTGAGATACTCTTATAGGACTTAGGTCTAATGCTCAGCATTGAAAGAGATACTATAAGTACAAATTTATTATTGCAGCAGACCCCTACGGCATTGGTTTCTGACAGACTACTAGAAATCGACTAGTTACTCCACAGGATTTGGCCACATCCATAGTCCAGGTTGGCATTATGCCCCTCTAGCAAGAATCGCAGAGGCGCTCACCCGCTAACTGACTGAATCTGGGCAAGGCCATGTTATCCACAAATCCATACTGATGACCTGGTTGGTGACCAGGGCCACAACTCACCTCTGCATTAGGGTAAGGAGGTCTTTTGTGTCTCTGCTTTTACTGTGGTCTCTTCCATATAAAAGGATTTGAATCATCAGACACTGTAGGTAAGTTGAGAAACATAGGTTAAAGAGAATCAGATAGCCAGCACCTTCTTTATAAACCAAACTCAGAAGAGCATCACTGGAACTGAGGTATCACGAGTTTCCATGTCAAATTCCCGCCCTGCATCCCCCCTCCTGGTTCCCAGCCAAGGAGGAAAAGGAGACTGAACGGAAGGCTCCGCACACCTCCATGCTTTATGTGCGGCATTCTACCCCACTGCACCTGCCACCACCATGTGGCTATGGATAATGAGAGTAACAGGGCCCAAACATGGCTGTAGTAATGGTTTCCATCAGGATTTTCCAAATGGCTATGACCAAATGGATGGATATAAATGAAATCGGTGTATGGGTCCTAAATTTGCATTGCATTCTCAAGCTGTATCACTTTACTCTTTTTTTTTAAGTTTTTTATTTGAGAGAGACAGAGACAGTGCGAGTGGGGGAGGGACAGAGAGAGAGAGGAAGAGAGAGAATCCCAAGCAGGCTCCACACTGTCAGTGCAGAGCCTGATGTGGGACTCGAACCCATGAAACCACGAGATCATGACCTGAGCCGAAACCGAGAGTTCGACGCTCAACTGACTGAGTCACCCAGGTGCCCCTATATCACTTTACTCTTAGGCAGTTTTCCAGTTAAAATTTTATTATGGACCTCTCTTTCCAATCAAGATGGAATAATTGGGATCAGATTTACACTTGCACACGAAATAACCAAAAAATGAAAAAGTAAACAAAATATATGAAGCAATCTTCAAGACACTGAACATCAGCCAACAAAGAACAGTGATCCCTGAGAGAGGGAAATAAGTGAGATAAGTCCTAAAACTGCCCTGAGATTATTGCTTTGAGAGCAGTTCCAGGTCATGATGCAGGGAAGGGAACAGAGGGAAGCTCAGCAGACTCCCTAAATTGAGGATAAGGAGCTGAGTGTCCCCGGAGACCCTCAGAGCTGAGTAAAAAGAGAGGAGACAGCTGAGAAAAAGATCCAGGAATATCTGTGGTGGATCCCCCTTGTGTATTCAGCAGAGTACTGACTAGCACGTCTATGTGAGAAAACTGCCCAAAGCTGGGAAAGGAATCAGCTGAAGGGGCTGGCGGGAACAGGGCCTGGTGCTTACACAGGGCTGGGCACAGGGCCTGTTTCAGTCAGCCAATCTAGAGAGCCTCATGGCTCATGGGGCTTTGGGTGGCGGACTCAGAAGGCTTCTGCCTCAGTAATGGGGGATAATTAGCCCTTCACTGACTCCTGCTCTAGTCTCATCTACTGAATCTTAAAAACCAAGACCTAAAAGGACTACACTATAATTAAACTGAGTTCCAGAACAAAGTTCAAGAATACTTATAGGAATACAAAAATGTCCAACACCTAATAAGGTAAAATACACAACACCTGGCATCCAAACAAAGATTGCAAAAGCACGTAAAGAAGCAGAAAAGTGTTATCCATATGAGAAAAATGTACCAATCAAAACCCACCCCAAACTGACATAGGCGTTAGAATTAGCAGAGAAGTATATTATAACTGTTATAACTTTATTGCATATGTTAAAAAAATTAAATCAGGACATGAAAAATTTATTTTTTTAAAAGACCCAAATCAAACTTCTGGAGATGAAAATGTAAAAAGATGGATGGGAGGGATTAAGAGCAGTTTTGATATTAGAGAAGAAAAAAATTAGTGAACCTAAAGGCACAAGAATAAGAACTATCCATAAAGAAAAATAATAGATTATAGCAGTGGGTACAGAAAAATAGTTTTTACAATAGCCAACACCCAATTGTATAAAATCCGACATCCATTCCTGAGTTAAAAACAACTCCTTAGCAAACCAGGAGTAGAAGGTAATCTCCTCAACCTGATAAAAGGTATTTATAAAAAAGTCAACAGCTAACAACAAACCTAATTGGTGAAAGACTAAAATTTTTCCCCCTGAAAACAGAAATTAGACAAGGTTGCCTGTTCTCACCACTTCCACTCAACATTGTACTAGATGTTCTGGTCCATGTAGCAAGAAATAAAAGGCATCCAAATTGGAATGAAAGAAGTAAACTTGAGGGGCACCAGGGTGGCTCAGTTGGTTAAGCGTCTGACTTCGGCTCAGGTTATGATCTTGTGGTTCATGGGTTCAAGCCCAGTGTCAGGCTCTGTGCTGACAGCTCAGGGCCTGGAGCTGCTTCAGATTCTGTGTCTCCCTCTCTCTCTGCCCCTCCCCCATTCATGCTCTACCTCTCTCTCTCAAAAATAAATAATAAGACATTAAAAAAAAAAAAAGAAGTAAACTTGATTTGCAGATGACATGATCATCCATGTAGGAAATCTGATGAATCTATAAACAGCTACTAGAATAAGTGAGTTTAGCAAAGTTATGGGACCCCAAATTATATATTTAAAAATTGTTATATTTCTATATACTAGCATCAACAATCAGAAATTGAAATTCAAATATGATACATTTAAAATAGCAAAACTTGGAAATCAGTCTGAATAAATCTAAGGAAAGGTGCACATGACCTGTACATCAAAAACTACAAGAAATAGGGGCACCTGGGTGGCTCAGTTGGTTAAGCCTCCGACTTCCACTCAGGTCATGATCTCGCGGTTCGTGAGTTCAAGCCCCGCGTCGGGCTCTGTGCTGACAGCTCAGAACCTGGAGCCTGTTTCAGATTCTGTGTCTCCCTCTCTCTCTGACCCTCCCCCATTCATGCTCTGTCTCTGTCTCAAAAATAAATAAACGTTAAAAAAAAAACTACAAGAAATATTATTGGGAGACATTAAAGATGACCTACACAAATGGGAGAATATCATGTGTTCATGGGTGAGAAGCTCAAGATTGTTAAAATGTTAATCTTCCCCAACCTGATCTACACATTCAATGTAATCTCAAGCTAAATCTGAGCACATGTTTTTGGGGAAACCGATACAGTGATTCTAAAATTCCTGTGGAAATGCAAAGAACCGAGAATACTCAGAACAACATTGAAAAAGAACAAAGTTGAAAAACCAACACTACCTGATTTCAAGACTTGTTTTAATGTTTTTATTTATTTTTGAGACAAAGACAGAGCATGAGCAGGGGAGGGTCAGAGAGAGAGGGAGACACAGAATCTGAAGCAGGCTCCAGTCTCTGAGCTGTCAGCACAGGGCCCGACGTGGGCTCGAACTCCCAGACTGTGAGATCATGACCTGAGCCGAAGTCGGACGCTTAACTGACTAAGCCACCCAGGCGCCCCTCAAGACTTGTTTTAAAGCTACAATAATCAAGACAGCATGTATTGACCTGAAGATGGAAAAACAGATCAGTGGAACAGACAAGAGTCTGTAAATAATACACACACACACACACACACACACACACACACTGAATTTTTGACAAAGGTGCAAAGATAACTCAGTAGAGAAAGGAATTTCATTTCAATAAAAACGGTGCTAGAACAGCTGGCTACCCACATGCTAGACAAACAGACAAACAAACTGGGATCCATTCCTAGTAACATACAGGAAAACTGATTCAAGTGGATCATAGGCCTAAATGTTAAACCTGAAACTACAAAAAATCTAGAAGAAAACATAAGAGAAAAATAGTTTTGACTTCGGTCAGGCAAAGATTTCTTAGGTAAAACACCAAAGCGCAATCCACAAAAGAACAAATTGATAAACTAGACTGCATGAAATTGCAAAGCTTCTGCTCTTCAAAAGACACTTGTTAAGAAAATGAAAAGGCAAACTTCATGCCAAGAGAAAATATTTCCAAATCATATATCTGATAGAGAACTTGTATCTAGAATATATGAAGAACTGGGGCGCCTGGGTGGTGCAGTCGGTTAAGCGTATGACTTCAGCCAGGTCACGATCTCGCGGTCCGGGAGTTCGAGCCCCGCGTCAGGCTCTGGGCTGATGGCTCAGAGCCTGGAGCCTGTTTCCGATTCTGTGTCTCCCTCTCTCTCTGCCCCTCCCCCGTTCATGCTCTGTCTCTCTCTGTCCCAAAAATAAATACAAAACGTTGAAAAATAAATTTAGAATATATGAAGAACTTGTTTCCCACTTTATAGCATTTATGGCATGAACTAGGAACATAACGTGTTACACAAACACACAACAATTGTACATTGGCATCTTTACGATATTTTTTTTACTTTATTTAAAAAATTTTTTAAGTTTTTTTAAATTTATTTTTGAGAGAGACAGAGACAGAGGGTGGGCGGGGGAAGGGAAGAGAGAGAGGGAGACACAGAATCCGAAGCAGGCTCCAAACTGTCAGCACAGAGCCTGAGGTGGGGCTCGAATCCATAAACCGTGATATGACCTGAACTGAAGTCCGTCGCTTAACCAACTGAGCCACCCAGGCACCCCTGATCATATCACTTTCTTAAACCTCTAGTGCAAAAGGCCCTGCTGGTCTCCCCTTCCTTATAAACCCCTGCCTCTCCCAGTTCATCCTGTACTGCTCTTCTCTTTATTCTGGACACACTCCCTTTTAGTCTTTCCCTGTTTCATCTTGTCTCAGAGTCTTTTTTTTTTTTTAATTTTTTAAATTTACATCCAAGTTAGTTAGCATATAGTGCAACAATGATTTCAGGAGTAGATTCCTTAGTGCCCCTTACCCATTTAGCCCATCCCCCTCCCACAATCCCTCCTGTAACCCTCAGTTTGTTCTCCATATTTAAGAGTCTCTTATGTTTCATTCCCCTCCCTGTTTGTAAATTATTTTTGCTTCCCTTCCCTTATGTTCATCTGTTTGGTATCTTAAAGTCCTCATATGAGTGAGGTCATATAATATTTGTGTTTCTCTGACTAATTTATTTCACTTAGTATAATACCCTCTAGTTCCATCCACATAGTTGCAAATGGCAAGATTTCATTCTTTTTGATGGACAACTAATACTCCATTGTATGTATGTATGTATGTATGTATGTATGTGTGTGTATTTTCTTTATTCATTCATCCATCAATGGACATTTGGGCTCTTTCCATACTTTGGCTATTGTCAATAGTGCTGTTATAAACATTGGGGTGCACGTGCCCTTTGAAACAGCATACCTGTATCCGTTGGATAAATACCTAGTAGTGCAATTGCTGGGTCGTAGGGTAGTTCTATTTTTAATTTTTTGAGGGATCTCCATACCGTTTTCCAGAATGGCTGCACCAGTTTGCATTCCCACCAGAGGCAACTTTACAATATTAAAGGAGTCATATACAAGTCTACAGGCATCATATACAGTGTGGTTAGAATATATAAAGAACTTGTAAAATTAAGTTAATCATAAGAAAGCAAACAACTAACGAAAAGTAAGCAAAAGATTTGGATTGTCACTTCACCCAAGAAGATAGACAGATGAGAAATTAAGTACACAGAAAGATGCTCAAGACAAACACAAATTAAAACCACAATGAGAGGCACCTGGGTGGCTCAGTTGGTTGGGCGTGAGACTTTGGCTCAGGACATGTTCTCACTCTCGCTGAGATCAAACTCTTGGTGAGTTTGAGCCCCACGTCAGGCTCTATGCTGACAGCTCAGAGCCTGGAGTCTGCTTCGGATTCTGTGTCTTCCTCTCTCTCTGCCCTTCTCCTGCTCACACTCTGTGTGTGTGTGTGTGTGTGTCTCTCTCTCAAAAATAAACATTAATTTTTTAAAAATAAAAAAAAAATTAAAAAAAAACACAATGAGATACCATTATATACCTATTAAAAACACTGACCACACCAACTACTGGCAAGAATGTGGAGGAACTGAATTCTCATACCCTTCCGGTGGGAATATGTAATATAATGTAACCATTTTCCAAAATTTTGACAGTTTCTTATAAAGATAAACATGCACCTATCATATTACTTAACCATTTCACTCCTAAGTATTCACCCAAGAGAAAAAAGTACATATCCATACAGAGACTTGTGCATGAACATTCAGGGCAGTTTTATCCATAAGAAACCCAAACTGTAAACAGCCAAATGTTCATCATCAGATGAATGGATAAAAATATCATGGCATCCATTCCATGTAATACTCAGCAATAAGAGTAAACCATGGATACACACCATAATATGGACAATTCTCAAAATAATTATGCTGAATGATTCAAGACTGTGTAACTATGGGATTTTACTTATATAAATTTTAGAAAATGCTAATGTATCTATGGTGACAAAGCAAATCAGTTATTGCCTGGGGGTGGGAGTGGGAGAGGGGTGAAGCTGATTATTTACAAAGGGGAATGGGGAAACTTTTGGGGGTGACTGATACACTCATGATCTTGATTGTAATAATGGTTCCACAGGTCAATAGAGATGTCCAAACTGATCAAATTGTACACTGTAAAACGTGTGCCGCTTACTGCATGTGAATAAAAAGTATTCTACCACCAGATTGTAATTTTTAATGTTTGTCTTTTCTTTACGTTCTCACCCCCACCCTACTGCATTTAACTTTGATTCCTTTTACATGAAAACTGAACTGCCCAAGAAAAAACATTAGCCAAAAGTGTCACCAGGATTCTGTATGTATGGCCCCCTTTGTGCTCTATTCTGTCTTTCAAAGGGGTCTCCTCTCAGCATCAACTTTTGCTGAGGTTTCTTACCTTCTTTTTAGCTCTAGGAGCAGTTTCCAATCCCCAGAACAGCATCTGTTAACATAGTCTAATTCAGAAGCTTCATCACCAGCATCCCATTGATGGTGGACACTCAGCATGAGGAAGGTGTTCAAGTCTTGAAACAACAGCCTTACTGCCAGCATGCCCTTCTATCCCTCTCCTCCTTTCTGGCCTGAGACATTGAAGTAGGGACTAAAGCCCTAAGGATAAAAGCTCATGGCAAAGATGCAGCCCCGCCTACCTTGCAGTATCCTAAATCTCCAAGTTGGGTCCCTTTCCAAATGGATGATGTAGCTGTGCCATCAAACAGCCACTGCCAGGTAAAATCTAGATCAGGCTCTCCTTCCATTTTGTGTAGAACATGCTAAGCCCTTATAACAGGTGTGCTGTTTTTTTTTTTTTTTTTCATTTCAGAAAAGTTGTCTTCAATGATTTCTTTGATTACTGTTTCTATTCCAAGTATTATAGTTCTTTTTTCAGAAATATATACAATTCTTTAGGTGAATCTCTACTTTGCCCTCTACATCAACTACTTTCTCATTATACCGCCTCTCTCCCTTTGTCAGCATTCTAGGACAGCTTTTCAAGTCTGTCCTATAAATCTCTGATTCTTTCAACTGGCAGGATATTGCAGCTCTAGAAGTATTAAAAATACAGATTCTAGACCAACCTCTTAGAACTTGTGACTTAAGAGTGTGAGGTGGGGCTCAGGAATCATTTTTTGTTAGTTTGTTTCATTTTTGTTTTGATTTTTATTGAATGCTGCAATTTTAGACTTGGGAAATGTTGCTCCCCATCACTATGACATGTTAAGACAGTCTTTACCATTTTCCATGTAGATTTGAATTTTATATTTGTCCCTTCTTATTTCACTCCTAACATTTTAATCTCATCTCATCTTTTGGCCTCAAGTTGTCACCCTTTCACTCTTTCATTTTAAAGTTTTCTCTCCTTATAGGTTTTCCTGCTCCTATCCATAAATTCATGCTTTCCTTGAAGATACTATTCTGGTCACTGTAACTTATTTTCAGAAGGCTTTCTTTTTCTCACGATCTTCAAAATAAGACCCCTTCCTCCTGTTATTTACTATTGTCATACTTATTTTCTGATTATGTTTAGTTAACCTGAAATGAGATAAAAATCTCTCTAGACCTGATGTTTGCCAATGTATATGTGTGGATGGCTTTTGACTCCTCCCTCTGCTTACATGAGTATTGGGTGATCTTTACCAACTTTTTCTCCAACATTGAACAAACTTAGATTTTATGTAGAGACATCCTGACCACTCTTACCAAGTCTTTAGCCTTGGTCTGTCAGTAGACTGACTAGCTGAACAACTGTTTGGTCACACCTCTTGCCAGATCCTACTACAAGATATGAACTTCCAGTGTTGTCTGAGCCCCCTGGAAGGGGAATCAGTATTTGGGTAAGAATGGCTTATATAAGGTGTTCCTGACTCTGCCCAACCTTGGGTGCTGCCACAGCTGTACCTAGATTCCAACACTGGTGTGTTACTCTTTTATTTTTAAAAAAATTTAATGTTTTTTATTTATTTTTGAGAGGCAGAAAGGGACACAGCATGAGCTGGGGAAGGGCAGAGAGAGGAGACACAGAATCCAAAGCAAGCACCAAGCTCTGGGCTGTCAGCACAGAGCCTGGAGTGGGGCTCCAACTCGTGAACCATGAGACCATGACCTAGCCGAAGTCAGACGCCCAATCGATTGAGCCATCCAGGTGCCCGTGGGGTGTTATTTTTTTAGGACCCTGGTGCAAGCATAGGCACAGTAAGTTTCTGTATCTCCCTCAGCACATCTTAGAAAGTGAATTTTTACTTCACTTAAAAAAAAAGAAATAGAGAAGGAAGAAGAAAGAAGACAGGAAAGAAAGACAGGAAGTGAAGGGAAACAGAGAGGAGGGGAGGGGATAGGAAGGGAACATATGCATGCGCACACACACACACACACACACACACACCTCACTCCTCACATTGTGCTTACAGGCCCAGGAGAAAATGCATAAACCAACCAGCATGCACCTTCCTTAGCAGCTGAATCGCCTTTCTGAGGTCTCCTTTGGCAAAGCAGATCCTGCCCATGTTGTAAAAAGTTTCAGCCACTTTTTCACTACAATCACCATAGCTGATGACCTGAGACTTCAGTGAGGCCTTTAGCAGTCTGTAAGCTTCCTAGGGAATTAAAAAAAAAACGTTTTCAAATAATCCTGGCAATTCTGAAGTAATATGCCAGTTCTATTCCGTAAACTCTATGGAGGTGGCATTGTATGCCTTACCAGGATCTGTCAGTTGTGATATGTCACCTAAGCAATGTGTTTCTATGAAGAGTTGAAATTTCATGCTTATATTTAATAATAACAGTTAACTCATAAATAATTATTTAATCTTCATGGCTATGCTATGCGAGAGGAACTATTATTATACTCATATTATAGATGAAGGAATGGACACTAGTAAAAGCTAAGGATCTTGTCCAAGATCACACTGCCTCTAGTTGATTTGCCTGTTCATATTTACCTGTTTTTCTCCATTTTGGACAAGCCATTTGCAAAATTCTTCAATGGTTGTCAGTGTTTCATAATCCGTTGGGCCCAATGTTGCTTGATATGCACTGATACTTTTTATAAAATATATCTCCACAGCGTCTGCAAAAAAAGGGAAACACTAATTAAGGCAAGCTGCTAGCCTTTCCAAGTATCTAATACCAGCTTTTCATACTTCAAGTCCATGCCTGTTCTCATTCCAGGTCTCATAAGGACCCTCAGAAAGTCTGAGATATAATTTGATGGCATCAACTGATGTAATTTTATTCTCTTGATTAAATGCATGGATTTTTCTGTAGGAAAAGAAAGCTACGTCTGAACAGCCTTATCCCAAGACCCAAAATGGTCACCATATTAAACTCCCAACTGTAATGAAAGACTATATATTTAACTAAATTAAACTCTGATAGAGAGTATTATTTACTGGGATTCCTGTTAGGGGTGTGTGTGTGTGTGTGTGTGTGTGTGTGTGTGTATGTGTGTGTGTGCCTATATGTGTTAGAGAGTTTTTGTTTCAAAAGTACTTTAAATGTAGTTGTTATTGCTTAAAAATTTACTTTTAATGTTGTCTTTTATTCCAAACATAATAGATGTTTATGGAATCAGTCTAGAAAATGCAATAGAAGCAAAAAAAAAAAAAAAGAAATGAAAATTATCTCCACACACACTACTCAGAAGCAGGCACCATTAACATTTTTTGCCACTATATTAAGGTATAATTGGCATACCACACCTTCAACCATTGTAATTACCCAGTCTGATGAACTTTTAGTAAACTTATAATTATATAATCATGATTGAAATCAGTTTTAGAACATATCCATCACTCCCAAAATATTTTCTTCATGGCTGGTTGCAGTCAATGCCTGCTCTCATCCCGTCTCAGACAGTCACTGATCTTCATTCTATCTTTATGTTTTTGCCTCTTCCAGAAATTTCATATAAGTGGATTCATACAACACATGTAGTCTTTTGTGATTCTTTCATGCATCATGCGGTCTTTGAGGTTCATCTATGTTCCTGCACGAATTAGTACTTCGTTCCTCCTTCTGCCGAGTACTTTTCCATTGTGTGGATATACACTACATTTTGTTTACTCATTCCCAAGGTGATGACTATTTGCATTTGTGTGTATAGTCTATTATACCTATCCACATATCAGTTCCAATTCTCTTCATTCTTTTCTGTGGATTTGTGTTACTGTATGCTGTCATTTTCTTTCAGCCTAAGGGTTTCCTTTAGTATTTATTTTAGGTCAAGACTGCTACCAACAATACTGTTTATCAGGGAATGCCTATCTCACCTTCATTTTCAAAGGGAGGTTTTCCTGGATATACAATTCTTAGCTGAATTGTATTGCAACACTTTGAATATGTTTTTCCACTACCTTCTAGCCTCCCTTATTCTGATGAAAAAGCAGTCATCAATCATATTGTTTCCCTGTATGGAGCTATTTTTCCACTGTTGCTTTCAAGATTTTCTTTTTGTCATTCAGAAATCTGACTGTAGGTCTAGTTGTGGTTCTCTTTGTGTTTATCTTACTTGGCATTGAGAATTTTGGATCTGTAGATACATTTTCATCATGGGTGGGAAGTTTGGGGCCATTATTTCTTTAGATACTTTGCTCTTCATTCTGTCTCCTCCTCTTCTGTGCTCCTAGTACATATATGTTGGTACACCAGCTGTTGTTCCACAGATCTCTTATGCTTTGTTCGTTTTTAATGCCTTTTTTGTCTGCTGTTTGGATTGGACAATTTCTAGTGATATATCTTTGAGTTATCTTATTCTGTTCTCCACCATCTCAAATCTGATGTGGAGACCATTTAATGACTCTTTCATTCAATTACTGTAGTATACAGTAGAATATACACTGTAACATACAGTGTAATATACTCTAGAATTTCCATTTGGTTGTTTTTTTTTTCTTACTTATTTATTTATTTTTTACAAGAGAACAAATCTACACCTTTACTCATTTACTTTTAAGTTAGTTTAAATCCTTGAGGGGTACAGCATCACACAGATTCTGTGGCCAATGGCTTTAGCAGGAACGTTGCTTCAGAATTTGGCTTGGACCATGCCACTGTTTCCATGAAAACAAGTTACTTTTCCCCAGATCACTCTGGTTTTGTTCAGTTTGCCACGAGGGGTCACTGTGTTGTTCTTCGCTCTGTACACATAAGCACATCTCTTGCCTAGATAGAATTCAGTTTCATCTCAAGCAGAAACACCTTCAATTTTAGGAATAGCTGTGTGCTCCCTCTGGTTCCAGAAACTCCACTTATAGCCAGCAAAAATGGCTTTGGACCACAGCCTTCCAGACATATTTGTCATTTTAGGAGTCCTGTTCCCAGCAGGCCTCCATAGGTTCCAAGATGGCAGGAGAAAAGCAAACTCTTAGTTTATATTTCTCTATTAATAGTTCCTATTTGCTAGGTAATTTTCATTGTATTTTAATTCTTTTAACAGTTTCCTTTAATTCTTTGAACATATTTATGATAGCTGCTTTGAAGTCTTCTAAACCCAATATCTAACCCACTTAGAGTCAATTTCTATTGACGGCTCTTTTTCTGAGTATAAGCTATGGGTTGTTTCTTTGTATGTTTCTTTTGTTGAAAACTGTACATTTTACTTTTTTATGTTTTTATTAATTTATTTTTGAGAGAGAGAGAGACAGAGTGTGAATGGGGCAGGAGCAGAGAAGGAGGGAGACATAGAATCTGAAGGAGGCTCCAGGCTCCAAGCTGTCAGCACAGAGCCCAACATGGGGCTCAAACCCATGAAATGCCAGATCATGACCTGAGCCAAGGTTGGACACGCAACTGACTGAGTTGAGTCACCCCCAAAACTGCACATTTTATTTTATTTATTTATTTAAAAAATTTTAATGTTTATTTTTGAGAGAGAGAGAGATTGAATCAAGGGAGAAGAAAGAGGGAGACACAGAATCTGAAGCAGACTCCAGGCTCTGAGCTGACAGCACAGAGCCTGACATGGGACTCAAATTTACAAACCACGAGGTCATGACCTGAGCCAAAGTTGGATGTTCAACTGACTGAGCCACCCAGGCAGCCCAAAACTGTACATTTTAGATATTATATAGTAGCAACAACAGACTGATATATTTTTGTGGGTTTTTATTTTGTTTTATTCTTTTTCTTTTTTTTAAGTAGGCTCCACACCCAGCATGGAGCCCAATGTGGGGCTTGAACTCACAACCCTAAGATCAAGACCTAAGCTGAGATCAAGAGTCAAGATACTTAACCGACTGAGTCACCCAAGTGCCCCTGCTTGTTTTGTTTTAGTGAATTGCCTAGACTCAAATGGCAGAATCTTTCTCCTCTATGGTGTCTGAATGTTAATGTCTTTGCTTAGGTGTTTGATTTCTTTAAAATAGACTTTATTCTTTAAGGCAGCTTTACATTCTCAGAAAAACTGAGTGGAAGGTACAGAGATTTTTCATATAACTTGCCCACATATGGCATTTGGGATGGTTAATTTTCAGTGTCAACTAGACTGGGCTAAGGGATGTCCCGATAACTGATGAAACAATTTCTGGGTGTCTCTGTGAAGGTGTTTCTGGAAAAGATAGACAACTGAATCAGTATACTGAGCAAAGAAGATCTGTCCTCACCAAGTTCACACACACACACACGCACGCGCGCACGCACACACACACACACACACACACACAAAATGCAAAAAAAGGATGAATTTTCTCTCTTTTCTTGGGCTGGAAATCCATCATCTTCTGCCCTCAAACATTGGAACTCCTGGTTCTTGGGCCTTTGGATTCTGAGACATATTATACCAGGGGTCCCCTCACTCCTGTTGGTTATATTTCTCTGGAAAACCCTGATTAACCAGGAGTGAGCCCAAGAATAAGGACGTTTACTTGCCAAAGCCATGGCTGAGTGCCCAATCTTCAGCGACAGCAGCACTGAGCCTCTAATACGGCACCATTATGTACGGTGATTAGCCAGCTTCCTGGTAGCAAGTTGATTACCCCGAACCATTTTCGTCATGGAAAGGGCAGCATTTTGTCCTTAACTGGAATATATTTCTACTCTGGATATAAATTTGCCTTCCCTGCATGCAATGATTCTACCAAAACTACCACCCATAAACTTAGAATGCCTCATCCATCATCATGGTATTCCACACAACATTGCTTCGGATCAAGGAACTCACTTCACAGCAAAAGAAGGGCTATAATGGACCCATGCTCAAGAAATTCACTGGTCTTACCATGTTCCCCACCATACTGAAGCAGCCAGCTTGATAGAATGGTGGTATAGTCTTTTGAAGACAGTTACAGTGCCAACTAGGGGGCAATACTTTGCAAGACTTGAGTTCTCCCAAAGGCTGTGTATACTCTGAATCAGCATTCAATATATGGTGCTGTTTCTCCAATAGCCAGGATTCACAGGATAAAAACAATAATAATAAAGGTAGAGGAAGGGTGAATTCTCTCTCACTCATCCTGAGCTAGGAAGTCTACCTCCTGCCTTTGGACATCACATAATTGTTTTAGATTCCCAGCCTTATCATTCGAATATCCCTACTATATCTCAGTCTGGTTCTGATGCTTGCTGTGTTTCTTGAAACTGTGTGGGTTTGTTTGTTTTTGTTTTGTTTTGTTTTTTGTTTTTTGCTTTTTACTAAGCCTTGATGTTTTCTCGATAGGTGGACATGATGTACTGGGTAAAAGAAAATGCTCTAAATAGGCCACTAGCTACGTGATGGGAAGATGTGGGCTTTGAGGGGAAGGCATTCTATCATCCTAAGTTAGATCTCGGTCTTTTAGTGAGCCTGTGACCCTGGACTGTGAACTTCACAAGTGCTTCTCAGCCCCTTTCTCCCTTAGGTGGGAAGGGATAGCGAGAGTGGGCTAAAGTTGGGTATTTCCTTCCCTTTGGGTTGGTTAGGTTCTGAAACAGCAACAACAACAGCAACAACAACAATAGTTTAGGCTCTGGTAAAATAATTTCTCTTGAGGACAGGCCTTGTTTAGTAGAAAGCTCTGGCATATTTTTTAAAGGATTTTTTCTTTTAAGTTTATTTATTTTGAGAAAGGAAGTGTGAGCAGGGGAGAGGCAGAGAGAGAGGGAAAGAGGGAGAATCCCAAGCAGGCTCTGCACTGTCAGCACAGAGCCCGATGAGGGGCTCAAACCCACAAACTGAACTGTGAGATCATGAGAATGATCTGAGCCAAAGTCAGCCACTGACCTCACCAATTGAGCCATCCAGGGGCCCCAGCTCTGGAATATTTTAGCTGGCTATTTTTCCCCCTCTCTCTCCTGGCAGCAAGGGGGCATTTTTCTCCAATATTCACTTTGAGAACCTGGTCAAGCTCCTGGAGGTAAATCTTACAAGAGTGTGGAGACCACCCCTCCCCACTCCCCGCCCCCCTGCCCCCATCACTGGGTACTTGGAATTTTGAACTCTCAGTCTTATCCACACTGAGCTTCCAGAAATGTATCAGTTATAGTTCAGGTATTCCTACCCAGTACTTGTTCCTGTAGAGACAGGTACCTGCTCAGGCAAATTGTGATTCTCTGTGTTTATTTGTCTCTCCAATTTCAGGGGCATCAGTTTGCCCTGTGACCTCACTTCCCTGACAGATCTAAGAAGAGCTGTTGATTTTCCGGTTTGTTCAGCTTTTTACTTGTCAGGATGGAGTGACCACCTCCAAGCCCCTATATGCCAGACTAGAAATCTAAAATCTTTGTGTTTAATGCTTATTTTTTTGTAAATGTTTTATTTATTTTATGAGAGCATGCCAGCGGGAGAGAAAGAGTGGGGGACAGAAGATCTGAAGCAGGCTCTGCGCTGACAGGCTAACAGCATTGAGCCTGATGCGGGGCTCGAACTCACGAACTGTGAGATCATGACCTGAGCTGAAGTCAGATGCTCAATTGACTGAGCCACCCAGGTGCCCCTAATGATTATCCTTTAAAAATTTGGTCTGGATTCCTGGGGTTACCCCTGTGTCTGCATAGCTTAGTGTTGACCCAAGTGACTGACTTGAAAAGAGGTTGTGCTCAAAAACCTTTACGATGTATGACTTCTATCCTCTGTTGATTGATCTGTATGTAGATCAAGGTGTGCATTCAAAGCTCTGCCACATTTCAAGTCTTCTTTGGTTGTTATTTGCCATATCTCCCCTACACATGTAAATAGTTTCCCAGTTGGCAAGGGATGTTGGGAGAGCTTCTCTGGCCTTTTCTTGGCTCTCATTTCCAGGTTCTTCCTGCTAAGATTTCTGACGGGCTTCTAATGCCTACAAACCAGGACAGCAACTTTAGGCTACCAAGTACAAAGGTGTTCCCTCCTTGCATTTCTTCTGAGTTTGACACTTTTATCTGATGAATCAATGGGGGGGGGGGTTGCCCCTTGCTCCAAATGGAGTCCAAGGCCTCTGCCACAAAGTTGCTGTTCTCTTGGCCAGCCCCTGCTGATCAAATGGCTGTATTCTCACTGTCTGAGCTGGTGCTGTGGGTGGATGGGAGCAGCCTCAGGCACAAAGACAAGAAGACTCTCTTTACCCAAAGCTCTAGCAGTTTTGCAAGAATGCTTTCCAATTTGTTGTCTGCTTCTTTATTGCCAGTGTCCTCAAATGGTTATTTCTGGAACATCTTAATTTTATGTGTGTATGTGTGTGTTGATTCACAGATCTCTTCACAAAGGCACAGCCAGAAGTCTCTACCTGTTTACATTTTGATGTACATTTTGATGCGGTCTTAGTTACTTTGCAGTTCATTTTTCATGTATATATACATATGTGTGTGTGACTATAAACAATAGTATTTTTATGTCCTAAAAATGCAAGGTATTTTTTCCTTAATATTGTTTTTAACTTTCTTTTTAATTATAAAGTCTAATCCTTTTACAGACTACAAAATTCCGTGCAATTAATATATCAAATATTCCGTTTACTAACTGATAAACATTTAGGTTGTTTCCAATTTTTTAAAATTACAGCTGAGTGCCACAGTAAACATCCTCCTACATGTTTCCTTTTGGTTTTACTAGGTCTTATCAAGTTATTTTCCAAATTTCTTATCACTCCTTCCATCTATGAGTGAGCAGAACTGTTTTTCCACAATCTGGCAAATACTAGATATTTTCATATTTAAAAAATTTTTACATAGGATAGGTGAAAACTGATTTTAAAGGTATGTATAGTTTTAAGATGTGTAACATTCTGCCAAATTATCTTTCAGAGATTTTGTGTCAAATTGCTCTCATCAATCCTAAATGTTATCATTTCTTTTAAATGTTGACATTCTGATGGAAACTTGGTATCCTTGCTGTTTTATATTGATTCATTATTACTAAGATTGAACCTTTTTTGTGATTATTGGCCATTTGTTTTCTTTATGTAATGTTTGGTATTATTTTTCTCCCTATTTTTCTATTGTAAAGTAAATGTAAATTTTAGCTCCTACGTGTAGGACAATGATCTATGTTGAATGACTGTGTATGTTACGAAGGTGAGTTTTTTCTCTTTTTTCTTCTGGCATGTGAATACCATTGTTCCAATTGTTCCAATACCATTTGTTGAAAAGACTATTCTTTCCACATTGAATTGCCTTAGCACCTTTGCCAAAAATTAATTGGTCAGGGGCGCTTGGGTGGCGCAGTCGGTTAAGCGTCCGACTTCAGCCAGGTCACGATCTTGCAGTCTGTGAGTTCGAGCCCCGCGTCGGGCTCTGGGCTGATGGCTCGGAGCCTGGAGCCTGTTTCCGATTCTGTGTCTCCCTCTCTCTCTGCCCCTCCCCCGTTCATGCTCTGTCTCTCTCTGTCCCAAAAATAAATAAATGTTGAAAAAAAATTTTTTTTTTAAAAATTAATTGGTCATATTTACACAGGTCTATTTCTGGACTCTCTTTTGTGTTCCAGTGACTCTGATCTCTGTCCCTTCACCAATACAAAACTCTCTTGATTACTGTTGCTTTTATTTATTTATTTATTAAAAAAAAATTTTTTTTAAAACATTTATTTATTTTTGAGACAGAGAGAGACAGAGCATGAACGGGGGAGGGTCAGAGAGAGACACAGAATCCGAAACAGGCTCCAGGCTCTGAGCCATCAGCCCAGAGCCTGAGGCGGGGCTCGAAGTCACGGACCGCGAGATCATGACCTGAGCTGAAGTCCGACGCTTAACCAACTGAGCCACGCAGGTGCCCCATTGTTGCTTTTATAATAAATCTTAAATCAGGTAGTATGATTCCTCCAATTTTATTAGTTTTCAAAACTGTTTCAGCTATTCTAACTTTTTTGCATTTCTGTATAAATTTTTGAATCAGCTTGTCTATATTTACAAAAATTCCTGCTGGGACCTTGGATTGATAATTTGTGTTAAATCCGTACACCAATTTCTATAGAAGTGACAGCTTTACTAGACATCTTCCAATCTACGAATACATTATGTCTCCATTTATTTAGATCATCTCTGATTTCTTTGATCAGAGTTTGTAGTTTTCAGCATACAGATACTGTACATGTTTTGTTAGATTTATACCTAAGTGTTTCATTTGGGAGGAGGGGCTATTGTAAGTAATATTTCTAAACATTTCAGTTTCCAGTTGTGAATTGCTAATATATAGAAATATGACTGGGTTTTGTGGTTGACTTTATATCCTGTGATCTTGCTAAGCTTAAACTCACTTACTAGTTCTAAGAGTTTTGCAGATTTCTTGGAATTTTCAGCAGAAACAGCTGCATTGCTGCAAATGAGGACCATTTTATTTCTTTTAGGCTGTATGTCTTTTTCTTGCCTACTGCACTAGCTAGGACTTCCAGTACTATGTTGAATAAGCTTAGTGAGAATGAACATCCTTGCCTTATTCCTGATCTTAAGAGCAAAGCAGTCTTTCACCATGAAGCATGATGTTAGCTATGGGTTTTCTGTACATGTCGTTTATCAGATTGAGAAAGTTCCCCTTCCACTGTGAATGGATGCAGAATTTTTTCACATGCTTCTTCTGCATCAGTTGATAAGATTACGTACTTTTCATCTTTGGATTGTTAATATGGTAGAGAACATTCATTCAGGTTTAAACACTGAACCAGGCTGACACTCTCAAGAAAAAAGCTTCCCTTGGTCATGGTGTATTATTCTTTTTTATACATTGCTATGTATTTTCTTGAGAATTTTTTGGGTTTATGTGTATGAAAGGTATTGTTCTGTAGTTTTGTTTTGTTTTTTTTTCTTGAAAGGTCTTTACCCAGATTTGGTGTCAGGGTAATGCAAGCCTCATAAAATGAGTTGGGAAATTTTCCCTCCTCTTCAATTTTCTGGAGAAGATTATGCAGGATGGGTGTTAATACTTTATTAGGTAGAATTATCCAGTGGAATCATCTGGATGTTGATGTATCTTTCTCACAAATTCTTTTTTTTTTTCAATAATTAAGGGCTTGGGGCGCCTGGGTGGCGCAGTCGGTTAAGCGTCCGACTTCAGCCAGGTCACGATCTCGCGGTCCGGGAGTTCGAGCCCCGCGTCAGGCTCTGGGCTGATGGCTCAGAGCCTGGAGCCTGTTTCCGATTCTGTGTCTCCCTCTCTCTCTGCCCCTCCCCCGTTCATGCTCTGTCTCTCTCTGTCCCAAAAATAAATAAACGTTAAAAAAAAAAAAATTTAAAAAAATAATTAAGGGCTTATTCAAATTATCTGTTCATGTTGGATTACACTGTTTTTTATTTATGGTACTTTGTGACAGACACAGGTTTTAGATCTTTTTATAATTAAATCTATCAATCTCTTCTAGTATATCTTTGTGTGCTCAGAAAGTTCTTATTTCCTTAAATTATTAATTTTAGGAGTTTTGATTGTAGTGCTGTATTTCCTTCGGGATAATTCATATTTTCAGTTGTGATCAGTCATATGTGATCCATCTAGAATTTAGTGAATGATAGGTGAAGATCCAAATCTTTACAGGTAAAAATTAGTATACAAGAAAAGAATAAGGTGGCCTTAGAACCTCCCAACCCAGAAGCATAGAAGTTTCTCACTTGAACAAAATGTTTACATATTCACAAATACATTAAATGTGTTATAACCATGAAGACTATTTTTAAAAAATCAGATGTATAGATGGAGTACAAATACTCTGAGTATACACAAGAAAACTTTTTAAAGAAGATGATTAGCTAGGAAACACAGAATCAGGAAGTCTTCAATGAACATTCATGCTAAAGGAAACAGTAATCAAAATATGAAAATAACTTCTGAAAACTGAACAAAATTATTTAATGACTTGGGAAAATAGAAGTGTGGAGAAAAGTAGGATGCAAAACTTTCCCTGTGATTCATTCCCTCTCTCTCTCTCTCTTCCTCTCTCTTTTTCATAAAAGACTGAAAAATAATGTACACCTAAATGGATTCCTTTTATGAGCAGAGATAATCAACATTTTAAAATGTTTAAATCATATTTTTCACAAATCTCAAATTCCTCCGGATGGGCCATCGAATCCATTAGTGTCCGTTAATCCGACCCAGTCAGCTGAGCACGGCACACAATCCTTTCTCATCCATTCTTTTGGGTCTCTCCTGAAGCTACTCACTTTCCAAAGGATGACCTTGTCTGAGAAAGAACTACTGTTGATGAATTCATCACCTGGCTTTCTTCCAGAAGCCCCAATACCTCACTTTTGAATACAGTCATAAAAATTCTAGCTGCTACAAGCGTTCTCTCTTGACAGCCAGAGGAAAAGAGTCAAGGAGGTTGAGAATGGAGGAGGAAGAAAGAAGGAGCCAATGTTTTTGTCTTTTATCACTGGATTTCCTCATCAACCAATACCTCACAGCTCACATTCATAGCGTTTATGATCTCTACTCTTTATGCAGGTGAGTTCTGCTGAGATTCTAAGGGAATAAAGGAAATAGAAACCAGATGGTTTTATTGGTTTTGATGTTCCAACTAATCTGTAGAGATATTATTGTGCCTAAATTCATGTGTAAATGCTTTTGTACAAAATGGCTTCCAGTCTAATTTTTCCATCACAGTCATGAATAGCTAATTACAGCCTGTTCACATCACTAGATAGACCATTGCCAGTGTGCTTCCCCCCACCATGGGAAATGGTGATAACTGCAAGCTACCTCTTCTACTTACCCCTGTGTTGGGCCTCTCCAGACAGGGCATGAGCCTTGGCTAGTAACGCACTTGCCTCTGCAGTTTGGGGGCTGACGTCAGTGAACAAACACACACAGATAGAATAGGCCTGGAATAGAGAAAATCATTATCAAGAGTACCCAAATGACAGTATTTCAGAGGATTTTCTAATAGCTCTCATGAAATTGCTAGTTGAGAGCTGTGGATATCAAATCATGGAGTTATAAGAGAGGTGAGTTTGAGTCCCAGCTATTTCCTGTGAGTCTTGAGCAAGTAACTTCACCTTCACATGTAAAAGAAATATATAGTTTCCATCAATTGTGGTTTGGAAAATATTAATGACATGGTTACATGCAAAGCACACATAATACCATCACATGGTAAGTTCTCAATAAATATTAGCCACTATGATGTCTTATTAGGTGTCATGGCAAAACTAAAATCACAACTTTAGCTAAGCTTCTCAAAGGTTCGTTATCAAAGGAAGTTCAGGAGAGTTAAGTATGGACCCTAAAACCATACTGCCTGGGTTCCTAACCCAGCTCAGCCACTGATGACTCAGGCAAGTCACAAACTTCTTCAAATATAAAACCGGAATGACAAAAATGACTGTTACAAGCAGTTGCTGTAAAGATTAAATGAATTAATATGTGTAAAGTGTTTAGGATACCACCTGGAATCTCCTAAGCATGACAGAAGTGGAGATTTTATTACTATTATCATTCGTACTAAAGTGGAAGGAGAAAGAAGAGAGAAACCCCTGGCCCACACCCACCAGAAAGAAAAAAGCCCCCTTCCCCCGTGCCTCATAGTTCACACGGGTCAGACACTGTGAGGTATCTCAAGGAGCCCCAGAGATTTCAGACAACACTATGGAGCTAAGGTAGAGTTCAGAGCTGGTATGTGTGCGGGCTCTGAGGACTCAAATTATCTAAGTTCAAATCCCTGCTCTCTTACTTGTTAGTGACACAACTTCAGCTGAATTAGCTGTAACTCTTTAAGCTTCCGTTTCCTCATCCTTAAAATGAGATCAAATCATAATGCCTCCACTTCATAGGCGTATTGCATGGATTAAATGAGTATACCCTCAAGTGCACATAGTAAAAGCAGTCCATAAATGTTAACTATTTGTGTTGCTGTTGGGAAACACTGACTATATCTTGTTTTGGCAATCCTGATCTGACCGCCGCTTGCACAGTCTTGGACACAAGAAGATGATGGCTTGCTCTGTAAACAGTGGACTCCCTGCCTTCAGACCAACATCCCCTAACATTTCTCCACGGTGTGATTACCTGCAATGCCTTTTCTACAGTATCAGACTGTTTTCACATATACCATTGAATTGCATTGCACGGTTTCTATGATACAGGAAATCTAATCCACTTTTGGCTTCCGGAGGTACCAGAAGCCACAAACAGGTTCTTATTTGAGGAGAGAAAAGGCGAATTTAATAAGTTTCAAGGGAAGTTTCAAGTACAGGATGCATCAAAAAGCCCCACACTGTTTTCATTATAATGACTCAACATTCCTTCCTATTTTGTTTTGTTTTCCCCTGGGCATTTGTCAAATTAGTAAACCTCCAAGTGAAATACTCTTTTGTCGGTTTAAATTTAGACTTGTTGATACAACCAGCTGGGCTAGCCTAGAGGACAAATGACAGCATCACACCAAAATATCATGATTTTTTTTTTTCATTTTAAAAAAGCCCTTTGTGTTTGCTAAAGCCTTAAGTTTGGTTGCCCCTACGGCTTTTTTCCCTGGAGCAGACTCACTTGCTTACCTCTTCCCAGCACCCACAGAGATGAGGGGAAGCCTGGGAGGGGAAATTTGGTCCCAGATCAGGTCAAACAGCAGATACACTCATCCTGAGTCCGGATTCTCTGCCCATGTTGTTTAAGGTTGAGGAAGGGCTCTTGTGTGGATCTGGCGGGAAATCCACCCCACCCCCTAGTTCTTCTGAGAAGCCCAAGCTTCCCTGGTCCTGGGAACGGGGCATGGGGCCAAAGAAGGCCAGTAGGCTGGTGCTCCAGCCAACTCACCAACCTGCTGCAAGTACTGGATGGCCTGATCATGGTTCCTCCTCAGCTGCTCGATCTGCGCGATCTCCTCATACAGACTGACCAGATCTGATGTCCTATCACCCTTAGCAGCAATAACATTGCCAATTGCCTTTTCAAAGTATGCCAGAGCAAGGTTCAATCTGTGGACGGCCAAGGAGGCTCTATAAGAAGAGGGACAAAGATGCAAAGTCAGAGAGGCCCCTTACTTTGCAGACACAAAAGGAACTGATTCTAAGAATGAAACGATTTGGCCTTTAGAGGCCAATTATCTGAGTGGTTGACTAAAATCCAGTCTTGCTATAAACAAACTCCCATTAACCTGCATTTTACCCACCAGATTCCACTGACTGATATTCACTCCCATTAATACAGCATGCTATAGTCTAATTTTATAACAAAGCATAAAATGGCTTCCAGCAGTTCACAAGATGGGTTATTGACCCGTAAACACAGACTTTCTAGAATCAGAATAAAATTTTATTCTGACTCCCTCTCTTTCAGACCAATACAAAGCCATTGCTTTGTCTTGTTTGATTTAGTTTATTCCTCCTCAGTTAAAAATGAGGATAGAGAAAACAATGTAAATATTCCTTCCAAAAGACAGTGGTTCAATAAATTATGGCACATCATATAATAAAATACTTCAGGCTTTAAAAACCATGCTTCCGTTTTAGACTAAATAACATGAGGAGAAATTAAAAGTGTGGCAAATTTTAAAAAGTGATAGGACTACTTAAAATTGACCCTGACAGGGGCGCCTGGGTGGCTCAGTCGGTTAAGCGGCCGACTTCAGCTCAGGTCATGATCTCTCGGTCCGTGAGTTCGAGCCCCACGTCGGGCTCTGTGCTGACAGCTCGGAGCCTGGAGCCTGTTTCAGATTCTGTGTCGCCCTCTCTCTGACCCTCCCCTGTTCATGCTCTGTCTCTCCCTGTCTCAAAAATTAATTAAAAAAAAAACGTTAAAAAAAAAAATAAAATTGACCCTGACATATCTATCTATTGATCAATCTTTATCTCTAAAATATCCATAGCAGTTAAGTTTGGGTTGTGAAATTAAAACTAACTCTTATTTTCTTCTTCATATCTATATTTTCAAATCTTCCAAAACAAAATATAATTTAAAAAATGAGAATAAAAAAGCATTTCATTAAAGTTTATTCCTCTAGAGACAGCAAGCCACAGGCAAATAACATGGTAGTTCAAAGCTGGTTCTCACAGTTATTAGCTTTAAAAAAAATTTTTTTTTAATGTTTATTTATTTTTGAGAAAGAGAGACAGAGACAGAGAGTGAGTGGGGGAGGAACAGAGAGACAGGGAGACACAGAATCTGAAGAAGGCTCCAGGCTCTGAGCTGATAGCACAGAGCCTGACGTGGGGCTCGAACTCACAGACTGCGAGATCATGACCTGAGCTGAAGTTGGACACTTAACTGACTGAGCCACCCAGGTGCCCCCCTCAGTTATTAGCTTTATGGTCAAATTCCAGGAGTCTACATTTCCTTCCAAATAAAACAATGATAAGAATACCTAAATTACAAGGTTATAAAGATTAGATAAAAAATTGTACATGAAATTACTTAACATATAGTGGATACACAATCAATATTACTTCCCCTCACCCTTTGCTTCTTCCATCTTTGTATTCCCAAAGTGGAAAAAATATGTATGTATATGAAATTATTTTATATAAGGCATTGCACAAGTTACAATTTATTTTAAACTGAAAGATTCATCCTTCTTCTGAAGATTGGGATTAACAATCAAAAGAGCACTGGCATGTTATCTGGTAATTCTTTACAGAAAAAATATTTGATCAATCAGACCACTATTTCCTTTGACTATTTACAGCAGAAGTTACAGAATGAAAATGCCTCTCATCAAGAGCTTGTAGGGAGATATTAGCCAAGTTGTCTGGCCTAAACAATCACAGTATATTTTCCCTACCTTTAAAATGAGAAAGGGGATTGCCCTTACTAGATATTTGCTGTATATGAAATATAAGTCAATGTGGTACAGAAGGTGAGCTATGGATTAAGAAGACCCATCTGTAGTGTTGGATCTTCTACTAGTCATTCTGTCACCTTGAGTTACTTACTCTTCCTGTGCCTTAATTTTCTTACCTGTGAAATGAAAACAAAAATACCTACCTCATAGCTTGCAGTAGAGGATTGAACTAAATAAATGACGTAGTGCACTTAGACTAGTTCTTGGAGATAGTTACACTGTTCCAACACTTAGAACAGTGCAGGTACAAAATAGATACTAAATAAATATTGTAGAATGAATGAGTGAAATACACACTAGTATTTATTCTGAAAAAGGAACAAGGCTATCTTTCACATATGGCACAAAAACCTTAGCCACTGACCCATGTGACAGCAGCAGACATTCACTAGACTCTAATTTATGGCTCCGTGGACTTATATCAATAGTTTGATCTAACGTTGGGCATTCAAACACCTCCCCACCATTTCCCATTTGATTTCTAGGTTCATGGTTGTTTAGAGCAGGTAGGCATGACTCATGTATTTCATTTACTTACCATTCTGTCATCGACCCTACCATGCCAAGTGTTTACAGTTTTGGAACCAGATTGTGGATGTGCAGATATCTTAAAAATCTAAGGAACAGTAAACCTTTTATTATTCTTTTTTTTCCCCTGATAATCTGCTGGGCCCACTCTTATATGTAAATACTGTGATTCTCTCTGAGGATACCTAACTCAACTGCAAACCAGTTAAGTCTTGTTCTGGCTTGAACACATCCCAAGTACTTGGTTTCCATATGGAACAGAACTTTCCTTAAAAATTCATGGGCCGTGCATAGCTTTCATGGGCTTCCAATAAACGAACGGTCTTCGTTAAGTACTCTTTCCTTGTCTTTTAAGATACCGTGCTTCATGACAAAAGTAGGTGGCGATTCAGAAAAAGACATAATTTGAGATTAGGTGTGAAAGACAGAATAAGGGCGAGGAGTCCATGAGTTCAGACCATGGATCCAACACTTGTCGCCGTGGACGGTTTGTTTAATCTCAGCCTCAGTTTCCTCTCTCTTTCTCTCTACAATAATTGCACCAACTACCTCACTGCTGTCTATGAGAATTCAATGGGCACTGCACATAAAGCTTAGACCATGGTGTGTGCGTTTGGTAAATAAAACACCTCTTTTATCACCATCTGAGTATCTGGGTTTTTTGCCCTGAGTATTTTTTCTCCCCTTATACAGAAGAGCACAGAACAATCATGTGATACCGGGCCTCATTCACAAAAGCCTAAGCCTCTCAAAGCCCAGATCTTACCTGCCCAAAGCAATTGTCAGGTCTTTCTCTGAGACTTGTAATCTGTGACCACTTCCCTCACATAATTCTTTCAGCTCCTTCATGTTTCTCTCTGCCTTCTGCAGGTTGAAATAAGCCTCTCTGCCAGTGAAACAGTCAAGGAAAATGCTAGGCACACAAACTCCCCCACTTCCCAGGGACAACGGTTGATAAGTAAACAAAAGGTCCACTTGGGAAAATGAAGCAGAATTTGAAAAACAGGCACTTTACTATGTTCTTTATTTTCTATATGTATATGTTGTCAAGAATTCTTTAGAAAATAAACAGAGACCTGGGTTTCTCATGGCAGTAGCCTGAATCCAGGGCTGTGGTGGGTGGTGAGCATTTGGAGAAGCGAACAGAAACTGTAAATTATGCTAGATTTCCTTTAGAGGCATCCATGGTGTGATAATACTCACTTTTCCCAAGTTGCTTCCTGTGAATGGTAAAAGAGAGGAACTAATTCTGCTGAAAGGGACTTTCTGGATCATTTAGAAAGTCCAAGCAAAACAGATTTTTGGCAAAAGGCAAACAGCAAGAAAGAAAATCCCCTTAATTCCCAAATATCCTATTTCCCACATAGTCAGTAGCCCCTTCTAAAGGCATAACAGAGAGGGGCACCTGGGTGGTGCAGTCGGTTAAGCGTCCAACTTCAGCCAGGTCACGATCTTGCGGTCCGTGAGTTCGAGCCCCGCGTCGGGCTCTGGGCTGATGGCTCAGAGCCTGGAGCCTGTTTCCAATTCTGTGTCTCCCTCTCTCTCTGCCCTTCCCCCGTTCATGCTCTGTCTCTCTCTGTCCCAAAAATAAATAAACGTTGAAAAAAAAATTAAAAAAAAAAAAATAAAGGCATAACAGAGAAAGGCAATGAATCAGTTTTTACAAGTTGAGTACCAAGACCAAAAAAGCAGAGAGGGGAACGTGGTAAAGAGGAGAGATGAAGGACACATGGTCTCCAAGAAGACTCATGGTTAATTTTGTTTAATATGGAATGCTTTATAAATTTGCATATCATCCTTGTTCGGGGGCCGTGCTAATCTCTGCATCGTTCCAACTTTAGTGCATGATCAATCGTGAACACGAAATACCATGCACAGTTTTCAAGTAGAGATAGTACCAAAAGGCTGTCAAAATCACATGCTTTTTGAAGAGTAATGGTCTGCCTCTGGGGACATAGAGAACTATTTCTTTTGTCTTTTTTGCTTGGCCTCCAGCTTCATGGCAGTATTCTCAACAGCATTTCAGAAAAACAAAAATGATCAAGAGTCCATTAAATCAGAGACTTCTGGCTGCAGGTTACAATCACCTGGGAGACTTTAAAAAATCTCAATAAACAGATGAACCCCAGACCTACTAAATCAAAATCTCTAGGGTGGGACCCAAACAGTAATAATTCTTAAAGCTCCCCAGGGGTTACAGGTGCTGCCTAGTTTGACAAACATTGCTTTAAATTACCACCCGCTCTCCCCACTCCTATACCACCCCCCACCCACTATCACCCATGTCCTCACTGCTAAAACTGGTCTTCTTGGGTGCTCAATCAAGCAGGACACACTCCGGAAACTTTTCAGCTGGCTAGGGGACAGGTCACCAGTGAGACCCCTCTCATGGCTCAACTCAGAGTTTATATGAACAGATACAGGAGGAATATTCATACCCTTCTAGATGGAGGTAAGAAGCTTGTGGGGGGCCCCGGATGTCAGAATAGAGCTGTGAAGCCTGGTTCAATCTCCCCTGCTCCTAGGTGAGACGACCCGCCTGGGGACATGTGCTCCCAACCCCACCCCCCCCAAGCTCTGATCACAGGCCCAGCCAGGAAAGGAAGGATATTGGTTCTGTAGGAGCCAGGCCACCCCCACGGTGTAGTACAGCATGACCAGAGCTTCCAGGATTTCCTTTTTCTCTGTTTTTGAGGTCGTGTTTTCCTTCCAGGTCAGCAGCGTGCTCCTGGCAGATTCAGCATGTTTCTTGGCCTGAGCTGGGAGGCCTGGGGAAGTTTGAGGGTGGGTGGCAAGAAGAAAAACGTTAAAAAGTCATGTTTCAGTGAAAGACATTTCTGGGAGGAAATAGGTGGGTAGTGTGTCTGTCGTGTGCTCTATAGTATTAGTTTCCAAAGCTGGCTGCGCATCAGAATGATCTGGAATGCTTGTAGAGAATATAGATTCCTGGGCCCCACCCCAGACCTACTGAGTTGGAATCTCTAGACGAATAGAGTCCAGCAATCTATATTTTTAATTAATTCCACAAGTGCTTCTTATGCAGCCATCAGAGCATTCATCTGGGGTCCAGTCTGGAAATCACTAATAGACCAGGAGTAGAAGCTGAGTATCCTGTTCCCAATCTTGCCATTAATGCCATGTGACCTTTTCAACCCACAAAGCTTCTCCATCCTCCAAATGTAAAATGACAATAATTATAGAAGCTGTGCCTTTACCAAACACCTGGAGCTAGTCCAGGAACAAACTAGGTTAGGCCACAGAGTGCTACGCTTTGAGCTTTCTGGAAAAGGCATTCTAAAAATACAAGGGCTTATGAATACAATTACTTCCATCTGGGGATTTTTTTTTTTCAATCCAAGATGAGGCTGGATAGGCTAATTGGTCACACACACACACACACACACACACGCACACTCTAATTGCTAAAGGCAGTGAGGCCCTCACTAAGAAGACAAAGGGATCCCTGATGGGAAAAGAGTAGCTCCAGAGAAAAGAGAAAGGCCAGCAGAGAACATATTATCCTAGAACATTATCTCCTCTGCTCTACTGAAGACAGTTAGGGCTGGTGTTCACGTTCAGCTCTCCTCTCTGCAGGTTGGTAAACATATTCACCCCTGCCAGCTAGGCCCACTGCACCCGTAATTCTCACTTCACAGCCCCATCCCTCAGTCCGCTCTGCCTCTGGCCCTTAGAGCCTGTTTTCACAGTACAGGTAGAATGAACAGCCACAAAGATGATCTTGAAAGGTCTTGAGGCCTGTGGCCCTCATACATTCCATGTGCAGGACCTCCTTAATGAGTCGCTACGAGGTAGGGGGAACAAAGCTTCCCTGGGAGAGCCCTAAAAGGGACCTGGAAGCCAAGAAGTCTTTGTAGAACACTCAGAGGTTCCTGTTCTGTAGGTCTCAACTTAAGAGATAAATGGAGTCTGTGGCCAAAGAGATGGCTGTGCCCTAAGTTACCAGGCAATAGCACCCCTCAAATTGCACTGCACTTCATAAACACCCTGTGAAAATGCAGATTCCTGAGCCTTGTTTCCAGTAGTTATGGTTGACAGGTTCTGAGGTGAGAACAAAGGATTTACATTCATAACAACCATCCTAGGTGATACTGATGCAGGCTGTCTAAAGACCACACTCAGAAAAGCATTTAGTAAAATCTTTATACAAGAGGTGGGACTCATCTTACTTTGAAGAGTAGGTAGTTTGACTGATAGAGAAGAATGAGGAGGGGTTTCCACTTGTAGTAAACAGCGTGAGGCCATAAAGACAGAATAGGCAACGTGTGTGTGTGTGTGTGTGTGTGCGCACGTGCATGCACACAGGCACACCCATGTGCGTGCATATGCTGGTGGGGTGGGGTGGGGGCATGTAGGAGCACCATGGAAGGCAGTAAGGAGACCAGCCTGACTGAAAGGGAGATTTAAATGTAAAGACACCCAACGTGTGAACTGGATGGGAAAAATGGAATCTTGGATGCCAAGTTGAGGAGGCTGGATTTGATCTGGTGGGTAATGGGAAGTCTTTATAGGTCTTGAAGAAGGGAGCAGCTACAGAAAAACCTGCCAAGGACATCAGACAAAGACAATAAAACTGGAAACTAAGGAAGTCTTTTTATCAAATAGGCTGTTTCTACAACCACACAGGCCCTTGGAAGTGTGTCAGCAAGAAGTGAAGGAACCCAATCTAGATGCTTCCCTCTGTCTGTAGGAAGGAGCAAAGTGAAGCTGGCTGAGCCACTGAAAACCACCCCTGAATCAGCACAATGCTGCTTCTGGGCTCCTGAGTGGGAAACTAATGAGAAAATAGTTCTGAGGCTTTGCAAGTCTGCCCTGCCAGCCACCCCCACCTAAGTGTCCAGTTCTGGCTGTGAAACCCCCAGAGGAATACTTTTCCTCTAAGTTCAGCAGCCAATCAATTATCGGGTTCCTCTTCTCCACTTTATCATGCCCCACAGTGTGGTCCTTCTGATGAAAAAGCTGAGCTGTGTAACCACTGGGTTTAAACAAACTGAACACAGATCTCAATTTAAAATGTCTCATTAGGGGCACCTGTGTGGCTCAGTCGGTTAAGCGTCTGGCTCTAGATTTCAGTTCAGGTCGTGATCTCACAGTTCATGAGTTCAAGCCCCATGTCAGGCTTTGAGCTACAGTGTACAGCCTGCTTGGGATTCTCTCTCTCTCCCTCTCTCTCTGCCCCTCTCTTGCTCACATTCTCTCTGTCTCTCAAAATAAATAAATAAACATTTTTTTTTATTTCAAAAAAATAAAATAAAATAATAAATTGGCTCCTTAAAGTCAACCCCAAAGGAAAAAGTCACTCCTTTACTGTTCCCAGAATCCATTCTGGTCTCCAAAGTGGGGTGCATGTAGCCCTACAGTTTGCAAGATGCCATAATGATGTAGGGAAAAAAACTAAATGTCTCTATTTTTAAAATTTTTGTTTTCTGTTTTTATGAATATATATTATATAAGATATTAATACTACTGCCATAACTTATAAATACACACACGGAGAGTACTCAAATTTTTTGTAGTGATAAGGGAGCTAATTCTCAAGAGTTTAAGAGATCACTGCTCTAAACAAACGTTTTCCAATATTTTCAACTATGAAAGAGCTCGTCTCATGTTAAAAAAAAACTCACTTTGTGGTATTTTTCTGGCATTTCCTACGTGAGAAAATTCATGATGACAAAAAGTACTATGAATCAGTGTCAATAATAATTTGAAATAGATTTGCATTTTACTGATTTCAAGAACACCCTTTTCCATGTAAAGATAACACTGCATAGATGTACATGTATGAGTCTCATGTCAACCCTCTCTGGAGGAGGCTCACAGAGTGATGATCTTGTTCTTGAACTCCAAGCCCCATCTCCCTAGTTCCAATGTCAACTCTGAGAGACCAAGTCATTTTCCTTTACTTGCCCTTCTTCCAAGCCAAGGACACCATCCTTCTCCCTGCACCAACAGTTCGGCAATTACAGAGGGAAAAATCAGACCTGCTCCTGGAGCCTGAGATTCAGAAATTACAGGGGATGTTGATGAATTGGAAATGGGTCCCAGTATTGTCCACCAAACATATCAAAGCATTTTGCTTTAGTTTGGGATGTGATTCCACAACTGATGTCTGTTATTCTAACTCAGGCCAGAGGGAATCTGCTCGGAGACACCCAGTCTTTGGAGTTGCTGCTGTCACCTTTGATCATCATCTATATTTAAGAAGTCAGCCTACGGCCAGACTTCCCAGATACCAATCTTGCCTCAGCCACTTCCTACTATCCCTGTGGCCTTGAACAAGTTACTTTATCTATGCTGCAGTTTATTCATCTATAAAATGGTAATGAAAATACTTTCTACCCTGTAGGGTTCTTGTAAGAATGTAATTAATTCATGAAAATAAATGGTGCCTGGCACATAGCAACAAAATGAATTTGAGAAAATTACTCCTCCTCCTCCTACTACCAGCGTCCATTCTCTGAAGCCATTTATTAAATGTGCCCTTGCTTTGGACATTTTTCATAGAGCTGCTTACAGAATCCCTGGAAAAGGCTGCATTCTCAAATGCAGTCTCACTGCAGGCAGGCATGAGGTTTCCTGCAGGTCAGGTCACCTGGTTTTTATCATTCCCTGTTATCCCTGTATCAGTGTGGGTTGTTTTTGTTTTTGTTTTTTTACCAACTAGACAGAGAAGGTAGAGTTCATAACTTACGCTTCCTTTTTCTGTATTTTACGGCACTTGTAATAATAGAGTCCGGGATACCTAGAAAGTCTCAGCAATAACAGGCTAATTTACTGCTTTATTAATAATAAGCAAAATATCAGGAAACCGCTTATCTATGCACTTACATTCTTCTTCCTGAACTCTTGCCAACACTTCCCCACTAGGTGACAAGCACCTTGTTGTTCTGTGCCTGCCCTTTGCTCACCGGCTGAAGCGCTAGGCTCCTTAGGCTCGTCCCCAAGTCTGCTGGCACTAGGGTCCCACCTCCGGCCCATGCTCTAGCCCACCGTACGGCAGCCTTCACATGGTGCCCTGCAAAGGCTCTGTGCTCTCTCGTGTCGAATCCTGAATCCTATTCCATCAATCGCCTCTTTTTTAAAACCTTCAAATGCTCTCACTAAAGGGCTCTTTCCTCACTCTACAATCTTCCTCTTCTAAAATCATCTTCACATGACTTTTTTGGCTCGGCCAGTTACTCTCCACTTTTCTCTTGTTCCTTTCAGTATGCAGGGCCCAGGCCCCCACGCAGTCCCTTCGTGCCTGGGATCTGGCTTTTGCTCTAACCACTCTGCTGGCACTTTTCTCCTTAGGCCCCCAAAGACCTCCTACTAAATAAATCCAGTCACAGTTTCTCAGACACTCTTAGCTGCTTGGCTTCTCCTCTTGGCCCCTAGGACACTGCACCAACCCAGTTCTCCTTTCTAAACCTTCTCTAATTGCTCCCTTGCTAATAACTCTTGCTGATAACTAATAACTTGCTAATAACTCTTTGCTCCCTTCTCCAAGGGTCTGTCTTTCAGTGTCTTCCTTTTCTTCTCTTTCCCTCTTGGAAGCCTGAGCAATTCCTAGCACTTCCACCTTGGCCTCCAAGCTTACAACTTTCCACGTCCCCTTCCCAGGTCTGCCCTCAAACACTCCTCCATGCTTGCGACTCTCCTCCTGTCCTCCCAAGTTCTAGTCCCAAATTTCCAGCACCAGGTAAAAATGTGCTAGTGGATTTCTAAAAAAATTTTTTTTAATGTTTATTTATTTTTGAAAGAGAGAGACAGAACGTGAGTGTGGGAGGGGCAGAGAGAGAGGGAGACACAGAATCTGAAGCAGGCTCCGGGCTCTGAGCTGTCAGCACAGAGCCCGATGCGGGGCTCAAACTCACAGACCACGAGATCATGACCTGAGCCAAAGTCAGCCGCCCAACCAACTGAGCCACCAAGGTGCCCCAAAAACATGCTAGTGGATTTCTCTACTGCAATTCAGAATCACAAAAACCTGGATACGCCACTCCTCTCCCCAGTGCACTCCTGTCCCTGACCTACTTCCCTCTGTAAATGGCACCTGCTGGGGCTGGACCTTCCTGGTCATCTTTGGGCCTCAATTCTCCTCAACCCCTAATCGAACATCACATCCTGCCAATTCTTCCTTCACAGCCTTTTTTTTTAAAGGCTATATTTAAGGGGGCACCTGGGTGGCTCAGTCGGTTAAGTACCCGACTCTTGGTTTCGGCTCAGGTCACAGTCTCACGGTTCATGAGTTCGAGCCCCATATCAGGCTCCGCACTGACAGCATGGAGCCTGCTTGAGATTCTCTCTCTCTCCCTCTCTCTCTGCTCCTCTCTCTCTCAAAATAAATAAATAAACTTAAAAAAAAAAGCTTAACGGTTATATTTGAATAGATAATACATTTCCATAGTTCAAAAGTTAAAATTGTATGAGAAGGTCAATGTTGAGGGGCCTCACTTCTAATCTTCCCTTTCACTGCAATCCCCCACTAGGTAATTTGTTTTTGCTTCTGTCTTGTGTATCCTTCAGTGTTTATGTAAATATAAACACAGATTCTCTCTCTCCCCTTCTTTTTTTCTCACAAAATGAGGCATATTAAACACCATACCATGTTGCACATTCTCTTTTGCCTAACGATGCATCCAGGAGCTTTTTTCCTAGTAGTATATGGCACTTCCTCATGCCCTTTTTATTTTTTTTTTCTTTCTTTATTTTTTTTTTCAACATTTATTTATTTTTGGGACAGAGAGAGACAGAGCATGAACGGGGGAGGGGCAGAGAGAGAGGGAGACACAGAATAGGAAACAGGCTCCAGGCTCTGAGCCATCAGCCCAGAGCCTGACGCGGGGCTCGAACTCACGGACCGCGAGATCGTGACCTGGCTGAAGTCGGACGCTTAACCGACTGCGCCACCCAGGCGCCCCATCCTCATGCCCTTTTTAAAGCTGCATTTAACCTGCTGTAGGTATTAGTCCTCTAGTGGTGAGGGCACTGTTTTTTTTTCCAATCTTTTACGATAATAAACAGTGCGGCCAAGCATGATCTTATCCATATGTTATAAGTATGTATTCAAGAAAAAGTCCCAAGAAGATAAAAGATAAATGCATCTGTCCTTCAGAGACTCTTAAATCCCTACTCATCATCCCACTTGTCACTTCACTAG
Organism: Prionailurus bengalensis; assembly: GCF_016509475.1. Lineage (NCBI taxonomy): Eukaryota > Metazoa > Chordata > Mammalia > Carnivora > Felidae > Prionailurus > Prionailurus bengalensis. The sequence continues at coordinate 212,849,161 of NC_057343.1, forward strand.
CACATTATTACTACATACACCTAGATGACTGGATAGCTTACCTTCTGGCATCATTGCTAGATTAACCTTTCTAAAAGCACACTTTGCTTCATTCATCTCCTTGCTGGAAAAATCTCCAGGAGTCCTCCTTGCCTACCAAACAAATCACAAATTCCTTAGCCTATATATAAAACCCACCACAGTCTGCAAACACACCCTCTTTTCCAGGTTCACCCCAACAGCCTGCTCACTGCTTTCAAAGATACACATTGTGCTGTCCCTCCAGGCTCCGTTCTTCACCAGAAGGCCACCCCTTCCTTCTGCCCAAGCTCTGCACATTCTTCAAGGGTCTTCCTGAATGACCCCTGCCCTCTGAGTCTACCACTTACCACCTCAGTCAGAAATGATTCCATCCAACTTCCCCAAAGCCCTGTATTTAAATCACTTACATGGCATTTGACTTCTGGTGCCTTCTGTCATAACTATGTCTGTATGTAGTTCACCTTCCACACGAGGTGGTAAGTTCTCTGGGGCAAAGACAGTGCCTTCTCTACCTTAAATTTCCCAACGTGCTCTTCATGGTATTTCAAATATGTAAGTCTCTCAGTAAATACTCACCGGAAGACTGTTTATTGAGAGAAGTCAGCCCTTGGGCTTGACACCCCCCCCCCAGTCCTGGAAGAGGCTCACAGGGAAATGAGGCAAGAGGGTCTGAAGGCTGTAAAACACACATGTGCAGTGAAGCATGAACACTCACAGATGCATACATCCCACCTACACAGAAGGCTGGCTCATAAATTCCGCCCATTTTACAGCAGCTGAGGATTAATGACAACAAAACTAAGTGGAGCTCAGCAAGACTTCATCCCTCTTGAAGGTTTGTGATTTCTCAAAGCTTTGGTTGGTTTATTCCGTGGACCACAGGCTTTAAAAAGAGTTAAAGTAAAGAGACTGGGTAAATATTATAACTGAAATAGGAGGTTTTTCTCAAGAAAAGGTCACGATCATAATCTATTCTGGAAAAATTCTAGGCTAGGTTTCAGAAAGTCTGGGTTCAAGGCTGGGCACTGTTAAACTACATAGGCATTTGGTCTAATCAGGAAGTTGCTTTTCCCATCAAGGAAAAATAAACAAAACCTTCCTTTACGGGAAAACTTTTTTTCCTCCCTCCAACATACTACCCCAAATGTGGTTCACCATTCGTGTGATAGGAAGAACTGTAAATCGAGGGAAAAAGGATGGTGTTCTCACCATCTTTTGTGATAGGACCGACTCACCTATCTTGACTCAGCCTGGAACCTAACTGGAAAAGTAAAACTCAGAGTCCGTTTGTGACCGTTCATGGAATGGTTGATTTCAGAAGATGACGACCAACTTCCTTCCACAGACCTACCACCATAACCTCTCCCAACACAGGGAGGGACCTGTGGCCTGGCCCGCGTTCAGACAAATGTCCCCTTCAAACACTCGTGGGGCTTCCCCTCCAGTTCGAGCCGCCATCACTTCAAGTCTCAGGTTCAGCAAGTCTCCTACACAGTCTCACCGAGTCTGGGCTCTCCCAGGGCCCAAGAGTGTCCCTGTCGGTGCCAAAGCAAATGCCAGTGATCTGCCACCTGCCAGCCAAATCCATGGGTCTCTCTTCAGCCCGCATGTCATCTGACCTCCCTCTGCCACCTGACACTGCACTTCTTTTTGAAACCCTTTCTCTGACACAGCCCCTCCTGACTCTTCTATTTCCTTTGCCGACTCTGCTTCCGCGGACCTTCCCGATGCTCTCATCCTCCTATCTTCTCTCCTCTGCCTTCTTTCCCTCTCTTTCTACATCCTTTTGCTGATCAAGCTCATCTGCTCTTATGGCCTCAACTTGCTCCTGTGTGCTAACCCTCCCAAGCCGACATCTTTCCTGAGCCCGAGCTCCACTCCTCAGCTGCCTACTGACCATCCCACCATGATGTTCCCTGAGTACCTCACGCTGGCTGAGATCCAGCCTGTCTGAAACCAGACTCGGCATCCTCTTCCTCCTTCCCCCATACGCCTGCTCTTCCCCTCTAGTTCTCCATTTCAGCTAACCGTCCAGGTCATGCCCTGTGCAACCTCAGCTCTTCCCTCAGCTTCTCGCTCCAAGTAGAATTGCCCACTAAACACCACCACTTCTGAGTCATTTCTTCTGCATTCCAACTGCTGTGGCCAGTGCCTTCATTGACTCCTGTCTGGGCAGGATAGAGGCCTAACTGATCTGCACCTCTACTTTTTCTATCAATCCAACCCATCCTCCAGAGTCTCTAACAGAAGCTTGATTATGTCACCACCTCAGTCAGAAACTTTTTAAAAAATTTATTATTATGTTTATTTATTCTGAAAGAGAGGGGGGGGAGGGGCAGAGAGAGAGGGAGACACAGAATCCAAAGCAAGGCTCCAGGCTCTGAGGTGTCAGCACAGAGCCCGACGCGGGGCTCGAACCCATGAGGGTGAGATCATGACCTGAGTGGAAGTCGGATGCTCAACCCACTGAGCCACCCAGGGGCCCCTCCCTCAGAAACTTTTAATAATTCCCTAAAGTCCTTGATACGTGGGGCCAACTTAACTTTCCAGTCCTATTACCAGGCATGACCTGTCTGTCCTAAGGTGTCTCCTGTTCTACCCTAACTTCTTGGTCCAGGGGGAAACTACAGTGTTCCGTGAAAGTAGTTTCATAGAGAATAAAACACCCTTTCACTCCATCTCCTCAGATCAACACATATGGAGGCCCAACTCTGTGTTCTCTACCACTCCTCTCGAAATCTACTTGGAAAACTTTACTCCTCTGTCAAAGACAGGACAAATGTCACATTCTTTCTGCAGCCTTCCCTGATTTCCCTCTCCAGTGGCAGAAGCACTCACCTGCCTCATTTGTTTCTCCAGAACTTTGTTCCCGCCTCTATTATAACTTGTTCCTGCCTATTATAAGATCTCTGTATGCTTATAGAATACCAGTATTCATTTATGCATCCCTGGTGCCTACCACAGTGCCACCAGACTTAGAACAGGAATTCTCTAAGTGCTAAAGTGGCACAAAGCTAAAATGTGACTGTTATCATGAAGGCAACACGTTTATGAGGATGAAATAGAGAAATTCCAAATGAAGAACAGTGTAGCTCTAGAAGAAAATTGCCTTTTGCTGAAGACCTTCCTGGAGTCTCTCAAATCTCACAGACAAGTGGCTGCCGTTCTGCCAGTAAGTGAGGACCCCCTCCTGTCTTTAGCCACGCCGGCCTTCTCTCAGAACACAACAGATGTGTTCTAAGGCCTAAAGGAGCCTGTGACCTCACTGGCCCCAGTGTCAACCACTCATGGGCTTGCCACATCAGTAGTCAATGAATCTAAAGTTTCATGTAAAACATGAGCTCAAAAGGGCCCAAGGAGCCCTAAGAAGGAACACACGTTCTCAGTTAAATAGAATTTATGATAGTGGTTAATAAATTGGATTCCATTTCAACTTTTCCAAAAGCTCTGATTTTTGATATCCAGGCTCCTTATGGCCCAGGCATATTGCTTCCCTTCCCCTGGAGCGCTCAAATCTCTCAAGACCTTAAGTCACTCACTTATGTAAGCTATGCCCCACCTGAAGACTCAGGTCCAAGGGGTACTTGAAAAAGCCCCGGGCCAGAGGCTCAGTTCTACCCAGTGGTAACATCTGCTGATCCACACTGTGCACCAGGCACTGTACATGAGACCAGTCCCTGCTCTCATGGAGCTTCTGTTTCAGGGACAGAGGCATTTTTAAACAAAGCACATGTGAGTTTGTACAAAGAGATCCATGGTAGAGATGTCCCTGCAGGAAGACGTGGCTGGCCAAGGGGCACAGAGCCCTGAGCTGACTGTGTCCTCAGTTCCAGAGATGTGTTTTGGCCTCAGTCCGTCTGAACAAATATTTCCTGGGCCTCTACTGCAAAATTCCTGCCCTTGTGGATCTTACACTTAGGTTTCAGTTTTAGCAAATGCATTCCTATCTTGTTCCTCTGTACAGAATACCTTCCAGAGGCTTCATTTCTCTAGGATGAGGACTGTCTTTTCCTCAGCAGATCTTCCAGGAACTTGAGGGCTGTCCATGGAATTCAGGTCCCGTTACTGTGTCTGCCACCCTGATGTTGAGCGTACATAATCGCCTGTCCTTCCCCCGTGGACCTGTGGCTGGAACCCGTGATATTGTCCTCTGCCCCCTGTGCCTCAGTGCCCTCATCTGTAAACTACGGATGATAACTGTATTTCCCTCCAAGGGATATTAGGAGGACTAAATGAGACTAGCTTGGCACATGCTAAGTACTCAGTAAATTAACTATCATTATCATCATTATTTCTAAGATCCCTGACACACTGCCTCATCCACGGACTTTCCCACCTCCTGAGGAGGTGTGAGTTGGGGGCAGGAAGGACTCTCCCCCGGTCATCCCCACCCCCACCACGGCTGTGGGTTGGCTTAGTTTGGCTCTCACGAGCTGGCCCACCCAGACCCAGCTGGGGAAACCAAGTACCTCTCAGTGTCAGGTAGCCATAAGCCAGGCTGGCCAGAGCCTGTGCACATTTCCAGTGTTCTTCCCCAAAAATAATCCGAGAAAGGATGACACAGCGAATCAGCTCCTTGTTTGCTTGGATATTCTGCAGACAGCAAATCAGTCAGTATGTGTTTTTGGAAAGAAGGGACAGCTCCAGCCCACTCTCTTCTCATGGGAATGTAGGACTGAATTCACCTGTTGTCTTTGTCTCTTCTCCTCCCTTCCCGTCCCACACCCACTCCAACAGGGCCTGCTGACTGTCCCTTATTCCTAAGTCCTTAAACCAAGCTCTTCTCCTCATTTCTGCCACGAGTACCTGGCTCAAAACACCCTCACCTTTTACCTGGCTGACCATGACAGCCATCCCTGCTTCCACTCCTGTCCCCCTTCCCCCAGTCTGCTTTTCACATCACAGCCAGAGTGACTTCCTTCAGCCTTTTATTGTGAAAAACGTCAGCCATATACAAAAATAGCATGGAGAATGGCTCACTTCGCTTCATGAGGTATCTACTCATGGTCAGTCTTGTTTCATATCCATCCTTCTTATCCACCCACCCTATTATTTTGAAGAAAATCAGTATTAAATCATTTCATATCTCATAAGTATCTCCAAAAGACACAGACTTAGACACATAACCAGAAAATCACTCTCACCAAAACATTAACAGTAATTCTGTAATGTTAAATATCTATAATCTCATAAATCTAATAATTACCTCATAAATCTAGTATTTTTTTGATAATTTGCCTGTCTGCACATAGAGATCAGTCTCCTGAGTCTCATTCCTCTGTAGGTTCCATTTCCACCTCTAGTTCTTTTTATTGAAAATTATATGCTGAAGAAATTGGGTCATTTGGATGACAGTGTTTCCCAAACATGTAAATTCTGTTTTCCAAACATGTAAATTTTTTGAATGCGTTCTTATGGTGTCATTCAACATGTCCCTCCATTCCCTGTCTTGTCTTTATATTGGTAGCTGGATTTAGAAGTTGGGTTTGCTTGGGGATCTGGGTGGCTCAGCTGGTTGAGCGTATGACTTTGGCTCAGGCCATGATCTCGAAGTCTGGTTTGTGGGTTCGAGCCCCACATTGGGCTCTGTGCTGACAGCTCAAAGCCTGGAGCCTGCTTCAGATTCTGTGTCCCTTGCTCCCTGCCCCTCCCCTACTCATGCTCTGTGTCTCCCTCTCTCTCAAAAATAAACATTAAAAAAATTTTTTAAAAAAGTTGGGTTTACTTTAGCTTTATTTTTTTTTTTAAGCAAAACTATTTCATAGTTCTCATACATTTTTCCATCAGAAGACATCTATGGTTGGTTGGCTTTTTTTCTGATTATTGGCACAACTACATGGATTCACTCATAAAATGTTATAAAATGCCAATATCCAATTCTATCAGTGTTTCTTCATGTGTTAGCTGGATTAATTCTACAGACAACTCTCCCCTCACCTCTTGTTTGGTTACCCAATAATACAGTTTATAATAGAAGGACAAGATACACAACTTATTCTTTCCCTTTATTTGCTAGCTTTCAAAGTAATGAGTTCAGTCACTAGCATCCTCCACTGGTGACCAAATAGTTTGTTACTATTATTATTATAAGCATGGATTTGAAAACCTATCTGATGCTCCTGAACATGGCAAACTAATTTCTAACTTGGCTTTTGCACATACTGTTTCCCGCTTGGGATGCTCGAATACGTAATCACTTTCTCATTTAATTTTCATTTTGTTCACTTCAGAGAGGCCTTTCTTGACATCTTATCTAAAAACAGCCTCTCACCCCCGTCACTTACTATCCCATTACTTCTTTTATTCTTTTCTTCATGGCACTTAACTCTCTCTGATATTGCACTAATGGTTATTTTTTTGTCTATTAATTGTCTCCTCAAATAGAAGCTCCTTGAGAACAGAAGCTTATTCTTCTTGTTCACTACCATATGCCCAGTTCAGAGGAGATGCTCATTCAACATGTGCTGAATGAGTCATCTCTTTATCAGCCAGGAGAAGAGGATGGGGTGGAAAGAGCCGCTGCTGCTCGTAGAACTCACAGGCAGAGCTCCCCAAGAAATCACAGAACTGCATTTTGGAGTCACAGATTTCAGTGACTTTACAAAGACAGCTATCAAATGGCTGCACTGACTGACAAAACCAAGCCTGTATCTCCTGGTGAGGTGAAAGCAGCACTTCAAAGACTCAAAGCTTGGCATTTCAGCTCTGTTTCTAGTGTCTACTGACCGTGGTGCTCTGGGCAAGACCACCCTGGGTTCCAGCTGCCGCCTCATCCCTGTGTCCCTCCTCACCTGCCGCCTCACCTGCCCCCGGCTCACACGTACACATACAGAGAAGGTGACAGCACAGGCCCCTTCGTGCTTTAAAAACACCCATTCTGTCAGAAGTTTTGAGAGTTCTCCATGGGCTCACCACAGAATTTATTAAGTTTCATTTTGAGGAGGAAGCAGAATACCATGAAAAGTCACTGGAACGGGAGTACAAAGCCTCGCGTGCTGTCCGGGCTCTGGACATTCTGCATTCATCCATCCTCAAACTCCCTGCCCTGGCGAAACGGAGATAACCAATGTGGGCTCTAGAGGTCTGCGCCTACTGCCATCCCTCCTGCCCTTCCGGCCTGTGAGCGCTGGGTGGGGCTCGTTTAACTCCTAAATCTAAATCTTTGTTATTATCTAAACTGGCCACGGAGTTATGAAGCCTTAAAAACCATACTTGGACTCTGGCAGATGGTACTTGTCTGTCTCTAAAAGTGAAGGTTCTGGCCTGGGTCTGTGAGATACTAATGGGTACAGGCCAAGGCGGCCGTCCTCTGCAAGTCCTCTGAACAATTTACAAAGGTGGGGTAAATGTATAGGTAGATCCAACGAGGGGTATCAGCCTCTATCATCTGCCTGTGAGGTGTCTCTCAGCCTTTCCTAAAGCCATCTACAGACCTTTCTCCATACATGATTTTAAGCTCATTTTTTCCCTTGGCCAGGAAGTCACTGCATGAATTCCTCTGCTGATAAATCATGCCCTGGGAGCAGATGGGTGCCCGCATTCTAATCGTGAAGGTCACTGTCATCCTGTCTCAGGTTCCTGCATTTTGAACACTCTCATTAAGCGAGGTCCTAGTTACAAGTCTTTGCCTTGTTCTTAGAAATGCATACCTGGACTTCGACCTCTGCTGCTACCTCCTGTTTCTGGTGATTTCATTTGCTTATGAGTCCAATGAAACCGCTGGCATCTTATTTATATCCTTGCTGCTTCTGAGCCTGGACCTCAGCCCGGCTACTCTTGTTCTCAGCCTCCTGCCTCACTAGCCTGGCCTTTCCTGTCACCCAAGAGATACCATTCTGAAACCTTTCAGGAGAGACTTTTTGAAAAGTTTTTTACTGAAAGGTCATTCATCAAACATCAACACAAAGAATAAAGCATTAATTTTTAGTCTAAAGCCAGGAGCACAGCTATTCCATAAAAGAATGCACAGTGAGCCCTGTGTGGAGCCTGAGGGCAGGCTGGCTACCCAACTATGCTCTGCTTTCGTTTCTTCCACCTATAAAGAAATACAACTTCCTCTACTTTGAGTGCTTCAGTCTCCAGTTAAGGCAGAGATTCTGTAATCATGGACATATTTTTAAAGGGAAACTAAAACCTAGTGAGCTTTTTTGGTTTTACCATTTTTTTCTTCATCAGCTGAGCTATTTTCTTCTGGGATTGGGCCAATTTGTCTTCAGGAAGAGACATGCAGCCTACGGCCATCTCCTCCGTGGCCTTAGTGTCTTCTTCACTCTCTCCAGACCCGCTAGATGAATACAGTTCATCTCTTTGCTGGTATGCTGGCTTCTTGGCTTGCTGTGACCTGTAGATACCAGCGAGGGGCATGGATTCAGATCTGACCTCTGCATATCTCAAACAAGGTAAAATTGAAGGACAGAGCCCTCCCAGCTGGGGGCTAGGGATATGCTAACATAAACTTGAAGGAATAAAGTCTGGTGATAAGCTCTTGTCACCCTTGAAGCCCAGAATCAGGATGGCAATGTGTTGATTCAAATAAAACAGATTTGGCAAACCACCCACCTACACCAGAGTCCCAGCTCTGCTACTTACTAACCACATGACCCTAAGCAAGTTATCACGTAATTTGCTTCTTTGTAAAATGAGGTCAATCCAATGAGATTATTGGATTAAATCAGATAATACTCATGAATCACTTAGCATAGTGCCTGCTATTTAGTAAGTACTATTTTAGCATTAGCTATAATCATTTTATTAGCTCCATGATTTGGTTTCTTCATCTACAAAATGAAGGTGGTGAATTGGAAGATTTCAAAGATCTTTTATATTCTAAAATTCTGATTCAAACCAGGAAAGAAAACGGATATAATGAATTAATGGGAAGGGAATTAACAGTTTGTGGCTAGACTTCACGTGTCCTCTTCCATATTTCTTAAAAGTAGTGGCCAACTACTAAAGCAAGATGTGGCCCCACCAAGGAGAGGGCAGGGAACTCCACAGTCAAGAGCAGATTCAGAAGCAAAATAGAACTCTCAGTTGTGTTACCGATAAATGTATTAAAAAGAGCTGAGTGGGTTGAAAATCTCCCCCTCTCCACTCACCTCTCTCTCTCTCTCCTACCCTCCTTCTCCCCTCTCCTTTCTCACTTGCTCAATGTAGATCTCTGACTTCAAAGCTGAACATAATTATGAATGGGTGATTGGAAACGGTAAAGATAAAAGTCAAGAGTTAATCTCATACACACCAAAGACATAACCATGTCCTAACATGGCCAGAAAAATCAAAGTGATCCAGAACAAATGGAATTCTAAAATCTTAAGTACAACAACAGAATGTTCAATTAATTATAAACAAGTCCCCCAAAAGAATCACTTTTGTATTCACAAGCTTTTAAAAATTCAACCCCTATATAGTTTTAAGAATAAAATTTATCTTTCTTTTCCACTGATAAGTAATGAATGTTCACTGTAAAAAAAAAAAAAAAAGGAAAACACAGAAAGAAAAACAAATGTCAAGTGTAATCTTTCACATTAGGTTTGAAACATGAGATGTTAATATCCATCCAGACTTCCTGTTCTAAATAACCTACCCAGAGGTATATGAGCAAACCAGGTCAAGTGGATAGGAGAGCAACATTTCTTCAGGCAAGAAACAGAAGTGTGCTTTCAGAAGACACACAAACTCAATGGAAAAGCCAGAGAACATGGCTGATGTAATGTGATCAGAAGGTAGGTGCTACATTTCCCTCCTCTCTGCCTAGTGAATTCCATACTCCTCCTTCAAGACCCGACTCAGGCGTCACCTCTGCTGGAGTCTTGCACTGGAGTAGTAAGCAGAAGGGCTTGCAAAAATTTCCTCCAAATTTCTACTATACTGCAAATCACATTATAGTCTCATTTTCAAAATTTGTTTTGTTTCTGAGTCTTCACTTTCTAGCAAATAAACTCCACCAGAGCCAGGGCTAAATCTCATTTGTTTCTGAAACCCTGATACCTGGCTTACAGTAAAAACAAATAATGAATGGCTTGTTAAAGGATGAACAAATGAATGAAAAGAGAAACGGTAGTCTTTAGGATACTTGAAAAATACTGAAGATAGAGGGAATCTGTGGCAAGAGATCATGAGTCAAGAAAAATAAAAGAAAATTTAGTCCCTCAGTAGAAGATTTTGCTTAGGCTGCATACTTCACAGATCTGGAGCAGAAGTTCAATATATCAGGGTCACCAAAGAGATTGTCAATTATGGATCTTAAAAATGATAAGCCCTAAATATTTTATTTTATTTTATTTATTTTTATTAATTTTTTTTAATGTTTATTCATTTTGGAGAGACAGACCAAGTGTGAGTGGGGGAGGGGCAGAGAGAGAGAGAGAGACAGAATCTGAAGCAGCTCCAGCCTCTGAGCTGTCAGCACAGAGCCCAATGTGGGGCTCGAGCTCAGGAACCATGAGATCATGACCTGAGCCGGAGTCGGATGCTTAACCAACTGAGCCACCCAGGTGACCCACGCCCTAAATATCTGAAGTTCACCCTTCAATGAAATTAAGCCGAGACCAAAGGCAGTAAGCTTGAACAGCAGGGACCTCAAAGGAAGGAGAAACATCGAGGTCTTGACAAATGAGAATGCAAAACCTTAAACTGGCTTTGGATTAAACATCTTGTCATGAAAGATAAGACGACTGGAGAATTCTGGCCAGTCAGATACCTTGAAAGATAAAATAAAAGTCAATAAATAAGAATAGGCAGGTTGAATGAAAGGTCTGCCTTGCCAGGTTTGTAACTTATTCTATATGTTGCCATAATAAATATGAATTCTGACTAGTAATAATAAATATGAATTATCTGATTCCTTCCAAGATACTCTACTATGAACTCTATATCTTAATTTCAATTTTTATATTAAATAAAAAAATTACATAAACCTTAACCTCAAGATATTTCATGAGGAGGGACAGGATTACTAAGCTATTAACCACTTGTCACATGTGGCTATTAAGCATATGAAATGTGGTTAGCCTGAACTGAGATGTGCTATAAGTGTAAAATACACACTGAATTCCAAAGACTTAGTTTGAAGAAAACATATAAAATATTTCATTAGTTATATTATAAAATACTTCGGATACATTAAGATAAACATCGTATTAAACTTCAATTTACCTATTTCTTTTTTGTTTTTTGGTATGGCTACTGGAAAATTTTAAATTATCTATGTGGCTGGCATTTATGACTTGCATTATATTTCTATTTGATAGCATTGGCATAGAGCAATGGTTCTCAACCAAGGGTGACATGTCCCTTAGGGGAGATTTGGCAACCTCTGGAGGTATTTCAGCTTTTCACTACTGGGACGGTGCTACTGGCATCTAGTGGGTGGAGACCAGGAATGCTGCTAAACATCCTACAGTGTACAGGTCAGGCCCCCACAACAAAGAGTTATCCACCCCAAAATGTCAGCAATGCCAAGGTTGGGAACTCTTGGTACAAAGGAATGGTTCAAGAATTGACTCTGGAGTCAGACCGCTTAGTTTAAATCACTAGCTCCGTGTTGGGCAAATTCCCGAACCTGTTTTTGATTCATACTCCTTAGCTATAAAATTATAATGGTATAATAGCACCACCCTTACAGGGACGTTGGGAGTTAGATGAGTTAATATACAGAAGCACTTAGAACAGTGCCTGGCACATAGTATTTGCTCAATAAGTATTAGCTATTATGATGTGAAAGTTTAATTTACTTATTGTCTATTTCACAACACAATTTTAATTTGCTCATTAACTCTGTTATATTGAATTCTCCATGACTTTATCAATCTTGTTACAATTATAATTAACCTATCTGTAAAAAATAGGTTAGGAAAAAATTATTTTCCTTCTTGCACAGGTTGCACAAATACAAATGGATCTTAGAGCAGAATCATAATTAAACACATCACAGAACTTCAACCTTCTCTTCTATATAACAGGCGCTCAAAGCTCCTCACCCCAGGTTTGCCTTAAGTGGGAGGTCCCTGTGTTCCAGGCCAGTGACTGAGTGTGATGTCAAGGTTCTGAGCTACTTACAAGTGGAAGCAGAAGTCCCAGTCGGTGTCATTGCTGACGGTTGGAATGCGGATGGGGCTGGCTTGCATCTTCTTCCTACCAAGAATCACAGGTGAGGTCGGCTTTGGGGAAAAAAAGCTATCCTATTTTCCCTCTGTTGGATGCTGTTAACATCAAACTGAAACTGCCTAAATATATAACCCATCTGAAATTCAAAAATAGACTATACACACTCATGCATAGAGACACCTGGAAAGCAGAAATTAAAGACATTTGTCAAATTAAACCTCTGAATTAAAGTTCTTTCCTCTACATTTTTTTTTACATTTATTTATTTTTGAGAGACAGAGCACAAGTGGGGAAGGGCAGAGATAAAAGGAGATACAGAATCGGAAGCAGACTCCAGGCTGTCAGCACAGAGCCCGACTCGGGGCTTGAACTCACAAACTGTGAGATCATAACCTGAGCGATGTGGGACGCTTAACCGACTGAGCCACCCAGGCACCCCAAAAGTTCTTTCCTCTAATTCCTACTCCATAGTACCTCCAAAATCCCTTTTTCTTGCCCCCTTAAAGCCAGTGCATTTACGGCTCCTGAATCATCAAAACTATGTTCTGCTCAAGTCTGATATTGTTTTTGCAAGATGGATGCAAGCAAAGGAGCAGCTTTCAGTATTAAATGAGATATAGCCAGTTTATCGGTTAATTCTTCTTGTCCCTAGGGCATTCCCACTATTTAATGGGAAGTCCCAGTTAAGGAACACACACGCGTCTATTTTGGTATTGTCGTTAGCTGATGGGGGGAAATGGTTGAAAACTCGTGGCAAAAATCCGATTGATAATGATTTGTGAAATTCAATTCTCATGGCTCTCCCCATCGCTTAAATCCAAATCGAATGTACGGTTTTGTACTGAACATTAACACCCGCCAAGTCGCTCCTCATTTCACCCTGCAGAAGGTCACTCATTCCCACCTGAGCCCTGAGCAGCGCTCTCTGACTCAGGCTCCAGAACGTCCACAATCCAAAAACCAGAAGGAAACTTCATTAATTTCTCTTTCTAATCTCGACTTTCAAAACTATGGCCAGGGCGAGGAGTTGTGAGTTCTCAAACTCCTGAGTTCTGTTCAACGAGGTACCATACGTCCCTGAATAAATTATAACACCAAACTTTGGCGCCTCTCTCAAACGCAAAACCCTTTCTTCTCTCCCCGCAATTTCGTAAACCCTGACGCCACATCCCGAGCCCCAGGCGAGCATCCCAAGGCTTCTTTCTGGCGGGCGGTGCCCCCGCCGCAGAGGTTCCATGGGGAAAAGCACACGCGGGGCGCGGCAAAGGAGGGGTTGAGCCCCGACCCGGCCGAGGGCAGAAAAGCCACGCCCCGGAACTAGCCTTCTAGTCTCCCTCAGCCGGCGAGCTCAGCTTCCTCCAGCGGCGTCAGCGTCCTGGCCTCGGCGGACCTCGTTCAGGGCGCCGCAAAGGTGCCTGGCGGAAGCGAGACCCTGAGAGGTCCGTTTGGCGCGCCGGCAGCCCAGGTTCCGTCTCGGAAGACAATGGGGTTGCCATGGGAACGGAACGCCGCCGACAGAGCCCGGAGCGTCGGCGCCTGTAGCCATAGCCACGCAGGGAACTTCCGGCCCCGCAAAATTCAGGGCCGCTGGGGCCAACCTGGGCTTTCCGGTCTTTTTTGTTTTGTCCGGGCGCGACTCGCACAGCCTCAGGCTTGCTTTCAAAACTTCCCTCAGCTGCAGCGGAAACGTCACCAGTGTTTTTCTCGAAGGGACTTTACCTGTCAGGGTTGAAGATGCGGGAAGAGGAGAGAAATCCCACCGGAGGATGGAAGAGAGCGCCGGGTTCCACGATCCTACCTACGTAAAGCAGTAGTGTACGGTGTACCCGGCCGTATGGGCGCACCCTTGCGCGCCCCCTGCACCCCCTCCGCCCCCCCCCCCCCCCCCGGTGTTCTGGCTCTCCGGGAGCGGAGAGAAAAGGCTTAGGTATGACTACTGACGGTGTCGGCACCGTCTGTGTTGCCTCTCCCGGTGAGATACGAGCCATGCGTGATCAGGAACGCGGAGTGCAGGAAATGCGTAGTTTAAGCAATAGGCCACTAATTCTGCTAATGATTAGCAGTTCCGGGAACATTTTCGAGGGGGTGGGGCACATTTGGCAAACACCACACAGCCCTGATTTATGCAGCACGTGTTCTTATACCACCGCTCCGCTTCAGTAGCCTGACATACACAGTAACAATAATTCAGGTCTGACAGGTGCAGGGGCGCTTGTGGCTAGTACCTGAAGGAACAGCACCGGCCCCGTAGCCTTGTGTATGAGAGTATGATCACGAACCCTACAATAAACGAGGGACCCATGGCAAGTCAAGCTGAAGGTGATGTGTCCTCATTTCCAAAAAAAGCAGGCTCGGTAGAGAGAGAAGGAAAACATTTACTAAGAACTTCACAGGTGGTGTTTAGATTTGGTGTTTGTTCTTTCCAGTTCGGAGGATGAAGTTTAATTGCTACGGATCCAAGACTGCCAAGAGAGACCAACCAAGATAGGTTGGAGGAGCTGTTTAAATGAGTTTGCTGGGGCGCCTGGGTGGCGCAGTCGGTTGGGCGTCCGACTTTGGCCAGGTCACGATCTCGCGGTCCGGGAGTTCGAGCCCCGCGTCAGGCTCTGGGCTGATGGCTCAGAGCCTGGAGCCTGTTTCCGATTCTGTGTCTCCCTCTCTCTCTGCCCCTCCCCCGTTCATGCTCTGTCTCTCTCTGTCCCAAAAATAAAATAAACTTTGAAATGAGTTTGCTTAAGTATCTCTTAAGGAAAACCTAGACAGCCTTTTAACTTAAGGTTTAAAACTGTTGGCTCAAGATCCTGAGTCAAAATTTTAGAAAGAGCCCACCCCCTTTATTCTGTCACTTAAGAGATCTCCCAACATGAAACAAGGATGAGAGCAATGAACTAGCTTCAAGATTTCCCCTATCTGGTTTTGACTCCGTGTGGCCTGGGGCAAATCACAGCCCCTGGGTCTCGATTTTCTATGCAAGAAGAGTATTTGTTACTATGAACAGTATTTAACATATATGAGGATAAAAAGGAAGAACTGGTTTCCTGTTCTCTTATTCTCATTTCCCTTACCGTTAAGTTGGTCTTCATCAAATTGAAAGGTTTTAATGTTCTGTCATTGTGGGAATTGGCTGGGAGTTTGTCTCTCAGTGTATTAAGTGTAACTTCTCCTTCCTGAACCCTGGCTTTTGCCCATGTGGTGAAGGGAAGTGAGGTACCAGAACAGGCACTGAATTCCCATTTTAAGAATGACACTCTGGTTCCACCTCCATTTAATTAGCTCTGACCAGAAGTAGTTCATCTGTAAAATTAAAAGAAGGTTAAAGACTCAGAAGGTTAAATTAAAAGAAGGTTAAAGAAGGTTAAAGACACAGGTCAAACCTGTGAGTGGTTTTTTTCTTTCCTTGCCATCTTCACCCTGTCCCCAAATGTAAACCTTAGTCACGGGTAAATGTGCTGAAACGTTGTTCAGTAGCTGAAATGCGGTGCTAGTAATCTGGGCAGACATTGGTTTCAGTGTGTTGGCTCACGGTCCCTCCCTTGATCCTGAACAGGCATCGCTGTTACAGAATCACACAGAGGAAGCATGTGCACAGGGTCCTTCCAGATTCTTCCATCCCCAAATAAACCGTGATTAACTCCTAATTATTTCAACTTCAAAGACTGTGAAACTTAAGGACAGGAAATGCAAATAAGATTTCCCTTTGACTGTATAATTTCTTAAAACACATCTGTCCTCTCTAGAATGGGTTAGAGACCTTACTTCTGAGCTCCCACACTATCACGTCCATAATCTCCTCTTGACACCATTATATTGGCACTCTCTAAGTTTCTCACAGTCTCCATGCATCTGTCCATCCACTCAGAAAAAAAAAATGCATATTGAAGAAACCTATTCTGTGCCCAATACTGTTCTAAGCGTTAGGGAAGCAATAGCAAATAAATAGACAAAGATTTTGCTCTCTTGGAGCTTCTATTCTACTAGGTAAAGAAAAACAGGGCTATTAGTAAATAGTCTGATGTCTCTGCAAGTTAGAAAAAGACACAGAGCTGAGGGAATAGGCAACAATTTTGTGTGAATTAGAATTAAAAAAAAAAAAAAGCCTCTTCCTTCATCCAGACTCAGGCTCCCTGTTAAGTGGTTAAGCTTTGGGACTAGAGGGTGGGCTGGATTTTAGGACTCCCCTCCTCCCTCAACTAGGTGAACCACCTTACATGAAAGTGACAAATTGGAGAAAAATAAAGTCAGATAAAGGATCTAGAAAGTGATGTGGACATATAGATTGTGCTAGTAGTTAAGGAGAGCCTCTCTGACAAGGTGGCATTGAGCAGAGGAAATAAAGGAGAAATAATACAAATGTCAGAAGAACATTTTAAGATAACAGCAAGTACAAAGGCCCTGAGGCAGAAGCAAGTTTGGTGGGTTCAAGGAAGAGCAAAATGGCAATTAAGAATGAGGAGGCTGAAGAATGGGTCCGAGAAAGAGCAGAGCATTGCAGGGCCTTCTAGACAATTCATCTAAATATCCACCCACCCAGTGAATACTGAATCCCTACCAGGTGGCAGGCCCCGGTCTGATCAGTTGTGAGTTCCTTGTGAGCGGGAGGTGTTACGTTCACCACTGAGCCTTTGGCACTCAACAAAGTGCCTGGCTTATTATCAATGCTCCGCAATATTTAAGAAGCCTGGAGTCATCTTGCGGAACTCTCCAGTAGCAGAGATTCTAGCTCCTCGGTATGGATATCAGTTCCCTATCACTGCTGTAACAAATCACAATAAATTTATTGGCTTAAAACAACACAAGTCTATTATGTCATGGTTCTGGAGGTCAGAAGTCTGCAGTGGCTGTCACTGGGCTAGAGACAAGGTGTAAACGAGGCTGGGTCTTTCTAGGGGCTTTCGGGAGAATCGTGGGGAGAATCGTGTTTTCTTGCCTTTTCCAGCTTCTAGAGACCACTTGCGTTCCTTGGTTTGTGGCTTCAGCCTCCACCCTCAGAGCCAGCAGCACAGCATCTTTATTTTAATGTTTGTTTATTCAGAGAGAGAGAGCGCGCACGAGTAGGGGGCAGGGCAGAGAGGGAGAGAGAGGTTCTCAAGCCGGCTCTGCACCATGAGCACGGAGCCCAATGTGGGCGCTCAGATTCATAAACCATGAGATCACGACCTGAGCCGAAAGCAAGATTCAGATCCTCACCTGACTGAGCCACCCAGCCACCCCCGGGGCAGCATCTTTAAGTCTCTGACTCCTTCCACTTTAACAGAGCCTTCTGATTAAGTCAGCCCCACCATAGAGCCCAGGACAATCTTAATTCTGCCAATTTAATTTTTCTTTGCCATATTACATAAAATATTCACATATTCCAGGAATCAGGACATAGACCTCTTAGGGGGGAGGTCCACTATTTTGCCTACTCAGTGTGTTTAACCTGACTTAATTTGCATATGTTTGAAAACATCCAGAGGTCACACAAAGGGAACCCGCGCTACTTCTCCTCCCGTTAAAAACTTACAGTATTTGGCTGTGTCTTGTTCCTTTCTCTCCCCTACACATCTTCCATTTATAATCTAGTACATCTAGTTACAGTACTTGAATATACGGTTTCTTCCCATGGTAGGGCTTGGTTTATAATGAATGTGCAGGGATGTCTTCCCTTCCACTCACCTCTATCTCTTCCTCTTCAGAGGAGCTTTTCCATCTGCTGAAACCCACTTTGATTGCTCTCTCAACCGACAGGCTCCTATGGCTTACTCATGGCAACCATCACAGTTGAGCTCTTGTCCTTTGATTGTTTCACAAATATGCAACTCTCACGCTTGAATTCTTTGCCCAAAGCTGAACAGAAATTGCCACTCTGTGAATACCTTGGTCTGTTGCTTTTCCCAGCCCCCGCTTAGTTTTGCAGCCTGCCTTTTAACTGCTCAGAAAGCATCATCCCCATCTTTGCTGGAGAGTGTTTCTGCTGCTGTCAGCACCCAGCATTCCACAGTTATGCCACGTTGCACAAGGTTGTGCTTCAACACGTTCTGGGAACATTTCCCCCACACAGGGTATTATGTGTTTATCTTAAGTTGGGTGGGTTTAATTATTAAAGGCTTTGCAGTCTGTCTTCAAGTTTACGTAAGGAAAACAAAACGATGAGTCTTATTCAACCAGTGTGAAGAAAAAGGCCATTCTTTCTCACACACGCTGTGATGATGCATACGCCATTCTACTTTTGTTCTCTGCATTCTTGTATCACATGATGGAAGCTATTGTGAAAATAGGCCATTTGAAAATTACTCAAATAGTCCTCACATGTGTGCATGAAGACATATATATATATATATATATATATATATATATATATATAGCACAGTCATCACATCATTTTTAGGGCTGTAAAATTCTGGAAGCATCAATGAGGAACTAATAAAAATATAGCACCATCGAACTATGAAATATTATGCAACAGTTAAAAGGAATTAAATGTGTGATGGGGAACAGTATTTCTCCAAGATATTTTACGTATCTTTTTTTTTTTTCTTGTAAGAAGAGAAACGACCAATCTAATGGAAGCTTTTAAATAGTTTAGGGCACCTGGGTGGCTCAGTTGGTGAATTGTCCCACTTCGGCTCAGGTCATGATCTCACGGTTTGAGCCCTGTGTCAGGCTTTGTACCCACAGCTCAGAGCCTGGAGACTGTTTCAGATTCTGTGTCTCCCTCTCTCTCTGCCCCTCTCCTGCTCACGCTCTCTCTATCCTTCAAAAATAAACATTAAAAAAATTTTTTTAAATAGTTAAAAAGAGAACAGACAACTGAGGGGCAATTTTGAATTGAAGAACCATGATGCCACTGCCCACAAGTGGCTGATGCTTGGGGCTGAGCTGCTAATCAGCTGACCTTAAATAAGGATTTCCCTGGGTTATCTGGGTGGGTGTGATGTGATCGGAGGGGTCTTCTAAAGTGGAAGGGGGGGGGTGTCAGAGTCCAACATTAAAGATGCTAGGAGATGGAAATGTGGTGACAGCGAGAGACCGTGGACCACTGGCAGCCACTGAGTGTGACTTGGGGTGGAAAGCACCATCATACCCAACGCCTCTGACCTGATCCTAAGAAGCCATACACATATGCTTATGAAGGCACCAAAAGTCAACAGAGATGCAAAATGAAACAAAAGTTTATTTTCTGCAATACCTTCTGTAAATTACAAAGGCAAAATGCTAAACTACAGCATATAACTTTTCAATATTTAACCAGAGTACTTATAATAAATACGCATCCTGAAACAAGATAAAAGGCTACACTTTGTCAGGCGTCCTACAAAATGTCTCAAGTTTTATACTCTGCAGCATTTCTGCGTGGGGGCAGGAGGGGGGGTTGTTTGTATTTTCTTAAGTGCTGTGACAAAAGGTCCTTTCACATTTCTTTGGAGCATTTTCGAAATTGGTGAAGTATAAACAACTTAAGAAAAGGAACACCAAGCTTGAAAGCCGTTTCTGCTTTGTGGTCGTTGGTCCTCATCCAATACAGATGAGCACATCCTCCAATATAGCCCATCACCCTGTGCGCCCAGGCACCCTGTGTTCTGTGGACCCCGTCAGAGCAGGCCTACGCTTTGTGTTATATACTTCGGAGACGTCTGTATTCAGCTTACATCTCTCAACAAAAACAATGCCATAAGGAAGCTGCGAGCAAGTTCGAAACGTTTTTAACCTGAAAGTCAAGGGAACAGAAGTATTTGCCCCCACGACCTTTGCTATGCACCATCATATATGTGTACCATGTTAGGATTCTGGTTTCAAAGGTGGAAAAGTGATTGGCTAACAGTCCTTCCAAGAGATCATTTATGGGTGCTGGTAGAGCT
The DNA here is from genome assembly GCF_016509475.1 of Prionailurus bengalensis. NCBI lineage: Eukaryota > Metazoa > Chordata > Mammalia > Carnivora > Felidae > Prionailurus > Prionailurus bengalensis. The sequence goes on from NC_057343.1 coordinate 212,869,128, forward strand.
GGGGTATTCAAAAATACTCAGTGGGTAAAAGGAAGATTTTCTATATTCAGAAATGTGCTACAGTTGTGAGGACACGATGGCAGAGAGGCTAGGGGGCCGGTGGCAGCTCGTGTAGAGTTTGGAAAGGGAATACATAACTACCTTGGCTATCGCTGCAAACTCTGAGGAAAAAGTTATGCTTTAAAAAAGTCATAAGCATGGTTATCTAAAAATACTTTGTTAATAGAGTCTAATGTAAATTTCATTCATTTAGGGGTTTAGCTATGAAAACATCTTTAAGAGCCAATAAAAATATTGTAGAGAAAAAAACACTTTTAAAAAACTGAGGTTAAGAACTATGAGGCATTTTTTTTTTTTTTGGCTGTAAACACGCAGTTTACTGTCCCTTGTTGAAACACGAATGTTTGGATTCCTGAGCTTCACGGATAACAGGAGGCAAGTTTGCATAGAAGATTTGCAATATGTCAACGATTTGCTTCAAAAGAATTTCTAAGGACAACTTGCTTTTGTTTTTCAACTTCGTATTTTAGTTAAGAGTGCTCATCAAACTCTGAGACTAACAAGCAGGGTGATGAGCTATATAAGGCAGAGGGGGGAAAATGATGGGATTCATGTTTTAAGTCCACAGGATGTCATGATAAAGTATGCACCACATAACGAGTGCCATACTATTTTGGTCAGAAGTTAAATCACGTTTTGGGCTTGGAAACCAAAGGCAAAGGGGCTCCCGGGTGCTGACTGACACCGCCTGAGTGTAGGAACTAAAGCAACGTTCGCTGAGCGGGGAGGTCTCAACATATTGCTCAGTGATGACAAAGCCCCTCAGCTGGTCAGGTCCCACAGCAGGTGCCCACCCACCAGCACCAGGACCAGGACCAGACCCCTGGTTCCAGATTCCGGCTCTGGAATCTGAAGGGACACCAGGGCATTTCACTTGTGCTGCTCTCAAGTCTCTAAGCAGCTCTGGGGAGGACAGCCCTCTCCTGGACCCAGTCCTCAGAAAGCTGCCTTAGGAAAGGGAAAAAGCTAGGCTGGGCCACGGTGCATACCACGAGTGAGAACAATGGCAGTGGTTGCCGACAACTCCAGATCTAACACAAAGATGGACAACAAGGGGGCAGTGTCCTGCCACGGAATCCATTCTACTTCTTCTGGGACTGGTTTTTACACATGGTAAGGATCTGCTTCAGTACTTTCTGGACATCTTCATCCATCTGGCCCTAAGGAATTCAAACAAAAGACAATCATTAGAACTTAAGGTCAGTCCTGGCGGTCTTCCCCAGGGAATGCGACGGCCGGCTGACATGAAGCCCTTGGCTTTCCCCCGGATCTTCCAAAGGAACGTCAGCCCTGCTGATTCTGACGTTTCTAGGAGGGACTGAGAGAGCGGGCCTTGCTCTTGTCTCTCTGGAGGATGAGGAGGCTGGGTGTGCTAGAGCCGCCAGCAAAGGGTTTCTGGGTCTCAGTTGCAAATGTGAGCCCCGCCAGCCAAGCCGCCAACAGTCGTGGGGTGAGACAGTGCTGCCGGCTGAGAACATTGGCACGCCTGAGAAAGCAAGCCTGGGTTCCTCCCCCTGGTGGGGGTAGCAGCCACATCCTCCTTCATTCCTCAACAGAGGATGAGGCTGTTCTCCGTAAACGGCACAGGGCTCCTGACAAATCCAAAGCAACACAAAAGGCGTTTTAAAGCTTCTCAATTTTAAAGATTCTCCTCAACTTTTCATTTGTTCTACTGGCTTAGTGACGGGAGCTGGGGTGACATCCGCTGTGGTATTTCTTTAGGATACCCAGGTACTTCATAGGCTGTTATCATACCTGCACAGCATACAGAAGATGCATTCGGTAAACAGATATCACCTCCTGGTGTTGTTTCTTGCAGTCCTAGAAAGAGACAATTTGACACTGTTCAGCAGACCTTTACAGAACAAAAACAAAAAACCGTAAGAAAGCTGTGGCCAAACGCTACCACCCAAGTGATTTCCTCCACCAAATGCTAGCATATGAGGACTTAAAAATTACTGTGGGCTCACTGGGATGTAGATTTCTGAACACTCGTCAAAATTCTTAGAGAAAGATCTGTCAATATTCTCAGGGGGAGAAAATCTACCTATTTCATATTTTGATACAACTCTAGAAGAAAATTCACGGAAAAACTAGTTATTATATAATCCCACACTTGTTGCAAAAAACATACGTATACATACTTATGCAAATACACAGATACATTCACACAAAATAAATGGTGCAAAGAAACATACTGAATGCAAAAAATGACTATCTCTGAGTGGTTGAATTATGGGAAATTTTTATTTATAGAAATTTTCCGGAGTTTTCTGTATTTTCCAACTTTTCTACAATAACCAAGTATTCATTACTTTAATTTTTAAAACCTAGTCTTTTAAAAGGAGTTGTTGATCTCTCACAAAATAGCCAGTCCTAGAGCCCCCCAGGGAGTTCAATTATTTAGGTGTCAATGGTGATGAACAGGGTGGTGGCACCAATCCCAAATCGCTGTATGTTCCTCAGTACAGCTGTTGATGCTTTTATTTCTCCTTGTGGAGCTACTGTTGCAGTTCCCCTCAGTGACGACTTCAAAAATCTTAGCTCTGAACTCTTCTAAGGTGGTTTTCCTCCAATTTCATGATAAAAATTGATCCTATATAGATCACTCCAAAAATCTACAGGGGTGCCTGGGTGGCTCAGTTGGTTGAGTGTCCGACTTTGGCTCAGTTCTTGACCTCATGGTTCGTGGAGTCGAGCCCCGCATCGGGCTCACTTCTGTCAGCACAGAGCCCACTTCAGATCCTCTGTCCCCCCCTCTCTGCCCCTCTCCTGCTCACCCTCTCTCAAAAACAAACATTTTTTAAAAATCTACAAAAGTCCATCAATACCCTTCTCACCTCTTTCCTATGAGTGTCAGAACATGAGCTGTCCTTCCTATTCAAGGACAACCTATGAAACCTCAGTCCCTTGAAGTTCACACCATTAGAAGGTGTGCTTAGTACCTTTTTCTGTGTTGTTTCCTCCCATCTTTTGCACACTTCCACTCAGTCACTTAAAACTTCATCTTCTGATCATCACCCTCCTTTCCATCTCTGTTTCTGTCATCATTTGGATGGCCACAACATCCACATGCATGAGCCACGTGACACTTTGGCCTCTCAGTTCCCCAGGGACGACCTCCTCCTCCTCCTCCTCCTCCTCCTCCTCCTCCTCCTCCTCCTCCTCCTCCTCCTCCTTCTCTTCCTCCCAGTCACACATACTCACAGTCACAGCCCTGCCTCTGTCATTACCTCTGAAATCAAATGAAAGCACCTCACCTTCTGATGACCATCTACCTTTCTAGCAAATGTGCTGTAGCCTTTCCTGACTCTTGCTGTGGTTCTTCAGCCCCATCAGATTCCTAGCTACTCGGTCACTTCTCTCGGGCAGCCTACTGGGGTCCCGATCCCACCCCACCACCCCACTCGGACTGTCCTTGCCACGGCTGCCAAGGGCCATCTAAATCCCACATCTCAGTCCTTGCTGCCTCTTCCCTATCCCCTTGAGATTCAGCATGAGCATCACTTCCTGCAGGAAGCCTTTCAAGACACTTCTTCTGTATGCCCAGAGCATGCTGGGCATCTATCAGTTGGTGCTTACCACACAGAGAATATGGAAAGCCATTATATTAAAGTATAAATTCAGTGAAGACAGGGACTGTGTCTTACTCACTTTTATACCACCAGCACCTTATATAATATTGATACGTAAGAGCTCATTAAACATTGAAAATTTTAAAATAATTGTATAAACCATCAGCACTTTACCTATAAGTCTGTGATAACCACTTTATGAGAAAAATGACCTGCAGAACACAATAGGGAGCATCTTCTTCTCCCCTGATCATTCCTTTGCTGCGAGAGATGATAACACAAAAAAGCTGGTTTTATACTCTGTGGCCAGCCAGAGTCTGGACTGCAGAAACCTGAATTCACCCGTGTCAAAGTCTATACTGAAGACATCATGAAATCCAGGTCCTATTTGTAAACAGAAACTAGAGATCTGTCTTGAACCACCCCTTGATTTCACATGGAAAACATAACCTACCCATGTCAACAAAAACTTTAACAAATATTGTGGTAGGTGAAATACTGGCCCTCCAAAGATGTCCACACCCTAAACCCCAGAACCTGTGGAATGTTACCTATATGGTAAAAGGACCTTGTAGGTAGGATTAAGTTAAGGATCTTGAGATGGAGGAAAGGTTTATTCTGATTATCTGGGTATCTCTTAAACATAATCACAAGGGTCCTTAGAGAAGCAAGGCCAAAGGTGGAAGGAGGAGATGGGAGAATAGAACCAGAGGTGGAGTGATGTACTTCAAAGGTGGAGGTAGGGGCCATGAGCCAAGGAATTCAGGTGACCTCTAAAAGCTAGCAAAGCCCGGGAAATGGATTCTCCCCTAGAGCTTCCAGAAGGAACCAGCTCTGCTGACACTTTGACTTTGGTGACACTGATTTCACACTAATTGATCTCCAGAATTTTAAAAGCATAAATTTGCGGAGTTTTTAAAAAAAGTTTGAGAGAGAGCCCAAGCAAGTGTGCAAGTAGGGGAGGGGCAGAGAGAGAGGCACACAGAATCCCAAGCAGGCTCAGCACTCTCAGCATGGAGCCCCACTTGGGGCTCAAACTCACATACCGTGAGATCATGACCTGAGCCAAAATCAAGAGTCAGACACTTAACCAACTGAGCCACACAGGTGCCCCAAATTTGTGTTGTTTTAAACCAAGTTATCTGTTACAATAGCCACAGGAAACGAATACAGATATGGAAGGACTCTCCTGGGTGAAACGAAGAGAGGGGCCAATAAGCAGATTCAGACGCGCAGATATGCAATTACCAGAGATCCTGGGCCCTAATAAAAAGTTCTTGCCACTGCCAGAGACAGTACTGACTGCGGTCAAAAAAAAAGGGAGAGAGGGTGGGGCGCCCGGGTGGCTCAGTCGGTTAAGTGTCAGACTTCAGCTCAGGTCATGATCTCGCAGTTTGTGGGTTCGAGCCCCGCGTCAGGCTCTGTGCTGACAGCTGGAAGCCTGGAGACCGTTTTGGATTCTGTGGCTCCCTCTCTCTCTGCCCCTCCCTTGCTCACACTCTGTCTCTCTTTCCCGCTCTCAAAAAATAAACATTAAAAAAAAAATGGAGAGGGTGAAAAGTTAGTGGATGTGTCAATGTGATGCCTATGTGCCACCATGCTGCCTCCCCCCTCTCAGAGATCCAGGTGACCCACCTCATTGCAGGTGATGACTGGAAATCCCACCACTTCCTCCTGCCCTCACCAAACAAGTCTTTGGCTACTCAGCCACTCCTTCAGGCTGGGGCTCTTCTCACTCCAACCTGTCCCCACCCAGCTGAGCTGGTGCGTAATCTGCCTCGTCCTCCACCCCCAGCCCCCTCACCCCCAAGCAGGAGGCAGAAACAAGCCCACTCACAGCCAGCTGGCTCTGTAGCTGCTTGACCTGCTGCTGCAGTCCTTCCAGCTGCTGACTCTGCCTCTTGGACGAGCTAGCTGAGTAGGAGAGCTGCGAGAGGCTGTTCAGGGCCTCCTTCAACTTGGTGACTTCCTTTGACATCTCATTAATCTGGCGAGAAAGGAAAACTATCAGCAATAGGCAGGCAAGATTCTGGATAGTTCTCGAACACAGCCTCTTATTGGCCTCAGGGACTTGAGACTCTGGAACAATTTCTCTTTTATTTTTTAAAGAAGACCCATACAATGAAACAGGTAACAAAATCAGCAAACCCACATAGCCCTCTAAGGCCACTATATTCAAATAAGGGCCCCAGATTCAATACCGTGCTTCGAGGCATGAGGGTAAACAAAAGCTAGGACGATGCTTTCCTATTTTACTGTGAATGGGGGGGGTGGGTACTAGCAGAGTGAGGATTTTAGGCATTCTTTATTTTGAGACGGCTATGTCTTGTTCAGTAGTGCTGACATGGGCAATCAGGAATGAGTCCTAGGAACCCTGACTTCTCTGGGCATCTTGCTTTAAAGTAAACATAACCCGTCCCCGCAACCTGACCTCTGCCTCCTAACTCTCTGCCCCCTTGGCTCTGGAAGCTCTTTTTGAAATTTTCATCATACTAAAGGAATAAATGATAAACAGTGCTCTGATCAATGCCGTTTGGAAAATCTGACCCAGAGGACTGGGGACGTGGAGCAGATTCAGGCACAGAACCATTTTTTACGCTCCCCTCCCCTTTGTTTCCCCTCCTTCCGCCAAGCCACGCTCAGCCCATCTCTAATCACCTGCTCCCCACATTCCCTGCTTCCCCTCCTATATACATCTTTGACAATGAGTGCCACGGAGGGTGGTTCTTAACACTGACTCAGGGGAAAGCTCATGGAACTTAGGGAAGCAGGATTAAGTCTGGAAGTATTTGGGTTTCCATATGATGGAAGAATCTGTTTGGATTCCAAAAGAGTTGAAGTTCAAGATGGGTTACAAATGCCTTTCAGTTTGTGGGTTCGCTTCTGATCCCTGACACTTGACACAGCTTCTGTAAAATAATTTTAAAAGGGAAAATATGCACCACATATGTGAAAATGCTTCAATATAAGGGGAGTGATCGACGATCAGTGTTTTGTTTTGTTTTTTTAAACATAAATGTCCAAACTACTAATCTTAACGTGGCCATGGGGACAGATGGAGTCACATGCAGAACTTCTGAGCAATCACAAGAGACCAGTGCTAACTAGAAACTAGTGTCTAGCTAACTAGAAACTCAACAGCAATGGAGTCTCACCAACCTTCTTATCTTTATCCTCCTCCAGTTTGGAAGAGCTCTCCGACTGTCTCTTCATTTCTGCGAGCTCCTCCTGAGCGTGCTGGAACTGTTGCCGAAGTTCGTTTGCTTCCTGCTCTTTGGATTTTAAGAGAGCCTGAATATTTTCCTTTTCCCTTTTCACTTGTGAGACCTCACTTCGAATCTGGGAGACCTCCAAATGGGCCTTCTCTTTCTCTTTTACGGACTCCTTCAATTTTGAGGCCAACACACTCACTTCACTTTCTAGTGATGACTGGAGCTTTGCGTAGGCAGACCTGGGCACCATGGCATCGGCCATCGCGGCCTTCTCTTCCAGGAGTCGTTTCTCCAATTTTGCTACTTCCCCTTCCTTGCTTGCAAGGTGCTCTTTGAGACTGCTTATTTTTTCCTCCATCTCTTTCGCAGTAGCCCGCAGTGTGGTTATCACCTGCAAATGTTCTGTGATGGAGACAGAGTTCTCTTTCTGTGCGTCCACCAGCTGTTTGAGCTGCGTCAACTCGTTCAATACCTTTGAGTACTGAGACTTCATTTCGGACAATGCCTCTTCTGCCTTAGCTCTGGACACGTTCGTCACTAGCATCAGTTTCTCATGCTCCGCTTTATGGATATATTCGGCTGTTACGTCTTCTAGAGATTTCCTCTTCCTGTAATCCTCCAGCTCGGCCTGGGCTTCTTTGTACAGCTGGGACAGCTCGCTTACCTGTTTGTTGAGCTCATCTATCATCCTGTTCATGGCCTCTTTCATATCCCCAGCTTCATCGCCGGCTTCTGGTGTCATCTGACTCTTTAGGGCATCTTTTAGTTTCATGATTTCTTCTTGGGCCTCTTGGTATTTCTCAAACAAAAAAGCTTTCTCCTTATTCATATTCTCAATCACAGAGCAATATGAACTTTTCATTTCCTCATACTCTTCCCCGGGAGACTTACTACCCAAATCTTTCTCCTTCTCTACAAGTTTTTCTTCTAACTCTCTCACTTTCTCCTTATTTCTTTCACTTTCAGCTAATGCGTTCTGGAGATCCTGCTTTAGCACATCTATTTCCTCCTCAGTGATCCGTAACTCACGGAGATGTGAATAACTGTCCACGCTTTCGGGTGAGACGAGGCCCAGTTTCATCTGCTTCTGCACGTTAAGGACTTCTTTCATGGCCTCCTCATACTTGCTCTGAGTTTCTTTCAGTTTCTGGCTGAGGTCGGAGCCGTTCTCTGAAATCTCTGCACTGTTAACGCACACCAATTCGGCCCTCCTGGACTGGAGCTCAGCCTGTAGCTGCTGCTTCTCTGCTTCAGAGCTCTCTAGTCTCTTCTGCAAGTCCTGAAGAATCTCTTGCAGTTGCTGAATTTGCCCGTCGCTGTCGAGAGTGGATTTACTCAAGGAATGTGTTAAGACGGATGGAGATGACTTGGAGTCTGGGGGAGAGGTTTCACTAGGTCTGCCCAGGGGTGGGGCCAAGTCAGTTTGAGTGGAATGGTAGGAGTCAAAGCTCAGGTCTGCATCTGCCTCCTTGGGTGATTTGGCCTGCAAAAAAGGCAAGAATGAAATGGTGCCAGAGGTGTGGTTAGGTGAGCAAGCAACTGGTAGAAGAGAACAAATCCAAAGCTTACATAGGGGAGAGCTGCAGCGTCCCTTTATGTGTACTTTTGCCCCATGACAAACCATGGTCTGGGACATGAGAATTGGGTTAACGACGCTAAGCTTATTCTGTACTCTCTCAGAACAGCTCATTTCTGCCACTTTAAAAACACTAGATTTGTTTGGGCTCTAAAGCCTCTGACTCATAATTTTTCCTTTGCTTCTCATATTATTCCAGTAGCCAAAAAGGGGCAATGGGCTTAGCATAGCTATTTCAATCAAGTTCTTAAATCTGCTAAACGATCAGCTCTACTAAATGAATGGCTGTTTATACACACACACAAACATGTGTATATATAGTAATATATAAAATGCACTAAGTATATAATTATATATAATTTACCAATTTACAGAAATAGAGTTAATGAATTACTCTCTCAACAAACATAATTTGAAACTATAAAACGCTAAAGGCGAACTACATTTAAAAAGGAAGAAGAAACTAATGTAGAGGTTTAAAACAAAATATCACCTGACTAACCTGAAAAAACCCAATAGTTTGACCCTACAGGATAGTTCGTGGTAATAATCTATGTACCTACCTGTAATTTATCTTGTAATTCTTTATTGTGTAAGGTAAGAGAAGCAACTTTTGCTTGCAACAGGACAAGAAGATCTTGTTGGTCAGCTTCAGAACTTATATCCAACAAGCTATCAGCACCTTGGAAAAGAGAAAAGTGATTTTAAATAATATTTTCTTAAACTAATATTTCTCTGACTTCTAACCGAGTCACCTTCTACCCAATCCAGTGCTTCTTTCTGGTTCTGATGAAGAATGAAAGCCCCTAGCAAAGCCCCTGGTTAGATGAACAGCAATCCTCAGGTCCTGCGGTTCCCTCATTGGGGTATGCCTAGCATAGGTGTGGATGCGTAGAAGCTCAACTGAAAACTGATGGATTTGGTCATATGTTTTCCATTCCTCTTATTAAGTATTGTACCTTGCCTAATATACATATTATGATCTACCTAATATACCATACCTTGCCATATCATATCATGCCTAGTAAGTGACACTTATGTGAATCCATTTAGAAATATCCTACGATCTGGTTCACTTCTTATGCCTACCACCCTTACTCTAGTTTAAACTTTATCACCTGACTGAGAAGCCCTGCAAACAGCCTCGTAACAAAGCTCTGTCTCTCTCCTTAGTAAACATATAGCTTTACCTAACACTGTCAGGCTAATCTTCCTAAAATGTGCTTTGGTAGGCTCATTCCTGTGGTTCCAGTGCTTTAATCACTCTCTTTTCAAAATTAATCTCCAGATTCCTTAGTCTGGGTTAAGGCCTCCATAACCTGGTCCCAAAGTACTTTTTCAGGTGTATGGCCCATGATTTCTTTTTTTTTTTTTTTTTAATGTTTGTTTATTTTTGAGACAGAGAGAGAGTATGAACGGGGGAGGGTCAGAGAGAGAGGGAGACACAGAATCGGAAACAGGCTCCAGGCTCTGAGCTGTCAGCACAGAGGCCGACGCGGGGCTCGAACCCCGGACGGCGAGATCATGACCTGAGCCGAAGTCGGCCACTTAACCGACTGAGCCACCTAGGTGCCACTGACCCATGATTTCTAGCATCACATCTTCCTCAGGTTCAAACTTTCCATCATACCCTCTATATCTCGACATAAGGCTGCTTCCTTAATCTTTCATCCATCTGATAGCCCTTGCAGCATCTCTTTGGCTAAGTCCCTTGTAGGCAGGTTTCAGGACCCACGGCAAACTCTGCCTCCTCCTTACAGCGTTTGCTGGCCCGCCCCAGCGTGTACCCATCTCCTCTTAACCCCACAATCCCACTGCTGGTAAACCACAACTTTTTGACATCCTACTGATTACCACGCTGAAATAGCATCTAAAGCTCTGCCACTCAAAGTGCTCACTGAGACAAGAGCCTTGCTCCCAGAATGTCATTCAGTGCACCGCTTCCTTCACGCACAAAGTCTTTCTATGGGGGAAAAATGTCTGCTGGACAAAACAGTGTGCTTAGCAGTATAGCTGGATGACTTCCTGGTGCAAACTCAGAACAGTTGTACAGACCACAATCTGAATAGCACCGATGCACATTTTTTACTATAATTTTATTATTTTCTCACAGCCATTTAATGCAAAGATGGAAACTTTCATCTTAATTTGGAAGCATGCAAAATGACATTTCTTCATATAAATGCTTACTTCTGATGTCAGGTTCCTAACCCACAGCTTTATAAGGAGTCCCCTTGACATGATGTCTGGTAAGTTTGGAATAAACCAGAGGATTGAGAGCATGACTGTAATTCTAAGCAGTAGAAATTACTTCTAAAATACAGTGGACGGTTTTTAAAGAATCCAATGTAACAAGTGTTCAAATAACTTGGATCTCTGCCAAGAATTAGAAAGTTTAATATTTCTAAATTCTGTAAGTTAAAAGTTCCAAACACCTATGAAATCATAGGCTGAGAAACTAAATGCTGAAGCAAAAGGAGCTTTTGAAATAATCTCCATGAGGGGCACCTGGGTGGCTGATTCGGTTAAGGGTCTGACTCTTGGTTTTGGATCAGGGCATGATCTCACAGTTTGTGAGTTCAAACCCCACATCAGGCTCTGTGCTGACAGTGTGAAGCCTGATTGGGATTCTTTCTCTCTCCCTTTCTCTCTCTGCCCCTCCCCCTCTCGCTCTCTCTCTAAAATAAATATACTTTGAAAAAGTAAAATGAGGGGCAGCCTGGGTGGCTCAGTTGGTTGGGTTTCTGACTTCGGCTCAGGTCATGATCTCAAGGTTCATGAGTTCGAGCCCTGCATGGGGCTCTCCACTCTCAGCAGAGTCTGCTTCAGATCCTCTGTCTCCCTCTCTCTCTGCCTCTCCCCTGCTCACTCTCGCTCACACTCTCTCTCTCAGAAATGGATACACATTAAAAAAATTTTTTTTTGAAATAATAATTTAAAAAAGTAAAATGGAATAATCTACATAACATTTTTTAAAATTTTTTTTAATGTTTATTCATTTTTGAGAGACAGAGAGAGACAGAGCATGAGCGGGGAAGGGGCAGAGAGAGAGGGAGACACAGAATCCGAAGCAGGCTCCAGGCTCTGAGCTGTCAGCACAGAGCCCACGCGGGGCTCGAACTCACAAACTGTGAGATCATGACCTGAGCCGAAGTCGGGCGCTCAACCGACTGAGCCACCCAGGCGCCCCTCTACACAACATTTTAAATGGATTCTGGGGGTGCTGAACTATATTCTTAGAGAGTAAACCTTAGGATGGATTCTGAAGACAATGAATTAAACCCTGTCTTGGTGAAGACGGGATGACTGTGTGTGATTTCAACACTCTGTCTTTGCATTTCTCTATTTAAGATGCACAGTAGGAAAGTTAGACTGTGCAGCCACGGAAGTGCTCAGTTGGCTCTCCCTCAGGAAATAACCTGTTGCTCAGCGGTGAGGAGTGCCCGTTGTGACGGCTCGTGGCCCCAGACCTCACCGCAAAACAGTGCTTTATAATACATAAAAGAGAAGACACAGGCTATGTAATTTAAGAGCTGATTCTGTAATGTGCCAATAACAAGAATACAGCAGCAGGTCTAATGCCATATTTCTAGTAGAGAGACTGTAAATGACATTTCAAGATACCCGCGGTAACAGTAAGGTGACAGGACATTGCCTGCGAATTCTCCTGCTGGCAAAGTCTACTGGTCTGCTAATACCACTGGGCGTTATTGTCTATATTCATCACTGAAGGAAGTGCTAACAGTAGTTGGGGGCAAATGAAAACAGATATTTTTGTTTTCACATCCAAGCTCAGGGGCTCCTTAAAATCCAGGGGAAAGTGTCAGCCTGTGTGGTATTGGCAGCTCCAGGATGGCACCCCCGGGGTTCTCGGACCTCCTCACACTTCCTCCAGGTGGGCCTTTGATGTATGTAAATGGACGTGGACTAGGGACCTGTCGGAGGAACACAAACAGACGCCCCTTCCTCTTACCTGTCGTGCTGTCACTTAGTCTGTCTTTGTTTTCCCGTATAGAACTGATCTCAGCCTGTTGGAACACAAAAATGACTTCAAAGAATTTTCCTGAATATGATATTCCACAAAAGAAGCAAGCAAATTTTCCTGGGTTTACACAGAACAGGTTTCCTTCTAAAAAAAAAAAGTTAGAAAATCGCCAGGAAAGGGAATATTTTAAAATATAAGTGAATAAAAGTGACGATGATCTACTGAGATATGATTTCTAAAACGTGAGGTTCCAGAGCGTGTAATCTCAAAATAGTTTTCAGGAACTTTATTAAGTAAAATACAAATATCTTTTAAGATTATAATAACTTTATGTAATAGTGAACTTAGTGGGCTATGTCCTAAAACCTGAGATGGCAAATATTAGTTTCATCATGAAGTCAAATACAAGTCTTACCTATCTGGATAATATACTGATTAAAATACATTAGAAATACTGGTTTAGCTTCACTATTTTATAAATTAACTGTTATTAGTATATTCTTATTAATATTTTTAAGAGAATTTGTAGTAAATAAGACCTGTCAGGGAAGATAAAGGTAATTTTATAAGGGAATACAAAATTTTATGATCATGGGTTGACAATCCCCTAAAGATCTCCTCTAAACCTTTGCCCCTGAATATGTGTCTGTAAATACATTGCAAAAGTTCTTGCAACTTCGGGGCGCCTGGGTGGCGCAGTCGGTTAAGCGTCTGACTTCAGCCAGGTCACGATCTCGCGGTCCGGGAGTTCGAGCCCCGCGTCAGGCTCTGGGCTGATGGCTCAGAGCCTGGAGCCTGTTTCCGTTTCTGTGTCTCCCTCTCTCTGCCCCTCGCCCGTTCATGCTCTGTCTCTCTCTGTCCCAAAAATAAATAAACGTTGAAAAAAAAATTAAAAAAAAAAAAAAAGTTCTTGCAACTTCAAAGCCAGACTCTCATTTCAAAACAAAATGCAATGAGTTGCCAGAAATTACTATGTTTCATCTAGATGAGCGGTGGACTATGATGAGAGAGAGAAGTTTTCAGCAAAGGAACTTTTGTAAAAGCCCAAATGCTAAAAATAAAGTGGCTCATTTTTGGCAAGTGCTTATCTTTACAAAAAGCTGCCTTTTCGCTTTATAAAAATAGATGTTTATTTTTCAACTATCTTAAAGTACAATAAATGGCATCCATTTAAAGTTTACAGGTTGAGTTTTGACAGGTACACACTCATGGAACCACCACGATAACCAAGATACAGAAGGTGTCCATTAGGTCTACAAGATTCTGCACGCTTCATCACAGCCAATACCTGCCCACCCTATCCCCAGGTAACCTCCACTCTCCTTTTTGCATTTGCTAGAATTCCTATAAATGGACTGTCATGGATATGAATATGTGTCGGGCTTTTTTCACTCAGCCTGATGATTTTCAGATTCACCCATGATGCTGCTTACGAAGGACATTTGGATTGTTTCCAGTTTGGGGATATGTGAATAAAGCTTCTGCAAACTTTTGTGTATACAACTTTGTGAGACATAAGTTTTCATTTCTCTTGTAAAAACATCAGTGAGTGGATGGCTAGATCATATGTTAGGTGTGTGATGAACTTTTAAAGAAACTGTCAGTTTTCCAAAGTAGTTTTGCCACTTTACATTCCTACCAACAGAGTATAATAATTCTAGTTCCTCCACATCATCACCACCATGTAAAAATACACTTCTTAAACTTTAGCCATTTTAAATGGAGTCACTTTTTATCTTTTTGAGATTTTTTTAAAAAAGAAATGAAAGGTTTTTTACACTCTAATGCTGAAAATTGAAATTTATTCTTCTCTGGAATGCACTGCATCCTTTGAGCCATAATCATATTAGAAGACATTAGGGTACTAATTGTAAAAGTATAACTTCCTTTCCTTTCCTCATTTAGGTATTCATATTAAGAATTTATTAATAAAATCTAGTTAAAGTGTGGGAAATGTTAGGTTGACGGGATCTTTTTCAGATCACTGTACATCCAAGTTAAAAGATAATTTATTTTGGGGCTGCTGGGTGGCTCAGTCAGTTAAACACCTGACTCTTGGTTCTGGCTTATGTCATGATCTCACAGTTTTGTGAGTTCAAGCCCTGCATGGGGCTCTGCACTGGCAGGGCGGAGCCTACTTGGGATCCTCTCTCTCCCTCTCTCTGCCCCTCTCCCACACACGCTATCTCTGTCTCTCTCAAAATAAACAAACTTGAAAAAAAAAGTAATTTATCTTCAGTAATTCTTAGACGGGGGAAAGAAGTATACAATTATTCCACTGCAATTTCATTTTAACAATTAGAAATTTTATTTTCTTTCCAAGCATAATTTCCTAGTGATGATCAGGTAAACAGACAGTAAATGAAAATATCGTCCCATTTCCTAAAATACCTTCCAACAAGAAATCTAGAGAATTAGGTAGAAAGGATTTTCTAAAATTAATGCATATTAGCTTTATAGTCAGGAAAAGTTTAATTACAAATATACAATTACTTGTCAGTAAGACACCAGAGAACAATCCTCATTTCTTTCTTTTTGATGGGCATTATATCAACTCGATTTAGTAAGAAGATTGGTTATCAGTTAAATTCTTATCTTTGTCCCTTTTTTTAAAATCAAGAAAATTAGGTATTACTTACGGAATGTAATCTATTCATTCTACTTTTTTTGTGTGGAGTCCATGCCAGAAGAAATAACTGAGGGGTGCTTCATGATGAAAAGGTTGTCAATCAATCACTGGGAAGTCTATTCTGTTTTGTCCGATGTTGTACCACTTAAATCATGTCTATTATGTATCTTAAAATTCAAAATAAATTGAACACAGACAGGAAATACCTTGAAGGGTGGTTCAGCAAAGAACACAGATTCCTTTCCCGAAAGTGGCGTTGAAGTTATTGATCTTGGGGAAGACACATCACTCAACTTAAAAAAACAAAATGAAAATCACAGATAAAGAACGTTTCTTCAAAGACTTTTCTTCTCCAATGCAAAGGATTAGCCTATTTAACCAATGCAAATAAATCTAACAGTAACCATCCTTAGTTTCACTTAATCCAAGGGTATCTTCTATTTAATATGGCACCTCAAGTACTTTTTGGAAGTTTGCAGAGTATAACTAACTTTCTTCCTATATTTACTGGAAGCAATTTTCAAAATCTATAAAACTTCTGTGGCATGTTGGGAATATTATTGATGAATATGCTAACATATTTAACATAACTTATCAGAGGAGATATTCCTCTCAACTATTTGAGAGATTTCATAGACATTCGAGCTTCCTCCTATATGCAATAGTCACTATAAGCTCAGAAATGAAAGCTGCTTTTAATATTAGCCAACCTTCAATGTAATTAGAAAGGCAAATATATTTGAACAGAATTTTGAGAAACCAGCTAAAATTCATTTTCAATTAACTGCCTCACCAGCTACCCATTCTCCCCGCCTTCACTTGAGCTGTTCATGTGAGCTACTAAAAGTAGACTGAGCTTCACTTAAGGAAAAAGTTTCTGTCCTAAGATTTTGAGAAATTTCCTTCAGGCTCTTTCTTTCTTTTCTTTCCTTTTCTTTCCTTTCCTTTTCTTTCCTTTCCTTTTCTTTTCTTTCTTTCTTTTTTTTTTTTTCCTGGAGGTTTTGAAAAAAGATCCTGTTCAATTCCCCAGCCTTGCACTAAATAAGAATCAACATTATTTACATACTAATAATCAAAATCTTTCATGCCATTATCTGTAATTTAAAACCAGTAAAGAAAATTTTAAATGTGCATTTAAGAGTCAATTCTAAACATTTCATTTTGGCCTAAAGATAAAATGACAAAATCATGGCTTTTTCTTGTTGTTGTCATATGTTTGTTCAATGTTGGTTTACTTTTGTTTTTACCTGGGTAGGACTGATAGGAGGTGGTGGAGCTTTGCGTTTTTTTTGGAGTTCCACTTCTTTCTGAGCTTATTTTAGAGACTTGATCATGCTGGAAGTTATCACAGTCCAAAGAATGGAGGTGGGTTAGTTCGGTTAGTAAAGTCTGAACAAACAGCTTCATCAAACAAATGAGAAAAACCTCAACAGTTCATGCATTTCTTACTTCAATAAGATCTGACATCTGCTACCAACATAAAAATAAGTAATATGCATGCTTCAAGTTTTCTTCCAGCAGCCCATGCTTTAATAGCCAGAAAATAAAAAACACAAGACAAAACTAGATTAAGTTGGTGTAGAGAATTGGGAAAGTAGAGGATGGGGAGCTGCCTGCCCCAGTTTAGAACCCAGAATACAATGATAGTCTAGCCATCTTAATGCAAAGCAGTGGTATTTCCTCCACCTTTGCATTACTTCCACTCCTTTTTAAAAAGAATGTCAATATGGGGGCAAGCAGAAACGTCTTCTCTGAAGGTTATGGATAAATAAGGGACACAGTTAGTACCTAATAAATTCAGTATTGGCTATTTCCTGTCTATGATAATTTTTCAAAACCTTTGATGTGTAAGTAAATAAATGTAACCGCCAACTATACATCTCATCAAAAAAGTAAACAATGGTGACAAAGTTTTTAGGAAAAACCTCCAAAATAATAGGGCAATCTTCTCAATTTCTATCTAGAACTCTAACAACATTTTAGAAAAGTTCCAATTAAAATGAAAGGAAAAGCTAACCCTCTTATATTCATTAAATATCTAACACTCTCATGGATAGAGGTCTATAATCCATGGGATACACAAGCATTTAAAATACTGTTGTTGTTCCTTCGCAGAGCTAACCAAACATTTTCACAACAGAAAATATTAGTACATTTCCGAAAAAGATGAATATATAAGTAGCAAGTTTAAAGTCACATGCTTTGGAAACAGGGTAAACCATTAAGAAAACAGTTACCACCTTCTAACAATGAATCATCTATTCTAAAGATATTTTACTCCTTAAGCATTTTCAACATAGTTTTTATCACTTTTCTAGTGGAGCATAGTGGTTTAATCAGAACATTTTCAAATTCCCACAAGCTATGATGGCCAAAAAAAATTCTCTCCCCCAAAGATAAATACCTGCTTTGGTTTTGTTGGTGTCTTTGAATCTATAGAGGAAAAAGTGGGGAAAAAAATAAATAAATAAAGGTAAGAACCATGACTCACATCTACTTTGGGTGGGAGACACACACACACACACACACACACACACGCTCACACCCATACACACAACAAACACAGTATTTAACATTACATTTTTCTTCAAGAATATGTTTAAAAGAATAATAAAATAGATCATATTTTGCACATTCCTTTACCCTTTGGGGAAAATGGAGTGGATAAATTTAAAACAACACTGACTATTTTCTTTCACATACCAGAATCCTGAGAGATTTTTGATAATAGAAGGCTTTGAATTCCTGCATTTTCTGAGAGTTTGGAATAATGTAAGGCATTGTGTCCAAGAGAATCTACAAGGTTTAGGTCTGCACCCTTTTTAATTAAGGCTTCCACAATATTAGAGCTGCTGATCTCACAGGCTAGCATGAGAGCAGTTCTAAAGAAAAAAAAGGAGATACCAAATTAATACAACCAAAATGGGGAAACACTTTTCTGAGAAATCACTTATCCTGAAAACAAGGAAAGAAAGATGAAGTACAGTTAAATATATACACTTAATGGACTGCTAGTGAGATGAAACTAGGGGTGTTTTTTTAACTTCAGATTAAATCAAAACATTAAACCATATAAGGTCAAATAATATAGACATAATCTTCTAAATATGATGGAATTTAATATGATTGGCACCAATCATAATATGATGGCACCTTTCACCTCAAGCATTTTAAAGTACCTATACATCATTAGGACTATTTTTAAAAGCAGCCAATATGTTTAATTTTGCATGAAAAGCCATCGGAAATGGCCTAGTCACTTCAGTATTTAATAATCGCATCACAGAGGTCTAGGGGAAATTTTTTTTACGTCAAACAGATTCTCGATTATCAAAAGAGGCAGAAGGGGCGTCTGGCCGGCTCAGTCAGTAGAGCATGTGACTCCTGATCTCAGAGGCATGAGTTCGAGCCCCATGGTGGGTATAGGGCTAACTTAAAAAAAAAAAAAAAGGCAGAAAATGAAAAAATTAAAAACACTTTATTACAAATGATCTAAAATATAGCTGTAATATTTTGAGGCTCCCAGAATGTAGATATCACTGAAATCCCATGATTTCTATTTTGGTGGTACCTTCCATTTTTGTCCCTGGAATTTACATCTGCTCCATGATCCAGGAGAAAGCGACAGACCTCACTGTGGCCACTTTGTACTGCAAGAAGCAGTGGTATATTCCCATCCTAGGAGACAAATGTAGATTGATTTTAACTACGATCCTAAATGCCAGAATTGCATACAGAATTGCCTTGTTCTTTGTACATTTTATTCCTGAACTGTCCTGCCACCATGACAGTTTGTGTCCCGATAGGGCTGCCATGACATCTCAGCACAGCATTTTTTTTTAACTTAAATTCAAGTTAACTAACATACAGTGTAGTATTGGTTTCAGGAGAACCCAGTGATTCATCACTTCCATATAACACCCAGTGCTCACCCCCAACAAGTGCCCTCCTTAATGCCCATCACCCACTTAGCCCATCCCCCCACCTGCCTCCCCTCCAGCACCCCTCAGACTGTTCTCTGTATTTAAGAGAGTTTCTTATGGTTTGCCTCTCTGTTTCTATCTTATTTTTCCTTCCCTTCCCCTATGTTCATCTGTTGTGTTTCTTAAATTCCACATGAATGAAATCATATCATATTTGTCTTTCTCTGACTTACTTCTCTCAGCATAACATACTCTAGCTCCATCCATGTTGCTGCAAATGGCAAGGTTTCATTCTTTTTGATCACCGAGTAATATTCCAACACACACACACACACACACACACACACACACACACACACACCCCAATCTTCTTTATCCATTCATCAGTCGATGGGCATTTAGGCTCTTTCCATAATTTGGCTACTGTTGATAATGCTGCTATAAACATTGGGGTGCATGTGCCCCTTCCAATCAGCACTTTTGTATTCTTTGGATAAACACCTAGTAGTTCAACAGACC
Organism: Prionailurus bengalensis; assembly: GCF_016509475.1. NCBI lineage: Eukaryota > Metazoa > Chordata > Mammalia > Carnivora > Felidae > Prionailurus > Prionailurus bengalensis. Next base: position 212,888,607 of record NC_057343.1, read on the forward strand.
TCTTCTTAAGGAATTGCACTGACTGTTAGCTTTTTCTCAGGAACCTCAGCCTCATGGGCTGCTTTTTCCCTTCAGTGACCAACCCTCAGTCTGGCAGCGACATGACAGAGAGTGGAACATCAAGTATGTAAAGGCTCCAGGCAAGCATATCATGTTTACTGGGCGATGGCTCTGAAGAACAGGAGGACTTGTTTCCACAGAGCAGCAGTAGGTCCACGGCCCTCCAAGCAGCTTCTTCCAAGCAAACTACATGCATCCTACCATCCATTCTACTATTCCCTTGCAAAGTACATGCTTTCATAACCTTACAAGTACCAGAATGGAACATTAAGAGTTTGCCTATTCTTGGCACATGACTAGATAAAGATCAATGGAAAGAATCATTTAATATGACAATTGGCAATCCTTTAAAACAGTGCTGTAGAGGGGCACCTGGGTGGATCATTCAGTTAAGCATCTGACTTCAGCTCAGGTCATGATCTCGTGGTTCATGAGCTCAAGCCCTGCATCAGGCTTTGTGCTGACAGCTCGGGGTCTGGAGCCTGCTTTGGATTCTGTGCCTCCCTCTCTCTCCGCCCCTCCCCTGCTCATGCTCTGTCTTGCTCCCTCTCAAAAATAAATAAACATTAAAAAAATTTTTTTAAATGATGTTGAATCACTATGTTATATACCTGAAGCTAATATAACACTGTACGTTTATTACACTGGAATAAAAATAAAGTAAAATAAAATAAAATAAAATAAGAAAATGAGATCCCAACTCATACACAAACCATGTAAGGTGATGAAGAATGCAAACATTACAACAGAAAAAACGTGAAAAAATACTAGAAGAATACATAGGTGACTATTTCCACAATCTTAGGGTGAAGGGGTCCTAACTCAAATGATACAAAAGCTTCAAGAGAAGCTTGTATTCTGCTTATTCCTTGGAACATACCTCCCAAATGCAGTTAATAGTAACTTTTAAGGTAGATGTATTCAAGTAGGCAAAGGAAAAAAAAATAAATTACAATATGTCCAATTATTTTGAAAAATACAATCGCTGCTTAAAGATTAAGTCTCCGTTTAAAATAGAATTTCAGACACATTTCTAAAAAATTATCTCTGCGAAGTTATAATACTTTCTGGTTATGAAGTACTGAGATTCAGGGAGTAGGAATTTATCTACAATTCTATACACTCACATAACAATATTCCCATTAGGTATATTGCATGCATAGCATATAATTTCTATGCTATGGCAGGACATTTAAACTTGCAGTCAGGAGTGACTGGCATGTAAATTTATTCTCAGAGTAGCCCAGCAAGGTTAAACAGGCTAGAAGTGGTTTTCAGAGTTGGGAAATCCTAACCAGGAGTACCCAAGATGATACACGGGAAGTTAACAGAAATGACAGAACTTCTATTTAGACTTATTTCTTCTAAGAGTCAAGAAATTAAGCCTTATTAATACATTTAGGTTGATGGCAGATGACCTGAGAAACAAATGTACACATCAGGAAGTGCACATCACAAAATGTCTTGTCAATGTGTCATTAAATTCAGAGACCAATAGAGACAATACTTGGATCCGTTTTGCAGAAGAGGATCTAGGTTGAAACGCATTAGACTTTCGCCAAATGCTGAGGTCTCTAAATGTCTTAGTGACTTGCAGAGGTAGCCCACAGCGCTCTAGACGCCAGTGTGCATCTCCACATCTAGCAGCTGCCGGATACTTACCAAATCCTTGAGGTTTATGGGGCTTTTGTGCTCGCAAAGAGCCTGCACAGCTTGAAGGCAGCCCTGTGCCGCTGAGGGAAGGAAACAAAGACACAGCCCGTCACACAGGGGCTCCCACCAGCAGGGGCATCACACGCACCCAGGACAGAGAAGTTCGTGTTCCACCCAGTTTGCTATGTTATACTAGCTGCACTGAAGAGAAGTCGTATCCGGAAGGTTAAGTAAGGTGCTCTGAATTAGTGTTACATTTCAATGTTAATTTCCAGACCTAGAGCCACTGTCTGCCAGTTGCCTTTGTGCAAATATTTGGTTTGGCATTTTGTAGGACTTAGCTTTGCCCCAGCTAGCACTAATAGAAATTTATAAATCTCATCACTCCCTGAGCTCGGTGTTGACGTTTTGTTACTTGGGAGCCGTGTGACAGATAATGACAAGATAGTAAAACAGAACACTGAGAAATAAAATGGGAGTTTCTTTTGATCCCCAAATCAAAAAAATCTGTATCACATATTACATGAAATCTCTAAATGCTTATGAAAATCTCTTAGCTTAAACAAGAAACTTACATTAATTAAAATATAATAACCATGGCAATTTTTACAGTTTGGCAGGCAACTGATGAATTTTAGATGTGTTCCCTGATAAAACCCTACACATTTTGCAAACTGAGGGAGACAGAAATTCCAGGAATGATGACAGACAACAGCTTCAGAAATAAAATGGTAAAGAAAATGGCTTGAAAGAGGAAAAGGATAACTGAGTATTTCTTATGGCAGAAGGATCAGTAAGAGAATGAAAGTCACCTGCATAATGTAAAGCTGTTTTCCCAGAGCTGTCCACACTTCCGGCTGGGCATTTTGACTAGAAGACAAAAAATAAATAAATACACATAATAAACATTCCGCTCCGTTGAGTTCATCCTTTTCCTGCAAGGTTGTGATGTGTCTTATCAGGAAGAGAATAAATATGAATAGGCCCCAATTGCTGTGCTCCAGGACCTACAGTCTCCCATGGGGAGGGGAGCTCCTCTCCAAGTAACCGGGACCCAGGCAAAAGGTCACCTCTTTGCTGCATTGGCCGTCCTGTCCTCCCTCTCACACTAGCATCCCATCACCGGCAGCTGACAGATACGCTCCAGGCGTTCTCATCTTGGTCCCGTCTTTCCCCCCACATTTCCTGCCTAATCCTCTAGTCCCCCTTCACAAAACCAAGTTCCTGTAAAGAACTGCCCACATGCGATCCATGCTGCTTTGCTTCCCACTCGTTTCCAAACCCACTGCAGTTGCGTGCTGTTCTCCAGACTCCACAGAGATGGCCCCACAGTCACCAATAACCTTCGTGTTTCCCACGACAACAAACATCTGTGTCCTCCTCTTACCGCAATCCACCCCCTTCTCCAAACAGTCCTTCCACTTAGCTCCTAGAGCCCATACTAGCCTGGTGTTCCCACTACTGCTCAGGCCACTCCCCCTCCGTAAGCCAAACACAGAATGTTGGGGTTCCTCGGTGCTCTCCTTCTTGGTAATCTCATTCATGCCCGTAGTTTGAAATGTCATCTAAAGGCTAAAGACTCAAATGTGTACCTTCGCAATAACAAACCTAAGTACATATTAGCTATTACGCACTGGGCACTCTTCATTGTTTTAAGGCTCCTGATGATGCTAGACACAATTATCACTCCCATCTTCCGATGGGGAAACTGAGATACAGAGAAGGTGATAATTTGCTCAAGTCACAGGACATGGCAGAGCCAGGATTCAAACCCAGATGCACTGGGCTAGAGCATATGTTCTCAGCTGTACGCAACGTCATCTCCGCGCGCCTGGCTTGATAACCCGCTGCCTATTTCACATTTCTGCTCTGATGGAAGCACCTCAAATGCAACCGTCCTAAACTTCCACTGAGTCACCTTTAACTTCTTCTCCTCCTCCTCTTCCGCCATCTAATTCACCACCATGTCCTGCCAATTCTGTGACCTAAACATACCTGGTCTACTCTTTCTTTCTCCATTACACCACCCAGTCTAGGCCAGCATCTTCTCATGCAGACAGCTGGGGCAGCCTCCTGGCGGGCTCCACAGCTCTGCTCTCGCCTCTATTCTCTATACAACTAGAGTGATCTTTTAAAACTGTGAATACCAGTCCTTCCTTAAAAGCCCTCCACAGTTCCATGCTGCGCTCAGAGGACTTATGGCCCGCCTGCCATGACACACAGGCCTGCACTCCATGCCCTTCTTTCTCCTCCACGCTCACTCAGCCCCAGGCTTTCTTTCCTCCCTGACCAGTGCCTTTCCTACCCGAGGCCCTCTGTACTTGCTCTTCTGTCTGCTTGGAATGCTTTCCCCTTGGCTCTTTCCAAAGTTCTCGGCTTAAATATCACCTCCTCCACGAGCCCTTCCCTGATCGTTCACCCCACACCCATCTCTCTCAGTACTTGGTCAGTTTTCTTCTTGATGTGGTGCAATTTGTAACATGCATTTGGGGACTTGTTTACAAGATTGCAAGCTTCATCAGGATAAGGGATGCTCTGCTCGTGAAAATATACTCAATGCCTGACACAGGGCACGGTGTCCAGGAGGCACTTGTTAAAAGTGGGGGGGGGGGGACTAGTGGGCTATCAGGGGAAGAGGAGAGTTCATTTGAATTTGAAGAATCTCACAAGGGTCTGTTTGCGCTCACTGCCTTGAGGAGGCAAACTTTAAAACGGTAGCCACTGGAGAAGAGAAGAATCTCCAGCAGACAGATAGTAAGAGCAAAGGCCTAGAGAGCTCAGAGAAAGGATCCAGTGCAGAGAGTGAGGGAGGGCGGGAGGCAACAAGGGTCACATCACAGAGGGCAGAGGATGCCAAGACAGAAGCGAAGAACTGGCTGGAGAGGTCCAGGACCCAAGGAAAGCGACCCATTAGGAGGACATCAGAGCCTCAAGGTTTTAGTAGCGCCTGGGTGGCTCAGTAGGTTGAACGACCGACTTTACCTCAGGTCACGATCTCACGGTTTGTGAGTTCGAGCCTTGCGTCAGGCTCTGTGCTGACAGCTCAGAGCCTGGAGCCTGCTTCGGATTCTGTCTCCCTCTCTCTCTGCCCCTCCCCTGCTCATGCTCTGTCTCAGAAATAAATAAACATTAAAAAAAAAATTCAAAGCCTCAGGTTTCAACAACTATTCAGAAAGAAGAACAGCAAGTCTGCAAGTTAGAGGCAAGAACAGGCAATGTTAAGAGTGAAATGTCTGTCTGCCCTTCAGTGGTAAGAGGAACGGAGATCAAGTTACGACTTACCATGCTTTGGCCTAATTTTAGAATAGCACAAGGAAGTGTTTAAAGGCTTCAAAGATTCCAGAGAAAAACCAATCCATTTGCATAACCAGATATAAAATTACATTAGAGGCTAGAATATCTGGTCCTTGCCCATGAGGATTTCCAGCCTGTCAAGTTCATTCTTCCTGAAAATCAGAGCCAGATGCAAAGCCTGGATAGCCAAGCTAGAATGAGAACAGAGATTTAAGATACAAATAAGTTAAAAAAAAAAATTAAGGCAAGACCAAGGGTATGGAGGCAGTGCACTTGGGCAAGTCCATGATTGTCATTTATTCAAGGTGCCGGGCCTCAGAGAAAGCAGGGAAGTTCTACTTTAATTGTTCTCAGAGAGGAGCCTCATAATAATAATAAAAATAATAATAATCACAGATGTTGATCTATTTTTCTTGAATTTCACTTCAAAGGCCTGTTAAGGTTTGCATTCCTGGCACTGGTGGCAGCTTGCGTCACATAACGCAAGACAAGAAGCTGTGTGACCAACAGAGCAGGACAAGTTGAAGAATGTGACCACATTTCTGCATTAGAATTGCAGAGCCAAATTAAAGCAAGATGCTGGGTCCTACACAGTGCCTGTGAAGGCTGAGACAACAGCTCAACAGAAGAGATAGCACTCCAAACACATATTTTATGGCTCTGTGCTGTTTCTGAAAACAACCAGCTTGCACGCTGACTGGCAATGGCTGGATGTTACAGTATGGGCCGCTACTGGGCTTTCATTAAATATTCATCTTTCAAGATTTACAGATGTCATCCCCCTAAGCGATCATTATAAACTGGCCAGGTTATCAAACCAGGGAGTTAGCTTCAAATTATAAAGGGGAATAAAACCAAGAACCTCGGCAAAAAACTAAGAACTAAAGGCACATTTAAAGTTACACACAAGGAAATAAAGGTTGAAATTTTGTTTCTCAAAAAGAGTTGTGTTCTACCAATGACTGAAAGAAAGGCTATTAGGATACTGGAGATCCTATATTGCAAGGATCTCCAATCGCATGAAAAACAGTTTTTAAACTGATTATGTAAAGGGTACAAGTCTGTCAGAAAAGGACGCAAGGAGCTGATAAAGGCAAGAAAAAGGCTGTATCCCAGGAAGACACTCCAAATTCTGATGAGGATCTTCTTCCCTATCAGTGTCATTGCTATGGAAATAATCTTTTCCTTGGCTGTCATTTAAATTGTGATGCTTCTTAGGAAACCCAGGTTCTGGGATGGTATTTAAGGGAGCGTGTGTGTGTGTGTGTGTGTGTGTGTTATTCTTTCACAGATACAGTTACTGTTAAATTTAAAAGATGACATAATTTTAAAAATTTATAATTTTAAGTTGTTCCATTTTACCTGAAGGAGCTTCCTGATGCATTCGTGGTGGCTGTTCTTGGCTGCGAGGTGCAAGGCACTGTGTCCTAAATGGATTAAAAAAAATCTTGGAAAAAGAGGCCACACATTTTAAATCCCTTTCTTATCTCTGTGACAAAGACAACTATGAGGAAATAAACTGTTCTCCAACAAAGGCAGAATTGTTACTCTTGGTAAGGTCTCAGCTTCTAATCTGTAAAGTTCAGTGTGACAAACGAGCAGAGGACACAGAGCATCCTGCCCACTGCATAATATTCAGGGTCTACTCCAAATGCCCTTCTCTTGGGGTGCTATTAAACTCTGAGCTAAAAGCTGGCAGGTGACTCATGATACACAGCTCGGTTCTGCTTTCAGCGGTCCCCATGCATGCCAAATGTTCTGCATCCACCCCAGCCACACCAGGCTACGACTACCACAGGCCCAGGAACCCAGGAAAGGCCACCTGTACACCAGCTGAGAACATCCTAAACACCCATCACTTAAATCCCTAGTTTTGGCTTTTCATTTCCCTCTCCTTCAAATGTCCTCCAGCCCCTGCACGGAAACTACCTGGAGTTTTCAGATATTCAAAGTCCTTATGTGGAAGAAGGAAAAGAGTGGTGAAAACAATAATACACTACTAAAGTCGCATTTCTTTACGTTCCCTTCAGAGAATATGACCCTAACATAACGCACTCTGATGTTTCAGCAGTCAGCTTTAGGAAATCCTAGTGCTGTACCCAACTCTCTCCACAGCCTAACGGGCCTAGAGAATTTCTAAGGAAGAGGGGTTTGGGGGCAACTTCTGGGCAGAAGGTATGGCTACCAGCCCAGGAGGCTCCCATCTGAGGCCCCTCACCACCTCGCTGGACCCTGCGCTTAGCCTGGATTCTCTTCCTCCAGGATCACCACACAGCTTGCTCCCTCACCTCAGAGGCAACTGAAAGAGTGCCTTGTGAAGGTCTGCCCTGACCTCCCCTTTTAAAATTCCCATTCCTCCGCCACCCTTTTAATCTTCAATCCCTGCTTCATTCCTGCTCTTCATAGCACTGAGCACCTTCCCACATTCCTTTCCACCCCACCCCACTCTACACAATACACACACACACACACACACACACACACACACACACACAACACACAACACACACACAATTTATGGAGCTTATTTTTCTTGCCCCACTAGAATATGAACTCACTGAGGACAGGAAGTTCTGTCTCATTCCCTGCTGTGTCCCTAGTCCAGCACTGATGATGCATCATAGGCTCTTACTACACACTTGTTAATTTCAATTAGAGGGTATGCTCATTTTAAAGGTCTGGGGAGGAGGTTTAGGGGCAGAGGACCAAAGCTGCCCCTGCCAGCCAACCCAGAGCACATGGTAAACTCTTAAATCCTCCATCTCCCAAACTTTTCGGCCGAGATGTGCCGAATGTCATACCTGTAAACAACCCATACTTTGGGACATGCTTCAAGCATGGTTTCAGTCTCGGTGCTATTGACATTTTAAGCCGTGAGTGTGTGTGTCTATGTGTGTATGTTGAGGGAAGGGGGGTTGTCCTATGCATTTTAGGTTATTAAGCTGTACCTCTGGCCTCTACCCTTTACATGTCCATTTGTGATGATCGGAAATGTCTCCAGACATTGCCAAATATGCCCTGGGGGCAAAATCACCCCAGTTGAGAACCACTGGCTTACAGAAACAATTTCTTTCATATGGTGGTCCAGTCTCCAAATATCATTTCTCCTTTTTCAAATAGTCTTCAATCTGTAACATGGACTGGGAACCTTTAATTATTAGAGAATCATACAGCTAGGAAATACCATATTTAAAAATTAGAGGATTTTAGGATCACAGTAAGCTGCACAAAAGCATGTGTAAGGTCAAAAGATCAGATTCCTTCTTTTCTGAGACCAGCTGCACTGAAGGATTTTAAGGGTATGCATGAGGGTGGGTTGTTTAGGTGAAGCAGAACACAGAGGCAGGAACCCCTCCCAAACGGATGAGGATGAGGAAGGTCGGAACTAAGGCCCTTGGAAGTAGGAAGACAAATATCTTCTCTTCTCCTTCCTCCTTTAACTTCCTGAGACCCTCCTCTTTCCAGGATGTATAATGCATAATAGTATCAGTTCGGTTACAGGATGCATTAAATAGGCTTTGGTGCGCTAGCCCGGCCCCCAAGCATCATCTGTACCAGTGTTTCTAAGGACAAACACGTTTTCAGTTTTAAACAAATGCCTTGCAGATGAACTTTTGGAAGCCATCCTGATTGTAAGTAGAAGACTGTTTATGTCATGTATACAGTGCATTAGCTTTTTGTCTCTGCTGTGGACAAAAGCTGTTCTACATAAAGAGCACCCATTGGAAAAAGACACAATTCTCCAAAGACGAGATGGTAGGGAGATTTAAACAACCCAGCAGAAAATAAACAATAGGGTTTCATTTCATTCCAAGTGTTCTACTCATACCTGGAAGTAAGTGCCGTGTTTCTAAAGAAACACAATTCTTTTATTCCCTGGCCCTGAGCTATGTTTTCCTGAACCAGGAGCACAATAGTATTTTCAATTAAAACATTCTCAAAACCCAAATAATGTGTCATGCCCTGGACATTACACCGAAGTGAGATGTCTCTTACTGTTAATGTTAACACAAAATTCTCTTTCCAAAAGCAAAAATTTTCTGGAGAGAATACATTGTATTAGTGGCAGAATCTCAGTGTAATGAGACAGTGCATAAGTCTGGCCCCCATTCAGCTATGGATCTGTCTGGAATATCAGGAAACAATTCAAATAACATGGCAACCCTAATTCAAGTGCATTCCAGCAGAACTTTGCCTGTGAGTAAAAAGACCAGTGTTATTTATGTCAAGGGTTGTGGGCTATAACAGGTAGTGTAAGAAACCTATTGTTGAAAGGGAGTCTAGGGGCACCTGGGTGGCTCAGTCAGTTAGGCATCTGAGGTCGGCTCAGGTCATGATCTCATGGTTCATGAGTTAGAGCCCCTCGTGGGCTCCACGCTGACTGTGGGGAGCCTGCTTGGGATTCTGTCTCTGACCCTCTCCTACTCAAGTTTGCATGTGTGTGCTCTCTCTCGCTCAAAATAAATAAATAAATTATAAAAAAAAAACATTAGAAAAAGCTTTAAAAAAGAAAAAAAGAAAGGGAGTCTAAAAAGGATGGCTCAGGGGTGTCTGGCTGGCTCAGTCAGTAGAGCATGTGACTCTTGATCTTGGCATCATGAGTTCAAGCCTTACTTGAGGTTACTTTAAAAAAAATAAAAATAAAAAATAAAAAGGATGCCCAGACATTCTAGCCATGGAACACTTTCCCCCAAACTACCTCAGACAATAACCATTTATTCAATTCTTTAAGATCACTGGAGAAAATGGAGAAGAATTAGCTAATTTAATAGAGGAATTACTGATGTACTCTTCAAGTATATGTGAAAAAATCTGAAAACAAGTCAGAAGACACATACAGGGCTAACAAATAGCAAAGGGTGAAGTCTGAAAAATTGTAGTTTTAGATCAAAATATAAAAACATTTAGAAAAATAAAGAGAATTAAACGACATTCAACTACATAAGATTTAAAACATTTTCTTAGAAATCAGAGTTTCAAAATGCTGACTATATTTAAACAATAGAAGTATAAATTTGGTTCTTATTTATGATTTTAAACATATTTAAACACCATTATCCTTAGTAATCCTCATTTTCTTTTCATCAAATTTTCATCACTGAGGCACAAGTCTGTTTACCTTGTTATAACCCCAGGAGAAGACCCAAGAATGAAAGCCATATTAGTAACCACTACTGTAACTACTAAATAGTTATGGAATTACCCTTAGTCTCCCCAGTATATATGTGTATAGTGTTCTTTAAGGAATTAAAAGGCTTTTTTTGCATGTGTGTATATCACCTGAAATATTTTCACACCCACGTTATGCTGTTCATTGCATATGGCTGACCCTTCTTACTGCCTATACACGAGTCAACAGCAAGTGCGAAACTCATACGATCGTTTTGTTTTTCTTTATCCCAAATGAAAGTAGGAAATATGTTTTATTGGCTATAATTTACAGTTTAAATGACCCATTGTCAAAGTATCTGAGTTTTAAGATGAATGTTACCTTTCATATCTTTACATGGCATCAAATTCGAGTGGGATTAGGGGCATAATGGAATGGAAGTCCACCTTGAAATCCAAACAAAAACTAAACCAGTCCTTGGAAACCCCAGAGAGAAAAGTCAGGGTTCTCAAGCATTCCGTTCCGAGGACTATGCATTATGATGTTTCCGTACCTCAGTTCTCGCTCTCCTAAGTCCCTCTTCTATGAGAAAAGATGTTGTATTAGGAAGGTTAAGTGTGCAAAGGGATGAGAGAAAATTTAAAAAATGGGTGTGAAATACAAAGTGCACATTCTCCTCCAATCTCTGTTTCTACTTGCTTCTACAACAAAACCTTCAGCATTTTTAACTGGACAAATTGTTGCCCAGAATTCCCAGCTTCCCGTAAAGCTCAGTGTGGCCACAGATCCCACTCTGTGCTGTGAGGTCTGAGTGTGTGTCACTCGTGGGCCATACTTGCCCTGCCCCTGGCTGCTGCTGAAATGCAGATCCCAGGGAAGCCATCTTGGGCTATTAGGACCACAGCAACACCCTGGATGGCGGAGTCTGAATCCCTCACGGTGTGGAGCCGAGCTGCCATACCAATTTGGGACTTTCAACTGACAGAAAATTCTATTTGTTGAAGCCACTCTTATTATGGTATCCTGTCACATTGCATCAAATGTATACACTCACTAATCAAGGGTGTGTGAAAGCCAATGCTTCGTAGAAGCATATTGGTAAAAACAGAAGATTCTTTGGTCTTCTTCAACCTTCCGTTAATACTTCTGTTTAATCCTGTCTCATACTCCGGGGTGCTAAATGCAGGCACCACCACTCCCCACCCTCCAACAACAAAAAAAAAAAAAAAAAAAAAAAGCCTAGAAGTCAATTTTACTATTTGTCTGGGAGGAGCGCTTTCTAAAAAAGCAGCCAGAAATGCCAATTCTTACATCAGTGAGGAACAAGAGCAAACACAACAATGAAAGGATGTTAGACAAATAATGTAGGTCCAGTTCAGAGATGACACAGTGAGCTTAGAAGCCAACTTTCCCATGTGACCACTATATACTGGTATTGCCTGGCAAACAGGTGATTAAGGAAGGGGGAAAACCCCCAAAACCAAAAACCTGTTATGAGCTTCTACCAGTCTTTGGGCTTTCTTCTTCTGATTTGTACAACGAGAGCTGTTGGCTTGGTGATTGTAAAAAATAAATAAAATAATAATAATAATAATAATAATAATAATAATAATAATAGGGGTATCTGGGTGCCTCAGTCGGTTAAGCCCTGGACTTCAGCTCAGGTCATGATCTCACAGTTCGTGGGTTTAAGCCCCGCACTGGGCTCTGTGCTGACAGCTCAGAGCCTGGAGCCTGTTTCAGTTTCTGTGCCTCCCTCCCTCTGCCCCTCCCCCGCTCATATTCTGTCTCTCTCTCAAAAGTAAACATTAAGAAAAATTAAAAAATAATAAATAAAGATGTGAAACCTTTTCAAAAGCCTCATGTGTAAAAGATAATAAAGGTGATAAGGTGATGTGGGTAAAGTAGCAATAATCATGATAATCGAGGAGCCAAACGCAGCGAGCTCTCACTGTGCCCTGGGTGTGGAGATGCCCACACTGACCGTCTTGTGGAAGCCTCAAAGACCATCGAAAATGATGTGATTGTTGTCGTATTGAAACTATACCAAGGCCCTATCCTCTGACAGTGCTTTGCTCATAAGTTGCTTGTAAAGCAGCCATAAAAATTCTCTGGTCAGACTTCCAAATATTTCATAGGGAAAGACAGTTGTTAAAAAATAGATGTTAAAAACGCTCTGCTTTTATAACTTAAATCTAGTCCCCAGTTTAAAAAGTGGGAAATTATACCGATTTGACCATCCTATATGCTTGGTGGATACAACTAATAAAAAGGGTCAGTGCATATTTTGAAAGCAGGCTTTGTTTTTGTTTTCCTGAAAATTCTACAGGGTAGTATGATTTATGGTCACAGATTTTTGTACCAGTTGTCAGTGATTTTTGAAGAGGACCATTCCTCAGTAACAACGTGTCAATATTTAAGTAGGTTTATTGAAAAGACAGGGGCGCCTGGGTGGCGCAGTCGGTTAAGCGTCCGACTTCAGCCAGGTCACGATCTCGCGGTCCGTGAGTTCGAGCCCCGCGTCAGGCTCTGGGCTGACGGCTCGGAGCCTGGAGCCTGTTTCCGATTCTGTGTCTCCCTCTCTCTCTGCCCTTCCCCCGTTCATGCTCTGTCTCTCTCTGTCCCCCAAAAAATAAATAAACGTTGAAAAAAAAATTAAAAAAAAAAAAAAAAAAAAGAAAAAGAAAAGACAACACCTCTAAGAGCTGAGCCATTTAATTCATCCCTTAACCACCATAAAAAATGTTTTGGACTAATGATGATCACATTAAGGTGAGGCATGGTGACTGATGGATTCTGCTCTGCTTTCTTGAGAGAAGAAGAAAGGGGTAGGTGATGTAGCAACAAGGACAGAAGCATCGGCAGTAAAAGCCATCATATTTACCTTGTTTGTTATGATGGGAAAGAGTCTGAGAAGCACTGGTCTAGATAACACAATCAACATTTCCATGCACATTTTCCTTGAAGCCTCTTCCTTCGTTCCTACATTCTCTTTGCACGCTTTTAAGAAATCATGAGAAGTTGGCGCCTCATTCAGACAAAAGGAAAACAATCAGTCCAGAGACCACAGTGTACCCTCATTGCCGAAAATGTTAGCGGGGAGGGAAGTGACTGGTGGCTCTGAGACATTTTCAACTCATCGTACATTTGGACAATGTTCTGGGCCCATAAGTGCCGTGGAGTCCACCAATTTATATATATACATACATATATATTTTTTAAATGGAGGGGTGCCTGGGTGGTTCAGTCAGGTGAGTGGCCGACTTCAGTTCAGGTCATGATCTTGTGGTTCAGGAGTTCAAACCCCACATCGGCTCTCTGCTGAGCATGGAGCCCACTTCAGATCCTCTGTCCCCCTCTCTCTGTCCTTCCCCCGCTACACTCTCCCTCTCAAAAGTAAATAAACATTAAAAAAAAACAGATGGGGGTGCCTGGGTGGCTTAGTCGGTTGGGTGTCCGACTGCGGCTCAGGTCATGATCTCACAGCTCATGGGTTCAACCCCCGCGTCGGGCTCTGTGCTGACAGCTCAGAGCCTGGAGCCTGCTTTGGATTCTGTCTCCCTCTCTCTCTGCCCCTCCCTGCTCACACTCCTTGTCTCTCTCTCTCTCTCTCTCAAAAATAAACATTAAAAAAAAAAAAAAAAAAGGATGGACTGTGGCAGTTCCCACTGCCAGGCGCAGAGAAGCAGGCTGGAGTAATTTGCAGTGTCCCCTCCTCGTCTCAATTGGCTAGCAAGTTGGCACCACACTGGGGTGTCTGGGCGTCAAGGCCCGACACTTTACCAGGCTCTGGTGTCAGGAGTTAGGGCTCTGGTAGGAAACACAGACTCTCCCCAATGTGTCATATGGCACAAAAATCTTAAGAGCTTTAAGTGTTAGAAATGATACTGGTGGACTTAAAAAAAAAAAAACAAAAAGACAAGCATGTAGAGTTTATTATATAATGTGATCTCAACTATGTAAAAATGTGCCAGGAAAAATTTGGAAGGAAATATAGCCAAAGAGTAAAACTTCTCTTGTTAGGAGTAGAGGCACCGGTTAACTTCTTTGTAGTTTTCTGTGTTTCCCTAATTTTCTACGACAAGCATTAGAGAAACATATTTTTCCCTATGACAAAAACATAGAGGGGAAGAGATATTTGGTTACACTAGAAATAATGACACTCCTGGCTGATCTATTTCTTAACATCAAATACAATGAAACGAATCTGTATTCTAGTTCCAATTTATTTACTTTAAGCTAATTCCTTTAGATTAGGATTTTCTTAGAGAGGAAACCCCATCTACTGAAGAAAACATATTTCTCATCAAGGGTACTTTACCTAATCGTACTGCCCTTCTGTGTGTGTGGCATGACTTTTAAGGTAATAACAATAAACAAACAGGGGCGCCTGGGTGGCTCAGTCAGTTAAGCATCTGACTTCAGCTCAGGTCACGATCTAACGGTTTGTCAGTTTGAGCCATGCATCGGGCTCTGAGGTGACAGCTCAGATTCTGTCTGTGTCTCTCTCTACCCCTTCCCAACTCGTGCTTCTCTCTCAAATATAAATATTTTTTAAAAATTAAAAAAACAATAAACAAACAAAATAACTAGATTTTGGAATTAAAGATCACTTTAACTAGTGCAACATAAATTAGTATTTCCTTTAAGATAGTCACTTAAGGAAACCATTCATTCTTCCACTGGTTTTGCCATTTCTCACAGTATTTTTTTTGGAACTTTCTGTGGTACTGCTCAGGAAAATCATTCCGTTACTTTAATCACTCCCTATTTTTGACAAAAATGGTCTCACCAGTTTGATACCTCATTTACCTGACTTGACTTCAAGTGGCTTTTGGCCTGTCCTAAAAAAACAAATCTATTGTCAAAGGATAAAATTCCCCTAACACTGAGATTAAAAAAAAACAATAGTAATAATAATGCCACAGATTTTTTGAAAATAATTCTGAAACAAAGTGTTCCAACCATATTTTGAGTAATAAGAGCACTCTCACAATACCTGACTGACCTCCCCCCTCCAAGAAGACTACTCTCAGGTGGCTAGGGTACTGGGGGGAATAAAAGGGATCCATTATGAATTAATGCGTGGCCTAGACAAAGACTATGAAAATAGACTGATTTCATATTCCAGTAAAAACTAACAAAACCCTGTTAGAAGGCATAGATTTTTAAGTACAACAGAGAAATGAAAAGCCATCAGTAGTTGCTTTGATCCTTTGGTATGACCGGCAGGGGCAGAACCCTGGGCTGGAGATCCTGTGGGCTCCTTCCTGTAGAACAATGTTCACAAAAGATAGGACTACACTTTCTCTCCATTTGCTTTGTTCATCATTTATCAATACTGGCTTCACATTAGAATTACTTAATAAAAATACCGGTCGCTGGCAACCTTCAGACAATGGAATCTGAATCTCAGAGGATAGAGCATGGGTATATATGTGTGTGGGGTGTGTGTGTGTGTGTGTGTGTGTGTGTGTGTGTGTGTGTGCTCTTTATTCTTTTCTTTCTTCTTTTTTCTCTCCCAGCCTTACCTTTCCCCAGTTCCTAGGTGACTCAGATGCACTAAAGCACAGTAAGGGGTGAGAACCACGGGCAGCTGGTCCAGACGAGGATCACAGCTTCTCTCACACAGCACATCTCAGTTAGCTAACAAAATGAGCTCCTGAACAACTTGTTGCATTGGGGCGTCTGGGTGGATCAGTTGGTTAAGCATCTGACTCTTGATTTTGGCTTGGGTCGTGATCTCATGAGTTTGTCAGGATGAGCCCCACATCAGGCTCTGCGCTATTAGCTATTAGTGCAGAGCCTGCTTGGGATTCTCTCTCTCCCTCTCTGTCTCTGCTCCTCTCCCAACTCACATGTGTGCTCTCTCTAAAATAAACATTAAAAAAAAAAACACTACCACAATTCACTGCATTTATCATCTCAAGCTATGATGCATAAAAACAAAAATACTGCTTGGTCCATACATATAACCTTAAAAATATTTTAAAATGGAGGATAAGAAGCATACAGTTTCTAGTTGAGCACATATAAGAGGAAAATACTTGGCACAAATGATGAAACCATGTCAGAACCTAGTCATTAGAGGTGATTCTATGTTCTTCTTTCGGCGTGTCTGTAGATCGGAAATTCCCCACAATGAATATGTCTCATCTTTGTGATACCTACTCTTGTGCTGGCCTGTTCACTTAAGAGATAAAGACCACGTACCGGCAGTATCTTGGGCAGTCACATCCACGCCATGTGTAACCATGACCCTGAGGCATTCCACATGCCCTTTTGTAGCAGCAAGATGAAAGCTGGAAAAGAGGTAAACACAATTGCCTTAAGATTTCCACTCTTTGGAGTTCATCTCCAACAATGTTTTGTTTTGCCTCCTCATGTACATTTTCTCTCACCTGAGCTCCACAACCACCTAGGGAGTAGGTATTATTATCAATCTCATTTTAAAGATGAAGAAACTGAGGCTCAAAGTGGTCTGATAATTCGCTCATTGACACTTTTTATTAAGTAATAGAGCAGGACCTAGATCTTAGGTTTTCCAACCTAAAGACCAGGCTTGGGGTCTTTATGGGGTGCCTGGGTGGCTCAGTTGGTTGAGAGTCCGATTCTTGGTTTTGGCTCTGGTCATGATTCCTGGGTCATGGGACTAAGCCTTTGCATTGGGCTCTGTGCTGAGCATGGAGCCTGCTTGAGGGTCTGTCTCTCTCTCTCTCCCCCTTTGTGCTGTCTCTAAAATAGTAATAAAAAAAGATTCAACTACATTATTTATTTGTCTCTTTAAGAAACAAGACAGCTCAAACTAGATTCAATTCCTAAATAGTAAGTAATTTTTCAACTTTTTTTCTGTTGTCTAGTGCTTTCAGCAAAGCCATTATTTTCAAGTAATACTCTATATAAAGAGAAACTTGTCTGAGTCAAACAATGGCCAAAGTTCTTGGACAACGTTAATGTCAAATCCATTGTTGTGCTGTAGCTGAATAACAGCAGTTGGACACAACTTTTGTTAGTGGCTAATGTGTGCCAACCATCTTACTACCCACTTGCATACATCGTCTCTTTTCAATCTTATAACAGCCTTTGAGACGAGTCCTATCACTATCTCCATTATATGGCAGGTGTCTGTGCCCAGGCAGGTGCAAACAACATGAAAGAAAGCCCACAATTAGGCTCCGGTATTCAATGACACTTGGGCGTAACAACCATGCTCGGCATGTATAGACTTGCCATTAAATGAAGGGATAACATCCAAATGCCATACCAATCATCCTTTGCAGATCCCAAGGGTGAAGGGCACTTCTACAGGCAGAAGCAAAGCATAATTCCACTGGGCATTCAGGCCCAGAGGCTGAGAAGGCCAAGAACCTTGGGAAGGGCTCCTTCCTATGGAGAGAGGTTAATGAGCCTTCCTTTTCTTCTCCTGCCCCAGTTCTGTTTTGGGGAGTTACTTTCTCAGTTTACTTGCCATGCAGCATCTTACCTGTCAGTGAACAACCAGGTTGTATTTTTTCACAGGAAAGAACCTATAACTGGGGCCCAGGGTCACACCCAAATAGCAAATCCAAGAGCTACACAATTAAAACCCAAGTCATCTTGACCACACGCCTCTTCTCTGAAGGATGAGGCTCAGTGAATGTGGACAGATCAGCAAATGTGGACACTTCAGTTTTGATTGCAAATCAGCCATACTTTACCCGTGTACCTTTAGTAAGTCAATTTAACCTCTCACTGTAAAGTACGAGGATTGAGTCAGATGATATCTGATGTTTCCTCCAGCTCTGACAACATTCTATTATTTTAGCTTAATTGGCTCTAATCACACCAACTACTTCTGCCCCTGTGCAGCAATTTACGTGTAATGTTTCCTTACAGCCAAATTTACTTTGTAGGTGTTTTCACATTACAGTCAAACCTGGATCATGTGGAGTGACTTGGGAATGTGGCAACTTGTTTAAATGGAATTCCTGATTAAATACAACTCAACAAGGACCGAAAGAACCTCCCTAAAAGGCAGTACCGTAGCTCTGCTTTCAGCATTGTTGGGCACACTGAATTTACATTATGTAAACTTCGCCTTTAAGCTGTGAATGGTTTATTTTAACTGATCTTGTTGGAATGTCTCTAAAACTTTTTCAGCATTAGGAACAGTGTATGTCACATAATTTAATTGCCCTTGAAGACATGAAGTCACCACTAAGAGCCTCAATTATCGATCTCTGCTTTCAAGCTATTAATCTAAACGCCCCAGATTATTAAGACCTAATATTCATTAATATTTATCTTCTTTTCTTAATGTTTGTGTGTCTGCTTCTAAGATGTCTACTCTGCCATCAACTATGACCAGGGAAGAACTAAATCAAAACTATCTGGACAAGAAGACAGCCATATCCTATGTTAAAGATAAAAGTACAGGGATAAGTAATTAATGCATGCACGTACGCACACACACACACACAAACATACACATGTGTAGATTATATAACTTTTGATTGAAGTATAATGTATGAAAAGACAACTTCACAATTGTATGGGCTGTTAAATTTTCATAAATGGAACATGCCCATTTTATTTTCATACAAGGAAACAGAACCTGGCCAGAGACCCATAAGCTCTCCCCGCATCTCCTGTTGGTACCCCAGAAAGCTCTCCACGTGTCCCTTCTAGTTATAACCTCCCACCTCCCACTGCCTGTGTTTTTTATATTTTTTCTACTCTGAGGCTTCTCGGAGTTTCTCTGGATTGCACACTATAGTTATCAGGGGTTGAAATTGCAGACACATGTGACAAGGATGCATTACTGCAAGCTACTACTGTACATTGATAGGTGGAATCTAATGAATGCAACATGCTATTCTCTGGATGACTTGGGAGCTGTAGGGTTTCAGGATCATTATTTGGAAGGTTAATAATTGTAACAAGGCAGGAGAAGTGACGTGTTAGGCAGGTGGGTTCAAAATCCAATCCTAGGATAGAAACTTTTTTGGACATTTCTGTTTTTTAAAACAAAAGCCCTTATATTAACCCAAATCAACACGTGATTGATGGCTGTAACACATTTTATTGAGGGATCCAGTTAATGATGGTGTCACTGCACATGCTTTAATAAATTGTGTGTGTGTGTGTGTGTGTGTGTGTGTGTGTGTATGAGGCTTTGTTTCACCCTGTCTCTCTCATTACAGTTTAGATCAGGGGGTGATTTTTCTCCCTTCTATTCTAGGAACTCTCCAACTAATTCTCCTGCAGAATATTGTGTCCTACGGAGAAAACAGAATAATAAGAGTCTTTTCACAATTCATGATTTTATCCTCATATATTTCACCTAAACTTCTAGCACTCACCACTCTTATAAATAAAATCAACAAAGTACAAATAACTAGAAATGGCTGCTTATATAGATAGCTGCTTATATAAGATATTCATGCTTGTAATTTTACACTGCATAATCTCATGTTTTGAGCTAGTAAAATCATTCTTAATTGATGTGATTCAATTAAATATATCACGATTTCAAGATGTTTCTCAAAGAAAGGAGATAAAAGCATGAAAAGCAGAAAAAGGAAGGGCTGACCATTTTAGCCCGAAGTTTCTAATTCATTTTTCCAGACAGACAAGGAGCTCCACTATGTATCATTATTCTGAGTAGGCACTTCCAGGAAACGAGAGCAAAGCCAAGAAACATGACACGTAAGTTTGCTCGCAGGGAATAATTACTAATGCTGTGCATCATCTGTTTGCCCCTCCAGATTTGCCCTCCACCTTTATCCCCTGGGTCAGTGGCCCAGGAAGCAGATCTCTTATGGACTGCATCTAATGGGCTGCCTCGTCCTTTGGCTTCTAGTTGGGTTCAACGAATGGGAGGCACTTACAAGAGACAGGAAGATGAGAAGAAAGAGTTCGGGGCATTATCCCCTCTACTCTCTCCCTGCCAGGCCACACACTGGCAGTCACGGCCCTCCTCTACTTCCTCCATGAAGTTCACAGCTCTGGGGGCTGGTTCTCCTAAAGCTACAGTCGCAGCTCTGTCTGGGTTTTGGTAACTGCTCTCTCTCCAGGCCCCTGCAGGTTGGGGGGCGGGGGGCACGAGGACGTTGAAATAGATCCCACTGGTATTGGCCCAGGGCTGCTTTCCCAACCATGCTGGTTTAAATCTGACCACGATTTTGTAAATAGTTCCTTTCTTAGAGGGCAATCAATTATCCTGTCAGAGGATGCTGTTTCCTACTGGGACCTTGAATGTTGGGTATTCTGTGTGTGATCATCCACAGGACGAACTGTTAGGTTCCTCTGGATATTATTTGATTAAATATTTATACAGGCAAATTCAGGTTTTAAAAAAATTTTTCACCTCACATGTAATTGAGTAGCTTTACTTAAGAGTTTGGGGCATTTGGGCTAAAATGCTTTGACAGGAGAATGTGCCAAATCACTTAACTTACACAGAATATGATATGGGGCTTCTGATATAATGTTAGGCCAGAGTAGGAATTAGTTTAAAAGGTACAAGAATACACCTCTCAAAGGATCAGAAAAACAACGGACTTAAATGCGAGCCACACGCAGTCTAGAATAAGTCACAATGCAATAAAGAAATGCTAAAATTCAGATTTTAAACTGGATTTGGTCTTGAAAGAATAACCAATACCCTATCCATAACATATGTGAGCACATACAGTTGTACCTGCTACAACTGTGTTCTCAAATTGGGAAAGCCTTCCAAAGTTTCTATGTGCACGTCCTGTGGAATAACAAGGTTCTTGGTAGTGAACTGGAAGTAAAAGAAGGTCTAGTAAAATCTTCAATAGCACACGCTATATTCTACACTCTCTCTTTATATATAGTATATTGGACAGTACTCTATACAATCAATATCTACTAACTATATATACCACTCTTTCATACACTATAAAAAAAGTCTGTGGGCTAGATTTAGAAAGAGAAAATATAAAATAACCATCAAGACATGTATTTTGTTATCTACTGACCACTCTGATTAACTCCTTAAAATAACCTATTTTTTATCTATTAATGTGTCATTGCCATAGAATTTTAGTCCGAAAATCACTTTATTACCTAACTTGGGACAAAGGATCTATAACCCGAGTATGCTAAACCAAACCACATAAAAGAAAACCAAAATGGTCAGTGTACTGATTTAGCTTTCTTTTTTTTTTTAATTTTTAACTTCTATTTATTTATTTTTAAGTAACTCTACACCCAACATGGGGCTTGCACTCACACCTTCAAGATCAAGAGTTGCATGCTATCAGATACCCCTAGCTTTGTCTTGTTTTTATGCAAGCTGTACAAATGCAGAAGAAATAAGGCACAAACCAGACAATGACATGACTGTCAGCAACTCCCCAACAACCCATCTCCTTAACATAAATGGTAGCACTAAGATCTGGTTACCTTACACTTAAACTACAACCAACAAGAGACGTGTCATTTTGCTAATTGTCCTCAGAGAGAAAGCTGCTGGAAGATAAAGTGCATCTTGTTTCTCTCACTGCCCCCTCCCTGTGCCTAGAAAAAAACCTCTTAATCAGGAGTAGAGTAAATGCCATTGTACAAAAGGGCAAGATGGGAAAATTGCATCGGTGTTGCTGTGGTGGTGGTGTATTTAACTTGGACAACCCGTCATTTTAGTTTTAGCTTCAGAAAATCTGGCCCTTATTCCTCAAAGCCATGATTTTGAAAATTAAAACTTCTAACATTACAGCTTTATTAAAACTTGGAGGAAGGACATGTATAGATGTAATCAGATGAGAAAGTTTAACAGGAAATGTGATATTGGGGAGGTAGGGCATGTAATTATTTAAGGGCTCAGACTAACTGGGTTTCGATCTGTGCTTTGCCACTTATTGGCGTGTGATCTCAGGCAAGGTCTTGGTATCTTGGTTTCCACATCTGTAAAAGGGGCTTTGAGGAGTAAACGACTTCTACCTAAAAGCACTTAGCAAAATGTGAGGCACATAGTAAATACCGCCCTCCCCCCACCACCACCACCACCAAAAAAGAAAAAAACCACCAACAGTTACAGCCTCACCAACACAAGGCAAGTCACAGAGTCCAGGTCATGTTACTTAATAAAAGGATTTGTTTCAACGTTCAGAAAAGACAGGCTAATAGAGGTTAAATTAGAACCACCACTGCTTAAGAAATGAAAAAGGAAAGGGAAAGAATAAAACCTATGTGCATCTCTCCTGAATGGAAACTCTAGGGAACAAAGTTGTAGGCAGCCACAGACGACAAAAAAGCCATCCAAGACCAGCTTTGTCCGAAGCTCGCACTTAAGCTAACATTCTGGCACCTTTGACGGAAGTGATAATCCTCAAAGCAGGATTTGGCAGCAGCGAATCATTAGCATTTAGTCTCTGAATGTGAACAAGAAGCACAGCCAACTTTTAATAAGAGACTCCAGTGAAAAGTTGGGTTCGGTCAGGTGGAAAAACATGATTAGTCATTGGCAGAATCTGGATTTGTAAATGACAGTGAGTAGGTTTCTTTTCTTATGCAGTGACTGATAAGTGTAGCCATCCTCGGTGGTGGCAGGCCAGGTGACTGGTGGGTTGGGGACCACCCCATCCGGATTGCAGGTGGGGCCCCAGGGGTTACTGCAGGCTTAGAGCGCAGATGGTGCCCCAGGCCAGCACACAAGTAATGAAGAGCATGGGTGGTGGCCTCCGATAGCCTGTGTGCTGGACGGCTGGTAGAAGAAAACACCTCTAAAGTGAGAGGGGGTAGGCAAAGTAGTATAGGTTGGTTAACGCCACCCCCTCACCCCAAAACATAGTCTTGACAATGTTATTCTAGGGCACTGGAGCTAACCCAAGTATGGGATAGTTTTCATATTTCTGCTAGAGCTAAATATACCAAATCATTCATACATTTGTATTACGATACCAGGGTATTTACATGCCAGCCACTATTCTAAGCACTGAGAAACACGTGGTAAATAAAACAAAGCCCTCATGGATCTCGGCTTTTAGTGGGAAGTCTAAAGATAAACCAGTGGCTCTTAACTGGGGGAGATTTTGTCCCGCCCAGGGCACATTTGGCAACGTCTGGAGATATTTTTAATTATTCACGGGGTGGGGGTGAGGGTGGGCGGTGGGAAGATTCTACTGGCATCTAATGCGGAAAGGCCAGAGACGCTGCTAAAATCCTACAACGCACAGGACAGCCCCCTCCCTCCCCAAACAATTATCTAGTCCAAAATGTCAATAATGTCAATATGTCAAAATGTCAATAGTTGAGAAACTCTGATGAACCATTAAAAACAAATGTAGAATGCTAAAATTCTATTAAAACAAACACTGAGAAAACAACATGAGCAGATTTTAATCTTTTTATTGAGACAGAATTCACAGACCAAAAAATTCACCATTTTAGAATGTACAATTCAGTTGTTTTCAGTCTATTGAAAGAGTTGTGCAACCAACATCATTATCTAATTCCAGAGCATTTTCACTGCCCTAAAAAATCCACATGTCAGTCAGCAGTCACTTCCTATTCCCATGTACCCTCAGCCCTTGGCAATCACTACTCTACTTTATGGCTCTATGGATTTGCCTATTCTAGATGTTTCACAAAGACAGAATCATGTAATATGTGGTCTTTTGTGCCTGGCTTCTTTCATTTGGCACGTTTTCAAGGTCCTTCTGTATTGTAGCATCTATTGGTACTTCTTTCCTTCCTTAAGGCACCTGGGTGGCTCAGTTGGTTAAGTGTCTGACTCTTGATTTCGACTCAGGTCATGAGCTCATGGTTCATGAGTTCGAGCCCCACGTTGGGGCTGTCAGTGCAGAGCCAGCATGGGATTATCTGTCTCTCTCTCTCTCTCTGCTCCTTTCCTGCAACTGAGCACTCTCTAAATAAATAAATAAACAAACAAACAAACAAACAAACAAACTTAAAATTCCATTGTATGTATATATATCACATTTTCTTTATCTATTTGTTGGTTATGGACATTTGGGTTGTTTCTACTTTTTGATTACTATGAACCATGCTACTAGAACATTCACCTAACAAGTGTTTGTGTGGACACCAGTTTTTAATCCTAGTGGGTATATACCTAGGAGTGGAATTGCTGGGCCAGTGGTAACCACGCTGAACTCTGGGGAGCTGCTAAGCTATTTTCTAAAGCTGCGGCACCATTTCACAATCCCAGCAACAACACACAAGGGCTCCAGTTGTTCTACGTTCTAGCTGAGACTTGTTACTGTTTGGCAAATTTTAATTTAAGAGATGAGAATTTAACTGCAACCTAAATTTTCCAGAGAAGAAACATTTAAGTCTTTCTTAATGAACCCTTTGAAGTAGTTATTCCAGTTAATTATCAGCTGAAATTTCCCCTTGGAGGAATATAAAAGAGTGAATGCAAAACAAATTTGGAGTATCCGCTGGCTTTGTCTTCGTGTGGACTTTTACTCATTAAAAAGTGTAGCCTTTCCTTTTAAAGATAAGAGAGGGCATTCAAGAGTCTATACGGCAGTGAATCTTCTGAGAGATTTGTTGACTTGATTCTCTCTTCAGATGGGTCAAGAATTCAGTGGAGGGAAGGGTATGAAAATCTTTTACCCACTCCTCTGATCCCTGGCCCAGTGACAGGGACAGGCGTCACTACCCAGGGATACAGCAGGGTGGCTCTCCGGATCCCAGTGTAGCCGAAGTGACCACTCTTCGAGAGCCTACGTCTTGGTGACTCAGAGTACTTGGCGGCCCAGGAGCTCATTAGAAACGCAGGCTCCCAGTTCCCATCCCACGTCCACAGAACCCGAGGCTGTTTTACAAGTTTCCAGCTGAGCCACGTGCACATTCCAACTGGAGACGCGCTGCTCTAAGTGGAGGACAAGTTGCAAAGCTCACACCATCATTTTTACCAAGGTGCCCATTGTTTCAAAGTTCTTTCGAAGACATGATTTCCCTGAGCCTTAAAAACAATCTCGTGGATATGTTCCACAAAAAAGGAATCAATGCTGTTTTAAGTTTCATCATAATAGGAAATGTTTAACTCTGCTTATAAAACTCAGCTGGGCCCGTCCACAGAGAAGTAACTGAAAGGCACAAACAGAACAGCCTGAAGATTTATATAATACTACTTTGATCCCTTTGCTGCTTATTGATATTAGGAATTTCTCTGCTTTTGTCACTTGGAAAGTTCCCAAGGTTTCTGTGCTTAAGAGTTTTGTGGCTCCCAATGTGTCTTTCTCTCTCCCTCGGGCACCCCTGCCTTCCACAATGCATTATGGTTTTTACTCATTACATCCCCCAACCAGCCTGTGGGAGGGTAACTATTATCATCCCCATTTTCCAGAAAAGGAAGGAAACTAAGGCATAGAGAAGTTTAGTAACTTGGCCAAATTCCCAGAACGAACAAGGCAGGGAGGCTGGATTCTAACCGGGGCACTCTGCCTCAGAACTGGCCCTTTATCACCATGCTGAGAAATTCCACTATTTTGTTAAATCACTTGCAAACTGTGAAGCACTATATAACTTACTGGCTGTGCTGGTCTTTAAAAAATAGCGCTTAAACTAAAAAATGGAAGTATTTGGCCAAAAACGCAAATACAGGTTTCTCACTGGGGCAGACTAGGGTTGCTGGTACTCTCCAGTGGCTAGGAAAGGCTGGAATATTTCTCAGGGCTCTTAACCCGAAGGGGATTTGAGTGTTGCTGTTCAGAAGCCTGTGAGTGATGGCCTGGAAAGTTCCTTCTATCTTTGAGAGTAATAACAATTCTTCTGGTTTCTGACTACCAGCTGAAACATATATTTGGAGGAAATACAAATTCACAAGGTTCCTTTTAGAAGACCTTGATTTTTTTCAGCATATTCATTCATAGAGAATTTCTCTCAAACCAAACTGCTGCCCTTCTCCGCTGCCCCAGGTCCCAATCCCAAAAGGGCTGGCAGGGTGAGGTCAAGAATGCAACAGGCTGGCCACCTCACCAGACCTCCAGTTCCTTCCAATGCCTCTGCAACCAATTTTCACTCTCCAAATCAAGCAAACCACCATGCCTAACAAAGAAATGACCACACACCAAACTCTACCGGCACTAGCCACACCCAGAGTCCCAGAATCCCAGAGTCTTAGAAGGTTCCAGAAGGTTCTGGGATGAGGGCTGATCTACGATCCTCATTTCACAGATGAAGAAACTGAGGCTCAGAGGTTAGGAAAAGTGTAAAAGAGCAGGACTTGAATTCTGACTCTAAGAGCAGTTTGTCTCTCATAAATCCATATCTCCTCCTTTCCTTCTAAACCCCTTTATTTCCCAGAGAGGGGTCACTATGGTCAGTGAGGTTCAGAAATACTTCATGAAAATAACCAGCTGTCCATAATCCCTTGAGAGTTTCAGCATCTCCCAAACACCTAAAATCGCCTATCCTTTAATTGCATTCTTTTGGTAAGGCCTATTTCTGGAGGGGGAAAGAAGGATACTAAACCATATTTTTTTTTTTAATTTTTTTTTTTTCAACGTTTATTTATTTTTGGGACAGAGAGAGACAGAGCATGAACGGGGGAGGGGCAGAGAGAGAGGGAGACACAGAATCGGAAACAGGCTCCAGGCTCTGAGCCATCAGCCCAGAGCCTGACACGGGACTCGAACTCCCGGACCGCGAGATCGTGACCTGGCTGAAGTCGGACGCTTAACCGACTGCGCCACCCAGGCACCCCTACTAAACCATATTAAAATAAATCAAGGAAACTAAGTATTCAGAATTAGGGTTCCATCCAAAGTCCTTCCAATGGCCCACCAGGCTTTACGTGAGTATGTCTGGCTTCCATTTTGACCTCCCCTGTAG
The DNA here is from genome assembly GCF_016509475.1 of Prionailurus bengalensis. Lineage (NCBI taxonomy): Eukaryota > Metazoa > Chordata > Mammalia > Carnivora > Felidae > Prionailurus > Prionailurus bengalensis. The sequence goes on from NC_057343.1 coordinate 212,915,533, forward strand.
CTCTCTCTCCATTCACTGGGCACATTGGGCATCCTCCTACCTCAAGGCCTTTGCCTTGCTGTTTCCTCCACCAGGACAATAGTTCCAGAAAAGTGCAAGGCTCAACCCCTCATCCTATCCAGGAATCTGCTTCAAAGAAGGGGTCTTCTCAGAAAGGCTTTCCTTTTCCAAGTTTATTCAAAGAGGCCTCTGGTCTCTTGTTTCTCTTCAACACACCTGATGTTATATTAAAGAAGCAGGTGCTGAGGGCACCTGGGTGGCTCAGTCAGTTAAGCATCTGACATTGGCTCAGGTCACGATCTCATGATTCACGAGTTCAAGCCCCGCATCCGGCTCTGTGCTCACAACTCAGAGCCTGGAGCTTGCTTTGGGTTCTGTGTCTCCCTCTCTCTCTACCTCTTCCCCACTCATTCTCTCTCTCTCTCTCTCTCAAAAATAAATACAACATTCAAAAAAATTAAAAAAAAAAGAAGCAGGTGCCGTCTGTCCCAGTTGACTGTACTTTCTACGAGGCGAGAAACTTGGTCTTTCCTGACGCAATTTTCCTGGCACACAGATGTGATTGTTTTGATAATGCAAATCTATAGTTTTGAATTTGCTTTTTTACTCTTGAAGTCTCTGAGTTGCCTTAAACTAAGGCACACACATAAACCAGCATAACCGTGTTTTTCTCAGATTGTAAGTTCTTAAAACTTATGTTAACAGAAGACTTTTTTTTTTTTTTTTTTTTTTTGCTTCCCAACATCACACTGTACAGCCATTCTCAAAGCCTGGTCCCTAGAACAGCAGCAGCAGCAGCAGCAGCACCCAGAAGCCTGTTAGAAATACAGATTCTTAGGCTCCTGTCCAGACTCTGTGGTGGAGTCAGCAGGTTTTAACAACCCCCTCCCAGCTGATTCTGATACATATTCAATTTTTAGGACATTTGCACGGTAGGAAGAAGTTTGTTGTGCCATACTGGGGATGGCAGAGTTGAGACCCAAACCAAAGAATAATGACTGAAATTCATTAGCCTCAGTTTCCTTATCTGGTCCATATGATCAAATGAGGCTTGGGTCACACTAGATATTACAGGGGAATAATCCTTAATCCCACAAGCTCTGGATTCCCATTTCAGATTGTAAACTGAGGGTTAGGAAGGCAGTACTATCTAATAGCTTCTAGTCATACAAGCCTTGAAAAATGGAATTCCACTCTATCCCAGGGGTCAACTTGATGGGCCCAGAGAGAAAGTCCTGCAGGCGGAGAAGTGCTGTGGCTGTGTGGCTCAGCCGTTTCAGAGCCAGCTACGGCAGGGACTCTGATCACCACTTCTGATAGGAGCTGATTTGGCAGAATGTGTGAGAAGTGACAGTGCTGGTTGCCTTCTCTTGCTGAATGTTTCAGGTAGATGTAATAACAGGGGACTGGCATAAAGAAAATAAAGAATGTAAAAATAGGATCCCTGTCCTGTAAGTGCCTACAATGTGCTAATGGAATCCGCAGCGTGGCTTTGGGGACAGAGCTCTCCTGGGGACATGGGGGAGGAAACAATGAGATGAAAGACCACACGCTCAGAGCTAAGAAACCCCGTGACATTTAAGCTGAGCATTGGCTCTCTGGCTTCAGGATTGTTTGGTTTCATAAATGGTCTGGAAATAGCACTTGGGCATTATGAAATCTCCATTAGGACAATGATTTGTCTCTTGTATTCATGATAGACTCCAGACTCTAGAACCTAGAGCCTAGAATGAGGGTGATTTGTACTAATTCCCAAAACTTTCTGATCCACACTTGCCACTCACAGATCACTCCAGGGTGACTGGGAGCATCACATAAGAAAAACCTATGGGAAACGGGCATGGTCTTCACAATGGGCTCAAGAAGGGCATATGGGTGGCTCAGTTGGTTGAGCATCCGACTTCGGCTCAGGTCATGGTCTCGCGGTCTGTGAGTTCGAGCCCCGTGTCAGGCTCTGTGCTGACAGCTGCAGCCTGGAGCTTGCTTTGGAGTCTGTGTCTCCCTCTCTCTCTGCCCCTCCCCTGCTCATGCTCTGTCTCTCTCTGTGTCAAAAATAAACATTAAAAAAAAAGTTTAAAATGGGTTCAAGAAGGGCATCTGGGTGGCTCAGTCGGTTAAGTGTCTGACTTAGGCTCAGGTGACAATCTCATGGTTCCTGGGTTTGAGCCCTGCATCGGACTCTGTGCTGACAACTCAGAGCCTGGAGTCTGCTTCGGATTCTGTGTCTTCCTCTCTCTCTATGCCTCTCCCCCACTCACGCTTGGTCTAAAAAATAAACATTAAAAAGTTTTCTCTACTTAAAATAAAATGGGTGAAAGAATGAACTGTTAGTTGAATGAATGGCCCATATAAAAGCCCCTAGCCCAGTGGTGGGGCATTCAATGTTAATATGACTAACAGCAACTCCTTTCTTATCAATTGGGAAGATTGGGCTCTAACTCTGATAGTCTAATTCAGGAATAAGATTAAGTACATAGGTAACCAGACCCATCAAATCCCCAGTGGTTTGAAGAGAGGCAATAACTAGAGCAAGCTCAGCCACTTTGGAAATCAGGAAAGGCTTCACAGAAGATACGGCGAACTGGACCTTGAATGGTACCAAAACTTGGCAGATGGGTGATGGTGGTAGAATTTTGGAAGGCATGAATTTCGAGGCCCCAGGTGAGAAAGCAGGAGCGTTTCCAAGGGACAGGTACATGCTAAGCGACCCTACATGCCTCAACCCTTAAGCTGCCTGATTGCTGTCGGCGTGAGAACCTCCAGCTCCAGGTGCTCTTGCTCATGGGGTGAGGATGGGTGGAGGTCACCGCAGGGGTCGAGATCCAGGCCATTCCGCCCCTGCTCTGCTCTGTCACAGAGAACTGCATTTCCCAGACTCTCCTGACCTCTGCACGTGGGGGTCCGTCCAGCCAATGGAGGACGTGGCCAGAGAACTGGAGGGAAGGGCATAGCCAGACTTGCTTCAACCCTGAGCAACGATGACCTATTTGAGTGTCTGAAGTCCTTCATTCTCGAAATACTTAACCTAGCTTTGAACAGCTTTAAAATGAAAAATCCTGTGATCCCACCAATATTTTATCAATATAGCTCTTTTTCTTCTTTTTAAAGATTTTATTTTGAAGCAATCTCTGTATCCAATGTGGGGCTTGAACTCACAACCTTGAGATCAAGAGTCGCATGCTCCACCTTCTGAGCCAGCCAGGTGCCCCTATCAATGTAGCTCTTCATTTCCAAATCTATTCTCATCAATTTGCACTACTGTGGTTTCAAGTCTTTTTTTTTCTTCTAAGTTTATTTATTGAGAGAGAGAGAGAGAGAGAGAGAGAGAGAGAGAAAGAGAGAGAGAGAGAGAGAATATCCCAAGCAGGCTCCCCACTGTCAGTACAGAGCCCGACCAGGGGCCTGATCTCACAAACCAAACCGTGAGATCATGACCTGAGCCAAAATCAAGAGTCAGATGCTTAACCAACTGAGCCACCCAGGTGCCCCTCGAGTGTTCCTTCTAAAGCACAATTTTTGCAATAAGGTCTGTTCAGCTTTAACATACAACACTGTTTCTCTTTAAAACCCCTGTGTATTATGTTACTTTAAGCCCAAATTTGCCATTTTATTTTGTGCACAGGCCTTATGGATACATATATGTACATGTGTGTATGCTGGGAGAAAAATCACCTGGGGGCCCTGGGCCTTCCTCAGCCCATGTGGAACCTAGCACTGGGCAAAGCCTGCTGGGAAGTCATGGGCCAAGGAACCTGGAGTCTCACTGCAGTGTGTCTAAAACGGGAGTTCTCAGTTTGGCTGGCCACTCGAATTACCTGAGTGCTTTAAAAAAACGCTTACCCACACTACGCCCCCCCCCAACTATAGAGAGGTGTCTGTGGGTGACACCAGCATTTTTCTAAGCTGTCCAGGTGACTGTAACGGGAGTCAAGAACCACGGGCCGAGTGTCAAGTGGGGTCCTGAACTGAAACCATAATAAGTTCTTGGACAAGGGAAGGAAACAATAACTATGGTGTCCTTGCATTTTTTTTCCATTCATGCTGTGACCAAGACCTATTTTCCTCGCCCCCCATCCCCACTCTCCTCCCAGTTCACTTTTCAAGGCCATCCCACATCACACCTCAGGCAGGAAGCATTTCTTGGCTACTCCAGTGATTCACCGTCTCCCTTCATCTTGAACCCCTTCCAGTTAGTATTTTATAATCTAGCACTTAATTAGTCTCCAGTGCTCTCACTGGTCTTTCTGCTAGATGCTATGCATTTTGTAGGCAAAGATCATATTTCCTCCTCCTCCTGGATATGTTTACAAGAGTCTGGAACACTTTTAAATGTTTTATTATTTTTTTAATTTATTTTGAGAGAGAGAGAGAGAGAGCGAGTGAGAGAGCAGGAGGGGCTGAGAGAGAGGAAGAGAGAGAGAATCCCAAGCAGGCTCCACAATGTAAGCACAGAGCCTGATGTGGGGCTCGAACTCACAAACCATGAGATCGTGACCTGAGCCAAAGAGTCACACGCTTAACCGACTAAGTCACCCAGTCACCCTCTGGAACATTTCAGATGCAGGGAAGGGAGTGCCTCCCAACTAGTAGATTAATTAAACAAACATCTGGGCACATTTGCAAGGTAGGAACAGAGGTTCTGTCATCTTCAAAAATCTACATGATGAAAATCTCAGTGGATATGCAATACAGCAATTATACCTTTCAGTTTATCCCTCTGTCAAATACCAGCAGGTTTTAGGAAAGACACGGGGTGATTTTGCCGGGAAGGAGGCCGCGATTACACATAAAGTATGCAGTAGTGTTAGGTCAACTAATGTGGCGGCCCTATGTGAGATCTGGAGAAAGTGGCCCAGATGGCAGGACTTGATTTCTAAGGACGAATGGCTACATCCCTGCTCTGAGGAAACAGGAAAAGAGTGCAACCAACCAGCAGACAGAGAAGCCCCTTATTGTCCTGATTTGCAGAATTCAAGGACTACCTCCCTTATTTTATACTTAAGCTCCACAGAGTCACCTAAAGATACTTTCACAAGTTTTTGCTTTCAAAACCAAAATGATCAGGTATCTGAAATGTGGGCTATGTATGCAGACTCTGTGTGTGTGTGTCTGTCCATCTATACACACATGCCTGGGTGGTATTTCTTCAAATACTATAGTCCCAGCAGTGATTTTATTTAGTCTGGTTGTTCCTAAGACAAACATACATAACTTTAATTAAATGCACATCTAAAAGTAGGGGAAAACATCTTGAAACAATTAGACTGTTCCATGGTAAGAGGTTTTAGGGTAATGATATCCTCCCACGTCCTTACCTCCACCAGGAAAAGTGAACAGATGGGTCGAGGGAAGCCAAGCCTGACTCCATAAACACAGGCTGTAGCTATAACTCTGTGCCTTGCTCTATTTTGTTCTTTTCTGACCCAAGACAGCACCCTTCTCTTACTTGCTCCTAAATGAATTCCAGTCATTCAATTGTTTTTGCTTTTTTTTTTTTTAATCCCTCTTCAATCGGTTTTAGAGGGAGAAAGTTTTCAAAGTTTCTTATCTTTCCCTGATGGAAATATGCCAGAAAGAAACTGAAAGTCTGAAGAATAACCAAACCACCCTTCTGGTTATTGACCTTGGGTTAAGGAAGCTTCTGGAGAATGTCCGCCAAGATGGTTGGCTGCCTTTGCCACTTCATTCTTGGGATTTTCTGAGTCATCTGGTTCTCTAGGTACTGAAGGCTGAGTGTTTATTTAAATTGCACTGGAAGCTGGGAGAAGAGAAGTGTCAGGTTGTGACGTTCACCAGGATAGTCCTTTTCTTCTTGAACCCCAACTGAATCCACTCCTAATTAATTTACCCGTGACAGATCATTAACAAAAAGAATGCTTTCTTCATGCCGAAAAGTCACGTCCACAAATGCCGACTGAATGCCTGTCTTCTATGCCTGGAACTGTGGGAGAGACCAACACAACAACAACAACAATCACGTGAGCCTGGTCTTCAGGGAGCTTACTGTTGTTGTAAGGGATTCAAGTCTTCAGAAAACAAAGTTTTTGTTTCAAGCTGTAGAGACTTTTCTGATGTCGTTCTTATTCTTTCGATATGATAAAATGCATCAAGTTATAAATCAAGATTCCAGTATTTCAAAGAGAAGGAAATTTTTTTTAGATGACTGAGACCATCAGAGAGGAAGCATTCTGGACTGGACACAGAACCCGGGCAAACGTGAGAGGAAGTCTGGAAGCCAACACCCCACCACCAGTGGAAGGCAAGGGCAAGAGAACATTCAGTGAAGTAACGGCAGGGCCGCTGAGAGGGCCTTGAAAGCCCAAATCAGGACTCTAGGTGGTCAGGCAATAGGGAAACAGTGTGCATTACTGAACAAAATTACAAAATGAGTTCTTGCAAAAGCTCGCTAGAAAGAGGCCTCCAGCCTAATTTGGACAGGGAGGTGTATAACTCAAAGATTAAACCCAAACGCGTAGGCAGAGAATGAGACCAAGTACAGTCAAGTACCTAACTTTGCAGTGTGTGACCTGGGCTTACCCTTTAGAGACACTGCAAATCACTCCATACACATCCACAAACACATGCTGGCCCAGCAACCTCCAAGGGGCCAATGGAGCCAAGAGCTTCAGAAGAGGGGACACACAATACCGGCCTGTCATGGACCCAGAACTACTCCTAGGAAATTACTGGCCTGCACGTTACCAAACTGACGCATGTGGAAAGAACAAGACAGGAAAAGTTTCCACAGCTTGAGAAAAATCTCCAAGTGTGAGGGAGATACACATACACTCAGGCAGGAGTACACAGATTAGACTGATCCAAATCCAGAAGTGCAGACGTCCAGAGGAGACAGGGCAGAAGCCAAGGGAACAACACTGCCTGGGGTTTCTGTTTCCACAGAGTTCTCGGCCCTTGCGGGATTCCGTGATACCAAAGGGGCAGGAGGCATGGTTTCAGACCCCATGGTGCCCCCTCGTTCTGAATACTAAGACCACTAGATTTGAATGAAAATATGAAGCCAGATAGACTTAACTCCATGGTGCCTCTGAAAATTAAATTCTTATAGGCTAACACTTAGCAACTTTGATTCTAAGGAATATTCCAAGCAGAAAAATGAAATGTTACCAGATGGTTATTTATGAAAAATCTCACACTGAAAAAATAAGTATTTCCTCTTCCTTTTTCTTATAGTCCCTCTAACTTTCTCCATAGGGGTCACCACAGCAAAACATGGTAGGTAGACTTACAAGTTCAAAGGCAAAGGCAGAACTGGTTCTGGAGTCAATGCAGGGAGAGCTGTATCATGCGAGTCTTGGCTTTATCAACTGCAAAGTGCAGGTGGTGATTTGTGTGTAACTGCTGTGTGCATTTCCACCATCAGAAGAGAAGACTGAAATGCTGATTGGAGCGACAGCAAGAATGAACCTTGAAAACTACGCTCAGCGAAAAAAACCACACACAAGGGTTTGATGCCATTACGTGAAATACCCAGAAGAGGCGAATTCAGGGAGACAGAAAGCAGACGAGTGTTTGCCAGGGGTAGGTTGCAGGAGGCTGAGGAGGGTCACTGCTTATAGAGTGCAAGGTTTCCTTTTGGGATGATGAAAAATTTCCTGGACTAAATGATGAATGGCTGCACAACACTATGAATGTACTTAATGAAATGCATTCTTCCAAATGGTTAAAGTGGTACAGTTATGTTATGTATATTTTCCCACAACAAAAAAGGAGAAATCAAATGCCTGGCCCTCTACCCTACATGTGATAAATGTCTTACTAACAAAAGGTACCAATTTTTAAAAAATATTTATTTATTTTTGAGAGAGAGCGAGAGGGAGGAAGGGGTGAGGAGGGACAGAAAGAGAGAGAATCCCAAGCAAGCTCCATGCTGTCAGCTCAGAGCCCAATGCAGGGCTCGAACTCACAAACCGTGAGATCATGACCTGAGCAGAAATCAAGAGTTGAATGCTTAACCACCACCCAGATGCCCAAAAGACTATGAAGGTGATCACAATTGTGGCTAAGCTGCTAACCTAAATTTTCTGTCTTCTTTTTAGTGAGTACAGTCTTGGACAAGCCTATCAGAAGCCTCTATCCCCCTCTCTCTGGGATGGCTATCATAGTCTGTGTTGTGCAGGCATCTGCAGAGCTGAACTGGGAGCAGTAGGAGCCCAGAAGGCTGTAGGGTGGGGACAAGCAGTCTACCACCAAAAATCTCAGGACACGTTTAACACCGTGACTTCTGTCACTGGGGCTCCGAAAGCACTGACTCCAAATGTGGCATCCTGAGAAAAGGGTAATTAACTCATTGGACAAATATTTTGGGAGTACCTATGTACAAGCTGAGCACTGGGGTAGATGAGCTACAAAGTAACAGTCCCTTTTGTCAAGGAAATTCCAACCGGGAGTGCAAGAGGGTTGAGAACCAAAAATCATAGAACTCTGAGTAAGCAGCTCACGCAACAAAATATTAGCCAACAACTAAAGCCCGCCAGCTATTTGGAGTCCTGACTACCAAGTCAGAACCTACGGGGATGCGGTCCTGCACCCCACACCTGAGAGACAGGCCTCTGCAAAGGTGGAAAGTCAAGCTGAGGCTGCTGACGGTGGGGAGCCCAACCCGGGGCTTTGGCGGAGAGGACAAGCCCAGTTTCTAGAGGACCTGGCCCTAATCTGAGTGAGAACACCTCCCACCTCCCTCTTCCCCTGTGTACCAACCAGCCTGCTCCCCAGATACAGCATAGGTCTGTATGCCATCCTGTGGCTCCTCAAACAATAGAACTGGTGTGTATGCTACGGGATTCAATGGGTGCCAGGGGGATGGTTTCACTGACAAAATTTGCTAAAATGTGATGCTCAATCTCGGGAAAATTTGCCTTTTCTTCTATTTATCCTTCAATCTAGAGTCCATCTAGTTTCTAGACGATAGTTCTCTCTGGCTAAACCTACATGGGATACTTTTAAAAATATTGATTCTGGGGCCTCTCCACAAAATGTTTCCAAACATGTGGGGTGGGCGTGGAAACAATATTTTTTTTTTAAGTACCCCAGGTGACTCTAATGCAGGAGTTGCCAGGATTGAGAACTACTCATCCAGGAGAAGGAAAGGGAACTGGGTTTATCAGTACTTACTGTGGGCCACTGCTAACTCTTCACATATGGTATCTAGAGCTACAGGTGCCCCTTTCATAACCTCTTGGGCTTGTTCTGCCCATGAGCATTAAAGGCCCTAGGAGCAGCATTCAACCTTGGAGGGACAAGTGAATGGGAACAGGCACCCCAGTTCCCTTACCCCCTTGGGTAGGGTAACTAGTTCTGCAAGGGGCCAGAGAGCTCATATGTTAGGATTTGTGAGCCACAGACTTTGTCTTAACTATTCAAATCTGCCTTTGCAGTACAGAAGCAGCCACAATGCTAAATAAATGGATTTGATTGCATCCCAATAAAACTTTATTTACAAAGGCAGACTGTGGGCCACAGTTGGCCAACCCCTGCTCTGAGTCTAAGAAGACTCCCAGAGGTCTTCAGCAGGATTGGGTTCCAGCTGCCCACAGCAGTTACCTGTCAATAACACACCATGTAGGTTTCAGTCCTCTTCTGCATGCTCCTGGGATCAGTGGCTATAAAAACTCCCTACACTCAAATCCTTGTCTCAGAACCTGCTTCTGGAGGCACCCAACCCAACTCAGTATCTTGTTTTATATTCATAACTACCCTAGTGGTTAAATATCGTCATCTCCAATTTAAATTGAATAAATTAAGATTCAAAGATGACACAATTCGGGGCTCAGTCGGTCAAGCATCTGACTCTTGATTTTGGCTCAGGTCATGATCTCATAGTTCATGAGATCAAGCCCCACATTGGGCTCGTTCACAGAGCACAGACCCTGCTTAGGATTCTCTCTCTCCCTCTCTGCCCCTTCCAAACTCTCTTTCTCTCTCTCTCATTCTCTCAAAATAAATCAATTTTAAAAAGAGACTACACAATTCATAAGTGATGAAGTCCAGATTAGAAGTCTGTTTAGCTACAAAGTCAATGACCTCTCTACAATATGACTGGAGTAAGAGCAGATACAAATAAACATAAACACACACACACACACACACACACATTAAATATGTAATTTTAATTACGGTGGGCAAGATTACCATAAATGGCAAATCATAATGCAAAATTCACACTACTCATGTAATTACTGATCTACATTAAGGAAAGGGTTTTAAAAGAAGTAATAATATAAATTATAAGGTTTGAGGGTTATGAAAAAAAATACCCTCTCTTAGGCTGCTTCAAATGGAGGATAGAATTCCTTTTTCACCTATCAATGGGTTATAATCCTCATGCTATTTCTTCTCTGGTGTAATCTCCAATGGTACTTGAAAACAAACATAGCCATCCAAGGTAAAGCCCAATGTATAACTTGAAACTTGAGGAAATAGGGACCAAATTAAAATAGCATCTTCCATATTTTGACACGAGGGATAGGAGGAGTGGGGGAGGACAGTAGTTTCACAAAGTCCCCTTAAACACACTTGTGAAGTTCCCCTATGGATCCCAGGGCTTCCAGAGAACACTCTGAGAACCCAGAACTGTTACAGTTAGAAACCAATTTTTTAGCTTACGCGGTCTTGCCCTCGCTGTCCTGCTTGGTGGCACTGGCTCCCTTCTTGCCCAGTAGGGAGGCCACCTTCTCCGCATCTCCATTCTCCACGGCCTGTAGCAGCCGGTCATCATTCTTGTTCCACTCGTTGGTCTGTGGAGCAAAGGGGAGACGCAGAACTAGTGAACAACAGTGGCCGCAGCCATACTGACCAGCAGGACCCCCGTCCTCCCGTCACTGAAATCAAAACCTGCCCCCAGATCAGATACCTTCCCCTTCACCGTGGAGACACTCAAGAAGACCGGCTTCCCAAAAGAAAACATCAATAGTTCAATGAAAGAGCAGCTGGCCAGCAAACTCTGAAATAAAGTCCCCTCTTTTCACCGACGCTGGGAAAATGAAGCGGCTTAAAAAGACCTCAAGGCCAGTTTACACATTAGCTTGTTTCTAGCTAAACTCTGATAGCTGGCTCCTCAGAATACTGGCCTTTGACCTGGTCCACAGCTCACTGGGCCCACAGTGTAGACAACCAAACTGGCCAACAGCTCAAGGTTACTCGATGGTTTATTTACACACAATTCTCCATCCGCTTTCACTGCCACCCTTTCTGGCCTGTTCACTGGCCAGATTTTCGAGCTGTATAATGACTTTAAGTAGTTGTCCAGGCTACGGCCTCTACAAAGTCTCATGAGAAACAAAACTTCTTCCTGAGCAAGCTATTAGACAACAAACAGCTTTGAGCAAAGCCTCCACCACTGCTAAACCCCCAACCTCAACAGAATTAATTCTACAAACCACAGTGACAGGAAAGCTTTCATGTATATAAAAGCTGGCTTTGACTTTTACAAAGGAAAAGAGAAGATCTCCATATAAGAGCAAATGGGCCTTGAGTATAAGACCGAGAAGTTTCACATGTGAAAAGGCAGCAGTGAGCCATTGAAGGTTTTGGAGCAGAGGACTGAGAATAAAATCAGTGACTGAAGAAGAGTTACGACAGAGAGGTGTATGAGGTATATAAGATTAATGCAGGGACAAAAGATCCCGGGGGGCACATCAAAGCCCCTGGGTCACTCTGCAGGCTGGCCTGCCCTCCAGACCTCTCCTATAAACCCACTTTCTGGCCCTTCCTGCTATGGATACCAACACCCTTGAAGAGATTCCTTCTCCCTCCCCCAAACGTTCTACATTCAGCTCTACAGTTTCTCTGCTTCCTTGGCCTCTGAAGATAAGAACCTCTAGGCATTTCATTTTAAAGGCTTTGCCACACACCATTGCATGGAGGCAGAGAGAGGAGACAGTGGGAATGTAACAGTTAACAAGAGAATTTTACAGGACTACACTCATCCAACTCTCGGAGCATGTTCCCAATCTCTCTGTGCTGATGGAACTGGGAAACCCAGTAGGGCTCCACCTTCTGATACAGCAAGGGTAGATCTACAAGATGTCCCAGGTACCTCTCCACCCCAGCGTAGAGGCAGGGCCTGAGAGAAAGCCAAAGGCCATGGAGGGGTAAAGTAGACGTGTACAGGGTTTAGGTACAGAATTTACTTTGGGAGAGTCTCAGGACTGGGCCACTCCCTTTTCTCAGGACTCTCTCCTCCCCATGGCCACCACTGAGTGCAAGAACACAGGAATGAGGAGCTAGGTTTAAACAAAAATCAGAAGTCTGTCCGCTAGGCTGCATGAACTAGAATTCCAGAACTCTAGATTGATACTTCCATGCTATAGACCTCAAGTCACCCAAAACCTCTCAAGGTTTTGGACTGATGACCACTGTGATTCCTCCTCTAAAGCTCAAAATATGTAATCTATAAAATGCCCCCCAACCAAACTTTGCTAGAGATTTGTCTTTGCACAAAGGCAAATCGGGTTTCCTACTGCAGAACACAATACACAGTAAATACATTACCCTAAGCACAAGCATTTGGTGGTAGAATGGGAAGCTTTACCTAAGAACAAAATGTAGCCAACACCAAGAAACAGACTTCCCCCAAACAGCACTTTGCAAGCCAAAACAAAACAAAAAATTTATAAAGTACATTCAGGACCAATGATTCCAATTTACATGACCCCCAAGCTACATTATTAGTGTTGTCTTTAAATCCTTCCCTAATTTAAACTGACCAAATTAAAACTGGATAGGGAAGATCAAAAGGATATTAAACCCCAGAGGATATGATCGAAAGTATTTAAGCAAAGAAAAGCCACATGAAAGGACTTTCCTTTTCAGTGCCACTAAGAAACTCAACTCTTGGGTAGAGAAAAATCTAGTTGTAGGGGTTCCCTAAAATTAGTTACATGTGGATATTTAGGGAGTTCAATTTCTATAGGACACAGCAAGAAAGATCCCTTCTCCCCCACCCTCTGGAGGACAAGGTCAATGGCACATTGAGGTCTAAAATACTTCTCTTTTATCTAGTTTCTCTTCACTGCAGGCCAGAAGTTACTTTTCTGTTAGAAAAGGCAAAGAGAACAAGGTTACACACACACACACACACACACACACACACACACACACACACACAGATTTAATAAATAACCTGTACCACCATTCAACCTGGATATACTGCAGACAGGATTCATAGTAAGCAGGAGGAAGGAAACGGATGGGTGCTATATATTGGCCTTAGAGTCTGAGCCAAGAGACCAGTTCAGAACCCATCAGGAAAACAAGGGCACACCTGAAGAAGAAACTGGGGGAGAAAGTTGATCATTGGTCAGGAAATGAGGAAAGAAAGTGAGAGTTTACTCTTAAAATTCTCACACAAGTTATGCTAAGAGTGGAGACAAGAGGTATCCCAATTTGTCCTCTCTCTAAGCCAGGAATCCAGATTCTGAAAACACATTACCCAGACTGCTGGCCAGCCCTCATAAGGAGGGGATGCTAATGTGACAGAGCTCTCTAGTCCTGGGCCAGGCAGCTGGTTATACTTATGGGTAGTTCTGATATGCACAACATGCTATACCATGTTTCTTCCAGAAAGCATGGTTTTCAAGGTGCTATCACTTTCCTCTCCTATACCTGCCCATGGAGATAGTCCCTATATTTTCTCCTATAAAACCATTCTACCCAGCACCACATTCCATACCAAAGATTCCATGGCCATCTGCAAAATGAAATAGAACAGATGTTTAATAAATACTTTTAATGTCATTGCTCTTGAGAATCTACAAGCAAATTCTTTTCACCTGTCTCTGTCCCTCTGCTGAGTGGTACTAAATTGAAACCAAGCATCAAAAGGAATCTTAAAAATCTACCTTGGCCAATATACCGTCCAACAGTAGGGTTGGCCAGGTAAATAGGTTGTGATATTGTGATATAAGAATTGTAGACTTGGTCCTTGTCCCTGATTTCTAGCACTAGAGCTTTTAAAATCCATGAATTCCAGAGTGATAAGGGTGAAGAGTATCTTTTGTTATTCATAATAAGGTCCCCTACAGGAGTTTATGTTAATGACATCTTCAGGATGCGGGCTGGTTGCCAGGAGAATCAACCATGTAAAATACAGGGTTAGAAATTTCAGCCCCACCCCCACCTCCAGGGAGGGGAGAGGGATTAGAGACTGAGTCAATCACCAATGGCCAATGGTCTAATCCATCATTCCTACGAAGTGGAACCTCCAGAAAAAGCCCTAAACCACCCTGAAACCATAGGGTTCAGGGAGCTTCCAGGGTGATGAACACAAGGAGGTGCTGGGAAGATGATCCTGGAGAGAGCAGACGCTTTTCACTTACACACCCACACACACATCCTCTATCTTGCCCTGTGCATTTCTTCCATTTGGCGGTTCCTGATTTGTAATCCTTCGTAATAAACTGGTAATAGTAAGAAACGTACCTTTCTGAGTTCTCCGAGCTGTTCTTGCAAATGATCAAACCTGAGGAGCGGGCTATGGGAACCTCCACCCCCCTGACTATGACTTTATAGCTAATTGGTCAGACTGGCCCGGGAATTGCAGATGACATCTGAAGTGGGAGCAATTTTGTGGGACTGAGTCCTTAACTGTGGGGTCTGATGCTACCTCCAGACCACTAGTGTCAGAACTGAATTGCATCACCAGACACCTAGTTGGTGCCCGAAGAGTTGGAGAATTGGTTGTGGGTATAAAGAAAACCATTTGGTGTCAGAGGTGTTTTGTGTAAGAAATAGAGCATATGATAGGTGAAGTGTGAAATTTTACCATAACAACCCAAAGTAATTCACTCATGCTCTGGAATTGGGGAAGACTTCTAGAGACCACCATCCACCGCCACACAAACAATACCCCACCCCCCTCACCACCTCCCACGGAAATCCCCTCCTCTAAATGGCATTTCCTCCATAGGGCAGCTTCGTGATTAGCTCTGCTTCCACACTGGGCTCCTGGTCCCCTCAGAATGGCATTTTCCACCTACGAGCGGGTTAATCCAACATTTAAAACAATGAATTAGAAAAAAAAAAAAAACAGCTAACATCAGCTGCATCATATTTAATAAAGTTAAATGTTTTATGAAACTTTTGATTATGTATGTGTGTCCTGGGTGGTGATATAAAATATGTATTTTTCCTGGGGAATCTCAATAAAATACATTGGATGCCACTGCTTTAGAATATTCTGTCATCCCAACCGCCTATGAAAAGGCTTCCTTCTAAAGCCTACTTCAAGCCCTGTAGGCTCATCAACTTTTTCATGGTGACCTCTCTCTGCTTCTCTCCACCATTGTGTCCCAGAGGACCGCCTACTCATCTGACTGAAGCCCACAGTCTAGACTTGATGAAATATTGCGT
This sequence comes from Prionailurus bengalensis, assembly GCF_016509475.1. Lineage (NCBI taxonomy): Eukaryota > Metazoa > Chordata > Mammalia > Carnivora > Felidae > Prionailurus > Prionailurus bengalensis. The sequence goes on from NC_057343.1 coordinate 212,930,902, forward strand.
CCCGGCTTTTGTTCCAGAGCGTGGTGCGTGCTTGTTTTGTTTCCTTGTCTTCAGCTCCCTGAAGGCACTGACGACAGCCTTTATTACCCGCCCTGTCGTGCCTAGCAAATGCTGGTTCTGTCGCTCATTTTAGCAGGATTTTCCTCCTCCTGATCAACATAAATCTCTCTTGACTTAGCAAATTTTTTTTTCAATTATAAAACTTTCATTCTTTTGCAAATACCTATTTAATCATGTTTCCATTTTTTTTTTTTTACAGGCTAATAAATCCAACTCCCTTAACTTTCCTACTCCCTTAAATCTTCTAAGGCCAATCTTCTAGTATTTTAATCACGGGTACACTTTCTCTGAATCTCTTTATAACGAAGGAGCCAGGTCTTACCAATTCATCGGCACGAATCCAGTGTCTCTCAGTCACAAGAATCACCTGGGACATGCTAACTGTGCAGATGCCCATGCCTCATCCTGGAGACTCTAATCCCAGTGATCTCTGGCACCCCTGGACTCAGGGTCAAGTGTGCTCTTTGATTCTTATTCCAAGTTTGGAGACAACCAGAACATATGCAAAGGCTACCACAGAAGCATGAAGGGAGGAGGTGAAAGAAGAGAAAAATTCTTGGCTTTTTCTTTGTAGTGCTAGGTATTTTGTTTCCAACAAAAGCTTAATCCATATTATGCTTTCCTGGGGGAGTTGCATGCGTAACTCGTGTATAAGATGAGTACGAGAATGTTAACAAAGGCATTGCTCATAATAGGCAAAAATTAAAACTAATCAAATATCCAATAATAGAAGATAAAGTACAATATAATCAAGCAACGGAATGAACTACAACTGCATGCTACAACATGGATACTAAAAACAATATTGCTGAAAGAACAAGACACAGGAGAATACAATAGCATGCCTGCATGTATATGAAGATGAAAAAGGGAAAGATGGATCCATATGGTTTAGGAACGCATGCCTGGATAGTAAAACTATAAAGAAAAGCAAGGACAAGGCTACCCTAAAAGTCAGGAAAGGGTTGGGAGTGAGGATATGCCATCTGAGGAGGGAGAGACACCTGGGAGTACTTTGGGGTCCCATGCTCTAGTTCATGACCCGGTTAGTGACTCCACAGAGGTTCCCTTGTTGTTAAACGCTACATTCTTGTTTTGTGCACTTTTCTCTATATGTAATTTATTACGCACATACACACAGAGTTTAGAAAGAAGACTTGTGGTTCGCTTTCTGGTCAAATCAACTGCGCACCAAGTGCCTCTGGACGGTCTGTGTTCTCACTTGCTGTTTCCTCCTGTCTAAAATGAAGGCAGCCAGGTGCCAAAATCTGCTTCTTTAGAAGGCCTCACAAATCCCTTGGAGAATCTGCTAAGGTTATGGACTTTCCCCAGAATAATGCACAAACACACAAGAGCTTGCATACAGTTTCATAGGGGTCTCTGACTTAAACCCCTATTCCCAGTCCATCCGTTAAGCTAAGAACTCCTGGTGCAGAAAAAGAGACTGGCTTCAGATTTTAGTGTTTTTGAGTTCAAATTCAAGCTCACCACCTCCCACTTAAGTGGTCTTGAGCAGGTTATGGGCATCTGAGACTCCATTTCTTTATCTGTAAAATGGGAGGGATCCTACCTCTTTGCAAAATATCCTGAGAATTAAATATAACGTACATGAAGAGCCTGGAACACAGTAGGCACTCAAAAACTGGTGACTATTATTATTGAATTAGATCTTTCACACTGTTCGTTTATGATTCATGCTGTATGAATCTTTTAATATTTACAACTTAGGACTGATGGCCGTTACCTTTTCAGAGGCAGCTAATGCCTTCCTGCAAATTTAAATTTGCAAATTTTCTAGTACAGCCCCTAAAAATAACATTTTAAAGGCCTCTAGAGGAAACATTCACAGACATGAAATTAACTATTTTATTGAACATGGCTCAGTTTTCCAGGAGACTGTTTAAACAGATGCTATTTCAACAGAGCACATTTAAGCCACATTTGCAAGTTCAGGAAGCCATATGTTACGCTCTAGAGACATGTGTAATGTGTCAGCTATGAAGGGCAGCACGTGGGAAAGGCAGACTTTACCTTCAATGTAGGCTCCAAACATTCATGCTAATTTATCACAAATGAGATTTTCAATGGTTGGCCTGTTAGTTTCCTATTCATCAAATCATTTCCAAATGACACTACTTGCTTAAGAGTTTTCCCTTGAAGCCTGGCCTTTGGAAGGACTTGCCTGCCTCCTGTGAGGGTGGCACACACCATGTCAACCGCATGATGGACGCTGGAGCTTTGGCAATTGACAATGTCTGCTGTTGGCCAGACATGGCATCACCTTCTTTTATTTTCATTTAATCATTGGGAACTGAAAAACCAGTGGAAACTCAGTGGTCACAGACAGCTGGCTAGTAGGCAGATTTGAGTTTTGGAATATATCAACCCAACCAAAATAATCCAGTGGCAGAGAGCAATCTAGGAAGAGAAAGAGTTTCTTTGACTTTCTTTAGGAAGGACTCTAAAACCCTAATCATCGCCAATTAGCATAGCTCCTGTTGTATGGATCTGCTTCCGCAGCCATCTGGAGGAGTCTATTTGAGAGATTATCTTTGGAAATGCTGCATTTCTCCCTCTAGTTTATGAAGTGCAGACTGTTTTGCCAATATAATCAGTAAGTCTAAGATGAAAGTTACACAAAGTAGACAGTGTTTTCACTAGGAAGTTTTCAGATTAGTACCATCCAGGAAAAAAAAAAAAAAAGAGGGGCGCCTGGGTAGCTCAGTCGGTTAAACTTCTGACTTCAGCTCAGGTCATGATCTTGCGGTTCGTGAGTTCAAGCCCCGCATCGGGCTCTGTGCTGACAGCTCAGAGCCTGGAGCCTGCTTCGGATTCTGTGTCTCCCTCTCTCTCTGCCCCTCCCCCACTCGCCCTCTGTCTCAAAAATAAATAAACATTAAAAAATTAAAAAAAAAAAAAGAGCACACACCTCATATTTTAAGACAGAGGACAAGAAACCATCAAGCTTCAGGCCCAAATGATATTTTCCTGTGTTGACTATACAGAAGAACCTATAGTTGTTATTCATTCATTCACCCAACGACTATTTACTTGGTGCTTTTTACATAGCTGCCATAGTCTTTCCAGAATTTTCCATACAGTTTATATATAGATTAACAAGAACAGTATGAGAAATATGCCAACAACACAAAACAGGACAGAATGATAAAGTGAGCCACATGGTGAATCAGCACAAAAGAAAGGAGGGTCAACTTTCACCTAGGCAGACAGGGAAGGTTTTTTGACTAGGTAGTCAACTAGACCTTGCGATGAGTAATATTTAGGTTAATGAAGAGAAGACACAACAACTGAAAAATATAAGATATATTTAGTAAACAGGGAGTTAGTCCAAGAGAGGCCTTAGAGTCCATGGAAAACCAAGAAAATTACCAATACATCATGAAATAAACATTGGACCATTTTTTAAAAAAATTTTTTTTAATGTTTTATTTACTTTTGAGACAGGGAGAGACAGAGCATGAACGGGGGAGGGTCAGAGAGAGGGAGACACAGAATCTGAAACAGGCTCCAGGCTCTAAGCTGTCAGCACAGAGCCTGACGCGGGGCTCGAACTCACAGACTTCGAGATCATGACCTGAGCCGAAGTCGGCCGCTTAACCAACTGAGCCACCCAGGTGCCCCAAACATTGGACCATTTTAACGAGACCAGAAGTTTCATAAAGAGCTTTCCATTAATGTTGCTTCAGACCAATACTTAAGAAGTTCATTTAAAATGAGTTCCCCTCTCCCTACATCTTTATTTCAGATTATTCACATGTGCAGGTTACACGGTCTCTGGCATTCACCCTGACATCCATCACCCTCCCCTTAATGGACTATGTCCGTGATTCCTGAAGTCTTTCCACGTAAACACTAAATTTTGTGTCATGGACATAATACATAATTATTAACACCTCCATCCAGAAACAGGCTGGTCTCGCTGCCCCTCCCACTCCACCAAGATACCCTACTCATTTTTCCCCTTGACCATTGCTCTCCCTGGCCACCTGGACCAGGTTAGCTCCCCTTGTTAGGCTCTCTCATGCTTCTCGTCCATAACACTTGACACAATTGTAACTAAATAGTATTTCTGAAGTATTTTTAAAGGTCTGTGGACCTCCCACTGGACTAGGAGTTCCAGGATATGGCCAATGGCCAGCATCTGCCTTGTTCACCACTAAACCCCTGGCCTCTTGCCCACTGTCTGCCAGATGGTAGGGGCTCAATTCAGAGCTGTTCGTTGAACAGCTTTGTTTTCTTCCTACTTCTTGGGAGCCACTGTTGATTAAACCCTTCTCTACTGATGTCTTTGTCTCAATCTACAAATGTACTTAAAGTCTCCATAATCTTACCAAATTCCTTTCTTGGACCAATGTTAAAACATTACGTTTAAAAATCTTGTCACAAGAGGTAAAAGCAGTCTCATGGGGGCAGAGGTAAGTCTGGGAATAGGTCAAACCAACTTTACCCCTCAGGGGGAAAAAATGATTCCAACCAATTCAATGGAATTGAAGCATTCATTTATTTAGTGTTTGAAGTGGGGGAGGGGACAGATACTCTGTGAAGTGTAGGGTTAAAAAGATGGCTATGAAGCCAGCTCAGCCCTTAGGGAGTTCACAACTGCTGAGAGCAGAAACACATCCAATAAGTACTTAACATTGCTGCTTGTCAGTGCTAAACCAGTGCAATGAACCAAGACCTATGAAAGCCCAGTGAGGATATGATTACTACTAAAAAATAGCTAACAATGTCCTAGGAACCATACTACATTGTAACTTAATCTTAAACAATAATCCTATGAGATACGCACTATTAGTCCATTTTACAGATGAGGAAACAGGCACAGAGGTTAGGAAATGTGTAAAGTTACTCAATATACAGTACAGTTGGGTTCTCTCAGGAGGAGAAAGCTTAAGCAGTTCAATTTAAAGGAAAATGGAGGAACTTTTCAGGATGGGCAAGATTTCAGTGTTGATAGTCTGAGGGAAGCCAAGGAGCCAGCGGAGACAGAATGAAGAAAATAAGGGGTGAGTAGTGGAACTGAAGATTCAGCCAGGCAGAAGGCTGATCTTTGTAAACCAGTCACGTTCTGCTTCTGAGCAGTAAAAGAGGAAGAGGAGGGCACACAGAGATACAGTGGGAGACAGGAAGTCAGTTTGTGTTTTATGCCTTCTGTTTTCTTGGGAAAGCAAGGGTACAGTGCAGGGTCCATGTTGGTCTCAGAAGCTTGAACAATGTTCCCAATAGCTCCAGGGGGAAATGAGAAAGGAAACCCACTTGAAATGAGTAAAGGGGTTTTCAAGCAGTCCCAGAAATCCAGACAATAGGAATTGTTAACTCCATGTACAAATCATTTGGTAGTGCTGTATGATTTTTCACTGGAAGCACTGGGAAGGATGGGAGTAAGGCGTGGTCAGCTTGATGACTGGAGACCGGAAAGACAGGTAAAGCAGACATTCTGAGATCAAGAGCATGGTAGGTGCCGATGAGCAGGTATTTGAAATGACTGTGGGATCAGGGATAGGAAGGAGGTCTAGGACACAGTCCTATATATCAGAAGCAGGTTGTTAGAGGGGTCATTTGTATGACTGTTAGAGTGATGGCAGAAAGGAAAAACTGAAGCTGTGAACCCAAATCCTGGAGAAATATCAGGAAGCAACCTAGAAGTCCCCAAATGATAGCGGAGAAAATGAGAGGAAAGTGACCCAGCATGGCCAAACAGCAGGGACAGTCAACCAAGAAAAGAGTCATGACATTGGAGAACAAATGGGCCAAGCCTTACAAATGCCTTCTTGTGATTTGCTGTCAACTATGCGTTTGTTCCTTCCAGGTGCCATAAAGAACTGACTGAGGTCACTATACTCACCTACACTGGGTTGGATAGTGCCCTCACAATATTCATGCCCTCCCTGAACTTCAGAATGCAGCCCTGTTTTTAAATAAGGTCTTTGCATGTGTAATCAAGTTAAGATGAGGTCACACTGGGTTAGAGTGGGTCCCAAGTCTGGTGAAAGGCCTCCTTATAAGGAGAGAGAGAGATGAAGACACGGAAACAGGACAGAAGGCCGTGTGATGACAGAAGCACAAACTGGAGTTTGCTGCCATTAACCAAGGATGATGGGCAACTGCCAGGGGCCAGAAGAGGCAAGGAAGGGTTCTTCTCTAAGCCTCTGGAGGGAGTACAGCCCTGCCGCCACCTTGGTTTTGGATGTCCAGCCTCTAGATCTGTGAGAGAATACATTTCTCATCATTCATTCATTCATTCATTCATTCATTCATTTATTTATTTTTGGGACAGAGAGACAGAGCATGAACGGGGGAGGGGCAGAGAGAGAGGGAGACACAGAATCGGAAACAGGCTCCAGGCTCTGAGCCATCAGCCCAGAGCCCGACGCGGGGCTCGAACTCACGGACCGCGAGATCGTGACCTGGCTGAAGTCGGACGCTTAACCGACTGCGCCACCCAGGCGCCCCTCTCATCATTATTTTAAGCCAGCAAAGAAATTAATAAACTATCCCTGGAGGTAGGTATTATTATCCTCGTTTAACTGCCAAGGAAACTGAGGTCCAGAAGGTAGAAGTATTTCACCCAAAGTGACACGGCCAGAAAGAAGAAGAGTCAAAATTCAAACCCCAGACCTTCGGGCCCTTTCTACTTCAGTCCTGCCCCTCCCGTCCCTTCCCCCGACCCATGGATGTGCACCACCACTGAGGAAGACCGGGCGGCACACAGAGCACAGTGTGGTGGGCCACATGGGCCAGAGGGCAAAACTGGTGGCACTGACACAAAGAGCTCGGGGCTCTAAGTCCCTATTAAATGCAGGAACCACACCTAAAGCAGACTCATGATTATACATGAAACCTACAGTCCTGCAAAAGCATTTATTTATTTATTTTTTTCCCCTCCCGCCCCTTGCAAAAGCATTTAAAGCATGATTATTTACTTTTGCAACCATGTTCACAGAACAATGAACTTCCTTGTACAGTAAGCTCTTTTTATAATTTTAATATAGTTTATTATATAATTATATAATTTATATGCGTGTGTGTATGTGTATTATACATGCACATAAATGAGATTTACTGAAAGATAATTACTTGATTTACTCGATAATTACTCGATTTACTGAAAGATATATTCATTGCTTAAAGGGAGGTACATGTGTCACAATGATCATCTCAAGGCCTGAACAAGGCTTTCCTTGCACAGGGGATGCTTGGAGACACGTGTGGCTAGAATTCAAGCACACACCGTAAGTACTTTGGCATGTATTTGAGTGTGATAAGCAGACACAATCCCTGAGCTTTGCTCTCTAGCCAAGTGGAACAAGACAGATTCCACATGAAGTATCCAAATGAAATTATTTCATACACAAAGTCTTAAGTCAAATGCTTAGGTGCTCTTTAAGTGTCTAAATGGTCAGAGTAGAGGATCAGGGTGGCCTCTCGCCCTGATCACGCCCAGGCATCATGCCTACCTGGCTGCACATCGGAATCACCCAGGTATGAATGCAAACTTTAAAACGTCCCTATGTGATTCTGTTCAGCCAGAATGATTTCTCCCTTGACGACAATAAAGATCACAAACCAACCTGGTATTAACCAAGCTTGTATCTGCTAAAACGCTAAACTAGACAGTTCAGTGAATCAACATTCAGACCTTACTGGACATAAAGACTTAATAAGCACCAACAGGCAATCAAAGATGCCCCATAGAGAGACAGGGCCTGAACCAAGCTCCCTGCAACCTCCTTCGGATGAGCCCCTCATCTTGATGCCCCTGCCTTGGTTAGTGGTGTGGTCACCCCAGCTGTAAACCCCGGCTCTCTTCTCCTCTCCCTCCGTCTCTGTAGTCAATCGGCTGTTGATGATGTCTCCCTGGTTCCCTTGCATTAACCTGTTTTCCATTCCTACAGTTAATATCTTTATTTAATCCAGTTCAGTTCAACACCTTTTTGGTTTCTACTTTTGCCAGGCGTCATGCTAGATGCTTTGGGCTCTCCTCTTTACCAAGTTCCTGGGGCACACTAACAGGTATAGAGACTTACAGCATCAGGAGAGAGGTTCTGACATTAATCACTGTTCATCAGAGACACTTCAATAGCCTCTTTTCGCCCCCCTCTCTTTTCCTGTTTTCCTTAGGACTGTTCATAAGTTAGTACAGAAGATTATCCTGCTATTGAGGTGGCCCCACAGATTTAGAGTCAATAGAAAGTACTGGGTCAAAGTTTGAGAGCAGGAGTGAAGCAAGGTCGTTCTTGAATAAGTTCCCAGCAGAATACTATAAAAAGAAAATGAACATTTTTTTAATAGTCTTAATTTTTTTTAATTTCAGTTTAGAAACATTAGCTATTGGTATTTTTAATAAACCATTTGTCTTTCTAATTGGAGGCAGTAAATGTTCACATTTGAATTTGATTTTGATTCAGGTTATGATCTGACTGGAGATAAAGCCCCAAGATGCTGTCAGTGTGGAGCCTGCTTGGGATTGTCTCTCCCTCTCTGTGCATGTGTGCTGTCTCTCAAAATAAACTTTAATTAAAAAAAAAAAAGATAATTAAGGGAGGGGCGCCTGGGTGGCTTAGTCAGTTAAGCATCCGACTTCTGCTCAGGTCACGATCCCCCAGTTTGGGAGTTCAAGTCCCACGTCGGGCTCTGTGCTGACAACTCAGAGCATGGAGCCTGCTTTGGATTCTGTGTCTGTCTCCCTCTCTCTCTCTGTCCCTCCCCTGTTCATGCTCTGTCTCTCTCTCAAAAATAAACAAACACTAAAATAAATACATAAAAATTAACAAAGATAAGGGAGATTTTGTTGATTTAATTTACCTATTTCCCTGCTAACTGTGGAAAACAGATTACCAATGACAATTCTTTGAGGTGGTATCCATGTCCCATCTCCTTGACTCTGAGCTGATTTGCTTGTCACAGAATGTGGTGAAGATGATGCTCTTTGACTCTCAATGAAAAGGTCAGAAAATGTCATGCAACTTCCATCAGGTTTTCTGGGAATCATCACTCTCTGCCGATCGTCATGCTAGGAGCAGGCAAAGCCATGTACAGGTGTCCCAGGGTGAGTGCACACCATCTGACCTTCTCAGCCCCTTCTCTGCCATATATGTGAACGAAGAAGTGTCCATCCAGATGACTCTAGCCTCCAAGCTGCGAGGGACCTGCAGGCTTCAACCCTCCCAACTGAGTCCCTGACATCTTAAAGTACAGACGACCATCGCTGCCAGTCCTACTGCATCCCGTCCACACACCTGACCCATCACCTATGAGCATAACACAAAGGATATTTTACACCACCAAATTTGTGATACAGCAATAGTAAGTAGTAACTGAGACCATCTTTGTCCAATATTCTTTCAATTCAAGTAGAAGGCGGCTATTTATATGCCATCCAAGCTGTGTTGTACCGAAATTGTGGTTTAATGCTTAGGAAAGCTTTTGAACTCTTGTCCCGGTTCTTTAGTTCTCTTTAACTACACTTTTGCTCCTACAAACAAATTTAAGGATGTGAAATAAGTCCTTTTCCTACATTGGAGATACTTGGCTATGTATTTGGTTGCCCACATTCTTTCCCATGTAGAAAGCGGGCTAATAAAACATGACTCTCAAATTTACTGATTATTCAAACCCTGCTCTGGCACAGAGGCAGTCTTAGGAGTTGCATTTTTTTTTAATATATATTTTTGAGAGAGAGAGAGAAAGAGAGAGCATGAGCAGAGGAAGGCCAGAGAGAGAGAGGGAGACACAGAATCCAAAGCATGCTCCAGGCTCTGAGCTGTCAGCATAGAGCCTGATGGTGAGCTCCAACTAGTGAACTGTGATATCGTGACCTGAGCCGAAGTCAGACGCTTCACAGACTGAGCCACCCAGCACCCCTTGGAGTTTTTATGAACAGGTTAAAGTTCTCCAAAATCAGGATGCTGATTTGAGGGAATAAGGTCCACATTTGATTTGTACTGCTCTTTTATATTCAGATTTATATAAATATAAATGCTTATTTCTATAGATTACAGCAGATTCACATTTTACATATTTGTTTTAAAATGTTTAAATGAAGAGGGGTGCCTGGGTGGCTCAGTTGGTTAAGCTTCCAACTCTTGGTTTCAGCTCAGGTCATGATCTCACAGTTTGTGAGTTTGAGCCCCGAGTCAGGCTTGAGCTTCTCTCTCCTCCTCTCTCTGCCCTTCCCCCACTTGTTTCTCTCTCTCTTTCTCTCTCTTTCTCTCTCTCTCTCTCAAAATAAAATAAATAAAAACTTAAAATGAAGAAAACTATTTGGGGGCGCCTGGGTGGCTCAGTCGGTTGGGCGGCTGACTTCGGCTCAGGTCATGATCTCACAGTTGGTGAGTTCGAGCCCCGCGTCAGGCTCTGTGCTGACAGCTTGGAGCCTGCAGCCTGCTTCGGATTCTGGGACTCCCTCTCTCTCTTCCCTTCCCTACTCATGCTCTGTCTCTCTGTGTCTCTCAAAAATAAATAAACATTGACAAAAAAATAAAAATAAAAAAATAAAAAAAGAAAACTATTTGGTGCCCAGTGCATCTGCAAAGTTAATGAGCATGAAGGACAGAGAAGCAATGCAGACCAGGGAAGCAGGGAGCTGCGGCTCAGAAGTCCTGCCTTTCGTTCTCCTTTCTTTAGTAATCTACTACAACGGAAAATGCTGTGTAGTGGCACCTTTCACTGTGTGATTTCACCCAAGCCAACTCACCATGCCGGACTCACTTGCCCATCCAGAAAACAGGAATAATGTTTGTCTGTTTGTTTAACCTGATAAAGAGGGAGAGTAAGCTATGTTTTGTTTTGTTTTTATTTTTTACTTAAAAAATGTGGGGCACCTGGGTGGCTCAGGCGGTTGAACGTCTGACTTCAGCTCTGGTTATGATCTCATGGTTCTTGGGTTTGAGTCTTGCACTGGGCTCTCTGCTGTCAGCACAGAGCCTGCTTCGGATCCTCTGTACCTCCCCCCCCTCTGTGCCTGCCCCCCGCCAAAATATACATTAAAAAAATGTATACCCCCTTTACTCATTGGGGGTGGGAGAAATGGCTAAAGGGGATATACATTTTTTAAGCAGAAAATCATTAACTCTTAACTGGCCTTTCTGCTTCCAGTTGCCCCCACTTCCTTTCTCCCATGTCAACTTCCCTGCTGGTTACTCCTGCCTACCACTCTAGCTCACTTTCCTATGCAAAATCATCTATGGCTGTCCACGGCCAACAAGAGACCCCATATTCTTTAGTGCCCCTCCCCGTGGCCACCTCCCCCAAACACACACATGCACAATTGAAGGCTCTTCTTAATCTAGCATCAAACCTTAAATTCCACTCTGCCCACCTCTTCCTCTGGCCTCTGCCACACCCCACACTAAAGCTTGGAGCTCTGGCCAAGCTCTTGGCTCCAGAATTCAAGATATTCTTTCCTCTTCTAACGTTGTAACTACTCGAGTAATTTTTCCTCTCATTTTTAAAAAAATTTTTTTTTCAACGTTTATTTATTTTTGGGACAGAGAGAGACAGAGCATGAATGGGGGAGGGGCAGAGAGAGAGGGAGACACAGAATCGGAAACAGGCTCCAGGCTCTGAGCCATCAGCCCAGAGCCTGACGCGGGGCTCGAACTCACGGACCGCGAGATCGTGACCTGGCTGAAGTCGGACGCTTAACCGACTGCGCCACCCAGGCGCCCCTCTCATTTTTATCTTGCCATTGCTCTGCTAACAAGGTTGAACGCTGTTCCATGCCCTTCACTTTAACAAAGTTTAACATTAGCATTCAAAGTACGTGGTTTTCCCATTTTATGTCTTCTTACAGAGAGGCAATATAGCAGGGCCAAGAGCTTACATTCTGAGTGTCTGGGTCCAAATCCTAGCTCTACAACTTATTAGCTGTGTAACCCTGGGGAAGGTATTTATCTTTGTTCATCTCCATTTCCTCATTTGTACAATAGGAGATAACAGCACATTTAAAAATATTTGGCTCTCGGGGCACCTGGGTGGCGCAGTCGGTTAAGCGTCCGGCTTCAGCCAGGTCACGATCTCGCGGTCCGTGAGTTCGAGCCCCGCGTCAGGCTCTGGGCTGATGGCTCAGAGCCTGGAGCCTGTTTCCAATTCTGTGTCTCCCTCTCTCTCTGCCCCTCCCCCATTCATGCTCTGTCTCTCTCTGTCCCAAAAATAAATAAACGTTAAAAAAAAAAAAATTAAAAAAAAAATATTTGGCTCTCTTAACAGTTCATACTTGATGGCAGAAATTTTCATATTCTTCCATAATGACCCTCCTAATAAATATCTGGATACTTTTTAATGACTCGATACATTAAATTAGAACTTTCTAGGGGTGCCTGGGTGGCTCAGTCAGTGGAGTGTCTGACTCTTGATTTCAGCTCAGGTCATGATCCTAGGGCCACGGGATCAAACCCCATATCAGGCTCCACGCTTAGCATGGAGCCTGCTTAAGATTCTCTTTCTCCCTCTGCCCCTCTCCCCAATTTGCACTCTCTAAAATAAACAAATTAAAAAAAAATAAAAGTAAAAAATTAAAAGTAAATAAAATAGAACTTTCTCCAACTTGGAGGGGAACTTCCAGTGTTCCAACTCATCATTACCATTCCAAATTTCTAAAGCAACTTAAATAATCAAAATACTGTACACATCTAAGCACACTGTCTAATGTTATCAGAGGTTAATTTTAAGTAGTCTGGATATTTTAATATATTTGAGGCAAGAGACACCACTGATTTATTTATGCCAAAACTCATAGTTCTCAAGAAAGGGCATATCTGTTATAGCCTTTCTACACTCCAATAATAGCAAACCCAAAATAAACTCCAATATCCACCCACAGGGGAAAAAATTTGGTTCCAAGAAATTATTTCTGCCTGACATCTAAAGGCAGAGGGCAGCGTTTTTTAAGAGCACAAGATGAGGGGCTGTGATGTTTATCATCAGTCTGATTTTGCTGATGGCTGTCTTGCACTGTTATCTCCCCAGTCCCTGGAAGACAGAGGGCCCCAAAAGAAAGCCCAAGAATGCTTAACTCTGTTACTGCACACTTCTTAGACCAACAGAGAAGCCAAAACCGAGGACACACAAATACAGAGAACTTTGGAAAACTCATCAACGTTCCTATTTGTGAAGCCTCATTCATTATCCTTTTGGAGCCCACAAAAGGATATTGCCTTAGAATTGTCAAAATGTCTTGCCTTAGAATTTTATGATGGAGATAGATGCCAAGTGAACACACAGAAAATTCACTAAAAGGGAGAAAATTTAGTCAAGCATATTATATGGAACTCTAATACATCTTCTTAGGCTATGGATTTGGACTTTAACATACATGTCAGGGATCTGCAGTCTAAACACATATTCAAAATTATTAGGGTGCATGGGTGGCTCTGTTGGTTAAGCATGCAACTCTTGGTTTCAGCCCAGGTCACGATCTCATGGTTCACGAGTTCAAACCCTACATCAGGCTCTACACTGATGGTGCAGAGCCTGCTTGGGCTTCTCTCTCTCCCTCTCTCTCCTCCCCTCGCCTCCTTGCCCTATCTCTCTCTCAAAATAAATAAACTTAAAAAAAATTTAAACACACACTTAAAATGAATTAGTTCTGGGGCGCCTGGGTGGCGCAGTCGGTTAGGCGTCCGACTTCAGCCAGGTCACGATCTCGCGGTCCGGGAGTTCGAGCCCCGCGTCGGGCTCTGGGCTGATGGCTCGGAGCCTGGAGCCTGTTTCCGATTCTGTGTCTCCCTCTCTCTCTGCCCCTCCCCCGTTCATGCTCTGTCTCTCTCTGTCCCAAAAATAAATAAACGTTGAAAAAATTAAAAAAAAAAATGAATTAGTTCTTTTATTATTAAAACAATAAAATAATAATAATAAAAACATGGATGCTTTGGAAATTTTGAAGCTCCATTTTCCAGGACACGTTATGTACAGCTTATTACCACTTAGAAATAAGTTCTACTAAAAGTCATTTGGTGTACCCATCTACTGCTGTCCCATAGACTCTGAGTTCAAGGGCAGGGACTGTGGTCTTTACATCTGCATCCTTGGCACCTAGCACAGGGGCTGATGTGGCCAGTGATAAATAAATGTTTGTCAAGGGAATGAATGTTTGCCTGAGTAAAAGACACCAGCAAAGCACTGAATTTTTTCAAATAATGTTGCCGGTAAAAATATTAAGGAAGTAGCCAGCCCTCATGGTTCCCCCAAGATAGTCTTCCCTCTTCTCCACTACAACGATTTGAATATTATCTTGACATTTTCATCTTGCCACCTACCCGCACTGCTAGGCATCAGCTGGTTCCCTTCTGTTTATTCGAACAAATCCAAACTCCTTACACTATCAGATCTCCAACCTCAGTCCCACTTTTCGAAATGCGGTATGATATAGTGCTTTAACGCACGGACCCAGAAACCAGACTACCTGCATTCATAGCCCAGTTCCACCAGTGAGAGCTTGGCCAAGTGACTTAATTCCTGTGTGCCTCACTTGTAAGATGAGAAATCCTATGACTAACCTCTCTCGTAGAGTTGTGAGAGTTGAATGAACCAAATATTTGCGAAATATTTAGAACAGTGTCTGGCACATAGTAAGCATTCAGTGAGTGTGAGCTAATGTGGTTATTATTCACACTCCTGAGGGAATGCCCATTCTGTTAGTTTGCACAGTGGGTCTTTTCCTCTCGGATTGGCTGATGTTCACTTCCACTATGTACACCCACGGGCAAGCCCCGGTTTGCTGAGTGGCTACGGCACAGATGAGACGCACTGCAGACTGTATGCACATCCAGGAGTTCCAGCTGCAACTATCCTCTGAGCCAAGTGACTAAAGTGGTTTGGACCCTGGGAAAATTCATCAATGTCTTAATATCTTGAACGATTTATCGGTGTCCCATTAAAATGAACTGCAGACTATAAAATTAATGGAAAGTTTGTATCTGCACAGGAAACCATGGAAAGATTATATCCACAAGCCAGAAACTTTGGGGAATTTCTTGTAGTTTTAGGTCAGATGGGACAAGTTTGAAGAAAGGCCAAATAGACCAAGGACAAGGACAAGCTGTCACTTACCCTCCAGGAAAATGCCCGGAAGATATCCCAACAAAACTCCACACACCTAACTCAGACAGCAAACAGTAATGGTGAGGGTCGGTCACCATGCAGTGCCCCACATGCCGAGAGGACGATGGAAAACCATGAGAGACCAGCCATGCAGGCACGTGTGGCCAGTGCCTAAGGAAAGCAACTGCACCCGGCCAAGAAGGGGACACTGCCCCAGTGAATTCGAGGCTGCCACTCACTCACTGAACTCTGGCACAGACAACTGCCCACTGCCAAAAGTCCCACTCAGACTTACACCCTCCTCAGGCTACCAGACTTCTGGAATGGCAAAATGGAGATTGACAAAGGCAGATTTCCCTTCTGCTTCCCCGCACCCCCCCCCCCCCACTTTTTTTTGGTCAGAAATATTTGAATAGGAATCTTAAAATATCTGATAGAAACCATCTCTTTCCTCAGTTCCCAATGATCACAGCCTTCTCCTCTATAAATATTAGCTGAGAGAAACGGCACAGGCCCTAAGAAAAGCTCCCGCAGTCCAAAGGAAGAGAACGTCTTTGAGAATCAGAGCACATTTATTCCTGTAACAGAATTGGTCTTTACGAAACCAGAGAGGTTTCCTAATGTGTGCTTTCAGCTAGATTCGGGAGAAAAATATGTCTATGAAACTCTATAGAACAGTCTGGAATCAAAGAAGACTACATGGAGATGCCAAATTTAAAATGTGTTGGAAATGGTGAAGAGAAGACTGAGGAATCTAGGAAATTTGAAATTAAAGTAAAAGACAAATTTGACTCAAAGGAAAAGAAAAAAGACAGTAAGAAGGAGAGGAAAAAGGATATAAAAAAAAGGGACCCAAGCAACTTAATACATGATGTAGAAATCTGAGCAAAATTAAAAAATAATAAAAGCAAACTACTATGAAATAAAGAAAAGCTTAACTATAAAGTTAAACGAGTCTCTAAGTAGCAGCTAGAATTAGTGGGGGGGGGGGGGGCGGGAGAGAAGAGACCAGCATCTCTAGACACATTTTGTCCCTATTTTTTTTTTTAATTTTTTTTTTCAACGTTTATTTATTTTTGGGACAGAGAGAGACAGAGCATGAACGGGGGAGGGGCAGAGAGAGAGGGAGACACAGAATCGGAAACAGGCTCCAGGCTCTGAGCCATCAGCCCAGAGCCTGGCGCGGGGCTCGAACTCACTGACCGCGAGATCGTGACCTGGCTGAAGTCGGACGCTTAACCGACTGCGCCACCCAGGCGCCCCTGTCCCTATTTTTTTAATTTGAAGGATAGAGAAAAAAAACTCTATTGCCATCCAGATAGAAAACAGGTTATTTTCAAAGGCTCCCCAAGTCAGGCCGCTCACATTTCTCCAAAACTTTAAACACCAGAAAACAATGGGCTACCGCCATCAGATTTCTGAGAGGAATCGAGCGACATACAGAATTTTATCTGACCAACAGTCCTTTGGCTGTGCGGAAAACATGAACACGTTCTCAAACATGCAGGAACCCAATATGCCCTTACTTAAATGCTCCTGTAAGACTTTTCAAAGACACGGTCCGATTAACTAAGACATCGATAAAATAGGAACACAAGAATCTAGAAATTTTGGTTGATACACATTACATAGCAAAGAGAAAAGTCGTTGATGTGGCTATCAAACAATGAAGATGTAAAATACACACTTGGACCTGGAAAACAAGAATGCAAGGTTGACTGCTGTCGTTCTATACTAAATATTTATTTGTTTATTTAAGATTGAGAGAGAGCACAGCAAGAGGGGCAGAGGGGGACAGACAGGAACCCCAGGCAGGCTCCATGCTCAGCACGGAGCCAAACGCGGTGCCCAATCCCACGAACCTGGGATTGTGACCTGGGCTGAAATTAAGAGTCAGGCGCTCAACCGACTGAGCCATCCAGGCGCCCCTCAACTAAACTTTTACACTCCAAGTTTCAAAACGTAAGACCCCATATGTTCCTCCAATACAGTGTCCTTACATAAACATTCTGCTGGGAGGTGGTGATCTCCTTGGAATGAGTGACAGGGATTAATTCAGATAACCCCATGATTCCTCATAGTATTTATAAAAACCGGGGCGCCTGGGTGGCTCAGTTGGTTAAGCGCCCGACTTCGGCTCAGGTCATGATCTCACAGTTCGTGAGTTCAAGCCCCGCATCGGGCTCTGTGCTGACAGCTCAGAGCCTGGAGCCTGCCTCGGATTCTGCGTCTCCCTCTCTCTCTGCCCCTTCCCCGCTCATGCTCTGTCTCTCTCTGTCTCTCTCTGTCTCTCAAAAATGAATAAACATTAAAAAAATTAAAAAAAAAAAACCATTCTCAGGACCTGCCTCCAAAATATTAGGCTAGTTCTACTTTCCTTAAGTCAAGCCCAGCTTGGATGCCAGTACACCCACCCCCCAGCACATCCTGCACTATGTTAGAATGATTTCTGTGCTTATCCTACCTCTGAATTGTTCTATTTAGTATTCTGACCATATGGCTTATAATACTTAGCACATAAACGGGATTCTGCAGATTTTATACAATAAAGTAAAATGTGACACACAAAAAATTCTTACTGAGAAAATTTTTCATGTAACACTAAGGAGCTTTCGTGCCAAACCCACACTGTACACAGACTTTTATGAATATACTCTAATTTAACCTGAATTTCACCCAATCCAAAGGCTTTCCAAAGTGAGTCCGTAACTATGGAATTTTAGGCCAGCTTGGCATCAAAAATACTTAGATTTCTCACACATGACTATACATACCCCAGATCTGTCCTTATCCCTTCAGAAGAGGTTAAAAACCACCTATCCCAGAGAGCCATTATGTGGGTAAAACAAGATAATGTGTGAAAACCACAGATGATGTGCCTTGCACACAGTAAGTGCTAACTAAATGTTTGCTGCTATCATGAACACCTGTACCATACACCTTGCTCTGTGCTAGGCCTAGAAGTATCACAGGAAGTTAGACCCCCAAGGCAGGTTCCTAACCCACAGAGCTTAGAGGCTGATATTCAACTGTCTAGACTAAGAGACACAGATCTACGATGCCATTATTTCTTTGCCTGCTAAACCTCCGTTCTGATTTATGAAGCTGTAGGCACTTCAACCCTGTGGAAATAATTTCCCTGAAACATTTTAGTGATTCCATTAAATTACAAAATAGTCAGGATATAAGACAGATAGCTTTTGGAAGCTCTTTCTACAAGTTAAGAGCATTCATGTTTTCTAGTCTTCAAACCGAAGGCTAGATTTTTAAAGTTACTTGGAAGATTTACATTTAATAAAGGCATTTTTCCAAATTACCACATGCATTTATAAATGCCAAATAATATTTAGGACATCCAGTTGTTGAAATATAAGCCAGATTGTGGAATGAAGTAATACTTAGTAGGTCAAGTAAGGGGAAAAAAAAACTAGAAGCTTTACTGTTCGGAAACTATGAAATGTTAAAAAAAAACATCAGTAATTAAGGACGTAAGACACCTGAAAGACAAAAGAGCTGATACAAGTATATATTTTTTCTAAGTTTTCATTAATTGTACAATTCTTTTAAAACATTTTTACACATGTAAAGAAGATTCCTTATTTTAAAAAGTTCATAAACTACAGAAGGGTAAAAATGAAGTAAAATCGCTTTCAAGAATAATAACCCTATTAATTTTTTGTATTTGCCCAATTTTTTTTCTACACATACAGCAAAAGTTATGCTCTGTAAGCTACTTTTCTTACCAGGTAATATATGCTGAACATTTCCCTATATCAGTAAAGAGCTCCGTCAAAGTTTTTAATAGCTAAAATGGTAACAGTAATGTTAGCAGGTTTACATGGTTATAAACAGCTCTGTCTTGAACATCTTTGAACATTCGTGTTGGTATAGTATAGTGTATTTTCAAGAATAAATGAAATAATGCACAAATGCTGCTGGAATATTCCTAGCCTACCAGCTCATCTCCCCAGTTCATAAGATTACAATTTTTTTAATCCTTCAGACAACTTACGATGTAACTCAACATATGTGCTTTTCCTTCTACTAAAATGCCTTTAATGTCTAAGTGTCATGATAAAATCTTGGTATAATTTCTCCTACCACCTCAGCATTAGAGACCAAAGCCCACTGCTGAGGCAGAGAACTGACCCAGCTTCTAATAAAATTGGGGCCCTATACTTCCTCCAAGGTAACAGAGCCAGCTCGGTTAATATCAGCTTCCTAGTCTCCATTAGAACACTGGGCAGAGTGGGGGGATGTGGGGGTGTAAGAGTCCCTTAAGGAGAGGGCAATGCTTATTCTTCCAGGTACACAGCCTTTCCAGCTCACTCCCCTGCCCACCAATTGGTACGGTTATCGAGTGATCACACAGAGAGACTGGGGGTACCTGCAAGAACAAAGACCAACATCTCTTTCACCGGTTGCCACTTACTGACACAGTGGATTGGCTGATTTCCCCCATGTCCTTCTGAACAGGAGAAAAGAGAACTGGAGAGAAAGGAAGGAAGGTAGAAGAGGAGGGCAGTGACATCAGGGAAGAAGCCAACACACCCACAGTTTGGAGAGGCAGGTCAAGTAAGCTTCCGGGGACTCAAATGAACACCATACTATGAAGCCTGACTCGAACCAGCTTGCTGATACCTAACCAAGATGGTTGCCATAGGGTAAGAAGTCCCCACCAGCAAGAGGGTAGAGAGAAGGGTTAGGAAAGGTCCAGCCAGAGGCGGACCCCCTCCCTGAGGCAGGGAGCAGAGACTGGGGATGTACTGAGCCAGCTGCCAGCCCAAGACACAGCCTCAAGGACAGCATCCACACATAGCAAAGTGTAGACAGGTTTGCCTTCTCTCCTTACCCCCAGTGCTTTTCTGTTCCCAACCTGGGGGAGGGGCACTAGACCCCAGATGATGAAGGGGAAGAAGGGGTGAAATAGCAAGATACCCCACCTTTCCCTTTACTTCAAGGGCTAAGAGTCAGGGTCAAGTTGCACTGGGGAAAAGGGAGAAGACTTAAATCAAACTAGATTCACCTCTGGAAGTTTATGGAAATTGTACATTGTGAAGAGACAGGAATGGGAGAGTCAGCCTGGCATGGATGAAGAAATAAAGACCCTTTCAAAGTCATGCCTCATGGACTTGAGACAGTTCAATAGCTCAGCTGCATCTTGAATAGTTAAATGCATGTGTGCAACAGGGGCATTACAGTACTGAGTTAGGCGTGGGCTCAGAATCTGGCTTGGCCCATTCTTTCATTCACTCAGTAGATATTTATTGAGCAACTTCTCTGCACTGGACAGATCTATGCACAAGAGTTACAAAGGCCCTGTGCTCAGGAAAATTAAATTCTGGGTGCCTGTGTGATTCTGGAAAATTTCCTTTACCTTCCTAGGCCTCAGATTCCTCATGGCATCTTGTTCTCCTATTCACCACCACCCCCCCACCCAACTGACTTCTAAGAGTCCTGGAAATTAAGTATAATAAAACAAACAGGATTTTTTGCTGTTGTTTTGTTTTGTTTTAAGCAACACACACTTCAGACAACGAAACGGAGACAAATGGCTTGTGTTACAGAAAAGCAAGCACAAGCCACATGGAAGCTTCTAAACACAGAGGAGTTACTGCGGGCTCTCAAGTGCAGGACGGTTAAACGGATGCAGAGGAAGTCAATAATAGCTTGGTCTAGGTGTCAGTTACAGCCTTATTATCACTGTTCCTAGAGAGCAGGAAGAAAAATCTTCCAAGTACCAAAGAAGGCTCTATTAATAACTTTAAAATATAAAGCTGTGTAAATATTTTGCAAAATTAGCAGCAAGTGCTAGCACTTTGTACGGTGAGACTCAGAAGAACTGTGTCAGTAAAAGTAGCAATAAGAATTCAACACACCCAGTACTACCACTATAGCCACTATACCATTCAATCCATGGGCCAGATTTTTCTGGTTATTTCTAGAGTGAGACACGTCCTGGTCACTGGTCCACAGGCTATGGCTTAGCATTACTGTAGACAGAGAACCCCATCCCCCAAGCCCAGATCCCACCTTCACTGACTACAGGCCTCTGGGGCAGTCCCCAGAAGGCTGACTGTCCCTTAGCACATGTGTCGGGCTTTTTCTTACCAACGCTGCTTCAGGAGACACCTCCACCTTGGGGCCTGTGATTCCCTCCTTACCACAAAGTGAAGAGGCAGAAAAGAGAGGGAGGGTGAGGCATTCACTCCACTATTCCCCCACCCCCACTTTTAGTCCTTTAGCACAACGTGGCCACCCTGGTCATGTCTGGACTCCTGGACGTCAGGCCCTTAGTCACTTCGGTTGAATCCTAACCTTTCTTGCTTTGAACCTGTGCAAACATCACCCGGCCCATGTGATCCTAGTGCTTTCAAGTGCCTTCTGTCAACACAGAAGACAAAGTTCACAAAGAAAGATTACCAGAGCATCTGTGACTTAACTAGTCATTTCCTTAAATTTGTTTTCCCGAACTCTTTGTAAGATGTTGCTGCCTATTTCTTTCTTTTTCTTTCTTCCTTTTTCATTTTAATCCTGCAGACGGGGGCGCCTGGGTGACTCAGTTGGTTAAGCCTCTGACTTCAGCTCAGGTTATGATCTTGTGGTTCATGGGTTCGAGCCCTGCATCAGGCTCTTTGCTGACAGCTCAGAGCCTGGAGCCTGCTTCAGATCCTGTGTCTTTGTCTCTCTGTCTCTCTCTCTCTTGCAAAAAGAAATAAATATTAAAAATATATGTATTTCTTTTAAAATCCTGCAAGAGGGAAGCACTTAGGCAGTTCAGTGCCAAGAGACTGGAAAACAGAAAAGGAGTAGGTAAGACAACCCTGCCAACCTCATTAATTGTACAATGCTCTGTGTAGACAGGTCAGAAAACACAAAACCTCCCACAGGTCAAAAGCACTGGGCTATTTTCTCTCGCGTGTTCTAAAATAAATAAGTAAATGTATAAATATGCAAATAAAGTGTCTCCTACAAGAGTTTATCTGGAGCATACAATTGCAAAATAATTGACCATTCACTTAAAATATAAAATAACCCCACAAATATTACTTTAACAAAATATGCTTGTTTTAGGTGAAGATAAATAATGTAGTTTAAATACATGTGGGTATATTGTCTCAATCTACAACATTACATATTTTTATGTTTGAGTTTTTTTTAAGTTTTTTTTCTTAACATTTATTTATTATTGAGAGACAGAGAGAGATAGAGCATGAGCATGGGAGGGGCAGAGTGAGGAGGAGACACAGAATCTGAAGCAGGCTCCAGGGTCTGAGCTGTCAGCACAGAGCCCGACACAGGTCTTGAACTCACAAACCGCAAGATCATGACCTGAGCCTAAGTCGGACGCTCAACCGACTGAGCCACTCAGGCACCCCTATGCTTAAGATTTTTTTTTCTTTTAACATTTATTCATTTTTGAGAGTGAGAGAGACAGAGCATGAGCAGGGAAGGGGCAGAGAGAGAGGGAGACACAGAGTCCAAAGCAGGCTCCAGGCTCTGAGCCATCAGCACGGAGCCCAACGCAGGGCTCGAACTCACAGCCTGCGAAATCATGACCTGAGCTGAAGTCGGATGCCCAACAGACTGAGCCACCCAGGCGCCCCATAAGATTTAAAAAACAAAATATAACAACAGAAAACTATAGAAAGAGATGAGGAACATCCATATCCATAATTTGATACTCTCCTAAAAACAAAGTTAAACATTGAGCTTTATTTCCTGTTGGTCAACTTTCCCAAGTATTTCTTTTCCAGTTAACTGACTTTTGTCCTGTTTTCTTTTACTCATATAATTAAAAACAACTTTGTAGGGCAATAACTTGTCATTTTATAGGACATATAAAATTCCATTAAGTTATTTGGAAAAAATTAACATTCTTTTGTTGCTTAGCATTTAAGTTATTTTCAGGAAGGGGCTATAAAGCACACAGCCAGAAACATATTTGTGCATATCATTCTCAAAACTATCTTCGATAAGACTGTTTTCCACAAAGCACACTAGAAAAGTGCAAGGCCATTGGGTATCATCCTGTAGAAAATGTTCAAGTAATATAACAATGGGCAAAAGCATGCAGTTTTTTTTAATATTATGGAAATATTTAAACATATCCAAGAGTAAAGAAAGTAACTTATCATCCTCTTCAGTGACTACCAACTGATGGCTGTCTCATTTCATTTATATTCCCACCCTAAATACTTCCTTCCTCAGATCATCTATGGTCAATCCCAGACCACATAACACAGCTTCAATAAATATTTCAGCATGGCTCTACACAGTAAGAACTTTGTTTTAGAACATGAACACAATACCATATCATATCTTAGAAAATTAGGGCAATGCCTAAATGCAGCAAACATCCAAAGTCCCCATCATCTCAAAATCTTTTTGGTTTTTTGGACTCAAAATACAAACAAGTTTTCTGCATTGTAAATGGTGGCTCTGTCCCTTCAAGTCTCTTAATTTGTAAATTCTCCTCCCCTCCTACCATGTTTTTCTTTAATTTACTAGTTCAGAAATGAGGTCACTGACCTAGAGTTTATACTAACTGAATACCACTAGAACATTTAACATGTTCCTCTATGTCCTTATTTCCTCTAAATTCAATTTGGGGGCAGCAATAAATACTTCATGGGAGGGGCTGCGTACTTCCATTAGAAAGCACATAATGTGTGGTTTCCTCTTGCTTCAAGTTAACTTGATCTTTGGGTTTTTTAACTTTTTATTATAAAAAATTGCAAATGTTTTTTTTTTAATTCAAACTAAAAAACAGAAAAGAATATAATGAATCCCCATGTAAACATCACCCAGCCTTAACAAATACCGGCTCATGTCCTTCTCCCTTGTCTGCATCTATGCCTTCATTCATTTCCCTTCCTTCCCAACCTAGAAACTTTGAAGCAAATTCCAGACATCATATAATTTCATCTCTCAATATTCCAGTGTATATCCCTAAAAGATAAGGATTTTTTAAAAATACCGTTACTATACCTAAGACTTTTAAGGATAATTTAATATCATCAAATATCTGATCAGATCTCATATTTCTTTGACCATATTGTTTTTGGCATTTGATTTTAACCTACAGGGTTTGATTACTGGCAAGTTGAGAACACATTCAACGTGTTCAGTTACTGGCTGTGAATCGTCTTTGGGTGTCCTCTGATTGTTTTGAATTGAGTTGATGGGTTGACAATAATAAAGACTGATGGCCATTTTTCCCACAAATATTTTCTGGGTCTGTTCTTTGCCTACTAATAGGAGGTGGGGAGGGGCAGTGTGCCCTCATGTCCATCTAATACCCAGTGAATTTAAGCTAATTTAAGTGTACTTTGTGATTCTTTCTATTGCTTCTAGGCTCAGAATGCCTTCCTTCTTTCAAAGATATAATGAATATTCAATTCCATTTTCTTCTAGTTTCTTTAAGTAATCTGCATTAAGTAATTCAGGTCTTAGGAATATTCTTAGGAAGCTACTTGGTTTATATAAATCCAAAGTTTATTTCCATGATCCCTAAATCACTGATAGGAAACAAAGAGTTTCAAAAAAGTGGTGTTATTTCTAAATGATTTGAATCCTTTTGCAAACTGCCCATAAATATATTTCCATTTGCTCCTAAAGAAAAATGTCAATACTTCTAGAGAAAGGGGAGCCCCGTCACCTGGTTTTAAAGCACTCTAAATAATTAGTGTGTTAATTAGTTTTGCGCAAGAATGAAAAGTAGTAGGGATTGATTTAAATCACAATGAAGATGGTAGGGGGAGGGGTGGTTTAATGGTTTCTTCTTTAACAGTTACCAACACGTTTTAAATAGACCCAGGCCCTGTTAAAAGGAGGGCATTTGTGCTAAGTTTGGTTACCTAGGAGACCCCACCTCACCATTCTGCCTTAGCCTCCTGCCTCAGAAAGGGAGCTTCAATTTAATAGATGGCTACTTTTCTAACCTTCAATAGAATGGACAGAAGTAACAGAAGAAAAGTAAAATTCAAACAGTACCTCAACTACAGTCCTAGATTTTTATGCAGGAATTCCCACGGTAGCAAAGTAGGATTATGATGCAAAATCCACCCCCCACCCCCCCCCAAAAAAAAAACTAAACTATAGGTCTCATCGTTCTTCTATATTCTGCTGAAGATACGCAGGCAAAAAAGCATAGAGCAAGTGATTTATGAACAAGTAGTATAGGAAGTGTTGAAATTCTGAAGCATTGTGTAAATACAATGGAGTCCACACTTGACGTCACGTTTAATGCTTGTACCATCAACAGAAATGTAGAGGTAATGAGTACACTATGATTGAATGTGTGTTCAATTCACTCATTTATTAAAACAAAAGCTTGGTTGAAAGCATCAAGTGAGGCTATATATGTAAAAGCACATGATTATTATTAATACCTCTACTTGAATGTGAGCTTTTATCAAATCACCTTCTAAAATCCCACTTTTTTTACTTATAAAGTGAGCCCAGCTACCACATTTGCATTAACACCATGCGATGGTTAACTTTATGTGTCGACTTGGCTAGGCTCTGGCGCCCACATATTTAGTCAAATACCAGTCTAGATATTGCTGTGAAGGTATTTCTTGGATGTGATCAACATTTAAATCAGCAGATTTTGAAGCAGATTACTCTCCAGAATATGGATGGGCTGCATCCAATAAACTGAAGACCACAAAAGAAAAGACTGGGATGTCCCCAAGACGAATTCTGACACCAGACTTGAAAATGTAATAACTCGGGGCACCTGGGTGGCTCAGTCGGTTAAGCGTCCGACTTCAGCTCAGGTCAGATCTCGCGGTCCGTGAGTTCGAGCCCCGCGTCGGGCTCTGTGCTGATGGCTCAGAGCCTGGAGGCTGCTTCCAATTCTGTGTCTCCCTCTCTCTCTGCCCCTCCTCCATTCATGCTCTGTCTCTCTCTGTCTCAAAAATAAATAAAACGTTAAAAAAAAAAAAAAGAAAATGTAATAACTCCACGGGGAGCCTGGGTGACTCAGTACGTTGAGCATCTGACTTCAGCTCAGGTCATGATCTCGCGGTTCATGAGTTCCAGCCTCACGTCGGGCTCTGTGCTGACAGCTCAGAGTCTGGAGCCTGCTTCAGATTCTGTATCTTCTTCTTTCTCTGTCCCTGCCTCTCCCCTCTCCCTCCCTCCCTCCCTCTCTCAGAATAAATATTTTAAAAAATGTAATAACTCTAACCTGTTTTTCCAGACTGCTGGCCTGCCCTGTAGATTTTGAACTTGCCAGTCCCATAAGTGTGTTAACCAATCGCTTAGAATCTCTAGATAGGCAGGGGCACCTGGATGGCTCAGTTGGTTAAGTGTCTGACTTCGACTCGGGTCATGATCTCACAGCTTGTGGGTTCAGGTCCTGTGTTGGGCTCTATGCTGACAGCTCAGAGCCTGGAGCCTGCTTCAGATTCTGTGTCTCTGGATCTCTCTGACCCTCCTCCACTCACACTCTGTCTCTCAAAAATAAACAAACCTTAAAAAAAATTTTTTTAATAGAAAAAAATGAAAAGAATCTATAGATAGGCAGACGGAGAGGAAGAGGTGTTATTGGTTCTGGTCCTCTAGAGAGCCATAACTACTACAGATCATCACTACCCTATATAGCTGACCTATAAAAGTAAAATTAAGTTTGTATTTATCTGGTTGTTTCCACATCGTATAAACATGGCTTTACAAACTTTCATTAAAATTCGAGGGCATGTTTACTAAAGCTGCCATAAATTCTATAGACTGGGTGGCTTAACCAATAAATTTTCTTTCAGTTCTAGAGGCTGAAAAATCCAAGATTAAGAAGCCAGCAGGTTTGGTTTCTTCGGAGGCTCCTCTCCGTGGCTTGCATTGGCCACCTTTTCACGGTGTCCGCCATGGTCTTTTCTATATGCCTGTGTACCCCTGCTGTTTCTTCATGTGTCCAAATTTCTGAAACCAGTCAGACTGGGTTAGGGTCCAGGCTAAAGGCTTCATTTTAACCTACTCACCCTTTCAAAGGTCCTAATACAGTCACCTTCAGAACTACTGGGGGTAGGCGGGCTTCAACATATGAATTAGCAGGGGGTGTAAAATTTAGCCCATAACAGAGGGTCTAGTTGGAAAAATCTGATTTACTATACAGGCTGCATGGCATGCATGAAAGTCACTTTGGGGAGGGGGCACCTAAAGGTGCTCTAGCTTTCTCTAGAGCAGTCAGAAGTGTCCAGGAGAGGGGCACCTGGGTGGCTCAGTCGGTTAAGCATCTGAGTTCTGGATTTCAACTTCGGTCACGATTTCACAGTCCATAAGATCGAGCGCCACATCGGGCTCTGCTCTCATAGCACGGGGCCTCCTTGGGATGCACACTCACACGCTCGCGTGCTCACTCACTCACTCTCTCCCAAAAGAAATAAACATTAAAAGAAAAGCACCAAGAAAAAACACACAAAGATACTTAGATTGGCAGAGAAAATAAGAGGTGATTTAAATAATGGCCACAAATCCAAGGCATAAAGACAGACATTTTGAGTATGAGGCCCTGATTTGTCACATGGGCAATATTTTGCATCCTGCTCAGGTGCAGCAGGCAGCAAGGACTTATTTGAGCCTGCTTCATGACCCTCCCCACAGGCTGGCCAGTAACCATGAAACCAGCTTCCAAACCCCTCTTTAAGCCCAGAGCCGGGCATGATGTAAAATCCTTGTAAATATAGATTAAAGACGTAGTTTTGACCACCAGCTGTTCAGTTCTCCAGATCTGACAGACAATGATCTGCAGGAATCCAAGGGACACTGTGGGCCTTAGAAAAGAGAGAAAAAAGGCAAGGCAGGGGGAAGACAAAGAAGAAAACAGAAAACAGGTGAGAGAAAGGACAGAAGAAAATGACAAGAAATAGAAAGGAGAAGGCTGGGAAGGCAGGTCTCTGTCCCTTCTCTGAGTGACACCGCACCATGTCAGAGTCCCACCTCTGACTAAAAACAAAAATGCCAGAACTTACACGTGAATGGCACATGGATATTTCCAAAGACTCTCTGTCTCGGTTACCCCTCATGCACCCCAAACAGCCTGGTGAGACCTTGTAGAAGTACTATGATTTTTATCTGACAGATTTAAAATCTGAGACAGTCATTCAAAAGTGACTTGCAGAGTCTGGAAGCACTCGAACGTTTTACAGGCTAACCCCATTCCATATTACTGATCAACAACTAGAGCCTCATCACCCCACCATACCTCCCTTAAACATTCTGTTTCACACATAACTGAACTATGTGATATATATGTATTTTTTAAATCCTGTGTTCACTCTTTCTCTACACTTGCTTTTTTGGCTCATCTGCCTAAGAGCTTAGTTTGTTCAGCTTTAAGGAGATCTCACTTCAAACCAGCTGAGGGAGAAGTGGTAGAGAAAGGATTATTTACCGGGAAACATGAGAGTGATAACACCAGAAGAACTCTGATCCCAGAGAAGTTGGTTATTCTTCTCCAGAGGCGACCTTCCAAACACTACAACTTTTCTGGAACAATCAGAGTCAAAAATAAATCTCAGGAAAAAATATAATCGATGACTTTTTATTAAGGGGGGCAAGGTGGGATATAAGTAACAGAGCTTTTGTCACGAAAGAAGATTCTAGCACTAGACGAAGGAAAGAGCCAGTCTTTGGCTTCCTGTGTGTGTCCTGCACCTTTGAGTTCAGTTACCAACAAGCCACTGACAACCAGACATTTCGGTGACTTTTAGATGAAAACCCAGGCTCTAGTTCAAAGCTGCAAAGTGATACTTTTCCTGGGACAGAGTTCAAAGTTCTGCATCCCAGGCCTTTTGGTTAAGGTCTTGGCTTTTGGTAAGTGCACCTCCTGGCATGCTACTGCAATAATCCAGGGAACACTAGTGCTAGTACACTCTAGAAGCTTCTCTGCCTATAAACTTACAGACCGCTCATATATGTGGCACATTATGTCTTCCAAAAATGGCCCTGCAAGATTTCTGGTCCCATCTGCTCTTCCAGGACTTTGCCACCTGCATCAAGAGGCAGAGTTCATTTCTCCTCACCTGGTAGGACTTTCAAGTGATGGAGTCTGGCAGAAGTGACACTATGCAACTTCCAGGCTCGATCATAAAGGGTGACACAGTTTCTGTTTGGTTCTCTCTCAAGATGCTTCTCTTAGAACCCAGTTACCACACTGCAAGGAAGCCCAGGCCACATGGAGAGAGAGCAATGTTTTGGCCAAAAGCCTCGGCAAAGGTCTTAGGTGAGGACAAGGGTGAGCATCCACCCCCAGACAATGAGCGAATGAGCCGCCAGGCCTCAAGGCTTCCCAGATGAAGTCCCACGTCATGGATCAGAGACAAGCTGTCCCTGTGCACCCCGTCCAGAAAATTTGTGAGTGTAATAAATGTTTGTTTTGTGCCACTAACTTTAATTGTGACTTGTTAAACAGACCTAGTAACTGGAATGTACATTATAGCCCAAGTTAATACCCAGATGCAGAAAAAATTATGTGGTTTTATACATTTTTGGCCTTGGATCTGTCCTGGAGATAAGGAAGCGCATGCAGGAGGGGAACCACAAACATTTACGTGCCACCTTCCCTGTGCCACATACCCTGTGTGGTACAAGAAAACTTCAAAACTTCAATTCCTCCAAAGTCCTATGAGATTTAACTGTGATGTCCATTTAAAGATGAGAAAGCAGAGGCACTGAAAGTTTTAGTAACTTACCCAGGATCATCCAGAAAGTAGCAGGGTTGGAAGTGTGAACCCATTATCTGACACCTGACTCTAAAACTCAGTCTTCTGCTCTCCCAGTAGAGCCCACCTAGGGGCGTTGGTCCTAGTGTTTGGAAGTGGAGTGGGGGTGGGAGGAGGACTTCAATTTGGTGGGGAATGAAAAAACTCCATTAGTCCATGAGCACTAGTCACTATGTGTAACATGCCCCCTGCCACACACAATTTGCAAATACAGTAAATTCCAAAATAACAATTGAAATTCATTTCACATATTATTGATCTTGGTATTGATTATATACCCTCTCAATCAACAGATAATGATAAAATAGTTCCTAGAAGTTAAAGGTCCGTGAAATTTATGTATGTATATTAGAACAGGGTTTTCACGCTTAAAAATGTTGGGAATCACCGACTATACACCTTGTGTGGGATTAACGTTCTGCCTGGTAGGTTGGATAACTATGTTACCACTGGAAAACACTTGTGAATGACCAACATTCCATCTGTGTGTATTTAATAAAGGTGGTTACCAAGGGATTGCTCTTAAATAGTGGGCTTTGAGAGGAGAGGTCCCCTCAGCCATAATTCATTAATTTGCTAATTGCTCTTCCCAGTGTGCATCAGCCAGCATTTGTCTTTAGCTAATGGTGATGTATGTGCCTTTCCACTCTACTTTGCACACAGGGCAGCAAGTGACAGGGATGAGGAGCAGAGAAGAATGAGCCTTTCTCTGTCCTCTCGCTGCCCTGCCTCTGTCCTTCAGGATATCCTACTAAGCAAGCATTCGCTTCCCACAGGGCTGGAAGGAAGTGGTGATAGATTTGGGAACAACTTCATTAACCATCAGGAACACAGAGCAAGTTCACTGCCCTCCCTGAGAAATGGGAACCAGTGCAGCTCAGATCTGGGCTAAAGAGGCAAGAATGCTGGTACTTCACCTCCTAGAAAAGCCTCCTTCAACAGAAGACTGACAACTTCACCGGAGGCCTTTGCTCTCACATTCACGGGGGAAGCCTTGCCTTGGGGATGCAAGTCCCATCATGTGACCACCCCCAGGCTCCTCTCCTGCCACCACCAAGCTCTTAAATCACTGCATTCCACAAGGATTTTTTTCTTCCCCAAATGGGGGGGGGGGGAGGGGAGAAAACGGAAGGAAATTACAATGTCCACTAAAGTTGGTTTATGTCAAAACAACTAAGAAATTCCCACTCACAAAACTACAGTGAAATTACATCTAGATTTTTTAAGTCTATGTTTTCTACTTGCAAGCTGTTCGGCTCTGGTTAAATGGGGAAAGAAGAAAAGAAGAAATGTGCTTTTAAAACTCTTGAGTCTTACTAATTTTAGGCATGTGAACAGTGTAAAGATACTCTTTTTGGTAACTCTAAAATATATAGTCTCAAAATGACCCACCAATTAACCAGGGTTTAATTCACAAGTGAAAGAAATGTCTTTCATCTTATTAAGTGCACAAGTAGAATCCATTACACCCACACAATAAATGTACGACTTTAAGAGTCACATATCGGCCACGGGCAGTCAGAGAACATTTCTCCCGACCCTAGAGAGGAAGCACTGCACCCATGACAAGAAATCTATGGTTGGGCATAGGAGGAGGAGCAGCCTTTAGCCTGACTGAGGGTCCCCCATTCTTCCCTAGAACCTCACCAATCTCCCAACCTTGGAGGAAGGCTGAAGAGAACAGCTCTCATGGATATCCAGTCTCACCAGGCTTTCTCTCTTTCCTTTTAAAGAGAAAGGATGTAGAAAGCAGGAGGAGGAAGTGGAAGGGTGCTAAAAGTGGGAGAAAAGATATTTTAAGAAATTAACCCCAAATTTATAATTAGCTATCCACATGATAAAAACTGCTGACCTTCCTCAGAGTCTTTTCTGAATGGGTGCAGAAATGCCGACCTAGGATATACCAGGGGATGTTCCCAATGGAACTGGTCCCAGCCAAGGAGCCTCTCTGCCTCACCTAGATTATCATATCCAAATTCCCACTTATCTCAAAAGATGGGACCATATGAATCCACCCATACTTATCCTCTAAAACCTTTGCCTTTCCTATAATACAGAATAGCTGACTATTGGTCTCATCTTTTGCCCCAAACTCCAGATGTATGTTATCAGGCCTCTCTAAGGTCAGCGTTCTTCATGGATTTCAAATTCCTAGAGGACAGGAAATACGGTTGTTTTTCTTGTACTGTATTGCAACTACCCAAATACTGCATACAGATACATAAATTTGCACCAGGAAGTCCTTTTTTAAAAAATCCTCATTTCCTTTAAAGTGTCTGGCCTCATAAGAATTCTGGGGAGACTGATGAAAACATCCTTAATTTATTAAGTGAGGTAACTGTGATTCATTCATCCATTTATTCATTCATTCAACAAGGATTTACTGAGCCTGGCTTATGTGCTAGGCCAGGGATTTGGCAGTGAACTTGCAAAAGCCTATGTCCTCATAGGGCGGCTGCTCTAGGGGAGGAAACAGGACGTACACAAATATATCATAAACAAACAGGTATTATGTCAAAAGTAATACACACTTAATAAGTCAAAGTGAGAATAAGAAGGGACAGGAGAATTTTACATTGGGAAACAGGAGCATCGAGAAAGACTTCTCTAGCTAGGGTCTGAGGAAAGGGGGCCCTGAAGAAGGGTGGGGAAGAGCCTTCCAGGCTGGGAATAGCCAGGAAAGGCCCTGAGGCTAAGAAGGGCTGGGGGGGGGGGGGCTCAAGGAAATGCAAATGAGATTGTTTACGGGGCAAGCACACCACCTGAGGCCAGAGGGGGCTGAGCAGGAAGGGGTTGCTTTTGGACCTGGTCTGGGAAGCCACTGAAGGACTCTGGCCACAGAACTGACAGAAAGGATCTATCGATCCAGCCACCAGGAGCAAGAGGAGAAGCAGTGAGCTGAATCTCAGTAAGAGACAGGTGTTGCCTGGACCAGGTGCCAACAGGACAATGAAAGACAGTTTGGGGACCTCTTCTGAAGATAAAACTAGTAGGCTTTGCTGACGTGACAGATATTAGGCATTTGAAATAGACAGGGTGGGGTCAAATCCCAACTCTGCCACCTACCTGAACTGCATGACCTTGGGGGAAAGATTTAACTTGAGTCTCAGTTTCTCCCGTAAAATGGGAGAACACCACTTTGGCCGCAAAAATATAGAAGTGCTATACAGAAGCACCTATTAGAATACCTGAGTATTACTAAAAAAAAATTCTTCTTTATCCCTGGTTAACCCAAATAACCCCCGACCCCAACAACAAAACCGCCATCTTGCAGGAAGATGTCAGGAGAGTTTTCATGGTCCTAAGGTCCCCTTCTCTGATCCACCCTTTCTCTGATGGTCAGAACTGACTTTCATTACACTTTCAGCACAGCTGTTGTTTTCAAGGTTGGGTTGTTGCACTTCTAATCTTAATAGAATCAGCATCCACCATCCTACCCCTTATCAGAGAGTAGGACAGAAACATTACCTGAAAAACAGAATCCTGGGGCAAAGAATTTCTGACAATGCCAGAAGGTATTTGGAATAGTATTTCCAATTGCAAATTCAAAACCTCTACTCTTGCACTCAACAAAAGATGGCTAATTATTATTATATATTACTGGGTTTTAAAGCTGGGAGTTCTTGCCTCCTTTCCTGTCCCGGTAATTACAGTTAGGTCAGTGTTTCTAACTTATGTCAACATATGATCAAGATCATATGACCTTGAATCCAGCAAGAAGTGAAACCACTCAGCTCTAAAAATCAAATAGAAAATCACTCTCCCTTCCTGGCTGGAATGCCCAGTAAAAGGTGCAATACAATTAATTGTGTTCCCTCCACTTCCCCATCCCAGTTAACCCATTGCCACATTTGCATGGTTTCCTCGCTAAAAACATGAAGTTATTTTGCAAATCTCATTTGTGTTTAATGTGACTTAACAGCTATTCTAAATACAATGGGTTGAGGAACAGAAAGCATAA
The DNA here is from genome assembly GCF_016509475.1 of Prionailurus bengalensis. Taxonomy (NCBI): domain Eukaryota; kingdom Metazoa; phylum Chordata; class Mammalia; order Carnivora; family Felidae; genus Prionailurus; species Prionailurus bengalensis. The sequence continues at coordinate 212,964,715 of NC_057343.1, forward strand.
AGTAGAGATCTAAAATGACATTAATAGATGGTTTAAAATGATAAGAAAAATCTGAAATAGCGTCTTTATAGTTGAAACTTAGAAATCTATTTGAAGAATTCACAATTTTAACAGAACTATAATTCCTTATTCAAAAAGAAAATAAGGGGCACCTGGGTGGCTCAGTCGGTTAAGCGTCTGACTCGATTTCAGCTCAGGTCATGATTTCACAGCGAGTTTGAGCCCCGCTTCGAGCTGTGCACTGACAGTGTGAAGTCTGCTTAGGATATTCTCTCTCTCTCTCTGTCTCTCTCTCTCTCTGTCTCTCTCTCTCCCTCTCTCTCTGTTCCTCTCCTGCTTGTGAGTGCTCTCTCTAAATAAATAAACTTAAAAAAAAAAGAAGAAGAAGAAAAAGAAAACTTGGGGCGCTTGGGTGGCTCAGTGGGTTAAGTATCTGACTTCGGCTCAGGTCATGATCTCACAGTTTGCGGGTTAGAGCTCCGCATTGGGCTCTGTGCTGACAGCTCAGAGCCTGGAGCCTGCTTCAGATTCTGTGGCTCCTTCTCTCTCTCTGCCCCTCCCCTGCTCATGACCTCTTACAAAAAAAAAAAAAAAAAAAAAAAGACAAAAGAAAACTCAAATAGGGCAATGTAGATCAGAATAGGATTACCTCAGGAAATTATACCCAGCGAAGATGAAAATATTAAACAGTTAGTTAATTGATGAAAAAAGAAGTCAAGCCTGAGGATCTTCCTTTTTAAAAGTTTTATTTTTTTAATGCCAATGTTACAAAGTCACTCTTTGCTGTGTCTTTGCAGATGTTTTATTTATTTGTAGAAGAAAATGCATTCACATAAGCCCCCTTCTCTTATGAATAGAAACAGAAATAGAAATCAGCAGCCAGAGTTCACGTGCACCAAAATCCATGCATCATGTCCTTTAACCCTCATGATGGCCCAAAAGGCAGGCACAGAGATGTCACAAAGCCAAGTGCGCTATAGGACTTGTGGCCAAAATCTATCAGCCTCAATTGCTATACTCACTGCCCCTTCTTTAAGGCAAAAACCACAGTCAAACCCTCTTCTGCCATCCCTAATTTACCAAAGAATTAACTTTCCTCCTCTTGACTCTTATCATTCGCCCGCCTCTAATAAAACTACCCATCGTCTTTTCTTTCTCTCTCATCTGGATGTCCAAAAAGTTTCCAAGTCCACTTTGGATCTACTAGGTCCTTTCTGTCCATGTGTGGCCTTCTTTTCCTTTAGTCTTTTATCCCTTCTCACCTAAATAACCATCTGCTAGCCCATTCTCCCATGGCCAGACCTAACGCACTCCAAGTCACCTACACAGCCCTCACGATCAATTTCCTGGAGGCAATCACCCAGGTGGGTCACTTAGAAACCTTTAATGACTCCCTAAAGAAATTAAATAAATCACTTCATCCAGGAGTCATGGACCTAGATGCCCCCAAATCAGTTTCCTCCCCTGTTTTCCCACAAGGCCACATCATTAGAGATAGAGTGGACCACAGGCAGCACATCTCACGAGTTCCACCTCCACACCTTTGGGAAGGCTAGAGTTGACTATCAAGAATGACCTCAGCCACACCTCTCTCAGAATTCTCCCCATCTTACAAGATTCTTCCTTTTGTCAGTCTGTCCTTCCCCTACCTAACCCCTCCTTTTCTTAGAAACTCTTCACCATTGCCTCTTTCTCCAATTTCTTTCTGTGTTATCATTTCCCCCATCCTGAACTATCACCATCACCGCCTACATTCTAGCCTCTCAGGAGACAGGGATGGGAGATTGCTCACCTTAGCATCTTCTGGAGTACTCACTGAAGACACTCAAAAATGCTTATTCAATTTATCTGAAAATCCATTTTGCAGGGATTATGCATCCCTCTGAACCTTTTTTTTTTTTTTTAAGTTTATTTATTTATTTTGAGAGAGACAGAGTCCCAAGCAGGCTCCGCACTGTCAGTGCACAGCCCGACGCGGGACTCGAACTCATGAATCGTGAGATCATGACCCGAGCTGGAAACTGAGAGTTGGACACTTAACTGATTGAACCACCCAAGGTGCCCCTCCTCTGAACCTTTAAAGCATGTATTTTATATCACTTATACAGTACTTGGATTCTGTCTTGAATATTAATTATTCCACATGCAAATGTCCTGTATCCTCAGTGAAAAGTACAAGTTCTCTGAAGAACCAGGTCTCCATTTTTATGAATGGATCCAGAAACTTGCATCTAATAGGTATTAAATACATATTCTTACAATATTTATGTGATTCCCCCAACAAAGCTGCATTTCTCCAAGATTTTCTGTTCCTCAAAGTACACACCCCAGGGTTTTATAGTAAAAAATATTATACCACCCCCCCCCCCACACACACACACAATCTTATCCTTTCTTAGACATTTACAGTGTACATTAACATCTCAAAGGAACTGAGAAGTCCCATAATAAACAAACCTAAGCAGGACATTTTCTAAACTTATTTGACAAGGAAAACTTTTCTTGCTTATAAATCTGTTAATATACAGCAGTGCCACTTGGAGAAATCAACCTAAAGTATCTGAAGCAACACCCTATGCATAACTAAGTGCACAGCAAATCGCATATATAAGACATTTTATATTTTATAGCACATTTTCAACACATCATTACAACTGCACTCCCTCAATACACAGACTTGTAAGTAGGAAATGAAAAAGAAGGGAAAATCTCACTGTCTTGCTTTCCTTCAATCCCCTCTACTTGTTACTCAACATTCCATTCCTTCCTTTGTGCATGAAATCAACTGAAATCTCCTTTTCTTCAGTTACTGTGAGACACTAAGGATACAAGGGACCCAATTTATTCTTCCCATTAAGGGACTTGCTTGTTCCAGCTTATTAGAACTGAGAGGGTCCTTAGGTATAAACTCCAAATTATACTCTTGGGGGAAGAAAGGTAGGTTTTAGGGTCAGGAAATCTACCTTGAAGACATAGAGAAATTAGGTGACTCGATTAATAATAAAACCTTAGCTTAAAAGAAATGTAAAGTTCCAAACGTAGAGTTATATCAATAAGGATTAAGTTTGTACATGGAAGAAAACCCAAATAACAGTGGCTTAAACGAGATAAAAGTCTCTACATACAAACAGTTTGAGAGGAGCCCAGAGCTGACAGGACAGCCCCAAGGACACCTGAGATCAGGGCTCCGTCTATCTGTTCCATCAACTTAACACAAAGCTTCCATCTTTAAGATCACCTCAGGGCCTAGGGGCACCTGGGTGGCTCAGTCAGTTCAGTGTCCGACTTGGGATCCGGTCATGATCTCTTGGTTCATGAGTTTGAACCTTGCATTGGGCTCCCACTGTCAGTGCAGAGCCTGCTTGGAAATCTCTCTCCCTCTCTCTCTCTACCCCTCCTCCACTTACACTTGTGTTAGTTCTCTCTCTCTCTCAAAATAAATAACCTTAAAAAAAATAAAAAGATTACCTCAGGGCCCAAAACAGCAGCTGGAATGCTAACCATCAAGTACTCATCCCAGTGGGGGAAAAAGATAATGATGGAATAGGCAAAAAATGTGTAGCTTTCAGCAGAGTGATAAAAGCCTTTCTAGAGCCCTTCTCCAGTCCTCCACGTCACTTCTTGTTGACGAGGACCTGGTCACACAGCTGAAACCAGCTCAAAGAAGACTGGGAAGTGTGGTCCTTTAGCTGAGTATGCTGCATCTCCAATTTTTTAAGTGGAGTTCTATCACTAAGAAAGACCAGGAGGAAGGATATTGGGCAGTCTACTTGTAATCTCTGCCATAAGGAAGGAAAAAGACGTTAGACTCCTACTACCTTCAAATGCTGGTCAGAAGTTATTTAGCCCAGTGTCTCTCAAGCCCATTCGTGGATAAGAATCACCTGCAAGGGATGGGTGGTGAAAGGGTGGGAGGAGATTCTCACTGAAATATAGATTCCCAGGCTCCACCCAGACCTACTGAACCAGAATCTCCAGGGAGAGGACCTGGGGATCCCTGTTTTTAGCAAGCACCCTAGGTGATTCTTATCATCGAGCAAGTATGGGAAACACTGAAATCCAATCTTCCAACCAACTTGGCCGTCTCAGCAAATTCCTGAGACTTGGGGCCTCAGAGGCAGTCAGTCAGAGACACGGGAAGTTCTTTCTCATACTGGGGGAACTTCTGTCAGAGGGCCGGCCCTGTGGGAAGAGACCAAGGGTGCTTCACCATAAAGAAATTACAGAAACAATTATGAATCAAGCAACCAAGTGTTTTAACCGGCCATCTCTGTCACATGAACAAATCCGATCATGTAAAATCAGCCCATTTCCTTACGGAAAGCTTTAGGATGATTTTTTTTTTTTTTAACATTTATTTATTTTTGAGACAGAGAGAGACAGAGCATGAATGGGGGAGGGTCAGAGAGAGGGAGACACAAAATCTGAAACAGGCTCCAGGCTCCGAGCTGTCAGCACAGAGCCCAACGCAGGGCTTGAACTCACGGACCGCGAGATCATGACCTGAGCCAAAGTCGGCAGCTCAACCGACTGAGCCACCCAGCCGCCCCTGATTTTTATTATATTATTTGAGAAAGTGCCCTGGGCAGCGTAGAGGCAGAGAATGATGAGGGAGGGAGGAAAAGAGAATATCTTAAGCAGGCTCCATGTTCGTTCTGCCTCCAAACTAAGGAACTGAGGACATGTTAGTTACCTGTATTCTAATCATCCTAGCAGCTTTGAAACCCAGGGGACCTAAGGACAAATGTGATGGATGAACCCTAGGACTGCAGGGGATTTTGACTTCATTTCCCTCACCCAGGCTAATACTGAGAAAATCTGGTGGGGGGAGAAGAGGGCTTAATGATACCAGAAACCGCTTCTATCTGGCATGACCTTTCCATGGATGAAAAAGATTCCAAACTTATATTTGGTCTGATGTTTCCTTATGAGTGAGGAATTCACCCTTGGAATGTCACGAATAAAAGAATGAAGTGTATTAAAGGGAGATTCCTTTTCACCTACTGGGGTTATGTTCTGAATTGTGTTCTCCAAAAAAGATAGGAAGTCCTAACCTCCAGTACCTCAGAAAGTACCTTATATGGAAATAGGGTCTTTGCAGAGGAAATAGAGTTAAAATGAGGGTAGGCCTTAGTCCAATGACTGGTGTCCTTCTTAAAATGGGAAATTCGGACAGAGACAGACAGGCATGGAGGGAAGCCAGCCGACGTGAAGACGGAGGACTGGAGCCTGGAGCCGTGGTGCTGCAAGCCAGGCTGCTAAAGATGGCTGCAGGCTATTGGAAGCTAGGGGGGAGCAAGGAAGATAGGTTTCAGAGGGAACATGGCCCTGCCGCCATCTTGCCTTCAGACGTCTAGCCTCCAGAACTGCGAGACAAGACACTATTATTGCATTATTATTATATTATATTATATTATTGCCCCCACCCAGTTTACGGCACTTTGTTATTTCAGCCCTAGTAAGTGAATACAGTTGGTTAGTGGGGATGCATCTCCTCACCAAGGTCAAATTCAATAACCTCAGTTTAAGACTGAAGCTATTTGCCTATACAATTGAGTGGAGAACAAAAGAACCACAAATGGAGGACCACATGAAAATAATTTAAACTGCCTTTAAGCCAGGCTTCACATTGCACTTTTCTCCGGGATGGTTTGAAACCCAGGTTCCTCCACTTATTATTAATGACAAGGGCGGGTATTCTGTTGCCTCGAAGATCAGGGACTATCTACAACGTTGCTTCCTTACTACATGACTGCCTGTTAACCTGGTTCTAAATACTTTCTACTCAGGACAGTCTTCACAGAAGCCTTAAAAATACCCAGGCCAGGGGGAGCCTGGGTGGCTCAGTCGGTTGAGTGTCCGACTTTGGCTCAGGTCCTGATCTCATGGTTTGTGGGTTGGAGCCCAGAGCCTGGAACCTGCTTCGGATTCTGTGTCTCCCTTTCTCTCTGCCCATCCTCCACTTGCGCGCGCTCTCTCTCTCTCTCTCTCTCAAAAATAAACATTAAAAAAATTTTAAAAATACCCAGGCCACACTCCTCTTCAGAATATGAATTCAGTTGGTTTGGGAGTGGGTGGGATGAAGAACAGTAATAGTTTGTTGTTTTTTTTTAACTCCCCAGGTAATTTTAATGTGCAGAGGGAGTTAAGAACAACTGCCCAAGTTTATAGGGGTAAAGGTTTTTGGTTTTTTTTTCCAAACAATAGATGGGAGAGAAAACCCTCCAACTCCAAAATACTAGGAAAACCCATCCTCTGTGAAGTTGACATTAAGTATCCATTGTCTTTGAAAGTTGACTTTAGAAATCAAATTTCTATATGAATAACATCACTATTTGATGGGCGATGACTCCACACAGGTTCTCAGGCATCTAATTAATTTTATCTGTGGCATAACTGTCATTTATATCAATCCTACCCCTCCAAGGTTTTAATAGAAAGTAAAATTTTATTGTGGTTTAAAAAAAAAAGCAACTGATATTTTCACTATTTTAACTTGGCAAAATATCTACATCCAAAAATACCCACCGCCAATGAAATATGTTCTAAGTAAATTTAAGAAAACTTTTTCTGTTTTGGTAAAAAGGGCAAGGTAATTACTTGATAGTTGTTCAACAGCTGACATGATTATACGGTCAGAACTCTGCAGACTGCTTACAAACACTGAAATTTCTTCCTTAGCTGTTTTGTTACTTTAAATATGGTTCTGAAGAGTATATTAAATTGTATCTTCAATTATATGTATGTAAAACTCAGAGGGCAGCTTAGCCTTTTATACCACCTAATTTCTTGACAAGCTAACTTTTCCTTCCTCCACTTCAGAAACAAAAATTCATAAATACAGTAGACAAAGAAGACATCAAGAGCCTTTTTCTTCTTCCTTCCTCTCTCTCTTCCTGCCTCAATCTCTCTTCTCTTGACATTTGTTCAAAGCTTTGATTTTCCCCTTGGACATAAGGTCAGAGACAGATTTCCTGTCTACAGCTCTGCTTTGTGCTTAAGGAAACGTGAAAAAAAGCCCTGCATATTTCAAAGAAGGTCATTATAGCCACTATATACAATAGGATCACATTCTTTCCTCCTTGTTTGTCCTTAACCAATGGAGATTACAAGAAATGTCATGGGCAAGAGGAAGAAGAGGACACACTTTGAGTCGGAGGGAGCCTTGAACATGCTCCAATTAAGAAGTGCATTCTTTTTTCCAGATGCCCGTGGGACTTTGCACAACTCCAGCAAAAATAAATGTACTGCGTTCGGACTCCATTACAGAAGCAATTACCAGTGGACACAGAGATGGATGGGAGCAGAGGGGGTTGGAAAGAGGCCTGAACAGGAAACACAGAACTTTAAAGCTTAATGAGACTTTGGAGAGCATCTTATTTTACCCTGCGGAAGCCCAAGGAGGGGCACGGACTTGCAGGAGCCTCACACATGTACTGGCAAAGCCAAGGTCAGTAAACGCAGCCCACTGTTCTGTCCACAAAATCGCCTGCCAAGTCTTGACGCCATCCGGAAGAAACAGTAAGACGTTGAGCCAGCCTCTTTGCCTCTCTGGCCTCATGTTTTACATATTTATCATGTCTTAATATGCTGTAATTGATGGGGGGTGCTGAAAGCTAGAGGTCTTGACTGAGTTACCGCCTCTTGTTAAGAACATGAAAAGTTTTCTGCAGTGGAAAGAGGATACTTCTCATGAAATGCAATCCACAGACCAAAGTTCAAGGTCAAAGAACCACATGTTGCATATCCAGAGAGACACAAGCATGACCTCTGTGCCCGTAAGATGGCACAGATAACCCGGCCTTTCAAGCTGAGAAAAGCACTCCTGCTGTAATGGGAGCCAGCAAGAGAGTACAAGGCACAAATCAGGAAAAAAAGTTTACCAGTACTTTGTGATACAGCATAATGGACAACAGGCCCAACACCAATGCAATGGTATTCTGAAATGAAAAACTCCTTCCACAAATCCAGAACTCCATGCCTCAAGTATCATCTTTAAAATGCGAATAGTGTCTTTGGGGCGCCCGGATGGCTTCGGTTAAGCTTCCGACTCTTGATCTCGGCTCAGGTCATGATCTCACAGTTTGTGAGTTCGAGCCCCACATCAGGCTCTGTGTTGATGGTGCAGAGTCTGCTTGGGATTCTGTCTCTCCTTCCCTCTGTCCCTCCCCTAGCTGTGTGCATGCACGCTCTCACTCTCTCTTTCTCTCTCAAAATAAATAAATAAAGTTAAAAAATAAAATGTCAATATAGTGTCTAAGTATCAGCCTCCAACCCATTGCTCAGCCTGAGATATTTTGAGTAAGGGCCTACCAAGTATGGGGAAAATCATAAAAGCAGGGAAAAAAAATCCTTAAGTGACATTATATTTATGTTTACCTTATCAGAAATCTCATTGTGTCCAGTTTAATGGGTAACTTTTAATATGGGAAGATATACTCATTCCATGGGTCATACAAAACCAAGGCTTCTGAGGTGGGCGATTCAACATTTTAAGGAAAAGTATGAATTATGTGAAGGTCAAGTCCCTTTTTAAAAGTATATTAGGAGGCATAAGAAAAATAAGGAAGTGGTTATAAATCTGAGTTCCAAGAATGGTAACTCCCTTGTATGGACAGAGAAACACAGTGGGGCGGAACAATTACATTCCTATGCTACGAGGACACTTAACAGAAAAAAAAAAAACCACAAAGGCCAAAATCACATTTAAAAAAATGCATTTCATTGGGATGCGCCATATTGAAGTTAGTGTTGTTCAACCAGCAGCCACAGCTCAAATTCTTAAGTTTCGACGGTAAATGGTTGGATATCACTTATTCAAATACAGAGGTGGTTTGCACACATCAGAAGGAAAAAACAAAGTGGTCATAAATTGGTTCCACAAGCAAAGAACCTAAGTGGGCTGGCCACGTCCCAAGCATAAAGACAAGGGCCGGACAGTGCTGAGGGAGAGATAACTTAGGAGATCAATATCCTTTCACTTCCAGTCTTACAGATGTGAGGTGTGCGTTTTCAGCTTTGTTTTCTTGTCAGGGTCTAATACAGCGCTACCCAAGAGAAATCTAATGTAAGCCACATTTTCTATTTTTTGATAGCCACATTTTTAAAAATTAAAAAGAAACCTGAAATTATATTTATGTAACCCTACAAAACCAAAATAGTAGCATTTCAGCATGAAATCAACATGAAAACTATTAATGGGATAGTTTACATTTTTTTCATCCCACATCTTCAAAATCATGCACATTTATAGGAAGTACATCTCCATTCTGGTGCTACATTTTTATCAGAAACACTTAACATGTAATTAAATTTCATGAAATCCAGATTAAAAAATTCATACTCCAGTTGTTCCAAACATAAAAAAACAAGTTTTCCAACATCTGACTTAATGATTTTAAAATTTAAATTTATCCAAGTAAGTAAAATTACTTTATTGGTCATGCAAGCTACATTTCAAGCGCTCAACACACGCATGTGTAGGTGGCCACAGGAGTGGACAGGCAGAGTCTCCTACCCTGACGGAGTCATTTCTGTTTCCAACTTCTCACACAAGTCAGGCAATAAAACAAACTCAAAGTCAATCCACAGGAAAATAAAAATAATTTCTTCATTATCCAAAACCTTTATGAACTTCAGCTTATGGAATACAGAAATGGAACAAATACTATCTCCTAAAAAACCAAATTTGATACAGGAGATCTATAACTGGGGATAGAAAATGTTGGGAAAGAAAAGTGAAGATTGTGTGCATTTCTGTCTTATTTATTCTTCACAATACCCTATAAGGGACGTATTTTTCTAAAATACCCATTTTTACTAACTAGGAAACAGGCTCAGGGAAGTCAGAGATAGTTAAGTGGGGCACAGAGAATTTGAGACTAACTAATGAATGAAATTAACCCTTAGGAGATATTTTCTGGCTTTGGTTCACAAAATGCAGCCCAGCCAGTCAAGTAATTCTGGATCCTGCCTCCCCCTAAGAGAGGTCAGGAGAAGACAGTTGGGAGCATGCATCTGCATGGCTCTCCATTTTTAATGAAAACGTCATGATCTAAAAACCCTTACAGTAACACACACAACTTTCTCTCTTAGGACTAAGTGCCCGGGAGTGGATCCCACTGACCAGCTGTGACAAAGCTTTCCAGGTGACTGCGCTGAACAGTGAGGCTGACAATTTATGGAGCCAGATTACACCTAATCTTCAGTTTGCACCAGGGTGGCCTGGCAGGGGGTGGGGAGAGCTTCCCTGGGCCCCACTCCCAGCATTAGGTAGACCTGGGATGAACCCAAGAATTTCTGCCAATTCCCCAAGATCACTGATGGTCTTGGCATCGTGCTTGGAGAACCGCTGAACTATAAGAAAGATAAATGGACTTAAATGAGGTGAAGAAAAGAACCACCACAGATTCTCTCAACCTTCTTCGTTAGGGCAATCTACTAGGCTTACGACTACATTAGCAAAGGGCCGGAAAGTCACTGCTGGGAGCAGAGATGTGCTGGAGTCACAGGTTGTAGCTTCCTCTTACTTTCAGGTCAGAAGACGCAAAAATGTGGATCTAGGGCCCAGAGACCTTTTTATTCCAAGCTAACTCATGCTGAAACCTCAGGGACCCCGCACGTGTATGGGTTCTTCCAAGGCCTAGAAATATGCCCACAGAGCCAGAGAGACAGACACAAAATCTTTTGGTATTTCTTAAAACAAGGACTCCCTTATATTTTTGTATAAACTGTAGGCTCCCCACAATAGATCTGCCCTTGGAAACCTCTTGTCCCTGTTCATATCCTCCAGACTTTTTTCCAGGAAGAGAAAAACATTAAAAGTTTTCAAACATCACAGATGTGTTTAGCCCTTAATGTTTTTATCCCTTAATAGTAACATATGACACTGTTTTAATAGATTTCCAGTTTTTATAGATTTAAAAGTATTGCCCTGCTGAATATCCTTAAAACTAAATATTTTTGCCCATCCCTATGTCCTCAGTGTTCCTCTAAGTAGAAGTGTTGATACTTACCAAATGCATGTTTTTCATTTCTTTTAATTATGTCATGTAATTTTGTAACTTGAATCTCTCTTCACTTAATTTCTCATATGCACTTTCCCAGCTGCTACATAATTTTTTAAGCTTAACATTTTTAAGGACTCTAGAACATTCCTCTCTATGGATACAGAATAATTTGCCTACTTCTTTTTTTTTAATTTTTTTTTTAATGTTTATTTACTTTTGAGACAGAGACAGACAGAGCATGAATGGGGGAGGGTCAGAGAGAGAGGGAGACACAGAATCCGAAGCAGGCTCCAGGCTCTGAGCTGTCAGCACAGAGCCTGACGCGGGGCTCGAACTCACGAACCGTGAGATCATGACCTGAGCCGAAGTCGGAGGCTCAACCAACTGAGCCACCTAGGCGCCCCTAATTTGCCTACTTCTGCAACATATATGTTACTCTCCATTTTTTCCTTGTAGTACAGTACTATAAAAAACTCCATTTTTTAGATTACTTCCTTCACCTAGCTTCCGTTAAGCAGGCCAAAAATTGTAACAAAGGCTAACCCAATAGTACTGTAAACAAAACACGGGTTTGTGGTAGAAAAGTGAAATGTATAAACAGAGTTCACAATGGGCCTGAAAGTATCAGAATCTCAAAGATAAGGAATAGTCACTACATTCGACCGGGGGCCTAAACATGAGACCTGTGTCTGTCTCCAAGGCTTACTTGACCATTCTGAAGAATTCTTTCAAAACTAGGAACAAGTTGCCCAGAATCTTTTTGACAAACGATAGCAAAATGACACACAGATTGAGTCACTGACCCATAAAAATGGAATAAGAATCCCTGCATCCTTTCAGTGAGGTTGGGACAGCTGCCCCATCATAACCGGGGCACAAACGCTGTTTTGTTTCCGGTAACAAGTAGGCCTGTTCTTAATAACACATTGGGTCTCAATGTGAAACACAGGCTAGTTAGTTAGCCTACACCAAAGCTCATGACTGGCCTTGGTCATGTGGCTCTCAAAGCACGTGAGCTAAGGAGCCTTCGATACAAAATCATTTCACAGTTTGGATGCAAAGCAAGTACAAGAGTGGGTTGTACCTAACAAGCCCGGCCTTCCCATAATGCTCCTTAACGTCACATAACACAATCAAAAGCAGCCGAGAGGACATTCAGATCACGCTAAACGGAACCCATCTGGAAAATCCTGCTGTCCTTTTGTTTTCAGTCCAGAGCATGGGAGAATAGTAAATACTGAGTGAAGAGGGGGCAGAGGAATGAGGGGTGATGATGAACTGTATTTTCATGCCACCCTTACTCATTCACTCAACACAGTGCCTGGTGCCCGGAACTGGTCTAGATGCTGCAGACTAAGCAGGGACCATGATCTCATCCTATCGTGACCCAGACTGCCACCTGCCACTCAAATCCACATGTTCACTGTGGGGGAAGGGCAGACGTGACTTTACAAATAACACTCAAAAAGGTAGGAATCTACAGTACCAGACTCCCACTGCTCGCTGAACCCTCACCAGAGCCTATGAAACCACCCCCCTTCCCACTATTCCCAGAGCACAGCCAGGGCCCTGACACCTGTCACAGCACCCCGACACCTGTCACAATGCCAGAGCCACCACTGGGACAGCTGTGTACAAGCACAGCCAACCTGGTCTACGCAGTGCTCTTTGTTATTTTCACATCAGAAAACGATACAAACATTCTGTAAGTCTCAGGGCCCAGTCTGCCTCTGAGAGCCTCCTCTCCAATGCCCCAACCTCCCAAAAACAGGTCTAACCACTTTGCTTTCCATGTTCTCCACCCAGCTCTTATCTCTGGCACCAAAGGCTTTCAAACCAGTCCTGTGCATCTGGCTAGCTGGCTTCACTGGAACATGTTTTGGTCAAAGTTTACCCATGATTATCACCTGTCAGCTGTCACCAGAAAATTGTAAAGGAGAATCTGAAATCCAATTACAGGCCTTTACTTGATGGGCTGGAAGTCGTGTTTTGTGTCCCTGAGGGCAGAGGCTTGGGCACAGCAGCAACCACAGACACTGCAGGCAGGTAGGACTTCTGGATCCAGAGTCCCCAGGCACGAGTCTTGGCTCCTACTTCACCTCTGTGATTTGACTAGTGCTAGAAGTTGAACTGAATTATGGTTTAACTGAATTATGGGTTGAATCCCATAATGCATGTTGAAGTCCTAACACTTAACCAACACGCCTCACAATGGCTCAGAAATCGGTCTGTGGCCGAGTTAATTAGTGAAGATGAAGCCATTCTGGAGGAAGGTGGGACACTAACCCAAAACGACTGGTGTCCTTATAAAAAGCACACGTTTGGACAGAGAGACAAAAAGAGGGAGTGCTCCACGAGAAGATGAAGGCAGAGGTAGGCCAAGGAAAAAGCAAAGACTGCCAGTAAGCCACCGGAAGCAGGGAACAGATTCTCCTTCAAGCCTCACACCTCCTCACAACACCTTGATCTCTGCTGTCTATCCCCCAGAACTGTGCAACGATACATCCTTAGTGCTTAAGCCACTCTGCCTGTACTACTTTGTTTTACTTTGGTATGGCAGTGCTAGCAAACTAACACAGCAAGTTACTATGTCACAGTTTTCTCGTCTGTAAAGTGGCGATAAAAATGCTAGTTCTCTAATAAAGAGGAATAAATCACAATTTGTTACGTTGCTTAGATAATGCCTGACACAGAAGTGCATTTTAATGTTATGTAAATAGTCTCAATTTAAAAAAAAAAATTTTAATGTTTATTTTTGAGAGAGAGAGAGAGAGAGAACACGAGCAGGAGAGGGGCAGTGAAAGAGGGAGACACAGAATCCGAAGCAGGTTCCAGGCTCTGAGCTGTCAGCGCAGAGCCCGACGTGGGCCTGAATCCATGAACTGTGAGATCACAACCTGAGCTAAAGTCGGATGCTCAACCGACGGAGCCACCCAGGCGCCCCTCCATTTCTTTTTAAATCAAGTAGATTTAAAAAGAGAGAGGGGGACAGAGGATCCGAAGCAGGCTCTGCGCCCACAGCAGAGGCTGATGCGGGCTCGAACTCACAAACAGAGAGATAATGACTTGAGCTGAAATCGGATGCTCAAGCAAATGAGCCAACCCAGGTGCCCCAGATTTTTTTTTTTTCAAAGTTTCCTACCATCTCTTCCCACCAAACTGCTTAGTGAAACACAAGTACAATAGTAAGCCCACACTAGATTTCTCAGGAGAGGAGAGGCACTTACACTTGGCTGGCATGCCCAGAACAGGGTGTGGCCCTGGTGTATTAACAGGAATCCAGATTTCCTCCCTGCTCTTCATCTACACCCACACAAAGTACCACATCCCTCCCCCCCTCCCCACAGCAGTCTTCATCCCAGCCTTGGCCTTAGTCCTGGCCCTTTTCTCTGGTTGGTCTCTCAAAACCCCCTTTGTCCTTTTGCCCAAAGTCATTAAACCTCATTCTTTAGTTTCACTCACCCACCCCCAGTTTTCAGTGCTATGCCATCCATCCCTCCCATCATCTGACTTTATTTCCCCGTTCTTTGTCCGTGTTCATCTCCCTCTTCAGTTAGGCCCACCCCTCCCCCCTCCCCCAGAGTCCCCACCAGTACTGGTTTCCTCTGGTAATCCTAACCTACCCAGTCAAGAAGCCCAACCCCAAATTCATCTCCTCTGTGAAACTCCTATGGTATTTATCACCTGCACTCCTTGTAAATGACACAAGCCTTGTACCGCTGTAATGCTTCATGCACATCAGTCACAGTGTTGCCTAGAGAGTAAACTTTTGAGACCATGCATTCATCCCACATTGCTGAGGAGCTACTAATGCCAGGCACTGTATTAGGCACTGGGTCAACTAATATCAGCTACAGTGTACCAGATTTTATCCTAATCCTCATGATGATGCTAAGGGAGGTGCTGCATCACCCTGGCTTACAGATAAGAAAACCAAAGATCAGAGAGATTGTTTAACTTGCCTAATAGCATGTAGGCAGTAAGAGACAAAACTGGGACAAGACAGAAAGTAGGACTAAGAAATAGTACAACGGGTCAACTATACTCAGACCCCACAGAATGTGTATTAAGGCATTGTCCATTTGGAAGGCTGTCAATAGTTATCACATAGATATATAGCACCCGTGTATATGTATACACATAAAACACACAAATTGACATCCTTCCAAATGGACAACGACAATGCCTTAATCCACATTATTGGGTATCTGATTCTAGAAATAAAATATAACTATATATCTATATAATATATATCTCTGAAGGCAGAGTTAGTTATTCAATACTATAATGACTAGATTAAATAGGCATGCCTAACAAGTTTGTAGATGACTCTGTGATTCTAAGAACCCAAATTTAAAATGATGCAAAAACTAGAGAAACAGATTTATCAAACAAAATAAAATTTAACTAGGATAAATACAGTGCCCTGAATTTGGGTTCAAACATCCAACAGAACCTGCACATGAAGAGAAAGACAGGGCTCTGCAAGCAAAAGTAGAAAAGAATAAAAAAAAAAAAAAACCAGGTATGAATCAAGAGGGGAACGTGGCTGCAGAAAAAATATGATCTTAGGTTATGTCAAGAAAGCTATATGCCTGGGAAATGGAAATGCCACTATTTTAAGTTCCTTTGGAACAAATCTAAACCTTCACTCAGAATTCTAAGCCCCACAATTTGAGACCCAGAGTGGCATACGTGGTAAGAGGAAATTAACTGACGCAAGAATCCTCCGATTTCACAGGTTCATAAATTGCATGTCGACTGAATGAATGCATGCACTCGGTATAACCTAAAACTAAATTTATAACGTGTAATGGTAGGCTGACGTCATTCCCAAACTTTCCTATGAAGGTGTGGATCAGGTCTCGACAGAGACCTCTCTGTGTAAACAATCCCAGAATGATGGCTGTAAAATGGTATACTTAATCAGGCCCCTGTTAATCCCACATTTTATCAAGGCAGGTCACACAACATATTACTAGACTCAAAAGAAAAAGCCTGATTGATAACCTAATGTCACCAGTTGCAACACTCAGGGGCAGTTTCCATTTCTAACATGGAAAAGGCATTTAATTTTACTGAAACAGCATGTTGCAACAGTCTTGCACCAACAGGACAATGGGGAATTGGCAAAGAGCAGCCCCTGTTCCCTCCTGGGGTAGAAGTAATCAAAGCTAAGAACATTTGGCACACTTTATCATCCAACTCCCAAATGGAGGCTCACGGTGGATATCACCTGCGGCTGAGTATATTCGCTTTCTAGGGCTGCCACAAAAAGGTACCTCAAACCCAACGGAAATCTACTGTCTTACAGTCCTGGAGGCTAGAGATCAAGGTTCCCACAGGGTCAGCTCCTTCTGAGGGCTGTAAAGGTAAATCTGTTCATGCCTCTTTCCTCACTTGGGGTGGTTTGCTGGCAATCTCTGGCACTTCTTGACTTTTAGACACCATCCAGCCTCTGCCTCATCTACGCAAGGCGTTCTCCCTGTGTCCTTCAGTTTTTCCTCTGTGCACATCGGTCTGTATGTCCAGATTTCTGCTTTTTATAAGGACGCCAGTCATACTGGATTATGGCTTACCTTAACGACCTCATTTTTTCTTTAATTTGATTACCTCTGTAAAGATGCTATTTCCAAATAAGGTCACATTCTGAGATATTGAAGGTGAGAACTTCAATATATATTTTGGGGGGGGGGGGAGAGTGGGGGCAGGCAACTCAACCACAGCACTGAGTTCATCTTCTCCAGGGTCCATTCCCTTTTCACCTCTCTGGATTTAGTTGGTTTGGCGGATGCCTAGCTAGAGGAAAGGTTTCCTGCCTCCCCTGCAGCTAGGTAGAGGCATGTGACTAAGCTCTGGACGGTTCCATGTGAGGGCACGGATTTGTACACCTTCAGGGTCACAGCCTTTCAGAAGGGAAAATGCTTGTGTTCCATTTCTCTCTACTCAAGTCTTAAGGAGACAGAAAAAAGAATATGCAACATGAACAGCAACCTAGACCAGCACAGTCCAAAAGAATTATAAGGCAAGACTTTCAAGTTTCTAAGGGGCCATATTTGGGGTGCCTGAGTGGCTCGGTCGGTTGGGCATCTGACTCTTGATTTCAGGTAAGATCATGATCTCAGGATTGAGCCCACCATCAGGCTCCACACTCAGCGTGAGATTCTCTCTCCCTCTGCCCCCTCCCTTGCTGCACACGCTCTCTGAAAATAAAAAAAATAAAGTATCTAGGACTCATATTTAAAAAATAAAACAGGTGAAATGAATTTTAATATGTTTACTTAATCCAATATGTCCAGAATATTAGCACTTCAATGTCTAATGATGACAAAAATAGTAATATTTTACATTCCTTTTCTGGTACTAAGCCTTTGAAGTCTGGTATGTATTTTATAGTTACAGAATACTATATCTCAATTTGAACTAGCCACATTTCAAATGCTCAAAGGCCACATGTGGCCACTGGCTACTGCAGTGCACAATGCAGCTGTGGACAGTGGCAAAAGGACATCATAGAAGGATCTGGGTCCCCGATGCATCTATGGAGCAGAGCTATCCTTGAGCTGGCCCTTGAGTGATTAAAACTTTAACTTAAGAAAACAACTTCTAGGGGTGCTTGGGTGGCTCAGTCAGCTGAGCGTCCAGCTTCAGCTCAGGTCATGATCTCACGGTTCATGAGTTCTAGCCCCGTGTCAGGCTCACTCCTGTCAGTGCGGAGCCCGCTTCAGATCCGCTGCCCCCACCGCCTCCCCACCCCTCTCCCATTCACACTCTCTCAAAAATAAATAAACATCAAAACAAAAAATTTCTATCTTATTTGACTTCAGGGTATTTGTTATAACAGCTTATCCCATACCATAATAAATATGTCTACTGGACCTCATAGAGGACCCTGCGGCTTCTCACTTATGAAACGGAGAAGAATGGGTACTTCCATGAAGTCATGTGGACTCCCATGAAAAACCCCACCAAAAAAGCAGCCCCAGTTTGAAAACTGCCATGGCAACATTCTCAGCACTGGGAAATACATCTCAGAATAAGCCCATCCAAGAAGAACATGTGGTTCTTCAGAGTTTTCCTTGTTCTATTCCCACATTATAAATCTCTCCATTTCTCAGCCGTTAGCCTATGGAATAGCCCAGGGGAAAGGCAGGAGTTAGAGACCATCAGATCATTTGGCCTCCCAAGAAAATCAAAATGAAACCCTTTCAGACAGTACTTGCCAAAAAGTTAAAATATTTTTCATTAATGCAAAACCACCCTAATAACTCGACAACCAAGTTGATCACAACATGCTGACTCTCCTTGTTTAAAAGGAGGTAGGGACTCAAACAAAAGGAAAGTCAAGGCTAGTCACGTCACCTTTACAGATATGTTGGGCCTTTAGCTAATGCAGACACCTGGTGCAGTAATAAATGGAAACAACCACCTCAGTACAGAAAACATCTTTGGGTGGAAACTCAACTGAAAAGCACCACGGGATGAACTCAGAAGGAATTCCTACACTTCATTCCCAAGGAGAAGGTACATACAAGAATTTGTCACACACAAAACACTGAGGTCAGCAAGAGTTCCAAATGATTAGGTAATTAATTCAGAATAAAGTGATAAGAAGTAATAACCTAGATGATTCACTGCTTGTGTAGACTATCAGATTTCCCCAAGTGGAGGGGCCAGGTTCTGAGTTTCATACTCGTCTCCAGCTGCATCTGGAATGGATCAGGTTTAACCAAGAGTTCCTGGACTTACTGTCAGGGATAACTAAATAAAGCTGGGATCCAAGTAGCCAGCAATGAGGCTCTGTTTAGAAATACACTTTTTTGTTTTGTTTTTAGGTATAAACGTTTTTATCTGCTCCAGGGGAAGAGCAGAAGTAGCATCTATTCTCTCTTGCTTTAAAAGTTAAGATCGAAGTGTATTTTGCCTCCCAGGAAACAAACAACCCAAGATCTTGCCAGACCCTCCTCTGCCACGGGAATAACACTAACGTTGGTGAGCTCTGCCACTATCGGGAGCATTCATACAATGCAGTCATTGCCTGGGTCTTTGTGCTTAGGGCAGTAGAGCAGAATTTATCTCGTGCAGTTTAAAGCTTTGGAATTTAGGAATCAGAATGCCCCATGTCAGCAAGCGTGTGCAGCGGGCGATAGGGCAAGCTCCGGTGGCAAGCAAAACCGGGGTGCGGATCTCTCTGCCATTGATCAGATGTGTGACTTTGAGCAAGCTACTTCACTCCCCTATCTTAATTTCTTTCTCTGTAAAATGTTATTATAACAATGGTGTTTACTGGAAAAAGTCTGGTAAGCATGATGTGATAAAGAGCAGGTGACGAGCTTGGTACAGTGCCTGGCATGTAGTCAGCAGGTGATAAATGAGACCTCTCCTCCTCCTTTCTGCTGTAGGTCAGCAATCAATATGTGCTTACTCTGGCTACTCATATTATGTACTAGGCAGACTAAAAAACTGTGATACTCTGGCCTCTATTAGACACTGAAAATAGTCCATAGGATAAAGAAACAATGGCACTAAAGTCATAAGCATGCATCCTGAGGTGGGCGGGGCATGGGGGGGATGTTGGGGGGATTGGGGCAAGGCTTCCGAGAAACTTCTCTGGGATGGAAAAGCCAGGAAGTACACTTTGGGTTAAACTGTGTTCCATTCCCCCCACTTCCCCAAACCCCCACCAGAACTGATAAGTTGAAGTCTGAAGTCAGTCAGAATAGGACCCGATCTAGAGACAGGGTCTTACAGAGGTAATCAAATTAAAAGGAGGTCATTAGAGTGGGCTCTAATCCAATAGGATCGTGTCCTCATAAAAAAGGGAAATTTGGACACTGAAACACACCAGGAAGAACGGGCACGTGAAGAGGAAGATGGAGATCAGGTAGGGCATCCACAAGGCAGTGATGGCCAGAAAACCAGGAGAAGCCAGGAGAGCTTGGAACGGATTTGCCCTCACAGCCCTCCCAGGAAGGGGCCCTGCCAACACCTTGAGCTCAAACTTCCAGCCTCCAGAACTGTGAGAAAATACATTTCAGTTGTTTAAGCCACTGGGTCTGTGTTTACAGCAATCCTAGGAAACTAATACAAGGTGAAATCAGGCAGCAGGCAGATTCCCCATTAGGAAGGGCTGACAAGACCTGGAAAATATGTACTATGACACAAACCTGACTGAATTTCTCCCCAGAAGTTTATGAGAGTCTCATACCTCCAACCCAAAAAAAGATCATCTCTGATGTATCTCTGATGTATTTTGACATTATGTGTCTTAAAAAAAAAGAGACTTAGCTTTACAGATTTGGCCAAGGTTCCTCTGTCAACAGAGACTTGGATTTTAAATACTCCCATGGTGTGTGTGTGTGTTTGTGTGTGTGTGTGTGTGTGTGTGTGTGTGTGTGTGTGTGTGTGGTGTGGAAGGGAGACTTGGGCATCTGTAAAAACTTACTGCAAATGACCAAACACTCCTTGAAAAAATACCTTGGCAGAGATGGCGATTATCGACCTTCACAAGAGCAGCTCTCTCAACAGGCAACAAATTCAAACTCCTGTCTGAGCAGGATGTGTCTGGTTCCTCAAGATTCACAGGGTGTGTGCATTTCTTTGGCTGAAAGCTGCCATCATTAGTAGCTACTACCTAAAAAGTACCGCTAATTTAATATCTCATGGAGCCAGCCATTTTGAATTGCCTTGATTTTTTTTTTTAATGGAATGTCCGCTGCTTCCCTATTACAATGAAAAACATAATTGGGAACAAATCTTACATAAAATTAAACACACACCCACAGAGTAAACTCTGAAGGCCTCAATCGTGTTTGAGAGGCATTTCTCAAGCTTTGTTACAAAGATCTTTCAATCCCATTTCCCATCCTTCAACCTCCACCCATTTCATTCAAGGCACTAAAAATTGGCATTCGCAAAGAAATTCCAGAAGCCTGAGCATTTTTATTAACAAAGGGAAATCCCAACCTTCTTGGCCTCATTTCTCATGATGACAGCTCATTTTTCCATGTGGAACCACATGCTAGTTGCTGCAAATATGTAAAGAGGTAAAGAAGCCACGTTCAGACTGTAGTCATAAAAGATATAAATAATGATGATTTAAAGCTCTGTGCTCATTTTGTAAGCATAAAAGTCAAGTATATCCATTTTTAAAACTAGAATGAAAATTCATAGTGTTTTTATTAAAAGACTCGAGTCATGGCGTGGGCACTCTGCTGGGCTCTTGAAGTATTACTATTTTGCATGTCAAGGGCAAGTTTTTGAAACTGAGCTAGTGGCAGACCCCCGTGCATGACCCTCCCCTCCTCTCCCATCCAGTATTCCAAATCCTACCCAGCCTCAAGGACCAGAAAAAGCTCCACTTCTGTTAAGCTCTCCCAATTTTTCCCATTTCCAGTGATTCACCCCTCTGAAAATCGATAGCATGAATCGTCCAGACCCCACAATTTAACAACTGGTTGTGTCACCCCTTTACTCTCTATTGTATATATGATGTGTATTTTGCCTTAGTTACTTCCTGCATGTAAGTTTTCTCCTCCCATCCTGGTTTGTGAGCTTCTTAAAGAATCATACCTCACATTTCTTCTATATGCTCTCTAGTATCTAACCCAAGTTTAAGGATACCCAAAATAAAGTTACACATGTCAAATGAAAAATGTCATCTACTGAAGGGCAGGGGTTTAGCTTCATAATTCTCTTCAGCCTCTGTGGGTTACGGTAGGCTCCCAAGTATGTTTAGGGACTAAAGCAACCAGACAATGACAGAATCTAACCACAGCCCACAGAATTGGGCTCATCCCCCTATTATACTCACATAAACCTGACCTTGATTTGGTAGCCATAGGAGTCAAGTGTTCCAGAAAGGAACTTGGATTAAATCTCTACCGGCATGATGGTCCCGGAGCAGCACAGTGACCTTAAAGGCATCCACAGGGGTCTCCTTTGGGTCACTCTTGTCCTTTTTCACTCCTGGGTTTTGCTCTCAGTAGCCTCAAACTGATCTGGCTGTAGACCTCCCAGACACAGGCTGGCTGAAATGTGATCATACCAGTGGGTCACCTGCCTTCTCTTTATGAAAGCATGAACATGATCTGCTGTCCCTCTTCTTCCTACCCCCCAGAAATACAAAGAACTCTTTCTTTTCCCTTCTCCTTTCAGACTCACACAAAGACAAGAAGGAAAATTTGATGGCTGATGGTTTAGGATGGTTATTTCAGAAAGACCACTCACTTTAGGAAAAGATTACAGTTCAGCTTATTTAACTGAACAGTTTAAAACCTGTTTTTCATGTAACAAGTGACATGCATGTGCACATACACAATACCAAAAAAATTCAAACCAAAAGGCACATATTGCAAAGCAAGCCGACCTCCCCCAGCTACCCCCAGCTCTCAGTTTCCCTCCTCAGAGGCAGCAGCTATTATCAGATTATTCTGCCCTCCTGGCTATAGACACTTTTCAAACCCTACTTTTGATCATGGATTTCTGATTAAGAGAAGGAAGTATCTAACAATCATCTCCTGAATGCCAGGCCCTAAGATATGTGTTTTACATACATTAGCACATAGAACCTTCACAACAACTTTGGAAGGCTAATGTTATTTTCTCCACTTTTTGGGTGTGGAACCTGAGGGTCAGGAAAGGTAAGAGACTTGCACAAGGTCACCAGCCTCGGTCCAAAGTCACTTTCCAAACTGCTGACTGGATGAAATGGTTTTCAAGGTCAAATCTCCATCCAAATTTCCTTTTAGAAAGCCTGTGCTCTGTAACTGGGTTCTGATATCAGAAAAACTGATTGTACAAAGTAGAGCTCTAAGAACCCAGACAAGTTACCATACCTCTCTAGGTCTCAGTTTTTCCATCTGTAAAATGAGTCTAAGTGTAATACCTACCACATAAGGTTTGTGGCAAGATTCACTGAATTTCACACAATGAGCTTTGGATGGTACCTGATACAGAGTCAATTACTTCCTAACAGTTATTATCACACGGCTGATTGACAAATGGACAAACAGACCCAAAATTTGATGTTCTGATCAAATGTCAAAAGCAATTCGATATTGTCTGGCCCCATGGTAACAATTTCTTTTGCTCACTCATCCAAGCTGCTCCTCTAACATTTCTTCTCTTAGCACTAACTTCCAAAATCACAGTCTCTCTGCTGCCAAATCCCAGAAGCTTTTAATAGTGTTATTATTGTGTTTTTTTAATCACTGCAACAGTTCCATTTTTATTTAAAAACTAGATTCCAGCAACACCCTCCCAACTGATGCCAGTTTTTAATTTTTTAAACCAAAAGTTTATGTGTCTATCACTTCCCCGTACCCCAGTTCATATATCATGGAACTCTAGACTGATTAAATTTTGCTAAAATAATCTCAACTGTATAAATGGAAGCTACCCAAATTCCCCTAGAATGGAAAAGACATTTGTTAACCTGGTCACACAATGTACTAACCCATCCATATCTGGGCAACGCTCTCCATCTAATTGCCTTTTTGTTCTCACTGAAAGCCAGATGAGATCTGTAGGCCGTAGTATCATAGGGCCAGCAGATGAGGAGGCTGAAGTCGGTTTCTCAGGGGAGTAACAGGGGCAAGGGGCTAAGGAAGACCGATGACAACCGAGGCTCTCAGTGGCCAAAGACAAATTAGATGCTTCTGGCCAAGTCACTTCACATTGTCTAAGTTCCACTTAACTTACTTTCAATTAAGGTGAAACCCAACTTTTTCTCAAAATCCCTTTCTGCCTCTAACCTCTAAGCGAGACAAAAATTTGCAACCATCCCACAAGCATCTCGACCAGTCTGGACTTTATCAGGGCAGTAAGTTACATGTCAAGATGCAGCCTCAAAAGATAAGCTTCAGCCAAAAGGAGGTGTGTGCATTTAACATGTGAGCCACAAAAGATGCACCCTCCATTTACCGGAAAAATGCACCTGTGCCAAGCTGTCTTAGAACTCACGGCAAAACAATAAAATCCAGGTTCACCTTAATTACCTCATGGGAAAGGATAGCCACGCAAGCCCATTGTAAGGGTGACACATCTGGGCTTCCACCTGAGACTCTTCCATGAGCTTCTCCCATTCAATAATTCTGCCCAAAGGATGGGGAGTTCAGCTAGTACAAGACCGGAGTCCCAGCAGGGTTTATGAGAAGACCGTTTGTTAAGATATCATGTGTATAATCCTCTCCAGTTTCTCCTGTGGGAGACTTTGTTTCATAATCCTGACATCATAACGGGTTCCTCCAATCCAAAATCTTTTATGATGGATAACAAATGAGTGAGAACCCCAAGAATTCAGGGGGAGTAAAGGTGTTGTTTTACCACAAAAGCCTTAACAGAGTTAAAAAAAAAAAAAAATTTTCCTAAGGCCAAAGATGAACCAAGCTAATATGTCATTCCTTAACTACTCCCACGAGACTAGCTTCCTCCAAAAATGGCATTCCGAATCAGATTCGGGGGACTTTGGAAATGCTGAGGTTTTTACTGATTCTTTTCTTTAAGATATTTAATTTGACTCTTCCTTTCTCTACAAGACACAGACGCCAGGAATAAAGAAGTCATTCTTGAAAGCTGTTCGCACAAACAGCAAAGAACCTAGAGCATGCCATTCACAAAAGCCACGCTGAGTTGAGGCCCAGAGTGTTCCTGGCTCCTGTAGTTGATTAACCCAGTGCCTTATCAAGGTAGGAATGGAGGGCTGTTCCTGCCGCCTCAGGAGAGTGAGAGTGGAGTAGGCAGACAGTGAGTCACGCAGCATACTTACGTCGCTCTTCCTGAACTTGGCTTTCAAGCTCTTCATGTTTAGTCCATTCAGCTTTCCAAACCTCTAGAGATTTTCAACACCTAAGCAGAGAATGAATAAAAGAAAGAAATTAACTATTTAGGTTTCCAGATAAACACTACAGATATTCCCTCCTGCTAGGATTACAGCTTTTTGGCCATGGGCCACTGGGGTTGAGTTAGAAAGGTGTTCAGAATTAGAACCTAAGAAGTGGTAAAGAATGTGTTGTTTCACTCACGATATAGTCTCTAGAAGCTTCGGACATTTTCAAGTTAACCGAATCTAAGTTTTATCCCAACTTCCAAAACGTTAACAGAACAAGTTTAACTGTCATTGTACAAAATACAGTATCTGCGTGCAGCATGAGTTCCTATACGTGCTGTTCATGTTTTAATCCTACCATCCACCTCCTTTTGAAGGGCCACAATAGTAAAGAATGAGAAGGAAAACAGTTCATATTCCAGATGCCATTCATTCCATATTTATTTTTCTCAGTGTGGTTTCTTTTTTTCCTCCTAAATGCACGCACAAGGCAGTTAGTAAAAAAAAAAAAATGCCAGGAACAACAAAACCTCCCTCTTCAAATACCTCATTCTGCAGGAAGCTGCTCTAAACAATGAAAAAGGCTCCCTTCCCCCACCCCCAAGGTCCTCGTGGGACCCAGCAATTCCAAGTTTGAGCTGGCAGAGTCTTAAGAAATCCCCTCATTTAGGAGTTCTGGGGTCCCCTGCAAAGTGAACTTTTTAAAAGTATTATATATGTACTTTTTTTTTTCCAGGGAAGACAGTTCCTAGTTTTCATCAGATCCTGCAAGGAGTTGTCACCCTTCAAAAGTGAAGACTATTGATCCAGGCTAAGTGCCTCATGTTTCAGAGGTAGCAGTGAAGCCACAGAGAAGTCAGGAAACTTGCCACCGGCCAAAAGCCTGCTTATGATGGAATTGACAATCAGACCAGTAGTTGAACGCTTTTCCCACTGCCCTGTAGCTTGAAAACTAAAACCCAAAAGCAGAATCCTGTGCTAAAACACGGTACAGACTTTATCTCTTTCACCCTTAAAACTGGAAAATTACAGAGTGTGGAACCTTTGCATTTAGGTCAAAAGGGCAAGAAAATCTGTATGCAAGTTCCCAACACGTAGCAAGCACTCTCTAAATGTAACTTCGAGCCTCACCTGACAAAGTGAGAACAGATGAACCTTAGCAGTACTGTCCATTTGGGCACGAAGGAAGAGCGGTCCCATGTTTACCCTTGCTGGACATTATTTTTCAAAAGCCTTTCAAAGCCATCTCTGTTCCTCTATCGCCCTTATCATTCTGGACTAAACGGATTTGAAGCAACAAAGGGAAAAAAACCAAGCCACTGAATGGCTGTACTCCTCCTCCCTTGTGTCTTCATCACTGCCTCCAGAAGTTGTCCAGCGACTCTCTGGCTTCAAACATTGTTTACTTTCATTTTCGCTGCTGTCATTAAGCAGGGCCTTTGGATGAAGGGCACAAAAACCCAGTCATCAGAAAGCCCTTCGGTGACATTAATCTGGAGGCCACACCATTACTGCAGCCTCACCGTGGTCTCTTCCAATCTTCCCCGCCTGGGCAGGAGTGACTGAATGTGTGTTACCTTGGAAACCATACACGCTATAATTAGCCCTTGTTAATTGCCAAGTATTTAGCCACAGGCTGGGCTGGTACCTGAAAAGCAAAGTGCAAACTCCCGGACAGTGTTTCTCACCACTGGCTCCTCATTAATCTGAATCACAAGGACATGGGGACAATTTGCTAAAGGCCAAATCCTAGTCCACATCCTATGGAAACTGAACCTCAGGAAGCAGGGCTCAGGCATGTCCTTGGTTGAATCTTTTGTTCGGTAAGGTTTGAGAATCTTTTTTTTTTTTTATCTAGGGGGGTGGGGAACAAGCATGGGCTTGTACTTGTGAGAAGGGAAGGGGCAGAGAGAAAGGAAGAGAGAGAATCCCGAGCAGGCTCCATACCTGCAGTGCAGAACCCCAGGGTGGGACTCAAACCCACAAACCATGATATCAAGGCCTGAGCCCTAGTTGGATGTTTAACCGACTGAGCCACCCAGGCACCCGGAGCTTTGAAAATCTTTTTTTTTTTTTTTTAATTTTTTTTTTAACATTTATTTTTGAGACAGAGAGAGACAGAGCATGAACAGGGGAGGGTCAGAGAGAGGGAGACACAGAATCTGAAACAGGCTCCAGGCTCTGAGCTGTCAGCACAGAGCCCGACGCAGGGCTCGAACTCACGGACCGTGAGATCATGACCTGAGCCGAAGTCGGACGCTTAACCGACCGAGCCACCCAGGCGCCACGAGAATCTTGAAGTAAGGTAGATGAGGCAGGGAATACACTCATCAAAGTTATGCTGCATCATTTAACAACCCTTTTTTGTGTCAATGCAAACCACCTTTTGATGAATCCAAGTAGAAATAACGATAATCAGATATTCCCCAACTGCCACTGGCTCACAGTTCTCCCAAAAATGGCAGTCATCCTTTGAGTTCAATTCCTTCCACCTTTGGGTGAAATGCTAATAACCAAGGAAAGAAGCCCAATCTATGCAAGAGGAAAGGGAGAAAGGGAAGACAAGGTTTTCAAAGGCCACAAACTGTGTAGCCCACCAAGGTGGAACCACCCAAAGCATTCCTTCAGTTCTGGAACACAATGTCTTAGGCAATGGTGGGTAAGACTATTATTTGAGCTCATTAAGTTTTTTGTGGGTGTTGTGCTTTTTCTTGTGTGTTTTTCTTTGACTTTTTTCTTTTTTTTAGCATGGCAATGAGAACATGCAAACTCTTATTTGAAGAGGATTAAGTAAATAAAGCACTTAATTCCAAAAATTCCCAGAGGCAGGCAGATATTAGCTGTGAAATGAATGTCTTCCTGGAGTCATGGGTCTGGGTGTGTGTTAGCTGGGTGGTCCATAGGTACAACTTCCAGATGATAGAGATAGGGATCAAGGGTAAAGAGGTTCTGGAAGCCTACAGAATAGTAATTTTAGACACAGGAACTGTAGCTGGGGAGAGGGGGTAATGATAGTAATAGGTCACTGTCTTCCTGGTATTCACAAGAGGATCTAACATCTGGAAGTCATGACTAATGGTAGTAACCTGCCCCTGACAGGGTGCTGGGTTCTGTCTGCCCCAGCACCTTCTCTTCCCCAAGAAGACCCACAAGTAAATCAGGGACTTGACTTCCTTGGGTCAGCTGGAATCTTACTGCTCCAATTCCCAAATCCAGACTTCCAAAGCTCAGATTGGGTTATAGCCTATCTTGAGCACAAGTGATATCTATCAGTAGATCTAGGCTACACTGATAGCCGTCCTTGGACAAGTCACTTAATCAAGACGACTTACTTCAAAAGGGCTGCAGTGAAGCTTAATTAACTGTGCACCAGCCTAATTTGGATAGTACAAAAAGGCAACATGTGACACATATATGGGAAAAACTGTAAGTACTCCCGTTTCAAGAATAAAGCACATCCCACTCACCAAGCAGAAATATTCGTTTACTAACATTTGCTTGTCACTGGAACATGGCTCCCATTGCTATCACCAGTCATCAAATCACATCAAGTCAACTGATGAGGACGAACAGTGCAGGAGGAGGAGTGCATGAGGACTTACTACCTTCTCATCTGAAAGACTGCATCCAACAAACAGGCTTTATTAATCCATGTTCCCTTTAAAGCTCTCAATCAAAGCTTAACCGGAGGTACCTTTATCTGCTAATTCTAGCCTGAATCAAGAAACCTTGGTATGAGCCTATAGAGCTTTATTATGAATGTTAGACTTCTTTATTAAAAATAACTCAGAATATGGAGTTTCCTTTTGGGGAGATGAAATCTTCTAAATCTGTTGTCACGATGACTCCATAACCTGTGAACATACCAAAACCATTCAATTATACACTTCAAGTGGGTTAACAGAAAAGACTGTGAGTTCTATCTCAACAAAGCACACCTTACTAATCTCCACTACCTTCTCCAATCCTTAGAGTTAGGAAAATTCCAGGTTAGAAATCTCTGGACTGAACTGAAAGAGAACTTCAAAGGAACATGGGTTAACCAGCAATACCCATAACACTAAAATGTGGCTGCTCCTAGATGTTCTTTATTTAGCTATTTCTCTACCACAACCCACCCAACTGAAGTGGTCAGAAAGACGTTCCTCTATTTTCCAGCTACGTCTACTCCCACTCACTCCCACCCCCACATATGACCCAGGGATTATTTCATAAGGCGATGTTGCCAATTACATCAGCATAGGAGAGTCCTCTTGGAGCCCCAGCCAGTATTCTATTTCCATAATCACAAGTGAGACTCAGAAATCTGTAATTTTTTTTTTAACTCCTCAGGTGATTTGGATGCTCAACGAGATTGGGGAAACACTGTCCTAGACTCAGTGATATTGTACCTATAACTGACACTTTCATTAAAAAAATAAACTAGAGGGGCACCTCGGTGGCTCAGTATGTTAAGTATCTAATGTGACTTCGGCTCAGGTCATGATCTCATGATTTGTGAGTTCAAGCCCAGCGTCTGTACTGACAGCTCAGAGCCTGGAGCCTGCTTCAGAATCTGTGTCTCCCTTTCTCTCTGCTCCTTCCTCACTCACGCTCTGCCTCTCTCAAAAATAAATAGATGTTAAAAAAAATTTTTTTTTAATAAACTGGAGACATTATACAAGTAGGTATGTGTTCACTGAATGTGTCTGAATCTTTCACAATACTGGGGTGTGCAGGAGGAGGGTGTGGAAGAGAGCCCTCTGTATTCGAAATCCTACAAGAGCAGCTAGCTGGCTACCCATGGCCACCAGGAGCAATATTAACTCGCAAAGGCAACTGGCAGCTGGACACACATGTATGTTTTCCTGGATCCCAAGAAAACATCCGCATCTAAGGCACCATACCATAGGGTTCAAGGGCAGTGGTTTAAAATTGTTCCCTCTGAATCACTGCAACATTAGAGAAGCAGAATAAATAACAATGTCGTGTGCCTAATTATTCCTCCCATCATGGAATGTGGAGATACTTCTATGAATCCTAGTGTGCAACACTAATGCACACCCCAGATGGGCCTCAGGGGGTTTTCTGAGGAACACTGGGCTTAAAATCCCCAGCACTGAACAATGCATTGAAACAAATGTAAGGAACTAAAATTAAAATACTTCTCTCCTGGCCAGCACCTACCTCTTCTCCCTTAAGTACTTGTTTCCTCAGACAATAATCTCTCTTCAACAAAGATGGAATTTTAACCAAAAGCTGTATAAACACTCAATTCTCTCAATCTGGCAAAACAAATACATTCTGCAAAAGGTCTCTCCAGATCAACTTTCCCAGTAAGTTGACGCTGACAACACAGCACCTCATGCTATCCAAACTGCTCCTGGGGTTAGAAGCTGCAAGTCTCTGCCTGTGTCCAGGACTAGGTCACTATTTCTGGAATAAAGAACATCAAATGGGAACCAGAGGTCAGTAAGTCCTGTTCCCCTTCACCTGATTTTATCCACAGCTGACATGTTCTTATCTCAGTAAGATAGGATTTTAAACATACGTTTAGGTTATGAGAACTCTCAGCAGACACTATGGAGGACTCAAAACTGACCAAGGGTGCGACAGCTAATAATTAGGTGTCAAATACTGCAGGAATTCAAAGAGTGGAAATCTTAGAGGCCTGGGAAAAATCAGAGAAGTCTTTACTGCAGGGGAAGGGATGTAACTGGCCTTAAAGGAAACTCAGGATTTGGGCAACCTGATGAAGAAAGGCCATCTTGTCTAACCTTTCCCACAAGACGGGGCATGTCCACCTTAGATTTTCTAGGCAAAGGTCAGACACTGGTCTGATCTCTTTAAGCAGTCCTAGAAGCTTCTCTCAGGGGGTTGCGTAGGCATGGTGGGAATCATTGCATGGCTCCTTCCAAAGAAGGACCTTCCCCCAATCTCCACAAGCTCCGACCCTTTTACAACCTGGACGTGAGTGAGGAGTGCAAGAGTCCCATTACCAGTTTTCAGCAAATTTGAAAATGTGCATCTCAGGCTGCTTACTTATTTTAGGGTGGAGGGTTTTCCCAGTAGGATTTTCATTTTGCTTCCACTTGGACACTGGCCATCAGCATACAATCAGTAAATGTTTCGCAAATGTATGTGTGGAACAAAGACATAGGTTAGGCGCCCGACTAGCCAACAGACTTCACCTTTGACCTCAGCAAAGCTCTCTTTGGTCCCAAAGGCACTGGGTTAGCTGCACTGGAATCCGAGGAAAGGCAATATGACTAGATTTCACCATGTACATAAGAAAGCACTAAAGTAAAACAAACAACAACAACAACAACAAAAAAACCATTCGGTCAATGAAGTCTTACTAGGTTGCCCTTTTTTCTGTCCTGCCTGCCCTCTTCTCTGGGTCACACTCCATATCCAGCACCTCCCCAGCCACATACTTGAGCTCAGCCATGAGAACCACCCATTTTGAATAAAGGAATGTAAGAGTCAACAGAGAGCAAGGACCATCAGGTAGAACCCTGGGGGCAAGTTCTCAGAATAGAGATTTTACCAGCCCCATAGGAGAGAGCTATGGGTCAGGCCAAGGAGTCCCTCCAGATCAACACGGCTGCTCTGTTACTTTGCGTGAGATTCTACCACTTCTAGTCAAGGAGCTTCTCAATAAGGAAAAAGTCCATCCCAAATGGGTCCAAGCCTTCAACTCTAACTTCAGCAAGACTCTCTCTATAGTCAACACTCAAAGTTCACTATGGCTGAGCAAATGAATGGTGGAGGAATGAATGAATGCATGGGCACTAAGTGCTAAGTTGGAAACACAAAGATACAAAAGATATTTCATTCCAAAGCAAGTGGCCAGTATAAGATGCAGATTTTCAAAGGATTTAGCCAAAAAAAGAACTCTTGAAGCCCTTACATCTGGAGTCTAACAGGGTCAATGTGTGTGGCGACTGGAGAGTCTCTTTCTCTGAGATGAACTAGACACTGATCTCCCCCTACTGTGCCCACTCTACCCCAGTTTTGCCACGGAAACCCTGGGGAGACCAGCAGCCCTGACAGCTAGATGAAGCAGCGAGCCACCAGGAGAAAATGAGGAAAGAGATCTTTTCTTTTAAATCATAGTTGAACTTTTTATTATTATTTAAGTTCAACATTCTAAGTTCTAAATTAAGGGTATTTAGCAGGGGTGAAGGGTGGGTGAAATGGGTGAAGGGGATCAAGACGTCAAACCAGGGTCAAACTTCCAGTTCTAAAATAAGTTGTTGAGGACGTAAGGTACAGCATGGGGACTATAGTTAATAACATCGTGTTGCATATTTGAAAGTTGCTAAGAAAGTCCATCTTAAAAGTATTTTGTAACTACCCATGGTGAAGGGACATTAAAGAAAGCTGCTTTATGATTACATCTTAGGAGGCATATTTATTCAGCAAACCAGATACATATGAATAAATAAATGAATGTCAAACAAGCAACTTTTACTGGGCATTAATTACCGGCTAGGTGCTTTCATATAGTATTCTTTCTTACGAACTAAGGTGCAGGCTTGTTAAATGATTACTCAGAAGATAAGGAAGAGAAAGTTTAGGGGGAAAAAAGACAAAAGCAATAGTTTTCATTTTGGCAGTGGATCCTTTCTAAAATACTCTAATATTTCACTTTTTTTCTCCCCAAGAAAATAAATGACCGCATTCTTTTTAAATTGTAAACGTCTTTCAGATAGCGTATCATAGTAATCATGTGATAAAACTCTCTTGAGAACATTAATCTCCTTCAATAAATTCACAACTTGCCTTTATCCAGAGGACGACACTTCTCTTGTGAAACAAATACATCATTCTTCCTTAAAAATAAAACCTGCCATCAACCAGAACCAATCTAGGTCCATGAATCAGTCGGGGCCAGCAGCACGGATATAAAAGTGGCCAGCGCTCTGGCAACATTACTATCTCGTCTGTCAAATCTGCTACTCACATGCTCCAATAAGCCTACCAAAGAAAAGCCCCAAGGTTACCTCATGCCCTAAATCCATCCAATTTAAAAAGCATGGGCTTAATCAAGACAAACTACTTCTGGAATACAAAAATCATCCTAAGACTAAGAAATTCCATGTGATTATCCCTCATGTTGAGACTATTTTTAGATCCCCAAATGCCTTTCCAATTCTGCATTTTCTTGATCTTTGATGTTGATGTCAATAGCACCATCTAAACATACTGCTGTGTTCATCTTTCCAGAAAAAAAAAAAAAAAAAAGATGCCCCGCGCAGAGCTAATAATCAAGTCGAAATGGCAAGTCACGTGTGCCATGAACTTAAGCTTCTTCCTCCCAGTCTACTCCTTTGGCCTCACCCATCTTGAAACCCAAAAGAACCAATTGAGTTTAAAAATACAGATCCAGGGGGCGCCTGGGTGGCTCAGTCAGTTAAGTGTCTGGCTCTTGATTTCGGCTCCGGTCATAGTCTCTCTTTGGGGAGATCGAGCCCCACAGTGGGCTCTGTGCTGACCATGCAGAGCCTACTTGGGATTCTCTTTTTCTCCCTCTTGGCCTCTCCCCCACTCTCTTTCTCTCTCAAAATAAACTTATATATATATATACACACACACACACACACACACACATATGTATACGTTTTATATATGTATATGTACGTGTGTGTGTGTGTGTGTGTATATATATATATATATATATATATATATATATATATAATCTCCATCCAATACTCAAACATTACTGGTGAACATATAAAATGTGGAAAACAAAAAGCCACCGTGGAAAGCAGTTTTTACGAAGCTAAGTATAAACTTACCATACAACCCAGCAATTCCACTCCTGCGGGATCTTGCCAAGAGAAATGAAAACATATGTCCACACAAAGATTTGTACACAAATGTTGATAGCAGTATTCATAATTGCAAAACAAGTGGAAACCACTGAAATAGCTATCAGTTAGGTAAACAAAGTATGGCATTCCAACACGAAGGAATAATACTATCAAGTACTAAAAAGGAACAAAGTATCAGTACATGTTGCACCATGGATGGAACTCAAAACCATCGTGCTAAGTGATGGTCAGACATAGAAGACCACACATTATAAGATTCCATTTGTAGGACATGTCTAAAAAAGGCAAATTTATAGAGACCAAGTGGCTTAGTGGTTGCCTGGGGCTGGAAGTGGTAACAGATTGCAAATGGGCATGAGGGATCTTTTTGGGGTGAGGGAAAGGTTTTAAAACTGGATTCTGGTAATGGCTGTACAACAATAAGCTTCCAAAATTATTAAACTGTAGGTTAAAATTGGTAAATTTTATGAAATATACTCATGGGTCAATGAAGCCGGTTTTTTAACTATCAAATACATAAAGTGAAAAAGGGGGCCATCTGCCAAGTTAGGTAGTGAAAAATGTCTTTAGAGGAAGTGAGAGGGTAGGGTTCCATTTATGGTTATATTTAATTCTTGTTTTTACACTAGAAAAACTTAATTGTCAAACATTGGCTTACCGCAGATTTCATCGGTTCTCTTACTTTCAAAATGGGGAGGACTTGGACTCCACATTCTGGAATGTTGGAAATGTCATTACAGAGATCACAATGGTTTTGTTTGGACTGTTCAATTTCTTTACCCATATATCCAGGGCCTCAAATACGTTTCAGAACAAGGGAAAAATATGTTAATAACTCAGATTCCATGTCTTAGGGCCCAGGAGCAGGACTAGAGGGTAGATGCAGAACACAAAAATTATTTCTGCTGCCCAACGGTCATGTTTGGACATTACTTGAACATCGTGCATTCAAAAAAGAATGTTCCTCATCTCGGTCCAACAGGGGTGGTGGGGGCTGCTCACTTGAAGGCAGGGCTCATTTCCTTTGACATAATGGGGTTACTTTGCATGCTGCAGTGCCCTGCCTTCTTCTGACAACCGCACCCCACCTCCTTTAAAAAAAAAAATCCCTCCAAGGTGTCACCCTCCTCCGACCTGGCTGTTTTCTGACCATGGGTACTCCCTGAGAGATGGGAATGTGTCTTCGGCAAGGCTACTAGGAGATTCTCCCTGGGATTTCAGGAGGAGGGTAGAGGTAGGGGACAGGGGAGGGAGAGAAGAGGGAGGAAAAGGAAGGGAGACAGGAAGGGAATGAAAGGGGGTGACAGAGAAGGAGGGAGAGACCTTCCTCTCTGGTGGAGAAATGGGAAAGCATGGGCCTGGCAGCAGCCCCAGCCGGGTACAGAGAGCTGGTTTGAGAAAAGAACCAAAAAGGTCCCTGAGGGCCTGAAGGGGCTTCTACCCTTTGAGCACAGGATTTGGGGTCACATGAGTCAGGACACTCTCCTTGTAGCCCAAGCTGGGTGTCTGTCAAAGAGACAAATCCTCATAGTGGATCTTGCTCAGGCTGTCATCTTGGATGCCACAGTAAAAGGGGACCTAGAACTTCAACATTTCTGTCTGATCACCTCCTTTCTGAAGTCAGGAGCTAAATTCACTTCAGGGACCTCCAGAAGCGAAATACACACTCTTTGGAGTCAAACTGGGCTGAACACAACAGATGACCTACAACGTTCCCTGTTGAACCCACAGGTAAGGAAGAGCAATTTTATCATTCATTCCTTTGGCTATCAGCTGCTCCCTGGTGTATTCTGCCCCAGGCAGCAGGCCCTGGCCCACCCCCACCCCATGTACTCCATGCTGTATTCACCTCCAACACTGCAATCACCCCAGAAGACCTCTGCAGCAGGCCCAGCGTGGGTCTTTGGGCTATTTCCATTCCGAAAGGCTGTGCTGCTCTTTGACTCTTCTACAGGAACCAGCCAACAACGAAAAGAATCACAATTAACTGGACACGAATAGCATTAGACTATTTTAAACCCTCATGAAATAAAAAGCCACCATAACAGCTGGGTCCAAGAGGGACCCCGTGCTGCCAATGAGGTGCACCTGACCTCCTCTGCTCCACGGGGGACCTGGGTGCACAGAGCTGAGGGGGACCGGGGAGGGAGACCGGGAAGCTGCTTGGAGCTGAGGCTAAGGAGGAATAAGGAAAACCTTGAGGATAGGTGGGAACAAGGGGAAAGGAGCAGGGCACTGGGGCGGCTCAGCTGGACCAGGAGGCCTCGGGGCGCAAGGATAATCCTCCAGGCAGTTAATCCTTGAATATCGCTGAAGATGGGATATGCAAACATGCTGCCAATCACCCCAATTTATTCTAAACAAGACACCTGGAAGAGAAGCCTAATGGGGTGGCTCAATCAAGGCACCATACCCCAGGGGCTATGCGAGCCTGGATCTGCCACACCCCTGCCCTGGCAGTGCGCAAGAAGAGCCTCTCCAACCTTTTCCCATTAGTCTGTTCCGTGTCTGTGCCAGATGGGGGCCCTAGAACCACCTGCCTAGTGAAGACAAACTCTTAACTGAATGCGAAACCCTGGCCCTTCTATCAATTTCCGACTACTTTCTGTGTTTAGGGATAAGAAGCAAACAGCTTTCACATGAAAGATAGCACTTCCATTAACGGTAACAAAGATGAAACATTTTTCCCCCTACGCCCCAGACATCCACAGACCAACATGCCTTATATGTGACACCAGGAGGATTTACAGGGTAAAAATATCATGGCTAGGCAAGAACTTGCAATTTAAGGAGAAAAAGAAGAAACCGATGCTGTTTTATTTATTCTTAGGCACTGAATCCCAACTACCGGCCAAGTACATAGGGGATGTAGAAATGTGGCTCATACACCATCCTGCCTACAAGAGGGGAAAAAAATAAATAAAAAAATAAATAAAGGTCTATGTAGATCAATGCACTTGCACAGAAGCACAGACATACAGATTTGTACACCCAACACACAATATCCATTATAGCACATGTAATCAGTTTTTGATTTACCTCTAAAGAAATGCTGAAAGATAAGGGCAAAATCCCAGATAACTGGGTAAAGACACAGGGAAGCTGAAATGTGTTTACTGAAGGCATTCCAGGTGTCAGGTGTGCTAAGGTCACAGGATCCACAAAATGACATATTGTTAGATCAGTTCAGTCCAATACATGTGACTACCGAGCATCTGAAATGTGACTAGTGCACACTGGTGTGCCCTGTAAGTGGAAAACACACAACACATTTCAAGGACTCACTAGGAAAAACAAACGTCAACTATATCATCAGTAAGTTTTACATTGAATGCATATTGATAACATTCTGGACACACCAGGTCAAAAAATATATCATTACAATTAATTTCATTTGCTTCCTTTGCTACTAGAAAACTCAAAATGACCTACGTGGCTTGTATTTGTGGCTTATGTTTCTGTTAGGTAGCGAGGACTGAAGATTTTCCCTTCAAAAGACTGCGATGGCACATCCACTCAGTGACAGCAGCACCTTATTACTACTACTAAGGCAGGCAGAAAATTAAGCAGAAAATGTCTATGTTACCATGTCACGTTTAAGGTGCACTTAATACCATAAACTCGTACAACTCAGGTCTGGCCAATACTCCAAGTTCATGATAGAGAATGCTGTACATTAAAAGATTCACTCTGTCACATGCAGGAGGAAGAAAGATGGTCCAACTGTTTCACTTCACTCCAGACTGCCGGACCTCTGCACACACTCAACTGGTACTCTGTTCCATGAGGTTCAGAACATAGATTTTTGTCTAGCAACAGCTGGACGATTTTCCAAAGCCTTCCATAGGGAATTTCACTTCCTCATCAGTTTGTTCTAAGTGCCACTGACTTCGCTTTCACCGCAATGTTACGGTTCTGTGCCTGGATTAGGACCGAAACAGCACGAGTTGTCTTGTGGAACTTGAGGAACTTGTTGATGCAATTTGGAAGAAGACTGATCACTACAGACGGAAATATATCTTAACACCTGGTGGTGTGACAAGAGCAGGACTGAAGAAGGAAGTACAAGGAAAAACACACAGAAGACCCAAAGCGGAGATGAAGCAACCCCTCTCTGTTGCTATGGCAGTTAGAACAGCGGCAGTAGAACCATAATGGCCAGTCTACCAGCACTTCTTTCAAGGTAGGCAATAAAGGGGCGCCTGGGTGGCTCAGCTGGTTAAGCATCCGACTTCGGCTCAGGTCATGATCTCACAGTTCAGGAGTTCGAGCCCAGCATCTGGCTCTGTGCTGACAGCTCAGAGCCTGGAGGCTGCTTCCAATTCTGTCTCTCTCTCTCTCTCTCTCTCTCTCTCTCCCTGCCTGCCCGCCTGCCCCCCCCCCCCAGCTTGTCTCTCTCTCAAAAATAAACATTTAAAAACAAATTAAAGGTAGGTTGATAAAGAACATGATTAACATTAGCAATTAGAGTAACAGCCACAATAGTGGTCATTTCCTTAAATGATTACCTTGCAAAATTTTATTTTACTTTGCAAAAAAATGTTTTTTGACTATTTCATTATAAGTGAGTATTTTCTCATTTAATGCTTTTACCACTTTGGAATTAGATGCTGTTGTCAGATTAGGAAACTGCCATCCAGACAGTTGATTTTGCCAAAGTGGCACAGTTTATAAATGAAGGAAGTTGGATTTAAACTCAGCTTCCAGGCCCAAAACAGGTCACTGGGCTGCATATGAAATGCAGCACTAATAATAATTGTCAAACAACAACAACAAAGTTTGGCCAACAGACCAACCTTTTTATTACTTAAAAAAAAAAAAACAGTTGCCTTTAAAGATGGAACAGTGCTCAGATCTGCTGCTGCCACATACGGAGCTCCTTCTAAGAAGTCTGAGTGGAGCAACTTGAAAAAGGCATTCTTCTGGCTGTTTGCCCTCACTCACACACCCCTGCCTCATTCCAGGGGAGGGTAGCATTTTTACTTCTTTGTCTTCTTCATTTGCAGAGCATATGTGTGACAAGAAAATTTAAGGAACT
The DNA here is from genome assembly GCF_016509475.1 of Prionailurus bengalensis. Taxonomy (NCBI): domain Eukaryota; kingdom Metazoa; phylum Chordata; class Mammalia; order Carnivora; family Felidae; genus Prionailurus; species Prionailurus bengalensis. The sequence goes on from NC_057343.1 coordinate 213,003,409, forward strand.
CACCAGTCAAAAATCCCTTTTCCATATAGCTTTGTTAAAGATACCAAGTCAGTAACAGTGAAAATGTAAAGACGATTACAGACCAGTGACATGGCTATCTTGAGCTGGGAAACTACAGATTTGGGTGGAGGTTTCCATGTTTTGGTAACAATTTGCAAAAGCAGAACTTCTAGATACTTAGACGCATCCTTGTGATTACAGCATTTCTGCTCCTTAAGAAATTATTCTAATATCCTGTGTAACAGCTCTTGCCAAGGTATAAAAAATGAAATATTACAATTCTTCAGAATTAAAAGCACCAAGAGTATAATCAAAGTGGAATCCTAGGGGCGCCTGGGTGGCTCAGTCGGTTGGGCGTCCAACTTCGGCTCGGGTCATGATCTCGCTGTCTGTAAGTTCGAGCCCCACATCGGGCTCTGGGCTGACAGCTCAGAGCCTGGAGCCTGTTTCGGATTCTGTGTCTCCCTCTCTCTCTGACCCTCCCCTGCTCATGCTCTGTCTCTGTCTCAAAAATAAATAAAACGTTAAAAAAAATTTTTTTTTTAAAAAGTGGAATCCTAAAACACATTGCCCAACCAGACAGGAATGGGGCAGAGAGTACAGGTGTTATTTGTTATTTGTTATTTGAAGCACCCGCAACCCCCGGCAGGCAGCCACCTGAGCCTGAAGCAGATATCACTAGGATAGGGTGAGCCACTCTTTCTGTTTTCCCTTGCCACCTTGGACATAAACACCCGCTTGCCAGGTAATGAGAATAAAATGCGCTTTGTTCCAAGGGGTATGCACTTGAAATAATCAGGAGCGGTTTTAAAGAAGAGGAAGAAAGCAAGCTTGCTGCCAAACAAGACACTAACAGCAACACAGCCATCAACAGATTGGCCCCGAGACAGGCAAGGAGAGGAGTCATTTTGAGGAAATCTCTTTCTGGCTTTCGGAGGCTCTGGAGGAAAATAATAGAGAAAGTAAACAAACGGCACACGAAACATGGCATAAAGTGGTATAACACAGAAAGAAACTAATTAGAGGATTTGGTCAAGATTGCTGAATGGGGGTATACATAAGGTTAGTAGCAGAAAGGAGTTTCTTCTTAAAAGATCTCCTAGGAAATCCTGAACGGTATACAGGATTGGTCATAGTTTCTCTACCTATATTTTAAATAGTTTTTCCCAACTTACAAAAAGCTCACAGGAAGGAAATGTGAAACTTTTGTTTAATCAGGAGAGAGACAGAATATAGCTTCACCTCTTCCCCACACGCCCTTCTCCAATCTAAGTTCACAAATACAAAGATCAAGAAGGTTCTGAGAGCATTCGAAGCATTGCCCCCATCATAAATGTGGATTGGGTGGCCCTGAAAGAAGACTCAACTGGAGAGAGTGGCTACTCACCACCACCCAGCCCTGCGTGAAGATCTCCTGACGAGGCTGACCCAGGACCTCAGGGCCCCTTCGATGCTTCCTAGGGCCCCAGCATATGTTTATGCCCAGGCCCTAGCTTGCATTTTAATTTTGGCTGCCTTCTATGGAAGGAAAAGGCAACCCACTGTCCATAAAGTTTGGCTCACAAGTTCCCACATCCTCTGGGCGGCCGGGAAGAGACCACGCCAAGCAGTGAAGTGACTACCGGTCATAATCATCCAGGGCAAGTTAGTGCTCTCCATTTTTGAAAAATGATCAATTGCCAACATGTCAACTTTCATAGGAGGAGATGGTCAAGTTAAATGAGCAGTCTTGTCCAATTAAGAGACTCAGCACAGAAGTTAACTCACTGGAAAAGCTTGACAAATATTTGTTCATGTGATTCTTGCTCAGCAGTATGCTAAGGGGCTGGGTTCTGGTACCTTCTGACCTTCATGTCCCTGCTCAATGCCATTTGCCTCCCGGGATTCCCACCAGAATCCAACCCAGCTTGTCCAAGTCTACACCAGTCTTCTTCATGGGCATCAAGTAATTAGCTACATATAGGACTCCTACGGTCACGGTCTACATCACAGAGACAAAAGTACAACACTTAGAAGCCCTGTGCTACGAGCAGCCAGAATGGAGGTTCATCTGGCTCTGCCTCTTAATGTGCCACCTTCTAAGGGGTCATTTCACTTCCCCAGGCCCCAAACCAGCTGTGAAAGGAGTTCTCCCACCACTTTATCCCAACCATAGTCTGCCCTGTACTATAGTGGACTGCAAATGGGTTAACCTGGTTAAAACTGTAAGCCCCTTGAAGGCAGGTATCATCCTTCACGTACGAATCTTCTAACACTCAGTGATTCTATCAACATGGACTGCTCACAGTCCATGTAACAATGAAGAAGACCAGCCTTGACCTCCAAAAGCCGACAGCCAGGAGCACAGTACCTGGTGCACCGAAGGAGCTCAATTCAATTAAACTGACTCATAGAGGCTGCATCGCTTGCCCTGTAACAGGCAGGTATGTTATCCCCTTTGGCCCGATTTTGACTAAAGAGACCGATGATGTCACCTAAGGTGAACAGTGACAGAATAAGCTCCCTGCATGGGGCTAACAATGGCAGTATCTGCTCCGGTGTCTGCTACCTCCCTCAGAAGGACGACTCTCTGGGAGCGCAGGCAGCCAGCTGAGGGTCAGCTCCCTGTCTTCCTCAGGTTTCCTGGAGGAAGCCCCATCAGGCTGGGAGGCCAAGATGAGCAGACAGACAGTGTGTTGGGAACATTTCCTCCACTGGACTGAGCAAAGATTTATCCCGTGAGCTGGGGAGTAGGGTTAGGTGTGGCCCAGGGACATCTTAGTTCCATACTGCCACAGCAAGGGAGGGAGGTGCTGTCCCTGGAAAGCGGAAGACCATCCAGACCCAACACTAGACCAAGAAATAGGTGGTCCTTGGGGTGAGAAACTCAAGACCCTCCTTAGAATTCATCAGAGCTCTGTGATATAGTCAGACTACTGATCCACTCATTACTTCTGAAGAGCATTTTATTGCACCCAGTCCAAACAGTTCCTAAAAATGGTCAGTGGCATGTCAACTGGTTGGCAGAGCAACCAGTGACTGGTTTTCCGACTGAAGGTGTAATTCTTTCCACTCACGTATGACAGGTTATCAGGTCTGGGGATAGTGGCACATGATAGAAAATAAACCCTTGTAATTATACTCTTGATCCCTAAGAGGTAGCTGTTAAAGGTAAACAGCACAAATTCAATAGTGGTTTTCTAGGTGCTTTCAACAGATCTTGAGATTTTTGCTTTTTTTTTAAGTTTATTTTGAGAGAAAGAGGAGAGAGCACAAGTGGGGGAGGAGCAGAGAGAGAGAGGAAGAGAGAGAGGAAGAGAGAGAGGAAGAGAGAGAGGAAGAGAGAGAGAGAGGAAGAGAGAGAGAGAGAGGAAGAGAGAGAGAGAGAGGAAGAGAGAGAGAGAGAGGAAGAGAGAGAGAGAGAGGAAGAGAGAAAGAGAGGAAGAGAGAAAGAGAGGAAGAGAGAAAGAGAGGAGAGAGAGAGAGAGGAAGACAGAGAGAGAGGAAGACAGAGAGAGAGGAAGACAGAGAGAGAGGAAGACAGAGAGAGAGGAAGACAGAGAGAGAGGAAGACAGAGAGAGAGGAAGACAGAGAGAGAGGAAGACAGAGAGAGAGGAAGACAGAGAGGAAGAGAGAGAGAATCCCAAGCAGGCTCTGCCTGGTCAGCTCAGAGCCCAACGCGGGGCTTGAACTCACAACCACGAGATCACAACCTGAGCCAAAGTCGGATGCTTAACCAACTGAGCCACCCGGGGGCCCTTAGATCTTGGGCTCTTAATCTGGGGAGTCCAAAGAGGTTCATAAATGTACTTAATGCAGGGATTTCCATGCTCTTGAGACCGACAAAGATTATGAATGTACAGCATCCCTGTATATAGGTGAAACTCTCCCTAGGAAAAATGGTCCAAAAGCTGTATCAGATTTGCAAATGTGTACAAAACATTTAGATATCACTGCTAAGTGGCCTTTTCTGGTTTGCAAAGTGGACTCCTCTTGGAGGAAAACATTTTCCTCTGTGCTGCCCGAGAGCAAAGGGAAGCTGTTCAGCCTTACATTCATTACCAGCACACTCTGCCAGAGTTCCTTTTTCTGGCTGACTTTCCCTCACTGCCACCAACAAAAGAACTGGACAGATGTAGTGAACAGTCTCATAGATGCTGCTGTGGCTGTTTTGTAGTCATTTACACTTTGAGAAGAAAAAAACAGGGGCATGTCAGCGGCTCAGTCAGTTAAGCATCACACTCTTGATTTCAGCTCGAGTCATGACTCACAGTTCCTGAGTTCAAGCCCCACATCAGACTCCACATGCACACTGAGCCTGCTTGGGATTCTCTCTCTCCCTCTCCGCCTCTCCCCCACACACTCTTTCAAAATAAATAAACTTAAAGGACATTATTATAAAAAAAAACATTCCAGATTTAGCAAACCAAACTCATCTAGAAATCATAAAAAAAAAAGCAAAGAGAAGACCAATTTTGTTGTTACAAATCGCCATGCCTAACAGGGATAAGAAAAGTTGAGTTTTCTTTAATGATTGTGAGGGAAAATTGATTAAGTTGAGGATGAATGGCTTATGTTAGCTTGATAATAAACTTTGGTGTTCAGCAAATATCAATCTAAGGAGAAAATAAAAATAGTCTATGTTTTCTCCCACTGTACAAGTAAACTTCTTAGACTACAACCAACTTTTCTCACAAGCAGATTCTGTGGTGACGAATGGTCATGGTATTTACATAGCAAACCAATGTATATCCAGTGAGCACCATTCACTACAGAAGAGATTGGACTAGACAGCAGGTGAGGTTAGAGGAGGTGACCCACCACACATAACCCACTAGAATAGCAGTCAAAACACAATGCACAGACTTTTCTGAACGGTGGACATGTTTCTTGAACACAGGGGAGAAAACAAAGGCTTAGAGAGGTAAAATGGCTTTGTGTGGGGAGAAAGGAGACCTGCATCTTCTGAACCTCAACCTGCATTTTGCTATCTCCACTCCTCTTCCCTATCTTTTGATTATTAAATTCTAGACTAGGACAGCTAAATATCTGATGACCTCCATGAAAGGCTTTATGCACACCTGTGCATGTGTGTGTGCGCGCGTGTGTGTGTGTAATTCAGTAAATGTTAATCACCTACTATGTGACAGATATGCTACTGGACACATGGAATATAAAACTGAAGAATGAGGCAGACTTCTTCATTCAAATAGAGTTTGTTTTAAAATACATGGTTAAGTCTATAAAGTTACTTATTAAAATACTAAATTTACTGATACCGATCAGTGAGTCTGATGTTGAAGACTAGTTTTTTGTTCACTGTAGATGGCTGGAGTTGGGAAACTGATGGTTGATTAACAATCCTCTTGTGGGGCGCCTGGGTAGCTCAGTTGGTTAAGAGACTTTGGCTCAGGTCATGATCTCCTGGTTTGGGAGTTCGAGCCCCGCGTCGGGTTCTGTGCTGACAGCTCAGAGCCTGGAGCCTGCTTCAGATTCTGTCTCCATCTCTCTGCCCCTCCCCTGCTCATGCACTGGCTCTCTCTCTCTCTCAAAAATAAACACTACAAAAAATTAAAACAAAAACATAACCCTTCTCCTTCATTAAACCACCTACACTTTTCAGCTCATGGGTACTAACCCAAAAGGAAGAAATTTCTAAATCATGTAGCATCTTGAGACTAATCAAATTATTGTATGCTTACAGTTTTCAGCTTGAAGTGTAACCCTATCTGGGTCCATAATAAACTGATTTCTTCCAGTATCATTTTATTACAGAGGATACAATGGTTGTACTTCGATACACTAGTTATTTTTTTGTAAAGGATACCATCAGTATCATATACCCATATAGTTAACAGGAAAAAAAAAAAAAACAACCCTAGACTCCTTTTCTCTATCACCCACTTAAAATACACCCAAGAGGCCTTTGATATATTTAGTTTTGTTTTGTCAACTCCTATATTCATCATGCAAGGTAGAGAAAATTCAGTTGGCTTCTAGCAAAATAAAGCACGACACTAGAACAGTGAATGTTTTTAATAAAATTAAGGATTTAAGGATGTGACAATTTTAAAAGTATTTCTAGGTACCCTACTATATATTGGTTGCTTTTGGATCTTCAGATTAAGGTCATCTCCCTCCCCCCCAACAAAAATTCACCATGAATGTAGTTAGCGATGATGAGTATACCCTCCACAAACAATTCAGAGAAACACACTTTCTATTCTTGGAAATTCAGTGTAGTTGGCATTGAGACCATTCCTGGGCTGTCTGTACAGATGCTGTGTGGATAGGAGAGTCAGTCTTCCACATTTAAAATGTTGGAAAGCTAAGTTATCAAGAAAAGCAAAGATGGGTGTGCTTCCAAATGTTACTTACGTTTTCATCTGAATTCAGGTTTAGGCAAATGTTGGCAGAAAAAAATAGGAAGACAAGTACTCTGTAGGATAAATCACACAGATTTAAATAGAGTACTTTCTTTCTAAGATGTATATATTTTTTTATCTTAGGACATCTTGGGGGACTCAGTTACAGCTGTGGAACCACCAGCACCATTAAGGATATCCACAATGTACTAAAAGAGAAATTCTAAGTAGAAAAACCTATAAAGAGCATTATATCCATTCATCCAAACATTTGAGTACCTACTATTTGTCAACACTGCTCTAGGCACTAAGGATACAGCAGCAACAAAAGACACAAGATCCGTGCCTTTGCAGAGCTTGTGTTCTCCTAATGAGACGAATATGTACCAAAATATATGGCAAGCTAGAAGGTGTTAAGCGCCATGGAGAAAAAAAAAAAAAAAGACAGAAGAGGGGCAGGGCATGCTGGGAGCTGATGTGACACACACCTGAGTGAAGACCTGGGGTACTGAAGGGCACAGCCACGGAGAGGATCTAGAAGGGTGGTCTAGACAGTGGGACAGCAAATGCGAGTGCTGAGGCAGGAATGTGCCTGGCGATTTGGAGGGATAATGAGGAAGCCCAAGTGTTTAAATGCCTTAAATTGCTTCCAGATTAAGGGGTTACAATTTGGGGCAAAATGTCAACACATTTTCATAAACTCTTAGAGCAAGAACATGCCTTTGCAAATGCTTGCTAAAACTACTTAATCTTACCAAGCTTGAAGAAATGAGGAAGGGAAGCTTGAGTGGGTAATCCAAGGTTACACCACTGGTGACGCCTGAGAAAAGCCTTTGGAACAAGTATCCCAAACTCAGCACCACAGTCTGTCTCAGACTTCAACTTTATAATTAAGAGGCTCTGTTCCTCCTCAAAAAAACGAAATTATAAAAAACAAAATAATCCAACTAAGAATCTTAAAGCTGAAAATAGATCAAGTTCACTTTTTTCACTCAACAGATAAGAGAGACCCTATGTACACCCTAAATTTTTGGTGAGGAATGAAATAATAAATGCAGCATTACCTAGACCCGATCTCCCAGCAATTCATGGGATAGGTGTAGAACAGAAACCAGTCTCTAATAGCTTATAATAGCACTGTTCGTTATATTTTAAAAAAAAAAAAATGGAAACAGATCAACTGCCCTTAGTAGAAAAAGTGTAACGGTGAAAAATTGGAAACATTCTAATTTTCTCTTTGCAAGGGATTAGTGTACTACCATTTATTTCTATGCTGGAATTCTCTGTAGCAGCTCAATAAGAGTTACATGGACCTCAACACATAATGACATTTAAAAATGCAAGGGGTGTGTACATAGACTTATGCCATTTGTGTAAAATATTAAATACACAAGCTCACAGATATTGCTTATGGACATATAATATACAGAAATACCAAAACGTGCTTGGAAACTACGAATCTAACTTCACTTTAGTGGTCACCCGAAGACGGAGGAAGTGGAGGAAGAGTGGATAAAACACTTCAGTTGCAGTTTTATTGGTGGCGATATGAAACAAATAATGGACATATTAGCAACTTTTAAACATAAGTAGTGGCCATTTTTTATGTGTGAAATATTTCCTACTTAGTTTTATATTGAAAGGAAAAAAGAGAGACAAAACTCCTCCATCATATTCCATTAACTGCAAGCCAAGTTTCCTTAACCTCCAAACCTCAGTTTCTTCACCTTTAAAATGTCAGTGACACTAAGTGTGCCTGCCTCAAAGAGGATTTGGGAAGCGGTGGCCTGGAGACAGTGCTTCAACGTCAGGGGCACAATCATGCCCCTATTTAGTCCCCATGGCCCAGCACCCATTCTTTCTATTCAATTTCACAAATAGCAGTAAGATTTTTCACAACAGGGTTATAACCACCATCACCACCAACCCCCCAAAAAGAGTCATAAAACAAGTCTAAGGTGTGTAAAGGATACAATAAATTAATGAATGAATGAGTTAACGAAGCATCTCAAAGAATGGAGAGGAAAAAACCTGGGATCTCCCAGCAGAGGACCACCTTTCCCAATGCAACTGTTATGCAAACACTGGTTGAAAATTATAAGAACTGGATAAGTTTTCTCACATTAAAGTCTACTATCTTACAAAAGGCCATGGAGGAAAAAAATGACACTGGTTAGGCATCATTAAGAAAAGATGATCAGATGACATCCATCAGTAATAAAACTCCCAGCCACACCTGTGAACAGCTGGGGGGCAGGGCAACCAAAATCCTCCCTGTGATGCACTCGCCCTTCTCCAACTTTGTGCAAACCACAAGGTGAGGCCCTGAGAGCAGCATCTGCTGAGTCCTACTGATGGACAGACCAGTTCCTCCCCCTGCCAGGCCCTTACAGTCTTGAGATCACATTCTCCAGAGAACTGGCAACGTCCGCATCCCAGCCAGCTTAGCATTCTCCTCTCGCGGAAGGAGAGCCGAGACCCTGCCAAATCACCTGGCAACCTGCGGCCACGAGAAGCTGCTGGTCTTGGTGGGCGGCCTTGAGCCCCCAGATATGCCCGGACCATTGGAAATAAAGTTGCGCTGACTGGGTTCCCTGGAGAAGCGCAAGCCTGGACAGACAGCCCAGGCCCCAGCCCCTGGGAGGTCACTTAAAACTTCTCCACTTCACACTGGGCTCCATCCATTCAGTCTGCTGCCTCCCCGGGCTCCGGGACCCCACCCCCACCCACAAAAGGGGAGAGATCCACACGAAAAGGAGAGCGTGAACCAGAAGGCAGCAGACGAACCCTAAAAACTGCAGAAACTTAAGCGCGGACACAAACCTGCTCAAGCCCGCCGCCAAGGGAAGGCAGGTTAGAGTGGGTACCCACCCACCTGGGCAGAGGTAGGGACAGATGGCGGGCGAGCGCCCCTAGCCCGAAGTCCCAGCTGCCGCCCCGTGTGCGCCCGAACTCCAGCATCCCGCCTCCCGGCCTTCCTAGAAGCTGAGGCGGGGAAAAGGACACGAGGAGCGAGGGGCTCTAGCAGGCCCGGTGTAGCTTCGCCTGCACCCCTGGGCCAGCCAAAGGGCTCCCTAGAGTCAGAAAAGGAACAATAGCGGAGCCTCGGTCGCCGGAGCCATCCAGAATCTCCCGCTTGCACCTTCCTCCCACCCAGCTCCTCCAAGTTCAGCGCCGAGGCGGGTCGAGCCCAGAAGCGAGGACCCGGGTGGTGGGGGAGGGTGGGGGCGCCAGGCAGGTGGGACAGGGTGCCGACTCGCCGCCCCCCCCAGGACGCCCTGCAGGGCTGGCCATTCATTCTCGCCCGCGCTCCCTCGGCCCGTCCAGCCCCGTGCCTCGCCGCTGCTGGCCTGCGAGGGGCGGTGGGGGGCAGGCAGCAGCAAAGCCCGCTCCCAACTTGGCCCGTTTCTCCCCCCACCCCCGCTCACTTAGATCCCCACATCCTCCTCTCCCTCTGCAGACAGCGGGCGGCCGGCGGCAGACAAGGGAGTGGTGGCGGGACCCTCGCTGCCACCCCGCTAAGCCTCTCCACCGGGCGCGCCGTCCCTCGCCGGAGCCCCAGACACAAAGGCGGGGCCGCGAGCCGGCTCCCCGCTCCGGGAAGAGCCTCCCGACTCGCGGCGCCGCGCACTCACCCCATCCAGGCGGCGGCGGCAGCTCCCGGGCCGCGCTGGCTGCGCCACTCGGCCCGCCGCTTCCCCAGGAAAACGCGGCCGCCGGGCTCGCTTCCTGCTCGGCTTCCTGCGCCTCGGTCCCTCCTCCTCCCCCGCTGCGAGGGTCAGTGGGCGCCACGGCTCCCGGGCTGGGCCGGCGGGGCGGGGGCAGCGGCAGCACCACCACGTGGCCGCCCGGCGCCGGCCCCCGCCGACCTGGATCCAGCGGGAGCGAGAAGGGAGGTGCTCGCCTCTCCCCTCCCCTTCCACCCCGCGCGGCCCCAAATTCCGCGAGTCAGGTGACCCGGCCCCGCGCTGCGGCCGGGACCCGCGGGGGGTGCCGCGGGCGTTCCCTGCGGACTTTTCGTTTTCCCGGGATCGTGGACCCTTCACCGCGGACGTGTCCCATCAGCATCACCGTCACCTGAACTTACTGGGAAACACCCGTGCTCGCACCCCCGGGTTTGGGACGCGTGAGATCCCGAATAGTATTCATTTCTGGCCAACCTCCAAAGTCGTCTGTGGTCGTGGGGCTGTGCCAGAAGTCACCGATCCAAGCGCCCACTTAACCACAGTCCAATCGGGTATATTTTCCAGAGTTACTGAACAGAAAGGGAACTAGAATCCGCTCATTCTCTGGACTGGCTGGAGTGACTGCTAACGCTCATCAGGTGGCAAGAGAAAACTACAGGCGTGAAGGGTTGCTCGGCTCGGGAGTTAGGAGAAATCTACCGCCTGAACGGAGAGGCACGAGTGGGGGACGTCCTCAGAGCGGTGTCCGGGATGCTCCGAGGGAGGGTCTTACCGCCCCATCCCCGCAGCGTCTCTCCCTTCTCCAGCCGGCTAAAACCGGCGTTTGAGTCTTAATGGCCTCCTCCTGTAATTCCAAGGATTTCAGGGCTCTCCACCTACTCATTAATTTGGGGCTGCTTTTCCATTCATCCTAGTCTGGCTAACCAGCTACGACTTAGAAAGTCTTTATTCACCATAGCCCCTCCCTTCCCCAGGTTAACTCTGCCTCCTTAACGCGGGGCAGGAAGCCTTCTAGAATAAATGACACGAGTCCTTTCTGGTGGGATCCACTGTAAGTCATTTGAACTTCAAGAAAAAAAGATTAATTCCAACGGAAGTGAAATTCACCCCAGCATAGTTCAGTTTTTAACGTCTTGGCTGTATCTTGATGGCCTAGACTTTAGAATTTGTCTTCCCCGCCCCCCAAGGGAACAGCCTTCTTTAGCTTTAACAGGTAACTTACCACATAGGAAGCAACTATGAACTGTGAAGTAACTGCAGCATGGTCTTCCTAAATCATACATCAGAGATTCTTTCGAAAAGTGATGAATAGCCTGTTTAAAGCAAGACACACACTCCTCTTCCTGTCCTTTACCCCTCGTGAATAAAATGACAGGCAAACGTTGTGTTTGTTTAGTGCTGGCAATTTCTACAATATGGTTTTTCATTACGGTTCACACTTCAGGTGTACTGTAGGAGAGTGGGGGAGACAGACCCTGCCACTTGTGGGCTTTTTGTTCTGCTTTTAGCAGATCAGTCTCCTTCAGAGACAGCTGAAAAGGTGGACTTTGGAATATGGTACAGGGTATATACCATGCCCCCTTGAAAAGCAAACGTGTATGTATCCTGCAGGAACAGTTGACAAGTCGAAGGAGTTAATATCGAACAACATTAAACAATTATTTTTCTTTTACACCACAATGCAGCATCCCAGCCACTTACCTCTGAGTGCGCCTGCCTATGTCAGCTCTGTGGCTCCTGTGGGTGGCTTGCATGCTTATTCTCCTTGGCATATAACCTCACCCTCAGACATCAGCAAGTCCAACTCTGGTGTGGGGTTGCTGTGGAGGGAAGGACTCTTATAGTTAGGCTGATACGCCAAGATCCTTTTCCAGATCCCTCCTGCCCCTGAAAATTCAAACACCTGATTCAGACCACAGCTGAAGTTCTGCCATCTGCAGAGGAATTGATGGTCAAGTATGGTTTGGAACAGAATCTTCTCATTGGTGGGGGTTTGTATGCTCTTTGCCCAGGCCTTTTAGAAATGCTACCTCGGGGCGCCTGGGTGGCGCAGTCGGTTAAGTGTCCGACTTCAGCCAGGTCACGATCTCGCAGTCTGTGAGTTCGAGCCCCGCCGTCAGGCTCTGGGCTGATGGCTCAGAGCCTGGAACCTGTTTCCGATTCTGTGTCTCCCTCTCTCTCTGCCCCTCCCCCGTTCATGCTCTGTCTCTCTCTGTCCCAAAAATAAATAAAACGTTGAAAAAAAAAAGAAAAAAAGAAATGCTACCTCATTCAGGGTACATGGAATACGCCCTTTAATGGAGAGCAGGCCCATGTGAAAAGGTTTGAGAAGGCAGTAAGGATAAAATGATCATCTAAACTGCATAAAAAGTGGGTAAAACCTCTTTGGGAAGAACAACATGTTGTATTTTAATAGGGGTGTTACTGCCAAATCAAGGTAACTGTAGTGTAATAAGAACAGAGACCATGTTCCTAACTTGCCATTTGAACTTCACCAAATGTTTGAATCTCTCTTGGCCCCACTTCCCGAATCAGTAAAAAAAAGAACACTGAAATACATGGCCTCTGAGAAGTTTTTCAGATCTAACATCCTGAGCCCATTCTCTTAATTTGAAGAGCCATCGCAAGCTATTTTGTTGTTACACTCTATGGCAAAGCATCATTCTCTAATTGTTTTAGCAGGTCAGTCTCATACCGACAAGATTCCAGACTCCTGAGAGGGTTGCCATCCAGGATCCATGGAATTCATTGATTGGTAGGGTCAAATTTTCATTTTTGAGATTAAAAAATGTCACATTCCTTATTTCTTGCTCCCTTGCTTATCAGTATTGTTTCTCCCCGGATTAGGAACGTCTTAAGTCTGGGAAACCAAGGCTGAGACTAGTTGGGGTAACAAGAAACTGTCCCTAATAGGAGAAATAGAGATAGGCATCACAGCAGAGCCAAAAAGTAACCCTTTGCTTTATTTGGCATTTGGTTAGGATCTGACTACACTTCTGGGTCTAGTTAGAAACAGCATGATTTACAGGAATGTGGCGATATTGGCCCCAGTCCAGAGAATGGAACAAAAACACAATCAAAAGGTTGGAGGGAGAGAATTTACAGAAAAGACCCTATATATTCATAGAAAAAACACTTTTTTGTATTTTCTTAGGGATGTTTCTGAATAGGAAATTGTGACATGGGAGAATTAATAAGATAACTTTAATAAAGCATCTTAATGATTCAGTAAGACCATAGCAATAAAGTAGACCACAAACACTCAGCACTTGAAATGTCATTAGCCCAAATTGTGTTGTGCTGTGCATGCAAAATATACAACAGATTTCAAAGATGTAGGATGAGAAAAAAAAATGAAAAGTATCTCACTAATAATTTTTTAACATTAAAAAAAAAGTTTATTTATTGGGGGGGGGGGGGATGGCAGAGAGAGGGGGAGAGAGAGAATCCCAAGCAGGTTTCTTGCCATCAGCTCAGAGCCCAAGATAGGGCTCGAACTCATGAACCATGAGACCATGACCTGAGCCAAAATCAAGAGTTGGGCTCTTAACCAACTGAGCCACTGAGGCGTCCCATCTCACTAATAATGTTTATATTAATTACATATAGAAAGAGAGAATCCCAAGCAGGCTCAACGCTTAGCATGGAGCCCAACAAGGGGCTCAATCCTATGACCCCAGCTTTATGACCTGAACTGAAATCAAGAGTCTGATGCTTAACCAACTGAGCCACCCTTAAGAGGTGTCTCTTAAGATTTTACTTTTTAAAGGTTATTTTATTTTGAGAGAGAGAGAGAGGAGGGAGAGGGGCAGAGAGAGAAGGAGGATCCCAAGCAGGCTTCACACCCAGGGCAGAGCCCATCTTGGGGCTCAGTCCCACGACCATGAGATCATGACCTGAGCTGAAACCACGAGCTGGATGCTGAACCCACTGAGCCACATGGGCACCCCACTTTTTTCTTTTTAAATTGTGGTTAACTAGAAAGTTATAAATTACTATGTAGCTCACATTTTATTTCTATTGGATAAAACTGCCACAGGGGTTAATTATTAGCATCTAAGACACATTTACCAACCGCTCCATGTGAGGCTTTTTGCTAAGTGGTATATACATAACCACTGAGGCCATATACTTAATTATTCAATCTGGGACACTTTTGACACTTTTGAGAATGAAAGGGGGCAGGCAAATTCTAAACCAGCCAAGCTACTAGGAGAAAAAGCATAAATTGGAACAGTCCTGAGCAAACTGAGATGGCAGGCCACCCGAACGTTAGGTCATTTAATCTTTATGTTGGGGAGAAAGAATCTCTCTGCTCTTCAAAGTCCTTCTAGCTGGACTAAGAATCAAATTGACATGTGCCAGATTAACAGAAGAAAAATCACATTTATTTTTGGACATCCAGAGAATCCACACAGACATGAAATTCTAAGACAGCCGGGCAACATGAGGCTTCTATGAGCCAAGGAGAGGGGTAGGGGAGTGAGGACGCAAAAGACAGGAAGACCACTAGCAGGAAGATGAGAGGAGACTTTTTGAGAACAAGGTTGCCCTCTCATGGAGATAAGTTTCTTAGGTAAAAAGGAATCTCTGTTGATAGCTCTCTTCCCAGTACATCAACCCTGTAAGTGCCATTATTATCCCTTTTGGCACTTGAGGGAACTGGAGCACAGAGGGATTAAGTAACTTGCCTAAAGTCACACAGCTAATGGCAATGTTGAGATTCAAATTAGGGCAATCTGGCTCTAGAGGCTTCACTCTTGACTGCTATATAATACTGTCATCTTAAGACCTAATATAGATAGAGAATTTAATAGATGCAAAGTTTTTCTTAATGCAGCAACTTGGATGGGGCATCATCCTATTTTTACAAGACGCAGAAACTGAGTTTCAAACGGATCGGGTAACCTGCCCAAATCATAGAGCCAGAAATAGAGGCAGCAAAAATCAAAGTTTGAGATACCCGACTCCAGAGCGGTCCTCCTAACCACTACCCCATATTGTCTTCAGGCCACACTGACTTATAAAGCACTTCTGTATTGATCTTATGACTTCTCCCGGTTCTGGCAAAGGCCTGGTGGCTAAAAGGACTGGAACCCGGGTGAGATTAACCTTACAACAGGCAACAGCCACCAAAAGCTCAATCTTAGTGGCCTCTCCTTTCTCCATTTTAAGATGCTCCAAATAGCCATCATGCTGCCAGGATGGTGGGTCTGCCGTGCGTGTTAGAAATCACAGAAAATGTTCTCCCAGTAAGGTAGTGGAGGAGGGTATCACGAGCAATTCGAGAAAATTGAGAAGGCAATTACTTTGTTGCCAGAAATCTAAGCGAAAAAGTGTTCACAGAGCTCCCCAGGCAGAAGCAGTGTTACGGGATGTAAATCTACAGCTGTGACACGTGTACCTTTTCTCCTTCGTCGACGGTGGGTCACAATCTTGGCAGCCTGTTAGAACCACCTGCCTTTAAAGATCACCAATTGCCTTGGCCCCATGCCCTAGGATACTGATTAAAGTGGTCTGGTGTGGGGCCCAGGCGTTGGTATTTTATACTCTCTCCCTAGATTATCATAAAGTGGGGCTGGGCTTTATGGGCTGTTGCAGCCATGCCTGGAGCACCTGGTTCTTGGTTTAGCACTGCAAGCAAAGATGACATTGGGTGAAGAGGGTGGGGTGGCTCTGGCAGTGGGCCTTACAGGAATCAGTGCTCCAGAAGGATTTCTCGACAGAGTGGTTCTCAACCAAGCCACTGTTTTTCTCGGCCCAGTGCACTTGTTTTCTGTTACGGCATTAAACCTGAGCTCTGAAATTTTTGTCTTCTTCATTGAGATCAACCCCTGCCCGTGAGACATTTTAATTCATGCTCCTTCCTTATCCGAATAGTGCACCCATAATAAACCTGTGTACGACTCTGGCTGATGAGTTATTTTGCATCTGTTATGGCTTCTTGCTTGTGTGTTTCAAAGGCTTTGTAGTCATTTAACTTCTGTTAGTCATTTTCACTTTTCCATTTGTGTTTCTTCTCTTTAAAATCCTCAGTAGACTACACAAACTAGATTTCTTGTTTTCGAAATTGGTCTTTCAACTCTGCAAGTGAACACATTTTTAAGATTCATTTTGCACAGCAGACTGTTAGTACTTAAGATATATGACTACACTGCTGTGAAGATATTTAACAAAATTCCACAAGGCCTTTGTTTGTTTTGCCTTAATACAAATTCCTCAACTATCCAAAAATATGCACCTCAAGCAGGTTTCTCACATTCAGGATGGAGGTTCTTATAAGGTAAAATTATCATTCTTCCTTTGGCTTCTATTTCAAAGACAGCCCTGTAATTTATTGTTCTAGACTTCCTGCTTGAGTTTCAGAACAAGATTCAGACCATGAAAATGTTTTGGACTGTCCTGTGATATGCCAGAAGAGAGGAGAGGGACAGAATTGGGGGAGCCAGAGAGATCACCATGGAAATATTCCTTCAACAGAGATGAAGTGGGACAGGGAAGGTCCACAGAATCCACAGAAGCCAGCAAAAGCAGAAGCCAGAAAAGGGCCATGGTGACTTCCTCCAAAGGATTCCTAGAACCTTTAGAACACAAATGCCAAGAAGACAAATTGGCTTCACAATAATAGACCAATAAAAGGGAGGAGGGCAGAGTTCTGGTGTTAAGGATATCGAGGTCACTGTTGGCCAACCAGAGGGGAGTTTGTTCTTTAGAATTACATTAAAAGGAAGTGGTTTGGGAGGCCATTTGAGAGAACCAGAAGACTCAGTTGGCACTGACTGAGTCTGGGAAATTTGCCACCAAGAGACCCGGGGCTCTGGGACGAAGAGAAGGAGGTGAAGGTCTGAGTGGGTCTCATATTTGCTTTGTGGGCTTCTGGAAAGTATTTTAAAACATTTTTATTTAAACTTTGGCCTTAAGAGGACTCTCCATTCACATCCAACATAACTCACTCATATTAAGAAATATGAATTATGAGAACATTCAGTGTGTTTCTTTTTATCCTGATGCTCTTTCCCTGACCTAACTGCCTTCTGTTCCAAGTCAGAGCATTCTTACTTGCATGTGTGATTCGGAGGGGCAGAAAATGATTCAAGTTTATAGGTAGGTGCACCTTGAAGAAATTTTAGAAGTGTGTGAGGCCACTTCTGTGGACGAACCAGTGAGAACAGAGGATCTGTATTGGGGCAGGAATCCTCCCAGTGTGGCCTGGGGAATGGGTTTCTCCAGCCAGAAGCAACTGTCCCCTACTGCGCAGAAGTCATGATTGGCTTCCTTTTTATTTTCTCTTTGTTTTTAAACATGGAGTAACAATGAGAATTGAAGGAATTTTTAAAAACAAAAACAAAGAAGAAATACTCTGGCTGGAACCCTGGCTTCTCCACTTCTAAGCTGTGCAATTTGGGGCACGTCAATTAATCTTTCTTAGCCTCGGTTTCTTCATTGGCCAACTGGGAGTAGTATTAGTACCTGCCTCTTGGGTTATCTTGTAGCTTAAATAATTAATACATATGAAACACGTACAACAGTACCTGGCACAGAGCAAGAGCTAAAAAAATAATATTGATAATTATTACCTACATGGAGAAGAGTAAGAGATTCACAGAGGCCTGAGGAAAATAAAATAGTGGTATATATCAAAATCAACTCCACTGTTATTAAAAATGTCATAACCTGCGGGGTGCCTGGGTGGCTCAGTCAGTTAAGTGTCTGACTTTGGCTCAGGTCACGATCTCGCACTCCGTGAATTCGAGCCCCATGTCGGGCTCTGTGCTGACAGCTCAGAGCCTGGAGCCTGCTTCCCAGTCTGTGTCTCCCTCTCTTTCTGCTCCTCCCCTGCTCATGCTCTGTCTCTCTCTGTCTCAAAAATAAATAAAAACATTAAAAAAATGTTTTAAATGCCAAAGCCTGTAGTTTAAACATTTCTAGGGTGCTATTTGCTAAGTCTCTTTTTTAAAATTTTTGTTAATGTTTATCTATTTTTGAGGGAGAGTGTGTGCCCACCATCAAGTGGGGGAGGGGCAGAGAGAGGGAGGCACAGAATCCAAACCAGGCTCTAGGCTCTGAGCTATCAGCACAAAGCCTGATGCTGGGCTCAAACCCATGAACTGTAGGATCATGACCTGAGCCGAAGTCGGACGCTTAACCGACTCAGCCACCCAGGTGCCCCTCTCTGTTAAGTGAAAGTGAAAGTTATATGAAAACTTTGTCAACTAAACTGTAAGGTATAGCACTGAACACACCAAGAAAGAAAAAACAGGAGATGTTTTCTGTTTTCAAGGAACTTCCAACCTATTTGGAGAGATGGTCTATAGACCTACATGGACAGAGTCACCATGTTGCTTTCTAGTTCTTTGACACTATTCTGTGGCTCTGCCAAGCCATGTTGCCTGGAAAACAGCGCCTTTGAAAATGTGAGACATTCTGTTCTGCTTAAATATTAGGAAGCAGTGTGTTATGGGAACCAAAATATAAGTAATTCATCTGTACCCACAGAGGTTCCTATTACAACACGCAGCCTGGCTTGACCTTGATTATGCTATGCAGCTTCCATGTTACTAAATAATGTTGGGATTGAAACACCATCGGATTCATAATCAGCTGCCTATTCTAGTGATAACAATGCCTATTACGAGATAATGGTGGCTTTCACACAATAGGGGCATGTTTTCCTCATGTTTTGCAAACTCGCTTGCTTTCAGATCAGTGGTTCAAGGTGGTCAGATCTGAGGCCTTTGTGGTCCTCTAGGTTTTCCCTCATTATTAGAGGACAGCTTGTCCACTTACAGCATCCATTCTGTGTTCAGGCAGTAAGAAGGGAAAGAGTAGACAGCCAGTAGAGTCTGCTCTATAGGGAAATTTTCTGAAAGCCCCAACCAACATCTCAATTTTATTGGCCAAACTGTGTCATGGCCACTCCCATCTGAAAGGAAGGGAAGGAAATATAAGTGTTTAGCTGGGTGCATTGTACACAAAGTGAAATTGGGGTCTGACTAATAGGAAAATGGGGAGAATGGTATTTCATTTATCTGTTGCTGTAAAATAAACAAGCTCAAAACTTAGTGTCTTAAAACAAAAACAATATATTGTTTCTCATGATTCTGTGGGCTGACCAGGTGGTTCATTTGCTTCATGTGGTATAGGCTGGGGTACTAGGATAGCCAAAAGGTATAAAATGGCCTCATTCCTACAGCTGATAGTTAGTGTTGGTCCCTAGCTGGATTTCAGTAGGGAATCTTGGCTGAGACCTCAGCTCTTCTCATGGTTCTTTGGGCTTCCACATGGACGGTTGGCTTGGTTCCAAGAAAGAGTGCCCCAAGAAGATGAGCCTCGATGTGCAAGGGCCTATTAAGCCTCCACTTACATCATGTTTGCCATAGTCCCATTGGTCAAAGATAATCATATGGCCAAGACCAGAGTCAAAATGGGAAGGAACTACACAAAAACATATATGCCAGGAATCATAGTACATTGGGAACCACCAAAATACCAGACCACTGAAGGGTACGCATCTAGCCATCTCTGCCAAAGCATCTTTTGATAATATATTAAAATTGATCAATGCTGGGGCACCTGGGTGTCTCAGTCGGTTAAGCGTCTGACTTTGGCTCAGGTCGTGATCTCGCAGTTCATAATTTCGAATCACAAACTCTGTGCTTTGTGAGCACAAGGCCCACTTCAGATCCTCTGTCCCCCTCTCTCCCTCAAAAATATATAAACATCTAAAAAAATTGATCAATGCTTATTCTGCAGCAAATATAGGCCAAATACTTTGCAATCATTAACTCTGAAAATTCTCACAACAACCTCAAGGGGTAGATACTCTGATTTCCATTTAGAGATAAAGAAATAGGTTAGGAAAGGTTAAGAGACTTGCCCAAGGTCACAAAGTAAGAAAACGCCAGGGCTGGAACTTGAACCCAACCTGAATGTTCAGCTGGGAGCACAATTTGGGAGCAGAGTCTGATTGTAGGGAGATGGTAGAAAATCAAGTGACAGGGATCTGATGAAGTTAGCTATTTTTAAAAGATTGTCTTCACATTTAAAATTTTTTAAAAATGTTCAATTCATTTTTGAGAGACAGAGACAGAGAGCAAGTGGGGTGGGGCAGAGAAGAGAGGGAGACAAAGAATCCAAAGCAGGCTCCAGGCTCTGAGCTGTCAGCACAGAGCCCAATGTGGGGCTCAAACTCACGAACTGTGAGACCAGGACCTGAGCTTAAGTCAGACTCTTAACCGACCAAGCCACCCAGGCGCCCCTGTCTTCATGTTTTTAGACACCATTCTCTTCCCTCCTCTCCTTTAGCAGGTACAGAGTTAAGGCAGAAGGACTATATCAAGAGGATGTCCACTCGCTTCTTTGTCAGGGGATCTGATGTGTACTGGGACCATCTTCAGCAAGAGTACGTAACTGGAATCAGAGGTTAAGACACCCGTTAGGCAGAAGGAGTCGGATGGCTACATTTGCCCTTGAGAAGACCTGAGGAAGAAGTTTGACATGGAGGAGTCTTGTTTAAGGAATCCTTTAAGGGGTTTCTGAAAGGTGTAAAAATGAAGTTTAATGGACTCACACCTGGACAAGAGTGAGAAAGGTGAATCTCACTAACATGCTAAAAACACCTCCAAATTATGCAAATCATAATACAGACACTATACTTTGTTTGAAAGTGTGTTTCTCCAAGTGTGATTTATGGATTCGTCCACAGAAATTATGACTCTATCTCCAGTGGGTCAGTCAGAAATTCTGCATGTTTGGGGCGCTTGGGTGGCTCAGTTGGTTAAGCATCTGACTGTTGATTTCAGCTCAGGTCATGATCTCATGGTTCATGGGATTGAGCCCCGATTAGGCTCTGCACTGACAGCGTGGAGCCTGCTTGGGATTCTCTCTTCCCGTCTCTCTCTGCACCCCCCCCCCCCAACTCTCTCTCTCTCAAAATAAAGAAACATTAAAAAAAGGAAAACTGCATGTTTAAAGAACATTCCAAGTGACTCTTACATACAATAAGCTACCAAATTATTGATTTAGAATGTTCTTTCAGTATGATGATTAAATTTTTTTATGTTTTTATTTTATTTTTAAGAGAGAGAGAGACAGACAGAGACAGAGTATGAGCAGGGAAGGGGCAGAGAGAGAGGGAGACATAGAATCTGAAGCAGGCTCCAGTCTCTGAGCTGTCAGCATAGAGCCTGACGCAGGGCTCGAACTCATGGATGGTGAGATCATGACCTGATCCAAAGTTGGATGCTTAACCTACTGAGTCACCCAGGCTCCCCTAGCATGATGATTTTTAAATTTGTGCTTTTCAAGCTTTAATGTGCATGTGAATCCCCAGTATCTCTTGAAAAAGCAGATTCTGATTCCATAGGTCGGAAGAAAGGCTTGAGATTCTGCACTTCTAGCAAATTCCCAGTGATGCTGCTGGTCCGAGGAATCACACTGAAAAACAGAACAAATGCTTTTGGGCTAAAAAGTGAGGAGACAGATGTAAACAGTGGGAGTGAAGGTAGGGGTACCCACTGCCATCCACAGGATGTCACTGCTCTTTCCAAAGAGGTCACTATGAGAAGACAGTGTGGCAGCAATAGAGGGAGCTTAACGATGTTCAGAGTGGGCTTCCACAGTCAAGGTGAGATAGACAGGCAGGTGCACTTATGAAGGTGTTTTTCTAATGAGTCCGGCCTTGAGGATCTCAGGTGCTGTGAAAAGAGCTCAAAAAAGAATCTCAAAGACTGAGAAATTGAACTAAATGAACACAGATGTTTAGAGGAGCTGAACTCCCAAGGTGCAAGAATACACAATTTGTATTCAAGAGTTTGTTTTCTTTCAATGTTTGCTTTTTACTGTGGCATTGCATTGTTTAAAAGTGGAAGGAAGAGACTGGTATATATTATGTACTAGTTTACTTTTAAAAAGTGTATTTTTAGTCCTTGCAAATTGAGTCTGAATTCCTAATTAGGCAGATGCTACCCCAGGAGCACAGACGATGCACCCCAGAAGGCACACCAGTGCATTCTCCTTTAGAAGCTGAACTTGCTACTGTACTTTTCCCTCAGAGTGGCTTGCCCTGATACCACCTTTAGAGTTAACAGAGGACTTTTATAGCCACTTATCCCATTTTACGTCCCAATTACAAAAAAAATAGGTAAGTAAATAATTATTCTCCTATTTGCAGATTGAAAAAAACAACAAATTACAGAGAGTTTTAGGGATTTGTCAAAGGGGCAGGGCCAAAATGAGAACCCAGTTTTGGGTTTTCTGAGTCCCAGCCCCATGACCTGTTTGCTACAATGCAATTGCTTATAGCAAACAATACAATATTTCCATGGGTTATTGGAGTCTCACCTGGACTAGAAAGGAAAAGAGAAGAGGCTCTCTGTCCCACTAAACTGAAGCAAGAACACCAGTGCCTCACAGACAACTGAAGAAATCCTCAGGGGTTACAGAAGCCCCAGCCTGCAGAGCCCAGGAACACATTTCTGCCTCAGCAAAAGAGCTGACTGGAAATTCTGGAAAATGTTCCCCTACAAAAACACAAAAGCACTGGATAATAATACCAAATGTTTGGTTAAAAGCACTGTTAAACTTATAAGAAAGTAAATGAGATTCACAGGAGGTAAGAAAAAAGTTGAAACCAGAGTGGTCAGCAAACCCTGAAGCATAGAGCTGCTTTGGGGGCATGAGTTGATCCAGAGAGTTTGGTTCTTTATGGGGGAACTAAAGTCCTGTGGGAATGAGAACTGAGTTCCTGAAAAAAGTTGGGGGTCTCAAACATCTATACTCTCAAGGAAAAAGTTGGGCTGGGAAAAGAGTTCATCCTTTGGCAAAAGAAACCCAACAAGGAAATGTGTTTGTCTCAGGCCTTGGTGAAAGGGATGAAAAACAAAACAGCAACCAAAAGTCTTTCCTGAGAATTTATAATTCCAAGCCTAGCCTCACAGAGGTTAAGTATTTACTCTACTTATAGGGTCTGGGAATCCCCAGGTAGAAAAATTATCTTAAAAGTATTTCAAGTTCATAATACCCCAAGGCACCAGGTGTATGGAGGAAAGCACCTTCAATCCAGACTCCTCAGGGCTCCTGCATTTAAGAGGAGCCTTATATGAACCAAAAATCAAAAAAATTAGAAACACATGAGAAATTAGGCCATCATAAATTGGGCTCAGCAGAATAAAAGAGAACATAATTAGACTATAACAACCCGGGGTGTAATATCATCTAATACAAGATGTGAAATAAGTACGTTTGAAGTATTTACAAAGAAACAGAGAAAATTATAGACATAAGACATGAACAAAAGACTATCAAGAATAAATGGGAAGTTTTGCAAATAACCAAACGGAATTTCTAGAAATGTAAACTATAGAAATTGAGATTTAAAATGCAAAGGATGTCAGCTGCAGCAATTTCTTACTTGACACATCCCCAAAGGCAAGGGAATTAAAAGCAAAAATGAACTACTGGGACCTCATGAAGATAAAAAGCTTCTGCACTGCAAAGGAAACAATCAACAAAACTAAAAGGCAATCAACGGAATGGGAAAAGATATTTGCAAATGACATATCGGACAAAGGGCTGGTATCCAAAATCTATAAAGAGCTCACCAAACTCCACACCCAAAAAACAAATAATCCAGTGAAGAAATGGGCAGAAAACATGAATAGACACTTCTATACAGAAGACATCCAGATGGCCAACAGGCACATGAAAAGATGCCCATCAGGGAAATACAAATCCAAACCACACTCAGATACCACCTCACACCAGTCAGAGTGGCTAAAATGAACAAATCAGGAGACTATAGATGCTGGTGAAGATGTGGAGAAACGGGAACCCTCTTGCACTGTTGGTGGGAATGCAAACTGGTACAGCCGCTCTGGAAAACAGTGTGAAGGGTCCTCAAAAAATTAAAAATAGATCTACCCCATGACCCAGCAATAGCACTGCTATGAATTCACCCAAGGGATACAGAAGTGCTGATACATAAGGGTGCTTGTACCTCAATGTTTATAGCAGCACTTTCAACAATAGCCAAATTATGGAAGGAGCCTAAATGTCCATCAACTGATGAATGGATAAAGAAGATGTGGTTTATATATACAATGGAATACTACTTGGCAATGAGAAAGAATGAAATCTGGTCATTTATAGCAACATGGATGGAACTGGAGAGTATTCTGCTAAGTGAAATAAGTCATAAAGACAGATACCATATGTTTTCACTCTTATGTGGATCCTGAGAAACTTAACAGAAGACCATGGGGGAGGGGAAGGAAAAAAAAAAGAGGTTAGAGAGGGAGGAAGCCAAAACATAAGAGACTGTTAAAAACTGAGAATAAACAGGGTTGATGCGGGTGGTAGGGCGGGGGGGGGGGGTGATGGGTATTGAGGAGGGCACCTGTTGGGATGAGCACTGAGTGTTGTATGGAAGCCAATTTGACAATAAACTTCATATTAAAAAAAAATTTAAATAAAATGCAAAGCATGGATTAAATGACAACTGAGCCACAGCTAAGGAATGAATTAACAAATTGGAAGAAAAAGCTGAAGAATCACCTTGTAATGCTATACAGAGAAATAAAAGTATGGAAGGTATGTAACTGAGGCTAAGAGATATGGAGAAAGATATAGATATTAAAAATATATTTAATTAGAATTCCAGAAGGAGATAATAGACAGAGGGAAGTAAAGGCAATATTCAAAGCAAAACTGAAAAACATAAATTGGTGACAGACATGATTTCTCAGATTGGAGAACATCAAATCCCAAGCAAGATAATAAAAATAAGTCCATTACTACAAACATTATAATGAGGACTTTAGAAAGCTAAAGACAGATCATAAAAAGAACTAGAGAGAAAGGAGAGAACATAAGCCAAAAAGGAACAACAATTAGATACCAGTCTTCTCAACAGCAACAAGAGAAGCCAGAATCCAGGGGAACAATTCAAAGTGCTGAGAGAAAATAAATCACCTTGGAATTGTATACCCTGCTAAACTGTCATCCAAGACAAGGGACAAAATAAAGGCATTTTCAATAGAATGTGGGAAGGTATCTTCATACTCTGGGAACTCCTAAGCCTCTTCAGGGGATCTTCAGTGCCTGTCTCTATATCGAACAGATCTCGATGGTCATAAAAATTATAGAAACTGCTGCACCTACATTTTATCACATTGGCAGCATTTAAAAAAATTATTCAGGCGCAGGGTCCCTGGGTGGCTCAGTCAGTAGAGTGTCCAACTCTTGATTTCGGCTCAGGTCATGATCTCACGGTCATGAGACTGAGCCCCAAGTCAGGTTCTGCACTGAGTGTGGGGCCTGCTTGGGATTCTCTCTCTTTTCTCTCTGCCCCTACCTTGCTTGCATTCTCTCTCTCTCTCAAAACTAAAATAAATAAACATTAAAAAAAAAAGCACTATTCAAGTGCACAAGTTCCTGGAAAGGAAAACTCAGGTTAGATGACACTGTGTGCTAATCTCTAGATTCATTTTGCACCCTTGCTTTTTGGCATGTTTTTTGAGCAAACATCAAAGTCACACACACACACACACACACACACACACACACACACACACAGAGTGTTGGGAGGAGCTGCCAGAGGAGATTTTGTGAAGGACAGGAAGTTCAGGGCAGTTATACTTGATATTCATTGCTGATATGAACAGAGTGAGGAGTTTCAAGTTTTCTAATATGCTCTAAGAGTCCATGTTCTAGGCTGAGTTTTGTCTCCCCTGTATTCATATGGTGACATCCTAACCCCTAGTTCCTCAAAATATGACTGTTTTTGGAAACAGGACTTTTTTTTTTTTAATTTTTTTTTCAACGTTTATTTATTTTTGGGACAGAGAGAGACACAGCATGAATGGGGGAGGGGCAGAGAGAGAGGGAGACACAGAATCGGAAACAGGCTCCAGGCTCTGAGCCATCAGCCCAGAGTCTGACTCGGGGCTCGAACTCACGGACCGCGAGATCGTGACCTGGCTGAAGTCGGCCGCTTAACCGACTGCGCCACCCAGGCGCCCCTGGAAACAGGACTTTAAAGAGATAAGTAAGTTAGGGTGGGCCCTAACCCAACCTGACTACTGTCCGTATAGGGAGAGATGATCAGGGTGCAGAGATACACCAGGGAAATGCACACACAGAGACACAACCGTGTGCACAGGCAGACAGACCGTCTGCATGCTAAGGAGAGACGCCTCAGCAGAAACCAGTCCTGCCAGCACCTGGATCTTGGACTTCCTGCTTCCAAAACTGAGAAAAGAAATTTCTGTTAAGCCACCCCGTCCACGGTATTTTGCCATGACAGCCAGGGTGAACTAAGCCCGCTTCTCTCCCTTCAGTAAGTACCCCCTTCTCTCCTCTGGCAATACTCATCAAAAGGCTCTGTTTTTTGTCATTGAATATGAAGCTTTTGCTTTTTCTGGGTCAGAATCAACCAACTGGATAACTGATACCACGTGGTCCAAACGGACTGATGCTCTCCCTTCCGACTCCTCTAGGATGCCCACGTGTCACTTGGCGATGCAGCCCGTCAGTCACCTTGGCTGACTGACCGGAACCAAGTTCAGTCATGGGCCGGAGCACTAAAGAAGATCTCCCTGCTCTCTTTCCATAGAATTCCTCCTTGTGTTCTTTTTCTAACTCAGGCCTCCCGTGGGGCAGAAGATTGATTTTCCTCAGCCGTGTCATGATCTATGCTTCCTACACCATCTATACCACAAACGTTCAGTTTTTCTTTTCTTTTCTTTTCTTTTCTTTTCTTTTCTTTTCTTTTCTTTTCTTTTCCATTTTCTTTTCTTTCTTTCTTTCTTTCTTTCTTTCTTTCTTTCTTTCTTTCTTTCATTTCTTTCTCTCCTTCTTTCTTTTCTTTTTTCTTTTCTTTTCCATTTTCTTTCTTTCATTTCTTTCTCTCTTTTCTTTCTTTCTTTCTTTTCTTTTTTTTTTCTTTTTTTTTTTTCTTTTTTTGGCTCTTGGGGCTTGCAGTGATTCCTAGGAGTGAGATGAATAAGATGTTGAAAGCCCAGGCCAGACAGTTCCCCACCCCAGATATGGAAACTTCGGGAGACAAACATTTCTTACGCTGTGCACCAAAGGCACGCTGCAGTGTGTGGAGGAATGCAGAACACTCCCACTGCAGTTAGACGTCCAGAGAGCTTTTTTAGCCTTGAGAGTTATAGACAAATGTAAAGCAACTCAAAAAGTCCTAAATTCCTGAGTACTGTTTGGATATGATTAGCCAGACTATTTTGGTCTCAATAGAGTTTTAAACGTTAAAGTTAATAACATCTCTAATAGAATATTGCAGCCTGTGTCAAATTCCAGGGTTTTCTTTTTTTTAAACAGTGGGACTTGGAGCCTGTGGTTTCTCAAGGTACCTCAGGGGGTGGGGACTCAGGAAAGGGGCCCCTCATTCTCGCTTTAATTCCTGTGGATCCAATTCTACCTGGGATTAGAATCTATGGTCCTAATCCTAACCCACTACTTTTTTCTTTAACTCAAGTACTTAAAGAACAATTATAGATAGCAGTTATAAAGTTCCCACAAATATTCAACGCCCACTCCTGTGGGAAGATTGTATATCCTCACTCTGGTGGACTGAGATGTGGCCATGAGCCTTGCTCCGAGTAACGGAATGTGAATGGAAGCGGCCTGTGTCACTTCCAGGTGGGAACCTCAGAATCCTGTGTATGATTCACTGTATTCTCCTCCCTCACACCCCCACCCCTGTTTTTGGAAATCATGGAGGTAGAGTGGAGATGGACTTCCATCAGCCTTGGGTTCTTGAGTGACTACAATGTAAAGAGCTCCTGCCAACTCACATGGGACATGTAATAGTGGGAGATGAACTTGGTTGTTTTAAACTGTTGAGGTTTTCAGGTTTGTTAACTATAGCACAACCTGGCCTATCATTTAAAAAAATTAAAAAAAATTTTTAATGTTTATTTATTTCTGATACAGAAAGTGAGTGGGGAGGGGCAGAGAGAGAGGGAGACACAGAATCTGAAACAGGCTCCAGGCTGTGAGCTGTCAGCACAGAGCCAGACGTGGGGCTCGAACTCACAAACTACAAGATCATGACCTGAGCCAAAATCGGATGCTTAACTGACTGAGCCACCCAGATGCCCCCCCCCAAAAAATCTTTTTTTAAGTTTATTTATTTATTTTTGAGAGAGAGGGAGACAGAGCATGCGAGGGAGGGAGGGCAAGGGAGTGAGAGGATCCCAAGCAGGCTCCATACTGTCAGCATCAGAACCCGATGCGGAGCTCAAACCCACAAATCATGAGATCATGATCTGAGCAGAAATCAAGAGTCTGATGTTCAACTGACTGAGCCACCCAAGTGCCCCAGGCCTGTCTTGAGTAATACAATAAATAGATTGTCTTCAGGCATTGTAGAATGCCTTTAAAATTTTTTAAAATTTTAAGTAAAAAACACTTTTTATTTAAAGTTGTATTCTGAGATAGTGCATATTAATAAAAGGGGAGAAACATTTACTAATAACAAAGAGGCAGTACCTCCTTCATCCCCAAGAGCTCACAAATTGGGCATCTAACAGCCTCAGTTCAACTCCCCTAGGGCAAATCTAGGTGGGAGTCAGCAAACTTTTTGTAAAGGGCCAGATTGTACATATTTTTACATTGTGGTGCATATGGTCTCTCTCTACTCAACTCTGTCATTGGAGCTCAAATGTGGCCTTACACAATGTGTAAACTAATGGGTGTGGCTGTGTTACACTACACTTTTATTTATTGAAACAAGCTGGCCTATAGTTTGCCCATTCCTGGTCTGAGGCACAGAGACCAGCATGCAACCCTTCAGATCTCCAACCCCTGCCAATCACTTTTCCCAAGCTTTATTGGAATATAATTGACACAACACTTTGTAAGTTTAAGGGCTACAACATAGTGATTTGATGTATTTACATATTGCAAAATGATTGTCACCATAGCTTTAGCTAACACCTCCATCATGTCATATAATTACCATTTCTTTTTTGTGGTGAGAACATACAAGATCTACTCGTAAAAACTCTCAAGTATATAATACAGTATTATTAACTATAATCACCATGCAGTATATTAGATCTCGAGAACTTATTCTTCTTCTAACTTATACCCTTTGACCAACCTCTCCCCATTCCCCCACCTTCCCACCCCACTGCTTACCACCCCACTACTCTGTTTCTGTGAGTTTGGCTTTTTTAGATTCCACAGGTATGCAATTCCATGATATTTGTCTTTCTCTATCTGAGTCATTTGACTTAGCGTAACGGCCTTGAGATTCATCCATGTTGTGGCAAATGGCAGGATTTCCTTCTTTCTCATGGCTGAATAATATTCCACTGCCTATGTATATATACCATATCTTCTTTATCCACTTATCTCTTGATGGACACTTAGGTTGTTTGCATGTCATGGCTATTGTGAATAATGGTGCAATGAACATGGGGGGTGCAGCTATATTTCCAGGATTCTGTTCTCATTTCCTTTGAACACATGCCCAGAAGTGGCATTACTTGATCATATGGTAGTTCTGTTTATAATTTTTTGAAGATCTTCAGTAACTCTATACTGTTTTCTATGGTGGCTGTACCAATTTACAGTCCCAGCAATAGGGCACGAGGGTTTTCGTTTTCTCCACATCTTTGCCTACACTTGTTATCACTTGTCTTTTTGATAGTAGCCATTCTAACAGGTGTTAGGCAGTATCTCATTGTTGTTTTGACTAGCATTTCCCTGATGGTTAGTGACATTAGTGAGTACCTGTTCATACAGCTGTTGGCCACTTGTATGCCTTTTTTTTTAAATTGAGGTATAATTGACATGTAACATTATATTAACTTTATTTTTTTTTTTTTAAATTTTTTTTTTTTCCAACGTTTATTTATTTTTGGGACAGAGAGAGACAGAGCATGAACGGGGGAGGGGCAGAGAGAGAGGGAGACACAGAATCGGAAACAGGCTCCAGGCTCTGAGCCATCAGCCCAGAGCCTGACGCGGGGCTCGAACTCACGGACCGCGAGATCGTGACCTGGCTGAAGCCGGACGCTTAACCGACTGTGCCACCCAGGCGCCCCACATTATATTAACTTTAGATGTACAACATAATGATTCACTACATGCCTATTCAGTTCCTCAATCCATTTTTAAAAAAAAAAATCAGGTTGTTTGGGGTTTTTTTTTTTGGTGTTTAGTTGTATGAGTTCTTTATATTTTGGATATTTTCCCTCTTACAGACATGTAGTTTGCAAATATTTTCCTTCACTCAGTAGATTGTCTTTTAATGTTGTTGATTATTTGCTGTGCAGAAGCTTTTTAGTTTGATGTAGTCCCACTTGTCGATTTTTGCTTTTGACTTTTGCCTCTTCGTTTGGTGTCATGTCCAAAAAAATTATTGCCAAGATCCACGTCAAGAGGCTTTTCCCCTTATTTTTTTTCTAGTTCTACAGTTTTGAGTCTTATATTTATTTATGTTTAATTTTTTTATGTTCATTTATATTTGAGAGAGAGAGAGAGAGAGAATGTGTGAGAAGTGGAGGGACAGAGAGAGAGAGGGAGACAAAAAATCTGAAGCAGGCTTCAGGCTCTGTCTGAGCTGTCAGCACAGAGCCTGACGTGGGGCTCAAACTCACAAGCTGTGAGATCATGACCTGAACCAAAGTTGGATGCTTAACTGACTGAGCCACCCAGGTACCCTGAGTCTTACATTTTAATCTTTAATTCTTTTTTTTTTAATTTTAATGTTTATTTATTTTTGAGAGAAAGAGTGGGGGGGAGGCGTGGGGGAGAGAGAGGGAGAGAATGAGCAGAAGAGGGGCAGAGAAAGAGGGAGACATAGAGTCCAAAGCAGGCTCCAGGCTCTGAGCTGTCAGCACAGAGCCTGAAGCGGGGCTTGAACTCACAAGCTGTGAGATCGTGACCTGAGCCAAAGGTGGAAAGTTGACTGACTGAGCCACCCAGGCGCCCCAATCTTTAGTTTGTTTTGAGTTAATTTTTATGAGTGGTACACAGTAAGAGTCCAGGTCCAGTCTTCTCTGTATGTGGTTACCTAGTTTTCCCTAAACTTATTTTATTGAAGAGACTCTCCTTTCCCCAAAGGGTACTCTTGGTTCAAATACCAGCTGCCTGCATATGTCCTATCAGCCACTCTTGAGGAACTAAATCAGGTGGTCAAACATATTCATTTACTCAGCTGTTCACTCACTCATTCATTCACTCAACCATGATACTCTGATAACCTGTTATGTACTAGCCAGTGTGTCAAGCGCTGGGGACAGAGTAGAAAAAAAACTAAGATCTCCCATAGGACTTAGAGGAAAGTGCAGGGTAACATACAATAGAGAAATTAACAGGGTGCCTGGGTGGTTCCGTCAGCTAAGCATCAGACTTTGGCTCAGATCATGAACTCACAGTTCATAGTTCTAGCCCCCGCTTCGGGTGAGCCCCGCTTCTCTCTCTCTCTCTCTCTCTCTCTGCCCCTCATTCTCTCCCTTGCTCACTTGTGCCCCCCCCCAAAAACAAACAAACAAACCGGTAGAGAAATAAACAAGATATTTTACAATAATAGTAAGCACTGTGAATAAAACAAAACAGCATAACATAACGGGACCAACATTAGACCCGATGCCACAGAAGGGCTCCTTGAAGAAGATACATTTGAGCTGAGACTTCCAGGCCCAGCTAGATAAGCAGAACTGAGGTGATTTTAGCCTCCCCTTCTTTCTCCTAAAACCCGCTTAGTGGTATATGAAACTCCACTTCCCCAACTGGAGGAAACAGCTTTCAAGTACAAAAGCACAGTAGAGTTCCATTTTAGTGTGAATGGGTTTCGTCTGAATCATCACTGGCCAATGCATCCATCAGTGTGAATGACTGGTGGTCATACCCTACTGTGCCTGGCCAGGCCAGGGCAGGAGCGGAGTGACAGAACCTGTATGAATGCTGGCTGCAGTAGAGCTCATTAGGGGGCTCTGCACTCAGAACCTTGCCAGGGATGCAGGGAGCCATACACAGTCCTCTGAGTGAGAGAGAAAGTGGAGAGAATTTGGGGGAGGAGATTTCTCTCCTGAGGAGAAAAAGGCCCCCAAAGTCTTGGCAAGAGATGAACAGCCTTACAATTCTCCATCCCTTTAATGTTTTGTTTTTTCCTACCCTTAGGTAGCTTTGCTTTCACAGTTTACACAGAAATTTTGTTTGCTTCTTTGCTTTTACTATGTTTAGTTCCCAGGGATCTGTTTATTAAGACCTTACTGCCTTTATTTTCTACCCCACACAGCCGGGCGCTTAGTAAATGCTCAATAAATGCATGCCACTTGATTGCTTTCCTTGGTAATTATGTTCTAGAAATAGCAGTAGTATATTACTGAGCTGC
Source organism: Prionailurus bengalensis (assembly GCF_016509475.1). Lineage (NCBI taxonomy): Eukaryota > Metazoa > Chordata > Mammalia > Carnivora > Felidae > Prionailurus > Prionailurus bengalensis. Next base: position 213,035,809 of record NC_057343.1, read on the forward strand.
CTTATTATCTCCCTCCCTACCATGGGCTTTTATGCCTCACAAACATTTATGGCTAACCAAAGAAAAGGAGAATCTCATGCCTTTTTTTTTTTTTTTTTTTGGTTTTCTCTAAGTGTATTTTTAAAGTCTGTTTAAATGTACAAGAGAAAAAGAAGACATTTGATTGAAGGGTTTTGTGTGGAAGATGGGAAGAGAATCCTTTGCTCAGGGTCTCATTCACTGTCCATGGTTTTGTGACCTAAACTGTGGGAGGAAAGAGCTGCAGTTGATGCCTTAGTCAACCGCTAAGGAGAGACCAAGATTGGGATGGAGAATTCCTGCCTCCTCTCCAAATCCTTGCTAGCTTGGGTAAGGAGGCCTCCTATGTATTTATGAGACAAAAGGCATTTTGAAAGTCTGAGCCTTTCCCGAGACGGGATGCGTCTGATGCTTTAGTCTGGCCATTCTGGGAAACACGGACCATTTTTACGTGCCGAGGAAAATGTTCAACATATTATTCATTCTTAACTGTTGTCAGTGAAGTATCACAGAGCCTCTGTCTCTAATGAGATCCTTTCCCAACCACCCCGCAATACATGTCATGTTATCTTTTGCTTTGGAAAAACTGTTTTTAGGACATCATAGTAAGCAGCCAGAGCCAAGCTAGCATAGGTGATGACAGGACGAAGTCTGGAGCCAGGTCCTGTGGCTTTGAATCCCAGTGCTACTGCCTACTGGCTGTGGGACCCAGAGTAAGTCCATTGGCGTCCCCGAGACTCCGTTTCTCGTCTATATAATGGGGCCAAGAAGAGAGCCTGCCTCATTAGGGATTTTGTGAGGATGAAATGAGAAGATGGGAGTAGAGCGCTCGCTCCAGGATCTGACACGCAGGAAGCCGTCCGTGAACATCAGCAACGATTCGATCGTTACTGCTCCACCGCTGATGATATATTTCTAGAAAGAGGATTGTGTTTCCTCTTTCCTTTCTAAAACACAAGAGAGTCACTGAACACTAACCAGCATGGCTGAAGGGCAATTTAGGAATGAAAAAATCTCTAAACCTCATTGTTCGAAAGCTCTGTGTTTTATCACAGTATTCTAAAACCACTTTAAAATCATTCAGCATTTCCATGGTAGTATCATGTACAGTATTTTAAAAAGCAGAGAGTTATCAGCTGGGGGATTAGGTTACATTCTGTACATGTAATGTACAGAGAGAAACTCTACTCTTTTTTAGGGGTTTGGTTCTGTTCCTGGCTTATATATCAATTTCCTCTTCCTGTTCAAACCCAGACGGTTCACATTCCTGCACAACTTTATGGTTATTGGTGTTTCTGTGGAAACAACCACCTCGGAAGTGGCATTTCCCAGGCTACGAGCCTCACATTAAGCTTTCTTGGCAAGATGAGAGAAGGGTGTTTCAGATCCATAAAACCCATAATTTTAGCATGATTGTCAGATAATAAGGATAATAATAGAGCTGTAGAGCTTTAGAACTAGAAGAACATTAGATCCCATCGAGGCCAACCCCCTCATTTTACAGATGAGTAAGGACCTTATGCTGAAACCATGTCTGACAGTCCTAAAAGGGTTTCCACACAGATTATGTCATTTGTCTTCCCAACGCCTCCTTAGATGGTCAGTAAGTAGGTATTACTTATCTCCACTTTGTTGATGAAGAAACTGAGGCCTAGGCCATGAAAGAAAGCAATCAATGGGCACATCTACAACTCAACACTTTGACTGTCTTGTCAGCGCCCTTCCCATCGCGGCCTGACACCTCTCAGGACCCTGTATGTCTATTGGAACCATCTAGACTTCAGTTTTCCCAGACTTGATACTTTTGGACTTTGAAGCCCTGTCGTATGCAGAACAAACTCTAAGGCCGTCAACATGATGCATGAGGCCTTCACCCCTGTCCTTTGCCCCTCTCTTCAGCCTCATCCCTTGCCATGCCGGGTTTCTACTTTTTGCTGTAACAAATCGAAAAGCAGTTACCACTGCTTGGAACAACTTTCCAATTTACTTTTTTTCACCCTAACTTTTTTTTTTAAGAATGAGCCTGAGATGCTCATCATTTTTCTCGAAAACCTACCCTAGCCGTTGCTCTAGAAAAGGTGGGTCTATACACTGCATGAATTTACCCAAACCTGATTTGACCAGAGATGGCCTTGAAATCTGGAGACAGGAAAATGAAGAGCTGTGTAGATCTGAGAACAGATAAGAATCCGGAGAGACTGAGGAAAATACAGAAAGAAGTTCACGTTGTTCCTGATAAACTTTATATCACCTGGTTCCAAATCCTTAGCTTCCATGAGATACTCCTGTGTGATCCACAGATTCTCCCTTTGGCAGTGGTGTTCTGGTAAACCAGCCCCCTAAAAACAAACAAAAACAAACAAAGAAACAAACAACAGAGCCCTGATTTTTAGTGTTTGCCAATTCCTAGGGTGTAAATACTCCCACTGTGGCCTATTTCAAGCTATCATGAGGTTACCAAATGCAGAGCTGGGGAGACATGCACATACATTTGCCCTTCGTGGGCTCGTATGAACTGGCTGTACCTCATCACTGCATTGGGCTTAGGCTAAGTGAACGTTTCCTGTTCTTTGCATCCAAATCCTGTACTATATTAAATTAAGACACTGTTGATGGGCTACTTTATGTCTCACAATAAAGGGAAAAACACTACTTTTAAACTATACCATAATGCTTCAAGGCCAGTCCTCTGCCAGTCCCGCTAGCCACTTCTCCTTTGACACTTTCTCGTCTGGGCTTAGCAACTATTCCTCCTGGTAGCTGTGTTGCTAAGTGTGTGGTAGGCAATTCTTTCTTCGGTATCTTAGCAACGAAATGTAACACAGCTTCATTTACTTGTGGGTGTCTTCTTGAATCTAGGAACATACTTGCTGCTTTGTGAGCAAACACAGAGCTGCAGACATTCTTCTAATGATGAAGATCTGCTTTCTTAATATCAGAGTCTGGGCTTTCACTCTGCTCCCCTACTTTTCTGTGTAGACAATATCTTTCGGCTGTAACACGAAATCCTATGTAATTTCTTGAAGACATTTTATTTTATTTTTAAATTTGTTTAATATTTATTCATTTTTGAGAGGCAGAGAGAGACAGAGCGTGAGCGGGGGAGGGGCAGAGAGAGAGGGAGACACAGAATCCGAAGCAGCCTCCAGGCTCTGAGCTGTCAGCACAGAACTTGATGCGGGACTCGAAACCACGAACCGGGAGATCCTGACCTGAGCCAAAGTCAGATGGGTAACAGACTGAGCCACCCAGGAGCCCCTCTTGAAGACATTTTGAACAGCAGTTAAACTCCACATTAAATGTTGAAAATAACTCAAATGAACCGATGTCAAAATGAGCAAGTTTCTTCCTGTGGGTGTGATGACAGTGTCATTGTAGCTTGCCTGGCCCATAGCTACTATGTCTCCACCAGCTATTATGTCTCCACGGATTATAAGAAGAATCCTAGTTTCAGAGATGTTACAATGTAGAGAAGAGTGCATTTTAGAAGCAGTGAAATTAATCTCCTAACGCAGAAAGTAATTTGACTCAGCTACCACCACCTCAGTCTTTCCTAGTTATCGTTCGCTCCTTCTTCAGAGTTGGGCTGAGCACCCCACCTGGTGTTCCCATAGCATGCTGCGTATATCATCACGATGTCACTGAATGCAGAGTTGGGAAGATGGGTGGTGTCCTAATCATCTGTTTACCCAAGGAATGTTATCTTTGATAACTCTTTGGGTCCACAGAACATTGCACACTGTCTGGCACATAGTAGGTCCTCAGTAAATGCTTAATGATTGATTTGTGAGTCCTAGGAGAGAGTTTATCTTTCAGGCCAGCAGTGTGCAAAGTTCTGAGTGGGATAAACCCTGTCTGTCCCAGGTCCTCTCCTGCAGCAAACCACTCTCTGACCATCCCCCTGAATCATATCAAAATGAAAGAATGCACTGTCCCTCTTGCTTGCATTCTTCCTCATGCCCTTGATATGGGGAAACCAAGTCATATTAAAATTCTACTGAGTAATAATGGTATCGTGTTTATTCACCCCAGATATGTCATGCCTTTTTCTAAGGAGGTGGGAAGGGGCTAACTCACAGAAGAGGATCTTGATAAGAATTCTGGGCTGATTTGAGGACATTTTCGAGCCAGACTGCTTTTCCCTAAAGTCATACCACTTAAATGATTGCCCAAGTTCACTTTCTATCCTAATTTGGGGCCATGATGTATTAATTTAAATGGTCTGTATCATCTTTCCAATCACCCCCTTTGGAGGTCTTCTTGCCATATTTATGGGATTAGCTTGGGCAAGGGACCAGCATAGGTGACCCACCCCAACCTGTAGGGGAGGCAGGACCACTTGCTCTGAACTAACTCAACTGTGTTTTATTATCTCCCAGCCAAGAGTCACAAAACCCAACTCACGTCATTGCGATATCCTGTTTCCTTAAATGAGAGAAATCCTCAACCTCTTCCAGATCATCTTAATTCCTGCTCTTCTTCATGAGTGCCTCTCATCTTCCCCTCTATTTCCAAAACTTCCAAAAATAAGTCCCTTCAGATATTTGGTTTTCTCACAATACTCTTCTCTCCATGCACCGCTTTACCGTCCACGGTCTATCCCAACCTAGGAAAGTCGAAGAAAGAAGCACTCGTGATAGATGCCAATCAAATAAACAAACAGCAGTAATTCAGAAACTTACAATACAGTTTTCCCAGTTTTGGAGTCTCACACACTGGGATACTGGAAAGATATCAAAGGATGAGAAAGTGGGACCCCGTCCAACTCGAGGCACCTGAGATTTAATGCTCAGACAGAGGTGGGTGGGGGGACTGCTCCCCTGTTTCAAAAAGGCAAAACGCAGTCTCTAGTAACTCTTCTTCTGTATGGAGACTCTGTGGATCAAAAACCTCAAGAATGAAACACTTAATTACAACCAAACACGGAGTGAACGAAGGAATGAGAACGGTTTTATGTGAATCCTGCCCACAAAGGAAGGCAGCTTCTTCCAAATTTTGTAAGAGATCAGTGACAAGCGGGAATTTTTTATTTCTGGGCGCAGTGAGCAATCAATTTAAAGAGCTGTCCCCACGTATGTTTTCATAGTAAATAGGTACAGGCTCACCGCCCCGGTGAGCTTTGGGGCTGCCGAATAGTCTTGGAGCTTTTGTATGGACTTAATTTCATGACTGCGGAAAAACTATTTCAGCCATTTCCCTAACTTTAATAGTTTCCATCCGTAACCTCGAAAAGGAAGGTAAAAATAACGAATGGATGTGATGAGGGGGTTGCTCCTGAGTCTCTGTCAGCGCAGAGTCGTGCCAAGGACATGGCCCCAGGGAGGGGTGCGTGGCCCCTCGTCGTCTCTCACCGGGAGCCTCTTTTGTTAACGGCTTCTCTTGGCCATCATCTCTTCCAGACGCATGTGGCCAAATGATGCACTTGGCAGGAGATTGTCAGGAAAAGGGTATTCCTGGGGTGGAGGCTCTGAGTCGCAGACTGGGCAGCCAGTAGAGACAGCACAGTAGATTCAAACAGGCTAACTGTTTCAGCGCAGAGCCGGCCTCAACGGCCATGTGGCTGGGCTGACTCCTGAGGAGTCCTATCCCTCTGCGTCCATGCTCACTCGGGCTCCCGGGGTCCCCACCAGTCTCTCTGCATCCTCCCCTCCCTGCGCTCACCTCTCCTTCCCAACCACCGAAGCCAAAGTCATCTCTGAACGCCATCAAGCAATTTCCTGCTTCAGACATTTCAGTAGTTCCCATCACACTCAGAATCACGCTCAGACTCTTTATCTCAGCCTGCAAGGCCCTGTAACATCTGGCCACTCACTTCCCCTGCACATCACCTCACACGGTCTCTTCCTAGTTCCCTGGGCTCTTGCCAGTGGCCTCTGTCTCTTCCCTGAGCGTGCCACACCTTCCCCCCTCAGGGCCTGGGCACTCGCTGTTCCCTCTGTCTGGACTAGCACTGCCCATGTTTCCCCATTGTCATCCCTCTGGTCTCAGCACCCCCCCCCCCCCACCCGATGGCCCTACCCAGACCACCCAGTCAGATGTGGCAACCCTTTCCCAGTCATTCTCTGCCAGGTTTGCAAGTCTTTCTTTTATTTATTTTTCCCTGTTGATTGTTCCATTTTTCCTACCAGAACGTCAGGTCGTGAGGAGAGGGATTTTTATTTTGAACAGGGTAGCGTCCTTAGCACGGAGCTGGCACATAGTAGGAAGTCCATAAATACTTGTTGAGCAACCAAGTCCCTTAAGTTATTTGGCCCTTTGTCTTTCAGACCCCAGCAAAGCTCGCTCCCTCTCTTTCAGGATCTGACTCTAAATCCTGGAGGATCCTCCTGCTCCTAGAACCATTATTCATCACTCCCTTCTGCATTTGGACGAGTTTTTTGTTTGTTTGCTTGTTGGTTTGTTTTTTGAAAGGAGTGTGTTTTAACCAGGGTCTAGTACATTACGAGAACTTCAAGTGTCAAGCGATAAATGTGAACCAATGGAAAATGTTACTGCCATGGCGGGCTGCCCTTTTGTAAATCCAGTTGTGGCGTCCTTATGTCACTGCTCAGCCCAGTCACTAGCAGCGACATGTATTCTGGATCTCTCTCCACTGTGTGTTTCAGATAATTGACTCCAAGTGTGGCTCAAGCTCACTCTTCTTTTTCTGGCTTCTCTTGTGGTTCTTAAGGCAGGATGTTACATAAACCTAGGATTCAAAAATATGTTCTTCTGATACTTATTATTAGAAACACTAAGGTCTAGAAATATAGTTCACCTTAAGAGGAATTTCAATTGCTTTTACATGCATTATGCGATTGCAGTCATCAAACGTGAGACTCTGCCCTCCTCAGTGTGCCTATATTCACAGTTTGCAAAACACATTTGAATTATCGATCTTGCTTGAACTTCACAACCCGTGGAGCTGTCAGTGAAGAAATGACCCTCATATTACAGAGGGGGAAACCAGTTCAGAGTGGTTGGGAATCCCAAACTGTGTCCCAATTGACCAGATGTCCCAAAGCCCTTGCCTCATCACCATCACAATGTTGTTTTCATCGTGAAATTGAGTAACTCTGTAAAACAGGATCAAAAGTCTTGACTGCACGGGGTTACATATGTATGAGTACAGTTCACAACCTGCTGAAGACTCAAGTGCTTTTTCAGGAAAGGTTTCTGAGGTTTCCCTCACGAAGATCTCTGTTATTTTTTCTCCAGTGCGGATTCCCCCAGACATGGAGGGTCCAAATCAGTTTTTGATCCTCTTTAGATCACTAGCATTTTGATGTGGAGTTTATTAGATTCCAGTCAAAAGCAGTGGAGCCTGTCCAGTTCACCTGAAACAGGAACAGATTTGTTTTCTTCCATAGGTTTCAAAGTGTTGACAAAAGCACAAAGCCCCCTCCTTTAATACCACCTCAGTGACCCAAGGATAATTTGCACATGGGGTCTGAGCGTGTGTTACGTAGGTTTACACTTGGGAAAGGTGTCTGTGAAAATTACGCAGAGTATAAATTAAGGCTGTATCTCAAGGTTATCCTCAAAGCCTTCTGTTTCAATGCAGTTGGAAGCATAAAACATCACTTAGAATAAATGAGCTACAGCTATGGACAGGCAATCTTTCCTCTAACTCATGGTTTATTATCATGGTGTTTCAAGTGGAGGGGTTATTAGGCTTGTCCAATTCAAAAGACTGCCCTATACCTTTGGCAGAAAGATACAAGGGATGATATTTTCCTTTTTAAAGAAACATTTTGTACAGATGTACAATGTGAGCCTAGATACAGGAAAGTAACCTATTTCCTTCCAGAAGAAAACAGGATATGTATTTAGTACCTGATCACTTCCCTTTTGTTGCAGGTCCCAATAGCTACTATTTAGTGTAAGAACTCACTAATAATTATGAGGTATGTATAATCTTTTTTAAAAATCAGTTTACAAAGTTCTTCATATTATTTTCTTTATTCTCCCACCAACTCTGTGAATATCATTATCTTTGCTGACAACTGAGGAGACCAAAGCCCAGAGCAATCAAGGGGCTTTTTCCAGGCCACCCGGAGTATCAATAACAGAGGAACTAAAACCATGATTTCAGACTCCACAATACCTGCTTTCCACCACTGCCATGCTTTGTGAGAGCATTTTAGTAGAGTTGTCTGAAATGTTCACGTTAGAGGAAGAGAAAATGCTAATTACATATTACTTTTGAGCCCTAATCACCACTAAATTCCTGGTATCAAATTTCTAATTGGCTTGTTAATGAATTGACCAAGATAATCCTCCTACTAGATAATAAGCTACTCAATAATTGGAAGTTAGCTGCTGTTATCTCAAGGATGTGTGAAACCTAAGCCTGGCCATTCTAGGGGGAAAAAGGAAGCTGATCTGATAGTTGTGAGGTTTTCCTTGCCCCTGACCCCACCCTGCCCCATTTGAACAGAAGCACTCTGGAACAGCGTGGCCATTGTTACAACCTGATGGTACAGAATTTGGTCCTCGGATATCAGAAGATAAATTATGTTAGCTTGAGAGTCATCTTGGCCCTGTTTAAATGCCTCCCTTTCTGGGTCCCATTTTCAGAGTCAAGAACAAACTAACTTGTTCATACTTTACAGATGAACAGACTTGATAAGAAATAAAAAGGAGGCTGATGCCAGCCTCTTGGGTGTGTGACTTGGGTAGTGGCCCAGGATCCCCAAGCTCTTGGTGAATCCTTTGTGGTTGCCATCTTGAAATTCTTAAGGTTTGAACAAGGGGCTCCTCTTTCTCACTTTGTGTTTGTCCCTCAAATTAAGCAGCTGGTCCTACTTGGTACTGCAGGATATTAGCCTCAGAGATAGTGACCATGCCAGATTAGAGTGCTGCCAAGGTTTTAGGTCTCCCCCAAAACTTGGAGATAGGCCAACCTATTCCTGACAGATCCAAAAAAGTGTAGGGTCAGGACAATGCAGGGGCCACAGAGCCTCTAGTCCTCAGCAAAGGCAGAAGGCATAGCCCAGCCCCTGGCAGAAGGTTCCAGCTTAGGTGAAGCCAATGAGGTGGGTGCCTGGTGCTCCTACCCAAATGTGAGGGAAATATGAAGTGCCTCCAGGAATATAATACTAGTCTTATTTGGGACCTTCTTCCCACATACCTACTTAACCTACTTAAGGGAGTGTTGGCATGGTCATATGGGAAGCATGTTCAATATCCAATACAATATATATACAATATATTGTATATATATAAAATACAATCTTTTGGAACTTTTAAAAAACTCTTTTATTTTAGAAAGAATTTTGATTTTTTAATCCTAACATTTTTATTTAGTATAAAACAATATTCATTGAGAAACACATTTCATTACTGATGAGCAGAAAAAAAATTAAAAATCCCCCATGGTCTCACTCCCAAGAGGTGATCATTATTAACATTTTTAAAAATTTAGTTTGGTGGGGGTTGGAGCAGAGAGAGAGAGGGAGAGAGAGAATTCCAAGCAGGCTCCATGCTGTCAGCACAGAGCCTGACATGGGGCTTGAACTCATGAAACTGTGGGATCATGACCTGAATGGAAATCAAGAGTCAGACACTTAACCAACTGAGCCACCCAGGCACCGCTATTATTTATCTATTTATTTTAATTAATTAACTAATTAATTTAAATTTATATCCAAGTTAGTTAGCATATAGTGCAATAATGATTTCAGGACTAGAATCCAGTGATTCATCCCCCACACATAAAACCCAGTGCTCCTTCCAACAAGTGTCCTCTTGAATGCCCCTTTCCTATGTAGCCCATCCCCCTGCCCACAACCCCTCCAGCAACCTTCAGTTTGTTCTCTATATTTAAGAGTCTCTTACGTTTTGTCCCCCTTCCTGTTTTTATATTATTTTTGCTTCCCTTCCTTTATGTTCATCTGTATCTTTAATTCCACATATAAGTGAAGTCATATGATATTTGTCTTTCTCTGACTAATTTTGCTTAACATAATACCCTCTAGTTCCATCCACGTTGTTGCAAATGGTAAGATTTCATTCTTTTTGATTGCCAAGTAATACTCCATTGTGTGTGTGCATATATGTGTGTGTATATGTATGTATATGTATGTATATATGTATGTGTATGTATGTGTATGTGTATGTATATATATGTATATGCATATATGTATATATATGAATGTGTGTGTGTGTATATATATATATATATGACATCTTTATCTGTTTATCTGCACCAATTTGCATTTTCACCAGCAATGCAAAAGAGTTCCTCTTTCTCTGCATCCTTGCCAACATCTGATGTTTCCTGAGTTGTTAATTTTAGCCATTCTGACCAAGTACCCCATTATTAACGTTTTAACATATACATATATATATACATACACACATAGTTATTTTTATTTTCATTTAATATTTTGAGAATACAATCCCGTGCCATTAGATATTCCACCACTGTATCACAATAAGTCTACCATGATTGCAATCACATTTATAGTTTATCGAACTAACCTCTGGCTTGATATTTAGATTAATTTTCATTTCTTGCTACTTTACACAGTTCTGTGATGAACAGGTGTGTAGCTAAATTTTTGCAATCACCCAAGTCTACTGTTTTAGAATCGTTTTCTGGAAGTGAGTTATCTGAGGAAAAGATATGAACATATCAGGGCGCCTGATGGCTCAGTCGGTTAGGTGTCCGACTTCAGTTCAGGTCACGATCTCCCGGTTTGTGAGTTTGAGCCCCGCGTCAGGCTCTGTGCTGACAGCTCAGAGCATGGAGCCTGTTTCAGATTCTGTATCTCTCTCTCTCTGCCCCTTCCCTGCTCGTGTTCTGTCTCTCTCTCTCTCAAAAATCAACTTAAAAAAATCAATAAAGATATGAACATATTGAGAGATGCTTGTCTAATTTCCTTGCAGGACTGTTGTACCAATCTCCATTCCCATCGGCAGTATATGTGAACTTGGGAAGTGTTTTTAGAGTCCTATAGAGCCTGGGTTTTGTGACTGGGTGGGAGGTAGTGATTCACACCCAGAAGAGGCTCCTTCTGGACTCTCATGGAATTTCTAGAATTGCAAAGGGTCAATAGAACGGAAGTGTACATGGCAGTCATTTTATGATTTGTAGTCTAGGCAACTAGTGTGGGGTGAAAATTATCCTAAAGAGATTACTGCCAAGAGGTTGCTCAGATATTTTATTTGCCTATAATTGCACCTTCTACTTATGTGTAACAGCGCGATCACATGGTGCTGAATCAAAGATTTATAAAAATTGCGCTAAACCCATGTCCTGTAATTTGAAAAACAAAACACAACAAAACGAGCCTTTGTGGCTTTTTTTGTTATTGATGTTCTTTATTCAATCGTCAGTAGTCATTGGTTGGTTTGGATTCCCTGCGCCTCTCCCCTTCCAGCTTTTCTTTTTCGTCCACTGGAGAAACACATGTTGTATGGTAGTTCCGACCATTCAAACGTGAGCTCCTTGAACTTCAGCTTCCTTTGTAAATAAAGATTCCAGCTCAGATCTCGTTCATACTTACAAACACTGAGCCTCCTAATCTCCATGTCTCTTTTGGTATCAGATTTCTCTTTAGGGATTCATGTATAATCCTTTTCCACAAAGCAGGCCTGCATCTGAGCTTCTGGAAACAAATCAATATGAGGGAAATGCCAGTAAATCTACCAGAAGTAAAGCTGGAATTTGGAGGTTCAGTCAATCGTGGGAGCCCTCACATTTATTTATTTATTTTTAATCAACAAAGATTTTATTATTACACTATGGTTGTGATAGATACAGAAGAGAATCTGAATTCTTAAAAATTATAGATTACATAGAGTGTTTCTAGTAAATGGGTGTGATGTGCAACATCATTTAAAGATAAATCTCCCTGTGCGTTATGGATGATACTCCAGGAATACTCTCCAATGTCAGGAAGAGCCATAACCCACCAGCGTGGTAGGCAGTCTTTTCTAGCGACTAGCGGTTTGGGTCTGTGGTTTGTTTACTTTCCTACACAAAAATGCAATGGATTGTACAACCTCTGGAGTGGGTAGTCTGAGAATTCCCAGGGTACAATGGCTTATTCTTTTTAAAACGCATTAAATATGAATTGGCCATTTATCATTAGTAATAGCATACATTATTTTCTTGATATCATCTCTTTTTTCTCCTTCTCTTGCGCATATCCCTGTTTTCTGTTTCCAGTTGCTCGCCCACGTTAATTTTCTTTGCTTTTAGAGCTTACTCACACATCTCCTTTTAGTTTTCTTTGTAACAGCTCCAACACATTTCTTTTCACATTTGTGATTTTTGCTTAGCTTTCCTCCTTGGTTTTTCCACCAAACCCTGTTTATTTTCATTTTCTTCCCAATGGTCTGATTTCTCTCCCTGCCTGTCATATTTAATTGAGGTTTGCTGCGTGGTTAAGATGAAGAAAGTCTTTTCTTCTCATGCTCAAAAAGGAAAGTGCTGCTGTATAGTTTTAGCTTCTAGATTACTACCTGTCTTGAATAAGATCCCCAGTTCTATCCTTTGTAAACCCAGTCACGGTACAGCTTTGTGCTCTGTGTAGAACACACCAGGGACACGCAGGTTCAAGATGCGTTGTTCCAAATTCCCAGTGTTGCTTTCTTGAACACGATGGAGCATCCTTATCACCAACTTCACCCCTTTCTTTGTCTCACCACTCCTGCTATTGACAGATGTTTTGGGCTAGAATTCGCCCCTTTTGTTGAAAGGGAAATTAGTAGCTCTCAGCTCACTAATCAAAACCCAAGAAATGTTTAAAGAGAGGCATTAAATTCAAATCATCACCTCCAGAGGCTCTCTCATTTGCAGAATAAAAAACACTTCAAGGGGCATTGAAAAAGAATTCTGGAGCAATGAATAGTTAGAAAATGTGGTTTGTATGGGGAAGCATTCACTCTGCTTGTGAGTCTTTGTCACCGGACATGTTTCTCTCTTTGGGAAACTCTGTGGATCATAGGTATCCATGTGAGGGGAACATCATATACTTTTTTAAGGTCTTGCTCATTCTTAAATGAGCATGTGGTGGGGGGGGGATAATGTGAATTCTAAAATATAGAGCATCTCAGACTCTCCACTGAGTCATTTCCTTGTTCTCATTAATTGGCTCATACCCAACTACAGAGTGGAAAGCTATTTTTATGCATTTGCTCACAACTGAGAGATCTAACACAAGGTTCAGCCAATACAAGTTGGCGGTTTAAAAAAGAGAAAAAGATGCCTTGATATATCTCATTAAATGAGGTCAACAATAGGTTTCATGTTTTGAGATGATCTTTGCTGTCTAAAGCATTTGTAGATAGGTTAAGAATAATTTGGGGACAAATCAGTGCTTGGAGATAAAGATGATATTCTCTCTGTCTTTTTCCTTCTATCATTTTCCTTCTGCTATATCTTGGGGATATTTTTCCTTCGTGCTTGACTTTTTCCGGGGTGGGATGGGTTGAAGGTCTATCAGACATAAGTGCTCTGCAATAAAATGTGACTCACCGGCCCTCTCCACTGTACACGTCGTAAAGGCTGTAACTCAACTGTGCGGCTGACTCAGTAATTACCCAGCACCATCTTTATTGAAATTATCAAGCAATCTAGAAATTAGGAGTGAAATAACCCATGAAGTCATCCCGACCTGGCTATTCCGGGCCCAGGTAAGAGTCTTTTCCGGGCCATTCTTCTGTTACTCTTTCAATTTAGTTTTATAATCACCAGTCATACAACCGCTCTGTTCATTAATTTGGCACATTTCTGTTCCAACTAGCTACCACATAAAACTATAGAGCGGATCACTAAGAAGCACAGCACATATCCTGAGATTAAGTAGCACTTATTTTTCAAAAAATAACAGATTGGAGGCCAGTCTGTGAAACTCAGGAAAACCCATAAGATTTAAGGAGGTTATTTATGAAGTCTGATCTTGGTGCTGACGGTGGAGTAGCAAGGCTCACTCGGAACAGACTTTGGGCATTTTGCCAGTGGAGAAAGGTCTATGTGTCTGGGGGAATGGACTGTCCACTGAGCCATCCTCCCCCTTCCAGCTGTCAGTGCTGGGCATGGGATGACTAGGAGATGGAGAGGGGCGGGCTTGGATTAATTTTTTTTTTAAATTTTTTTTGTCAACGTTTATTTATTTTTGGGACAGAGAGAGACAGAGCATGCATGGAGGAGGGGCAGAGAGAGAGGGAGACACAGAATCGGAAACAGGCTCCAGGCTCCGAGCCATCAGCCCAGAGCCTGACGCGGGGCTCGAACTCCCGGACCGCGAGATCGTGACCTGGCTGAAGTCGGACGCTTAACCAACTGCGCCACCCAGGCGCCCCGGATTAATTTTTTTTTTTAAGAAAATGCCATGAATCGGGGCGCCTAGGTGGCTCAGTCGGTTAAGCGTCCAACTTTGGCTCAGGTCATGATCTCACGGTTCGTGGGTTCGAGCCCCATGTCGGGCTCTGTGCTTACAGCTGGGAGCCTGGAGCCTGCTTCAGATTCTGTGTCTCCCTCTCTCTCTGCCCCTCCCCTGCTTGCGCTCTCTCTCAAAAATAAAAATAAACATTAAAAAAAAAAATTAAAAAAAAAAAGAAAATGTCATGAATCAAATAGCTTTCCTAGATATTAAGGGACCATGGATTCAGCATGAAGGAAAATTAGAAACCATTTAGTCCCACATCCCACAGCAAGAGGTAAGTCCTTTCTAGGGCATTATTGACATGTGAACAGCCGGCTTGCATTTGAATCTCCCAGGGGCACTAACCTACCCTGGAGCCCATTCATTCTGGTTTCAGATGGCTATGTTTGTTTTTCATGATCCTGCATAATTTACTTCTTTGAAGCCTTCATCTGAATAAGCCCTCAGGAAAATTTAGCTGTTACTATTGTTATTGTCATTGGCTTTTTTACTTCATGAAAAAACACCTAAAGGTTATCAAGGTTTTTATTCCTTCTCAAGGCTAATTTCTTTGATTCCTTAAACCCATGAATTAGTTCCCAGATCCCTTAAAGTCTTGGCTTCTCTCTTTCTCCCTCTGGCTCTCGCTCTCTCTCTCTTTCTCTCCACGTGATTCACCAGCCACCAGGGCAGTGACCATGCTTCTTGTGATCTACTCTCTTTGACATTTCCTGGCTCGATTCATTCCAAAGAAAGGGCTCTTTCATCTCTCTGCTCTGTGCTGATCAGAGACAAATGCCTAAAGCAGAAGACTAAGGTTGTGATTGGTTGACATGGGTGAAAAACTATATATATATATATATATATATAGGTACATAGAGAGGAATTCAATCCCTGGTAGCAGCTATTTGCTGAAGGAGAACTGGGTAGGGAAAGTGATTTTAAATAAGGACATAGCAAGCTCAAATTCAGAAAGAATCTGATAATATTAAATAGAAATTACTTATTTACAGATTGCTGTTTGTTCACTGAAAACTAAAACAAAAAAAATCTTCATTTCTTGGAAGCAAAGTCATTTCTAGCTCAAATAAACTGAATTGTAAAAGAATAAGAGACACATGGGAGATTAAAAATAGTGTGTTTTTCATTGCAAATACTAGATTTTTAAGTTGTTCTTGCATGGTCTGGGGGAAAAGCACAGCAGAACCAGATTCTTCTTTCTTGATGCAGACAAAAAATGAAAGTAACAAGAAAGTAGAAAGCCCTCCTAAGTCTGATTAAATTATCAACAGTAAAGGAATAATTTCTGAATCATATTGATACCTGCCCTATGTTAAGCAACACATGTAAAGGACGTTCCAACTAGTAACTTATCATTGCATGACTTAGCTTTCAAGTTATTTTCTCAATATTGGTGATGAGTTTGTGCTGAGTGATCCCCATTCTCTTCTCCTGTTCCTCTTGTTCTCAGTAGTACATATTTGCCAAAAGGCTCCCTAGGGAGAGGTCTGTTACAACTGCTACACAACAACTGAGATCTGGATTGCTAGTTGAGTAGAAGATGCTGGTCGTGTCAAAAAGACAATGCTAAACTTGGGTTGGTGTCATGGGCGGAAGGAAGAGAAGGCATAAGCTGGAGAAAGCTGCCCACTCCAAACGAGTCAGCCCCGGGAAACCGCTATTTATTAACAGGGCTTATTCCAGGTGCAAAGATCGGTTTTACCTGGTGCTCCTAGATGAGCAATCACCAGGGCCTATAGTCATGCTTGAAATTCAGGAACACAGTCCATGGGAGGCAAGGGGGCAAACTGTTGCAGCAGACATTGTTGGTTTCCATTTATCCCCTTCCCTTTTCTTCACAGGACCCTGATTTTGTGCGGGTGTCTTCCTTTTGCAAAAGCAACCCTGTGCTCCCAGGAAGGCTGGCCCCAGTCTCGGGGTGTGAACTGTGATCAGCTCAAGTCAGTCATGGCAGTCTCTTTCTCTTGCAGGTGAGCACTGGCCTCTCTGGCCAGTGAGGAAAGAAAGAGACCCCTACATTGGGTTCTTTTGGAAAGGATTGTACAGGATTGTACAGGGAGAGACAATTTGTTGTTCTACTAGGCATTATCACATCTGGATGTGATGCCCAGAACTGCAACAGTCACTTTACAACATGAGGGGGGCTGCCCGAGGATGAAACCCACATGTTGAGCATAACTGAGCTGACAGCACAACCCTGGGGGTCTGAGGTTAGAACTGAAACACTGAATTCACCAACCACGGAGCTACCTGTTAGGGAGTGAGGGGTCTCCAAAATTTGTATGATGATGTCTTAATCCCTAGTACCTTTCAATATGATTACATTGGGAGTTACGGCCTTTCAAGAGGTAACTAAGGTCAGATCAGTCATATGAGTGGGCCCTAATTCAATCTGACTAGTGTCTTTGTGAGAAGAGGAGATTAGGACATATGGAAAGAAACACCAGGAATGCATGCACAAATAGAAGGCACTCATGTGCAACCCAAAGAGAGAGCCCTCAGAGCAAACCATACCATCGACACCTTTGAGCTCAGACTTCCAGCCTTCAGGACTGTGAGAAAGAAAATATGTTATTTAAACCACCTAGTCTGTGATGCTTTGTTACTGCCATGGTCTTTGTAAGCTAATACACTGCCCTGCCTCTGGCCTTCTTGACGTGTAAGGCTGTACGATTTTTTTTCTGTTTGTTTGTTTAAGTCACTTGACTGGGGTTTCCTGTCCTAACAGAACTGTTAAAAACACACCAGAAAGGTACTGTAGCCATATTTTTCTATTGAGAGTGAAAGCAAGTCTAAAGATAGGAGATGTAGCCGTAACATTTAACACTGAGGACCAGAACACCATAGAGGATCATCCTGTTGACTGTCATAAACGCAAGGAGTAGCAGGTCATTTTTTTTTTTTTTACTTTTTTTTTTCAAATGCCAAAGTAGGGCTTTTTTTCACTTATTTTTGAATGCCAGGGTAGGGCTTTGGTCTCTGTTCTCCCAGCCTTCCCACAACTGGACATGGTGATGGAGCCTCATGAGGATATGGTTAGTGGTCAAGGGACAGAATGAAGCTGAATGTCCATGTGGGGGTGTAGACTGATGACTATGACCTCAGCTAACCAATCAAATTAACTAGCAACAGATGAAAAACAAATTTTGACCAGCTTCAGGGAATGAGAATTTATAAAGTCCTAGGTAGTAGTTAGAATAGGACGGCATAAAACTACTCCATTTTATGAGTCTCCCCCTACTAATTTAGGCTACCCCAAATTCTAACTTCAAAGCAGAAAGTTGGGCAACCACTGGATAAAGACAGATCAACTGCCAGCATATAAGTATTATATAGTTTATATATACTCAAGCCTAGCTGTGAGCTATGAAATAAGAAACGTCTCTCTCATGACTAATGCAGTTATATTTGTCGGACCAACTATATTTTTCTAGATAATAGTTGTCAGGTTGACCATAGCCACATTATTTCAAACTTTCAATGCTTTGATTCAAATAGCTCCTCTTTGGTCTTCCTGCCTCCAGAACATTCCCTTCTAACCCATTCTGCTCCCTGGTGAAGCTTCCTAACATCACTTTCATTAATTTCTTCCCTCACCTCCAAAACATTCATGTGACTCTAAAACAATTGAAAACAACCTTTAAAGTATCTGCCTGGGCTATAGTCCTATATCCCTTCTCCGAGAGTTCCTTTGTCCCGGAGATGAGTCCCAGAAGTTATGATAATTCCATATGGCATCAATTCTTTCATTGTACCAGGAGTGGAAACACAGATTCTCCTTCACAGAAATTTGGGATTGGAAGTCAAAGATGCTGGTAGCTTCTGCTAGTAAACTTAGAACTAAGGAGCTATAAATGTGTAAGTTATGGGGTGGATTGTCTTATATATTCACGGGGAACAAAAAAATCTGTTTTGCAGAGGGGAAAGGATGAGAAAGATATGCAGAGAGAAGCTGAGGTGAGAAAGGCATGACTGGAATGGGGTTGAGGGATCCAAACTAGGAAGCCTGTAGCACTAGCTCCTGAGAGCTTTTAATTCCTGGTTCCAGGCCTTGCAGAGACCCAGTTCCCCACTTTGCTGTAGAGTTCCTCCAGGTCTCTTTGCTTTTAGGTTAACTCACTCCATTTGGCTTACACTACTTTGAGTAGCTTTCTGTTATTTGTATCCAAAACCATTTCAGCCTAGATAAAGGTAATGTCCAAGCTTTTGGCTTGATATTCAACACTATCCACAGGTTAGCCATCATATGTGGTTTTCATCTTTATCTCCCTCTGCTGCCCTGCATGGAACTTCATTCACATCCGTCTCCTTTCTTTCCTCCTCTCACACCTTATACATTTCTGGCTTGTTCTTTGTTTCCCATCGTTTCTTCTACCTAAAATACTGTCCTTCTTCTTGGCCGACTTGGACCCTATGCATTTTTAAAGGTCAACTCAAGTTTGCCCTTCGATAGAAATTCTTCTACAAGCTTCCCTGCTCTCAGCAATTTCTCCTTCTTTTCAACTTCCATAGTGCTTGTTGTTTCTGTTTTCGGGCAACAATAGCTTATGACAAATGGAGAAAAATATGCTGAAACACCCTGATGACAGAAACTCTAGCATTTGAGTTTGGAAATAATATGGGAGACCAAGGACTGTATCCCTGGATGTCAGAACAGGAGAGTGGTAGCAAAAATATGTTTAAATATTACCATTAATCAAGTAATATCCAATCTGTTGGAGAACATGAAATGTGCCTGTTCATATGACTTTGTTTAGCTTAATCAACAATACCTACATTGAGTGTGATGAAACAACTCGATGAGAAGAGCTAGGGATGGACAAACAAGCGGATATGAAGGAGAAGATGGACACTGAAGTATTGGAGAAGATGGAGATTGTAGGGATAGGAGTTGATAGATCAGGGAGGAAAGAAAAGAAATGAGGAGATAGCAGGTCTTTCTGCCTCCTCTTTGACTTTCAAGTAAAACAAACTTTAACCCTGACTCTGTCACTAGCTCCTCTCTCAGAAACGGAGGAGGAAGAGAAATTAAGAGGGGGGAGTAAATAAAGAACGGTAGGATGAGGGGCGCCTGGGTGGCTCAGTTGGTTAAGTGTCTGACTTTCAGCTCAGGTCATGATCTCTCGGTTCATGAGTTCAAGCCCCGCATCAGGCTCTGGACTGACCGCTCAGAGCCTGGAACCTGCTTCTGATTCTGTGTCTCCTTCTCTCTCTACCCCTCCCCTGTTTGCACTCTGTCTCTCTCTGTCTCTCAAAAAATGAATAAACATTAAAAAAAGAAAGAAAGAGAAAACAGTAGGTTGACAAGGAGGGCAAGAATCACTGCATCCCCCAGGAAAGGTAGATTTAGAATCCCTAGCTTCCAGCCCAGTTGGGATAGTCTAGTCTTTATGACAAGAATTAACCTGTAGTGACAGATTAGTATTTTTAATAATGAACATGTGAATTCTCTTAGCCCTGCCTACTCAACGACATTCACTCAAAAAATATTTATTTCACTCTTTATCATCAGATGATTTGTTAATGTATGGAGTAATCACACTCATCTCTCGTATATTACAGAAACCACAACCCCCATCTGAAAACTCTGGCAGTAAACAACATTTAGCCATAGCCACGTGGATAAGGCTGCCTTTTTGAGTCACCATTGACCTTTTGTCCATGAGAGCTTCCCCACTCCTGTCTGCCTTTGTGGTTTTCCAAGGCTGGTGCTCCATGATTGGTAGCTGGGTTGGGTCCCTTTTTCTCTCACTACCGGCTCCCCAAGTTGTTTAAGATAACAAACTACATGAGCTTACTTAGATATATCTCCTGGTTGCCATCTAGAGACAGCCCTGTAGAGTTTGAAGCCCAGAACATATCACACTTGGTGTCTCTGAGCTCTCCTTTGACATCTTTATTCAGTTGTATCAGAATATCCAAGGCTATTTGGAAGGGAAAAGATGTTACATACTGATTTCAGTCCTGTTCGTGGAAAATTGAAAATATCATTGCATTACATTTATTTCTCCAGCCTAAATCCATATGGAGACCAACTCTATATCGAGTATTGACCTTGAATAACCCATAGCCTACTGGAAAAACAGCCCGGAGAATTTATAAATCATATAGATTAATACTAACTTCTTTGTTTTTAGAAACACTTATACAAATAGTAAGCTACATTCTCTATCAGCTCCCCATTTCCCACTCCCCATATTTCCCCTAATTCTCTTACTTCATTGTTTCTTGGATATGGCATTAACTAGTGTAAAGGTAGGCACATTGGCTGTGTGTGTGTGTGTGTGTGTGTGTGTATGCGAGTGTGTGTGTGTATGTGTGTTAATGTAAGAGAGAAGTGCTCTCATTTAATGGTTCATTTTTAAGAAAGTAAAACCTATCTCTTACCACAAAGCCATGCTGCTAGATTCTGCTCCATTTAACCCCTTTTAATTCCCGCCAAACATATAAGACTGTTTCTTAGCCTTTCTTCTCTCACCTGAGAAATTAGCATGGGCTGACTGAGTCTGTCGTTTGGAAGGTGTCTTTCATTCAGGATGCATCTCTACTTCTGGAATGAGTAAAGAGCTTTTCCAAGGGTTGCACATATCATTAGGCTCCATCAAGATGCATTGGAAGCAGTTCGGCCTTCCCTGACTCCTGGCAGAGTCATTTTTTCCTTAAGCGGACACATCAATGAACTGTTTTCACCCCACCTTCCATCAGGGCCATGGCATCCTAGGGGGTACAAAGTGTCACCTTGAGGAAGTAGGAGTTCTGGGTGTTTCTTTGTATTTTCAATTTTGTAGCCTTGGGATGCTGGAAAAGTTAGGCATCATTCCTCAAGTCATACCAAATTTGGTATGATGTTCCAGGACTTTAAGATCCTTTAATTGGAGGATTTTAACCCCCAGTTCATCCGATTGTGTTTCTATGATTCACTGTCCAAATCCAAGCCACAGTTCTGTGATGAAATAAGAAACAATTTCTTTCCTGAGACTCAAACCACAGATATGACTGAAAGGTTCATGGCAAGGGCAATTCCATCCTGTCACACGTCAATCAGCTCAGCTTGGAACTACAGAGCAGGAAATTTTAGGTTCAAAGAGGTATTGGCACAGGGTCTAACACACATGAGCTCTTTGGCAGATATTTGTTAATTGATTAATACAGTCTCAACACCAGATGCTACCTTTTAAGAGCCTCATTTTCCTCCCTGTAGATATTGGTGAATCCATGTTTTATACAAAAAAAAATTGTCATTTACAGAGTAACATCAGTGATTTGACAAATAAAGCAAACCCTCTCTCCCTGCCTGACTACATAATTTGTGGAACCAGTACAAAATGAAAATGCAGGAGCCCTTGTGCAAAAATTATTAAGAATTCCCAATGGGAACCATAAAGCGTTAAACCAAACGTGAGGCTCCTTCAAAGTACAGATTGGACCCTGGGAAGCTGGCACTAGCCCCGCATTTGATTAACATCCATGAGTGCCTACAGTTAGCCCCCACCGGGCCTCTCTTTGTCATGCACATCACCTTCTACCATTCTCAACGCAGCCAGGAACCTCTGAGAGGTTTCTTAACTTGCTCAAGATCATATACAAAAGCCTGTGTACCATGCCAGTTTTTTTCCCACTATACAGAATGTAAGTCAGTTCTGAACAATAATTTCACATACATGGTCTTGTGTAATCTTCCCTTGTCTAGTTATGCGGATAATGGTCATTAACATGAACTGAGAACTTACAGTGTGTCAGGCGATGTTCTAGTTGTTTTACGTGTATTTACTCATTTAATGCCCAACAGTGCATTCATGCTGCTTTTTTGGTCAAGTTTTGAGAGAAAATGGAAAGCACAACTCAAAAGATTAACTGAAGAGATTTCAATGAAGGGACTACCTCATTAAAGGTATAGATAGGATTAAGGGGATCTTTAAAGATGTGGATACACCTGGAACCCGCAAGAACAGGAAACTGTTAATGTCCCAGGCTGGAGGGAACAAGGAGAAAGGACAAGGTCACCAGAATGGGGTGACATCTTTAGCCGTGGCAGACAGGCTACCTATTAGGTGCTGTGGCCATGGTCAAGGAAGACAGCCTCTGCCCACAACCTGGTGAGGAGGGATAACATGGAGGACAGATACTCCAACCTCCTTACTTGCTGTCTTCAAATCTCCTTCCCAGGGCCTCCCTATGGCCTAACAGAAGGGAGCTTACGGGCTGAAGTCTCTAGGGATCAGCCTCCCAAGACGCAGAGCAGATAGAGAATGGCAAAGGCTACTGGAGAAAAAAAACAGAGTATTTATCAGAGAGGAGACAGAGAGGCTAAATAACTTGCTCCAAATCACACAGGTAATAAGTAACAAAGCCAGGATTCAAATACAGTAGGTCTCAGCGCAGACCTGAAGCACTCAACACTATGTTCTAGAACATGTCTTCAAATGGTATAGGAGCCTAGCTTGGGGCCATAAATGATCTGCTACCAAACTTGTGAATTTGGAATATAATCAAGGAAAGCCAGCCTGAACAAATGAAACTAAATTTTAATAGTTTCAAATGTGTGTAATTAGATTACCTTCAAGATGTAGAATAATCAGAACTAGGCCTGCAAAGCATTCCCTGGGAAATGGTCTCGGGGGATTTGGTTTTAAGAAGGGAGGTGAGGAGTTTGAAGCTAGCTACATTAATTTCAAAGCAAATGAATAATCCTGAAACAGAGTCAAAAGCACTTGAAAAGTTCAATTTCTTAAGTAGGGTACATATTCTTTCCCCAGTTATATTCTTTGTAGCTTGCTTAGATCATGCATTAATTCAGTGAGTATGTATCCTATGCGGCAGGTGTTGTTTGAGGTGCTGGGATATGGCTATGGACACAATAGATCAAATCTCTACTCTGAAGGCACTTAAGCTCCAGTGGCAGGAGACAGACAATAAACAAATAATGAGTAAATACATGACAGTGCTACGAGGAAAAGTAAACAGAGTCAGGATAGAAAGTGACCGGGGAGGGAGGGAGACACTATTTGATAATAGTGTCTCGAAATACTATTAGTATTGACACTATAGAAATAGTGTCACGAAAGCTCTGTGTGACAAGAAGACATTTAAGCAGAGAACTGAAGAAAATCTCTGTGACTTTGGTGGTGCAGTTGTGAACTTTGGTCCAGTTATACCAAAGAGAAGTTCAGCTCTGGAAGGGACCACAGAAAGGCTCACATTATATAAATAAAGAAATTGGTTCCCTGGGGAGGTGAAGCCCTTTATTTAGGCCCATACTGTAAATAATTATCTATGAAGCTTATGGTAAAAATTACATATTACATATTGGGATACACTATTGGGGTGCCTGGGTGGCTCAGTCGGTTAAGCGTCTGACCTCAGCTTAGGTCATGATCTCATAGTTTGTGGGTTGGAGACCAATAACTGGCTCTGTGCTGTCAGTGCAGGACCCGCTTTGGATCCTCTGCCCCCCTCATTCTGCCCTCCCCCCCTCAAAAATAAACAAACATTTTAAAAAGCCCAAATATTATTGAGCCCCCATATGTGCCAGACACCCAGGCTCATGCTTTTTGCACGAGATCTTATTTTGCTGATTCAGAATCAGTTTCAAATATATGAGTTTTTTTTTTTAATTTTTTTTTTTAACGTTTATTTATTTTTGGGACAGAGAGAGACAGAGCATGAACGGGGGAGGGGCAGAGAGAGAGGGAGACACAGAATCGGAAACAGGCTCCAGGCTCTGAGCCATCAGCCCAGAGCCTGACGCGGGGCTCGAACTCACGGACCACGAGATCGTGACCTGGCTGAAGTCGGACGCTTAACCAACTGCGCCACCCAGGCGCCCCTCGAATATATGAGTTTTTATTGTGATTTGAGTTTTATCTTCCTCGATGCATGGGCTCCCTTTGTGTGATATGTCCAGATGCCCTGGAAGAGAAATGAAGTCCTAGCGGTTGTGGCTGGCAGAATGTCTCTTACGGGTACTTCAGATTCTACGTCTCACTCTGTTTCAGCCCCTCCCCCCAATCGCACTTTGTTTCTCTCTCTCAAAATTATATAAACATTAAAAAATTTTTTAAAAAAAGAATGTGACTTATGAATTGCATTCTACCCCATCTTTTAATAAATCAAAGATCTATTTTCTTTTTTGTAATTTGAAAATTAGACTCTGGGGCTCAAGTGAGCTGGCTAAAAATCATACTCTCTCCTTCATATGTCTTATCTATATTTCTAAAAAAATGCTTAACAGCGGAGTCATTGTCCTCGTATGGACGGCTGGACAAAGGGAGAAGAGTTTAGGTAGGAAGACCGCCAGGACGTTCAAGCCCAAACCAGAGGCTGAAGTTGGAGCCTCAAGGGGGAAGCAGTGCTGGGATGTGACACAAGATACTCCCAGGGCGATATACCAAATGCAGGGTACAAACACATGAACGGGGTCAGTGGCCAGAGTGAGGGGACGGAGATCTGGACAGCGCCTGGGGGAGGCGGCTGCAGGCGAGAAGGGAGACAAAAGGTTTAGCCAGCCCAGGTGTCAGGGACCAGAGCAAAAGCGAGAGTCTCATGTGAAAGGTGATTCCCATAGTTGTACTTCTCCAAAAGCTCTTTCAAGGCCCAGATTCTACTTCTTGCAGGGTTGGCAATTATTTTTAATATAAACTCATTTTAGTTAATTAATTAATGTGAATTTTTAATGTTTATTTTTGAAAGAGAGAGAGAGAGAGCGCGCACACTAGAGAGGGTGGAGAAGAGAGAAAAGGGGACAGAGAATCTGAAGCAACTCCATGCTGACAGCAGAGAGCCCGAAGTGGGGTTTGAACTTATGAACTGTGAGATCATGACCTGAGGCCGAAGTCAGACATTTAACTGACTGAGTCACCTAGGCGCCCCACCCTCAACTCATTTTAAATAGCGTCTTAAACTTTAAAAATTCTTCACATATACACGCTATCTTAGTTAATCAGTAAAGTAATGAATGAGGGTAAGAATTTTATAGATGGGAGAATTGAGGTCTAGACAGGGTGAGAAAAGGACTCAATGTGTGATAATGAGCTGATGGCAGAGCAGGGACTCACACTCAGGTCTTCTGACCTCCATCTCTTATATAGCTTTGACTCAGACTACATGGCTGTGTGATGGGAAGATGGAAAGGAATTAATATCGGTGATAAGTCGAGGAACTTTAAAGTTGTGGAACTTGTCTGACCATGGGAATTCATATTTCTTAAGAAACAGTAATTTGCCCATGTCATTCTCCCTTCTTCTTCTCTGGGAGGCCAATCACTTTAGTTGCAAAGGAAGATAACGTTGTGTCTTTGGCCCTTAACTTGCAGCATTCAACCTAGTTGAACTTGAAAACTGCCAAGGATCTGCTTTCCCTGGGCTCCATCATGTGAAGTTCCACAATAGTTTTTATGGTCTGAATGTAGATCCCAAAGGAGAATATTCACCACTGACTGCTCACTTTGGCTGATTCTATTCTACACACTTTAGGACCTCCCATTTAGTCTTCAATATGACCCTATATAGTAGATGCTATTATTATCTTTAGATAAGGGAACTGAGGCACTGGGATGATAAGTAACTTGGTCAAAGTCAGACGGGTCATTACTTCTCCACCCTTAGACCCCCAGCATTCATGGTTCCCATTTATGACAGAAGCTTCCTACTAGGAGGTCTTGGGACTCTCCCCCTTAGGGTTTTCTCTGGCCATAGGATAGTGCTTGGTCCAGGCACCAGGGCAGGTTGGAAGTTCCAGGGAATTAATGCCCATCAGACAGATCTCAATCAATGAAACTGGTGGAGAAATACCCCAGCATCCTTTTCCCTTGAATGGGACATTCTGCAGCATGCTCCATCTATATGGTCTCCAAGGTCCCCTCTGGAATTGAGCTTGATTTGATCACAATGTTGAAATCCTCCTTAACACACTTTGTATTTGCTGTCTTCATTCCAGCTATCACCCTCTAACTGATGCTTCTTGATATCATCTCCCATGCAAAATATCTGTACTCAAATCTTTGTCTTGGGATCTATTTCTGGAGACTCAAATGAAGACAGTTAGATCAGCCACCAGATCTGCTGATCCAACTACACAGGATATCATCTGGAGGATTTTGGAATGGCATCATAAAAGCTTAGCTAAGATGCTAGCTTGGACACTGGTCTCCAAGATGCTATCCAGCACTGTGTCTCTAGTAGGTAGAATACACAGACCCAGGAAATAAAAGTAGTAGTAAGTGGCCCTCTTACTGTCATTCCTGGTGAACCACTTGGGGAGTTTGTGTCTCCTGATTTTGCAACTTTGGTTTCTACTTAAGATCCTGGTTCCTGAAGTGAGTGGGCAGTGAGGGCAATGTCTGAACAGAGGAACATAATCAGGGTTTCAGTAAATCTAAAGTTATGTCTGTCACATGGTCATTTTAAACTTCTTGGGCCAGTGGTCCAGCAAGCCAAAAATTTTTTTAATGTATTTATTCATTTTTGAGAGAGAGAGAGAGAGACAAGCAGAGGGAGAGGGAGACAGAGAATCCCAAGCAGTCTCTGTGCTGGCAGCACTGAGCCTGATGCGGGGCTCGAACTCATGAACTGTGAGATCATGACCTAAGCCAAAATCAAGAGTCAGACCCTTAACTGACTGAGCCACTGAGGTGTCCCAGCAAGTCAAAAAATTTAAAAAGTTTTCATACTGGCAGGGATAATTGACCCTGATTATCTCAAGGAACAGGCTTACTTCTGCATAGTGGGAACAGGAAGAAATATGTGAAGACCTCAGAGGACATCTGGGGTGCCCCCTCCCTGACCCGATGCATTTGTACTGTGAATGGAGCAATTGCAGCAACCACAGCCTAATGAGGACATAGACACCTGGAGGCTAGACCCCTCAGGGATGAAGGTGCAGTTTAGGCACACAACCTGAACCAGCGGAAAGCTGGCTGAGGCTCAGGAGAACCCAGAGCAGGGGTAGAGGAACCAGATAACAGCAGAATCAGAGCCTTAGGTCTTCACCACAGTAGAAGATACTGTAGCCTGTCTCAGTCATATGTCTGTTATAAATGGTTTTTCTTGCAAATTGTGACCAGCCACCTTGAACGCTCAGCGACAAGACAGACGCATGAATGGATCTGAGTGATGACAGGGGGGACTCTAGCAGCTGCTTCTGGTCCTCCACTCACATCTGCTCTGTTCCCACTGGTCCCAGGTAGGCAAGCACACCCCCACTCTTGCCCCAGGGGAGAGTTTCAAGCAATTACAGACTTTAGACTGCATCTTAAAGTTGTAAATTAAAGAGTTTTGGTCAACAACAAGGGATAACAACAATAACAACAGAACGCTGTGAATGGACAATGGCCTGGGAAGAGGTTTGCTCTTTTCTTACAGCAGGAGGCAGTCGCCAGTGAGTCACTACCTCCAGAATCTGAGCTTTGTGGCCTGGAGCACTGAGAACTGGCCAGCCTGATCTGTGGAGGTGGCCTGCTAGGGTATGAAAGTACGAAGCAGCAATCGTGGGTCTATCACTGGGTCATGTCCCATCTTGGTTATCTCATAAACTGCGTTGGCAAGAAACACATGCATTCTCAAGTTGAGAAGAATTTAATAAAGAGACTACTTGGAAAAGTGGGCACGACTAGGGGAAACTAACAAGGGACAGTGAAGCACCCCAGACCTGGAAATACTGAGGAGCCACCTGAGGCCATGGGGTTATCACCAGAATGGAGAGCAAGTACAGATTTGCCTGTAGGGGAGCCACAGCAGTAGCTGTGGCTTTCAGTGGAGGAACGTTGTCACTGTTATTGCACTGTCCTGATATTACAATACCCGTTCCTGGATGTTGGTGCTTCCTGCTGGAGCCCCCAGTGGCTGAACCCAACTGGAATCCATAGTACAAGGGAGCCAGACTGAATCAATCCATAAAAGCTAGCCTCTGGGGTACAAAGCAGAGTCCATTGCCAAGGAAATACAAATCTAAACCACAATGAGGTATCACCTCACACCTGTCAGAATGGCTAAAATCAACAACAGAAGAAACAAGAGACGTTGGCGAGGATGCAGAGAAAGGGGAACCCTCTTGCACTGTTGGTGAGAATGCAAACTGGTGCAGCCACTGTGGTAAACAGTATAGATTTTCCTCAAAAAGTTAAAAATAGAACTACTCTATGATCCAGCAATTGTACTACTAGGTATTTACCCAAAGGATGCAAAAATACAGATTTGAAGGGGCACAATGCACCCTGATGTTAATAGAAGCATTATCAAGAGTAACCAAATTACAGGAAGGCCCAAATGTCCATTGACTGATGAATGGATAAAGAAGATGTGTATATATACATATATATATAGGAGTATTTCTCAGACATCAAAAAGAATGAAATCTTACCATTTGCAGTGACATGGAAGTTAGTCAAAGAAAGACAAATACCTTATGATTTCACTCATATGCGGAATTTAAGAAACAAATGAACATATTGGGGACGGAAAAAAAGGGGGAACAAGCCATAAGAGACTCTTAAGATGGAGAACAAACTGAGCATTGATGGAAGGAGGTGGATGGGGGATGGGCTAGATGGGTGATGGGTATTAGGGCACTTGTTATGATGAGCACTGGGTGTTGTATGTAAGTGATGGATTATTGAATTCTGCTCCTAAAACCAATATTGCACTGTATGTTAACTAACTAGAATTTAAATAAAAAATTGAAAAGGAAAAAAAAAGAGAAAATGTTATTATATTAGTGGAAGACAAGACTCACAAAATGGAGCATTTTGAAAATGGTCCATAGGTGTGTCAAATTAAGGGCTAAACTGAACACTACAAACTCTATGTGTTGTGGGAGCTCCAAGAAAGGGAGAATAGGAGTAAGAAGTAATCAAGAAGTGGCGCTTTGATGAGGACATGTGCTCTGCAGAGAGAGGTAAGGAATGTCCATGGATGGGAGGTCCAGGGAGAAAAAGAAAGTAGGCAGAAGGAAGGCCAGCCAGTGGAAGAGGAAACTGATCTAACCAGAGGAGAGAGGTCTAGGAAGTAGTTGATAACAGTAGTTGTAGATAATGAGAATTTTGAGGAAGAATGAGGAAGTCTTGAGAGCTCCGAAGAGGAATTAAGACAATCTGGAAGCAAAGGACCTCTTGGTAGTTGAGGAGGGCATTAACAAATGAAAGAAGAGTGTTAGGAAGGTGAAGACTTCAGGAGTAAAGGAAGGGACCGAAGAGAAGAGAGCTATTAAAACATGCTTGTGCAAAATGCCAAGGACTGAGATGAGAGGCAGAGAGTTGAATCACCCTTCCAGAGAAGGACCAGCCAGACTTGGTGAGCAAATAGAGTGGATGAGACAAGGATGACTCCATTTGTTTCCATCATGTTCAATAAAGGGGACAGGGGACAGATGGAGAGAAGAGTCATGTGTGCATTCTGGTCATTTAAACATCCTGAGTGGAGGTTCACTAAAAGGAAATAAAAACTGCCTCTCTGATTAAAGAAGCAAAATGTACCTTTTCATTTGCTGGCGGGGCGGGGGGGGGGGGGTTATGGATATTGAGTTTTACAAAAAGCTCCTAGATCTCCCCTTCTGATAATAGACAAGGCTTTGAGTAAATGTCTCTGAAATTAGAGGCTTTCTTCGTATGTCCTGAGCTGTGTATGACTCCAGGCTGGGGGTTCAGAAGTCTGGAAATGGGAAGAAGGAGGGTTCCCCACCCTGCTTTCCACGGGGGAGGTATGCCAACATGTTCTTGCTGGTCCAAAAGAGAATTCTAAACAAGTCCAATTTGTTGTCTTGTTAAATCTTGAAGAATTCAAAATAGGTCTTTATTAATCAACCAGTCAAACACTATTTACTTGTTGAGCCAAAATCTTGATCTCCTTTGACCCTGGAAAGGATTTGTATTCATAGCGTCCCTTGGCCTAGGTTCATTAAAATACACACTTTCATTTTTGTTAAGATGTCCAAAGAATTGTTCCCAGAAAACTGTTACCACCAGTAAATTGTGAACTCCGTAATCTTTCCATGAAGATCTTGCATTCCTTGACATCCAGTCCTTTTGTTAAATTAGGTGACTCCTTGAAAAATGAATAATTAAGTAAATTAATAAAATAAAATAATAAACTTGGTTTCTCTGATCAGAGGGGCAGTTTTTGTTTGCTTTTGGGGAAGCCTCAATTCAAGTTGTTACATGACCATGATTTATAAATAACTCTTCTCCCTACCTATCTTCCTCTTCCTTCCCTCCTCTCCCATCTCACCAGATGAGAGCTGGATTTATTTGTTCTTATAAGCCTTATAAATAGTTCTATTTTATACAAATTAAAGGAAACTGCTATTCTGCCTTGAAAGCAAACAACATACTTCAGTCTGAAGTATGCCTCATGTTGTGTGACATTTCTTCCAAAGAATTTGTGTGTGTGTGTGTGTGTGTGTGTGTGTGTGTGTGTGTGTTGGTGCTGAATGGGGGTGGGCCAGCATGATTGTGCAGAGGAAGGGAAGGGCAACATAAAGTTTTCTCAGAACCTGACGCGGTGAGTATGTGGCATCAGTGCTTGAAGAGATAACAAGTGCTCACTTTAAAATGATGGCTCCCACGTAGTCTCTATCAAACTTTTGAAGAGACTTTACAAGACCAGACATAAAAAGGCATTTCCTGATTAGCTGTCAGGAATACTATGTGTCTAGAGACATGAATCACATCCCCTGTTTGTACGTTCCATTTCACAACAGGAACATGAGAAGCACCCGCCCAGTCCTTACCAGCTTCAGGGAGAAGGGGAAGCTAACCAGTTTCCCTCCTGTGGAGCTTTTGCCTTAATGCCATGCTCATCTGGGCTGAGACAGAGCCTGGCACCGGGACCGGAGAAGATTGGAATTTAGTTGGTTTGATGGCATGGATAGCCCAGTCAAGAAACTCAGCTCCACAGTGAAGGGAGAAAAAGAGAGGGCTATGGTTTTCCCCGTGTAGTAGGACTTGTGAAATTGATCCAAACCACTGGACTCAAGGAACATGACCAGTGCTCTAATACTTCTTTCAGAACTAGCCATCTGTACTCCCCTTTGTTCCTTTTCCAACCAGATGCTGCCATTTTCCTTTCTTACTTATTTTTTTTTAACCGAAGTATAGTTGACACACAATGTTACATTGCTTTCTGGTTGACAAGTCTGTATGTTATGCTGTGCTCTCCACAAGTGTGGCTACCATCTCTCAGCCTACAGCACTATTAAAATACCATCAACTGTAGTCTCTGTGCTGTACCTTTCACCCCTGTGACTTATTAGTTGCCTTTCTTACTCTGCAGCATGTTAAGTGGTGGAGCAGTTTCCTGTTCCAGCCGAAACGGAATAAGGAGCTCCTAACCAGACTGTAAACTTATCTCAGTTTCATGCTCACCTTATGGTTCCTTCATTTGTATAGCATTGCACTGTTTTCCATGAAATTTTGGATCCACTGCTTCCTAGCGACAAGTGACTATTGTGTCTGCCTCCACCTCTGACTTACTGGTTTGGATTTCTGATCTACCATGTTGGCAGGATCTCTGGGACGGCGGGCTTCCCACTACTACTCGCCTACCTGTCTCTCTCTCCAAGGATCCTGGGGTTAGCAGTAAGCACAGTGGTATGCATCTCTAAGGCCCAAGGGACTGGGGAAGGAGAGGTTACTGGAACCTGGGAAGGAAGGGAGTGTTGTAGACTAGACCACTGGAGAAGAGTAGTGATGTTTTGTCGATGAGAGAAGAGACCTTCTGCTCTTCTTTTCCCTTCTCATCAGCTGGTGTTCCCAAAGTCCAACTCCAAAAGGAAGTCCAAGGGCATAGGAACACTGTCAGTGTGTAACATTTACACTTTACATTTTGGAGGCAAGAAACCAAGGCTCAGACAGTTTAGGTCACTTTTCCAATTTGTGAAGCTGGAAACGGAATCTAGACACGTGTGATTTTAAAATCATATTTGTAAACCACTATACCAGATTCTGTCTGTAGGATAAATTATTGTTTTAACCTTCAAATCTGATATTTTTTTCAAATCTGATATTTTAACTCCTTGCCCACTTACCTCATTACAAAGTCCAATTTGCACAGAACCTCAGAACCTTCCATAGCATATGACTTTGTCATATTGTCTGGATCCTGCCCCCCAACATTACATTAATCCTCCTTGTCTTAGCAACTAAGTATCTGTTCGCTAACACCACTTGTATTACTAACACTTTCTATAGAAACTGGACAGCTCTTCTTTTTGGAATCAAGGAATGGTGCACATAAGTCATAGGGTTCCCAAGTATCCAACCAAATGCCATAATATAAAAGTGTTGATTTGCCAGATGCTAGGCGTATACTGGCTAAAATCAAGAGGTAGAATGATTAACCTTAAGAAAGAATTCCAAAGGTGAATAACTATATATTTGGGGGTGTTTGTTGCTGCATTATTATAATTGTGAACCATTAGAAGCAGCAGAAGCATCCCACAGCAAGGGAATTGTTAGTATGAGTGGCACTCACTAAATACGAATGGGGAGAGCTTTAAGTTCCCCTTATCCCCTTCTGCATTCTAATAGAGGTTTAAGGCACATTGCTGGACAAAGCTCATAGGGGACTCATCTGGGGTAAGAAGGAAAAGTTTTTAACTGTTCCATCCTTTTTTTCCCCTTTTTCATCCTTTTGGCCTTAGGTAGGGTGGTGATTAGGCAAGCTGAGAGCTGTTCCCTCTTAGGAAAATCCCCTGTCCTGGGAAAACCTAGCCAGTCCAAACTGTAGCCTAGGGGAGGGAGTAAGTAGTTTGGGGAACTCTGCTGCGGGCCTGAAGGACAAGTCTTTTCTTTAGGATATCTTTAGATGCTTCTTCTCACCACCAGATTCGTAAGACTGGAGGGTTAAGAAAAGGGTGTGACCTAGGGAAAAGGAGGCAAAGACAACTTGGTTCTCTTACAGGGTGGCATGGAGTCGAGGGTTAAAAGAGTCTGTGACTCACACGTGTCCAGCCCACTTACTCCAGATAGGGGTCTGATGCCGACACACAGTATCAAGTATTGCTCTGCCCAGAGGGGTGCATCTCACTTATCCTAAGGCAGCAGTTCTCAAGGCATGATCCACAGACCTTGGGGGTCTCTGGAGCACTTCTGGGAGGTTTGCAAGCTGAAACTATCTTCATAATAATACAATGATCTTATTTGCATCTTTTACTCAACGGGGCAAAAGCAATAGGGAACGAAGTGCTGGCACCATCATATGAATGAAAGCATTGGCTTTACGCTTTAACACAGTGTGGTATTTAAACCATGTATTTTACCAGCACACAATCACAATTAAAAAAAAGTCAGCTTCGGGGCGCCTGGGTTCTCAGTCGATTAAGCGTCAGACTTCGGCTCAGGTCATGATCTTGCGGTCCGTGAGGTCAAGCCTCGGGTTCTGTGCTGACCACTCAGAGCCTGGAGCCTGTTTCAGATTCTGTGTCTCCCTCTCTCTGACCCTCCCCCGTTCATGCTCTGTCTCCCTCTGTCTCAAAAATAAGTAAACATTTAAAAAACTTAAAAAAAAAAGTCAACTTCACCTAAGAACGTCTTTTTAATATTATGTGTGACGCCATGAGCAAGTATCCATAAAGCATTTCTGCTGCAGACCTAAGTACACTGATTGTCATAAAAAGAAAAAAAAAAGCACATTGCAGTTGTTTGAGTTACAAGCTGAACTAACAACATTTTTCATGGAACACCATTTTTACTTGACAGAAGGACTGACGAGCTCTGACAATTCAGGTTAGAGTACTTGGCAGATACTTTTTCCAAAGTGAATCGAGCGAGTCTGTTAGTTTGAGGAAAACAACTAATATCGTGTGTTGCTAATAATAAGATTTAAGATTTTAAGCAAAAGATAGATTTTTGGGAAGCTTTTGTTCACACTATGAGCTTGAAAGCTTCCCAATACTTAAAGACTTCTCTGATAAGTCAGTGGTGATATGAACAAATGTGATTTTTAAATACTTTATAATAAAATGCATCAACATTAGGAAGCTCTGTATATCTCAGTGAACGAATATTTCCCAAATGACCCATGCATGATGTTTCAAAATCCTGCATCAATAAAAGATCCATTCCAAGTGTAAGATAGACAAATAGATTTTAATGTAGCAGATACAAAAAGCTCATTGATATCGTTTCAGATTGCACATTACAACGAATCTTTAATGAACTCCCACTTGTCAAGTTTTGGGTAACAGACAACATCTGCAATTATTTGAAAAGGCTATTAAAATAGTCCCCTCTTTTCTGATTCCGCATCTGTAAGAGGCTGGGTTTTCTTCATATACTGCAACCAAAGCGACACATTACAACAGATTGAATGCAGAAGTTAGAGAATCCAGATGTCTCTTATTAAGCCAGACTTTACAGAAATTTGCAAAAATGCAAAACAATTCCAGTCCTGTCACTAAATTTCCCTTTGTTTTGGAGAGTATAGTTACTTTTTCATAAAAATACAGTATTTATGACAACATGGAATTGTTACTATTATATTCAATAAGTAGAAATAAGCATTTAGAACTTTTCGCAGTTTTAATTTCTAACTCGGTAAACATTATAGCCCACACACGTGAAGGTTCTTTGAGGTCCTTAATCATGTTTAAGAGTGTGAAGAGGTGACAAAACCCAAGGTTTGCAAACTGTGGAGCTAGTGCATTTGGTGAGCATGGGATGGAGTGGCCCCAGCAGCAGTGTGTGGCCGCTCGATGGTTTAGGGATTCTCTCCTGTCTTCTCTCATCCCATACCTTTCAATGTTTTTTTTATTTATTTTTGAGAGAGAGAGAGAGACAGAGTGTGAGCTGGTGGGGAGGGGCAGAGAGAGAAGGAGACACAGAGTCTGAAGTGGGCTCCAGCTCTGAGCTGTCAGCACAGAACCTGATGCGGGGCTCAAACTCATGAACCACTTGATCATGACCTGAGCTGAAGTCAGACCCTCAATGGACTGAGCCACCCAGGTGCCCCTCTCATCCCATACCGCTTAAAGAATACAGGGTGCCTGGGTGGCTCAGTCGGTTAAGTGTCTGACTTCAGCTCAGGTCATGATCTCACTGCTTGTGAGTGTGAGCCCTGTTTGGGCTCTGTGCTGACAGCTCAGGGCCTGGGGCTTGCTTTCAGTTCTGTGTCTCCCTCTCTCTCTGTCGCTCTCCTGCTCACACTGTCTCTCTTCCTCTCAAAAATAAAATAATTAAGAAAAAAAAATTTTAAGAATATAATACAGGCTTTAATAACTAGACTTATGAAGTTTTTTTTTTTAAAGCTTATTTGTGTTGAGACAGAGATGGTGCTAGTAGGGGAGGGGCAGAGAGAAGGAGAATCCCAAGCAGGCTCCACACTGTCAGCACAAGCCCGACACGGGGCTCAACCCACAAAACCATGAGCCAAAACCAAGAGATGGATGCTCAACTGACTGAGCCACCCAAGTGCCTCTAGCCTTATGAAGGTTCGTTTTTTGTTTTGTTTTGTTTTGTTTTGTTTTGTTTTGGTTCTCTCTTCTTTCTTTTTTTCCTTCTCTTTTTTAGTTAATTTTTTAAATTTTATTTTTAAAAATTTATATCCAAATTAGTTAGCCTCTAGTGCAAGAATGATTTCAGAGGTAGATTCCTTAATGCCCCTTACCCATTTGGCCCATCCCCCCTCCCACACCCCCTCCAGTAGCCCTCTGTTTTTCTCCATATTTGAGTCTCTTTTGTTTTGTCCCCCTCCCTGTTTTTATATTATTTTTGTTTCCCTTCCCTTATGTTCATCTGTTTTGTCTTTTTAAATCCCCATATGAATGAAGTCATATGATATTTGTCTTTCTCTAATTTCTCTTAGCATAATACCCTCTAGTTCCATCCATGTAGTTGCAAATGGCAAGATTTCATTCTTTTTGATTGCCGAGTAATACTCCATTGCATATATATACCACTCTTCTTTATCCATTCATCCATCGATGGCCATTTGGGTTCTTTCCATACTTTGGCTATTGTTGCTAGTGCTGCTATAAACATGGGGGTGCGTGTGTCCCTTCAAAACAGCACACCTGTATCCCTTGGATAATACCTAGTAGTGCAATTCCTGGGTCGTAGGGTAGTTCTATTTTTAATTTTTTGAGGAACCTCCAAACTGTTTTCCAGAGTGGCTGCACCGGCTTGCATTCCCAGCCTTATGAAGTCTTAAGCATACTCTTTTATAAAGAACAATTAAAAAAAATTTTTTTTTAACATTTATTTATTTTTGAGACAGAGAGAGATAGAGCATGAACGGGGGAGGGTCAGAGAGACAGGGAGACACAGAATCTGAAACAGGCTCCAGGCTCTGAGCTGTCAGCACAGAGCCCGACGTGGGGCTCGAACCCACGAACTGCGAGATCGTGACCTGAGCTGAAGTCGGACGCTTAGCCGACTGAGCCACCCAGGTGCCCCAAGAACAATTTTTAAAGCAGAGTGCCAACCTGTGTGTAGACTGTGACTGTCATGATGCTATGTACCTACAGGCCAGGATTGAACTTTGAAAACTGAGAAGCATAATGTTAGGATGGTGGGATCATGCTTGATAGAGTCTCTTTGACGTTATATAATGGTATTCTAACAATCTTAAAAAGTCAAAGTGAAAACACTCACATACACACCAACAACATCAGTCTCCCAGGAGATTCAAAAAGTAACAATCCTCCAGGTTTTTCCCCAGTTGGTTATAAAACCAAAATGTTAACCTCATGGCACCAGGAACGTCCCCGTGCTGTGTCGCAAGAAGGGAGATTTCAGTTCCTCGACTGTCCCGAATGCAATGGCCTTGGGGACTGTATGTCTTTCTCTGTCATGTCTCTGGAAGGATGTGCACAGATGGCACAGAGGACTCTCAGGCCTGGGAGTTGAGCTGTTTTGAACATAGCTACTGAGCAGGGAGCAGTTAGCACCTGGCTTTGTTGACAGTATCCTGACCCGCCGTTCACTGTGGCCTAGAAGAGAGCTGGACCACTTCCACCAAGGACAGGGAGCAAAGTTACACGAAGCTGGCTGGGAATGAGATTTCCGGGGCTGCAGGCTCTGTACACGCAGCAGAGAACGGGAAGGACAGGTATGCTGCAGGCCGCCCCGCAAATGGCTGGCTGCCCACCAGCAGCAGCACCCTCGGGAGTAAGCTGGCGGGAACACCCAAGTCACAGGAACACCGGAGCGAGTCGCCTGTCTGGGTCTGCCTTAGGAGCAGAGGTCGTCTGTGATGTTTGCTTATAAATATGAGAAGCTTTTTCTTTCAGCTCAACTATTTCTTTCATTCAGTCATTCAGTCATTCAACAGACTGAGTGCTTACTATGGCTTATCTGTTCTAAGGTCTAGGACTATAGAAGTGAACAAAGCAGACAATCTCACCCTCATGGAGCTCATATTCTAGAGGAGAGAGACAGAAAATTACTAAAATAATGAGGTAAAATGTATGGCATATTGGATGCTGATAAGTGCCACACAGAAAGATAAAGCAGGAGTAGGAGGGGGTGAGTGTGAGGGTGGGTGTGAGGGTGTTGGTGAAGCCTCACTGAGAGGGAGGAATTGGAGCAAAGACCTATTCGAGGTTACTGTAGGAATTAAAAATAAAGGTATAAAACAACCGCAGAACGTACCTACTCTCCCATTTTATTTTTTTTAAACTTTTTTTTTTCAACGTTTATTTATTTTTGGGACAGAGAGAGACAGAGCATGAACGGGCAAGGGGCAGAGAGAGAGGGAGACACAGATTCGGAAACAGGCTCCAGGCTCTGAGCCATCTGCCCAGAGCCCGACGCGGGGCTCAAACTCACGGACCGCGAGATCGTGACCTGGCTGAAGTCGGACGCTTAACCGACTGCGCCACCTAGGCGCCCCTACTGTCCCATTTTAATGTCACTGTTTTGTTGGTATTGTCTTACACTATATTCTCTGCACGTAGGAACATACCATTTCTTCAAAGGTAGATGTGTGCTTGCACACACGTGCATGGAAGTCTTATTTTCTCACTTGACAATGCATCCCGAGCCGATTTCCATGTTCACGACTAGACCTGTACCCTTACTTTAACCAGTCACAGAAGGTGGAGAGGGCTTGGCATAATGGGTCTCGCCCCAGTTCTGCTACTGTGTGAGCTCTCTGTGTCGCAACGTCTTCGTCGGTAAGATAAGGACATAGAGTTTAACTTGTGGGGTCTTTTGAGAAGAAGGGAGTGATTTCATACATCTAAAGCAGTCTGTCTCAGTAATCTGGAAGCTAATTAGAAGTTACATGATTCAGGATGCATTTGGAAAATAGAGCTGACGGTGCTTAGCTACAGGGCTCAGAGTGAAAGAGAAAGGAACCATGGACGACCACTGGGTTTGGGCACAGAGGTGCTGTTATTTGGACGAGGAAGGCCAAGAGAACATGTCTGGGTGGTGGGCGGGTGGATAGCCCTCTTTTTGGCCATATTACCCCTATTTTCATTGCCCTTTGTTCTTATTGCCATCACCTCAGTTTAGGGCCTTGTCCCTTTGAGACCAGACTATGGTGGCCATGTGGCCCCATAGGGGGCCCTGATTCTAGCCCTCCCTTCTGCACACTGGCCTTCCTGCTGATCTCCTCCTGTGGCTTTTCCTTTTCTTCTTTGAACCCTCCCATCTACCACCACATCCTCTGCCTAAGCCTGGCTCACCATTCAAGGTAATATCCAAGTACCACCCCCTGCAAAAAGCTCATTTCCTTCTGAATTTTGATACAGAGTAGGGGCATCTCTCATTTGGTTTTTAACATGTTGCTCACTTTTTCTTCTAAAAATCTGTTTTTCTTCTGCTGTTCCCGGAACCCTTGGTGATAGAACCCTAAAGATGGGGACAGCATCGGGCACAACAAGTTGAGTGTCGGGGGACTTTGATGAGGCAAGGTGGGGATTAGGAGGGGCTCTTAGGGGACAAGAAAAACAAAGGGAAACTCCATACCCCTCATGGACGCTTCGGGCTGGCTCTGCACAGCACCTGATTCATGCCAAATTCCACCAACAATGCCAGGCCCATTTCCAAGGGACTAATATTACCTATGTTTTTCATTGCTGGTGATAATTTGAGGCCATTTTCCCTGGTGTGTAAACTGTCCACAGTTGGAGGCAGTCAAGCAGCAGCCTTTGAGACAACTGGCTACCTGTTCTCATTTCCCTCCTGCCTTGCTCTGGCCTCAGTCATGTTCAGGGGCAGAATGGAGGCAGACCCATCCTTGTGGAGCTCATTTTAGGCCATCTCCCTGCTTTGTATAGGGCTCAAACTGCTCTTTTTGGTTCTGGTGGTCCACCCTTGCCTACTGGTAAATTGATATGGTTTATCCCCAGGGCCTAACTCAATGTCTCCTCATGAGCCTCTCCATGACCTGAAATCATTTTATTCGTCTCTTCTTTGGGTCAAACTAAGTTTTAAGATTATACATGCCATGACTCAAATTGATTTATTGTATTAACCAGCTAGGCACAGAGCAAGGTCCTGGGGGCCCTCCTCTCATCCTCCTCCTTCCTCTCTCTACTTGTGCTTCCCCTGAGATGCTGCTGCAGAGGTGATCGGCTGCTGGATCCCTCTGGAATTCAGATCCGAGAGAGTTGCAGGGAGGAAAACCCCCTAAGCTCCTCAACTGAGCACCAGCTTCTCTAACTGCCCCTGTGGTAGCCAGAATAATGGCCCCATCTGAAACCCCACAACTTGTGAACCTTACCCTATATGGCAAAAGCGATTTTGCAGAAGTGATTAAATAATGGATCTTGAGGTGGACCATTATCCTGGATTATCCCGATGGGCCCTAAATGTAATCTATAAGTGTCCTTATTGGAGGGGGGCAGAGGTAAATTTAATAAAGAAGAGAGAGGAGGACAATATGACCATGGAGACAGAGGCGGGGGTGATGAGGCCACACGATGAGTCAAGACTTGGCCACCAGAAGTCGGAAACGGCAAAGATCGGATTCGCTCCCAGAGCCCTCAGACACCTTGATTTTGGCCCCGTAAGACTGAGTGCAAACTTCTGGTATCCAGAACTATAAGAGAATAAGTCTGTGTTGTATTGAGCCTCCCAGTTTGTAGGAAGTTGTCAGAGCAGCTGTGGGAAATAAATATGGCTCCTCAGCCCAGCCCAATTCCAGGGCTTCCAAGAAACCTCCTGCTACCTGAGGGGCCAACATCGTTCATCGGAGTTCTTGTACTCATTGTGGACACCCTTTGGCCAAACAAAAACTTCTGCTCTAGGACAGATTTATTTTCCCAGAGGATGCCAGCCAGTTCAAAATGGAACATAACTTCTGCTCTAGGACAGATTTATTTTCCCAGAGGACGCCAGCCAGTTCAAAATGGAACATGGCTGGCAGGTGAGACTGGAGCCAGATTTGCCCCAAGAAATTTTGGCTTGTACTCTTACATCTGAGGCGGCCATTTCCTCCCTTGAGCTCCCTCCTCGTCCTCTGAGAACATAAGGAAGAACTTCCCAGAAAACAGACCAACTGGCCAGAGCTGACTGCATAAATTGCAGGATTCAGTACAAAATGTTAAGATTTGAAGATGGTGGCTGCCCGCATGATCCAAGCACGGGGCCTTCTGAGGGCAGGGCCCTGTGAACCCACAAAGGGGCTGGCTCCTGCCTTTGGCCTCCATTGTATCCTTAGGGGAACTCCCACCTTTGACACCGGTTTTCTTACAGCAGTACATAAATGTTTTTAGAAAAGCCATTTCTTTTTGCCTTCTTTTCTCTTTCATGAAGACGCTCTGCTCTCCAACTCACCAGGCCAAAAATAGGGCCCACTTGAAGAGTGAAATGAAACTCTTTCAGGATCCTGCTGATAACTACAATGTTTTCAAAACAAACAAGAACAGCTATAAAGATAGTTTATGGGCCCATCAAAAAGCCCCAACCACAGCATCAGCCATGGGACAGAGAGAGTCATTTTAGAGAAACTCTATAATGCACAAGGTTGGACTTGCCTTTCTTTAGCTACACGGTGGCCTGAGGCCACCCTGGGTGCTTCTCAGAGTGTGCAGGGAAATGGGTGATCCCCAGAGGCTCTGATGGAAAAAGGGGAGTCATGGGGGTGCCTGTGCAACCACCGGACATGTAAAGTTAGATGGCAGTTGAGGGGGAAATAATCCTGCGGTGGCTGGTACTGAGACTGTTCCCCCAACTTTCCCCCCAAATCTCATGCTGCCCACTGGTAGATGGAGAGTAAAGGGGAACAGATCCCAGCCTGAGACCTTGTCCTTCATGAGAACTTTACAGATCAACCCGATTCGTATCTAGATGGTCCTTTGTGTCCTGGTGACTGAGCCTTCATGGACTCAAGACTCCATCACATGGCACTTGCCTTTAGATAAGTAGCTCCACATCCCTGATTCTGGTATCCCAGACAGACTGTGAAAACCCGATGGGCGGGAAGCTGAGCTTTTAATTTTTTTTTTTTTTTTTTTTTTGGTAAGATTCACCAGTCAATAGAAGAGATACTCAAAATTTATTAACCAATTGGCTGATCAATGGCCCCAGGAGACAACTCCTTAGAGGTGACAGCTTAATTGCTCAATTTTACCTTTAGCTGTGACAGGAGGTGACCCACAATGACCCTAGTTAGCTTACCTTAAGAAATCCAATGATTCCTAGAATGTTACAGCTGAAAGGACCTCATTTTTGTAATGAGAAGAAGGTTCTAGATGGTGGCAAGAACCTGGGGAGACTAACCACCCCCCTGCCCTGGCCTCTCCTCTTGCTTTTTTCTCTCTCTGAAGCTATGATGCCAGCCACTGGGACTCATGCTAACCTGTTCCAGGTATAAGACTTCCTCTCCCAGCAAAGCCCAGCTTTCATTATGGCAAATGGGGCACCAGCCTTCTCCAAGTTAAAGGCTGTGCCTCCCCTGAATGTATGAGCTGTCAGAGAAGCCAGAAATTCTGGGAAAGGAAGGGAAGAAGCCATGACGTGCAGGATGAGCTCACAGGCATCACCTTGTGGAGGAAGTCCTGGCCAGGCTGCCTGCCAAGAATATAACTCCTCTGTGACTATCTGAGGTCATTTGGCATGAGAGGTCACTGACTGCAGATCCATTGATATGGACTTGAATTCTCTTTTGAAAGTACAAGTCTCCGTCAATCTCAGGTTGGAGGCAAGAGGTCAGTCTCATTTTGCCCTTGTGGAGCAACGGAGTTCTGACAGGGTAGGGGAGCATATTTGAAAGTGGGACTCTTTTATGGTATAGGACATGTCCCTGCGTGTCTTATCGAAGTTCTTACAGTAGCATGAGAGTGCTCAATACCTTGGGGCTAAGAGATGATGGGTAAGAAATAAAAATATTCATCTACTTCAGAAGTTTATCTTGGCTGGTCCAGCTCTCAGGCAAGGAAGAGGAAGCTCCTTATACTGGACTATTGGAGTCTTTATTTAACCATTGTGACTGCAGTTTCTTGTCCCTTCAATTCAGCTTGCCGTCTCCTGCCAAGTTTACTCTCCCAACTGGTACTTCATATCACTCCTCTGCTCAAGAATGTACAATGGCTCTCCATGACTAGTTAAACCAGTTCATTCTCCTGATTAGGTTTTAAAATCATCTGACTCTGATTTACCTTACATTCTGGACCCCATTGGCTAGAATCTAAAACTCAGGGTAGGGGCGCCTGGGTGGCTCAGTCGGTTGAGCGTCCGACTTTGGCTCAGGTCATGATCTCACGGTTCGTGAGTTCGAGCCCTGCATCGGGCACTGTGCTGACAGCTCAGAGCCTGGAGCCTATTTCAGGTTCTGTGTCTCCCTCTCTCTCTGCTCCTTTCCCACTCATGCTCTGTCTCTCTCTGCCTCTCTCAAAAATAAATAAACATTAAAAAAAATTTTAAACTCAGGGTAAACTTCACCCAGTACTTTATTCACTGTAAGCATGGGGACCTTTAACTGCTGTAGGCGAATCACCTAAAACTCTTGGACACCACTGGTTTTGAGAATGAGTTTGCCAAACATAAAGAATGTGTTTTTAGAAATATATGTAAAAGCACAATCTACTTGAACAGAAAAATTCTACTTCTCTGGGCACTTTCTTTTTTTACCTCCATTATTTCTTCCTAGCATCATAATAATAGTGGATATTGTCCTTTTCTTGTAACTGAGGTTTGCTGAGGCCTCCCTTTGTCAGTCCCTGCAAAGTCTTGTTCTATACTTACAATGGGATATGAAATAAAATGTGGTCTTCAGGCAACAGCTCCCTTGTGCCCAAGGCAGCACCCCTCTGGGGGACCGTAAGGGCCCCAAGATGCCAGACCCCTCTCTCATAAATGGTTAAGTGGGCTGGTCTCCAGCCCCATGTGTCTCACAGCCCCAAAGCCCCAAAGCCCATGAGAGCTTCTGTTGCATTTTACGTCCCCGGGCTTTTCGCCCACTTGTTCCTGTTTCATCAAGTCCGGGCCTAGGCATCCTCTGAAAACTTATTTCTTTTATGAAACAAAGAATAAACCCCAGTGAAGGCAACCCTTTCAGCAAAGTCCCCAAATTGCAACCTTGAAGAGAGCCAGGGAGGGGGCAGGGGAAAGGGAGAGAGAGGAGAAAAAAGGAAGGCAAGTAGGGAAACAGGATCTAAAAACTTAGTTTTAATGCCAAGGAGCCTCTTAGAGAAGTTTGGCCCTACGAGCTGGGGACACCTTTTTGATGAGTCAGCCACCTTTTGACCATAAAGGCAATATATTTCTGTACATTAGCTTTTTTTAATCTGGTAAGGTGCCGTGTACGAGATCAGCAGTCCAGGGCACTCATGCTGAAAATGAACCCAAAGGCCTCCCACGAGTGCTGCATCTCAGGATGGTGCATCTGTGTGGCAGTTAAGGCGTGGGACTTACGAGGAACTCTGCAGCTGGCTTAAGTAGACACAGGCCTCTCAGCCTAGTGGGGGACTGACCGCAAGAGCGTCAGGAAGAGGGGCTGGCCTCCGCCCTCGCATGAACCCTCTGCCTGCTGTTCCACCCACACGGCCTCATTCTTTTGCACTTAGAAAGCATTTTGGGTACTTGAGAGCTCCAGATGAACATTCTCTCAATCGTGTTCGGGACCACATTTTACAGGCTTCATCAAGCAATGCCTATACTTTTAGTTTATGTTTCAGGAATGGTTTTCAGAAAAGG
Organism: Prionailurus bengalensis; assembly: GCF_016509475.1. NCBI lineage: Eukaryota > Metazoa > Chordata > Mammalia > Carnivora > Felidae > Prionailurus > Prionailurus bengalensis. The sequence continues at coordinate 213,080,278 of NC_057343.1, forward strand.
GTTACCCTAATCAGGGTAGTGTCTGGGGTGGGAGGAATTGGGGCACCTAAGAGAAGGACAAAAAGGGGTTGCAGATGAGGATGAGAGAAGAAAGGTGTGCTGTTGATGGGCAGGAGGACCAGGGATGAGGCCTCCTGCTATGAGGGCCTTAAATTTACTTGTGCCATGGAACCTGTGGCGGCCTTGTGAAGCCTATGGTCCCTTTGTCAGAATAAGATTCCTTTTGTTTTAATGTTTATTTATTTATTTTGAGAGAGAGAGAGAGATCATGAGCATGAGTGGGGAGGGGCAGAAAGAGAGGGAGATTTGGAATCCCAGGGAGGCTCTGTGCTGACCACACAGAACCCAATGTGAGGCTTGATTCCATGACCCTGAGATCATGACCTGAGCTGAAACCAAGGGTTGGGAACTTACCAGACTGAGCCACCAGTCACCTCAGAATAAGATGCTTAAACACATAAAGTAAAATTCATGGGGTTACAAAGCAGACCACAATTATTTCGAAATAGTTATCTACCTGCTTAAAAAACAAATTTGTGACATAATAACATAGGTGCTTCTTTGCTAATGCATTAAATCAGATCTAGTGGTGAGCCTATTAATTATCTTATTTTAGAAGTAGTGATGTTAGTAAATGCTATTTCAAGATATCAGTAGCAACTATCGTTTGTTATGAAAATATCTTCAATTTAACTGGTAAAAAAAAAAAAAAGTTCTAGGGATTATTGTGAGTCCTGTCACTTGCCAATCTTTATAATGAAAGGAAATGCTAAATATCCATTTGAGGCTAGTGAAAATAAAGTTGTAACTTTTTTCCATCTAACTGCATGAAAATGCTGAATTATCTCTGCAAAATACTGTGGTTCTATCAGCCTCTCAATAAAAAACTTCCCTGTAGAGGTTCCAATTATCTGGGCAAACCCAGCGGGGAAAAGGAGGATCGGGTCCTTAGACCCTGTAAATCACACAGGCAGCTTGGCTGACATTTGCTAATTGCTGTAAATGAAAAGCTTGGGCAGAGGTTTCTCATTTAATTTCTCATGTTAGCTTTATAAAAATCATTACTTAAAATTCATTAAATGTGCCCACGACTTGCACACAACTGAATTCACTAAAAGGGTTGTTAATTAAGAAGCTGCCAAAGAAGAGGAACGGGGGTCATTGGTGCATCCGTGTGATGTTCGAAAGATCCTGTCTGCCGTTCTTTAAGTAGTTCGCTTTGAGCTCATCTCCCGCTGCCTTGGAGACGGATGTTTGGACGCTGGCAGTCTTCCTAAAGTGTTTCATCAGGACATTGCTTTCCTGTGGATGTGGAGGGAGGTGGAGCCAAACTACCACGGAGGGCAAAAGGCTCCTATCGGGGCAGCTTTCTTATACTGTTTTTGCTCCCCTGTTTTGGGTTCTTCCAACTCTTTAATTCCTCAGGTCAGCTCTGCAAACCACCTGACTCCACGCACCTATAAATGGTCCCAGGGAAGGGAGCGGAGGCAGGTAGAGTTCTGTTGGCTGCACTAAGTCTTGAAGCTGACGGTCATTGCTCCAGAGTTGCCAAGGCAACTTGCTCCTGCTGACCCTGCTGGTGGCAGAGAAGGGCACAAAGAGAGGAGATCTGTTGCCTCCCTTTAAGAAAACTCCTGTTGAGAAAGTATTGAGCCATATGAGTTCCTAATATATTTTGGATGTTAACCTCTTATCAGGGAGGTGGTGTGCAAATATTTTCTTCCATGCTGTAGGTTGCTTTTTCATTTTGTTGATTGTTTCTGCTGCTTTGCAGAAGCTTTTTAGTTCTATGTGGTCCACTTGCCGATTTTTGCTTTTGTTGCTTGTGCTTTCGGTAACGTATCCAAAAAATCATTGCCAAGACCAATGTCAAGGAAGTTTTCTTCTAGGAAAAAACTTCCTTCTAGGGGTTTTATGGTTTCAGTTCTTACATTTAAGTCTTTCATCCATTTCAAATTATTTGTGAGTGGTGTAAGACAAGAGTCTGGTTTCATTCTTTTGTGTGTGATTATCCAATTTTTCCAGCACCATTTATTGAAGAGACGGTCTTTTCTCCATTGAGTATTCTTGGCTCCCTTGTCAAATATTAGTTGACCACATATGAAAGGTTTATTTCTAGGTTTTCGATTCTGTTCCACTGGTCTATTTCCTTGTTTTTATGTCAGTACGAGACTGTTTTGATTATTGGGGCTTTGTAACATAGTTTGAAAAAAGGAAGTGTGATGCCTCCAGCTTTGTTCCTCTCTCTCAGGATTGCTTTGTGTATTTGGGGTCTTTTGTGGTTTGTTATGAATTTGATAAACAGTGTACCACAGCCACTGATCCCAAGACCTATAACAAAATCTAACATTTGATTGTCCACAAGTAAAAGATCAAGCACTGCTGTCTTTATATATTGCCTTATTGCATCTTTCATTTAACATCTAAGAAGCGGATATTATTACTCATATTTTATGATGGAAAATAAACATAATTACCAAAGTAAAGGAGGTGGAACTTAAATCTATGTGGACAGGCTTAGTACATTATGGAAGGATTCTTATGTTTACATGACAACTCTCCTTTTTTTTGAGGGGGGGGGGACAGTGTGTGTGAGTGGGGGAGGGTCAAAGGGAGAGGAAGAGAAAGGAACCCAAGCAAGCTCCACACTCAGCTCGGGGCCTGACGTGGGGTTCAATCTCACGACCTTGACATCATGACCTGAACTGATATCAAGAGATGGTCCCTTAACAGATAGAGCCACCTGGGTGCCCCTTCAACCTTCCTTTTTAAAAATGAAAAGCAGTGTCCCTCATACTTTTAAAAGTTTATTTATATGAGTTTCCATAAATTATTTTCTGAATTGTGCCACCTAGGATTGATTAGGGCTTAGCATAAATGGTAGACCCAGGGATTGACCCAAAGTAGGCTAGCTTGGAGAGTGTAAATATAATTCTTCAGGAAAGCAAAAAACAAAACAAAACAAAAACAAACCCATAATGAATGTTAGACACACACCCATCTCTTTGTCTTTCAGTGTTATGGATTCAGTCCGAAAGGTGTGTAACTCCCCAAAGCCTGCTTCTACTAACATTATGGTAACCAGGCTGAAATCAAAGTGTCAGCGGGCCACACTACCTCTGGCAGCTCCAGAAGAGAATCTGTCCCTTCCTTCCAGCTTCTGGTGACTGTGCCTACCTCCCTCCAAACTTTCTCTGTGGTCACATTGCCTTTCTATGTTTGTCAAATCTTCTGCCTCTGTCTTCTAAGGACACTTGTGATTGCATTTAAGGATCTTCCAGATAATCCAGGGCAATCTCCCAACAAGAAACCCTTAGTAATAGAGAATAAACTATGGGTTACTGGAGGGGAGTGTGGGTGGGGAATGGGATAGATGGTGATGGGTACTAAGGAGGGCACTTGTGATGAACACTGGGTGTTGTATGTAAGTGATGAATCACTGAATTCTTCTGAAAATGATATTGCACCGTATGTTAACTAAAATTTAAATTCAAAAAGGGGGGGGAATAAAAGCTTATTTACAGGTCATAAACAATTCGAAAGGCTAAATATAAAGGAGCTTAAAGTTAAAATTGTAAGAAGTGTTCGTCCTCAAATCTGAAGGAAGAACTTCCTGGGAAGGCAATCTGTTGTTCAAAATCATTTGCATTTGACTTTTCAGGCAAAGCTCCACGATGCAAAGTCAGGTAAAGTGATTAACAGTCTCCTTTCCCAATGCCAGGATGCACTCAGCATTAAATATTTTATCTAACCAAACTACCACCTTTTATCAAATAACAGATGAGCAGCCAAGTTCAGTTTGAAATCTAGTTTTTAGTTTTCTCAGCAATTCCCAAACCACTTTTGAAATCCAGAACAGACATAAATCAAGGCACCACATCCTCATTGTCACCTTTGTCATCTTGTCATTGTCAGGAGATGTAGTGATCCTGGAGCCTGTAGCATCTCCTCCTTTAATGCAGCTGGCCAACTGGTCAACTGGCCCAGAGTGTGACCACCTGTCATTTGCTGCATCAGGCAAAGAGCACTGAATTTGATACCCGGATCTGCTCGGTGACCTCAAAGAAATCACTTATTAACCTCTTTGACTCAAAGTTTTCTCCAGTTGTAATGAAATTCGCCTTGCCTGTTGCATAAGGTCATCATGAGGATTTCTCAAGGCATCTCTGAGGAAGCGCTGGTTGGATTGCTGTGTTCTGAACAAATTCCCCATGTTGTTCGAGTGTCCCCATAAGCCCTGAAGAGCATTGCTCCTTATAGAAAAAGCTTCAGTGAATTCTGTCTCCAAAGGGGTCATGCTACAACTGTCTTCCTTCTCAGTTGCCAGCTGACCCACTCACCACTCACATTAGTTTATACAAATTCATATGGTTATTTATCTTGTTAAAGTTTCCACTATAAGTTGGCAAGTACCTTTGGGGCGGAAGCTTTGCCTGGGTAATTTTTTGTCCCTAACGCATCCGATGGCCCTTATAAGCAAAAAGCACTCAGAAAATACAGGCAGCTGGTAACGTTTATTGAGCACAAACCATGTGCCAAGAACGGTTCCAAGCACTCCACATTGATTATTGAACGTGATCTTCACAACAAATCTTTGAAGTAAGGACTACTATCACCCCGTTTTAAAGGTGAGGAGTCAGAGGTAAGGAGAGGGAAGAGACTCATAAGGTGAGAGGCTGGGCTCACAGGAGCACAAGGATGCTATTACTGAGAGCAGGAGTCTAAACCACCCTGCTTCTGAAATACATGCTCAAGATGAGCCCCGTGGGTAGGAATGAAGAGAGCTTCTGCAGTTCCCCAACCATGCCTACAGCCCATTCCCTTCTGTGCTAGGCTGACAGTGGCCCCTCAACCCCAAATTCACACACCCTGAACTTCAGAATGGAAATAGGGTGTAGATCCCAGGTATGCTGAGGATTGCCAGCAAACCAGCAGAACCTAGGCAAGAGGCGTTGAACGACTTCACTCCCAGAGCACCCAGAAGGAACCAAGGCCTTTCTAACATTGTGATTTTGGACTTATGGCCTACAGAACTGGACAAATACATTTCCACTGTTTTAAGCCACCCAGTCTGTGACGCTTTGTTACAGAGGCCCTAGGAATCCAATACATTTTCTTTCTCTTTCTCTCCCTTCCTGTGAAGTGAAGGAAAGTATTGCACAGATGACTCAAAAACCCAAGAATCCAAGGCTTTGGGGGCTTTGTTTTGTATTAGTTCCTTTCCTTTTTCTCTGATTAAACTTCAAAGAAAACCAGCCCACTCAGATTAAGGAACAGTGAGATTGTCTCGTGGGTCATTATCTCTTGGTAAAGTAAAACCAGTCCCAAAAGGTCGACTGCTTGAACAGCCCATATTCATTAATCAACCAATAATGCTGCGAAGCATAAACAGGCGGTTCCTTCTGCCTCTTTGTTGGGGGCAGGGTGGTTGGAGAGAGGTCATCCCAGCCCAAGAATTCGAAGTGGTCTGTGAAAAAAATGACAAATTATAATTTCAAACGTCTGCTCTGATGCTTATGGGTGGAGTCCTGGATCCAACAGCCTGTTCAACTGACTGTTGGCAAAGTTATATGCTGGAGGCTAAGCTTAGGAAGAGGCTTGAGGTTGCTCAATTTCTTGGCATGACTGAAAATAAGAAATTTCACTTAGAGATATTGAGGGGCAGGGAAACAGCAGAGGCCCAGACAGTACTCAGAGAGGCTGCTCTGCAGACATCCTTGGTTGGTGGTCTTGACCAAAGGTTTTTAAAGGAGAGGCATGGCTGGTATTTCTTCAAGTTTACATTGTGCTGTGTGAGACTAGGACATAACTGATCACTTCCTTTCCCTTCAAACTTTCAGAAAAAGTTTCCTGAATACACAACCTTGTATTAATTGTGCTTTTGGGAAAAGACATTGTGCCTCAGAGGCACAATGGGAGATGTTATATAGAAAAGAGATGTACTCAAGGAGAAACACAGGAGAGGGAGTGGAATTCAGAGCAATCAGGAACCATCAGCCTTTCCTACCTCTCATCTTCCCACATCTCTTCCCACTGTTTGTGAGATTGGAGTTCAAGTCCATCTTGAATAAATCCTAAAGGGTGCTGAAGCCAGGAAAGCTAGGGGTCTTGAAGGACCACCATCAGGCTACTGACACCCAGGTCTCACCTCTACTGAGGGCCAACTATGGAGAAGGTGCCTAGGGACACAAAGTCTCATGGGACCTATGAGCTTATAATACTGAGAGGCAAAAACCAGGTTAACTGTAATAGGAATGCCTTAATAAGAGAACAAACAAGGAGTTTCATGGCTTCAGAAAGAAGAAAGCTAAAATTCCAACAGATAGAATAGAGGAGTATGTGTGTGTGTGTGTGTGTGTGTGTATGGGTGGGTGTGTGGGTGTGTGAGTGTCCCACTCATCCACACACACACACATACACACACACACACCTCTATTCTACCTGTTGGAATTTTAGCTTACATACTGACTTTTTACCCTTGATCACTCTGGGTAGAAGTGCTCTTTTTCTTCTTTCTGAAGCCATGAAACTCTTTGTTGGTTAAGCATCTGACTTTGGCTCAGGTGATTTCACAGTTTGTGAGTTGGAGCCCTGCATCAGGTGTCAAGCTGACAGCATGGAGCCTTCTTGGGATTCTCTCTCTCTCCCTCTCTCTCTCTCTGCTCCCCACCCCTACTCTCTCTCTCTCTCAAAATAAATAAACAGAAAGAAAGAAAGAAAGAAAGAAAGAAAGAAAGAAAGAAAAAGAAAAAGCAACCTAGGACATGGGGGCTGCAGAAGGAGCTCTGACAGACCTGTAGTGGGGAGAAAGGATAAGGACTTGAGCATTTCCCAGAGGGGCCCTTAGGGTCTGTACTAGTTTCCCATAGCTACTCTAATGAATTAACACACACTTAGTAGTAGGTTACACGACAGAAATTTATTCTTTCACTGCTCTGGAGACCTGAAATCTGAAATCAATCTCACTGGCTTGGCATCAAGGTATTGGCAGGATCTACAAGCTCTAAGGAGGAATCTGTTCCTTGTCTTTTATGACTTGGATGGCTAGCAGTATTCCCTGGCTTGTGGTCACAGCACTCCAGTCTCTGCCTCTGTGGTCACATTGCCTTCTTCTCTTCTGTCTCTGTGTAGTAAGATCTTCCTCTGTCTCCCTCATAGATGGATACTTATGATTGCATTACAAGCCCACCCAGATAATCCAGAATAATATCTCCATCTCCTCATCCTGAACTTAATCACATCTGCAAAGATTTTTTTTCTGCCATGTATGTTAACATTCAGGTTCCAGAGATTAGGACCTGATATCTTTGGGGGCCACAATTACACCTATTACAGGGTCTTCGGGTCTGGGAGAGCAGGAAATTGAAAGCTACAGAAAGGAGCTGGAGAAGGGCACTTGGACTGTAGCTGGGCTGACGGAAATGCCCCCGGAAACAAAGCCTTCACCAAGGGAAGCACACAGAAGACAAGTAGGCAACAGCATACAGGCAAGACACCTGGGCACCTGGAATTGTGGTCATTTCTCTTTTCCGAATTCCTGGAAGACCCATGGTCTTTAAATTCCTGGAAAGTTTCACATGACACACGTAGGCAAAGTGGAGAAGAAGGTGCAGAAAAAGCAGCCGTCTTTGGTCATGAGTTTGAAAGGCTTAGCTACAAATGTAGTGTGAAATTGTCTGAAATTCCTGGCAGCAGACATGACTCATATTACTGTCTGACATTTACAGAACATTCTTCACAGCAGTTTCTAGAGTTTGTTAAGAGAGAGATACTGAAAATCATTGGGTGACAGAATCAGTATCCAAAGACCTTTTTGTTAGACAATGGGTCAAATCCAAGAAGATGAAATGTTATAGTCGTAAAGGTCTTGTACTTGGCCTACAGAAAAACTTTACAGGAAGGAGGAGATTTTGCTGAATGGCCACCCACAGAGTCCTGGTTATCAATAATACGCTCACAGAGAATCAAAAAAATGTAATGAGGGAGGTCTTGAAACATGTGGTGCCTAAAAAGCCGACGTGATCTTAGGCTGTATTAATAGAAAAATAGAATCTAAAACAGGGAAGGTAATTCCAAAATTTCCAAAGGGAGAAAAATTAACTGAGGGTAGAAATCCACAGCTTTTGGAGAATGTTCCCAAATCTGGGGCTCACACTGTTTCTGGAAACACATACGGGATCTTATCTTGGCTTTGGGAGCTGGCTTTGAAGAGGAATGATACTGGTGTGAAGTTGAGTAAGAAATGGAAGATATGGGTAGATTCTGGGTAGATTAGGGAAGAAGATACTTGAAAGAGGATAGTATCGAATAGTGATCTTCAAAAGCTCACCAGAATTATTAAATTATTTTTGCAGTACATATACATTACTGTTGCAACTAGAACTAGATTAACTTAAATTAAAACAAGAGAAGCAATAGTTTGGTTCTATACTACACTAATTAAACCATGCTCGAAGCACGAATGCAGTGAGCACCAAGCGGAAAAATTGGAGGGCATTCGTAGAAGAATGAATAGCATTGTGCAAGTTTTCAAAACCAAATGATGAAGACTGAAGAGAGGATTGGGTATGTTTAACTTGGGAGAAAAAAGTTTTTAAACTACCGGAATGACCACTTTTTGGAAAAAAGGTGGATAACCCAAGGAAAACAGAGAAAACTTTAGAATTAAATCATAAAGAATAACTTAAAGAATAAACTGTCTAATAGTTTCTTGGAAAATAACATCCCTATTTATTTAAGTAAAGCATTGAAACTTTGATCATTGCAGAGGTGGTTAGGTAACATTAACTTTAATTTTTTTTTAACCCTTATTTATTTTTGAGGGAGAGAGAGATAGAGTACGAGCAGGGTGTGGGCAGAGAGAGAGGGAGACAGAATCTGAAGGAGGCTCCAGGCTCTGAGCTGTCAGCACAGAACCCAACGCCAGGCTCAAACCCATGAGCTGTGGGATCATGACCTGAGCAGAAGTCGGACGCTCAACAGACTGAGCCACCCAGGTGCCCCTAGGTAGCATTAATTTTAAAGTGATTTTGTATCCTAGGACACCATGACAGATGCTTTTGAGTGCCTATACTTCTTCCTCAGGCAGCGTGTTCTGGGAAGAAAGGCCCATCCCCCAAATCAGCGGGTAGGGCGGTAGAAGGAGGCTATACCTTGATTGGTATCAGTCAAATATGGGTTCCTAATTCCCTTTACCTGTGATCAGTTTAGGATCAGGCATAGGGCAAGTTATAGCCAATAAAGACATGTGTGGAAATAAGGTGGGTAATTTCTGAGAAGGATTTTGTTCCCTGATAAAGAGGGGGGAGGGGTTAAGAAAGCCTGATTCTTTCTGTTGCCTTTAATGTGATTATGCAAATATGCCACTTAGAAGTGCAACAGTGGTCTCACTACCATGCAGACCAAAGTCAGTGTCTGTGATGGACATTGTTGAGCCCCTCATCAAACAAAAATCAACAATCTCTGATTAGGCATCCCATTTTGTGAAATAATTAAAGATTTTTATTACTTAAGTCACTGTTAGTTGGGTACTCTATCACTGCAGCCAGAAGCATGCTAATCCATTTAAACCCGATGAGTCTAAGAAAATCACTAAGGTTGGGGCAGCATGGTATATTAAATATAACAAACATCTTCTTGAAAAGATAGTTGTAAATTAAATTGCCATAAGTTGAATATTATTTTAAATGTATGAATGGAATTATTATTCAGGTAGCATCGTGAATATTGGATTCCATTCTAGGCTCTACATTTAAAGAGGAAACTGAAAGTTTCCTGGAGGGAAATAACCAGGATGATGGGAAATCTGGAATTTATGGGAAAAGGGGACGGGGAAAGTTTAGCCTGAAAAGAGAAACATGGTGTTTGGTGGTTGGTAGGGAAAGGGAGTAATGTTTGAGGGTTTTTCATATAGAACAAAGCTTAAACGTTACTTTGTATAGTGTCTAAGTCAACACTAGGGTCAGTGGTAGAGTCTAGGGCGGTAAGTTCCTGTTTGTTATAAGGAAGAACTTTCTAAGAACTAGAGCAGGCAGCAATACACTGAGAGGCCTTGTGAGACGGTGCGGTGCCAGGGAGAGGTCAAGCAGAAGCTGGCCCACCACGTACTTCAAGGGGAATTCCTGCCCTCAGTAGGCATTGAACTAGATGATTCTTCAAAGTGCTTACAGATCGGGTGCTCTTCATTAGCCCTGCTCCACAAAGGAGAAAACTAGGGCTTAGTGAAGGTAGGTGACGTGTCCAGGCCCTCACGGCCAGTGAGAAGCTGAGATGGGGCTGGGGTGTGGCTGCAGTGCAGGGCTAGGATGATGTCCTGAACCTTTGAGGATGTAGGGCTGGCTCCTTGAGCACATGGCGACTTTGGACTTTGCAGATCTTGGCATTTTGTTTCAGACACCAGAGAGTCGAACTCCGGAGCTCTGTAGACCTGTGATGGGAATTCAGGGAGCTGCCCCTGGAAGGGTTCAGGCTGTCATAAAGGAAGGTGCTTAAGCATTAAGAGACAGTATGATGTCAAAACAAGACATTACTGGCAGTGATCAATAAAAGGAACTCTGGCCTCTACCCTGTCCCGGGCTGTCCCAGCCCTGAATCAGCCCTGACAAGGTCTTGTGGACCTAGAGGTAGAAAAAAGTCCCGATGACGCTTGGAGGACACTTCCTCATCCTCACTGGAGCCAAGCCTGGCTGCAGAGGGGGTTTAGAGAGGCTCCAGGGGGTCACACACGTGCAGGTTGGAATCTCCCAGAAATGGACTCTGAGCCTCTGTACCGTGCACACAGGTTTACTAGAGAGTACTTTGGAAAAGCTGCTGTTGGGGGGTGAGGGGAGCCAGACTGGGCAAAGGGAGAAGCTGAACTGTGGCGCATTTGGCCTGAGCTGGTCCTAAAGGGAGCTCTAGAGCTGGGATGGTCCCTCACAGCTGCCCCAACAAGAGGCTAGCGGCATGGGACTCTGTCTCCCATATTGACCAGTCTTTGGATGCAGGCTGCTCCCAGAGGATAGCCTGAATTCTTTGGTAGAAGGCTATTCCTGAAGAGGGCCTCAGCGGTGAGCCGTCAGTAGCTAGCAGTCCCTGCAGTTGGGGTGATGAGTGCATGGTCCTGAAGGAGGCAGCCATCATGGTGTTGCCAAAGAGAGCCACTCCCCTCTTGCAGCTGAATGCTGTGGCAGGCTGCCATGCAAAACACTTCCATTTCCTCTGGGGGCAACACTTCTGGCATATGATGAGGTCCCTGCGGCTAAATTAATGCTCCAAAGCACATGCTCTCTCTAAGGAAGGAAGCAGAGACCTGAGGGGGCGTCTGGCAGGCCTGGCCTCTTTCCCTCACCCTCTGAACGGCTCTGCTCATGCTCGGGCAGATCCCTGCCAAGGAGGTGAACGCAGGGAAGTGAGTCTTTCATCCACGCTGACCTCAAAGGAGCACCAGGCCAGTGGTGGTGGCTGGAGGGCGGAGGGACACGGTCAGAAGGAAACACCCACGAGCTATCAAAGCTGGTCAATGTTCAAGTCATGGATTTTGAAATTTTGGTAATCCCCAGCCAAAAGATGTGCGTCACATCTAATGACCTGACACGGCCAGGATCAACATCCTCTGGGAAAGAAGAAACCTAATCAGGATGCTCTTGGTTTCCTTGACTAGGTGACATGCGTCATGGCCAGGATGTGGCCTTTAGGCCGCTTCAGGCATCATGGAACCTCTTTCTCAGGCACCTCCAGGCCTGACACAATTTAGCACTGAATTGCATGTGGCCTTGTATTGCATCTTAGCGGTATTGTTGGAATTGTGTCCCCTTCTCGTCTGTAAACTCCATGCTACCCAACATGCACCTCACGCTTCTTTGCATCTGCCCAGCACCCGACACACTTAGGAGACTGATTTCAGACTCTGTTAGCAGACTTTGTGTTTCCATATCCCCTCCTTCCCTCACAGGGTGGCTATTATTAGTTGTAAGGAAATAGATTTTGTTTTCTCTAAGTAGAGTGATGGGAAAATAGCTACAAAATCCCTCTAACACTCTCCTGAGGAGAGCTATGAGAACAGGGTGGTGGGGGTGGGGGAGGCGGGGGAGAAGATCCTGTCATCGAGGCTTCTTTTGAAGGGAGACGCTGTGCTTTCTCAGCATTTCATATTCTCCCTGGACCTCGGGGACTAGGGCAGGGATAAGGACCGGAGGCCTCACCCGCCTAACAAACCCACTTGTGTGGTGTTCACCGAATGCTGCCTGCAGCTCTACGATGTAGGGACCACTAGTATTCTCATGTTGCAGACGAGGAAAGTGAGGCACAGAGAAGTTGAGGTTCCCCAGCTGGTGCGGGTGGAACCGGGGTTGACGCACTGGCCCCCAGCCTGTGCTCGGAGCCGCTTCCTGCTCTGCAGGTCCAGACTACTTGCAAGTGAGCTGGGGGAGCCCTGGGTGTAGCTCCTGGGCTGTTGACACAGCTATGAGCAAAGAAGCCAGGGGAATGGGAAGGAAGGTGAGGATCAGATTTCAGTGCTCATATCCTTCCAACACCAAGGGACGGCTGTCAGGCTTTGTGAGGGGTTCTCCCAGAGCTGCCTCCCACACAGCTTTAGGTATACCGGAAGAATCCCTCTCTACCTCGGCAGGGGAGGACAACGTACAGATATCCACAGCTTCAGCAAAACAGTCCTCTCTGTCTACTGGCTCTCTAGGCTCTGAAAGAAGTCTTTATTGTCTCTCTTACAACCTGGAAATGCTTGTTGACTGACACGATGCTGGCAGACTTGGCCTCATCTTTGCTCAGCGTGTCCCGCATTGATGGCCCAGCAGCTCCCTTCAAGAGGTGGGCGTGCTTGGCCCCTGGTTGGTTGTCCTCAGCCATCGGAACACTGTCCCAAACTCTCAGACATCAGAAAGGCCTCATTTTCCTATTGTGTTCTGTAAGCTATTAGGAGCCATCCCATGGCTTCATGTGAGGTTTACATAAAGGATGAGTAATATGATAAATCATTCAGATATAATGAAATGGCACATATATTTCTGCCTTGGTTACTGTATTAGTCAGCTCGGCTGCTATAACAAAATACCATAGACCGGGTGGTTTAAACAAAAGACATTTATTTATCACTGTTACGGAGACTAGAAGTCCAAGTTCAGGGTGCCAGCAAGTTCTGCTCTCTGTGATATCCTCTTTCTGCCTTGTAGACAGTCACCTTTTAGGCAGAGAGAGAGAAAGAGAGAGAAGGAGAGCTCTGATCTCTCTTCCTCTTCTTTTAAAAGGCACTAATTGCATCAGGAGGGCCCCACCCTGTGACCTCATCTAAACCTAATTACCTCCCAAAGGCCCCACCTCCGAATACATTAACCTTGGGGTTAAGGCTTCAACATATGAGTTTGGGGGGTGGGGACACAAACATTCGGCCCATAAAAGTAACCTTGTATTACAAGATAGCTACTGACAGATACGAGGACAACAGCAACACTAGAAATGGAGATTTATTCAGCAAACATCTACTGTCTGCCTGCAGGTGCGGAGGGTCAGGGACTGCGGTTGGGATTTGAGGAGAAAGGATACAAAGATGAACACAGTGCTGTCGCCACAGACTTTCCTGTCTTTTGTCATCTCTGAAATCCACTATTAGAGGTCTGCTCTAACGTCAAAGTCTTTGGGTGGCTCATGTTTCAGTGCCCATAGGCCAGGTGGGGGCTCCTTGGTAGGGCCTGATCAGCATGGATGGTTTCTCAGGTCAGCCAGGCCTCCCCCTGCAGGGCCTACGGGAAGGTGTGTGTTAACTCCATCCCACCCCTTCACCCTCTGCCTTAGTTGAGTTTCACATCTTATCATCTTCAGCAAGGATGACAGAGAAACATGACCTAACTGACCCTGCCCCTCGCCACCTTATGCCGACAACCTTAGTTTCACAGCCAGAATAATCTGTCTGTCGGGGTTGTGGGGGGGAATGCAGAAGGAAACAGAATCGTACTCAGTGGATCCAATGGAAGGACTTTCATGAAGGAAGTATTTACAGAAGTGGAGTCAGGGCCCAGGACATGCACAGGGGTGTGGGCACAGAGTTTAGCATGGTGGGAAAACTTTTCTAGGCCTAAAGGGCCAGACTAGGAAGAAGGGAGGCCTTGAGCTGCAGAGGAGGGAGTGGCCCAGCTCTAGGTGAGGAAGCGTGTTTGGGACATACGGAGCATGCTCCCGTGTCCCTGTCACAACCTCTCTCTCTGCTACTTCAGCTGCAGCTGCTGCCTCACCCTGACAGCTCTCCCCTGGAATGGAGGCAAGTGTGTTTCTGATTTATTTCGAAGGATCTTCTCAGCAATTGCACCTGCTTGCCTTGCTTGCAGTGCTGCTGGAAAGCACAGGGGAGTCGATTCCCCGGGGGCACCCAGTAGACTGGGCCGGGCCCAGGAGCTCCTGGATGAATGCTGAAGCCTCCGCCCTCTGACAGAAATCCCCAGAGGCGTTCTGTACCTCTCAGAGGTCCCCGAAGAGGCCCCCTGCCAGTTACTCACAGCTGTGATCCCATTCACGCTCTCGGCTCATTTCTCCCCCTCGCCTGTCCAGCCCTCCCTGCTCCTTCAGTTCTGGAATCAGCTTTGGAAAAAAATCTCTGGAACCCACGTTCTTGCCTCAGCCTCTGCTTGTAGGGAAGCCCATCCAAGATGTGCAGAGTCACAGCCATGACAGGAACAGCTGCCCTGCATTAGGAGGAGCTGTGGGAAGAAATACCCCGGCTTCTCTCTTCTCTGGCTCTGCAAACTCCTGCTTGTGCTAGCTACTGGCTCAATCAGCAAGAAGCCAGCAGGCAAGAGAGCATGGGAGTGCAGGGTTTGGGAGCTAGCCTCCCAGGACAGAAATGAGCAGGGAAAGAAAGACTGCGGATTTGGTGGGGGGCAAGTAGAGAATAACCAGTAGATTTTCTAGAACACAAAGTTTACCAGGTCACTCCTTTAATGATGATGATGGTGATGATGATGATGATAACAATAATGCTAATGAATGGCATTTACTAAGACCTCATGTACCACAGATTTTGCACTGGAGACTTCAGGCAATGTACACAACTACCCCCATGAGGTAGACATACCATAATTCTCATTGCACAATGAGGAGACTGCGGCATGGTGAAGATAATCAGTTTGTCTGGAGTCATGCTACCAGGATGAGTGACTGGGCTGTCTGGTTGGACTCTCTGACTTTCAGTTTACTTTCAGTTTCTCAAGGTACCTTCAGCCTTATGACTTATCTTCTCCCAGACTCCTCCATTTATACCAATCCTTAGGCTCGCCCCCACCGCAACTCGCCAAACAACTTGATGTTTCCTAACTGATTCTGGATCACCTTTCCCCTTGTTAGCCTGCCTCCGTGGGCCTTCAAGTCTAGGCTTAAGTACCCCCTCCTGCTGGATGCTTCCATCTCCTGCCCCACCCTTGACCTCTGATTACTCTGCACCCATCCATCTTCTCTGTGCTTCATCCGTATCGCTCAGGACCCTGCCCACGTGGCATTCATGGGATGGAGAAGAGATTTATTTACTGGTTTGTCTCTCCCACCACTGTGAGCTCTTGAAATAACTTCATCTGGATCTGTCCTTCTTTCTATTCAGTGCCTAGTGCAGTGCCTGGCATGTTGTAAGTAGTCAACAAACTTTGATAAAGGGGGCAGAGAAGAGGGACAGTTCTGGAGCATGGAGCATTTCCAGCAAGATGGCCTAATTAGGGCGTCTAAACTGTGGACAGCTGGGAGCAGCATCCAGGAAAGCCAAGGTTGCAAGCACTCAGCCCCATTTCCTTCTTGCAGAATGTCAAGGTCTTGACTCATGTGTTCATGCACTGGGATCCTTCCTGCAGGGCAATGAGGTCATAGTGGACACAGGGCTTGGGTTTTATTCCTGGTCTGGACAATGGTGTAAGTTGTGCAGCCCGTCATGGAGGGTTGATGTGAAGGTCAACAGAGACAGGTGGGTGAAAACTCTGTGACTATCTAAAGCACTCATAGCTTTCCATTTTTAAGCACTGTCGAGAGAGGGGCCCAGGGTGCAACTCTTCAGGAGAAGGTGGGCCCCTCTGGGAGCTGCACTCACTCTGCAGGTCTCACCTTGCAGGTCTCACACACTGTTTCAAGTCAGATAGGGATTTCAATATATATACAGGTATCTCAATGAAATACACAGGAGATTCAAGCCTTCATAGGAATTCCCCTGAGGTTGTTGTTCCAGATCACAGTTTGCTTTTCACCACCCCTTACTTACTGACTTTTAGCTTAAAGTTGAATGATGGGGCACCTGGGGGGCTCAGTCGGTTAAGCATCTGACTTCAGCTTAGGTCATGATCTCACGGTTCGTGGGTTCGAGCCCCATGTTGGGCTCTGTGCTAACAGCTCAGAGCCTGCAGCCTGCCTCAGATTCTGTGTGTTCTTCTCCCTATGCCCCTCCCCCACTCACGCTCTGTCTCTATCAAAAATAAAATAAAAAGCAAAAACAAAAAAATGTAAAGTTAAATGAAATTTCATTTTCTTACATTCTTAAAAGTGTTCCATGTCCTTTGCCATTTTTGAGATACCCAAGGATGTGCAAAATCAGAGTTTGCATATTTTGTTGAAGATTTTGTTGACTATGATTGGGCATTTGTGTAAAGCATTACAATGACTTTTCTTTGGTGTTCGTTTAGAAGAAACAGGGAACTGGTTTCCCATGGTACCTTTGATTGAGGTGCAAACTTCTCCCTCAGGCCACCAAGAAATCAGTGCAGTGTGTTATTGCTTCTGCCTCTCCTTGGATTACTATCCAACCGTGACAAGTTGATGGATTTGTCTAGTACCTCAGAAATCATTAAGTGCATTTTCTGTCTCTTCACTTGACTTTGAAAGATCAGATAGGCAGAGAAGGTAAGAAAATTGCACAAGGTCTTAAAACCAGTAAATAACCATCCTGGGGCTGGAAGCTAGTTCTTATGCTTCTTCATGTAGTTGCTTCTGCCATTTCTCATTCCATTATCCATTATGCTGTCACCCACAAGACCTCCTAGGACCAATGAGTGGATTGTGTTCCTCCCAAATTCGTATGTTGAAATTCTAACCCTTAATACCTCATAATAGGACTATGTTCAGATCTAGAATCTTTAAAGAGGTAATTAAGTTAAAATAAGGCCGTTAGAAGTTGGTCTAATCCAAAATAACTGGTGTCCTTATAAGAAGAGGAAATTAGGACACAGACACACACGATGGGAAGATCAAGTGAAGACACAGGGAGAAAATGGCCATCTACAAACCAAGGAGAGAGGCCTCAGAACAAGTCAGCCCTGCTGACATCTTGATCTTGGACTTTGGGCTCCCAAAACTGTGATAAAAGAACTTTCTGTTGTTTAAGCCAACCAATCTGTGCTACTTTGTTATGGCAGCCCTAGCAAACTAATACAATTCCTTATAAAAACTGGGGCCCCTGTGTGGCTCAGTCGGTTGGGCGTCCGACTTCGGCTCAGGTCACGATCTCACAGTCCGTGAGTTCGAGCCCTGTGTTCGGCTCTGTGTTGACAGCTCAGACCCTGGAGCCTGTTTCAGATTCTGTGTCTCCCTCTCTCTGACCCTCCCCTGTTCATGCTCTGTCTCTCCCTGTCTCAAAAATAAATAAAACATTAAAAAAAATTTTTTTTAAATTAATTGAGGGAGGGGCACCTGGATGATTCAGTCGGTTAAGCACCTGACTTCGGCTCAGATTGTGATCTCACAGTTCATGAAATCAAGCCCGACATCAGGCTCTCTGCTGTCAGCACAGAGCCCACTTCTGATCCTCTGTCCCCCTGTCTCTCTGCCCCTTCCCCACTCACGTGGACTCTCACCCTCTCTCAAAAATAAAAATTTTTTAAAATTAATTGAGGGCAAAAAAGGAAAAACAGAGATAAAAAACTTCAGCTCTTTTGTGTTCTATTATTAGCATCGCCCATGGAACTAAGATATACATAAAATAAAAATGACACATTTCAGGGCACCTGGCTGACTTAGTTGGTGGAGTGTGTGACTCTTGATCGCAGGGTTATCAATCCTAGCCCCACGTTGGGCATAGAGATTATTTAAAAATAAAATCTTTTTTAAAAAAGATAACATCTCTTTGATTTCAAAGCAAATTTCTTGGAATGTGGAAAGGAATGGAAGTTTGGTATAGTGAATACTTTTTATAAAACTTGCAGTAGGAAGGGGAGAAATTAACAACAAATAATTTTTCAGTATTCTTAACTTTAGATATTCTTTGATTAATGTAGGCATCTGACTTATTTCTGGAGTGAGAAATACCATTTTATTAACTACTGTGTAGGCAACTGCTTTCTCATCCCAGACACAAAGAAAAAAAGAAAAAGTCCCTCCCTGCTTCCTAAAAATGTGAACTTTAGCTGCACTGATAACTTTCCAAAATCTTTTCTAACTGTCCTGAGTCTTTGGAAAGAAATCCAAAAGGTTCTTGTCAAGAGAATCAGAAAAGAAAAGCATGGTGTTGTTAACACAGAAGGAAGATGACGTTTATTGGGAAATCTCTCTTCCCGGGAATGGGAGGTTTCTGGGCCAGCACCCAAACACAGCAGTGCCTATAACCAGTGTCATTTATTTTCAGGGATACCACACATTAGAATTTCCATGTTAGGGGCGCTTGGGTGGCTCAGTCAGTTAAGCGTCCGACTTCGGCTCAGGTCATGATCTCACGGTTCGTGGGTTCGAGCCCCACATCGGGCTCTGTGCTGACAGCTCAGAGCCTGGAGCCTGCTTCGGATTCTGTGTCTCCCTCTCTCTCTGCCCCTCCCCTGCTCACACTGTCTCTCTCTGTCTCTCAAAAATAAATAAATGCAAAACAAAAAAAAATTAAAAAAAAAAAAAGAATTTCCATGTCAGAAGAGCAGTGTTTGTCTTCATTACCTTCGCGACAGTTGATTCTACTAGGTGACAGTGCTCCAGAGACCACTAAAGAGAGAACAGCACCTTAAGAGTTGTGACAGCTAATTCAATAAAGCATTTGGAGCAGAAGATGACATCATGGAGCTCTTAGCAGGAAAAGTTTACAAAACCCAGAAGATGCCCTTGAGCCCAAAAGAAAAGGAGTCTAATCTACAATTCCTTACTTTCAAAATCTTTTTCCCAACTTCTTCTTTCTTCCTTCTCTCTCTTCTCCCCCTCTCTTGGCTTCTGGGAAGAGGGAAGGTGACCTGGAAGAGGACACCTAACATTTGAATCAGAGACACTGGGTCTGACGTGTGGGATTCACACGGTTCTGGCTGACGGTCCCCTGGCCCGTGTCCACTGGCCAAGGCGAATGGGAGGCTGGAAAAATGCTGTAAAGATGGGGAAGGAAGAGGGGTGGTTTGGAGGTGCTGTCTCCCTGCCAGGCTGGCAGCTGGGAGGGTGTGGGAGGTGGAGCCCTCTCCAGTGCCACTGCCAGGCCTCACCTTTGGTGGGTCTTTGGCAGTTCTTGAGTCCCGGCTTTCTCTTCTGCATGGGCCTCCTGAGACAAGAGCAATGTTGTTGGTGAAGAAGCAGTTGCTGAGGTAGACAGACACGTGGACGCAGTGCACATCCGTAGAGTGGACGACGTAAGAGTCAACTGCCTTTGTCCTTTCTCTCCTTCTCCCCTCCCCCATTTGTTGTTGTTCTGGCCTCTCCTGTGCGGCTCTGGCCCAGGAGTCCCACCAGAGTCTGTGTTGCGTCTCAGTCGTGAGATTTCCTGGCTCATTTCAGCTCTCTGAGCCCTAACTTTATAACCTCGAAAGGGAGAGAACCACATCTTGACTGCTCCATAAAGGCTTTGTTAGGGATAAGCTGAGATAACATATTTGAATGAGGTCATATATTTTTTAAGTGCTTTGTAAGCTGCAAAGTGCTGTAGCAGTTTAGGTATTAGATTTGAATTCACCTCAGATCAAAGTTAGTTCCTACCTGTACCAGCCTTTAGAGTTTTGTGCTTACAGACCTCCCCAGGTGGGGGCCAATATGTCCTAGTCTACATGGAGATGCCTGATGCCCGCGATGTCATCATTAGGGAATCGTAGCCTTGAGAGTAAAATAGTGCTTCTCAAAATAATATTAAGGGAAAACGTTTCTTGAGGGTGGGGTGGATGATAATCAGGAAAAGGCCTCCAGCAGCGCACATAATTTGCTTGGCTGTTATATGATGTTACACTGGTTTCTTTCTCTGTGGGACTCCTTGGAACCATGAACAGGCTAAACCATGCCATATAAAGAAGGGGGTTTAGTCTTCAGTGTTTCCCCAAATTATTTGACGAGCGACCCCATTCATAATTTTTGCAATTAGAAATACCTTTTAGAATTCCTATTGGGGTGAAATACAGGTTTGGGATTTATTGTTTTCATTAGTTTACTAGATAATTTCTAGAGCACTAGCAGCTGAGGACACCAATCCAAGGGAGGAAGACGGACGGTATCGATCGAAGGGGCAGTTTGTCGAGGGAGTGAGATGGGTGAGTCCTGGCCAGGCCTGCTTGACTCAGGGAAAGCCCTGGGACCCTCGGGGGCTACAGGAGGGCTCCGTGGGACCAACCTGGAGATGCCGAGGAAAGAGAAGACACCCAGAGCAGTGATTTCCTTGCGCCATTTCAGTTCACCTTCTCAACAACTTTCCGAAGAAGACACTATTCTGGTCATGTTTTTGATCAGCAAGCAGAGGTTGGAAGGGTTCTATTAGCTGCCCACGGTTACACAGTTTGTCACTCGTGGAAATGGGATTTGAATCCAGGTCAGACTGCTCCAAAGCCCGTTCTCCTTCCACAATAATACTCAGCCCCTCCAAGATGTGGGAAGGCGAAGTAGGCAAGCTTCGCTTATCTTACAAATACGCGGTAATGGCTGTGCAGGGGCAGCTGTCATGATCACTGAAGGCCATAGTCAGGTTCAGGAAACATGGGCCTCCAAATTCCTCTTGGGGGAAAAAAATTCTCTTATTCTGGCCTGTGCAGTTTAACTCAGGAAAAGCCGAAAGGGAGCTGGGTGGAGTTGGCTCCATAAAAATCACTACCTTTATGGTTAAAGATTTATTAAGTGACCATAATGTGCTGGGCATATAAATAGACTTGACTCTTGCCCTTAGGGAACCCAGAGGAAATACACAAGATTTACAGCCAGGGTGTTTCATGGCAGATTAGATGTTTTAGGACCATACGCATTCCAGGATCCTACCCAGCAGAGCTGAAAAATGTGCGCGGGGAGGAAGTTTGAAATGGAAGACGTTTGTGTGAGCCTTGCAGTCCCTTCTACCTGGGCCCCTTTACTTTTGCTAGCTGTGTGACGTAGGCAAATTTCTTGACTTCTCTGAGCCTCAGCTTCCTTTTCCACCAAATGAAGATGATAATACTTGCCTCTAGGATTAATATGGAAGTATAAATTCAACACTGTAGGGGAATGCCAGGCACATGATAGCTACGGTATTAAAGTTTCCCAGCTGTCCACAGGATGACGTCTAAGCTCCGCTCCTTGGTACGTAAGGACTTCCATAGCTTGGCCACTACTTCTCTCTCTGCCTCTGTCCCCTCACTAACTGGCCAACATCTGTGGGCACTTATTTCAGGATGACCTATCAAAGCCCTAGTTTCCTTCATGGTTTAGAACAGTTTGCAAAGTGTGTCTATTGACCCTAGGGGATCCCTAAGACTCTTTCGCAGGGTCCTGAGGTCAAAATTACTTTCATAGTAATGCTAAGATGCTGATTGCCTTTTTCACTGTATGAACATCCTCCCTGATGGTGCAAAAGCACTGGTGAGTCAAAATGAAAGAGTAATTGTTGTGTGTCCTCACCATCTGCTTATAGGGAAAAAAAAGTTTCATATAAAAATGTTCTTAATGAAACAAAAATTATTGATTTTGTTTAATGTCGACCGTTGAGTACACATCTTTTTAACGTTCTATGTGATGAAGTAGGAACTATGCAGAAAGAATTTCTGCTGCTTATTGATATTCAGCGATGGTCTGGAGGAAAGATGTTTGTACCACTGAACTATGATTTGAGTTGTCACGTTTTTCATGGAACAGCTTTTTTATTTGAAAGAATAACTGGTGGGAAAATTCTATTTATCCAGATTTGGAGATTCAGCTAACATTTTTCTCAGAAATGAACTGTATCTGTCACTTCAAGGAAAACAACTGGCCATATATGCTGCTAAAGACAAAATTTGAGCTTTCCAGCACAAATTACAATTTTGGAAAAGTTGTTAATGATATTGCAAACTTGACAGATTCCTAATAATTAAAAACTTTTTTGAGGAGATCTATGGTAATTTTTTTTCCACGTTTATTTATTTTTGGGACAGAGAGAGACAGAGCATGAACGGGGGAGGGGCAGAGAGAGAGGGAGACACAGAATCGGAAACAGGCTCCAGGCTCTGAGCCATCAGCCCAGAGCCTGACGCGGGGCTCGAACTCCCGGACCGCGAGATCGTGACCTGGCTGAAGTCGGACGCTTAACCGACTGCGCCACCCAGGCGCCCCTATGGTAATTTTTAATAAATGTGATTTTTAAAAAACATTTAATTAAAGGGGTGCCTAGGTGGCTCAGTCTGTTGAGCGTCTGACTTCGGCTCAGGTCACGATCTCGCGGTCTGTGAGTTCGAGCCCCGCGTCGGGCTCTGTGCTGACAGCTCAGAGCCTGGAGCCAGCTTTGGATTCTGTGTTTCCCTCTCTCTCTGCCCCTCCCCCATTCATGCTCTGTCTCTCTCTCTCTGTGTGTGTCAAAAATAAACAAACATCAAAAAAAATTTAAAAAGAAACATTTAATTAAAAAAAATTTTAACATTTATTTATTTTTGAGAGACAGAAGATGAGCGAGGAGGGGCAGAGAGAGAGAGGGAGACACAGAATCGGAAGCAGGCTCCAGGCTCTGAGCTTCAGCCCAGAGCCTGATCAGGGCACAAACCCCCGATCTGAGAGATCATGACCTAAGCCGAAGTTGGCCACTTAACCAACTGAGACACCCAGGTGCCCCTAAAAGATCCATTTTAAAGTACATATAAACCAATGGGTTTTATTATCAGACAGGATAAACACTCATTGATTCAGATTCCACACTGCACCTAAACATTTAAGAATTACTACTTGTTGAGACGTGGTGTTTTATCAAAGGAAAAAAATACCCATAATTATTGTGAAAAGGCTATACTTCTTTTTCCAACTGTATATGTGTATAAGGCTGGATTTTATTCATATATTTCAACACAAACAAACATGTCCCAACAGACTGAATACAGAAGCAGATATGAGGACCCAGCTGTCTTTTATTAAACCAGACGTTAAAGAGAGTTGAAAAATGTTAATACCATTCTTATCACTAGTTTTTTTTTTTGTTTTAGAGAATAGTTATTTTCACAAAAATACGTTCTTTATGTTACCATGTAATTGGGTTTAATATTGCTGTTTTAAAATTATTTGATAAATGAATATTTTTTTTAATTTTTGTTTTAGTTTCTAATCGGGTAAATAACTATATATAGAACCCACACAAATAAGAGCTCTTTGATGCTTTAATAATTCTTAAGCATATAAAGAATTTCTGAAGCCAAAAAGTGAGCACCACTGGCTTAAAGGTAAAAGTTCCCCCAAATTCAGGAAAATGTCCAGCCATTCAATTGGAGTGAGCAAACTTTTCTTGAATTCCTATAGACTTTAAGTATGTATTTCTCATCTGTCACCTGGCATTATCTTGTCATTCTCTGCCTTAACATATGCTTTTAAAAATTCATAATGTGTCCTGTTCCTCACAGGCCAGAATTCTGTCTTGTTGCCTTTGGGGGAGAAAGTGAGGGTTGTTCACAATACATAAGGGGTAGGCTATATTGAAACTCCCTATTGTACTCGAATCATTTAGACACGCTGTTGCAAATCGGGCAGAACCTCACTAACTTACAAATATGGGTGGGGCAGTAGACTCAGTGAAAAATCAGAATTCCAACTATATTAATTTATCTTAATTTATATTTATATAGTTTATGTTTTTAATACTTTTACTTAAGGCAAAAACTAGTGCACACTCATTGCAGAAAATTTGCAAATTACTCAGAGCAAATAAAATAAAATGTATCTGCAGAATAAATAGTACCTAGGTGTTTTCTAGCCTTTGAAAGATTTAAAAAATACCTGCCACGTCGCAATGTGGAGATAATGGTGATCGGTATTTAGATCTATCACTTCAAGGACATATAGCATCCATATAAAGCAAGAGTTTTACAGAGAATTGGGGTCCCACTTTATATAAAGTTTTGTATCCAGTTTTTGACCTCAAATGCTCTTTGAAAACATTATTTTGGGGCGCCTGGGTGGCTCAATCAGTTAAGTGTCCGACTTCAGCTCAGGTCATGATCTCATGGTTTGTGGGTTCGAGCCCCATGTCGGGCTCTGTGCTGACAGCTTGGAGCCTGGAGCCTGCTTTGGATTCTGTGTCTCCCTCTTTCTCTGACTACTCTCTCTCTCTCAAAAATAAAAATAAACATTAAAAAAATTTTTTTTTAAAAAGCATTATTTTTAGTGTCAATAATGCACATTTGGGTTGTTTCTGATGCTTTTATCAATAACGCTATCATGAACATGCTTAAAGGGAAACAAATTGCTGATTTGTCCAGGATTGATTCCTGGAAATGGGATTGCTGCATCAACGGGAATTCCAAAATGCAGCTCCAAAATTGAAAATTACATAACTTGAAGCGTGATGATGTGTTATGGTCAACCAACAGTGATAGCACGGGAAGTAGGAGGTCAGGGGGAGCCCTGCATTGCAGAGAGCCGGCTTCTTACACATTTCAGATCCCCAGCCCTTCTGTGTTCTCAGGTGCTTGTGGTAACGATGCTGTGGAGTCCCCTCTGAGGGGACACAGCTGTCAGGGAGCTTAGTACAAGCCCCAGAAACCAAGCCTGGATAATTTAAGCAGAGCAAAATGTATTAAAATATTGGGCCACTCTTGGAATTTTCAGGAGCAGTGGAGAGCTGAGCTAGAGGCCATGTGGCCAGGTAAACCTCCCAAATCACAGCAGATCTGGTCCTAAAAAGAGTCTACTGCTTGTACCACTTGGTCATTGTGACAGTCCCTAGAGTTCACCCTCAGGGTTGCCTCCCCAAGGATTAGGCTGGATGCCAGGGCTGACATCCCTGCTCCTAAGTCACAGCTCAGCATGGATGCTTGTGGCTGGCAGGGCCTTGTAATTGTCCTCATTCAAGCTGCAAGGGAGGCTAGGAAATTGCGACTCTGATATTGGAAAGTGGTGCCTGCTTCCCACCAAGACGTATCAAGAGGGGCAGCCCTTAATATTGAAGAACACTTCAGAAGGTGAACTGCCAAGAAAGAGTCACACAGGCTTACCATAGACAGTAACAATGATTGTCGAGTGCCTGGGAATGTAGGACCTGTTCTAGGATATGTGACTCTGAGGGACCTTTCTGTTTACTACACAGGAGCAGCCAGGTCTGATTTGTCATCATTGTCTAGTGCCTAGGATGGCATTTCTTGAATGAATGAATGAATGAATGAATGCATGCATGAATATTTAGACACCGCTGGTGGAAATGGGTGCTATCCACCACAGAGAATGCTAGCACTACATTCACTCTGTTTCAGTGGATGCTTCTCTGGCCGTGGAATAGAGAGGGTCAGGCTAGAGACACCCACTATTCTATGGTCTTCTTCACCTTCTCTCCCTCCCATTTTTGGGGGATGCTAAAAGATAAACTGAGGCATATTAAAATTCTTTAAGAGTTTGTCTGAGCAAACATCAATTCCAATCTGTGGTACCAAACTGGAAGTGTTTAGGGGGATCTCCACCCACAGAAGTGAGGGGCAAGACTTTTATAACAGAAGACTCAGGGGTGAATCAGGAAATGTTAGATTGACTATAGCTTAAGGAGTTGCTTTATTTGGGAAAGTCTCGTTCGTTGTTTGTGATTGGGTGTCTTTAGATTTTGATTTCTTAGCCTTGAGGCATTTATAGACTTAAGTTTCAGTCTGCTTGCATGGGCTGCTAAGGCATTAGTTACCTCAATCTAATGGCCTCCTTGTTTAATTAATTTAACAGAGGAAATTGTCCAGGCCACACTGTCTCTTTTTAATTCTCCAAAAATGTAGAGAGTGTTAATTTTTTAAAATTTTTAATGTTTATTTATTTTTGAGAGAGAGACAGAATGCAAGCAAGGGAGGGGCAGAGCGAGAGGGAGACACAGAATTTAAAAGCAGGCTCCAGGCCCTGAGCTGTCAACACAGAGTCCAATGTGGGGTTCAAACCCACAAACCGTGAGATCATGACCTGAGCCCAAGTCATATGCTTAACTGACTGAGCCACCAGGCATCTTAAGAGCATTATTTTTAAGTACATACTCTCACATGATGAGGAACGATCATTTCCAGATTAAAAAAAAAAAAAAAAGTCAACAGGTCTGAACAGCCAGGACACCTCCATAGAAATAGGAAACTCTGACAAAGAATGTTGTTTAGACAGAGAGGTTGCAGATGAGAGCAAGGGCATTCTGGATATATATTTCTGGCTATATTATCCTCTCCCCCTTGTATACCACTCCACTACTGCATACTCTTTAGAAATAAAATAATTTTTAAGGTCGAAGAGTTGGTTGTATAAGTTTACAGATGGGAGAAGGGTTTGAATGAATAAATAGCTGATTCTGAGTCATCTTGATTTTCCAAGTCTGATTTCCATTATTAGAAAATGGGAACTCATAACAGATGATGTCATCTGTTGATACCAGCAAAGCATGAGACAGTAGAGACTCTGCCTTGCTTCATTACCGCTCCTGCCAAGCGTTGAGGCAGACCTGCGGAGATAGATGGCTTGGGATGCTTTCAGCAAGGGACCACCTGAATGTCAGAGCTTGTGTTCTAGGACCCCGAAGGCTAGCCCCTTTAAAGACACCCATGCCTTTATCCTATTCGGCATCTGTTTTGTTTTGTGTTTCTTTCCTAAATAGATCACTTCTAGCTGTAGATATCACAAATACAAATTACAGTTCATTCACACATCTGAGATACCATATGCTAACACACAGCAGTGCTTGAAGTTAAAAAAGCAAGGAAGTAAAAAACTTCCTTCTTTGGCTCACCGTGACGCCCACTGAATCTCACCCAGTAGGACTGTTGGGACTGAAGAAGAGCTTGCCCAATACAGACGCTTCTCCAATCCCATATGGAGTTGATATTTTCTCCTAGGGCGCTACCTCTCACTACTCTGCGGATATTAACTGCTCTGCCTTCCCCCAGATTTTTCAAGTAATTGGTTGCTCACTGCAAGCAAACTCAGCCACCTTAGAGGTACTACATGCAGTATCCTCCTTAGTCTATCTTGTAGGGTTTGACTTGTCGCCAATTGCACTCTTCCTGGAAACTGGCAGATAGGTCATGTCTCTTTCCAGTGTTGAACATGTAGATGCTCAGGGCTTGGAGTTAAAAATCCAAGTAATGGATTGCCTGGGTAGCTCAGTCAGTTAAGCGTCTGACTCTGGGTTTCAGCTTGGGTCATGATCTCGAAGTTTGGAGGGGCTGTAGTATGTATTAATAACCGCATGTGGTTCATAGGGCTGAATGCATTTCAACTCAGGAACAGTGATGACAATTTGGGGAGCGTGTGCCATGCACCAGGCGCACCCCAGTCCACACCCTGCACGTATGATCAGTTCTCACAGCAGCAACACGAGGAAGAGAATATTATCACTCCTGTTTTAGAGATGGGGAAACTGAGACATCCGCTAGATCAGGTAACTTGCCCAAGATGGCGTTTAGTACAAGGCAAAGCCACAATATGAGCCATGGCTGTCCCACTTCAAAGCCCATGTTCCTCAAAATAATAATGTCAGCAGCAATATTAAGACAGAAAACACTTTTAGAGCATACCAGGCACCAGTCTGAGGATACTATGTCCTGAGTATTCTGTGTAAATCAACTCCTCTGATTTTCACAACAATAGCAGCGAAAGTGCTAATATTAACCCAGCTTTTACAGATGAGGAAATTGAAACAGAGCTATTAAGGAACTCCTTCAAGGTCACACAGCTCATTTGTGGCAGAGCTGGGGTTTGAACCTAGGCTTCAGAGTATGTACTATTAACCACATGCTGTTTGGGGAGCATTTCCCTGGATTTAGTTGCAGATTATGATAAAGCTGTACCTTCTCATCCACGGCAGGAAGGAGAATGCAGCTTCCTTTCTAGAGTCCTTTTGGTCTGATTCTGCTGCACTCCACGGTTCTGAGTAACGCTATCAGCACCTGCATGGATGTTTCTGCTCCTCCCACGCACAGATGGCTTTTGTGGGTGGTCCAAGTGGTCTAAACCATTTCCTGAATATTTCTGAGAAAGTAAGAAGTGTGGTTTGTCTTTAAATGGAGGTACTTCCACAGGGAGGATCAATGGTCCTAAGTCTAAGAGTTTTGCAGGGGCGACTATACAAGTCGCTGGAGTCTAAAGTGCCACAGAGTCTAGGAGTAGATACCCCATGAATTCCCTGGGACTGCAGCACACCCCCTCTCTTAGTCTCCCTGATGACCACACAGGGTGTGTGTGACCAGCTGGGCCAAGCTGAACCTTCCTCAGGGATTTTCCTGCCTGCTACTGATAGAAAAGTAGTGAATTTTGTCTCTGGTTTCCCAGGGCCCTCAGGAGTGACCTGAAGCCACGCTCCCTGCATGTGGGTGGAAGAGAATGATCTGGCAACAGAGCAGGCAGATGGAGAGAGGGTCCTGGAGGCCTGGACACCAGGCTTCCTCTACCACTTTCCTGTCCCTCCTGGTTGTGGGAGACGACACCTCCCTCTTTCTCTGAGTTCTGTGAAGTTGGGTTTGCCATTGCAGTTGACTGGAAACCATCTGATAGGACTTAAATTACTTAATCATTGAAAAGATGTATCAGCTTTGAATCCTATGTCTCTTTCCACCTGTACTCCGGCTCCATGGTGTGCGCTGACTTTGAGGGCAGTTTGTAGTGATGTTGCAGCGGCCTCACTTGAGTAGCAACACATCTCTGGCCACCCCTGCAGTATGCCGCTGATTTGCCACTTATCAACTGTTCTGGTGTCCTGAGGCTGCCACAACAAAGGACCACAAACTGAGGGGCTCAAACAATAGAAATTTATTATAATGCTGGGGGCTAGTAGTCTAACATCAAGGTCAGCAGAGTTGGTTCTCTCCGAGGGCTGTAGGTAGAATCTGTTGTTCTCCTTTCTCTGGCTTTTTTCTGGTAGTTTGTCCCCAATCTTTAGTGTTTCTTGGCATGTAGATGCACCACCCCAATCTCTGCATCTGTCTTCACATGATATCCTCCCCATGTCCATCTGTCTCCAAAGTTCCTCTTTTTATAAGGGCACCCATTATATTGAGACCCACCCTTGGGGCGCCTGGGTGGCGCAGTCGGTTAAGCGTCCGGCTTCAGCCAGGTCACGATCTCGCACTCTGTGAGTTCAAGCCCCGCGTCAGGCTCTGGGCTGATGGCTCAGAGCCTGGAGCCTGTTTCTGATTCTGTGTCTCCCTCTCTCTCTGCCCCTCCCCCGTTCATGCTCTGTCTCTCTCTGTCCCAAAAATAAATAAACGTTGGAAAAAAAAAATTTAAAAAAAAAAAAAAAAAAAAAGAAAAAGAGACCCACCCTAATGACTTACTCGATCTGCAATCACTCTATTTTCAAGTGAGGTCATATTCTGAATGTCCTGGGGATTAGGGCTTAAACACATGAATTTTGAGGGAACACAACCCAACCCCTACTGCTAACGAATCAAGCAGGGGGCTAAAGAACAGCATGCTGTCCCCTGTTCACCCAACTGGGAGCTGTGGGAAGTAGATACACAGAGGCCACTGACTCCAGATTTGCATTTCGCTTTTATGAGTTACTCTCACTTGGTGGCTTTGGGCAAGTAAGTCATTTAACCTTTCTGGGTTTGAAAGATGAGCAGAGTGGGGTAGATTGGTGGTTTGGGAAACCATGTTTCCTGGAGCCACTGGGGCTTGTTTTGGTTGGGGGTTTGGGGGTGAAGGTTGCAACTGTTTGACACTCCACACTCCCTTCACCCAGTGGTAGGCCAGGTGGTCCACCTGGGCACAGAGTAGTGTTCTGTTGCTGATGTTGTTTAGAGCACATAGAGATGACACAATACAGACTGACTTTAGTTGGCTTTATTGTCCTTCCATTCTCTAAAAACAGTGTATTCTTCTATTGCCTATCTCCTGGGTGGACAATTCAGACACACTGATCCCACTGATTCCCACCTTTATACACGCTGCTTTGCCCAAAGTGGTTCTGTTTGTATCTGTTTTAATCCGTTTTATGCATAAGGATTCCAAGAAAAATTTGAAAATAGAAATTTGCTTGAATAGAGGGTTCTGCTAAAAAAAATTATTTTTAGTCCAGAAAACACCTAAAGGATCTCTCCATTTCCTCCCAGCTCCAAGATTCTAAGTACGTCTATAAAAGCGGTTTCAATCTTTTTAAGAATTTTCATTGTCTACCTGTCAGAAGTTTACCTTGATCGAGGCATCTGAGTGGCTCAGTCGGTTAAGCGACTGACTCTTGATTTTGGCTCAGGTCATGACCTCATGGTTTGTGGGATCAATCCCCGAGTAGGGGCTGCTTGGGATTCTCTCTCTCCCTCTTTCTCTTTGCCTGTTCTAACTCTCTCTCTTTCTCTCTCTGTCTCTCAAAATATATAAACATTAAAAAATAAAGTTAATTTTAATCATTAATAATTAACTAGGTTAATTATTAATTAATCTTCTTGCCCCCCGAATCATTTAACTATGACAAATATTTTTCATTTTCACTGAGCCTGGGCTCCAGATGGAAGAGTCGTGAGCCGCCGGGCGGATGCCACATCTTATTGGAGGTGAGACAGGAGAATGGCTGGCTCCATGAAGGAGTGACTTTAATCTGCAGAAATGTCTTTTCTCTTAACTCTCTCATTTACATAACCTGGAATGTCTTACCTAGGTAATTGCTGCTGAGGAGGAAGATCTTTTCGGTATGCCTGCATCTGAGGTGATGGGCTTTGCCAGCCAGCAAAAATACCAGTCAGTAGGTATCATGGAGTCCTGTACAGCTGTGGTACCAGACCCACTTTGTTGGTGGGCCAGTGGGCCTCCACCTGGTGGCCCCTTCTGGAAGGTTCCATCTCACGGGGGCAGTAGTCATCCCCTTTCCTCCTCATGCCCTAGCATCCTATGCTGCCCCTTCCTATAGCATAGAACGACCACCCTGCTGAGGCTTTCTCTCATCTACTGTTGCTCTCATTTTGGGAAAGAATAAGAGTATCTTGATATATAAAAATAATCACTAACGCTAATTTGGTACTTACCCTGTGCCAGGCACTGTTCCAGGTGCTTTACCTATACTCACCTGTCTGAGCCTCTTAACACCCCACCATCTCCCCACCTTACCAGTGAGGAAACAGGCACAGAGGGGTTAAGTGAGGGGCTTCTGTGAGGAAGTGGCACAGTCAGCGTCTGAATGCAGACAGCCCGTGCTGTGAGCCACCGGCAAGATGCACAGGTTACCTTCCGCATGTGCCTTTGGAAGATAGTTATTTGAATAGCTTACCTTCTCTTGCCACTGAAGCAATCCTGACGGGGCTAGAGAGGCATCATAATGGCACTTAGAGAGCAATGAAATTGTGTATGCCTAGTAATCTAGAACAGAATTCCTATTTATCCCATTGGTCCTTTGGGCAGCAAGAGTTAAAATTCAGCATGTCAGTGACACTGTTTTCTGTTCCTGCAATGTAGTGGTTAATACGTCCTTCACTCCCTCCTGCCCTGTGGGGGAAGAGGAGTTCCCCTGGGCTCTTTCCCACGAGAGTGAGGGCAGGTCCAGAAACAAGGGAAAGGACGTCATCACCGAAGAGGGGGTTTCCAGGGCAGAGATTCAGCAGTGGCCGGGGGCGGGGCCGGGTGTGGAACAATTGCTTTAAAGGAAAAAAAAAAACAATGCTTGTTCCAACTTTGGAATTTGCTTACGCTTAATTTCTGTTTTTATTTTGCACCTCCTATGACCAATCAAGTTATTGGTTATCATCTCAATGTACATAAAAGATTTTTTTTTTTAGTTAACAGAACAAAATTTTTGTTCAGCTTCATATAAATAGGAATAATCTGTTATAGAACACTCTAGAAGGCATGGGGTGTGATGTTCTCCTTTCTATTCCTTTGCTCACTGCCATAGTTCAAAACCTGCACCTCATTAGCTATAACCCATTTCTTCACTTTCAGCAACCCCCCTCTCCAATTCACTCTCTTTGCTGTTGCCTATATTATGTGTCTACAAATAGGAATCTGATTGTTTCCTCTCATACATGATACCTTGCCTTACCTTCCCCTTGTCTAGCGAAGAGCCCTGGAACCCAACCTGTCTTTCCCACTGGACTGATCATGCTCTTTGGGTCCTTTCCTCGCTTTCCTGCAGCTCAAAATCCTCCCCATTCTCCAAGACCTCTATCATGCTCTATCACTGCCACAGAGCCCCTGCCAAGGCCGCAGACAGAATGCACTTCCTCCTCCAGCTCCTTCCTGGTGTACCCATCTATCCATTGCTCCACATCTGGCAAGAGCAGCATCCTCCAGACCCTGAAGATGTGGAGACCATACTGAATTCTGTGAGTAAGAATTTCAAGTTCGTTAGGTTTACAGCCTTTGAGCCCCCTGGCCCAGCTATATGGTTTGAAAGAAAGAAAAAAAATCTCCTTCCTTCTTACTTTCATCCTGGTGCTTACCCAGCATTTTCTCCCCATCATCTATAGACACCATTTTAGAAATATTACACGTAGCTGGGTATATTACAATGTGGTCAGATGGCTCTCAGTTGATTTTAAGTTCTTTTGAGGCATTTAATTATGACTACATGGATAGAGGTTCAATTTGAGGGTAGGTTAATTTTGTTTTCTTGGAACCAAGGGCTAAAATACAGTGTTTCTTTGTTTTTAGAAAATAATGTCAAACAAAATTTAAAATTTGCAAAACAAACAAACAAAACTGTAAAACTATAAAAGCACCATACTTGCCAAACGTCATTTTCCTTTCCTTAGGGAAATCAAGACACTTCAATGTAATTGGAGGGTTTTGTTTTGTTTTGTTTTGTTTTGTTTTGTTTTGTTTGAGCAGGATCAGACAAAACTGGGCTGGTTTGCCAGCTGCTTCCCTGGAGTTCATTAAAACTTGCTACCCATTTCCCACTATACCCCACCCCCTCCCCCCCGCCCAAATTTACTTTGGTTTTTAAAATAATTTATATTTCACCTTTCTTTTTTTTTTTTTTTTTTAAATTTTTTTTTTAACGTTTATTTATTTTTGGGACAGAGAGAGACAGAGCATGAACGGGGGAGGGGCAGAGAGAGAGGGAGACACAGAATCGGAAACAGGCTCCAGGGTCCGAGCCATCAGCCCAGAGCCTGACGCGGGGCTCGAACTCCCAGACCGCGAGATCGTGACCTGGCTGAAGTCGGACGCCCAACCGACTGCGCCACCCAGGCGCCCCATCACCTTTCTTGTAATAGTTGCTAACTTTGTATAATAGCTTTCTTAAGAGGTAGGAGGGTAAAACCTACTATGCACCTGTTGCTGTATCTGGTCCAGAAGATTTCTGATTATGTCATCGGGATGCAGATTAAATGGTGTCATTTGAATGTCTTTACATGGGTCATTTATAGTACTAGTTTCATAAGTTATTTTCATTGTGGAAGAATAAAAGGAGAAACAGCCCTTCTGCTTCCAAAACAAAAACAATAAAGAGATCAGCGGATGCTGTAGGATTAAAAGGCACTGTTGCTTTCCTCTTGCCAACAGAATGTGCAGGAAGACTCACGGCCGTAATCCTGCCAGTGGGGTCACGGTCACAGTCCCCACTGATACTGAAGCTGGGTAAATCCCATCAGGGGAGGATTCTGCACACACCTGGCAGGGTCCACTAGACTCATCAAATTACACAACGAGCTTCAATTTTGGTAGGGGCTACCAACTGGAAGCCTGTAAGGGTATAAAGATAACCACAATATTAGGACTTTTTAAAAAAATAAACAACATATCAGTCTTATCTGAGGAATAAATAATAAGGATTTTATTTTTGTGTTCTCTTTCCCATTTGAGTTTTTGCCCTAAGAAAGTGGGAGTGGATGATATATATGGACATTAAGGTTTCATGCCTTAACAAAGCAAAATTGTAAGACTCCCCTTTTATACCCACCATGCAAGTGCAAGGCTATAGGGCAGTGCCAGAACCTCTGAGATAAAATCTGGCACCCACCCCCATTCATTCTCATTCCTCGAGGACCCTTCTCAAATAATCTCTTCATGACCACCTCCTTCTCCCTCCTTATCTGTTCTTTTCCTACAGAATCCACTCCTTTGTCCTCTGGGCTCCCAAAGCACTTTTAAAAACACCCTTTCACAGGATCTACTACGTAGCATTGTAGTTCCTTGTTGGTTTGCTCCTTTACATGCTCAGGTGAGTTTACAAGGGTGCAGTTGGTTGTATTTGTATCTGTCTCCCGTTGGTATCTTGAGTAGCTGTTATTTAGCCCCAGAAGAATAGAGTGGCCTCTGCCAGGTGTCTGCAGGTTAATTTCCAAGGCCTGCTGCTTAGAAATGGCCCTGCTCTAGTTCACTTGGGCTACTGTAACAAAGCACCACAAGCTGAGTGGTTTCAGTAACATCTATTTATGTTCTCATGGTTTTGGAGACGGGAAGTCTGAGATCGAGAGGTCAGCAGGTTTGATGTCTCCTGGGACCTCTGTCCTTGGTTTGGAGGGGGCCACGTTCTTGCTGTGTCCACACGTGGCCTCTCCTCTGTGCCTGTGAATCTCTGGCGTCCCTGGCTTTTCTTTTTAAAGTGTATTTGTTTTGAGAGAGAGAGAGTGCACGATCAGGGGAGGGGCAGAGAGAGAGGGAGAGACAGAATCCCAAGCAGGCTCCGTGCTGTCAGTGTAGAGCCCAACAAGGGTCTCAATATCACAGACTGTGAAATCGTGACCTGAGTTGAAACCAACAGTTGGACACTCAACTGACTGAGCCACCCAGGTGCCCTGGCATCTCTGTCTCATAAAGACACCAGTGATATTGGCTTAGGATCCCACACTAAAGGCCTCATTTTAACTTAACCACTTCTTTGTGGGCCTCATCTTCAAATACAGCTACCTTATGAGGTACAGGGAAGTTGGGACTTTGACATATGAATCTTGGGTGGGGAAGAACCATTGAGCCCATAATAGGCCTTGACATAAGTTATTCAGTTTACTACAATAGGTGGGTTTACAAAGGTCCCATTGCTAAAGTAAATAGAACTATTCACCTTTGGAATCAGTCTGAGCCTCATCTGAGGGAATTTTCTGAGTGGGTCCTGATTCACATGTTGAGATTCATTAGTGCAGAGTCCTGAGAGCATTTCAGGGGGGGCCAGAGCATAGGATGACTAGAGTGGCAGGTGGGACATTTGGGAAAGAAGACCTGTTGGGATGAAGAATTTTAATGAAAACATTGTGCTTCATTGAAAAACTATGCATTGTTTTCCAGAGTAGGGATTGGCAAACTTTTGCTGTAAAGACCCAGACAATAAATATTTTTGTCTTTGCTGGCTGTATAGTTCTGTCGACTCAAGGATGCTATTATAACTGGAAAGTAGCCATAGGCCATGCCTGAACACATGGCTAAGGCTGTGTTCCAATAAAACTTTATTCAAAAAGACAAGTGGCTGGCTGGATTGAGCCTGCAGGCATTAGGTTGCCCTGATCTAGAGCACACCCTTTCCCCTGAGTTTTCTGATTTTGATATTACATGGATTCTGAGCCTATCTGCTGAGCTATTTTACAACTCAGTAACTTATTGATAAATGGTAATAATGCAAAACAATTCTTGACTCTAGAGATGTACATTTTTTACCTTGGGAAGCTCAAGTCACTTCTTCCACCATTTTGGAAGAAGCTAGTCTTGACTGAACTTGCACATTTCTTTCAATAGTCCTACTATGTAAATGTGTCATTCTTTGAATTTTCCATTTCTATTCCCTCATTAGTAATGAGTTAAATAAGATCTTTAACATGCATTCATTTTATATCTCTGCGAGAGTCATGATTTTCTCTCTTTTCTCTCTCTCTTTCTTTCTTTTGATTGTCTTTTAACAAATTGGGCACTGTTTGCAAAGGGCTTGGAAACTATGCTAAGAGCATTGGGCTTTTACCCTCTGGGACAATGACCTTTAAACCTTTTGGTCTCAAACATTTATCAGTAAATATTTTTTAGCTACCCTTCCTTAATAAATGAATATAAGATACTGGAGACAGATGCACATATATAAACATATACAAGAAACAGTATTGGAAAATTAGTATAGAATTTTTAGTAGTTTTTTTGTGTGTGCATATTCCAGGGAATCCTCTTCCTAACATCTTTGGTTTCCTCTCTAGTGGGCAATAGGGTACCAAAAATATTAACCAACTAGAAAAAAATGAGATTAAACACCAATAATGTACCAAACAAGCATGTTGTAAAAGCTAAATGTAGTTTGAGTTGATTGGCCCAAGGAGATGGCAGAATTCCTCTTAAGGAGAGAACTGCTCCTTTGTTTTGAAAAATAACTTAATGGCAATGATTGCTTATAAAAGGTAAGTCCAGGTGGCCTTGGTCTAAACATAAGCAGCTCCAACATAAAGAGTTCAATTATTTGTCTAATAGCCATTGGAATTTTGACATTGTCTGCTAGAGCTGGGGGTGGGGGTGGCATGGGAACTTTGGCAGAAAAGATGGGAAGAGGGTCTGCTTTAAAGAGGGAAGTTCCTGAGCAACATGGCAGAGTGCAAGGTTATGACTTTGAGAAGATCATGGCCAGTGAGACCCAGAAAATGTCCAATAAATATCATAAATAATGGTTGATGATCCGTTTACCTGTATAATTAGTATGCTCTATCACTGCCAGAGGCTCAGTAATGCATATTGTTTTTGCCTAACAGAATGGAACACGAAGAAAGCAGATAGTAAGTCCAAAAGTCCTTAAGATGACCAGAGGCAAACAGAGCCAAGAACAGAGCCTGAGCTAGGAGTGAATGAGGAGCCAGAGTGGTGACAGAAACAAAGAAGGAGCTGGGCTGCAAGATGAACAAATTCACAGTAGAGACCAGAGGCCTGAGACCCTTAACGGTGCAATGGAGGACACTAGTCCAGCAGTAATGAGGGTCGGTTCTAAAAAATGTCACTTCATATTTAAGGAAAGATGTCCCTGGACACTCGATTGCTGGAAAATTTTCAGGAAGAGACTGTGTGGTTACCTGTTTTGAAAAATGTGGTGACAGAGTGGACAGAAAGAACCTTAGAAATAGGAAACCATGGGGCGCCTGGGTGGCTCAGTGGTTAAGCGGCCTACTTCGGCTCAGGTCATGATCTCACGGTTCGTGAGTTCGAGCCCCGCGTCGGGCTCTGTGCTGACAGCTCAGAGCCTGGAGCCTGTTTCAGATTCTGTGTCTCCCTCTCTCTGACCCTCCCCATTCATGCTCTGTCTCTCTCTGTCTCAAAAATGAATAAACGTTAAAAAAATTAAAAAAAAAAAAGAAATAGGAAACCAGTGAAGGGACTTCTGGAAACCAGGCAAGGATGGTGAGAATGGAAAAAGGGCACAGGGAGACATTTTAGAGGTAGGATCAATAGGACTGCATGATGGGTAACAATAGGGGGTAAGACAAGACAGGGGTCAATGAGTAATAACATTTATGTAGCTTGGGCCATTGGGTGGCTGGTGACATGCCATTGACTGAATCAGGAAACATACAAGGAACAGGTTTTCAGGAAAGACAATGGGTTCATTGTGGGATGTGTTGAATATGAGATGCCTACAAAGCCTCCTGGTGAGATGGCCCATAAAGAGTTAAGAACACAGGTCGGTGTCTCAGAAGACAGATCAGAGTTAAAGACCTATATCTGTGGGAATTATCCGCTAGCAGGTGCCATGGTTTTTGTTTATTGCCCTTTGATAAATATTAGGAAAGCAATCCTTTTACTTTATTTATTCATTCATTCAAAAGTACTTAATGAGTAGACAAACCACATGCTAGATCCTGGAGACAAATGATGAATAAGATCCTTTAGAAACTCATACTCTTAGCAGAGGATTTGACCATGGACTGAAAGCAGAGATGTGGATGTGGGGACCCACTTAGAACCCCAGAGTTGGTATAACGATTACTTTAAGCTGAAGACATTTGAGATTCAACAGGTGCAGAAAGAAGCCTTCTCAAAGCTTCCCATATCAGACTGAAAGCAGAAACTTCTAAGAAATGAGGACTGCCCTAAATTCTCCCTTTGAGGTAGGTCTGCTGCCAGGAGAAAGCAAGAGTAAATCTATCATAAGTCCTCCTATGGGAGGAGTTTTGGCTCTAAAGAAGCTACAAAGACTACTCATACCTGTATAGAGAAACATCACAAACTCTCTTATCTCCCATTTGTTCTCCTAAAAAAATCCATGAGTCTTTCCAAAAGAAACCTATTTTTTCTTCCCATAGGAACCTTTTCTGCCCCCTCCCTTTCCCCTACTAAGTTAGGTAGGCCAACCCCAAATTCTAACCACCCCTTTGGGTTATTCATCACAGTACTCCCATATGTATGTATGTTGCACATGTAAAGAAACTTTTTCTCCTGCTGTCTTTTGTTAGTTTAATTCACAGGCCCCTGTCACTGAACATAAAAGAGATGAAGAAAAGTTCTTCTCCTACACAATGCAGAGAGAAATTTCCATTCTGAATGGCTGGGATAATGAAAGTAGCATTCAATAAAATGGGCAACATAAAGAGATGATCAGGTTTGGAAGAAAATGGCCAGACGCAACCCATTCCATTTTGATGGTTTTAATGTACATAAAGAAGTGAGGGAGCTAGTTTATCTTATGATTTATATCATAAATCTTCTCATACACTGTTCACCTCTCACTGCTAGTTGTTTCTCCTTCCTCATTCTCGATTCCTATACTCTTCCTGAGAATATCTCCTCCAAGCACAAGCAGAAAGCAAAGATAAAGTGGCAAAGACATGAGACCTGGCTCTCTGCCATGGCTAATTACACACATTGGCTTCCCTTCCAACTTTTCACCTGCGTTTAAAGTCTTGGGGCTTCCAGACCTTGGAATAGGCCAAAACTAACCAAAAAATGGGTACTGAGTCTCTCATTCTTTCCCCCTTGATCATTTCCCAAACTCTCTTCGGGACAAGTTGTATTTAGATTTCGCTCCTTTCAGAACAAAGTGGCCTCCACTACCAATTAGATCAGAAACCTCACAAGCGCTACTCAAATATCAGGGACTTTTTCAAGGATTTCGTCTCTAATTAATACTTTTTTTTTTAAACCTATTTACCTTCTCCTTTTTTTCTATTATTCACTGTCTACCAGGTTCAGTGGCTGCAATGTGCCTCAGATTGTGGCCCCTTGCTTTGCTCTCTAATCATCTCACATGTCTAATATTTGCCTCTCTTTGAGAAAAATTATTATTTCGTATAGTTCTATTGTATTTCCTCAGCTTAATTCAGGCCTGGGAGCACAACAGGGACTCAATCAATAATACTTGCTTGAATCAAATTAGATGGAGTTACGTGAATTTTTACATTTAATCCGATAATTTTTTTTTTCAATTCACACTAGAAACCCAAAGTCGCCATTTTCATGACTTTCTTGCATCTCTGAAAAAATAAGGTCTTTCATGGTCTTTGCTCAGAGAGAACCCCTGGGTACACGAGAAAGAATGGAGGCTCTGATGCCACAATGCGATTTTTGTTG